>NC_142282.1:24480660-25899006 GCF_052056855.1 Sturnus vulgaris | reverse complement strand
GGCTCTTTTCCCTGAGGAAGTTGCAGGGTTTATTTCTCGTGGGTAGAGAGGAAAAGAGGGAGAAAGAGAGGGAGAAAGAGACAGAGGTCAGGGGCTACAGATCTTTTCTAGGGTCTGAAAAGGGGGGTGGGGAGAAATTGGATCCCAGCCAGCCCTGTATGGCCAGGAGGGGAGAGGGACCAAGCTACAGGGCATAGCAGGGGTCACAGAATGTACCATTTACAATCCACCTAGGAAATGCAATATCTCCCTGTTTTTTGTTTTACAAAGTTGATAGAATGATATTAGTTTCATTTAAATTATGACTTTGCCCACTGCCCGGTGAATCCCCAGCCTTTGAACAGTCCATTGAACCAATCTTCAGATTAGGGTAGCATGGATGTTAGGAGCTCTCGACGTCAGGTCCATACAGCCAAGTCCTTCAAATTCTTGACCCTCATGTCCGTGCAGTAGTAGGAGAAAATTTATTGCAGCACGATTTTGGAGTGTGTGTGCCAGGTTCATCTAGATGTTTTGACGTGGCTGAAGGATGATTCACGCAGCTGGTAAGCTGTTCAGTGTTAACAGGAAGACAACTTGAATGGGGTTCATCACAGGACCTAGAGAAGGGAAGCTTTTCTCTAAAAGGAAAGACAAACATTGTAAAACCTATTAAAAGTTTCTATCTGCCGGAATGTCATCCTCTATGAGGATTTCTTTTTCTTTTTTCCGGCGGCGTCTTCTTTTTGAAGCCACAGCCACCTGATCCTCGTTCCCCTCAGTTGGAACAGGATGTTTCGGGACATACGGTTTCACCCACTTTTGGGGAATCCACCGAGGGCCTGAGGGAGTGGATACACACGCATCGCCACGCCCCCAGGTAACGAGCTCATAGGGACCTTTGATTTCCCAGGTTTCTGGGTCCCTAATCAAGACTGAAGGATGTTGGGATAACTTGAACTGTTTACCACTGTTAAAGTGACGTACCACAGGTGGACTCGTTCTCAAATGAACAATTCAGGAAACTGATAGTAAACATGGCTTTGCAGAGCTTCTGCTGTGGAGGCATCCATGCAGTTGAACTGCGCTGTTTAGCCAAAACCTGCTTGAGCATCTGATTGGCTCGCTCAACTACACCTTGGCCTGTGGGGGAGTGGGAGGTGCCAGTTTTATGTTCCACTCCCCACTGCTGGACGAATTCCAGGAACTCCTTGGACTTATATGCTGTGCCCTGATCAGTTTTCATTTCCTTAGGGATCCCCAATACTGAAAAGGCTTGCACTAGGTGTTTTTTAGAGTGCATTCCCCTTTCACCTGGGTGGGCAGAGGCATAGACTGCGCCTGAATATGTGTCAATGCTTACATGAACATATTTGAGGCCACCAAAACTAGGAATGTGTGTGATGTCTGTCTGCCATACCTCACAACTGCCAAGACCTCGGGGGTTAACCCCCATGCCTATTGAGGGCATGGTGTGCAGTTGACAGTTGGGACAGGTGGCCACAATGGCTAGAGCCTGACTCCGTGTTAGCTGGAAGTGTCGCATTAGACCTGGTGCCTTTTGGTGATACTGCTGGTGGCTCAGCTTTGCCTGTTGGAAGATGTCAGGAAGGCGTGCTTGTTCTGCTGGGGTTGCAAGGGGGTCTGCCTGATGGTTCCCTTCTGCAATTTCACCTGGCAAATCTGTGTGTGATCTCACATGCATCACATAGAACGGGTGTTCTCTATGAGAAATCAAATAAATTAGTTTGGAAAGCAACCTGAAAAGGTGCTCATTCTCGATGTCTCTGAGCACTGCCTGCTCTGCCCTGGACACTATCCCCGCGACATAGGCTGAGTCTGTTACCAAGTTTATTGGCTCTGAGAACTTTTCAAAGGCTCTCACGACTGCTGCCAGTTCAGCTACCTGGGGTGACCCTTCCACTAACTCAACATCAGCTTCCCAATGCTGAGTCTGAGGATCTCTCCAAGTCATCACCGACTTGTGGGATGCCCCAGATGCATCCATGAACACTGTAAGAGCTTTGAGTGGTCTCCGACTCCTCACGAGGAATGAGGTGGAATTCCTCATTAAACAGCTTGTGAGACGGGGCATGGACTGATATTTGTCCTCTGAAGGTGTCCAGGGCTAATTGGAGACTGGCATTGCTCTGGAGCAAGTGCTCAAACATCTCTTTAGTCAGTCTTTCAGGACAGTTCCTTCACTCCTCAGATAGTTTTACTGGGAGGTGAATACACGAGAAGTCACAACCAGCTAGTTCATACTGTCTCATCCTTGCTTTCTGAACCAGGTGAGCTATTAACTCTTGTGGCTTAGTGATAGTTTTGGATCTTTGGTGGGAGAGGAAGACCCACTCTATGATCAAGAGTGACTCTCTCTGCCCCTGGATCCATTGGAATATTAACCCGTGTAAGCGTAGCAGTTTTCCTAGGACAATGAATTTGAAGGGCAGCTCGGGCTGGTAACGGTGAGCTTGTCTCTCTCCTAAGGTCTTTTGTACCTTTTCGACTGCAGTCTTTGCCTCTGGGGTCCGTTCCCTGGGAGAAAGCAGCTCTCTCTCCCCCTTCAATAAATTGAAGAGAGGTTCTAGGTCCTCATTAGTGAGGCTTAGACAGGGCCTAACCCAGTTCAATGACCCACACAGGGAATGGAGATCTGCTAAAGTTTTTGGATTACAATTAATTGCCAATTTCTGCAGAACAATGGTCCGTGCAGTAATTTCCAAGCCCAGGTAATTCCAAGGTGGCATCCTTTGGACTTTGTCCTCCTGCAATTCAAATACAGCAGAGGTTAAAACTTTAACCACTAGGTCAAGTGTGTCTTGGAGTAGAGAGTTATCGGGGGCACACACAAGCACGTCATCCATGTAATGAAGGATGATGGCCTCCCCTCTCTGGGCACGCACCTGGGACAGCAATGAGGCCACATGCCACTGGCAGATGGAAGGACTACATTTTAATCCCTGGGGCAAAACCTTCCAGTGCTAGCACATCATTGGGGCTTTCTCAATTGATGGTAGGAACCGAGAAGGCGAACCGTGGGGCATCCTCTGGGTGTAGGGGAATGTGGAAGAAACATTCCTTGATGTCTAGAACATCCAATTGCCAATCTTTAGGAAGCATTGTTGGAGAAGGCATTCCAGGTTGGAGAGACCCCATGTCCTCAATTTCTTTGTTTATTTCCCAGAGGTTGTAGAGCAGCCTCCACTTGTCCTTCCCCAGTATCTTTATCACAAAAACCGGAAAATTCCACGCACTTGTGGTCTCCTCTATGTGGCCTTTAGCCAATTGCTCCTCCACAAGCTCCTCAAGTGCCCTGAGCTTCTCCGTACTCATCGGCCACTGTGCTACCCACTTTGGGGTATCATCTAGCCATTTCAACTTTTGGGTAGGGCGCTGTACAGTGGCCGCCTCTAAAAATCCCGAGGAGTCTTAGGAATAATCAATTTCACTCCCCACTGGGACATGGTGTCTCTCCCCCATAGAGGGCATTTATAGTCTGTAACAAATGGACGGATGCTAGCCAATTTTCCATCCGGCCCCTCAATTTGTACAACGCTTTTTGATATTTTTGCCAATTTTACTCCTCCTACACCTTGGATTCTGCCTGCCACAGGCTGAAGTTCCCAATGTGACGGCCACATCCTTTCGGGTATGATAGTCACATCAGCACCTGTGTCCAGTTCCCCCTCCACATGGAGGTGATCTCATCCACGGGTTAGTTTGCATGCCAGAGAAGGTTTGTCCTCACCCAGCACTTCTGCCCAGTAGACTTCAGGTGATTTTCCATCTACTGGGACCTCCGCTGGAAGAGGAATGGCCTGGGCAAGGATTTATCCCTCAACCAGCTAATATGGTGGTAGAGGACATCGGGCCAGGAGAATGTGGCCGGTTATGCTTCCCTTGATGGTCATGGGAGATACCTCAATCTCTGGGGGTGTGTGTGCTGTGTCCCCGACAACAAAGTACTCACTGTCCAGTTTCATGTGGTTTAACGTCACGTCCTGTGTACTGTTAGGTAAGTCCACTGTAATGACTGTCCAATCACGTGACCTGAAATGAAAACCTCTGGTAGTCACAAGCCTAAAACGGCCTAGTGGCTTCCAAACCTTGTTAATTGAACATTTAATATTTTCATTGCCATTCATCCCCACACCCTCTATCCCATCCTCCCCCTTTTTGTTTATTAAGAGATAGTCCTTTGCGAGCCGAGGGCTCTATTGAGTTAATGGCAGGTACGCGCTGTAAAGCTAGTTTTTTTGTTTGTTGGTCTTCTTCTGTTTCTGGTTGTGTGGACAGTCTCTGGCGAAGTGTCCTGGCTGCTTGCACTGGAAGCAGATGATGTGCTGCAGCTGCTCTGGTGACATTGGTTGCTTCTTGGCTTCTGGTGTTACAGTTGCCGTGGTCTTTGGCTGTGCCAGTCCCGGATTTCTCTCGTGTCCACTGAGCAGTTCTGCTTTCCTGGTGCAGGCTTTTATCATCTGTGCTAAGCTAGGTGCTGGCTCTAGGGGAAGGCCAAGAATAACCCTACGGCAGGTTTCATTAGCATTCCTCTGAGCCATCTCTTTAATTAATTCAGCTTGTACCCCTGGATCAGACACCTGTCTTTCCACTTGCGCACGAAGGCGGTCCACAAACTGTAAGAAATTCTCAGAAGCAAACTGTTTAATGTTAACATAACTGCCTTTAGTATCTACTGTTGGTAATGGATTAAAAGCCTTTTCTGCAACATTGCATATTTTATCCAGGACAGACTTGGATAGTACTCTGGTTTGGCTTTCGGGGCAATGCCAATCCTTTTCCCCACATAGGTGCTCATATGTTATTTCATTATTATCAGCATCTTTTGCATCATCTGAGCTTTTTAAAATCTCTAGTAAAAGCACTTTCAAAGATCTTTTCCACAGGCTTTCCCATCGATCATATTCTGAAGGAGTTAACAGTCATCGGAAAAGCTCTTTGATATCATATGGAACCAGTTTGTTTGAGTTAAAGGTGGCTCTCATCATGCCTTTAAAGATGTCACTATTTCTACCAAATTCTCTCTGTACTTTACAAATTTCCTTTTTTATCTTGATAGGACAAAGGTTGATAACTTCTTCTACCATTCCTCTCACCAAGATAAACTACAGGAGCAACTGATGGTATATACTCTTTTCACTGGTGTTGACTTTCAGGGCTGGGTATCCCCCACCCCCACCCGGACCGGGAGGCTGCCCTACCCGCCCCCCCCTCCACCACGGAGACACCATCCGTCCCGCGTCCCGCAGGGGCTGTGAGCTGATCCCTCCCCACCCCCACCGGCACTGAACTCAGCAGGGGCTCCACTGCCCTCCCCCACCCCGCAGCAGCTTGGAGGGAAGGAATGTGAAACCGGAACGGGGGAGGGGTGGTGGGATCCAGGGTTGCAACACCTGTGGGCGGGGTCGCTGGGTGCCGTGCAGGGCTGGGTCTTGGAGGGGGGAGGGGGCAGTGGAGCCAAGGGCAGCGATGGGTTATGGGAGGGGACAGGCTTAGGGGCAGGGACCGGAGGGTGAAGGGGGTTGTGGGATGAAGGAGGAGACAGGTGGCTGCCACCATATGGGACCCCCCCTACGTGCTGTATGGCATGGCCAGAGCTATCTGGGACCCCGACACCTTCAGGTGTAGCCACGTGGCCGTGGCCCAGGGGGGAAGGGAACAAGGAAGGAGTGCGGACAATTTTCGAAAAATTATCAGAACCCGGATACCGGGGAGGACCCAGGGACTCAGAGCAGCCACAGCAGTGGGGGGAGCACTGCACCCCCCAGGGAGACCCGTGGGTCCCCTCCAGGTCCGGGTTATAGGGTTTTGGGGAAAGGGAAGGTGAGTCTGAACCGTTTTGCTGCTGCTCTCTGCTGTTTTCTGTCTGAATTAAAGTTTCCGAATTTCTAAAAAATTCGGGAGGAATACAGAAGCTGTTTTATCTCCATTTTCCACTTTTAAAGTTAATAAATCCCCTATTTCATCCCAAAATGAAATCGAATTTATATGTTGCAATTCAAGGTCAGATTTTTCAACAGACAGCCAGCTGGCAAAACGGGCTAATTTTTTCTTAGATATTAAAACATTTCCTGTACTTAATATTTCCCTTAGTTGGTTTCTCATACTCTTTTGTAAGGCAGACTGCTGTAAGCCCATGATGTTTAGCAATTTGCACTATATCTACCCCTCTACAGTTAAAAACACAGGAAGAGAGTTAGTTGTTAAAACGTGCCAGGTACACAACGGTTTTCAGGCTTTACTGGATGCGGAGCCGATGTCAATTTCGCCGTTTCTGTCGGTAAAACCCACTCGGCGCCCGCGCTGCTGTAGGGACCGACCCCGCCGCAAAAACCCTCAAAAACCGCAAAAAACCCAAACGCCGCAAAAGGAGGCTTCTACTCACCTTTTTTTTTCTTGCAGGCAGAGGCGTCTCAGTAACTCTAGTGGGTCTACGTCCAGAACCGACCTGCTTGGGCTTCTGACAGTCTCCCGGTTCGTGCTTAAAAGTCTTCGAACTGCACAAAGTGCAGCTAAAAGAAATTTAAGATAGTTAATCAGGTTAGGGAGAGGGACCAAGATAAAAGGCATAGCAGGGGTCACGGAATGTACCATTTACCATGCATCTAGGAAATGCAACAGTCTTTCCTACCTGCTCCATCAGAGGCACATTAGAAGAGCAGTATGGACCTGAGGGGCAGATGCACATACCTTCACACACCTCGCAGTGGGACTGCGGCTAGAGCTGGAGGTTTGATACTCTTCCTGATAATTTGAGCCGTTAAAACAAAGCCAGAGGTAACAGGCCAAGTGAAAATACAATGCCAGGTTGCGGAAAGAGAATGTTACCTATCTGAACACCTACATAAATTCCCCATCATTCTCTTTGTTTAGGAGACCAAACTAATGTCCGTGTAAATCAAAACAAGTGTGAATACTGATTTTTCTTGAATCAAGACTCAGCTTTATGTCCAAGTCAAAGGCCAATAAACCAGAAAGGCTCCGCTGAGCACAGTGCAGAACTAACATGGAAGACAGTAATTTGACCTCTTATGCAAGCAGTGTTGGAATGGTTCCCCATCCAAAAGGAAGGATGTCAATTGCTTCATTGGAAATATTTTAACTTCTGTGCATTTCTTTCTTTGTAATGAACTAATCTGTAACAAGCCAGGATGTGATTGTGTTCAGTAGAAACAGATCAATGGCAACATTTAGCCTAAAGGTTTTATGAGATTGATCAGGAAGTTCGATTTAGATTTAAAGGCACTGTAGTCAAATTTAATTTTATTTCTCTCCGTACTTGAGTCTCTTAAACAGGGACCTTCAATTGGACAGGAACGGGACACTGAAGCAAATTGTAATGGATGACGTAATGGCTTACCCAGAAGCATTTTGTGGGAATTGATTTCTTCTAGGTATCCATCAGCCAGCATTTTAGTGTGAAGGAAATCTTCAAACAGGTAAAACAAAAATTCCTGTTGGTTTAAAACCTGACTGCTATATTAATATTTCACTTTTGAGAAAATTTTCATGACCTTTAAAATTCAGACTATATCAAGTATTGTTTCAGCCATTGAAGAAAGTGCTTTTGATAGAGATAGGAGAGGGAAACCAAAACATTTCTCAGAGCCGCACTTTGAACTCTGTCCTTGTTACAAACGGCACTTGAGCAAATTCATTTGCCTTTGGAACAGAAAACGACAAGGTAACAGGCTTATCATTACGGATTTGAGTGTTCCAGGTTCTTTAGATAGTAAGTGATCTATTCAAGATGATCTCTTACTGAAATAGATCCATTTTGAGAAGGGATATGGATTTCTTAGAAGAAAGCAAATCCCTATGTTAAAACGGTGTGGTGGGTGTTTTTTGTTGTTGTTTAGCTTTTAGAACTTGCAAGGCACAATCGACTTCATAGTTCTAGATCCAAATAAGACCACGACATTCCAAACAGGTGTTTCTTTTTGCTTGTTTTTCAATCGGTATATCTTTGGATTGTAACCAGTAGAACTGTGCTTGAACTGGAAAGAAGTAGCGGAGGTTTCAGAAGTGGAACATATGGTGGAACAGTAAGCTGAGAGCATTGTGCAAGGAGAGGAAAGAGGGGAAAATGGTAAGAGTTTCCTGAGTCGGAAGGGACCCCTAGGGATCGTCCAAGTCCAACTCCTGGCCCTGCACAGACGCTCCAACAGTCCCACCCTTTGCATCCCTGAGAACATTGGCCAAACGCTCCTGGATCTCTGGCAGCCTTGGGGCTGTGCCCATTGCCTGGAGAACCTATTCAGTGCCTGACCAGCCTCTGCGGAAAAAAGCCTTTCCCTGATAGCCAGCCTAATCGTCCCCTGACAAAGCTCCTGGCATTCCATTGGCTCCTGTCCCTGGTCGCAGAGAGAAGAGAGCAAAGCTGTCCCTGTGCTGCCCTTGAGAGGAGCTGAGAGGTCCCAAGTGAGGTGTGAGCTCAGTGTCCTCTCTGCAGCTGAACCAAATGCCCTCAGCCACTCTTTGTATGGCTTCCCCTCCAGCCTCTTCACTCTCTCTGTGTCCCTCCTTTGGACATTTCTCCAATGGCCTGAGGTCTTTCTGACGTTGTGGCATCCAAAATTGCCTCCAGGGCTTGAAGAGAGCGCAGTCCCAGCCCAGAGCAGAGCAGGACAATTACCTCTCTCGAGCGAGCGCTTCCACAAGACAGGGACAGTTGTCAAAAATCAGCTGGAGAAACAAATCTAACAGAGAAACAGGTGATCTAGGCACAGGAAATGGAAGAAGCAGGGGAAGAAGTAGATGAGGAGAGGATTCCTTGTAAAAGTGAAGAAAATGAGCATGCAGAACAGGGACTAAGCATTATGCAGGTAAGTGAGCAAGAGAATAAGTTTGAAAGTGAAGGCAGTTTTGTCCAAAAGAAGGAGGAATAGGAAGTCTTTTTGCTGAGAATGAATAGAAAGGTTTTTTCGGTTTAGTTTGTATATGAAGCACCCAGGGCTCTGAATCATGGTTTTAAAAAGTTAAGGTTTTTGCTAAGAGTAGAAGTAGTTTCCATGACCAAGATGTAAGTTAGGTAGGTAAATGGTAGGTTAATAATTACTAGATGCTCATAATATAAATTTACATACAGATGGACGTAAAATAAGTAAACTGCTAGCCATGAAGCACGGAGCCTTGGATAGTGCCAGAGGGTCACTGAGACCTGATGAAGACTCTCCTGATTTCATCCTTCTAGACCACTGACCCATTTCGAGACCACCGACCCAATTCAAGAGAAGAGCTCTGCACGCGTGAAGGACTAATGGGCTCATTTTAATATGGGACGGGAGGTGGTGGGGTTAAGCATATGTATTGTATGTAAGATCTTGGGGAATAAATAGATAGCAAAGAACCTTGCTCGGGGCGGTCGCGCCTTTTGGAGGTGACTCCCGTGCCGCCGCTGATGAATAAACATATCACTTTATAACTTTAATTAGTCAGAGGGTCTTCTCTCAGTGATTAAGGATTCAGCTCTAGATCCTTTTGTGGGAAAATGGAGTGTGTAAAGTTGCCTATCATTTTGGAGCAAATTTGGAGGTTTTTAGGGTCCCAGGTGAATTTTGGGTTGAATTCTGGGGATTTGGGGGTTCCCAGGTGAATTGGGGGGGGGGGATTTGGGGAGATTCAGGTGAGTTTTGAGGGGTCCCAGGTTGATTTTGGGGTTGGATTTGTGGAATTTTGGGGGATACCGGGTAGCGAGGTTTGGGGTTGTGTTTGTTTGAAAGTAAAACCAGTGCGAGACTCCAAGTCAGTAATACAGTTTAATAGGAGAAAAGAGAAAAAATAAAATACATGCAATAATATAAAAGAAAAACCACCAACAAAGTCAGAAATACAAGCTGACGCCCTATCAGTCAGGGTTTTGGTAGCAGTCTGTATAAATGGTGGCTGCAGTCCTCCTGGATGACAGATGTGGTTCAGTTGATGCAGTGCTCCTGTAGAAGGTGCAGTTTTCCTCCAAAGATCCAGCGATGATGTGGAAAAAGGTCCGACTTTCCTCTGGGATCCAGTGGAAAGGACTGCCTTGGTGTTCTAAATCTCAGTTTTTATCTAGGTAGGAAATGTTTGGCTCCTCCCCATGTCTGGAGCATCTCTCAATGGGATGATGTAATCTTATCAGTCACACAATAGGACTTAATGGCTCATTAACAGAATATATCTTCTGGAGGAAGGATGGGTTGTGAAACGATAACGATGACAATCCCCCTGACCTTATCAGATGGCACATCAGCAGAGGCTATCTCCCACAGAGATAAGGATCACCACCCCTCCCACATTTTAACAGATGGTGATAGAAGACACATTTTTGCATTTTACCCCAGGCCATAATCCACCCCTTATTCTATTACCATCTACATCATACCCAAACCAATACCCTGTTACACATATATAATCCAAAGTGAAACCTTACCTTCAGTTCTCACTAAAAACTAGGTCTCCTTGCAGTACACAACGGGTTTCCCCATCTTTCTGCATTACCCACCAAGTGCAACCAGGTCCTTGAGCAAAAACAATCCCACGGATTGGTTTGCCTTTGCCTGTGGTGGGATTAATCCAAACAGTCTTTCCTAAAATACCTTTCATGTGTGCCACAGGGACCTTGTTTCCATCCACTGTGTGCAGGGGTTCAGAGTGGGCAGGACGGGCTCAATTGATGGCCCCTCGGGTGTTAACCATCCAGGTGGCTTGGGCCAAGTTCATTTCCCAATTTCTGAAGGTTCCACCACCTGGTGCTTTCAAAGCAGTCTTAAGGAGTCCATTAGACCGTTCAACTTTCCCGGCAGCTGGAGTGTGGTAAGGGATATGATATATCCATTCAATACCATGTTCTTAGGCCCAGGTGTTGATAAGGCTATTCTTGAAATGGGTTCCGTTGTCTGATTCAATTCTCTCAGGGGTACCATGCCTCCAAAGGACTTGTTTTTCTAGGCCCAAGATGGGGTTCCGGGCAGTGGCATGAGGCACAGGGTAGGTTTCTAACCATCCTGTAGTTGCTTCCACCATGGTCAGTACGTAGCGCTTGCCCTGTTGGGTTTGGGGAAGGGTGATGTAGTCAATTTGCCAGGCTTCCCCATACCTGTACTTTGACCATCGTCCACCGTACCACAGACGCTTCACCTGCTTGGCCTGTTTGATTGCGGCACAGGTCTTGCAGTCGTGCATGACCTGTGAGATGCTGTCCATGGTAACATCCACCCCTCGGTCACGGGCCCATGGGTATGTTGCATCTCTCCCCTGATGACCAGAGGCATCATGGGCCCAATGAGCTAGGAATGATTCTCCCTTGTGCTGCCAGTCTAGATACACCTGTGATACTTTCACTTTGGCAGCTCGGTCCACCTGCTCGTTGTTGTGATGTTCTTCATTAGCCCGGCATTTGGGTACATGTGCATCCACGTGTCAAACCTTTATGGTCAATTTCTCTACTTGGGCAGCAATGTCCTGCCAAATCTCAGCTGCCCAGATGGGTTTCCCTCTGCGCCGCCAGTTGGCCTTTTTCCAGCGATCCAGCCATCCCCACAGAGCATTAGCTACCATCCATGAGTCAGTGTAGAGATAAAGCCTTGGCCACTTCTCTAGTTCAGCAATATCCAAAGCCAACTGGACGGCTTTTAGCTCTGCGACCTGACTCGATCCACCTTGTCCCTCGGTAGCTTGTGCAACTTGTCGTGTGGGGCTCCATACTGCAGCTTTCAATTTCCGGTTAGTGCCTACAATTCGGCAGGAACCATCAGTGAAGAGGGCATATCGTCTTTCAGTCTCCTGTAGCTCATTATATGGTGGGGCTTCCTCAGCACGTGCCACTTGCTCCTCTTCTTCTTCAGAAGACAATCCAAAACTCTCACCTTCAGGCCAGTTTGTAATTATTTCCAGAATCCCAGGGTGATTTGGATTTGCATACGGGCGCACTGAGTGATGAGGGAAATCCACTTGCCCCATGTGGTGTCAGTGGCATGATGTGTGGAAGGCACCTTTCCCTTGAACATCCAACCCACCACTGGTAGTCGGGGTGCCAGGAGGAGTTGGTTTCTTTGCCAATCACCTCTGAGGCAGCTTGAACTCCTTCATAGGCAGCCAAGATCTCCTTCTCTGTGGGAGTGTAGTTGGCTTCAGATCCTTTGTAGCTTCTGCTCCAGAATCCCAGTGGTCGACCCCGAGTCTCCCCAGGCACCTTCTGCCAAAGGCTCCAGGGCAGACCATGGTTCCCGGCTGCAGAGTAGAGCACGTTCTTCACATCTGGTCCCGTCCTGACTGGGCCAAGGGCTACTGCATGAGCAATCTCCTGCTTGATCTGGGCAAAGGCTTGCTGCTGCTCAGGGCCCCAGTGGAAATCATTCTTCTTGCGGGTGACCAGGTAGAGAGGGCTCACAATCTGTCTGTACTCAGGAATGTGCATTCTCCAAAAGCCTATGGCACCTAGAAAAGCTTGTGTTTCCTTCTTGCTGGTAGGTGGAGACATAGAGGTGATCATATTAATTACCTCTGTTGGGATCTGACAACGTCTATCTTGCCACTTGACTCCTAGAAACTGAATTTCCTGAGCCGGTCCCTTAACTTTATTTCGCTTAATGGCAAAACCAGCTTTCAGCAGAATCTGGATAATCTTCTCTCCATTCTCAAAGACTTCCCCTTCTGTGCTGCCCCATACAATGATGTCATCAATATACTGTAGATGTTCGGGGGCTTCACCCTTTTCCAGTGCAGCCTGGATCAGTCCATGACAGATGGTAAGACTGTGCTTCCACCCCTGGGGCAGATGATTCCAGGTGTACTGCAGGCCCCTCCAGGTGAAAGCAAATTGAGGCCTGCATTCTGCTGCCAGAGGAATGGAGAAAAATGCATTGGCAATGTCAATGGTGGCGTACCACTTTGCTGCCTTGGACTCCAGCTCGTACTGCCGTTCCAGCATGTCCGGCACAGCAGCGCTTAGTGGTGGAGTCACCTCATTCAATGCACGATAGTCTATGGTCAATCTCCATTCTCCTTCAGATTTATGCACAGGCCAGATGGGGCTGTTGAAGGGTGAGTGGGTTTTACTGACCACCCCTTGGCTCTCCAGCTCACGGGTCATTTCATGGATGTGAATCACCGAGTCTCTGTCAGTACGGTATTGCCGACAGTGTACTGTTGTTCTGGCGATTGGTACCTGTTGCTCTTCAACTCTCAGTAGTCCCACAGCAGAGGGGTCATCTGCAAGACCAGGCAAGGTGTTCCGTTTTCTAATGTCATCTGTCGCTACAGCAGCTATCCTGAAAGCCCAGCCATATCCTTTTGGGTCTTTGAAATATCCATTTCTAAGATAGTCTATGCCAAGGATGCATGGGGCCTCTGGGCCAGTCACGATGGGGTGTTTCTGCCACCTGTTCCCAGTTAAACTCACTTTGGCCTCCACTACAGTCAGCTGCTGGGATCCTCCTGTTACCCCAGAAATAGAGATGGATTCCTCTCCTACATACTTTGATGGCATCAGAGTACATTTTGCGCCGGTGTCAACCAAAGCCTTATGTTTTTGTGGGTCGGATCTGCCAGGCCATCGGGTCCACACAGTCCAAAAATCCGATTATCCCTCTCCTCTACCTGGCTAGAGGCAGGGCTCCTCTATTCCTGATCTTGGTACATGTCGCTCTCTTCCTGTAAATAGGTTTTTAAGGTCCCTTCAAGAGGATCAGTCATATCATCATTCTGATACTGTCTGGAGTTCTGTACACGAGAGACTGGAGCAGCATTGACTCTAGATGAGCTTCTTGGGGTAGGTGTCCCTCTTTTCAGCTCACGTACCCGGGCTGCTAAGGAGGAGGTGGGTTTTCCATCCCACTTCCTCATGTCTTCTCCATGCTTCTGAAGGAAAAAACAGAGGTTACCTCGTGGAGTGTGTCATCTGTCCCTGCCTGAGGAACGCCGGCTCCTAATGGCAGAAACTCTTGTTGGTTCTGGAGAGATCTGGTAGTTGTTTTCCTTAAGTTCTTTTTTTAGTTTCTGATGGCCCTCTTCATTTAAGCTTCGGACTTGCTCCACCAGCCTTGTTTCCACGGATGAGACATGGGTACGAAATGGGGCTGTGACAGTGTCCTCATAAATTCTTAGTTTATTGGCCAAGACGCCTACCATGTCCTCACCTTCCCTCCACTGCAGCGTTGCCAGGTAACGGCAATACATCTCTCGTCCAAGCCGTGCAAATCTCAACCACATCTGTGACGTGCACCGGACACAGTCTGGGCTCTTAGGAAATCTCTCATCTTCTGAGAAAATGATCTCCAGCACGGCCAATTCCCTCAGGCATCGGATACCTTGTTCTATTGTGCTCCATTTTCCTTGGTGCACCTGGAGATCTTCTTTACAAAGCTATCTGTCTTTCACACTTGTCAGCAGTCGCCTCCAGAGGCTGAGAGTTTCTTGGGTTCTCCCAATCCCCTGGTCAATGACCACATCCCGGGACAGAGATCCCAGTTGCCTGGCCTCACTTCCATCCAGAATGGTGTCATTGGCTGCAGCGTCCCAGATGCAGAGCAGCCAGGACAAGATGGACTCATTTGTCTGGTGGGTGAATTCCCTCCGCAGGTCAAGCAGCTCACCCAGGGATAGAGAGCGAGTGATGATTTCTGGATCTGTCTCTTCCGCTGGGTGCGAAGGTCCTGCCACGTCCTCGTCAGTCACTATGCGGACTGATTTGCTCTTTGATTTCTTATTCTGAACGGGGGCAACTGCTACTGGTCTAGGCTGTGCTGGTGCAGTGATGGTTTGTGTGGAGATGCTGATGGCACTTCTGGCTTTTTTTCTCCTCTGTGGCAGTCTGGGTAGACACGGACACTGTTGCTTTGCTTTTGGCTTTTTCCTCCTCTGTGGCAGTCTGCATAGACACGGACACTGTTGCTTTGGGTTAGGTTCTTCTCCTCTTTGTGACATTGTGTGCAGACGTGGACGAAGTGGATTTGTTTCTTTTTTCCTCTTCCTCAAGATTACGCAGCAATACACCATATAGTGTTTTATTTCTAAGCATGTTGTAGGCTGTGCAGAGGAGACAAAGCAGAACTAACAACAATATTATGCCGTCCCTAGCATCCAGCGGGAACTCAATATTTCCAAAAACTACTGAATCAGGCCGGAAAGATTGGAAAAAATCATTCTTTACCCCTCCCCCCAAGGGCTGGGTGTGATTGTTAAAACCCCGGATGCAGCAACCTAGACTAGGACAAGCAAACAAAGTCGAGTATATATTCCGAATTATGTTCATTGCCTTAGAGGTTATCATGCAGTAGACATAATAGGCCAATAAAGCAATTTTTATACCATATCCTGGTCTACACAGGAGCATTACAGCTGGCAGATAGTTCCCCATGTGCAGAAAAATATAGAGAACAAGATATAAAACCCATGCAAGCATGTTGAGAATCATGGTGCATACAAAATTGTAATACTGACCTTTCTCAGTACGCTTCGTGCCCCACGTTGGGAGCCAATAAATGTGTTGGTTTGAAAGCAAAACCAGTGCGAGACTCCAAGTCAGTCATAAAATTTTATAGGAGAAAAGAGAAAAAATAAAATACGTGCAATACTATAGAAGAAAAACCATCAAAAATGTCAGAAATACAACCTGACACCCTGTCAGTCAGGGTGTTGGTAGCAGTCCCTATAAATGGTGGCTGCAGTCCTCCTGGATGACAGATGTGGTTCAGTTGAAACAGTGCTCCTGTAGAAGGTGCAGTTTTACTCCGAAGATCCAGCGATGATGTGGAAAAAGGTTCAACTTTCCTCTGGGATCCAGTGGAAAGGACTGCTTTGGTGTTCCAAATCTCACTTTTTATCTAGGTAGGAAATTTTTGGCTTCTCCCCCTGGCTGGAGCATCTCCCAATGGGATGATGTAGTCTTATCAGTCACACAAGAGGACTTAATGGCCCATTAACAGAATCTGTCTTCTGGAGGAAGGATGGGTTGTGAAAAGATAACGATGATCATCCCCCTGATCTTCTCAGATGGCACATCAGCAGAGGATATCTCCCACAGAGATAAGGAACACCACCCCTCCCACATTTTAACAGATTGTGATAGAATACACATTTTTGCATTGTACCCCAGGACTCGGGGGAATTTGTAGAATGTGGGGAATCCCAGTTGAATTTTAGGGGGAATTTGTGGAATTCTAGAGATCTCAGGGGAATTTTGGGGATAATTTGGTGAATTTTAGGGTATACGTGTGATTTTTAGGGTTCTCAGGTGAGTTTTGGGGATGCCAGGCAGATTTTGGGGTGAATTCTGTCGATTTTGGGGTATCCAGGTGAGCATTTGGGAGTCGTGGGAGAATTTTGGGATGAATTGGGGTGGATGCAGGTGGATTTTCGGGGAAATCTGGTGATTTTTGATAGTCCCAGATGGGTCTTGGAGTGAATTTTTTTGATTTGGGGTATCTGGGTGGGTTTTGAGGGGGCTTGGAGACATTTTGGGGTGAATTTGGGAGGTGTTGGGGGGACTGGTGTTGGGGGTGATTTGAGGGATTTTGGGGGTTGCAGGTGGGATTTTGGGGTGAAGCCCTGGGATTTGGGGGTCCCCCGTGAATTTTGGGGTGAATTTGTGGAATTCTGGGAGTTGCCAGGTGAGTGCTGGACATCCTAGGGGGGACGTCGGGGTGACTTTTGGAGATTTTGGGTTTCCCAGGTGAATTTCTGACGTGAAAATCTTCAAAAAGTTTTTTTTTTAAAACAAGTTAAAGACAGAAGGTTATTGAAAATTAATAGATGTGATGCAAGTAGCTAATATGCAGGCAATACACAGGGAGACAAATCATGGGAAAAATACAGTGGTAACACATGAGTGTGTGAGGATGGGATCAGTATAGCTAAGGCTCAGTTGGAGCTGAATTTGGAAAAGCATGCCAAAAATAAGAATAATAAAGGCACCTACAGGTATTTCAGTGGGAAAAGGAAGATTAAAGGAAACCTATCACACCTCCCCTGTTCCCCCCCACCCCTATAAGCCGGACAGGACTAGTGACAACAGAGAAGGGGAAGGCTGAGGTACTCAACAAGTGTTGGTCTCAATTTTTACTGTCAGTCACCATTTCCACATCTCTCAGGTTATTGGACTGGTGGACTTGATTCTAAGCCATAGTAGCAGGTCAACTTTCAGACCACTTGAGGAACCTGAGCATGCAAGACCATGGGACCCACCCAGAGGCATGTCAGGGCCCTGAGAGAACTGGCAGCTGTAGTTGCTAAGGTGCTTCCTCCATCATATTTGAGAAATCAAGGCAATCGGCTGAAGCCTCCAGACACTGTGTTGTATTGACTGCAATACTCTTGGTCTTTTTTGTAAATCTTAGAGCTCTGAGTCAATTTCTGCAGAGGATTCCCAATGCAGTTTCAAAAATGGAATCTTTGTTATTGGTCCTCATGTTGATTTTGGATATTTCCATTTTCTGCACTCCTATATTTTTGAAACATTTGTAATGACTGAAAAGAAAGCTGAGATGAGGCATTATGCTCTTTCCAGTGATATAAATGGACCAGTATTCTTTTCAGACAAATATATTTTTGCTGTGTCTAAGCACATGTGCATACCTGTGTTTGATTTATGTGTCCAGGTTTTGGGAATGGGGCAGCCACTGGGCCGTCCTGTGATAATGGCCGAGGTACTGCCCTGTCCCACTTTCTACCAACTGACTCCACTTCAGGGTGTCCTCCCTGCAGAGAGAAGAGGCTTGGACAGCACCTTTAGAAATGTGACTTTCTGGGTTTTTTTTTGTTTTGTTTTGTTTTGTTATTTTTAAAGTTACTAAAAACATTCACGCTGATTTTTTGATGTGTTGGGTTTAGGGTTTTTACAGTTTTGGGTGGGTTTTTTTGTGGGCTTTGTTTGTCTCTTTGGGGATTATTGTTTGGGGTTTTTTGTGTGGTTGTTTGGTCTGCCTTTTTTGTTTGTTTGTTTGTTTGTTTGTTTGTTTTTATTATGGTTTTGCAGATTTTTTTAAGCAAATTGATTGGAAAACTGAATAGTCCTCCACTATAGTCTCCTGGATTCACCTGAGACTCTTCCTAGGCATCTCCCTGATCCTTTTTGCAATGAGTCTCACATCATTCTCCTGTGGAAACTGTCTGCTTATGGTTTGGATGGGTGGGCTGTTTGCTGGGTGACAAACTGGGTGATGGCCAGGCCCACAGAGTGGTGGGAAATAGAGTTCATCCAGCTGGTCCCCACGGCTCAGTCTTGGGCCCAGTCCTGTTTAATATCTTTATCAGTGATCTGGACAAGGGGATAGAGTACACGCCCAGGAAGTTCACAGATGATGCAAAGTTGGCTGGTAGTGTTTTTTTCTTCTGGAGGACAGCAGGCTCTGCTTCTTCTTCCGCCTCTTCTGAGGTCCCTGCTCCCTCTTCCTCCCTCATTAAGTGTGCTGATTTTGTCACTTGGATGAGAAAACAAACAATTTTAGCAACAATACTAGTGGCAGGGTACAAGAAAGGAAGAGTTCACATGAATCCCCCCCCAACAACAGACAATACCTGATGGCTCCTCTGCCCAGCTTACTGACTACACCGGAACCCATTGTCCCCCAAAGATACTCCCTTCTCCCTGCCCCCAGCCATGATGTGAGATGGAATAGAATAACTAAGATTAAGATTCTCCCTATGTAACTCCATCATACTTCAATTCTGGGAAAAAAAATTTCTTGAAGTTTTATAATTACAGATCATTTGAATTTGAATTTGCATACTAAAAAGTCTAGCCAGAAACTCATGACAATATTAATAGCCCATTCTAGAATGTCCGAGATGATATACACTTCTTTCAAGAGAATGTGATACCTCACATGACTTCTCCAGAATTTAAATGAAAAGCGGGAGTAGTCTACAAGATTCTTGCTGCCATCTGGATTTCCTGGTATTTGGCTGGTCTATGTAAGCCAAACAGCTATTCAGCAGAGGGAATATTAGTGTGATACTTGATGGTATGTGAGATGGAACACAGTAATTTATGGCTTTTTGCATAGTGATGAAGCTGTAAAGAAAGCTCCATAAGGCTCAGACAAGGAGGCTGCTGGACTTCAAGCAGCAAAGGCCCAAAACGAACCAGGTAAATGGTGTAATTGAAAAAAAAAAAAAGCCAGGTGGGGAGCAAAGTGATACTTAAGGGCAGTTTACAGAAAGAGGAAATCTGGTAAAAAAAAAAGTCCAAGAGTGAAGGAACAACAGGGAAAATGAAACTAAGGAAGGAAATCAATCTCAGCTCATCATTTCTTAAGCTAACAAGTTGTCATTGCAATGATGCATAAAGTGAGAAATAATATGTCTGCTCCAAAATCTGAAATATGAGATTCATTGCCTTCTGTCTTTTATGGAATCGTACAACAGTCTGTGATTAAAGATCCTCTAGTCCAACTTCCTTGCCCAGTAGATCTTACAGTAGATGAAATTGCTCAAGACTAGCCAAACTGATAAGGAGCACTCTCAATGATGGGGCATGCACAACTTCTCTGCAACACCCATTTGAGTGTCTCACCAGCTTCATTGTAGAAAAGTTTTTCCTTTTAGCCAATCTAAACCTAGTCTCAGTTTGACAGCATGGCCCCTTGTCCTGTGTCTGCAAACCTTCCTAAAAAGTCTTTCTCCATTTGTCTTATACCCTCTTTACATATTCAAAGGCCACCATACTGTCTCTCCAGAAACCTCTCTTCTCCAGGCTAAAAGATCCTACTTTTCACAAGAACCAGGTCATAAACTGAAATGGAAGACATCTCAGGAGATCAGATCATCCAACACCTCAGCATAAGAATAGCTCTGACGTCAGATCAACTAGCTTAGGGCTGTGTCAGTTTAAATTTTGAAAATTACCAGGAATTGAAATGCTTCAAGGAAGAGAATTCTGGGTGGCTCCTGAAACAACCTGAGAAACTCGAGCAAACTCGAAACCTCAGAAACTACCACTGCTTTCTCTCCCTCAGCCCAAGCAGTCACAAAGAAGAAGTGTTCCCAGCAGGCTGGGATAGCACACATATACACTACATATACATGACAGGCATCGCCAGCAGCCACATCCTGCTCCTTTCTGTGGCTGGCAAGAGTGAGACTGGATGTTTACATGTGGGCAAATTGAGTCCCTCCAGCAGCTCAGACACTCAGCCTGCCCATTGACCCCACTGAATTCCAGTATTCGCAGTGTCCCAAGGCCACAGCACTACTCCTCTTGCTGGCACAGACCATCACATGCCTCCTAAATCAGTCAGGACTCCCCTTGTCCCACAGCCAGCAGCTCCCATGCTCTCCCCCAGGCCACTGCCATTGTTCACCAACTTCTCCACTTTGATCTTTGCTGGTGCTCTCAACACTGGCACACCCAGATGTTCTGCAGCTGTTGTCTCCTGGTGGAAAGGACTTGTAAAGCCATGTTTCCTAACAGGACTTCCAAAACCTTTCAAAGCAACCTTTTCTGGGATATGAACAATCTCATTCAAATGTCAACATTTCTTTTCCCATATGTGAAATCAGAATTTCCTTCTTCCGGGCATGCCCAAAACAAGGCACAAACCACATTGTGCCTTCTGTTAAACATGTTGACTTGTTTGTAAACAATGCTAGGAGAATACCTGTTTTGATCCAAGCTAATCTCTGGCCCTTATAGTGCTTTCGGTAGTTAGTTTTGCTTTGCTGTTTACTTGATGTCCCATTGAATTGTTGAATCATAAACAGACTATCCATCTGTATAGCAGCATAGCAGTGATGAATAAATGAAAGTACCATCTGCTCCTTTACCAACTTTTTCATTTGTATATTCACAGTTGGGGGATTCTGTATTTCTTCACTTGCCATAAATTCTCTGCAGGATGTAAAGTAGATATGTAGAATGGAATCACATGATATATGTGATATCATATGTGATATCACGTAGAAAGAAATAATGATCAAGTATTACTTTGATAGAAACCAAAAGTGAACACTAGCCACTTTGTGTTGCTCATTGTCCAAAAGAAGACTGCCACATTTCTGACCTGAAACTCTGAACTACACACTTCTTTTGCATGAGCTTCTAGTCCTTGACTCTCCCTTGCCATTTCACTTGATGCCATTTTTCTTTCTCAAGCTCTGATTTCATTCGATTCAAGAGTAGCTCGGCAGTTGCCCTCACATTATCCAGCAGTGCTCTCTTTATATTCTGTGTATTAAAAAAGAAAACCAGAAGTAGAAGCAGTATACGACATGCAAAAACAAACAAAAATTGTCTCTTCTACAGAAAATGAGGGGAGAAAAGAACACAAATGATAACCAATACCCTGCCAAGTAGAAATTTCTCCTATATTTCAGTGATTGATAGGCAGAAAAAATGAATTTCATTTGGGGAAAGAAAAACATTCTAGGAATATTCAGACTGTTATCTTGCGCCAGGTAAAACATTTACCATGGCCTTAGCGTTAATGAGCTTGTGAACATTAGCGGCTAAGAGGAAGGTCATATCCTCCAGTTTCACAGAATACTTGGTCAGTACATCTGCTATCTGTGCAATCAAAGAATACAGAAAAGCAGCAACAATGAAAAGTAGAATTCAAATATTAATTTACCAAATTAAAACCTACATGAACAAGACAATTCTTCCATTCAAGTGAATTCGATTTAATTAATTCATTAACTACATAAGTATCATTATCACGTTCAAGAACAGAATTCAAGGAATCAACGTTGCTTCTTCTGAGACATTGAAGCCTGAGTAGATCCCAACTTCAAATCTATTAAGACAGCATGGAAGTAATACCTGCTACATTTAGTACATGTAAACTACAAAGACATCTTGTACAGCTCTATAAGATGAACAAACCCATGAACTTTGAAGGAGACGCTAGCAAGAAATGTGGAAATAGGCTTTATCTGCCCAGTGCTTTTCCCAAAAGCTTGGGCACTCCTTGGCGTCAGTGAGAGTCTCTGTCTCATTATTCAGCAGCTGGCTTAGGGTAAAAAAGGATGCATGCAATCACTTCATTCCTGTTCATGACATAAACTTACTGCATCATCATGGGAGCCATTTACTTGGAAATATAGCCTAAAAATTAGGTGTCAGACTGGGTACATATCTAGATTGCTATGAGCAAAACCAATTTCTTTTTAACAGGAAAGCCATACAATATGCCTGCCATGGCAAATATTAGTCTACTAGCCCTGCACTTCATCAGGCACTGAGCAGTTCATTACACCAAATTTATATTTGGCATGGAGACAGTCTATTTATTACAAGCCCCTAGTTCTAGAACCAAGAATTCAGGAGTTGCTCATTCCCAATGAAAATCTGTCCATTTAATACCTTTGGGGTTTTATGCTTCTGTTCTTTACCTGTCTTGAGTGTGGCTTTCTTGTGAAGTCACTGATGGGTATTTTTCCAACACATTTCTGCTGATTACATGGTAATTGCATGGCATCAGCAGACATCTCTGAATATCTCTTTAAAGTATGCTTTTTACTCTTCTTAGAGGACCTTGCCTTCTTCTTTCCATCACCCAAAAGGTGGGCTAAGTGAGCCTTCAAAGAAGCATCATCTCAACAATTAGAATTCTTTCAAACCTACTGAATGGAGAACAGCGACAAAAAAAAATTTAAAAAAACGAGCACGCGAAAGACAGCAGAAGAGAAAGGTAAAATAATGAATCCTACATGCCACATACATAACACTCTTCATTCTAGGCTATTTTCAAAAAGAGGGAAAAAAAAAATATAATCTTTTCCTTAGAGAGGAAAAGTGGAGTAACTGGATTGTGTTTCATTGCTTGCAGTCACCAGAAAAGTCAACAGCAGAGTTGAAAACTCCTGAAGCTGGCTAACTACACCTCTAAATGTTTTACTACTGTGTTATGATTCTGTCTTCAGTTAATAGAACCTGATATACAACAAAGAGATGGGAGCACATGGACATGCATTGGAGAGCCTACGCTGGAGGTAACACATTCATTTTTCACTCAAACAAATCCAAATTAGAAATGTTGAAAATGACCTGGGGCCATTTCAACAGCCAGCAAACTGACTAACACAACCAACCTTTGGCTTTGATTCAATCCTTTGCTTGTTTTACCTGGGCCTTGAAGATCTGTCTGCAGCCTTCCTCTCTGCAAATATATCACACTTGTTCTGTTGGGAACCCATGGCTCATCACAGCTGCTTGGCCAGGCCTGCTTCCAGAAGAACTGGCAACTACAAGCTGGGAGCCAAGAGATACAACACTTCACTTGGAAAAGTGCCTTCCATGAATCCTAGAATCCCAGAATGGTTTGGACTGGAAGCAACCTTAGAGATGATACATTATCTACTTCCCACATCCTGACATGGGCAGGGACACTTTTCCACTAGTCCAGGTTGCTCCATGTCTGCTCCAGCCTGGCCCTGGACACTTCCTGCCATGGGGCTCCCACACAGCCTCTTTGAGCAACATGTGCCAGGCCTCAGCACCCACACAAGGAAGAATTCCTTTGCAATATCCCATTTACCCCAGTCCTCTGGCAGTTTGAAGCTATACCCCCTTGTCCTGCGAGTCCAGACCTTTTTGCAAAGTCCCCTCCCCATCTATCTTGGAGCCCCAGCAGGCACTGCAAGGGGCTTGAAGATCTCCCTGGAGCCTTGTCTTTTCCAGATTGGACACCCTCAGCTCTCCCAGTCTGTCCTAGAGCAGCGAAGCTCCAGCTTTAAAAGCAGCTTAGCAGCCTCCGGCCCGTGAAACTCGAAGCCACCGCTGGCCTTTTGGGCCCTACGGATATCGCTTCCGCTGTCGCTTGGGGTCACTCCCGGCTCTCTCCCCGCCCCCCATGGGGCCCTCAGGCGATGCCGTTCAGCTGCCACTCCTGCAGCTGTCAGACCAATGGGGGTCGGGCAGCCAGCCCAGCCACATCCACAATCCACAGTGTCCTCCGCGGCTGCTGCAGGCTCATGGCGCCCCACCGACCCGAAACCTGAGCTCCGGAAGAGAGGATCATTGCCCCACATTTGTGTTCATCTCTGCACAAGGCAGGCCGGACTTGCCAAGCCCGGACATTTCATTTCAGCACGAGAATGCGAATACCCCTGCTCCATGCGGGAGGAATCCTCTAAAGACTCCCTCATACGTGCTCTCTCTACGTTATGCCTAGGCACTTGCCATTCCTGAGGCTACACGAACGCCTTTTTTACCTTGAGGGTAAGAAATGCCATTGTTTTGGTGTGCAGCTAAAGGTGCAGCACAGGCAGGCCTAGGCAAGAGCTGGGGCAGTGCCCTTCCTCACACCTTCGCTGTGGTGTAATCCATGCAGCTAGAGTGAAGTGAGAAGGACACGAGGAAGAAGAAGGCATTCTTAAAGTAGCCCTCTGTCAAGCAGACCTGAAAGGGCGCATACCACATGGCGTCTTGCTGCCCTACATTCTACACACTCGCAGCCCCTTTTGCTGACTTGCAAAAGTTGCTACCAGAGCAGAGGGGGCCTGATTGCAGAGGCAGTGCCTAGGTTCACCTTCTACTTATTGCACGTAAGCCACGTCCAGCTCCTGGCTGCACTCTGTATTTCCCTTCTCCACGGCATTTATCGTGGTGCTGTGTGCAACTCGGCCCCTAGAAGTGACCGCCAATGTTTCCACAGCGGGCTGCAAGGGAACCAAGGAGCAGCACAAGCAGCAGTGCTTCAGCTTGCTCCTTTCGACTGCTAAGGGCACTTAGGAAGGCAAGAGAGAGGCAGCCACCTTCCTCTCCTAGTAGCCTGTAACGTGGTGCACACAAGCACGGTACTTGTGCAGCTTCGTTCACCGCCCTCGCCCACGCCTGGCTCCGCTTTCAGACCCTGGTGGCCAGAAGCCCCTGAGGCAGGGCCACACAGCCAGCAGTGTGCCAGCAGCCAAGCGCACGAGAACGCTGCTTCTGCCCAAGCCCGCCTAGGGCGTGCACCTTTGTTCTCAGAGCTCCGTGTAACAGTCTGCCTCTCTCGCAGTTCAAATGGAAAACGAAAGCTTTTCGCCTACGCCTTTCACAAAGATCTGTTGCCAGGACAAGAAGGTCTTGTGGCTGGAGCTCGCCCCAGATGCGGGGAAGCTGCTATTAGCACCGCATTGCAGGGGCACTTCTCGCTCCTTGACTACATGCTCAGCCCTCTCCGAATTCGCTGCTAGCGCCACGGTCCTTCTCAGCTGTAAGTAGCAGCGTTCACAGTACATAGAGATTCGCAAAGACCGAAGACCTGGAGGAACATATCGCACAAGAAAATGGGCCAGGACAGAGACGTGTTCTACATTGTCCCTTCTCGTCATCCAGTTTGTGCTTCTGCTGCTTCTGCTGTTAGGAATCCCTCCTTGAAAGACGAGCGAGAGCGTCTTTCTGGGTGCATTGCACTGAGTGAGAGCTCGCTAGGGACTTTGCACTCGGAGCCAAGGCAACAGGGCGTGCTTGCCCGTAGAACTGAGGACAGGCTGTTGGGCAGAGCTGAAACTGACCCCAGGAGTTGAGCTCTGTCTGGACGGCAAAAGGTGAAGAACGAAGCCGCTTGCGAGCGCAGTGCAGCGAAGAGCACACAAGCAGTCAAATAGCTCCTTCACAATCGCTTTCACTTCTCATTGCCCTTGCTGCTTGGAAAAGTAGCTCACAGCCGTTGCAGGCCAGGGCAAAAGCTGGGGCAGTGCCCTTCCTCACACCTTCGCTGTGGTGTACTCCATTGTACGGGTTGAATGCGTCTATTTTCTGTCTGTGGAATTTCTCCCATTGTTATGCTAATTGGCTACATCTTTAGGTAATGTTCTCTCCCAGGGAGGTGTGTGGAGGGAGGGGGGGGTGAAATGGGAAAAAGGAAAGGTGGGATGGAAAACTCTCTCGTTTGGCCCGTGTAGGGAGATGATGCCTCGTGCACCTATCTGGCATCTCCCCTGCCACCCCAGCGCTGAGATCCATGCTCCCTGCCTTTGAACATCGCTCTGCTGCTCTCCCACCTCACCCTACTGCCTCCGAACACTCTGCTGAGAACCATGGCCGACACCGTGAGGGGGGAGTCACTTTCCCCATCCCTCTCACCCCTGGGCTGCAGCCCTCTTCAACTGCGCGGGACCTGCCCTGCCCACACAGCACCGGTAACTGAGTACAGGGAGACGGCCTGCGGCCAAAAGGGACTGGAAGTGAGTTACACTGTTCTGTTCTGTTGTCAATTTTTATAGCTGTTGTTGTTTTCTGCCTTGTTAGAGATCAGTAAAGAACTGTTACCCTTATCCCCACATCTCCTGCCTGAAGGCGTCTGATTTAAAACTAAAATAATTAAAAGGGAAGGGGGTTGCACTCTGCATCGCAGGAAAGGGGCTCTTGCCTTTCCTTAGACCATACCTGTCTTTCAAACCAAGACAGATTTTGGCGTCCGGAAGGTGAGGCACTCCCTGAGGACATTGAGAGAGGGGTAGAAAAGGGAATAACAGTTCTTGAATTACCCAAGCTCGTGGTAGGTGACACCATGCTGTCCAGCTTACCCTGGATTGGCTTCCATGTGGTCACTGCTATATCTCTCCCATTTGCAAGCTCTTTTTTAAACATGAGTCTCATAACTAAGGTTACTGTGGCTATTATCCGGTTCATTTTGTGGGTTGATCAGCTGAGGAATTCATGGATTTTTAATTTTCTCTGGAAGATGGCCACATGGATTCAGAGCTATCGCACTCTGTGTGTTTCTGGGGCTACTTCAATAATGGTACTTACTATGAGGAAGTGGCAGCAGGTGATATCTTCTCCAAACCCATCACAGGGTTTTTGAAGTTCACCCCACCAGTCTTCAAGGGGTTCCAATCCGCTTTAAATGCTAATGACATTATACTGTGGCTAGTGTTGCTTATATCCCTGTTAAACCTGTTCTATCTAACATTCAGAGATAAGGGGAGATTCACTTGGATAACGACCCTGATACCTACCGCAGGGACTAGGGATGTTGCTCCAGAGGCTGATCCTGTTTACCATATTAGGGATGTTACCCCAGAGCCTGACCCTCTTCCAGAGACTAGGGATATTAACCCAGCATTTGACCCTGCCCCACAGCCCACGTTGGAAAGGAACCACCCAGAATGCTAGCGAAGGAGATAGATGAGATGGGCCAGATGCTGAAGGAGTACCTCTCCCCACCTGGTGAGAAACTCTCCCCCTACCTTAAAGAGGGAGACTCTGATGGTGCAGCAGTGGGACCCACAGATGTAACATCTGTCCAGGTTCCAGCTGAACTGCAAAGGCACTCAGCAGCAGCAGTTGCCCCTGTGGAAACTAGGAAGTCTAAGATGAAAACAAGGCACCCAAATAATAAGGGTCAGGAAGGGGGCCCCTCACAACCAGCAAGGGAGCCAGAAGTTGAGATTATCACCGAGTCCCTGTCATACGAGAGCCTCCGTAACCTGAGTAAAGACATTGTACGATGGGGCCGTGAGCCTTTTACAACCTGGTTACTGCGGGTCTGGGACCTTATGGGCACAGCTGTGCAAATGGATGGTACTGAGGCAAGGAATTTGGGAGCCTTGACCCAGGACTCAGGTGTGGACCAAGTATTTGTAAGGGAGACTGGTCTCCTTTCGCTCTGGGAGCGACTTTTAATGAGTGTGAGAGAGAGATTTGTCCACAGGGAGAGAATGCAGGAGCACCACCAGAGAACGCGTTGGAATACCCTTGAGGAAGGGATCCAACAGCTGAGAGAAGTGGCGGTACTGGAGGTGCTCTTTGGGAGGGATGGACAGCATGACAATGACCCTGACAAGGTCAGGTGCACAGGGCAGAGGTTGTGGAATCTGGAAAACCTGGGCCCATCTCAATATACCCCCTTTATTGCAATGATTAATGCTGATACCAACCAAGTGACATTGGGTTCTGTTCCCAACAGGCTCAGGAATTTTCAGAGTATGATGGCTGGCCCAATGCAGGCTCATGTCTCTGCTGTGGTTAAGGACCTCAGAGAGGAGTTTAGGGAGGAGATAAAGGAGATAAGGGAAGAGGTGAGGAAGATCAGTGCAGTACCAGTGCGAGTCATGGACCTCAAAAGTAGAGCCCAACCCCCCCCAGCTAGGGAGAGAGGGTACACCCCACGTGCTGACCTGTGTTTTTTTCTACGTGACCACAGGGAAGACATGAGAAGGTGGGATGGGAAACCCACTTCTGTCCTGGCAGCACGGGTGCGCCAACTCAGGGAGGGGAACACTAACAGAGGGAACTCCACTAAAGTGAAGGTAGCCTCAGCCTCCCATGACCAAGGTGCCGGGTATTAGAGAAGGGAAGATGATCTGTCAGATCCCCTTGAAGGAACCTCCACTATGTATGCCCAGGAGAGAAATAATAACCAGGGCTAGAGGGGCCCTGCCTCTAGCCAGGGAGAGGCACGGGAAAACCGGATCTTTTGGACGGTGTGGATCCGACGGCCTGGCACATCAGAGCCACAGGAACACAGTGCATTGGTTGACACTGGTTCACAGTGTACATTAATACCATCGGGACATGTCGGGGAGGAACCTGTTTCAATTGCTGGGGTTACGGGGGGATCTCAGGAATTGATTTTGCTGGAGGCTGAACTGAGCCTCACTGGGAAAGACTGGCAGAAACATCTAATTGTGACTGGCCCAGAGGCACCATGTATCCTAGGCATAGACTTCCTCAGGAGTGGCTATTACAAAGACCCAAAGGGACTCAGGTGGGCTTTTGGAATAGCTGCTGTGGCGGCAGAGGGCATTAAACAGTTGAACACCCTGCCTGGGCTAGAAAAACACCCATCTGAAGTCAGAGTCCTCATGGCGAAACAGCAACAGGTGCCAAATGCTACCTCAACAGTGCACCGCCGGACCTACCGGATGAATCGAGATGCTGTGATCCCCATCCACAAGATGATCCGTGAGCTGAAGAGCCAAGGAGTGGTCAGTAAAACCCACTCCCCCTTCAACAGCCCCATCTGGCCTGTGCGTAAATCTGAAGGAGAATGGAGATTAACCATGGACTATCGTGCATTGAATGAAATGACTCCACCACTGAGCGCTGCTGTGCCGGTCATGCTGGAACTCCAGTCCGAGCTGGAGTCCAAGGCAGCCAAGTGGTACGCCACCACTGACATCGCCAATGCGTTTTTCTCCATTCCTCTGGCAGTAGAGTGCAGGCCTCAGTTGGCTTTCACCTGGAGGGGTGTGCAATACACTTGGAACCGACTGCCCCAGGGGTGGAAACACAGCCCCACCATCTGTCATGGACTGATCCAGGCTACACTGGAGAGGGGTGGATCTCCAGAACATCTGCAGTACATTGATGACATCATTGTGTGGGGGGATACAGAAATGGAGGTATTTCAGAAAGGAGAAACGATCGCTGAGATTCTGCTGGGAGCCGGCTTCGCCATTCAAAAGAGCAAAGTCAAAGGGCCTGCCCAAGAGATCCAGTTCCTGGGAGTAAAGTGGCAAGATGGACGGCCCCAGATTCCCGCTGAGGTCATCAATAAGATCACTGCAATTTCTCCACCAACCAGCAAGAAGGAAACACAAGCCTTCGTAGGTGCCATAGGCTTTTGGAGAATGCACATTCCTGAGTACAGCCAGATTGTGAGCCCTCCTTACCTGGTCACCCGCAAGAAGAACGATTTCCACTTGGGCCCTGAGCAGCAGCAAGCCTTTGCCCAGATCAAGCAGCTGATCGCTCATGCAGTAGCCCTTGGCCCAGTCAGGACGGGACCAGATGTGAAGAACGTTCTCTACTCTGCAGCCGGGAACCATGGTCTGTCCTGGAGCCTGTGGCAGAAGGTGCCTGGTGAGACACGAGGCCGACGACTGGGATTCTGGAGTCGAAGCTACAGAGGGTCCGAGGCCAACTATACTCCAACGGAGAGGGAGATCTTGGACGCCTATAAAGGGGTTCAAGCTGCCTCAGAGGTGGTTGGCACGGAAACACAACTCCTCCTGGCACCCCGACTGCCAGTGCTGGGTTCGATGTTTAAAGGAAAGTTTCCCTCAACCCACCATGCCACTGACGTACCATGGAGCAAATGGATTGCCCTCATCACACAACGTGCCCATATTGGAAACCCGAATCGCCCTGGGATTTTGGAGATAATTGCCAACTGTCCAAAAGGGGAAGACTTTGGTCTTGCTGACGAAGAGGAACAGGAACAAGTGACCCGGGCCGAAGAAGCCCCACCATATAACCAACTGCCAGCAGATGAAACATGCTATGCTCTTTTCACTGATGGTTCCTGCCACATCGTGGGGATGAACCGGAAGTGGAAAGCAGCCATATGGAGCCCCACACGACAGGTTGCACAAGCTACCGAAGGAGAAGGTGGATCGAGTCAACTTGCTGAACTCAAAGCTGTTCAGCTGGCCCTGGACATTGCTGAAAGAGAGAAGTGGCCACAACTCTACCTTTACACTGATTCATGGATGGTAGCCAATGCTCTGTGGGGTTGGCTGGAAAGGTGGAAAAAGGCTAACTGGCAACGTAGGGGAAAACCAATTTGGGCTGCCGATGAATGGAAAGACACTGCCACCCGGGTAGAGAAGCTGCCTGTGAAAGTCCGTCACGTAGATGCCCATGTCCCCAAGAGTCGGGCTAATGAGGAACACAGACACAATGAGCAGGTAGATGAGGCTGCACAGATAGAGGTGTCGAAGATAGATTTAGATTGGCAGCACAAGGGAGAGTTGTTCCTGACTCGATGGGCCCATGATGCCTCAGGTCATCAGGGCAGAGATGCCACCTATAAGTGGGCACGAGACCAAGGGGTGGATCTAACCATGGACAGTATTTCTCAAGTTATCCATGACTGTGAGACGTGTGCTGCCATCAAGAAGGCCAAGCGGGTGAAGGCCCTCTGGTTTGGGGGGCGATGGCCCAAATATAAGTATGGAGAGGCCTGGCAGATTGACTACATGACACTGCCTCAAACTCGCCAGGGCAAGCGCTATGTACTGACCATGGTGGAAGCCACCACTGGATGGTTAGAGACCTACCCTGTGCCTAATGCCACTGCTTGGTACACCATCTTGGGCCGGGAAAAAACAAGTTCTTGGGAGGCATGGTACCCCTGAGAGAATTGAGTCAGACAATGGGACTCATTTCAACAACAGCCTTATACACACCTGGGCTAGAGAACACGGCATTGAGTGGGTGTACCATATCCCCTACCATGCACCAGCTGCAGGGAAAGTTGAAACGTTCAATGGCCTGCTTAAAACCACCTTGAAGGCACTGGGTGGGGGAACTTTGAAGAACTGGGAGATTAATCTACAAAAGGCCTCATGGTTAGTGAGCACCCGAGGTTCCACTAACCGAGCAGGCCCTGCCCAGTCTGAGCCCTTGGGAATATCAGATGGAGATAAGGTTCCAGTGGTACACATGAGAGGTATGCTAGGAAAAACTGTTTGGGTGAATCCTGCCTCCACCAAAGACAATCCCATCCGTGGACTTGTATTCGCTCAGGGACCAGGTTGCAGCTGGTGGGTGATGCAAATAGTGGGGAGACCAGATGCATCCCCAAGGAGACCTTGTTTTAGGGTGAAATACCTATAGTACTGTGCCTATGTCTCTAACTGCATGTATGTATATATAATGCAACGGTTTAATTTGATATAGCATATTAGTATGGGAGAAATTCAGGGGTGGATAATGTTGGGGGTTGAATGCTTCCCTTTTCTTTCTGTGGAATTTCTCCCATTGTTATGCTAAGTGGCTACACCTTAAGGTAATGTTCTCTCGCAGGGAGGTGGGTGGAGGGAGGAGGGGGGGAAACGAGAAAAGGAAAGGTGGGTCAGGGGGTCTGGAGCGGGGGACTCTCTCTCGCTTGGCTCCTGGAGTGGGAGGACAGCCTGGGCTCCGGTCTGGCATCTCCCCTGCCATCCCAGCACTGAGATCCACACTCCCTGCCGTTGGACATGGCTCTGGTGCTCTCCCACCTTACCCTACTACCACCGGACACTCTGCTGAGCACCACAACCGACACCGTGACGGGGAGTCACTTTCCCATCCCGCTCACCCCTGGTCTGCCACCATCAGTCCAGCCCTCTTAGACCGCGCGGGACCTGTCCTGCCTACAGCACCGGTAACTGAGCACAGGGAGAAGGCCTGAGGCCAAAAGGGACTGGAGCTGAGCTATACTGTTCTGTTCTGTTGTCAATTTTTATAGCTGGTGTTGTTTCCCTGCCTTGTTAGATATCAGTGAAGAACTGTTACCCTTATCCCCACATCTCCTGCCTGAAGGCCTCTGATTTGGACCTAAAATAATTAAAAGGGAGGGTGTTGCATTCTGCATCTCAGGAAGGGGGGTCTTGCCTTTCCTTAGACCACACCTATCTTTCAAACCAAGACAGAGACTCATTGCAAAAAGGATCAGGGAGATGCCTAGGAAGAGTCTCTGGTGAATCCAGGAGACTATAGTGGAGGACTATTCAGTTTTCCAATCACTTTCCTTAAAAAACTCTACAAAACCGTAATAAAAAAAAAAACAAACAAAAAAAAGCAGACCAAACAAACACACAAAAACCCCCAAACAATTATCCCCAAAGGGACAAAAAAAGCCACAAAAAAACCCACAAAAAACCCCACCAAAAACTGAAAAAAAAACCCCAAACCAACAGATCAAAAAATCAGGGTGAAGGTTTTTAGTAATTTTAAAAATAACAAAACAAAACAAAAAAAAAAAAAAACCCCAGAAAGTCACATTTCTAAAGGTGCTGTCCCAGCCTCTTCTCTCAGCAGGGAGGACATCCTGAAGTGGAGCCAGTTGGAAGAAAGCGGGACAGGGCAGCACCTGGGCCATTGTCACAGGACGGCCCTGTGGCTGCCCCATTGCCAAAACCTGGACACATAAATCAAACACAGGTATGCACATGTGCTTAGACACAGCAAAAATATATTTGTCAGAAAAGAACACTGGTCCATTTATATCACTGGAAAGAGCATAATGCCTCGTCTCAGCTTTCCTTTCAGTCATTACAAATGTTTTGGAAATATAAGAGTGCAGAAAATGGAAATATCCAAGATAAACATGAGGACCAATAACAAAGATTCCATTTTTGAAACTGCATTGGGAATCCTCTGCAGAAATTGACTCAGAGCTCTAAGATTTACAAAAAAGACCAAAAGTATTGGAGTCAATACAACACAGTGTCTGGAGGCTTCAGCTGGTTGCCTTGATTTCTCAAATATGATGGAGGAATCACCTTAGCAACTACAGCTGCCAGTTCTCTCAGGGCCCTGACATGCCTCTGGGTGGGTCCCATGGTCTTGCATGCTCAGGTTCCTCAAGTCGTCTGAAAGCTGGCCTGCTACTATGGCTTAGAATCAAGTCCACCAGTCCAATAACCTGAGAGATGTGGAAATAGTGACTGGCAGTAAAAATTGAGAGCAAAACTTATTGAGTACCTCAGCCTTCTCCTTGTCTGTTGTCACTAGTCCTGTCTGGGTTATGGGGGTGGGGGGGTGAGGGGAGGAGTGATAAGTTTCTTTCCATCTCCCTTTTCCCACTGAAATACCTGTAGGTGCCTTTATTATTCTTATTTTTGGCATGCTTTTCCAAATTCAACTTCAACTGAGCCTTAGCTATACTGATCCCATCCTCACACACTCATGTGTTACCACTGTATTTTTCCCATGATTTGTCTCCCTGTGTATTGTCTGCATATTACCTACTTGCATCACATCTATTAATTTTCAATAACCTTCTGGCTTTAACTTGTTTTCAAAAAACCCTTTTTGAACCTTTTCACCTCATAAATTCACCTGGGAAACCCAAAATCCCCAAAATTCACCCCGAGGTCCCCCCTGGGATGCTGAGCACTCACCTGGCAACTCCCAGAATTCCACAAATTCACCCCAAAATTCCCGGGGGACCACCAAATCCCAGGGCTTCACCCCAAAATCCCACCTGCAACCCCAAAATCCCTCAAATCACCCCCAAGACCCGGTCCCCCCAACACCTCCCAAATTCACCCCAAAATGTCTCCAATCCCCCTAAAAACCCACCCAGATACCCCAAATACAGCAAATTCACTCGAAGACCCACCTGGGACTCCCAAAAATCACCAAAATTCCCGGGAGAATCCACCTGCATCCCCCCAAATTCATCCCAAAATTCTCCCACGACTCCCAAATGCTCACCTGGATACCCCAAAATTGACAGAATTCACCCCAAAATCCACCTGGCATCCCCAAAACTCACCTGAGAACCCTAAAATTCACATGTATACCCTAAAATTCACCAAATTCCCCCCAAAATTCCCCTGAGATCACTAAAATTCCACAAATTCCCCCTAAAATTCAACTGGGACTCCCCACATTCTACAAATTCACTCCTGTCCTGGGCTACAATGCAAAAATATGTATTCTATCACCATCTCTTAAAATGTGGGACGGGTGGTGATCCTTATCTCTGTGGGAGATATCCTCGGCTGATGTATTGGGAATCCAAATTGCCCTGGGATTCTGGAAATAATTACAAACTGGCCTGAAGGTGAGAGTTTTGGATTGTCTTCTGAAGAAGAAGAGGAGCAAGTGGCACGTGCTGAGGAAGCCCCACCATATAATGAGCTACTGGCGACTGAAAGACGATATGCCCTCTTCACTGATGGTTCCTGCCAAATTGTAGGCACTAACCGGAAATTGAAAGCTGCAGTATGGAGCCCCATACGACAAGTTGCACAAGCTACCGTGGGACAAGGTGGATCGAGTCAGGTCGCAGAGATAAAAGCCGTCCAGTTGGCTTTGGATATTGCTGAACGAGAGAAGTGGCCAAGGCTTTATCTCTACACTGACTCATGGATGGTAGCTAATGCTCTGTGGGGATGGCTGGATCGCTGGAAAAAGGCCAACTCGCAGCGCAGAGGGAAACCCATCTGGGCAGCTGAGATTTGGCAGGACATTGCTGCCCGAGTAGAGAAATTGACCATAAAGGTTTGACACGTGGATGCACATGTACCCAAAAGCTGGGCTAATGAAGAACATCACAACAACGAGCAGGTGGACCGAGCTGCCAAAGTGAAAGTATCACAGGTGTATCTAGACTGGCAGCACAAGGGAGAATCATTCCTAGCTCTTTGGGCCCATGATACCTCTGGTCATCAGGGGAGAGATGCAACATACCCATGGGCCCGTGACCGAGGGGTGGACGTTACCATGGACAGCATCTCACAGGTCATGCACGACTGCAAGACCTGTGTCGCAATCAAACAGGCCAAGCGGGTGAAGCCTCTGTGGTACGGTGGACGATGGTCAAAGTACAGGTATGGGGAAGCCTGGCAAATTGACTACATCACCCTTCCCCAAACCCACCAGGGCAAGTGCTACGTACTGAGCATGGTGGAAGCAACTACAGGATGGTTAGAAACCTACCCTGTGCCTCATTCCACGGCCTGGAACACCATCTTGGGCCTAGAAAAACACGTCCTTTGGAGGCATGGTACCCCTGAGAGAATTGAATCAGACAACGGAACCCATTTCAAGAATAGCCTTATCAACACCTGGGCCAAAGAACATGGTATTGAATGGATATATCATATCCCTTACCACGCGCCAGCTGTCGGGAAAGTTGAACGGACTAATGGACTTCTTAAGACTACTTTGAAAGCACCAGGTGGTAGAACCTTCAGAAATTGGGAAATGAACTTGGCCAAAGCCACCTGGATGGTTAACACCCGAGGGTCCATCAATCGAGCCCGTCCTGCCCACTCTGAACCCCTGCAGACAGTGGATGGGGACAAGGTCCCTGTGGTACACATGAAAGGTACTTTAGGAAAGACTGTTTGGATTAATCCCACCACAGGCAAAGGCAAACCGATCCGTGGGATTGTTTTTGCTCAAGGACCTGGTTGCACTTGGTGGGTAATGCAGAAAGATGGGGAAACCCGTTGTGTACTGCAAGGAGACCTAATTTTTAGTGAGAACTGTATGTAAGGTTTCATTTTGTATTATATATCTCTAACAGGGTATTGGTTTGGGTCTGATGTAGATGGTAATAGAATAAGGGGTGGATTATGTCCTGGGGTACAATGCAAAAATGTGTATTCTATCACCATCTGTTAAAATGTGGGACGGGTGGTGATTCTTATCTCTGTGGGAGATATCCCCTGCTGATCTGCCATCTGATAAGATCAGGGGGATGGTCATGGTTATCTTTTCACAACCCATCCTTCATCCGGAAGATATATTCTGTTAATGGGCCATTAAGTCCTATTGTGTGACTGATAAGATTACATCATCCCATTGGGAGATGCTCCAGACAGGGGGAGGAGCCAAACATTTCCTACCTAGATAAAAACAGATTTGGAACACCAAGGCAGTCCTTTCCACTGGATCCCAGAGGAAAGTTGAACCTTTTTCCACATCATCGCTGGATCTTTGGAGGAAAACTGCACCTTCTACAGGAGCACTGCTTCAACTGAACCACATCTGTCATCCTGGAGGACTGCAGCCACCATTTATAGGAACTGCTTACAACACCCTGACTGACAGGGTGTCAGGTTGTATTTCTGACTTTGTTGGTGGTTTTTCATTTATATCATTGCATGTATTTTATTTTTTATCTTTTCTCCTATTAAATTCTATGACTGACTTGGAGTCTCGCTCACTTACATGCATAATGCTTAGTCCCTGTTCTGCATGCTCATTTTCTTCACTTTTACAAGGAATCCTCTCCTCATCTACTTCTTCCCCTGCTTCTTCCATTTCCTGTGCCTAGATCACCTGTTTCTCTGTTAGATTTGTTTCTCCAGCTGATTTTTGACAACTGTCCCTATCTTGTGGCACCGCTGGCTCGAGAGAGGTGATTGTCCTGCTCTGCTGTGGGTAGGGACTGCGCTCTCTTCAAGCCCTGGGGGCAATTTTGGATGCCACAACGTCAGAAAGACCTCAGGCTATTGGAGAAATGTCCAAAGGAGGGACACAGAGATAGTGAAGAGACTGGAGGGGAAGCCATACAAAGAGTTGCTGAGGGCATTTGGTTCAGCCGCAGAGAGGACACAGAGCTCACACCTCACTTGGGACCTCTCAGCTCCTCTCACGGGCAGCACAGGGACAGCTTTGCTCTGTGCTCTCTGCAACCAGGGACAGGAGCCAAGGGAATGCCAGGAGCTGTGTCAGGGGACGATTAGGCTGGCTATCAGGGAAAGGCTTTTTTTCCTCAGAGGCTGGTCAGGCACTGAATAGGTTCTCCAGGCAATGGGCACAGCCCCAAGGCTGCCAGAGATCCAGGAGCGTTTGGCCAATGCTCTCAGGGATGCAGAGGGTGGGACCGTTGGAGTGTCTGTGCAGGGCCAGGAGTTGGACTTTGACGATCCCTAGGGGTCCCTTCCGACTCAGGAAACTCTTACCATTTTCCCCTCTTTCCTCTCCTTGCACAATGCTCTCAGCTTACCGTTCCACCTTATGTTCCACTTCTGAAACCTCCGCTACTTCTTTCCAGTTCAAGCACAGTTCTACTGGTACAATCCAAAGATATACAGATTGAAAAACAACCAAAATGAAACACCTGTTTGGAATATCGTGGTCTTATTTGGATCTCGAACTATGAAGGTGATTGTGCCTTGCAAGTTCTAGAAGCAAAACAACAACAAAAAACACCCACCACACCGTTTTAACATAGGGATTTGCTTTCTTCTATGAAATACATATCCCTTCTCAAAATGGATCTATTTCAGTAAGAGATCATCTTGAATAGATCACTTACTATCTAAAGAACCTGGAACACGCAAATCCGTAATGATAAGCCTGTTACCTTGTCGTTTTCTGTTCCAAAGGCAAATTAATTTGCTCAAGTGCCGTTTGTAACAAGGACAGAGTTCAAAGTGTGGCTCTGAGAAATGTTTTGGTTTCCCTCTCCTATCTCTATCAAAAGCACTTTCTTCAATGGCTATAACAATACTTGATATAGTCTGAATTTTAAAGGTCATGAAAATTTTCTCAAAAGTGAAAAATTAATGTAGCAGTGAGGTTTTAAACTAACGGGAATTTTTGTTTTACCTGTTTCAAGATTTCCTTCATACTAAAATGCTGGCTGATGGATACCTAGAAGAAATCAATTCCCACAAAATGCGTCTGGGTAAGCCATTACGTCATCCATTACAATTTGCTTCAGTGTCCCGTTCCTGTCCAATTGAAGGTCCCTATTTAAGAGACTCAAGTACGGAGAGAAATAAAATTAAATATGACTACAGTGCCTTTAAATCTAAATCGAACTTCCTGATCAATCTCATAAAACCTTTAGGCTAAATTTTGCCATTGATCTGTTTCTTCTGAACACAATCGCGTCCTGGCTTGTTAGAGATTAGTTCATTTCAAAGAAAGAAATGCACAGAAGTTAAAATATTTCCAAAGAAGCATTTGACATCCTTCCTTTTGGATGGGGAACCATTCCAACACTGCTTGCATAAGAGGTCAAATTACTGTCTTCCATGTTAGTTCTGCACTGTGCTCAGCGGAGCCTTTCTGGTTTATTGGCCTTTGACTTGGACATAAAGTCGAGTCTTGATTCAAGAAAAATCAATATTCACACTTGTTTTCATTTACACGGACATTGGCTTGGTCTCCTAAACAAAGAGAATGATGGGGAATTTAGGTAGGTGTTCAGATAGGTAACATTCTCTTTCCACAACCTGGCATTGTATTTTCACTTGGTCTGTTACCTCTGGCTTTGTCTAAACGGCTCAAATTATCAGGAAGAGTATCAAACCTCCAGCTCTAGCCGCAGTCCCACTGCAAAGTCTGTGAAGGTATGTGCATCTGCCCCTCAGGTCCATACTGCTCTTCTAATGTGCCCCTGATGGAGCAGGTAGGAAAGACTGTTGCATTTCCTAGATGCATTGTAAATGGTACATTCCGTGACCCCTGCTATGCCCTGTAGCTTCGTCCCTCTCCCCTCCTGGCCATACAGGGCTGGCTGGGATCCAGTTTTTCCCCGCCACTCTTTGCAGACCCTAGAAAAGATCTGTGCCCCCTGTCCTCTGTCTCTTTTTCCCTCTTTTTCTCTTGCTCCCTCTTTTCCTCGCTACCTACGAGAAATAAACCCTCTCACTTCATCCGGGAAAAGACCCTCTTTTGTTATCTCATTTAGATCCATGAGGTAAGGGCCCCTGAAGCCATCACCCTAACACCTGAGCTAGATGGGAGGAAGGGCGAAGAACCCCATTTTAGGGCCGAGAAAAGCCTCAGTTGGCTCCCTACGTGAATGGTCTCTACAGAGCACCCCATCTTCAGCTGTGACTCCTATTTTCGGGATTCAAGAAGCCTTGGAGCTGATAAACTAGCTTCAATTTCTTTTAGCTGCATTTTGTGCAGTTCGAAGACTTTTAAGGACGAACCGGGAGCCTGTCAGAAGCCCAGGCAGGTCGGTTCTGGACGTAGACCCACTACAGTTACTCAGACACTCCTGCCTGCAAGAAAAAAAAAGGTGAGTGGAAGCCTTCTTTCACGGCGGGTGGGTTCCTGGAGCTCCGCGTGGGGGTCTCACCCTGTGGGATTTTGCTGGTGTGGCACCGCTCTCAAGGAGAGACACGCACGGGCGTGTGCACGGCCTGAACGACGGCTCGTGGTGCCAGTGACCACGTGCTGTGGAGTGCGGACTGGTGGGGGCTGGACGCAGTCACCCAGGCGCGGCAGCAGGCAGGAAGCTTTGAACGGTTTCAAAGCGGTGGCACGGAGGTTTTTTTGCGGTTTTTTGTGGGTTTTGTGGGTTTTTGCGGCGGGGTCGGTCCCTATAGCGGCGCAGGCACCACGTGGGTTTTAGCGACAGAAACGGCGAAATTAACATCGGGTCGGCATCTGGTAAAGCCTGAAAACCGTAGTGTACCTGGCACGTTTTAACAACTAACTCTCTTCCTGTGTTTTTAACCGTAGTGGGGTAGATATAGTGGCAAATTGCTAAACATCATAGGCTTACAGCAATCTGCCTTACAAAAGAGTATAAGAAACCAACTCAGGGAGATATTAAGTTCAGGAAATGTTTTAATATCTAAGAAAAAGTTAGCCCGTTTTGCCAGCTGTCTGTCTGTTGAAAAATCTGACCTTGAATTGCAAAATATAAATTCGATTTCATTTTGGGATGAAATAGGGGACTTATTAACTTTAAAAGTGGAAAATGGAGATAAAACAGCTTCTGTAATCCTCCCGAAGTTTTTACAAATTCGGAAACTTTTAATTCAGACAGAAAACAACAGACAGCAGCAGCAAAACGGTTCAGACTCACCTTCCCTTTCCCCAAAACCCTATAACCCGGACCTGGAGGGGACCCACGGGTCTCCCTGGGGGGTGCAGGGCTCGCAGCACTGCCGTGGCTGCTCTGAGCTCCTGGGTCCTCCCCGGTATCCCAGTTCTGATAATTTTTCGAAAATTGTCAGCACTCCTTCCTTGTTCCCTTCCCCTCTGGGCAGCGGCCATGTGGCTACACCTGAAGGTGTCGGGGTCCCAGATAGCTCTGGCCATGCGATACATCCCTTAGGGGGGGTCCCATATGGTGGCAGCCACGTGTCTCCTCCTTCATGCCGCAACCCCCTTCACCCTCCGGTCCCTGCCCCTAAGCCTGTCCCCTCCCATAACCCATCCCTGCCCTCGGCTCCACTGCCCCTTCCCCCCTCCAAGACCCAGCCCTGCACGGCACCCAGCGACCCCGCCCACAGGTGTTGCAACCCTGGATCCCACCACCCTCCCCCGCTCCGGTTTCACATTCCTTCCCTCCAAGCTGCTGCGGGGTGGGGGAGGGCAGTGGTGCCCCTGCTGAGTTCAGTGCCGGTGGGGGTGGGGAGGGATCAGCTCACAGCCCCTGCGGAACGGATGGTGTCCCCGTGGTGGGGGGGGGGTGGGCAGCCTCCCGGTTCGGGTGGGGGGGGGATGCCCAGCCCTGAAAGTCAACACCAGGAAAAAGAGTATATACCATCAGTTGTTCCTGTAGTTTATCTTGTTAAGAGGAATGGTAGAAGAAGTTATCAACCTTTGTCCTATCAAGATAAAAAAGGAAATTTGTAAAGTACAGAGAGAATTTGGTAGAAATAGTGAAATCTTTAAAGGCATGATGAGAAACACCTTTAACTCGAACGAACTGGTTCCATATGATATCAAAGAGCTTTTCCAATGTCTGTTAACTCCTTCAGAATATGATCTATGGGAAAGCCTGTGGAAAAGATCTTTGAAAGTGCTTTTACTAGAGCTTTTAAAAAGCTCAGATGATGCAAAAGATGCTGATAATAATGACATAACATATGAACACCTATGTGGGGAAAAGGATTGGCATTGCCCTGAAAGCCAAACCACAGTACTATCCAAGTCTGTCCTGGATAAAATATGCAATGTTGCAGAAAAGGCTTTTAATCCATTACCAACAGTAGATACTAAAGGCAGTTATGTTAACATTAAACAGTTTGCTTCTGAGAATTTCTTACAGTTTGTGGACCGCCTTCGTGCGCAAGTGGAAAGACAGGTGTCTGATCCAGGGGTACAAGCTGAATTAATTAAAGAGATGGCTCAGAGGAATGCTAATGAAACCTGCCGTAGGGTTATTCTTGGCCTTCCCCTAGAGCCGGCACCTAGCTTAGCACAGATGATAGAAGCCTGCGCCAGGAAAGCAGAACTGCTCAGTGGACACGAGAGAAATCCAGGACTGGCACAGCCAAAGACCACGGCAGCTGTAACACCAGAATCCAAGAAGCAACCAATGTCACCAGAGCAGCTGCAGCACATCATCTGCTTCCAGTGCAAGCAGCCAGGACACTTTGAGTATCAATCACTGAAATATAGAAGAAATTTCTACTTGGCAGGGTATTGGTTATCATTTGTGTTCTTTTCTCCCCTCATTTTCTGTAGAAGAGACTATTTTTGTTTGTTTTTGCATGTCGTATGCTGCTTCTACTTCTGGTTTTATTTTTTAATACACAGAATGTAAAGAGAGCGCTGCTGGATAATGAGAGGGCAACTGCCAAGCTACTCTTGAATCAAATGAAATCAGAGCTTGAGAAAGAAAAATGGCATCAACTGAAATGGCAAGGGAGAGTCAAGGACTGGAAGCTCATACAAAAGAAGTGTGTAGTTCAGAGTTTCAGGTCAGAAATTTGGCAGTCTTCTTTTGGACAATGAGCAACACAAAGTGGCTAGTGTTCACTTTTGGTTTCTATCAAAGTAATACTTGATCATTTTTTCTTTCTACGTGATAACACATATGATATCACATATATCATGTGATTCCATTCTACATATCTACTTTCCATCCTGCAGAGAATTTATGGCAAGTGAAGAAATACAGAATCCCCCAACTGTGAATATGGAAATGGAAAAGTTGGTAAAGGAGCAGATGGTACTCAGTGAACAGAGATTGAAGGTTTTGCAATGTATCGGGTATGGCAAAAGAGGTTATAGCATAAAGGAAAACAATTGTTGCTGGAGTTAATGAAGGACTTGGCTACAAAATGCACTTTGCTTCCTGTCATTGTGTGATTGCAAAATGCAGCAGTAAGGCAGGGACTACATCTATTTCTGTTTGGCTCTTTTGAATGGAGAAAATGCATTCTTGATTTTCAGTGCCCCAGCTACACTTAATAGGTGGAGATCAGGCTGTAAAAATGGAGGAATGGAGAAGTAAATATTGACACATAGTAGAAGTGGGCAAAGATGGGTGGAGAGCTAGAAGTTGGTGCTTTTGTCAAGGCAATTTTTCTCCATGGCGTGGGATTTTATTTGCGTAATAAATTAAGAGAGGTGTCTGGATAGAAATCTAACGTTGCTGCGTTTGAATATCCATCCTGAACACAAGACACATTGGTGTGGGTGCAATGCATTACGATCTTTACAGGGAGGTTTTTTACGGTGGATGTAGGAACAAGGTAGATGACAGTTAGTTCCTTATCGGGCAGTAAACAGTTGTCCTTGAACAACAACAATCTCAGGTTTATTTTCATTGCCAAGATGGCTGTAAATAAAAGAAAGCCCAGTAGTATGGATATTCGGATTCATAATTTTATATTCGAAGTACTGACTGGTTTGTATTTTAGGATACTTGACTCTTGTTTCCTACTTTGATAGCACCTTGGTGCCTCCAACACGTGCCAAATCTGATGGAAACGAATGGTGCAGAACTATGGAGAATTGAAACAAAAGTCTAGGTAGGTCGGGAAATCCTGAGAACAGTCTGGAATTCAAGCAATATTTTCTTTTCTCCCTGGCAACGATGAGGCAGACAGTTGCTTTGAGAGTGCATGCTTGCTCTATTCTTTATTCCGTGTGTTCCCACATACCTTCTCAGTTGCTTGGAGGTGGCAGTAAGAGCCAAAGAAGCTGCCTGTGGCATGGCTTTCCTTTGGCCAGTACAAACAACTGTGCATGGTGAGATCTAGCAGGAACGGCTTGGTTAGAATGAATCTGGGGGAAATCAAAAGTTAATTTTGACATGGATCCCTTCTCAATCATACAAAAATACTCCTTTTTAACTCTTGGAGAAGAAGAGGGGAAGTATGAGAAGAAGAGGGGAAGTATTGGAGATACTTCCTTTCTCTGCGTCCTTGCAGCATGCCTTCCCTCTCTGTGTCTGCCTTCTCTTGCTCCAGAGCACATCCTGTTGGGATGTTTGTAGCCTGTATGGTAGTAAAGAAGTTGGTAGTGATTGTAAGTACCTTGCTACTTTGAAGCATAATGATAAAGAGCTGTGTATGTAAATGTCTTGATTTCTTTGGCTGGTAGTGTCTGGTGTCTGTAGGCAAAGGTCTGTAGGCACTGCTGGGATCTGTTCCGTGTGCTGAGATTCAGCACATGGCCTCTGTCATGTTTCCATGTCACACTGCACTATGAAAGATGGGAATATTGACTGTGGTCTGTTCCATAGCATTCAGACAGCCCTAATCTGGAGTGCGTGGAGAAAATGAGCATCCAGTATGAGCTGGTCGAGGGCAAATGTCAGGAGAAAGGGCAGATGTGCAAGTTGAGTGCCACAGCTTTTGGCTGTGATAGCCGTGGTCCAATGTGTCATTTGAGTAAAATGCATCTGCGGATGCACCAAACATTGAGATAACAAGTGGAATTCCTTTTTAACCTCCGCCTTACTCTGTTCAAAAAGTGAGCCATCCGTTTGGTTTCACAGTAGTAGTTGGTATTTGTACTTAAAATGTGGAAAAGCCGTAACAAATGCGAGTAATGAAGGGAGTGCTGTCCTACGTGAATGTGGAAGATGCAAGGAGCCTCAGCCCTTGTGCTAAATCTGTCTTATCTTGGGAAAGAAATTCCACCTCTGCCTCAATTTCTCCCTTTTTGTCCAACCAGATGGTATTGTTTACTAATATATCATGGCATGTAGGAGGCTGAATCTATCTCTGTTCATCACAAGAAAAGAAACACTACGTTTAGCCAGGTTCTCTGAAAGCCACACAGTATGTCTTTTGTGCATGTCAATTATTTGTTCTTCTTTTCCTTCAGATGACCCTGATGGATATGAACATTTGCACAGCAGAAGATGCTGATGTTGTGCACACCAATATGCTTCAGATGACTGAGAAACTAAAACGTAGGTTTGAAGAAGAAATGGAGTCCGTGGATGTATGACGTTTCTTCCCCCTACTGCCCACCTCACCTGGGCTACCGGCTAGCTCCGGGAAGCCTGCGTCCGTGAGTGGCCCCTCCCCGGCACCATTCTGGGAGCCGCAGAAGAGGTGTAGCAACAGCTACGCCTGGGCTAGTCGTCAGGGAGGGACAAAGAGGCGCAGGAGAGACTTTTTACGGTTCTGGGGGAACAGATTTATTGAAGGAAGAGGTAACAGGTCAGGAGGTTGGGAGAGGGAACCGCAAAAGGCAGTTTGAGGGGTTCTACACAGGCTTAAGTACGGGGGAGGAGCAAGGGGAGGGCACAGAACTCTGGCCAATAACAGTTAACGGGAGGAGGTACAGAAGGCGGGGAAAGGGGTATATTGAGCCAATAAGGCAAACCGAGGGTGGGGATACATACAATTTAACCAAACATAAACACAAAAAGGAATGCTTGACACACAAACCTCTAGAACAAAGGGAGGGGCTACAAAGGATTGATATCCAGTGGGGCGGGGTTTAGGGTGAGGGACAGGGAAGGTTCCAGATAAAGGGGAGGGGTTTATGATGACAGACTAGGGCAAAGGCCGGAAAGGGAAAAACCATTATGTACTTAGGGGAACGAAACTGAGACCAACCATCAACACAGAAGGAAAATTAACATTAAACAACGCAACACTATATCTCCCCCTTTCTTTTTAAACAGAAGTGTCATTTTCAAAGTCCTCGCCAGAGGTGAGCCCATCCTTCTCTTTCTCAACTGCTTTCATGTCTTCACCATTTGGGGGATCTTCGAGATCCCAATCCAGGATAGGCCCCACCTCTGCGCGGTTAACTTGGGGTGATGGGGAGATGCTGCGGACAACTAAGGTTTTAAAAATGGGAATGCAATACAAACGAGAATAATAACAAGGACAATAGAAATAATGGTTTTGACAACTGAAGCCAGCCAACCCAGATGTCCCCAGCCTTTAAAGATGTTTCTCAGCCAGTCTTCGGATTCCTCCTTGATGTTTGAGACAAGACCTTGTATTTGCTGTATCTTGGGATGGACACTGCTTCTCCGAGATGACAAGTTGAGACAGCAGAGGCCTTTGAAGTCCTCGCAGCCGTGGCCATGTGCAAGCAACAGGAAATCTATTGCTTCCCGATTTTGTAGGGTCGCCTGCCTGGTAATTTCCTCATCTGCTAGGAGGTCGCTTAAGGCCGCTGACGTAAGGTTTGCCTGTTTCGCTACCCAGCACTCTAGGCTGCCCAATTCACCTAGGGCTTTAGCCCCTGCCACCCATAGTAAAAAGATGGAGACAGCAACTCTTTTGGACTTAGACCGATGAAAAACATCTGCATTGCAATTTTCAACCAAATTATGAGCTTCTCTCTTTTGGATTGCCGATTTTGTGTTTTTAGATTTCCAATTCGAAATTTGGGTACGGTTAGGCGAAAACAGGGTCAGTCGTCCAAGGGTGCAGAGCCCTCCTATCAGGCGAGAGGGGATGCCTGCCCACGCCTGGTCGCCACAGATTAAGAAGACCCCCTTACCGAGCTGACGAGGTTGGTCTACAGGGGTCCCCTCAATCTGGGAGGTGGCGTTGCACCACGCGGCAGCTCTATAGTCAAGGTTGGGTTGGATAACGTTTAGGTATGATTCGGGGTTGCACCATCTATAATGATTCTGAACACAAAAAGGGGATGGGGCTGAACCAAGTAACTCTAATTCCTGAGGTTCCTCGGGTGCTTTGGGAAGGTCTTTAGACCACTCCCGCCACACCCAGAGGGGGTTGGTCATAGGATAGGAGGCATAGGAGGGGTGCCACCACCGGGGGTTAAAATCATCCCGCATGTTGATTATTGTCTTGGGATATTCGTCGGGCTGAAATGGGATCCCCACCAGGCAGGTTGAAAGTGGATTCCCTGTTGCTGCAGTTGATAAGCAGAGATGGTCCTGCTGCATGGCCTGGGCCAGGGTGACCCACACATTCTTCCTTGGCTGCGGGACTATCCACTCCACCGAAGACTGGCAGAGGCACTCCCAGATGACAAGGGCATACCACATCCTGGGGCTCCGGGTGGCTGACTAAAACAGAACAGGAAAAGGGAATGGGTTACTCAAATAGGTCCTGAACTTCAGGGGGAGGAAACAACTTGGAGAAGGGGCTGTCCCGCCCTCTGGGGGACCCTTGGTGTCCCAGGGAGGGGCGCCGGCGACGACGAAGCACTGCATATTTGACATCTCCGGAGGTTGGCCCTGACAGATGTCCCTGATTGGCAGTATAGGGATGGACACACCTTTGAGGGACGCACCTCAAACCAAAGGGCATGGATACGCAAGCGTACCCACGACCCCAGGTGACTAACTCATGTGGGCCCTCCGTTTTACCGGTCTCTGGGTTCTTCACCATCACGGGAGGGTGTTTTCTCAACCGTAATGATGAAGAGTTCGTGAAGTGCCTCACAATGGGAGGACTCAGCACTTCGAAGGAGCAGTTAAGAAAGTTGATGGTAAAAAGGGCTTTATGCAATTTAGTGTGAGGTGTATCGAATTGAGTATCGCCCTGTTGCTGCTCCAGGACCTGTTTGAGCGTTTGGTGGGAGCGCTCAACCATGCCGTGACCTGCGGGGGAATAACGGGATGCCAGTCTTATGTTTGATTCCCCACCTCTACAGGAACTCCCGGAAGGCCGTGGAAGCATATGCTGGGCCATTGTCCGATTTCAATTCCCTTGGGATCCCCAACACAGAGAAGGCCTGTACAAGGTGTTTCTGTACGTCCTTGGCCTTCTCCCCTGTGTGGGCAGAAGCGAAGACTACCCCGGAAAAGGTGTCCACACTCACATGCACATAATTCAACCTGCCGAACTGCGGAAGGTGGATGACATCAATCTGCCATAACTCACAGCTCTCCAGGCCTCTAGGATTGACGCCAGAGCTCAGGGTTGGCACCCCAAGCTTCTGGCACTGGGGACATGTGGCCACAATGTCCTTGGCCTGGTCACGGCTTAGTTGGAATTGCCATACCAAGGCAGGCGCATTCTGATGGAATTTCTGATGGCTCAGCTTTGCCTGTTGGTAAATATCAGGAATCCTGGCCATATCAGCTGGTGCGGCCAGGGTGTCCTCTCTCTGGTTACCCTCGGAGAGAAATCCTGGCAGGTCTGTGTGCGATCTTACGTGCATCACGAAGTACAGATGCTCTCGGTGGGAGACAGCATATATCAGCTTAGAGAGCAGACCGTGGAGGTTCAGATTAGAGACTTCTTTCAAAACAGCGTTCTCTGCCCTTGACACCACACCCGCCACATAGGCCGAATCTGTAACCAAATTAAGTGGCTCTGAGAACCTCTCGAAAGCTCTAACGACTGCATCTAACTCAGCAATTTGAGGGGAACCCTCAACAACCTTAACATCTGCCTCCCACTGCTGAGTCTGGGGGTTCTTCCAAGTCATGACTGACTTGTACGAAGCCCCAGATGCCTCTGTAAAAACAGTTAGAGCTTTGAGCTGCACCCGGCTCAATTTTTCTTTTGGGACCAGATTGAAATTTGAATTAAATAATTTATGACTTTGGTGGTGGACAGATGTTTGTCCTGTGTAGCTATCAAGGGCAAAGAGAAGAGTCTCATTCTCCTGGAGCAAATGCTCCAAAACCTCCTTAGTCAGCTTGCCTGATGATAAGGCAAGTGGTACTCGGATGAACGCAAAATCGCAACCCGCCAGCTCTCCCAAACGGGCCCTGGCCTTCCTGATCAGCTGCGCCATCAGCTCCTGTGGCCTGGTGATACTTTTGGACCTCTAATGACTGAGGAACACCCACTCTATAATCAAGAGGGGGTCCCTCTGGTCCTGGTCCCACTGGTAAATGAGGCCGTGGAGGTGCGGCAGCTGTCCCAGGATAATAAACTCAAATTGCAGGTTCAGCAGGTAGCGATGGGCTTGTCTCGTCCCCATCGCCTTCTCTACCTTTTCCAGAGCTGCCCTCGCAACTGGGGTCAGCACCCTAGGAGGAAGTAACTCATCTCCCCCTTTCAATAAATTGGAAAGGGGAGCTAGGTCCTCGGTGGTCAATCCTAGCCAGGGTCTGACCCAATTCAATGACCCACACAGCTGGTGGAAATCCGCAAGGGTTTTTGGCTTGGTGTTAATTGCCAATTTCTGTGGGACAATAGTCCTGCTGGTAATTTGGAGCCCGAGATACTTCCACGGGGGCATCCTCTGAACTTTCTCCTTCTGGAGCTCAAACCCTGCAGAGATCAAAACCTCGATGACAAGGTCAAGGACATACTGCAGTATGTTGTCCGTGGGGGCACAAATTAGCACATCATCCATATAGTGCAGGATGACGGCCTCCCCTGCCTTGGCACGGGCAGGAGACAGCAATGAGGCCACGTACTATTGACAGATAATGGGGCTGTTCTTCATGCCCTGAGGCAGTACTCGCCAATGGAAGCGCCTCATTGGGGCTTCCCGGTTGATGGATGGAACCGAGAAGGCAAACCGTGGTGCATCCTCGGGGTCGAGGGGAATGTGGAAAAAACAATCCTTGATATCTAGGACTGCCAGATTCCAATTTTGCGGCAGCATTGAGGGTGAGGGCATACCTGGTTGCAGAGACCCCATGTCTTCTCTCTTTTTATTTATTTCACGAAGGTGGTGAAGGAGCCGCCACTTGTCCTTCCCCGGCTTTTTGATGACGAAGACCGGAGAATTCCAAGGGCTCCAGGTTGGCTCGATGTTACCTTTGGCTAACTGCTCCTCCACGATTTCATTGAGCACCTGCAATTTCTGTTTGTTAAGTGACCACTGATCTATCCATACTGGTTCATCAGATAGCCAATTCAGTTTCTGGACAGGGCGCTCCACAGTGACTGCGAAGGAAAATCCCGCGGGGTTTTCGGGATGTCAATACGAACACCCCATTGCAACATGGCATCTCTGCCCCACAGGGGAGCTTTATACTCCATAACAAAAGGGCGGACATTAGCCACCTGCCCTTCAGGTCCCTCAATTTTAATTACGCTTTTTGACTGCCGAGCCAATTGGGCCCACCTGACTCTTTGTATTCTGCCAGCCACGGGTTGCAACTCCCAATGTGACGGCCAATTCTCGGTTGGTATAATTGTCACATCTGCTTCTGTATCGAAGAGTCTGTCGAGGTAAAAGTAGTCTTCACCCCGATGGAGTCCGCATCCAATGATTGGTTTATCCTCACCAATGACTTCCGCCCAATAGATGCAGGGATTAGCCGGTTTCGCCACGATGGTGTTGGGCACCGGAATCGCCTGCGCTACTAGTTGTTCCTTTGGCAGGAAGTATGGTGGCTGGATGCACTGTGCCAGGAGAGTGAAACGGTCTGGACACAAAAGCTGCATCTGCGGCACAATTTCAATCTCCGGAGGGGTACACTTTCTATCCCCAAGCACGACATATGTGCAGTCAAGTCCGGCGAACAAACCTGGTGATGTGGGCTTCACCGACACCAACCGCCAGTCCTGTGTGGGAATCAGAAGTCAGAAGCGGAGGGGCAGGACCGCTTACCGAGGAGGAGCCAGAACACTGGCAACATTCATGGTGATGGGCGGGACCTGTTGAGCTCGGGGGCTGCCTCTCTGGAGGTGGAGTAAGAGGAGGAGTTTTAGTAGGAGGAGGAGGAGGAGCCTGGGGAGGAGGAACACCCCTCCCGTGGGAGGAGACAGGGGCAGGACTCGGGGAAGGAGGCGGGAACAGAAAGGGGTTGGGACACGGTGTAGGGGGCGGAGCCACAGTCGGAGGAGGGTAAGGATCAATGAGGAAGGGATTCTGGGAAGAAAAAGGAGCCAGAGCACAAGGGACCGGCCACGCCAGGTAGCCGGCACCATCTTGTGCGCCAGAGTCCAGGAGGCTATTTTGTGGCTCCGGGGGGGATGACTGGAACCTGACTGACTTTGGTGTTTTGGGGGTAGAGCCTGGGGTAGGAGCGGGGGAGGGTTTCGGCGTACATTTACAAACTTTACAACTCTTTAAAACAGGTTTCAGGGTAGAACTCGGGGTGCAACTGGGAGAGACGGAACTGCGGGAAGAGGGATTAGGGGAAGGCTCCCTGACGGCTGGCGCCTTGCCACCTGGGCTAGGGTATCGGGAGGACCGAGAGGGGCCAGGCAATTAGCGGCGGGTCTCCCTGGCCGGGCTGGCCTGCGATCGTTCCTGAGCTGCCCGTCTCAGATCCCCTGATGCAGGGGAAGGGGGATTGGAATGAAGGTTAGGAGAGGGGGGAAAAACTGGGGGAACCCAGGATGGCTTGCTTCCCTTCCCTGCCCTCTCCTGGCCGGGCGGGGCCTGGCGCACGCTCCCTGCCTTTTCTTTTACAGCTGTACGAATTTGAATGTATAAACTGAAAAACCGATCCACGGAGGTGTCTAATTGCTCAACGCCATGAGCCTTTGTCCTACTAGTTCCCAAAATTGGACCGACTCCATTTGCTGGGGTGACACCCCGGGGAATTGGGAAGCAAGCCATTTTATGAACTTCCTTAACGAACCCGTGAAAACTTTTTTTTCCCTCCCTCCAGGGTACCCACAACTTGGAAAAACATCTCCCGCTGCTGTGTGGACAGCTTTGCGCCCATTATGGTGTGCCTCATACCCACACAGAAGAACTCACTCTCCCACTGCAGCAAAAGAAAACTGAAACAACTGAGAATAAAGGTCCCAGGGCCAGTGAGTCCCCCACCCTCAGGGACTAAAGGAAGGGGTGTTCTTACGGGCCCCCACACCTAGGGCTGCACACCCCGCCCAGTCTAATGGTAAGCCCCCCTGCACCCCGTTGGGGGATACTTACCGGCTCCGTCGGCCTCTGCAACAGGAGCTGCAACAGAAGGCCCCTCCCTCGAAAGTGGTCCTCTGGGCGCAGAGGTTTGCCACCTTCTCCCCGGGAGCGCTGCCAACCGGGCCTGCTCCGATCGGGATAGTCGATGCTCAATGCCTCTGATCCTCAGATCTTAGAGGCTCTTCGTGGGGTCACTGGCGAAGTGGCCCTGCTTTTGGGCGCCAAACTGACGTTTCTTCCACCCACTGCCCACCTCACCTGGGCTACCGGCTAGCTCCGGGAAGCCTGCGTCGGTGAGTGGCCCCTCCCTGGAACCACTCTGGGAGCTGCAGAAGAGGTGTAGCAACAGCTACGCTTGGGGGAGTCGTCAGGGAGGGACAAAGAGGCGCAGGAGAGACCTTTTATGGTTCTGGGGAAAGGGATTTATTGAAGGAAGAGGTAACAGGTCAGGAGGTTGGGAGAGGGAACGGCAAAAGGCAGTTTGAGGGGTTCTACACAGGCTTAAGTACGGGGGAGGAGCAAGGGGAGGCCAAATAATGGTTAATGGGGGGAGGTACAGAAGGAGGGGAAAGGGGTACATTGAGCCAATAAGGCAAACCGAGGGTGGAGATAGATACAATATAACCAAGCATGAATACATAAGGGAATGATTGACACAGAAACTTCTAGAACAAAGGGAGGGGCTACAAAGGATTGACATCCAGTGGGGCAGGGTTTAGGGTGAGGGACAGGGAAGGTTCCAGATAAAGGTGAGGCGTTTATGATGACAGACTAGGGAAAAGGTGGGAAAGGGAAAAAACATTATGTACTTAGGGGAACGAAACTGGGATGAACCATCAACACAGAAGGAATATTAACATTAAACAACGCAACACAACAGATGCGCATTTCTTTTATTTGATGACATATATTTTCATCACTCCTTGGGATTAGTCTGTTCTTTCTGTGCTCCCACCTGCAATGCCTTCTGCCTGGTAGGGTACTGATGTCACCTTAGAAAGAGGTCCATAGAGCGACAGAACACTCCAAAGAAACAGTTTGGTGTGGAAGAGTTTCATGTGGAAGTGTTCATAATTCTTGTGTTCATTTTTTGTAATATAAATAGATTGCATTTTTATGATCATTTCTATCTGAAATACATATGATAGCCACGAACGACATATGGCCCAGCCTGCTTAAGATCAGACTTTAGGAATAGCTGGAAATGATCTCGCAAATGTCTTCCAATCTTTTCTATACATAAAAAAACGTCGGGCAGTTGTTTCTAAAGGGATAAATTATAGAATGTGATTTGGTGCTTTATGGTGCCAGAATAAACAGAAGTTTTTGATAATCAGCATTCTTACCAGTTTACTTGGAGACTGATTTTTTTTACTCTCCAGATAGAAGACGCCATGTTGGATACCAGTCGTAAAATTCCAGGCAGCCTTTTATCATCTTACATATCCTCTTACTCATTCATTTCACCTTCCAGCAGTTTAGAAAGAACTTGTTCACTTGAATGTTTTTCTTTGGAGTGATTTTAAGGAGACGGCTAAATGGCCATAATACAGGTAGAAACATAAAAAGAAGGGTATGCTATAAAGACAGGACTTCTTAATGCAAAGAGCCCTCTGAAATTCAAAATACCTGCTGTAAAATTAAAAATGTAATCTATAACTTTTAGATGGGAATTTCTACTCTTCAGTTTCATTCTGTCAGGTGCATTTTTGCTAACTGCTTTATTCAAGCTGAATGGAGAGTCCTGTCTTATTCTTGGTATGGCAACAGTGATAGAGATCACTGCTGCTTTCTGTAGAAAGTGGCTGCAAGTTGCTATTACGAGATCTTGTGCAGGTCTAGAGTCTGATTGGATTTGAGGTTCTCATTGTTTCAACAAGCAACTTGGGGTGGCAGTGTCAGAGGTGTTCATTATCTAGGAAGATTTTCATAGGTGATGAGTTTTGCTGAGGTAGCTTTCTCTTCTGGGTGTAGAATATATGTGCATAATTAACTTCCTTGAATCCTAAATAGCTGGGGAGATTTTAGTATCTACGAAGCCATTTTTACTAGCTTTTTTATGTGGCCTTAGATGATGAAAGTGATCTGGATACAATTTCAGAAAAAAGGAAAACGGTGAGCTGTGAGGAAGAGCTGAAGGAGTATTTGGAGAACACCCTTTCTTCTTGAGATCAAATTAGAACAAGGTATGAATGTTGTATCGTCAACTTAAAAGGTAGAGCATCTTTGAACATTGGTTGTACTACTTAGGCCTTGTTTTAATGCTGTTGTGTGAAGGTATGGAAAAAGAGTGCTTTTCACTTCATGTAAGAATATAGAATAATGTCCATAGAGAACAAGGTTAAGGCAAATAATGCCCACGGTTTAGGAATGGGACAAAGGAAGACTGCTATCGTTCAAAAACCATAGCACATCAGTATTACTGTGCATACCATCACATCCATGCCTTATTCAGAAGGTAAAAGTAGTAGCGCAGATTCTTGGATCACCGGAATCAGAAGTTGGTCTGCACCATCATCTCTTCACTCATAGGTTTGATCACATTCAAAGTTCTAGGAACTCAGACGTTTAATATAGCCAAGCATTTGCAACTTTAAAAGCCATCTAAAAATTGGTACAATACCTCTCTCCTTCCTGAAGATCTTAGCAGCAGCTCTGAAGCCATAGAGGAAGCAGCACAGTTCACACACCCAGGAGGTCTTTCCTACCTGCTCGATCAGAGGCACATTAGAAGAGCAGTACGGACCTGAGGGGCAGATGCACATACCTTCACACACCACGCAGTGGGACTGTGGTTTGAGCTGGAGGTTTGATACTCTTCCTAATAATTTGAGCCGTTAAAACAAAGCCAGATGTAACAGACCAAGTGAAAATACAATGCCAGGTTGCAGGAAGAGAATGTTGCCTATCTGAACACCTATATAAATTCCCCATCATTCTCTTTGTATAGGAGACCAAGCCAATGTCGGTGTAAATGAAAACATGTGTGAATACGGATTTTTCTTGAATCAAGACTCAGCTTTATGTCCAAGTCAAAGGCAAATAAACGAGAAAGGCTCCGCTGAGCACAGTGCAGAACTAACATGGAAGACAGTAATTTGACCTCTTATGCAAGCAGTGTTGGAATGGTTCCGCATCCCAAAGGAAAGATGTCAAATGCCTGTTTGGAAATATTTTAACTTCTGTGCATTTCTTTCTTTGTAATGAACTAATCTGTATAAGCCAGGACGAGATTGTGTTCAGTAGAAACAGATCAATGGCAACATTTAGCCTAAAGGTTTTATGAGATTGATCATGAAGTTCGATTTAGATTTAAAGGCACTGTAGTCATATTTAATTTTATTTCTCTCCGTACTTGAGTCTCTTAAACAGGGACCTTCAATTGGACAGGAAGGGGACACTGAAGCAAATTGTAATGGATGACGTAATGGCTTACCCGGAAGCATTTTGTGACAATTGATTTCTTCTAGGTATCCATCAGCCAGCATTTTGGTGTGAAGGAAATCTTCAAACAGGTAAAACAAAAATTCCCGTTGGTTTAAAACCTGACTGCTATATTAATTTTTCACATTTGAGAAAATTTTCATGACCTTTAAAATTCAGACTATATCAAGTATTGTTTCAGCCATTGAAGAAAGTGCTTTTGATAGAGATAGGAGAGGGAAACCAAAACATTTCTCAGAGCCACACTTTGAACTCTGTCCTTGTTACAAACGGCACTTGAGCAAATTCATTTGCCTTTGGAACAGAAAACGACAAGGTAACAGGCTTATCATTACGGATTTGAGTGTTCCACGTTCTTTAGATAGTAAGTGATCTATTCAAGATGACCTCTTACTGAAATAGATCCATTTTGAGAAGGGCTATGGATTTCTTAGAAGAAAGCATATCCCTATGTTAAAACGGTGTGGTGGGTGTTTTTTGGTGTTGTTTTGCTTCTAGAACTTGCAAGGCACAATCGACTTCATAGTTCGAGATCCAAATAAGACCACGACATTCCAAACAGGTGTTTCTTTTTGCTTGTTTTTCAATCTGTATATCTTTGGATTGTAACCAGTAGAACTGTGCTTGAACTGGAAAGAAGTAGCTGAGGTTTCAGAAGTGGAACATACGGTGGACCAGTAAGCTGAGAGCATTGTGCAAGGAGAGGAAAGAGGGGAAAATGGTAAGAGTTTCCTGAGTCGGAAGGGACCCCTAGGGATCATCAAAGTCCAACTCCTGGCCCTGCACAGACACTCCAACAGTTCCACCCTCTGCATCCCTGAGAGCATTGGCCAAACGCTCCTGGATCTCTGGCAGCCGTGGGGCTGTGCCCATTGCCTGGAGAACCTATTCAGTGCCTGACCAGCCTCTGAGGAAAAAAGCCTTTCCCTGATAGCCAGCCTAATCGTCCCCTGACACAGCTCCTGGCATTCCCTTGGCTCCTGTCCCTGGTCGCAGAGAGCAGAGAGCAAAGCTGTCCCTGGGCTGACCTTGAGAGGAGTTGAGAGGTCCCAAGTGAGGTGTGAGCTCAGTGTCCCCTCTGCAGCTGAACCAAATGCCCTCAGCCACTCTTTGTATGGTTTCCCCTCCAGCCTCTTGACTATCTCTGTGTCCCTCCTTTGGCCATTTCTCCAATAGCCTGAGGTCTTTCTGATGTTGTGGCATCCAAAATTGCCCCCAGGGCTTGAAGAGAGTGCAGTCCCAGCCCATAGCAGAGCAGGACAATCACCTCTCTCGAGCTAGCGGTGCCATAAGATAGGGACAGTTGTTAAGAATCAGCTGGAGAAACAAATCTAACAGAGAAACAGGTGATCTTGGCACAGGAAATGGAAGAATCAGAGGACAAAGAAGATGAGGAGAGGATTCCTTGTAAAAGTGAAGAAAATGAGCATGCAGAAGAGGGACTAAGCATTATGCATGTAAGTGAGCAAGAGAATAAGTTTGAAAGTGAAGGCAGTTTTGTGCAAAAGAAGGAGGCATAGAAAGTCTTTTTGCTGAAAATTAATAGAAAGTTTTTTTCCGTTTAGCTTGTATACGAAGCGCACAGGGCTCGAGATCCTTTTATGGGAGAATGGAGTGTGTAAAGTTGCCAATCATTTTGGAGCGAATTTGGAGGTTTTTAGGGTCCCAGGTGAATTTTGGGTTGAATTCTGGGGATTTGGGGGTTCCCAGGTGAATTGGGGGGGGGGGGGGGGGGGGGCGGGGGGAATCTGGGGAGATCCAGGTGAGTTTTGAGGGGTCACAGCTTGATTTTGGGGGAGAATTTGTGCAATTTTGGGGGATCCCAGGTAGCGAGGTTTGCAGTTGTGTTGGTTTGAAAGTAAAACCAGTGCGACTCCAAGTCAGTAATACAATTTTATAGGAGAAAAGAGAAAAAAATAAAATACATGCAATAATATAAAAGAAAAAACAGCAACAAAGTCAGAAATACAACCTGACACCCTGTCAGTCAGGGTGTTGGTAGCAGTCCCTATAAATGGTGGCTGCAGTCCTCCTGGATGACAGATGTGGTTCAGTTGAAGCAGTGCTCCTGTAGAAGGTGCAGTTTTCCTCCAAAGATCCAGTGATGATGTGGAAAAAGGTCCGACTTTCCTCTGGGATCCCGTGGAAAGGAGTGCCTTGGTGTTCCAAATCTCAGTTTTTATCTAGGTAGGAAATGTTTGGCTCTTCCCCCTGGCTGGAGCATCTCCCAATGGGATGATGTAATCTTATCAGTCACACAATAGGACTTAATGGTCCGTTAACAGAATATATCTTCTGGAGGAAGGATGGGTTGTCAAAAGATAACGATGAGCATCCCCCTGATCTTATCAGATGGCACATGAGCAGGGGATATCTCCAAAAGAGATAAGGATGATGACCCCTCCCACATTTTAACAGATGGTGATAGAATACACATTTTTGCATTGTACCCCAGTAGATGGGTGAATTTGTGGAATGTGGGGTGTCCCACTTGAATTTTAGGGGGAATCTGTGGAATTCTAGGGATCTCAGGGGAATTGGGGGGAGAGTTTGGTGAATTTTAGGGTATACATGTGAATTTTAGGGTTCTCACATGAGTTTCGGGGATGCCAGGTGAATTTTGGTGTGAATGCTGTCGATTTTGGGGTATCCAGGTGAGCGTTTGGGAGTCGTGGGAGAATTTTGGAATTAATTGGGGGAGATGCAGGTGGATTTTCCGGGGAAATTTGGTGATTTTTGCGAGTCCCAGATGGGTCTTTGAGCGAATTTGGTGGATTTGGGGGTATCTGGGTGTGTTTTGAGGGGGCTTGGAGTCATTTTGGGGTGAATTTGGGAGGTGTTGGGGGGACTGGGTCTTAGGGGTGATTTGAGATATTTTGGGGGTTGCAGGTGGGATTTTGGGGTGAAGCCCTGGGATTTGGTGGTTCCCTGTGATTTTTGGCATGAATTTGTGGAATTTTGGGAGTTGCCAGGTGCGTGCTGGGCATCCCAGGGAGGACTTCGGGGTGAATTTTGGGGATTTTGGGTTTCCCAGGTGAATTTCTGAGGTGACAAGGCTCAAAAAGTTTTTTTTTCGAAAACAAGTTAAAGCCAGAAGGTTATTGAAAATTAATAGATGTGATGCAAGTAGGTAATATACAGACAATACACAGCGAGACAAATCATGGGAAAAATACAGTGGTAACACATGAGTGTGTGAGGATGGGATCAGTATAGATAAGGCTCAGCTGAAGCTGAATTTGGAAAAGCATGCCAAAAATAAGAATAATAAAGGCACCTACGGGTATTTCAGTGGGAAAAGGAAGATGAAAATAAACCTATCACACCTGCCCTATTCCCCCCCCCACCCCCATAAGCCAGACAGGACTAGTGGCAACAGACAAGGAGAAGGCTGAGGTACTCAACAAATGTTGGTCTCAATTATTACTGCCAGTCACTATTTCCACATCTGTCACTTTATTGGACTGGTGGACTTGATTCTAAGCCATAGTAGCAGGTCAGCTTTCTGACCACTTGAGGAATCTGAGCGTGCAAGACCATGGGACCCACCCAGAGGCATGTCAGGGCCCTGAGAGAACTGGCAGCTGTAGTGGCTAAGGTGCTGCCTCCATCATATTTGAGAAAACAAGGCAAACAGTGAAAGCCTCCAGACACTGTGTTGTATTGACTCCAATACTCTTGGTCTTTTTTGTAAATCTTAGAGCTCTGAGTCAATTTCTGCAGAGGATTCCCAATGCAGTTTCAAAAATGGAATCTTTGTTTTTGGTTGTTATGTTGATCTTGGATATTTCCATTTTCTGCACTCCTATATTTTCGAAAAATTTGTAATGACTGAAAAGAAAGCTGAGAAGAGGCATTATGCTCTTTCGAGTGATATAAATGGACCAGTATTCTTTTCAGACAAATATATTTTTGCTGTGTCTAAGCACATGTGCATACCTGTGTTTGATTTATGTGTCCAGGTTTGGGCAGTGGGGCAGCCACAGGGCCGTCCTGTGACAATGGCCCGGATGCTGCCCTGTAGGCTTTTTCTCGGCCCCAAAATAGGGTTTTTTCACCCTTCCTCCGGTCTAGCTCAGGTGTTAGGGTGAAATTCCCCTGGGCCCTAGCCTCAGGGATGTAGTTAAGATATCCAAAGAGGCTCTTTCCCCTAATAAAGTTACAGGTTTATTTCTCGTGGGTAGTGAGTGAAAAAAGGGAAAGGAAAAAGGGAGAAAAGAGGGAGAAAAGAGTGGGGGAAGAGGGAAAAGTGCGGGGTAAGAGCGTGGGGGGAAAAAGAGAACGAGGTAAGAGAGAGAGGCCAGGGGGTACTGACCTTTTCTAGGGTCTGGAAAGGGGCGGGGGGGCGAGGAGAAATTGGATCCCAGCCAGCTCTGTGTGGCCAGGAGGGGAGAGGGACCAAGATACAGGGCACAGCAGGGGTCACGGGATGTACCATTTACAATGTATCTAGGAAACACAACATCTCCCCGTTTTTTGTTTAACAAAGTTGAAAGAAGGATATTGGTATCATTCAAATTACGATTCTGCCCACCACTTGTAGCTGGCGGGAGGGTTAGATTGTTTCAAGTCTTTCATTTCTATGTGATTGACTACTGAGGTAGAGGGAATGAGACTATGAATAACCTTGAAAACCAAGTGACGTAGGATCCCGAATGCCATTATTACAAGGAAAAGAATAACAAAAATTAACATAATTGTTTTGACTACAGATGTCCACCACCCTGTGAGTCCCCAGCCTTTGAACAGTCCATTGAACCAATCCTCAGATTCTTGCTTCACTTGTCCGACCAAGTTGTTCATGTTTCAGAGGGCAGTATGGATGTTAGGAGCTTTCGAGGTCAGGTCCATACAGCAAAGTCCTTCAAATTCCTGGCACTCATGTCCGTGCAGTAGCAAGAGAAAATCTATAGCAGCACGATTTTGTAGTGTGGCCTGTCGGGCTTGCTGTTGCTGCTGTGGACAGACATATGTTTTCTTGTTGGAGCGTCTGTGCCAGGGTCACCCAGATGTTCTGACGTGGCTGAGGGACGCTCCATGCAGCTGCTAGACTGTTCAGTGTTAACAGGAAGACAGCTTGGATGGGGTTCATTACGGGACTGAGAGAAGAGAAGCTTTTCTCTAGAAGAAAAGACAAACATTATAAAACCTATTAAAAGTCTCTATCTGCCGGAATGCCACCTTCTATGAGGATTTCTTTTCCTTTTTTCCGGCAGCGTCTTCTTTTTGAAGCCACAGCTACCTGCTCCTTGTTCTCTTCAGTTGGAGCAGGATGTTTGGGAACAAACGGTTTCACCCACTTTTGGGGAATCCACCGAGGGCCTGAGGGAGTGGATACACATGCATAGCCACGCCCCCAGGTAACAAGCTCATAGGGACCTTTGATTTCCCAGGTTTCTGGGTCCCTAATCAAAACTGGAGGATGTTGGGATAACTTGAACTGTTTACCACTGTTAAAGTGATGTACCACAGGTGGACTCATGTTTTCAAATGAACAATTCAGGAAATTGATAGTAAACATGGCTTTGCAGAGCTTCTGCTGTGGAGACATCCACACAGTTGAACTGCTCTGTTTAGCCAAAACCTGCTTGAGCGTCTGATTGGCTCGCTCCACTATACCTTGGCCTGTGGGGGAGTGGGAGGTGCCAGTTTTATGTTCCACTCCCCACTGCTGGACGAATTCCAGGAACTCCTTGGACTTATATGCTGCGCGCTTATCAGTTTTGATTTCCTTAGGGATCCCCAACACTGAAAAGGCTTGCACTAGGTGTTTTTTGGCATGCATAGCCCTTTCTCCTGCATGGGCAGAGGCATAGACTGCGCCTGAATATGTGTCAATGCTTACATGAACATATTTGAGGCGACCAAAACTAGGAATGTGTGTGATGTCTGTTTGCCATACCTCACAACTGCCAAGACCTCGGGGGTTTACCCCCATGCCTATTGAGGGCATGGTGTGCAACTGACAGTTGGGACAGGTGGCCACAATGGCTCGAGCCTGACTCCGTGTTAGCTGGAACTGACGCATTAGACCTGGTGTATTCTGGTGATACTGCTGGTGGCTCAGCTTTGCCTGTTGGAAGATGTCAGGAAGGCGTGCTTGTTCTGCTGAGGTTGCTTTTTCTGCTGGGGTTGCAAGGGAGTGTGCCTGACGGTTCCCTTCTGCAATTTCGCCTGGCAAATCTGTGTGTGATCTCACAATGCATCACATAGAACAGGTGTTCTCTATGAGAAATCAAATAAATTAGTTTGGAAAGCAACCTGAAAAGCTGCTCATTTTCGATGTCTCTGAGCACTGCCTGCTCTGCCCTGGACACTATCCCTGCTACATAGGCTGAGTCTGTTACCAAGTTGATTGGCTCTGAGAACTTCTCAAAGGCTCTCACGACTGCTGCCAGTTCAGCTACCTGGCGTGACCCCTCCACAAACTCAACATCAGCTTCCCAATGCTGAGTTTGAGGATCTCTCCAAGTCATCACTGACTTGTGGGATGCCCCAGATGCATCCGTGAACACTGTGAGAGCTGTGAGTGGTCTCCGACTCTACTTCTGAGGAGGAATGAGGTGGAATTCCTCATTAAACAGCTTGTGAGATGGGGCATGGACTGATATTTGTCCTCTGTAGCTGTCCAGGGCTAATTGGAGACTGGCATTGCTCTGGAGCAAATGCTCAAACATCTCTTTAGTCAATATTTCAGGAGAGTTCCTTCCCTCCTCAGACAGTTTAACAGGGAGGTGAATACATGTGAAGTCACAACCAGCTAGTTCATACAGTCTGATCCTTGCTTTCCAAATCAGCTGTGCTATTGACTCTTGTGGCTTAGTGATAGTTTTGGATCTCTGGTGGGAGAAGAAGACCCACTCTATGATTAAGAGTGACTCTCTCTGCTCCTTGATCCATTGGAATATTAACCCGTGTAAGTGTGGCAGTTTTCCTAGGACAATGAATTTGAAGGGCAGCTCGGGCTGGTAATGGTGAGCTTGCCTCTCTCCTAAGGTCTTTCGTACCTTTTCGATTGCCGTCTTTGCCTCTGGGGTCAGTTCCCTGTGAGAAAGCAGCTCTCTCTCCCCCTTTCAATAAATTGAAGAGACGTTCTAGGTCCTCATTAGTGAGGCCTAGCCAGGGCCTGACCCAATTCAATGACCCACACAGGGAATGGAGATCTGCTAAGGTTTTTGGATTACAATTAATTTCCAATTTCTGTGGAACAATGGTTGGTGCAGTAATCTCCAGGCCCAGGTACTTCCAAGGTGGCATCCTTTGGACTTTGTCCTCCTGCAATTCAAATACAGCAGAGGTTAAAACTTTAACCACTAGGTCAAGTGTGTCTTGGAGTAGAGAGTTATCGGGGGCGCACACAAGCACATCATCCATGCAATGAAGGATGATGGCCTCCCCGCTCTGGGCACGCACCTGGGACAGCAATGAGGCCACATGGCACTGGCAGATGGAGGGACTACATTTTAATCCCTGGGGCAAAACTTTCCAGTGGTAGCGCTTCATTGGGGCTTCTCGATTGATGGTAGGAACCGAGAAGGCGAACCTTGGGGCATCCTCTGGGTGTAGGGGAATGTGGAAGAAACAGTCCTTGATGTCTAGAACAGCCAATTGCCAATCTTTAGGAAGCATTGTTGGAGAAGGCATCCCAGGTTGGAGAGACCCCATGTCCTCAATTACTTTGTTTATTTCCCGGAGGTCGTGGAGCAGCCTCCACTTCTCCTTCCCCGGTTTCTTTATCACAAAAACCGGGAAATTCCACGCACTTGTGGTCTCCTCTATGTGGCCTTTAGCCAATTGCTCCTCCACAAGCTCCTCAAGCGCCCTGAGCTTCTCCTTACTCATCGGCCGCTGTGCTACCCACTTTGGGGTATCATCTAGACATTTCAACTTTTGGGTAGAGGGCCCCACAGTGCCCGCTTCTAAAAATCCCGAGGACTTTTAGGAATAATCAATTTCACCCCCCACTGGGACTTGGTGTGTCTTCCACATAGAGGGTATTTATAGTCTGTAACAAATGGACGGATGCTAGCCAATTTTCCATCCGGCCCCTCAATTTGTAAGATGCTTTTTGATATTTTTGCCAATTTGACTCCTCCTACACCTTGGATTCTGCCTGCCACAGGCTGAAGTTCCCAATGTGACGGCCACATCCTTTCGGGTATGATAGTCACATCAGCACCTGTGTCCAGTACCCCCTCCACATGGAGGTGATCTCATCCACGGGTTAGGTTGCATGCCAGAGAAGGTTTGTCCTCACCCACCACTTCTGCCCAGTAGACTTCAGGTGATTTTCCATCTGCTGGAACCTCCACTGGAACAGGAATCGCCTGGGCGAGGATTTGTCCCTCAACCAGATAATATGGTGGTAGAGGACATCGTGCCAGAAGAATGAGGCCAGTTATGCTTCCCTTGATGGTCATGGGAGATACCTCAATCTCTGGGGGTGTGTGTGCTGTGTCCCCGCCACAAAGTACTCACTGTCCAGTTTCATGTGGTTTAACATCACGTCCTGTGTACTGTTAGGTAAGTCCACTGTTATGACTGTCCAATCACGTGACCTGAAATGAAAACCTCTGGTAGTCACAAGCCTAAAACGGCCTAGTGGCTTCCAAACCTTGTTAATTGAACATTTGATATTTTCATTGCCATACATCCCCACACCCTCTCCCCCATCCTCCCCCTTTTTGTTTATTAAGAGAGAGTCCTTTGCAAGTGTGGAGCCCGCAGTATTTATAGCCGAGCGCGCTATGGTGTTAATGGCGGGTACGGGGTGTAAAGCTAGTTTTTTTGTTTGTTGGTCTTCTTCTCTTTCTGGTTGTGTGGACAGTCCCTGGTGAAGTGTCCTGGCTGCTTGCACTGGAAGCAGATGATGTGCTGCAGTTGCTCTGGTGACATTGGTTGCTTCTTGGCTTCTGGTGTTACAGCTGCCATGGTTCTTGAGCGTGCCAGTCCTGGATTTCTTTCGTGTCCACTAAACAGTTCTGCTTTTCTGGCGCAAGCTTCTATCATCTGTGCTAAGCTAGGTGCTGGCTCCAGGGGAAGGCCAAGGATAACCCTACGGCAGGTTTCATTAGCATTCCTCTGAGCCATTTCTTTAATTAATTCAGCTTGTAATACTGGCTCAGACACTTGTCTTTCTCCTTGCGTACGAAGGCGGTCCACAAACTAAAAAATTATCAGAAGTAAACTGTTTAATGTTAATATAACTGCCTTTAGTATCTACTGTTGGTAATTGATTAAAGGCTTTTTCTGCAGCATTGCATATTTTATCTAGGACAGACTTAGATAGTACTCTGGTTTGGCTTTCGGGGCAATGCCAATCTTTTTCCCCACATAGGTGTTCATATGTCATATCATTATTATCAGCATCTTTTGCATTATCTGAGCTTTTTAAAAGCTCTTGTAAAAGCACTTTTAAAGATCTTTTCCACAGGCTTTCCCATAGATCATATTCTGAAGGAGTTAACAGACATCGGAAAAGCTCTTTGATATCATATGGAACCAGTTCGTTTGAGTTAAAAGTGGCTCTCATCATGCCTTTAAAGATTTCACTATTCCTCCCAAACTCTCTTTGTACTTTACAAATTTCCTTTTTTATCTTGATAGGACAAAGGTTGATAACTTCTTTTACCGTTTCTCTTACCAAGATAAACTACAGGAGCAACTGATGGTACATACTCTTTCTCCTGGTGCTGACTTTCAGGGTTGGGCATCCCCCCCCCACCCGGCCCGGGAGGCTGCCCACCCCCCCCCCACCACGGGAGCACCATCCATCCCCCAGGGGCTGTGAGCTGATCCCTCCCCACCCCCACCCTCACCGTTACTGAAACTAGCAGGGGCTACATTGCCCTCCCCCACCCCGCAGCAGCTTGGAGGGAAGGAATGTGAAACCGGAGAGGGGGAGGGGTGGTGGAATTCAGGGTTGCAACACCTGTGGGCGGGGTCGCCAGGTACCGCGCAAGGCAGGGTCTTCGAGGGGGGAGGGGGCGGTGGAGCCGAGGGCAGGGTTGAGTTATGGGAGGGGACAGGCTTAGGGGCTGGGACCGGAGGGTAAAGGGTGTTGCGGGATGAAGGAGGAGACACGTGGCTGTCACCATATCGGCCCCCCCCCTCTTCCTGTACCGCATGTCCAATGCTATCTGGGACCCCGATCCTGACCTGTCCAGATACGGCCACGTGTCCGTGGCCCGGGGGGGAAGGGAACAAGGAAGGAGAGCTGATAATTTTCGAAAAATTGTCAGAACCGGGATACTGGGGAGGATTTGGGGGTTCAGAACAGTTACAGTCGTGCTGGGCACCCTGCATTTCCAAGGGAGACCCTAGGGTGCTTTCCAGGTTATGGTTATAGGGATTTTTGGAAGGGGAAGGTGAGTTTGATTTATTTTGCTGCTGCTGTCTGTTGTTTTCTGTCTGAATTAAAACTTTCCGAATTTGTAAGAATATCGGGAGGAATACAGAGGCAGTTTTATCTCCATTTTCCACTTTTAAAGTTAATAAATCCCCTATTTCATCCCAAAATGAAATCGAATTTATATTTTGCAATTCAAGGTCAGATATTTCAACAGACAGCCGGCTGGCAAAACGGGCTAATTTTTTATTAGATATTAAAACATTTCCTGAACTTAGTATTTCCTTGAGTTGTTTTGTTATACTCTTTTGTAAGGCAGATTGCTGTATGCCCATAGTATTAGCAATTTGCACTATATCTACCCCACTACAGTTAAAACACAGAAAAGGAGTTAGTTGTTAAGACGTGCTAGGTACACTACGGTTTTCAGGCTTTACTGGATGCGGAACCGATGTTAATTTCGCCGTTTTTCGTCAGCAAAACCTACGTGGCGCCCGCGCCTCTGTAGGGATCGCCCCCGCCGCAAAAACCCGTAAAAACCGCAAAAACTGCAAAAAACTCCCTGTACCGCAGCTTTGAAACGGATCAAAGCTGCCTGCCTGCCGCGCCGCGCATGGGGTGGTCGCGTCCAGCCCCCCCCCCCCCAGCCCCCGCTCCGCACCACGTGGCCGAGGGCTTCCGAGCTGCAAACACGCCCGCGCCACCTCTCCTCCCGAGAACAGCGCCGGGCCGGCAAAATGCCACCGGTGAGACCCCCCCGCGGAGCTCCGGGAACCACCCGCCGCAAAGGGACGCTTAACTCACCTTTTGTCCTGCAGGCAGACACGTCTGTGTACACGTAGTGGATCCACGTCCCGAACCGACCTGTCTGGGCTCCTGACCAGCTGCCGGTTCGTGCTGAAAAGTCTTCGAACTGCACAAAATGCAGCTTAAAGAAATTTGAGCTAGTTGTTCAGCTCCTATGCTGGTCGAATCCCGAAAATAGGAGTCACAGCGAAACGTGGGTGCTTTGTAGAAACCACGCACGTGGAGCGCCAACTGTAGGCTTTTTCTCGGCCCCAAAATAGGGTTTTTTCACCCTTCCTCCGGTCTAGCTCAGGTGTTAGGGTGAAATTCCCCTGGGCCCTAGCCTCAGGGATGTAGTTAAGATATCCAAAGAGGCTCTTTCCCCTAATAAAGTTACAGGTTTATTTCTCGTGGGTAGTGAGTGAAAAAAGGGAAAGGAAAAAGGGAGAAAAGAGGGAGAAAAGAGTGGGGGAAGAGGGAAAAGTGCGGGGTAAGAGCGTGGGGGGAAAAAGAGAACGAGGTAAGAGAGAGAGGCCAGGGGGTACTGACCTTTTCTAGGGTCTGGAAAGGGGGGGGGCGAGGAGAAATTGGATCCCAGCCAGCTCTGTGTGGCCAGGAGGGGAGAGGGACCAAGATACAGGGCACAGCAGGGGTCACAGGATGTACAATTTACAATGTATCTAGGAAACGCAACACTGCCCAGTCCCGCTTTCTTCCAACTGGCTCCACTTCAGGATGCCCTCCCTGCTGAGAGAAGAGGCTGGGACAGCACCTTTAAAAATGTGACTTTCTGGGTTTGTTTGTTTTGTTTTGTTATTTTTAAAGTTACTAAAAACATTCACCCTGATTTTTGATGTGTTGGGTTTGGAGTTTTTTTTCAGTTTAGGTTTTTTGGTGGGCTTTTTGTCTCTTTGGGGATTATTGGTTGGGGTTTTTTGTGTGTTTGATTGGTCTGCTTTTTCTGTTTGTTTGTTTGTTTGTTTGTTTTTTATTACGGTTCTGCAGAGTTTTTTAAGCAAATTGATTGGAAAACTGAATAGTCCTCCACTATAGTCTCCGGGATTCACCAGAGACTCTTCCTAGGCATCTCCCTGATCCTTTTTGCAATGAGTCTCACATCATTCTCATGAGGAAACTGTCTGCTTATGGTTTGGATGGGTGGGCTGTTTGCTGGGTGACAAACTGGGTGATGGCCAGGCCCACAGAGTGGTGGGAAATAGAGTTCATCCAGCTGGTCCCCAAGGCTCAGTCTTGGGCCCAGTCCTGTTTAATATCTTTATCAGTGATCTGGACAGGGGGATAGAGTACACGCCCAGGAAGTTCACAGATGATGCAAAGTTGGCTGGTAGTGTTTTTTCCTTCTGGAGGACAGCAGGCTCTGCTTCTTCTTCCGCCTCTTCTGAGGTCCCTGCTCCCTCTTCCTCCCTCATTAAGTGTGCTGATTTTGTCACTTGGATGAGAAAACAAACAATTTTAGCAACAATACTAGTGGCAGGGTACAAGAAAGGAAGAGTTCACATGAATCCCCCCCCAACAACAGACAATACCTGATGGCTCCTCTGCCCAGCTTACTGACTACACCGGAACCCACTGTCCCTAAAAGATACTCCCTTCTCCCTGCCCCCAGCCATGATGTGAGATGGAATAGAATAACTAAGATTAAGATTCTCCCTATGTAACTCCATCATACTTCGATTCTGAGAAAGAAAATTTCTTGAAGTTCTATCATTTCAGATCATTTGAATTTGAATTTGCATACTAAAAAGTCTAGCCAGAAACTCATGACAATATTAATAGCCCATTCTAGAATGTCCGAGATGATATACACTTCTTTCAAGAGAATGTGATACCTCACGTGACTTCTCCAGAATTTCAAAGAACAGCGGGAGTAGTCTACAAGATTCTTACTGCCATCTGGGTTTCCTCGTATTTTGCTGGTCTATGTAAGCCAAACAGCTATTCAGCAGAGGGAATATTAGTGTGATACTTGATGGTATGTGAGATGGAACACAGTAATTTATGGTTTTTGCATAGTGATGAAGCTGTAAAGAAAGCTCCATAATGCTCAGACAAGGAGGCTGCTGGACTTCAAGCAGCAAAGGCCCAAAACGAACCAGTGAAAAGGTGTCATTGAAAAAAAAAAAAGCCAGTTGGGGAGCAAAGTGATACTTAATGGCAGTTGACTGAAAGAGGAAATCTGGTAAAAAAAAGTCCAAGAGTGAAGGAATAACAGGGAAAATGAAACTAAGGAAGGAAATAAATCTCAGCTCATCATTTCAGAAGCTAACAAGTTGTCATTGCAATGATGCATAAAGTGAGAAATAATAAATATGTCTGCAACAAAATCTGAAATATTAGCTTCATTGCATTCTGTCTTTCACGGAATCATACAACAGTCTGTGATTAAAGATCCTCTAGTCCAACTTCCTTGCCCAGTAGATCTTACAGTAGATGAAATTGCTCAAGACTAGCCAAACTGATAAGGAGCACTCTCAATGATGGGGCATCCACAACTTCTCTGCAACACCCGTTTGAGTGTCTCACCAGCTTCATTGTAGAAAAGTTTTTCCTTTTAGCCAATCTAAACCTAGTTTCAGTTTGAAACCATGGCCCTTGCCCTGTCTCTGCAAACCTTCCGAAAAAGTCTTTCTCCCTTTGTCTTATACCCTCTTTACATATTCAAAGGCCACCATACTGTCTCTCCAGAAACCTCTCTTCTCCAGGCTAAAAGATCCTACTTTTCACAAGAACCAGGTCATAAACTGAGATGGAAGACATCTCAGGAGATCAGATCATTCAACAGCTCAGCGTAAAAATAGCTCTGAAGTCAGATCAACTAGCTTAGGGCTGTGTCTGTTTGAATTTTGAAAATTACCAGGAATTGAAATGCTTCAAGGAAGAGAACTCTGGGTGGCTCCAGAAACAGCCTGAGAAACTTGAGCAAACTCGAAACGTCAGAAACTACCACTGCTTTCTCTCCCTCAGCCCAAGAAGTCACAAAGAAGAAGTGTTCCCAGCAGGCTGGGATAGCACACATATACACTACATATACATGACAGGCATCACCAGCAGCCACATCCTGCTCCTTTCTGTGGCTGGCAAGAGTGAGACTGGATGTTTACATGTGGGCAAACTGGGTCCCCCAGCAGCTCAGACACTCAGCCTGCCCAGTGACCCCACTGAATTCCAGTATTCGCAGTGTCCCAAGGTCACAGCACTACTCGTCTTGCTGGCACAGACCATCACACGCCTCCTAAATCAGTCAGGACTCCCCTGGTCCCACAGCCAGCAGCTCACATGCTCTCCCCAAGGCCACTGCCATTGTTCACCAACTTCTCCACTTTGATCTTTGCTGGTGCTCTCAAGACTGGCACAGCCAGATGTTCTGCAGCTGTTGTCTCCTGGTGGAAAGGACTTGTAAAGCCATGTTTCCTAACAGGACTTCCACAACATTTCAAAGCAACCTTTTCTGGGATATGAACAATCTCATTCAAATGTCAACATTTCTTTTCCCATATGTGAAATCAGAATTTCCTTCTTCCGGGCATGCCCAAAACAAGGCACAAACCACATTGTGCCTTCTTTTTCACACTTTGACTTGTTTGTAAGCAATGCTAGGAGAATACATGTTTTGATCCAAGATAATCTCTGGCCCTATTAGTGCTTTAGGTAGTTAGTTTTGCTTTGCTATTTACTCGATGTCCCATTGAATTTTTGAATCATAAACAGACTATCTGACTGTATAGCAGCATAGCAGTGATGAATAAATGCAATTACCATCTGCTCCTTTACCAGCTTTTCCATTTCCATATTCACAGTTGGGGGATTCTGTATTTCTTCACTTGCCATAAGTTCTCTGCAGGATGGAAAGTAGATATGTAGAATGGAATCACATGATATATGTGATATCATACGTGATATCACGTTGAAAGAAAAAATGATCAAGTATTACTCTGATAGAAAGCAAAAGTGAACACTAGCCACTTTGTGCTGCTCATTGTCCAAAAGAAGACTGCCAAATTTCTGACCTGAAACTCTGAACTACACACTTCTTTTGCATGAGCATCCAGTCCTTGACTCTCCCTTGCCATTTCAGTTGATGCCATTTTTCTTTCTCAAGCTCTGATTTCATTCGATTCAAGAGTAGCTTGGCAGTTGCCCTCTCATTATCCAGCAGTGCTCTCTTTATATTCTGTGTATTAAAAAATAAAACCAGAAGTAGAAGCAGCATACGACATGCAAAAACAAACAAAAAATTGTCTCTTCTACAGAAAGTGAGGGGAGAAAAGAACACAAATGATAACCAATACCCTGCCAAGTAGAAATTTCTTCTATATTTCAGTGATTGATAGGCAGAAAAAATGAATTTCATTTGGGGAAAGGAAGACATTCTAGGAATATTCAGACTGCTATCTTGCCCCAGGTAAAACATTTACCATGGCCTTAGCGTTAATGAGCTTGTGAACATCAGCTGCCAAGAGGAAGGACATTTCCTCCAGTTTCACAGAATACTTGGTCAGTACATCTGCTATCTGTGCAATCAAAGAATACAGAAAAGCAACAACAATGAAAAGTAGAACTCAAATTTTAATTTCCCAAGTTAAAATCTACATGAACAAGACAATTTTTCCATTCAAGTGAATTCGATTTAATTAATTCATTAACTACATAAGTATCATTCTCACGTTCAAGAATAGAATTCAAAGAATCAACGTTGCTTCTTCTCAGACATTGAAGCCTGAGTAGATGCCAACTTCAAATCTATTAAGACAGCGTGGAAGTAATACCTGCTACATTTAGTACATGTAAACTACAAAGACATCTAGAACAGCTCGAAAAGATGAATAAACCCATGAACTTTGAAGGAGACGCTAGCAAGAAATGTGGAAATAGGCCTTATCTGCCCAGTGCTTTTCCCAAAAGCTTGGGCACTCCATGCCGTCAGTGAGAGTCTCTGTCTCATTATTCAGCAGCTGGCTTGGTCTAAAAAAGGATTCATGCAATCACTTCATTCCTGTTCATGACATAAACTTACTACATCATCACGGAAGCCATTTACTTGGAAATATAGCCTAAAAAATATGTGTCAGACTGGGTATATATCTAGATTGCTATGAGCAAAACCAATTTCTTTTTAACAGGAAAGCCATACAATATGCCTGCCATGGCAAATGTTAGTCTACTAGCCCTGCACTTCAACGGGCAGTGAGCAGTTCATTACACCAAATTTACGTTTGGCAAGGAGACAGTCTATTTATTAGAAGCCCCTAGTTCTAGAACCAAGAATTCAGGAGTTGCACATTCCCAATGCAAATCTGTCCATTTCAGACCTTTGGGGTTTTATGCTTCTGTTCTTTACCTGTCTTGAGTGTGGCTTTCTTGTGAAGCCACTGATGGGTGACTTTCCAACACATTTCTGCTGATTACATGGTAATGGCATGGCATCAGCAGTCATCTCTGAATGTCTCTTTAAAGTATGCTTTTTACTCTTCTTAGAGGACCTTGTCTTCTTCTTTCCTTCACCGAAAAGGTGGGCTAAGTGAGCCTTCAAAGAACCATCATCTCAACAATTAGAATTCTTTCAAACCTACTGAATGGAGAATAGCAACCAAAAAAATTAAAAAAAACTAGTAAGTGAAAGACAGCAGAAGAGAAAGGTAAAATAATGAATCCTACATGCCACATGCATAACACTCTTCATTCTAGGCTATTTTCAAAACGAGGAAAAAAAAAAAAAGGTCATCTTTTCCTCAGAGAGGAAAAGTGGAGTAACTGGATTGTGTTGCCTTGCTTACAGTTACCAGAAAAGTCAACAGCAGAGTTGAAAACTCCTGAAGCTGGCTAACTACACCTCTAAATGTTTTACTACTGTGTTATTATTCTGTCTTCAGTTAATAGAACCTGATATACAACAAAGAGATGGGAGCACATGGAGATGCATTGGAGAGCCCACGCTGGAGGTAACACATTCATTTTTTACTCAAACAAATCCAAATTAGAAATGTTGAAAATGACCTGGTGCCATTTCAACAGCCAGCAAACTGACTAACACAACCAACCTTTGGCTTTTATTCAATCCTTTGCTTGTTTTACCTGGGCCTTGAAGATCTGTCTGCAGCCTTCCTCTCTGCAAATATATCACAGTCGTCCTATTGAGAAGCCATGGCTCATCACAGCTGCTTGGCCAGGCCTGCTTCCAGAAGAACTGCAACTATAAGCGGGGAGCCAAGAGATACAACACTTCACTTGGAAAAGTGCCTTCCATGAATCCTAGAATCCCAGAATGGTTTGGACTGGAAGCGACCTTAGAGATGATAGATTATCTTCTTCCCACATCCTGACATGGGCAGGGACACTTTTCCACTAGTCCAGGTTGCTCCATGTCTGCTCCAGCCTGGCCTTGGACACTTCCTGCCATGGGGCTCCCACACAGCCTCTTTGAGCAACATGTGCCAGGCCTCAGCACCCACAAAAGGAAGAATTCCTTTCCAATATCCCATTTACCCCAGCCCTCTGGCAGTTTGAAGCTATACCCCCTTGTCCTGTGAGTCCAGACCGTTTTCCAAAGTCCCTCCCCAGCTATCTTGGAGCCCCAGCAGGCACTGCAAGGGGCTTGAAGGTCTCCCTGGAGCCTTCTGTTCTCCACATTGGACACCCACAGCACTCCCAGTCTCTCCCAGAGCAGAGGAGCTCCAGCTTTCCAAGCAGCTTAGCAGCCTCCTACCCGTGAAACTCGACGCCACAGCTGGCCTTTTGGGCCCTAAGGATATCGCTTCCGGTGTCGCTCAGGGTCACTCCCTGCTCTCTCCCTGCCCCCCATGGGGCCCTCAGGCGATGCCGCTCGGACACCACTCCTGCCGCTGTCAGACCAACGGGTGTCAGGCAGCCGCCCCAGCCACATCCACAATCCACAGTGTCCTCTGCGGCTGCTGCAGGCTCATGGCTGCCCACACACCCGGAAGCAGAGCTCTGGAACAGAGGATCATAGCCCCACATTTGTGCTCGTCTTTGCACAAGGCAGGCCAGAATTGACATGCCCGGACTTTTCAGTTCAGCACGAGAATGAGAATACACCTGTGCCATGGGGGAGAAATCCTCTAAAGACTCCCTCAGATGTGGTCTCTCTACGTTATGCCTAGGAACTTGCCATTCCTGAGGATACACCAGCGCCTTTTTTAGCTTGAGGGTAAGAATTGCCACAGTTCTCGTGTGCAGCTAAAGGCGCAGCACAGGCAGGCCTCGGAAAAAGCCGGGGCAGTGCCCTTCCTCACACCTTCGCTGTGGTGTACTCCATGCAGCTAGAGCGAAGCGAGAAGGACGCGAGGAAGAAGAAGGCCTTCTTAAAGTAGCCCTCTGTCAAGCAGCCCTGAAATGGCGCATAACACACGGCGTCTTGCTGCCCTACATTCTACACACTCGCAGCCCATTTTGCTGACTTGCAAAAGTTGCTACCAGAGCAGAGGGGGCCAGATTGAAGAGGCAGTGCCTAGGTCCACCTTCTACTTATTGCACGTAAGCCCTGTTCACCTCCTCGCTGCACTCTGTATTTCCCTTCTCCACGGCATTTACCGTGGTGCTCTCTGCAACTTGGCGCCTAGAAGTGACCGCCAATGTTTCCACAGCGGGCTGCAAGGGAACCAAGGAGCAGCACAAGCAGCAGTTCTTCAGCTTGCTCCTTTCGACTGCTAAGGGCACTTGGGAAGGCAAGCGAGAGGCAGCCACCTTCCTCTCCTAGTAGCCTGTAACGTGGTGCACACAAGCACGGTACTTGTGCTGCTTCGTTCACCGCCCTCACCCCCGCCTGGCGCTGCTTTCAGTTCCCGGCAGCCAGAAGCCTCTGAGGCAGCGCAACAGAGCCAGCAGTGTGCCAGCAGCCAAGTGCTCGAGAACGCTGCCTCTGCCCAAGCCCACCTAGGGTGTGCACCTTTGTTCTCAGAGCTCCGTGCAACAGTCTGCCTCTCTCGCAGTTCGAATGGTAAATGAAAGCTTTTTGCCTATGCCTTTCACAGAGATCTGTTGCCAGGACGAGAAGGTCTTGTGGCCGGAGCTCGCCCCCACCACGAGGAAGCTGCTATTAGCACCGCATTGCAGGGGCACTTCTCGCTCCTTAACTACGTGCTCAGCGCTCTCCGAATTCGCTGCTAGCTCCTCCGTCCTTCTCAACTGCAAGTAGCAGCGCTCACAGTACATAGAGCTTCCCATGGACGGAGGACTTGGAGGGACATATCACACACGAAAATGTGTCAGGACAGAGACGTGTTCTACATTGTCCTTTCTCGTCATCCCGTTTGTGCTTCTGCTGCTTCTGCTATTAGGAATCGCTACTTGAAAGACGAGCGAGAGCGTCTTTCTGGGTGCATTGCACTGAGTGAGAGCTCGCTAGGGACTTGGCACTAGAAGCCAAGGCAACAGGGCGTACTTGCCCGCAGAACTGAGGACAGGCTGTTGGGTAGAGCTGAAACTGACCCCAGGAGTTGAGCTCTATCTGGACGGCAGAAGGGGAAGAACGAAGCCGCTTGCGAGCGCAGTGCAGCGAAGAGCACACGAGCAGTCAAAGAGCTCCTTCACAATCGCTTTCACTTCTCAATGCCCTTGCTGCTTGGAAAAGTAGCTGGCAGCTGTTGCACGCCATGTCAAAATCTGGGGCAGTGCCCTTCCTCACACCTTCGCTGTGGTGTACTCTATTGTTGGGGGTTGAATGCTTCCCTTTTCTTTCTGTGGAATTTCTCCCATTGTTATGCTAATTGGCTACATCTTTAGGTAATGTTCTCTCCCAGGGAGGTGTGTGGAGGGAGAGAGGGTGAAACGGGAAAAAGGAAAGGTGGGCTGGAAAACTCTCTCCTTTGGCTGGTGGAGGGAGATGACGCCCCATGCTCCTATCTGGCATCCCCCCTACCACTCCAGCGCTGAGATCCACGCTCCCTGCCTTTAGACATCACTCTGCTGCTCTCCCACCTCACCCTACTAATTCCTGACACTGTGCCGAGCACCACGACAGACACCGTGAGGGGGGAGTCACTTTCCCCATCCCTCTCACCCCTGGGCTGCAGCCCTCTTCAACTGCGTGGGACCTGCCCTGCCCCCACAGCACCTGTACCTGAGCACAGGGAGACGGCATGCGGCCAAAAGGGACTGGAACTGAGTCATACTGTTCGGTTCTCTTGTCATTTTTTATAGCTGTTGTTGTTTTCTGTCTTGTTAGATATCAGTAAAGAACTGTTATTCTTATCCCCACATCTCCTGCCTGAAGGCCTCTGATTTGGACCTTAAGTAATTAAAAGGGAGGGGGGTTGCACTCGGCATGGCAGGAAAGGGGCTCTTGCCTTTCCTTAGACCATACCTGTCTTTCAAACCAAGACAGATTTTGGCGCCCAAAATGTGAGGCATTGCCTGAGGGCATTGAGAGAGGGGTAGAAAAGGGAATAACAGTTATTGAATTACCCAAGCTTGTGGTAGGTGACACCATGCTGTCCAGCTTACCCTGGATTGGCTTCCATGTGGTCACTGCTATATCTCTCCCATTTGCAAGGGCTTTTTTAAACATGAGTCTCATAACCAAGGTAACCGTGGCTATTATCCGGTTCATTTTGTGGATTGATCAGCTGAGGAATTCATGGATTTTTAATTTTCTCTGGAAGATGGCCACATGGATTCAGAGCTATCGCACTCTAAGTGTGTGTTTCTGGGGCTACTTCAATAATGGTACTTACTGTGAGGAAGTGGCAGCAGGTGAAATCTTCTCCAAACCCATCACATGGTTTTTGAAGTTCACCCCACCAGCCTTCAAGGGGTTCCAATCAGCTTTAAATGCTAATGACATTATATTGTGGCTAGTGTTGCTTATATCCCTGTTAAACCTGTTCTTTCTAACATTCAGAGATAAGGGGAGATTGACTTGGATAACAACCCTGATACCTACCGCAGGGACTAGGGATGTTAACCCAGACCCTGACCCTGTTCCAGAGACTAGGGATATTAACCCAGAGTTTGACCCTGCCCCTCAGACCACATTGAAAAGGAACCACCCAGAATGGGTGGGGGTGCTAGTGAAGGAGATACATGAGATGGGCCAGATGCTGAAGGAGTACCTCTCCCCAGCTGGTAAGAAACCCTCCCCCTGCCTTAAAGAGGGAGACTCTGATGGTGCAGCAGTGGGACCCACAGATGTAACATCTGTCCAGGTTCCAGCTGAACTGCAAGGGCACTCAGCAGCAGCAGTTGCCCCTGTGGAAACTAGGAAGTCTAAGATGAAAACAAGGCACCCAGATAATAAGGGTCAGGAAGGGGGCCCCTCACAACCAGCAGGGGAGCCAGAAGTTGAGATCATCACTGAGTCCCTGTCATACGAGAGTCTCCGTAACCTGCGAAAAGACATTGTACGACAGGGCCGTGAGCCTTTTACAACCTGGTTACTGCGGGTCTGGGACCTTATGGGCACAGCTGTGCAAATGGATGGTACTGAGGCAAGGAATTTGGGAGCCTTGACCCAGGACTCAGGTGTGCACCAAGTATTTGTAAGGGAGACAGGTCTCCTTTCCCTCTGGGAGCGACTTTTAATGAGTGTGCAAGAGAGATTTGTCCACAGGGAAAGAATGCAGGAGCACCACCAGAGAACGCGTTGGAATACCCTTGAGGAAGGGATCCAACAGCTGAGACAAGTGGCAGTACTGGAGGTGCTCTTTGGGAGGGATGGACAGCATGACAATGACCTTGACAAGGTCAGGTGCACAGGGCAGAGGTTGTGGAATCTGGCAAACCTGGGCCCATCTCAGTATACCCCCTTTATTGCAATGATTAATGCTGATACCAACCAAGTGACAGTGGGTTCTGTTGCCAACAGGCTCAGGAATTTTCAGAGTATGATGGCTGGCCCAATGCAGGCTCATGTCTCTGCTGCGGTTAAGGATCTCAGAGAGGAGTTTAAGGAGGAGATGAAGGAGATAAGGGAAGAGGTGAGGAAGATCAGTGCAGCACCAGTGAGAGTCATGGACCCCAAAAGTAGAGCCCAACGCCCCCCAGCTAGGGAGAGAGGGTACACCCCACGTGCTGACCTGTGGTTTTTTTCTACGTGACCACGGGGAAGACATGAGAAGGTGGGATGGGAAACCCACTTCTGTCCTGGCAGCACGGGTGCGCCAACTCAGGGAGGGGAACACTAACAGAGGGAACTTCACTAAAGTGAAGGTAGCCTCAGCCTCCCATGACCAAGGTGCAGGGTATTACAGAAGGGAAGATGATCTGTCAGATCCCCTTGAAGGAACCTCCACTATGTATGCCCAGGAGAGAAATAATAACCAGGGCTAGAGGGGCCCTGCCTCTAGCCAGGGAGAGGCACGGGAAAACCGGATCTTTTGGACGGTGTGGATCCGATGGCCTGGCACATCACAGCCACAGAAACACAGTGCATTGGTTGACACTGGTTCACAGTGTACATTAATACCATCGGGACATGTCAGGGAGGAACCTGTTTCAATTGCCTAGGTTATGGGAGGATCTCAGGAATTGACTTTGCTGGAGGCTTAGGTGAGCCTGACTGGGAAAGAGTGGCAGAAACATCCAATTGTGACTGGCCCAGAGGCACCATATATCCTAGGCATAGACTTCCTCAGAAACGGCTATTACAAAGACCCAAAGGGACTCCGGTGGGCTTTTGGAATAGCTGCTGTGGCGGCAGAGGGCATTAAACAGTTGAACACCCTGCCTGGGCTATCAGAAAACCCATCTGCAGTGGGACTCCTCAGGGTGAAAGAGCAACAGGTGCCAATTGCTACCTCAACAGTGCACCGCTGGCAGTACCGGACGAATCGAGATGCCGTGATCCCCATCCACAAGATGATCCGTGAGCTGGAGAGCCAAGGGGTGGTCAGTAAAACCCACTTACCCTTCAACAGCCCCATCTGGCCTGTGCGTAAATCTGAAGGAGAATGGAGATTAACCGTGGACTATCGTCCATTGAATGAGGTGACTCCACTGCTGAGCACTGCTGTGCCGGACATGCTGGAACTCCAGTACGAGCTGGAGTCCAAGGCAGCAAAGTGGTACGCCACCATTGACATCGCCAATGCATTTTTCTCCATTCTTCTGGCAGCAGAATGCAGGCCTCAGTTTGCTTTCACCTGGAGGGGCGTGCAGTTCACCTGGAGTCGTCTGCCCCAGGGGTGGAAGCACAGTCCCACCATCTGTCATGGACTGATCCAGGCTGCACTGGAAAAGGGTGAAGCCCCCGAACATCTACAGTATATTGATGACATCATTTTATGGGGCAGCACAGAAGGGTAAGTCTTCGAGAAAGGAGAGAAGATTATCCAGATTCTGCTGAAAGCAGGTTTTGCCATTAAGCGATGTAAATTTACGGGACCGGCTCAGGAAATTCAGTTTCTAGTAGTCAAGTGGCAAGATGGACGCTGTCAGATCCCAACAGAGGTAATTAATAAGATCACCTCTATGTCTCCACCTACCAACAAGAAGGAAACACAAGCTTTTCTAGGTGCCATAGGCTTTTGGAGAATGCACATTCCTGAGTACAGTCAGATTGTGAACCCTCTCTACCTGGTTACCTGCAAGAGGAACGATTTCCACTGGGGTCCTGAGCAGCAGAAAGCCTTCGCCCAGATCAAGCAGGAGATTGCTGATGCAGTAGCCCTTGGCCCAGTCAGGACGGGACCAGATGTGAAGAACGTGCTCTACTCTGCAGCCGGGAACCATGGTCTGTCCTGGAGCCTGTGGCAGAAGGTGACTGGGGAGACTCGGGGTCGACCACTGGGATTCTGGAGCAGAAGCTACAAAGGATCTGAAGCCAACTACACTCCCACAGAGAAGGAGATCTTGGCCCCCTGTGAGGGAGTTCAAGCTGCCTCAGAGGTGATTGGCACAGAAACACAACTCCTCCTGGCACCCCGACTACCAGTGCTGGGTTGGATGTTTAAAGGAAAGGTGCCTTCCACACATCACGCCGCTGACACCACATGGAGCAAGTGGATTGCCCTCATCACTCAGCATGCTCGTATTGGGAATCCAAATCGCCCTGGGATTCTGGAAATAATTACAAACTGGCCTGAAGGTGAGAGTTTTGGATTGTCTTCTGAAGAAGAAGAGGAGCAAGGGGCACGTGCTGAGGAAGCCCCACCATATAATTAGCTACCGGAGACTGAAAGACGATATGCCCTTTTCACTGATGGTTCCTGCCAAATTGTAGGCACTAACCGGAAATGGAAAGCTGCAGTATGGCGCCCGACAAGACAAGTTGCACAAGCTACTAAGGGACAAGGTGGATTGAGTCAGGTCGCAGAGCTAAAAGCTGTCCCGTTGGCTTTGAATATTGCTGAACGAGAGAAGTGGCCAAGGCTTTATCTCTACACTGACTCATGGATGGTAGCTAATGCTCTGTGGGGATGGCTGGATGGCTGGAAAAAGGCCAACTGGCAGCGCAGAGGGAAACCCATCTGGGCAGCTGAGATTTGGCAGGACATTGCTGCCCGAGTAGAGAAATTGACCATAAAGGTTCAACACGTGGATGCACATGTAGCCAAAAGCCGGGCTAATGAAGAACATCACAACAACGAGCAGGTGGACAGAGCTGCCAAAGTGAAAGTATCACAGGTGGATCTAGACTGGCAGCACAAGGGAGAATCATTCCTAGCTCATTGGGCCCATGATGCCTCTGGTCATCAGGGGAGAGATGCAACATACCGATGGGCCCGTGACCAAGGGGTGGACCTTACCATGGACAGCATCTCACAGGTCATCCACGACTGCGAGACCTGTGCCGCAATCAAACAGGCCAAGCGGGTGAAGCCTCTGTGGTACGGTGGACGATGGTCAAAGTACAGGTATGGGGAAGCCTGGCAAATTGACTACATCACCCTTCCCCAAACCCACCAGGGCAAGCGCTACGTACTGAGCATGGTGGAAGCAACTACAGGATGGTTAGAAACCTACCCTGTGCCTCATGCCACTGCCCGGAACACCATCTTAGGCCTAGAAGAAAAAGTCCTTTGGAGGCTGTCCTGGTTTTGGGCAAATTTGGGGGAAAACCTCCAGAAGGAGCCCCCAGACAGCAAACCTCACGACTCCTCCCCCCCACCCCACCGGGTTCGGTAAGAATTTCCTCGGAGAAGAGTGGGAGAAAAAAACCTGTTTATTTAACAAGCAAGACACTCCCCAGCACAGGGAAAAAAGACAACACCAGCTGACAAAAAAACTCTTTCACCGTTCTGAAGGGATGACAAGTTCAGTCTCTCTGGCGAGTGGTCGCTCAGTTATCAGTCTCTGGCGCTGGGGATGACTGCTGCAGGTGACAGAGTGTAGACTCCCGGTGTTTCTTGGGGTTTCCCAGGTCCCCGTCCGGAACAGGTTCAGATGGTATCCAGGAGAGGGAGGGGACGGGGTGGAAGAGAAAACAGTCCAGGGAGAAAGTTGGACTGCTTAGCTGAACTAACTAATAAGAAAAAAGCAAGGGCAAAGCCAAGGAAAGAAAAAGAGGCAGAAGCGAGCAAGCAGGCAAGCAAGCAGGCAAGCAAGCAAGCAAGCCAGTAAACCGAGCTAAAACCTCTCCTAAACATAGACCATGGGGGAGGTGAGCCGGCTGATAACAAGACAAAACAAAGCTTCACTCTCAGAGTCAGTCCTGGAAGCACAGGACATAATACCAAACATAATCAGGACACACGATTGGAGATACAAACACCATAACATCACCCTAGGACAGGAGTATTGTCTAATTTTAACTGGTTGTTTTCCTTCTTTAAGCCGGATTTGTACTGGTAGAGCATTCTTTGCTCTCGCTGGTATATTGGAGGCCCACACCCCAGGGAGCAGCTGATCTATTATTTTCTTAATAATTTCTTCTTTGTTTTCAGCCACAATATCTTTGGTTATTAGCATTACATTTAACAGTTCCACGTAATGCTGATCATTTACCTCCAAACTAATTTCCCCATTTTTGAATATTATTTTTGTTTTTAATAGTTCCAATAGATTCTTACCCAAAAGTGCTAATGGAGCATTGGGCATATATAAAAACCTGTGAATTCCCCATTGTTTCCCAAACTTATATTTCAATGGGCTACAAAAATAAGCCCTTTCAGATTGGCCAGTTGCCCCCTTTACCATGACATAATCATCTGTTATTGGTATTAAGGCTTTATTTAACATCAAATATGTTGCTCCTGTGTTTATCAATTTTTTTTTTCTTTGTTCCCTACTTTTATTATAACCAGAGGGTCTCCTAGGGTAAGATCCTCTGCTCCATTCCTCTTTTCAATCTCCTCTTCTTTGATCATCACTTTTTCTTCCTTCTGGATACTGGAGTTGAAATAGAAATTGCTTTAACTAGAGTGGGGGATGGAACATAGGCTGGAGTCTGGATAGAAGAAGAAATCTCAGGAGGTGGAATGGGACTGGAGTGGGGGATGGGACATAGAAATTTCAGGAGGTGGAATGAGGGAAGAGGAGCTGAAGTAACGCGAGCTGGCTTTTTTTCAGAAGTAGAAGGTAAAGCGGGAGTTGAGGTTAATAACCATCTCAAATTTGCTTCCCCTCTCACCCCGCTTTGCCTTTTAGTGGGTGGTTCAAACAAATTCCCCAATTCTTATTCCAGAGGGTTAGCTGGATACACCTTATCAGGGTGTGTGCAGCGTTGGTTTATGGAGCATGTACTACAACATTATTTTAACTTAGCCTCGTTGTCTTTTTCTAAGACCAATACCAAGGGGTCAGAGGGGGCTCTGAGTCCACAATCTTTCTGCCACTCAAGGTGATTCAGGAGAAAAAAACCCCAAAAATCCAAAACAGTCAGAGTAAGTAACCTCCTCCCGTTTCTGTGTCTGAAAAATAACATAAGCTGTAACAAAGTTTCATAATGTAAATATCCAACTGAGGGCCACCTGGCTCCCCCCTCAAGTTTATAAAGTGGCCACCATTGTGTACAAAACTTTACAAGGGTCTTTTGGTTCTCTGAGTCTCCATACCCCACTAGCTCCTTGCAATGTGCCAAAACGCACCCCAAAGGACAAGTTTTAGGGATCTCTTTACTCTGGTTAGTTCCCGTCATCCCTCCTTAACAAGACTGGTACTCTGCTTTAATTCTTATTATCTTGTCCATTGCTTCTTGTCCTGCTTTTCACTCAGTGTCACGATCCGCTATTAATGCAGAGCGGGGGTCGTGATGGTTCTTTTGATCTCAAAGGTGCAAACAGGCAAAATGCAGGGGACAAAATCAGTTTATTCAACAACAGAAAATCAGTTTAATCAACAACAGCAATGCATTTCATCAAATGCCAACAATTCAGTTACGGTAAAGGGGAGAGGTATAGGATAGGGAAAGGGGAAGGAAAGGAAGGGATGGGAGAATAGCTACCAACAGACGAGACGGGCGTCCTCACGGGTCATCCGATAGACGAGTCCTCGTCCGTGGGGAGATCTCAGGGGTCTTCATCAGTGGAGAGATCTCAAAGGGTTCTTTCCAGAGGGTCGCTCTTTTATAGTCCTTCTCCAAAGCGAGTGGCCTCTAGCCAAAAGGTGGGAAGATTTATGGACCATTGTGTGGTGCTGCAGGAGACAGGTACGGACAAGCAGTCCTCAGTTGGTACAACACAGTCTCTGGTTGGTGCCACGACAGCACGGTCCAGTGAACACAATACACCAGCACACAGTCATGAACATCCACCTGGCCCGGCCAGTAAACCATTGTTCGGAGTCAGCCTGGGTGGGGGTCCTCGAGGTCTCCTTGCGACGATCGGGAGGCAAAATCGAGGGGAACTTCGGAACGACCCTTACACTCAGCAAGTGAAAAGTCAGTCCTTTCCTAGACTTTTTCTTACAGCCCACAGCTCAGGTACTAAATGTAACTTTCCACTTATCAGCTCGATCAAGGAGCTGTTGTTTACATTTACTGTGCTGGTTAGCAGAAGAACGATAGTAATAGCACCCAGGCACAAGGCCAACCTCTAGATGCACCAAAAACTGCAGGAAAATTCTTACAAATACAAGCTATTTCATTCACTCTTTCTTAACTTTCTAAATTTTCCACAGCTTGTTGCTCCCAATCCAAAGCCACAAGTCCTCCAGCAGATGTCCGATGTAAACTTTTAAAATATGTTTTCTTATTTCTCCTATCTGTCCGCTAGTTTACTGAATTCACAAACTCCTATGGGTCAAGCCCAAACCACTGAGGTAAAGGAATTCTTTCTATTCATCTGGTTAGATTGGATCCTTAAACTGACACTGCTCTTATTCTGATTTCAACAATCTACAAACACAGCCTCTGTACTTAAAATCATAACTAAACTCTTGTCAAGGACTTTTTCCTTCCCAAACTGGTCCTGTCTTTTGTCTTCCATTTACTTCACTAGTATTCATGTCTCATTTCCTAATAAACTCTTTCACTCAGGCTGTGCTTCCCTTATAACTTTTTGCACAAGTCAAAAGGCACTATTGCCTCAGAAATACAGTTATAGTGAATACTGTATTTGGTAACCAGAGCACACACACCACAGTCACAGCAGGGAGGGAGTTTTTAAAGATTTCATGCACCCCCACTTGCTTCATTTTTCCCCGGCCGTTTCAGTCGCCCAAGAACGGAACCACGGGTCCAAACTCCCACTCACTTCGTGCTAATAGCACGTCTCAACAAGCTCTCTCTCAACCACTCTCACAATAAGGACACACTCACACAGTTCAACAACCATACACCAGGATTTTTCCTTTACAAGTGCTAGCCCCACAATGCTAGCGAACAAAGCCCTCTACGGCACAACAAATGGCAAAATCTACTGCCAGTAACTACAGACCGAGCCCTTTCGGATCGGTATAACAAGATTCTCTGCTGGCAACCAAGTACAACCAAATACCAAACAAGTCTTGCAAGCACACAGAGGCACAAGTTGTGCGTGGGACGTCTCCCACGACTTACCAACAGCCTTACCCGGCCACACGTACGCCTTACAGGTCACAACTTAAATTGTTTCAATTATTAAACATACCCTTTTGTCCGGAGTTTTGGAAGTCAGGAGTCCTTGTCTGCTGCTGGATGAACAGTTCGGGCGGCGGAGCCCTCTCTTCCAGGAATATCCCAGGGACGCCCCGAGGGGTCCACTCCCTGGGCTGGTCTCACACCTGAGCAGAGCCACCTCCTGGCCTGGCTCGCCAAATGAATCATTAAAAAAACCCGGTATAATCACGGACAAAGACCCTCTAACTAATTAAAGTTAGTAAGTGCTATGTTTATTCACCGGCGGGCGGCACGGGAGTCACCTCCGAAAGGTGTGACAGCCCTGAACAAGGTTATTTGCCATCTATTTATTCCCCAAGATCTTACATACAATACATATGCATAACCCCAGCACCTCCCATCCCGATCCCATATTAAAATGAGCCCACTAGTCCTTCACGCGTGCACAGCTCTTCTCTTGAATTGGGTCGGTGGTCTCGAAATGGGTCAGTGGTCTCGAAGGATGAAGTCAGGAGAGTCTTCATCAGGTCTCAGTGACCCTCTGGCACGATCCAAGGCTCCGTGCTTCATGGTTAGCAGTTCACTTATTTTACGTTCTTCTGTACGTAAATTTATAATAGCAGATAATTATACCAATTAGCTCTAGCCTAAGCATCTAGTAATTATTAACCTACCATTTACCTTCCTAACTTACATCTAGGTCATGGAAACTACTTCTACTCTTAGCAAAAACCTTAACATTTTAAAACCATGATTCAGAGCCCTGGGTGCTTCATATACAAACTAAACGGAAAAAACCTTTCTATTCATTCTCAGCAAAAAGACTTCCTATTCCTCCTTCTTTTGGACAAAACTGCCTTCACTTTCAAACTTATTCCCTTGCTCACTTACCTGCATAATGCTTAGTCCCTGTTCTGCATGCTCATTTTCTTCACTTTTACAAGGAATCCTCTCCTCATCTTCTTCTTCCCCTAGTTCTTCCATTTCCTGTGCCTAGATCACGTTTCTCTGTTAGATTTGTTTCTCCAGCTGATTTTTGACAACTGTCCCTATCTTGTGGCACCACTCGCTCGAGAGAGGTGATTGGCCTGCTCTGCTCTGGGCTGGGACTGCACTCACTTCAAGCCCTGGGGGCAATTTTGGATGCCACAACGTCAGAAAGACCTCAGGCTATTGGAGAAATGTCCAAAGGAGGGACACAGAGATAGTGAAGAGGCTGGAGGGGAAGCCATACAAAGAGTGGCTGAGGGCATTTGGTTCAGCTGCAGAGAGGACACTGAGCTCACACCTCACTTGGGACCTCTCAGCCCCTCTCAAGGGCAGCACAGGGACAACTTTGCTCTCTGCTCTCTGCAACCAGGGACAGGAGCCAAGGGAATGCCAGGAGCTGTGTCAGGGGACGATTAGGCTGGCTATCAGAGAAAGGTTTTATTCCTCAGAGGCTGGTCAGGCACTGAATAGGTTCTCCTGGCAATGGGCACAGCCGCAAGGCTGCCAGAGATCCAGGAGCGTTTGTCCAATGCTCTCAGGGATGCAGAGGGTGGGACTGTTGGAGTGTCTGTGCAGGGCCAGGAGTTGGACTTTGATGATCCCTAGGTGTCCCTTCCGACTCAGGAAACTCTTACCATTTTCCCCTCATTCCTCTCCTTGCACAATGCTCTCAGCTTCCTGTTCCACCGTATGTTCCACTTCTGAAACCTCAGCTACTTCTTTCCAGTTCAAGCACAGTTCTACTGGTTACAATCCAAAGATATACAGATTGAAAAACAACCAAAAAGAAACACCTGTTTGGAATGTTGTGGTCTTATTTGGATCTCGAACTATGAAGTCGATTGTGCCTTGCAAGTTCTAAAGTCAAAACAACAACAAAAAACACCCACCACACCGTTTTAACATAGGGATTTGCTTTCTTCAAAGAAATCCATAGCCCTTCTCAAAATGGATCTATTTCAGTAAGAGATCATCTGGAATAGATCACTTACTATCCAAAGAACCTGGAACACTCAAATCCGTAATGATAAGCCTGTTACCTTGCAGTTTTCTGTTCCAAAGGCAAAAGAATTTGCTCAAGTGCCGTTTGTAACAAGGACAGAGTTCAAAGTGTGGCTCTGAGAAATGTTTTGGTTTCCCTCTCCTATCTCTATCAAAAGCACTTTCTTCAATGGCTGAAACAATACTTGATATAGTCTGAATTTTAAAGGTCATGAAAATTTTCTCAAAAGTGAAATATTAATATAGCAGTCAGGTTTTAAACCAACGGGAATTTTTGTTTTACCTGTATGAAGTTTTCCTTCACACTAAAATGCTGGCTGCTGGATACCTAGAAGGAATCAATTCCCACAAAATGCTTCCGGGTAAGCCATTACGTCATCCATTACAATTTGCTTCAGAGTCCTATTCCTGTCCAATTGAAGGTCCCTGTTTAAGAGACTCAAGTAAGGAGAGAAATAAAATTAAATATGACTACAGTGCCTTTAAATATAAATCGAACTTCCTGATCAATCTCATAAAACCTTTAGGCAAATGTTGCCATTGATCAGTTTCTACTAAATACAATCACATCCTGGCTTGTTAGAGATTAGTTCATTACAAAGAAAGAAATGCACAGAAGTTAAAATATTTCCAAAGAAGCATTTGACATCTTTCCTTTTGGATGGGGAACCATTCCAACACTGCTTACATAAGAGGTCAAATTACTGTCTTCCATGTTAGTTCTGCACTGTGCTCAGCGGAGCCTTTCTGGTTTATTTGCCTTTGACTTGGACATAAAGCTGAGTCTTGATTCAAGAAAAATCAGTATTCACACTTCTTTTCATTTACAAGGACATTGGCTTAGTCTCCTAAACAAAGAGAATGATGGGGAATTTATGTAGGTGTTCAGATAGGTAACATTCTCTTTCCGCAACCTGGCATTGTATTTTCACTTGGCCTCTTACCTCTCGTTTGTTTTAACGGCTCAAATTATTAGGAAGAGTATCAAACCTCCAGCTCTAACCACAGTCCCACTGCGAGGTGTGTGAAGGTATGTGCATCTGCCCCTCAGGTCCATACTGCTCTTCTAATGCGCCTCTGATCGAGCAGGTAGGAAAGACCTCCTGGGTGTGTGAACAGTGCTGCTTCCTCTATGGCTTCAGAGCTGCTGCTAAGATCTTCAGGAAGGAGAGCGGTATTGTACCAATTTTTAGATGGTTTTTAAAGTTGCAAGTGCTTGGCTATCTTAAACGTCTGACTTCCTAGAACTTTGAATGAAATCAAATCTATGAGTGAAGAGATGATGGTGCAGACCAACTTCTGATTCTGGTGATCCAAGAATCTGCACTACTACTTTTACCTTCTGAATAAGGCATGGATGTGATGGTATGCACAGTAATACTGATGTGCTATGGTTTTTCAATGATAGCAGTCTTCCTTTGTCCCATTCCTAAACCGTGGGCATTATTTGCCATAACCTTGCCGAGTAGGGGCATCATTCTATATTCTTACATCAAGTGAAAAGAATTCTTTTTCCATACCTTCACACAACAGCATTAAAACAAGGCCTAAGTAGTACAATCAATGTTCAAAGATGCTCTACCTTTTAATTTGACGATACAACATTCATACCTTGTTCTAATTTGATCTCAAGAAGAAAGGGTGTTCTCCAAATACTCCTTCAGCTCTTCCTCACAGCTCACCGTTTTCCTTTTTTCTGAAATTGTATCCAGATCACTTTCATCATCTAAGGCCACATAAAAAAGCTAGTAAAAATGGCTTCGTAGATACTAAAATCTCCCCAGCTATTTAGGATTCAAGGAAGTTAATTATGCACATATATTCTACACCCAGAAGAGAAAGCTACCTCAGCAAAACTCATCGCCTATGAAAATCTTCCTAGATAATGAACACCTCTGACACTGCCACCCCAAGTTGCTTGTTGAAACAATGAGAACCTCAAATCCAATCAGACTCTAGACCTGCACAAGATCTCGTAATAGCAACTTGCAGCCACTTTCTACAGAAAGCAGCAGTGATCTCTATCACTGTTGCCATACCAAGAATAAGACAGGACTCTCCATTCAGCTTGAATAAAGCAGTTAGCAAAAATGCACCTGACAGAATGAAACTGAAGAGTAGAAATTCCCATCTAAAAGTTATAGATTACATTTTTAATTTTACAGCAGGTATTTTGAATTTCAGAGGGCTCTTTGCATTAAGAAGTCCTGTCTTTATAGCATACCCTTCTTTTTATGTTTCTACCTGTATTATGGCCATTTAGCCGTCTCCTTAAAATCACTCCAAAGAAAAACATTCAAGTGAACAAGTTCTTTCTAAACTGCTGGAAGGTGAAATGAATGAGTAAGAGGATATGTAAGATGATAAAAGGCTGCCTGGAATTTTACGACTGGTATCCAACATGGCGTCTTCTATCTGGAGAGTATAAAAAATCAGTCTCCAAGTAAACTGCTAAGAATACGGATTATCAAAACTTCTGTTTATACTGGCACCATAAAGCACCAAATCACATTCTCTAATTTATTCCTTTAGAATCAACTGCCCGACTTTTTTAATGTATAGAAAAGATTGGAAGACATTTGCGAGATCATTTCCAGCTATTCCTAAAGTCTGATCTTAAGCAGGCTGGGCCATATGTCGTTCGTGGCTATCATATGTATTTCAGATAGAAATGATCATAAAAATTCAATCTATTTATATTACAAATAATAAACACAAGAATTATGAACACTTCCACATGAAACTCTTCCACACCAAACTGTTTCTTTGGAGTGTTTTGTCATACTATGGACCTACTTCTAAGGTGACATCAATAACCTGCACGCAGAAGGCATTCCAGGTGGGAGCACAGGAAGAACAGACTAATCCCAAGGAGTGATGAAAATATATGTCATCAAATAAAAGAAACATACATCTGTTGTGTTGCGTTGTTTAATGTTAACATTCCTTCTGTGTTGATGGCTGGTCCCAGTTTCGTTCCGCTAAGTACATAATGTTTCTTCCCTTTCCCACCTTTTCCCTAGTCAGTCACCCTAAACCCCTCTCCTTTATCTGGAACCTTCCCTGTCCCTCACCCTAAACCCTGCCCCACTGGATGTCAATCGCTTGTAGCCCCTCCCTTTGTTCTAGAAGTCTCTGTGTCAAGCATTCCCTTTTGTATTCATGATTGGTTATATTGTATGTGTCCCCACCCTCGGTTTGCCTTATTGGCTCAATGTACCCCTTTCCCCTCCTTCTGTACCTCCCCCCATTAACCGTTATTTGGCCTCCCCTTGCTCCTCCCCCGTACTTAAGCCTGTGTAGAACCCCTCAAACTGCCTTCTGCAGTTCCATCTCCCAACCTCCTGACCTATTACCTCTTCCTTCATTAAATCCCTTCCCCCACAAGCGTAAAAGGTCTCTCCTGCGCCTCTTTGTACCTCCCTGACGACTAGCCCAGGCGTAGCTGTTGCGACGCCTCTTCTGCAGCTCCCAGAGTGGTGCCGGGGAGGGACCACTCACCGACGCAGGCTTCCCGGAGCTAGCCGGTAGCCCAGGTGAGGTGGGCAGTGGGTGGAAGAAACGTCAGTTTGGCTCTCCCCGCGGGGCCACTTCACCGGTGACCCCATGAAGAGCCTCTAAGATCTGACGATCAGAGGCATTGGGCGTCGACTACCCCGTTCGGAGCCGGCCAGGTCGGCAGCGCTCCCGGGGAGAAGGTGGCAAACTTCTGTGCCCGGAGGACCACTTTCGAGGGAGGAGCCTCCTGTTGCAGCTCCTGTTCCAGAGGCCAACGGAGCCAGTAAGTATCTCCCAACGGGGTGCAGGGGGGCTTACCATTAGGCGGGGCGGGGTGTGCAGCCCTAGGTGTGGGGGCCCGAAAAAAACCCCTTCCTTTAGTCCCTGAGGGTGAGGGACTCACTGGCCCTGGGACCTTTATTCTCAGTTGTTTCAGTTTTCTTTTGCTACAGTGGGAGAGTGAGTTCTGCTGTGTGGGTACGAGGCACATCATAATGGGCGCAAAGCTGTCCACACAGCAGGGGGAGATGTTTTTCCAAGTTGTGGGTACCCTGGAGGGAGGGAAAAAAAGTTTTCACGGGGTTCATAAAAGAAGTTCATAAAATGGCTTGCTTCCCAATTCCCCGGGGTGTCACCCCAGCAAATGGAGTCAGTCCAATTTTGGGAACTAGTAGGACAAAGGCTCATGGTGTTGAGCAATCAGGACGACACCTCCGTGGATCGGCTTTTCAGTTTATACATTCAAATTCGTACAGCTGGGCGCACCCCCGGCCCCGCCCGGCCAGGAGAGGGCAGGGAAGGGAAGCAAGCCATCCCGGGTTCCCCCAGTTGTTCCCCCCTCTCCTAACCCTCTTTCCAATCCCTCTTCCCCTGCATCGGGGGATCCAAGACCGGCAGCTCAGAAACAATCGCAGACCAGCCCAGCCAGGGAGACCAGCAGCTGCTCGCCTGGCCCCTCTCGGTCCTCCCGATACCCTAGCCCGGGCGGCAAGGCGCCAGCCCTCAGGGAGCCTTCCCCTTATCCCTCTTCCCGCAGTTCCATCTCTCCCAGTTGCACCCCGAGTTCTACCCTGAAACCTGTTTTAAAGAGTTGTAAAGTTTGTAAATGTACGCCGAAACCCTCCCCCGCTCCTCCCCCAGGCTCTACCCCAAAAACCCCAAAGTCAGTCAGGTTCCAGTCATCCCCCCCGGAGCCACAAAATAGCCTCCTGGACTCCGGAGCACAAGATGGCGCCGGCCACGTGGCGTGTCCTGTCCCTTGTGCTCTGGCTCCTTTTACTTCCCAGAATCCCTTCCTCATTGATTAGTACCCTCCTCCGACTGTGGCTCCGCCCCCTACACCGTGTCCCAACCCCTTTCTGTTCCCGCCTCCTTCCCCAAGTCCTGTCCCTGTCTCCTCCCACGGGAGGGGTGTTCCTCCTCCCCAGGCTCCTCCTCCTCCTCCTACTAAAACTCCTCCTCTTACTCCACCTCCAGAGAGGCAGCCCCCGAGCTCAACAGGTCCCACCCATCACCATGAATGTTGCCAGTGTTCTGGCTCCTCCTCGGTAAGCGGTCCTGCCCCTCCGCTTCCGACTTCCGATTCCCACGCCCCTCCTTCCGGTTCCCACGCTCCGGAAACTGGAAGTGACAGGCCAGGCGATCGGAACCCGGAACCGGAGACCACACTCATTGCCTCTCCTGTTTTTTATTCTTGGCAAAGGGGTATTCCAAATTGGCGGCCATTTGAATACTCCCATAAAAAGGAGCTCTGTAGGGAACAGAAGGAGTTCGGGAGAAAGAGCGAATAGTTTAAAGGCTTATTGGAAGCTACTTTCTCCTCCAATATCTTGGTCCCTAGCGACTTGAAAGGATTGTTTAAATGTCTCCTCCTATCAATTGAGTACAGATTGTGGGAGGACACATGGAAAAGGATGCTAGGGGAACTTCTGCCGGAGCTCTTACAGACCCCCAAGTGCGCCATTGACACAGACAAAATCCGATCACGATGGATCATTTGTGAGTCGAAGGGCAGTGGTCCCAGGCAGAAGCACAGGCAGAAAAAAATCCCAAAGCCTGTGATTTTAAAAATTCAAGCTGCTGCCGAGAAGGCATTCATGGTGATGCCGACCACCGAGCCCCGTGTCCACTATGCCTCCATCAAACAGGGGCCAGTGGAACCTATCATTGAATTCGTGGAGAGGCTAAAGATAGAAATTGAAAAGCAAGTGAAAAACCAGGACACCCTAGAAGAACTAATAATAGAAATGATAAAGTTAAATGCTAACGATGCATGTAAACAGGTTATAACATCTCTACCTCTCTACCCTGAGCCAACTCTCCAGCTTATAGTGGAGGCGTGTGTCAAGCGCGCAGTTGTGCCAGCGCCACCTATTCCCACCGGAGGAGGAGGGAAGATGGCGGCGATGACTGCAGATGCAGACTTTCCCTGTGCGCTGCTTCCTCTGCAACCAGCTTGGTCACATCGCGCCCGTGTGCCCTCTTAAAAATAAAATCGGTAACGGGCAGGGGCAGGGGGAGGTGGGAGGAAACACACAAGCAAAAAAAAACTAACTGGGGAGAGCGACCCCGCCTCGTGTGAAAACAAGAATGAGGCGGGCCGCGAGGGGGACCTTGGGGGGGGGGGGGCAATACTAATACCGGATGTGACATTCCCACCGGATCTGACATTTACCGAACACGACGAATAGCGCCAGGGTGGACTCCTCGTCCTCCCCTGAGCTTGGCCCTGACAGATAACACTTATTTTGAAACACAGGACTGGCGGTTGGTGTCAGTGAAGCCCACATCACCAGGTTTGTTTGCTGGACTCGACTGCACGTATGTCGTGCTTGGGGATACAAAGTGTACCCCTCCGGAGATTGAAATCCTGCCGCAGACAAAGCTTTTGTGTCCGGACGGTTTCTCTCTCCTGGCACGGTGCATCCAGCCACCATACTTCCTGCCAAAGGAACAACTAGTAGCGCAGGCGATTCCGGTGCCCAACACCATCGTGGCGAAACTGGCTAATCCCTGCGTCTATTGGGCGGAAGTCGTTGGTGAGGATAAACCAATCATTGGATGCAGACTCCGTCGGGGTGAAGACTACTTTTTTCTCGACGGACTCTTCGATACAGGAGCAGATGTGACAATTATACCAACCGAGAATTGGCCATCACGTTGGGAGTTGCAACCCGTGGCTGGCAGAATACAAGGAGTCAGGGGGGCCCAATTGGCTCAGCAGTCAAAAAGCGTAATTAAAATTGAGGGACCTGAAGGGCAGGTGGCTAATGTCCACCCTTTTGTTATGGAGTATAAAGCTCCCCTGTGGGGCAGAGATGCCATGTCGCAATGGGGTGTTCGTATTGACATCCCGAAAACCCCGCGGGATTTTTCTTAGCGGCCACTGTGGAGCGCCCTGTCCAGAAACTGAATTGGCTATCTGATGAACCAGTATGGATAGATCAGTGGTCGCTTAATAAACAGAAAATGCAGGCCCTCAACGAAATCGTGGAGGAGCAGTTAGCCAAAGGTAACATGGAGCCAACCTGGAGCCCTTGGAATTCTCCGATCTACGTCATCAAAAAGCCGGGGAAGGACAAGTGGCGGCTCCTTCACCACCTTCGTGAAATAAATAAAAACATAGAAGACATGGGGTCTCTGCAACCACGTATGCCCTCACCCTCAATGCTGCCGTAAAATTGGAATCTGGCAGTCCTAGATATCAAGGATTGTTTTTTCCAAATTCCCCTCGACCCCGAGGATGCACCACGGTTTGCCTTCTCGGTTCCATCCATCAACCGGGAAGCCCCAAAGAGGGGCTTCCATTGGCGGGTACTTCCTCAGGGCATGAAGAACAGCCCCAGTATCTGTCAATGGTACGTGGCCTCATTGCTTTCTCCTGTCCATGCCAAGGCAGAGGAGGCCGTCATCCTGCACTATATGGATGACGTGCTAATTTGTGCCCCCACGGACGACATACTGCAGTATGTCCTTGACCTTGTCATCGAGGTTTTGATCTCTGCAGGGTTTGAGCTCCAGAAGGAGAAAGTTCAGAGGATGCCCCCGTGGAAGTATCTTGGGCTCCAAATTACCAGCAGGACTATTGTCCCACAGAAATTGGCAATTAACACCAAGCCAAAAACCCTTGCGGATTTCCACCAGCTGTGTGGGTCATTGAATTGGGTCAGACCCTGGCTAGGATTGACCACCGAGGACCTAGCTCCCATTTTCACTTTATTGAAAGGGGGAGATGAGTTACTTTCTCCTAGGGTGCTGACCCCAGATGCGAGGGCAGCTCTGGAAAAGGTAGAGAAGGCGATGGGGACGAGACAAGCCCATCGCTACCTGCCGAACCTGCAATTTGAGTTTATTATCCTGGGACGGATGCCGCACCTCCACGGCCTCATTTACCAGCGGGACCAGGACCAGAGGGACCCCCTCTTGATTACAGAGCGGGTGTTCCTCAGACATCAGTGGTCCAAAGGTATCACCAGGCCACAGGAGCTGATGGCGCAGCTGATCAGGAAGGCCAGGGCCCGTTTGGGAGAGCTGGCGGGTTGCGATTTTGCGTTCATCCGAGTACCACTTGCCTTATCATCAGGCAAGCTGACTAAGGAGGTTTGGGAGCATTTGCTCCAGGAGAATGAGACTCTTCTCTTTGCCCTTGATAGCTACACAGGACAAACATCTGTCCACCACCAAAGTCATAAATTATTGAATTCAAATTTCAATCTGGTCCCAAAAGAAAAATTGAGCCGGGTGCCGCTCAAAGCTCTAACTGCTTTTACAGATGCATCTGGGGCTTCGCACAAGTCAGTCATGACTTGGAAGAACCCCCAGACTCAGCAGTGGGAGGCAGATGTTAAGGTTGTTGAGGGTTCCCCTCAAATTGCTGAGTTAGATGCAGTCGTTAGAGCTTTCGAGAGGTTCTCAGAGCCACTTAATTTGGTTACAGATTTGGCCTATGTGGCGGGTGTGGTGTCAAGGGCAGAGAACGCTGTTTTGAAAGAAGTCTCTAATCCGAACCTCCACGGTCTGCTCTCTAAGCTGATATATGCTGTCTCCCACCGAGAGCATCCGTACTTCGTGATGCACGTAAGATCGCACACAGACCTGCCAGGATTTCTCTCCGAGGGTAACCAGAGAGCGGACACCCTGGCCGCACCAGCTGATATGGCCAGGATTCCTGATATTTACCAACAGGCAAAGCTGAGCCATCAGAAATTCCATCAGAATGTGCCTGGCTTGGCATGGCAATTCCAACTAAGCCGTGACCAGGCCAAGGACATTGTGGCCACATGTCCCCAGTGCCAGAAGCTTGGGGTGCCAACCCTGAGCTCTGGCATCAATCCTAGAGGCCTGGAGAGCTGTGAGTTATGGCAGATTGATGTCACCCACGTTCCGCAGTTCGGCAGGTTGAAATATGTGCATGTGAGTGTGGACACCTTTTCCGGGGCAGTCTTCGCTTCTGCCCACACAGGGGAGAAGGCCAAGGACGTACAGAAACACCTTGTACAGGCCTTCTCTGTGTTGGGGATCCCAAGGGAATTGAAATTGGACAATGGCCCAGCATATGCTTCCACGGCCTTCCGGGAGTTCCTGCAGAGGTGGGGAATCAAACATAAGACTGGCATCCCGTTATTCCCCTGGAAGTCAGGGCATGGTTGAGCGCACCCACCAAACGCTCAAACGGGTCCTGGAGCAGCAACAGGGCAATACTCAATTCGATACACCTCATACTAAATTGCATAAAGCCCTTTTTACCATCAACTTTCTTAACTGCTCCTTCGAAGTGCTGAGTCCTCCCATTCTGAGGCACTTCACGAACTCTTCATCATTACGGTTGAGAAAACACACTCCCATGATGGTGAAGAACCCGGAGACCGGTAAAACGGAGGGCCCACGAGTTAGTCACCTGGGGTCGTGGGTACGCTTGCGTATCCATGCCCTTTGGTTTGAGGTGGGTCCCTCGAAGGTGGGTCCGGCCCTATACTGCCAGTCAGGGACATCTGTCAGGGCCAACCTCCGGAGATGTCAAATATGCAGCGCTTCGTCGTTGCCGGCGCCCCTCCCTGGAACACCAAGGGTCCCCCAGAGGGTGGGACCGCCCCTTCTCCAAGTTGTTTCCTCCCCCTGAAGTTCAGGACCCATTTGAGTAACCCATTCCCTTTTCCTGTTCTGTTTTAGTCAGCCACCCGGAGCCCCAGGATGTGGTATGCCCTTGTCATCTGGGAGTGCCTCTGCCAGTCTTCGGTGGAGTGGATAGTGCCGCAGCCGAGGAAGAATGTGTGGGTCACCCTGGCCCAGGCCATGCAGCAGGACCATCTCTGCTTATCAGCTGCAGCAACAAGGAACCCACTTTCAACCTGCCTGGTGGGGATCCCATTTCAGCCCGAAGAATATCCCAAGACAATCATCAACATGCGGGATGATTTTAACCCCCGGCGGTGGCACCCCTCCTATGCCTCCTATCCTATGACCAGCCCCCTCTGGGTGTGGCAGGAGTGGTCTAAAGACCTTCCCAAAGCACCCGAGGAACCTCAGGAATTAGAGTAACTTGGTTCAGCCCCATCCCCTTTTTGTGTTCAGAATCATTATAGATGGTCCAACCCTGAATCATACCTAAACGTTATCCAACCCAAACCTGACTATGGAGCTGCCGCGTGGTGCAACGCCACTGCCCAGATTGGGGGGACCCCTCTAGACCAACCTCGTCAGCTAAGTAAGGGGGTCTTCTTGATCTGTGGCGACCGGGCGTGGGCAGGCATCCCCTCTCACCTGATAGGAGGGCTGTGCACCCTTGGACGACTGACCCTGTTTTCGCCTAACCGTACCCAAATTTCGAATTGGAAATCTAAAAACACAAAATCGGCAATCCAAAAGAGAGAAACTCATAATTTGGACGAAAATTGCAATGCAGATGTTTTTCATTGGTCTAAGTCCAAAAGAGTTGCTGTCTCCATCTTTTTACCGTGGGTGGCAGGGGCTAAAGCCCTAGGTGAATTGGGCCGTCTAGAGTGCTGGGTAGTGAAACAGGCAAACCTTACGTCAGCGGCCTTAAACGACCTCCTAGCAGATGAGGAAATTACCAGGCAGGCGACCCTACAAAATCGGGAAGCAATAGATTTCCTGTTGCTTGCGCATGGCCACGGCTGCGAGGACTTCAAAGGCCTCTGCTGTCTCAACTTGTCATCTCGGAGCAGCAGTGTCCACTCCAAGATACAGCAAATACAAGGTCTTGTCACAAACATCAAGGAGGAATCCGAAGACTGGCTGAGAAACATCTTTAAAGGCTGGGGACTTTCGGGATGGCTGGCTTCAGTTGTCAAAAACATTATTTCTATTGCCCTTGTTATTATTCTCGTTTGTATTGCTATCCCCATTATTAAGATCTTAGTTGTCCGCAGCATCTCCCCATCACCCCAAGTTAACCGCGCAGAGGTGGGGCCTATCCTGGATTGGGATCTCGAAGATCCCCCAAATGGTGAAGACATGAAAGCAGTTGAGGAAGTGAAGGAGGGATTCACCTCTGGTGAGGACTTTGAAAATGACACTTCTGTTTAAAAAGAAAGGGGGAGATGTAGTGTTGCGTTATTTAATGTTAATTTCCCTTCTGTGTTGATGGTTGGTCCCAGTTTCGTTCCCCTAAGTTAAGTACATAATGGTTTTTCCCTTTCCCGCCTTTGCCCTGGTCAGTCATCCTAAACCCCTCCCCTTTATCTGGAACCTTCCCTGTCCCTCACCCTGAACCCTGCCCCACTGGATGTCAATCCGTTGTAGCCCCTCCCTTTGTTCTAGAAGTTTCTGTGACAAGCATTCCCTTATGTATTCATGATTGGTTATATTGTATGTATCTCCACCCTCGGTTTACATTATTGGCTCAATGTACCCCTTTCCCCGCCTTCTGTACCTCCCCCCGTTAACCGTTATTGGACAGAGTTTTGTGCCATCCCCTTGCTCCTCCCCTGTACTTAAGCCTGTGTAGAACCCCTCAAACTGCCTTTTGCAGTTCCCTCTCCCAACCTCCTGACCTGTTACCTCTTCCTTCAATAAATCCCTTCCCCCAGAATCGTAAAAGGTCTCTCCTGCGACTCTTTGTCCCTCCCTGACGACTCGCCCAGGCGTAGCTGTTGCTAAACCTCTTCTGCGGCTCCCAGAGTGGTGCCGGGGAGGGGCCACTCACCGACGCAGGCTTCCCGGAGCTAGCCGGTATCCCAGGTGAGGTGGGCAGTGGGTGGAAGAAATGTCATACATCCACACGCTCCTCTTCTTCTTCAAACCTACATTTTAGTTTCTCAGTCATCTGAAGCATGTTGGAGTGCACAACTTCACCATCTTCTGCTGTACAAATGTTCATATCCAACAGGGTCATCTGAAGGAAAAGAAGAACAGATTATTGACATGCACAGAAGAAATACTGTGTGGCTTTCAGAGAGCCTGGCTAAACGTAGTGTTTCTTTTCTTGTGATGGACAGAGATAGATTCAGCCTCCTACATGCCATATTAGATTAGTAAACAATACCATCTGGTTGGACACAAAGGGAGAAATTGAGGCAGAGGTGGAATTTCTTTCCCAAGATAAGACAGATTTAGCACAAGGACTGAGGCTCCTTGCATCTTCCACATTCAAGTAGGACAGCACTCCCTTCATTACCGGCATTTGTTAAGGCTTTTCCACATATCATGTACAAATACCAACTACTACTGTGAAACCAAACGGATGGCTTACTTTTTGAACAGAGTAAGGTGGAGGTTAAAAAGGAATTCCACTTGTTATCTCAATGTTTGGTGCATCCTCAGACGCATTTTACTGGAATGACACATTAGACCAAGGCTATCACAGCCAAAAGCTGTGGCACTCAACTTGCACATCTGCCCTTTCTCCTGACATTTGCCCGCGACCAGCTCATACTGGATGCTCATTTTCTCCACGCACTCCGAATTAGGGCTGCCTGAATGATATGGAACAGACCACAGTCAAAATTCCCATCTTTCATAGTGCAGTGTGACATGGAAACATGACAGAGGCCACGTGCTGAATCTCAGCACAGGGAACAGATCCCAGCAGTGCCTACAGACCTTTGCCTACAGACACCAGACACTACCAGCCAAAGAAATCAAGACATTTTCATACACAGCTCTTGATCATTATGCTTCAAAGTAGCAAGGTACTTACAATCGCTACCAACTTCTTTGCTGCCATACAGGCTACAAACATCCCAACAGGATGTGCTCTGGAGCAAGAGAAGGCAGACTCAGAGAGGGAAGGCATGCTGCAAGGTCACAGAGAAAGGAAGTATCTCCAATACTTCCCCTCTTCTTCTCACACTTCCCCTCTTCTTCTGCAAGAGTTAAAAAGGAGTATTTTTGTATGATTGAGAAGGGATCCATGTCAAAATTAACTTTTGATTTCCCCCAGATTCATTCTAACCAAGCCAGTTCCTGCTAGATCTCACCATGCACAGGTGTTTGTACTGGCCAAAGGAAAGCCATGCCACAGGCAGCTTCTTTGGCTCTTACTGCCACCTCCAAGCAACTGAGAAGGTATGTGGGAACACACAGAACAAAGAATAGAGCAACCATGCACTCTCAAAGCAATTGTCTGCCTCATCGTTCCCTTTGAGAAAAGAAAATATTGCTTGAATTCCCGACTGTTCTCAGGATTTCCTGACCTACCTAGACTTTTGTTTCAATTCTCCAGAGTTCTGCACTATTCGCTTCCATCAGATTTGGCACGTGTTGGAGGCAACAAGGTGCTATCAAAGTAGGAAACAAGAGTCAGGTATCCTAAAATACAAACCAGTCAGTACTTCAAATATAAAATTATGAATCCGAATATCCATACTACTGGGCTTTCTTTTATTTACAGCCATCTTGGCAATGAAAATAAACCTGAGATTGTTGTTGTTCAAGGCCAACTGTTTACTGCCCGATAAGGAACAAACTGTCATCTACCTTGTTCCTACATCCACCGTAAAAAACCTCCCCGTACAGATCGTAATGCATTGCACCCACACCAATGCGTCTTGTGTTCAGGATGGATATTCAAACGTAGCAACGTTAGATTTCTATCCAGACTCCTCTCTTAATTTATTACGCAAATAAAATCCCACGCCATGGAGAAAAAATGCCTTGACAAAAGCACCAACTTCTAGGTCTCCACCCATCTTTGCCGATTTCTACTATGTTTCAAGATTTACTTCAGCATTCCTCCATTTTTAGAGCCTGATTGCCACTTATTAAGTGAGACATTGAAGCCTGAGTAGATCCCGACTTCAAATCTATTAGGACGGCATGAAAGCAATACCTGCGACATTTAGTACATGTAAACTACAAAGACATCTAGAACAGCTCTAAAAGATGAACAAACCCATGAACTTTGAAGAAGACGCTAGCAAGAAATGTGGAAATAGGCTTTATCTGCCCAGTGCTTTTCCCAAAAGCTTGGGCGCTCCTTGGTGTCAGTGAGAGTCTCTGTCTCATTATTCAGCAGCTGGCTTAGGGTAAAAAAGGTTGCATCATCATGGGAGCCATTTACTTGGAAATATAGCCTAAAAAATCGGTGTCAGACTGGGTACATATCTAGATTGCTATGAGCAAAACCAATTTCTTTTTAACAGGAAAGCCATACAATATGCCTGCCATGGAAAATATTAGTCTACTAGCCCTGCACTTCAACAGGCAGTGAGCAATTCATTACACCAAATCTAGGTTTGGCAAGGAGACAGTCTATTTATTAGAAGCCCCTAGTTCTAGAACCAAGAATTCAGGAGTTGCTCATTCCCAATGAAAATCTGTCCATTTCATACCTTTGGGGTTTTATGCTTCTGTTCTTTACCTGTCTTGAGTGTGGCTTTCTTGGGAAGTCAGTGATGGGTGTTTTTCCAACACATTTCTGCTGATTACACGGTAATTGCATGGCATCAGCAGACATCTCTGAATGTCTCTTTAAAGTATGCTTTTTACTCTTCTTAGAGGACCTTGTCTTCTTCTTTCCTTCACCCCAAAGGTGGGCTAAGTGAGCCTTCAAAGAACCATCATCTCAACAATTAGAATTCTTTCAAACCTACTGAATGGAGAACAGAGGCAAAAAAAATTTAAAAAAACTAGTACCCGTAAGACAGCAGAAGAGAAAGGTAAAATAATGAATCCTATATGCCACATGCATAACTCTCTTCATTTGAAGCTATTTTTAAAATGAGAAAAAAAAGAATAAAAAAGATCAACTCCTGAAGCTGGCTAACTACACCTCTAAATGTTTTACTACTGTGTTATTATTCTGTCTTCAGTTAATAGAACCTGATATACAACAAAGAGATGGGAGCACATGGAGATGCATTGGAGAGCCCACGCTGGAGGTAACACATTCATTTTTTACTCAATCAAATCCAAATTAGAAATGTTGAAAATGACCTGGGGCCATTTCAACAGCCAGCAAACTGACTAACACAACCAACCTTTGGCTTTTATTCAATCCTTTGCTTGTTTTACCTGGGCCTTGAAGATCTGTCTGCAGCCTTCCTCTCTGCAAATATATCACAGTCGTCCTATTGAGAAGCCATGGCTCATCACAGCTGCTTGGTCAGGCCTGCTTCCAGAAGAACTGGCAACTACAAGCTGGGAGCCAAGAGATAGAACACTTCACTTGGAAAAGTGCCTTCCATGAATCCTAGAATCCCAGAATGGTTTGGACTGGAAGCGACCTTAGAGATCATGGATTATCTTCTCCCCACATCCTGACATGGGCAGGGACACTTTTCCACTAGTCCAGGTTGCTCCACGTCCGCTCCAGCCTGGCCCTGGACACTTCCTGCCATGGGGCTCCCACACAGCCTCTTTGAGCAACATGTGCCAGGCCTCAGCACCCACACAAGGAAGAATTCCTTTGCAATATCCCATCTACCCCAGCCCTCTGGCAGTTTGAAGCTATTCCCCCTTGTCCTGCGAATCCAGACCCTTTTCCAAAATCCCTCCCCAGCTATCTTGGAGCCCCAGCAGGCACTGCAAGGGGCTTGAAGGTCTCCCTGGAGCCTTCTGTTCTCCAGATTGGACACCCTCAGCTCTCCCAGTCTGTCCTAGAGCAGAGGAGCTCCAGCTTTAAAAGCAGCTTAGCAGCCTCCTACCCGTGAAACTCGACACCACCGCTGGCCTTCCGGGCCCTACATATATCGCTTCGGGTGTCGCTCGGGGTCACTCCCAGCTCTCTCCCCGACCCTATGGGGCCCTCAGGCGATGCTGCTCGGATGCCACTCTGGCCCCTGTCAGACCAACGGGGGCCGGGGGGCCAGCCCAGCCTCATGCACAATCCACAGTGTCCTCGGCGGCTGCTGCGGGCTCATGGTGCCTCACACACCCAGAAGCAGAGCTCCAGAACAGAGGATCATAGCCCCACATTTGTGTTCGTCTCTGCACAAGGCAGGCCAGAATTGCCATGCCCGGGCATTTCAGTTCAGCACCAGAATGAGAATACACCAGCGCCATGGGGGAGGAAACCTCTAAAGACTGCCCAGATCCTGACTCTCAACTCAATGCCTAGGCCCTTGCCATTCCTGAGGATACACTAACGCCTATTTTGCCTTGCTGGTAAGAAGTGCCATTGTCCTGGTGCGCAGCTAAAGGCAAAGCACAGGCAGGCCAGGGCAAAAGCTGGGGCAGTGCCCTTCCTCACACCTTCGCTGTGGTTTACTCCATGCAGCTAGAGCGAAGCAAGAAGGACGCGAGAAAGAAGAAGGCGTTCTTCAACTAGCCCTCTGTCAAGCAGCCGTGAAAGGGCGCATAACAGACCGCGTCTCGCTGCCCTTCATTCTACACACTCGCAGCTCCCTTTGCCTACTTGCAAAAGTTGCTACCAGAGCAGAGGGGCCAGATTGAAGAGTCAGTACCTAGGTTCACCTTCTACTTATTGCACTTAAGCCACGTCCAGCTCCTCGCTGCACTCTGTATTTCCCTTCTCCACGGCATTTACCGTGGTGCTCTCTGCAACTCGGCGCCTAGAAGTGACCGCCAATGTTTCCACAGAGGGCTGCAAGGGAACCAAGGAGCAGCACAAGCAGCAGTGCTTCAGCTTCCTCCTTTCGACTGCTAAGGGCGCTTGGGAAGGCAAGCGAGAGGCAGCCACCTTCCTCTCCTAGTAGCCTGTATCGCAGTGCACACAAGCACGGTACTTGTGCGGCTTTGTTCACGGCCCTCACCACGCCTGGCGCCGCTTTCATTCCCCGGTGGCCAGAAGCTGCTGAAGCGGCGCCACACAGCCAGCAGTGTGCCGGCAGCCAAGCGCTCAAGAACGCAGCTTCTGCCCAAGCCCGCCTAGGGCATGCACCTTTGTTCTCAGAGCTCCGTGCAACAGTCTGCCTCTCTCGAAGTTCGAATGGAAAACGAAAGCTTTTCGCCTATGCCCTTCACAGAGATCTGTTGTCAGGACGAGAAGGTCATGCGGCCGGAGCTCGCCCCTCTCACGATCCACTTTTAATACAGAGCGGGGGTCATGATGTTTCTTTTGATCTTAAAAGTGCAAACAGGCAAAGTGCAGGGGAGAAAATCAGTTTATTCAACAGCAGAAAATCAGTTTATTCCACAACAGCAATGCATTTCATCAAATGCCAACAACTCAGTTACTGTAAGGGGGAGAGGTATTGGAAACAAAGTATAGGGAGAGGGGAAGGAAAGAAAGGGATGGGGAAAAAGCTACCAACAGACGAGACGGGCGTCCTCACAGGTCATCCGATAGACGAGTCTTCGTCCGTGGGGAGATCTCAGGGGTCTTCTCCAGGGGGTAGATCGGTCTTCATCAGTGGAGAGATCTCAAAGGGTCTTTCTCAGAGGATCCCTCTTTTATAGTCCTTCTCCAAAGCGAGTGGCCTCTGGCCAAGAGGTGGGAAGATTTATGGACCATTGTGTGGTGCTGCAGGAGACAGGTACGGTCAAGCACTCCTCAGTTGGTGGTACAACACAGACTCTGGTTGGTGCCATGACAGCACAGTCCAGTGAACACAATACACCAGCACACAGTTACGAGCATCCACCTTGGCTGGGCCAGGAAACCATTGTGCAGAGTCAGCCTGGGTGGGGGTCCTAGAGTTCTCCTTGTGACGGTCGGGAGGCAAAATCGAGGGGAACTTTGGACCGACCTTTACACCACCCCGTGACTCACGATCATCGTCAAGAGCACTCCTTTGTAGAGTCCTGGTGGAGTCTTCAGTTGTGGTGTCTTCAGGACTCGTCCAAGTTGGTAGCATATCCCGGAAAACAGAGACAGGAAAGTAGGAAAAAGATAAGGGACAGGATAAGGAAAAGGAGAAAAAAGGAAAACAAAAAAGATCAATTATATTCAATTATTGATTACTAACAATCTTAAACAATTTGTTCAGGTCTTTAATTTTTCAATTTTTGATTAGAAATAAATCAAAATTTTAAAGCAAAATTTTGATTAAACAATTTTAAATGCAATTTGAAGATAATCAATTCCAGTTAAAAATCATATTCTATCCTATTTAAAACCTTGTGTCAATAACCCTAGGGATGCCAACAGTAACCGATCTGGATACATTTGTCACAGATGCCAATTGTGCTAACCATTTCATTATTCTCCAACTCATAATGTATAGGATTGCTGATAAAACAAAACCAATTAATACCAAAATCAAGAGAACAATGGTGGGATGACACAATTTGTTCAGGACACCTGTAGCAGTAGGTCACCACCCAAATAGAGTATCCCACCACCTGTGTTCAGCATCTGTCTTTACCCTTTCCAAAACACGATGTATTTTTTCCACATTGTGATGAACAGCTATTAGAGTTTTCTGTCCGTTTTTCTTGATCTTCTCCAAAATTTCGATCAAATCTTGGTGGAGCAACAATTGCTTCACCAGAGAGAGGTTCATTCAAATTGGAGTGGGCAATAGATGGTGGATCAGTGTGTAATTTGACTGCAAAAGATGGTGACAAGTAACTGGGGCTACATAGGAAAAATCACATCCTGAAATCCTAGTAAAGTTACAGACACAAAAGTTTGAATGATTCTTAGTATTCACTACCAAATTTTCTATGAAAAAACTATCACAAGCAGTTCTAAAGCATGCACATCCATTGCCTACATATACCAGTACTGTTTCAGGAATCTCGTTTGGATGAATTTCAAAATTGCAAACGTTCTGTTCTGTGTCCAAGCAGATATCTTGAGCTCTAATTGCATTACTTTCACAGATAAAGCCTTGTTGTTCCCGGACAATGCAAGTTTCCAAATTGACAGTTTGCCACCTCCCACCAATTTGATGGGCCCATTCCCTATGCTCGAAAGGATAGAGAATAGCTCCGTCATGGTTCAACCCTAATGCAATGATGGGGAATATTGAATGCACTGAAGCATTACGTATAGTCAGTACAAAGGCTGTGGCTGTGTTTGTGCTGGGATCATAGGTAAAATTTACTAAGTTCCACCAGGACTGGAATTCCTTTTCAAAATCAGTGGCACTGTCCCGGACTAACTTTCGAATTTCAGTGGGAAAAGTGCCTTCCTCACCTTCTCTTATAATTAAAGCAGCAACCGACTGCATCCACAACTGGGCCTGGATACAACTGAGAGCCAAAGAGATGTTATTTTGTGTAGCACCAAGTGCATCGATTATCAATTTGTGGTCATTTACATTTACCTTTTCCCACCTTAGTAATATGCTTGATAACAACCACTGTTGAGTCCCCAAAGCTGTTAAGGTTGTTTGCAGGGGCCGTTGAAATTTGGTTACATCTCCAGCTGTGGTAGCCAATTTATTCATTAGTACTTCTGAATCGATGCTATTCAAAATTCCCAGTCCCGTTCCCACAACACCGGTTATGTCTCTTGCCATTCTTTTTTTGGAAGGATTCCGTTTCCGCAACCAGGTTGTCCATCCCTCAAAAGAAGTCTGTAGAAAGGGTGAACAAGCTGGCTGAACTTCTGAGACATTATTTTGCATCAGCAATTTGATTTGTTTGAGAGACCATGCCGGATTAAACAATATTTGTTGTTGGCCAGTTTTTCTAATTACGTATGGCCCAAATTGAAAAATGGTAGGGCTCAACACAACTGGTGGTTGGGTGGTAGGTGTTACAACATTAACATCAAGTTCCCCCCTGTATTTTTTATCATTTTTTCCACACATGATTTTATAGGAAAATTGTATAGCAGTTAAATTTAGCCAACAGTCTTAATTTTGGGTTCTACAATATAAAGTCCGGCCATGGGCTCCTATGCCATAACTCTATGCAGGTTCGGTGAGGGATCCAGCCACTAATTTACAAGTTATTGCGACGTCATCACCTTGCGTCACCACGAAAGGAGGGAAAACCTTGTTTTTGTCATCCAACACTAAGGGGGTGCTTACACCATGGTATGCAACTACTGCGGTCAGTGTGGGTTTTTCTATGGCATTTATTTTGAACCTATAGGTCAGACCTTTCAAGCTGGACTCATCTGTTGTGTTATTCTGCCAGGAGCATGTTACATAGGTTGGTCTGGTTAAAGTAAAGTTATGCCAACAGTCAGTAAGTTCATCCGCACAAAGCTTTGTAACTTCGACATTGTTGGCGTCAGGGTCCAAGGTATAGTTACCAACCTTCCTTTGGCCACAGCACAGTATTAGGGGGACTTGCTTTTTACATGTCCATACTGTCATGGGGCAGAGACTCGCTGTGATGTTAGGGTGCAAGCTACTAGTTATATCTGATTTTAAGTAATTCCCGGCAATTGCAATGGTAGTGGCTTTCTCATGAAGGGATTTCTCCACTTTTCTGCATCCTACCTTGATTTATTCACCAATTGTTCCTATTAGTACCCTAGCCCAGTCCTTTTTGTCCCAACCCCAGTCACTTGAAGGGTATACCTCAGAATCGTGCAGAACTACGGTCGCAAGGTTTGGGTGACGATCTCTGGGGTAGGGTCCTAAAGCACTGGTATATCTGATGGAAGCTTCAGACCACGGCCACTCGGCCGAGTTTTGGCCATGGTGTTGTGGTAGGATACAGAGAAGTATCAAAAAGGTGATCATGGTTTGTCTGGTTCCCACGTCCCTCGGTGTTCTTCTGTGAAAAGTAAACACAACAGAGTCTGCCGCCAAGAGGCAGGAGGTCAAAATGATGGAACAATCCAACGGGTACTTATCCGATGCTCCTTTCCCAGAGCATTGGTGGCTACCCATGCATATTTATTCAGAGGAGTTTTTAGTACCAGTGGTACTTCTCCTACAGTAGGGAGGTTTACTAAAACAGGTTGCCCAGGGTAATGGGCTGGATTTTTAGGATCATTAGGTCCCTGTAGTGCAGGAATGATGCTTGGGGCTTTTGGACAAAAAGCAGTTATTTTGGGACACCCGTTTACCCCCCATCTATCATTTATACCTTTTACAGCTTGCCATAATCGAAGATCCCAACTTCCCTCATGTGGTTTTAGGAGTCGCTTCAGAAGACCATTTGTCCTTTCTACAATCCCGTTGGCTTGAGGGTAATAGGGGGTGTGAAAAGTCCACTTTATTCCTTCCTCCCTTGCCCATTCCTGTACTACTTTAGCAGTAAAGTGAGACCCATTATCAGATTGAATTTCCTGTGGCTTTGGAAAAGTTCCAAACCATTCTTGTAATGCCTTAACAGTGTTTTCTCCCGTAGCTCTGTTAAAGGCTTCAGCTTGAGCTAACCCTGATATTATTTCCACTCCTACCAGCACGAAATGTTTACCACCAGACTTCTTAAAGGGACCGATATAATCTACCTGCCACGCGTCCCATAAGCCTTTACCTTTCCTTAAGTGCAAAGGGTCATCTTCCAAAGGATGCCTTTCTAGTCGTCTGCGGCATTGTTCACAAGCTGATATGCATGGTTTACACATTTTCCTGGTGACAGGCCAGCCACGAGCAAGGGCTTCTTTGTACAAATCTTTCGCACCTGTACGTTGTCTTTTTATATGCAGCCATTCTAGCAGGTGCTCCCAATCCTCTGTAATTTGTTCCTTTTTCAGGGGACTTAGTCTTGCTAACTCATCAGCAGCATTATTCCACTCACCAGCTAAATTTCCATCTGTCTGATGAGAAGCCACCCACCCCACAGCAAAGTTTCCTTGATTGGCTATATCTAGAATTTCTTGCCATTTTTCCTTATGCCATACTGGGATCCTGTTAACTTCCCAATCATTTTGCTGCCAGAAAGGAAGCCACTCTGTACATCCTTTAAACACAGCATAGGAGTCAGTGTAAAGACAAACAAGAGAGGTATTATGTACCTCATGCTTGAAAACACTCCATACAGCAATCAGCTCACCAACCTGAGCACTGCCTTCTCCCTCAGTAATAATTCGTTCACCAGATGAAGTATGGAGAGCTACTGCCCTGTATTTCCACACCTTTCCTTCTCGTTTAGCAGAAGCATCAGTAAACCAAGAATTCACTGATGGTTCAGGGGAGAAAGGAGGGCCCACTTTAATTACTGAGGCAGGTTTATCGTGGCTGCTAGCCAAGTTCTCAGTTTCTTGTATAGCCACATTTTTTACAGCTCCTTCTGTTACAGAGAAGATGTTACAGTAATGTTCTATCTGGGCATACCACTTCCTGACTGAGGATCTCTGGGCCACCCCGTCAGGGGAGGGATCCCGCTGGTGACTGTTTTAATAACTTTAAAAGGGCCTCTTAATACAATTGGTTGCTGACGTGTAATTTTCTCCACTTCTATGAGAGCTATGCTGACAACAAAAAGCCCCTTTTCCCAGGTAGTGTATCTTTTTTCAGCATCTTTAAAAACACGAGAATAAAAACCAACAGGCCTTGTAGGGCCTTCTGGGCCTCGTTGCCATATGTGCACTGACAACCCCGAGGTGGCAAATCCCCATTCTACCTGGAAAGGATCTGTGGGATGAATAGGGCCTAGAGCTTGATGTGCAGTTGCTTCAAAAATCAGCAGTTGTAATGCTTCCTCCTGAGAAGGAGTCCAATCCCATTTTACCCTTTTCCTCAGCAAGTCATAAAGAGGTCTAGCAATAATTGAAAAATCAGGGATGTGTTTTCTCCAAAACACTAATAATCCCAGAGCTTGTTGAAGCTCTTTCCTGGATCCAGGCATTTTAATTTGATCTAGGGAGGTTAGGGTATCAGGTGGAATGCATGTCATACCTCCTTTCCACCAAATCCCCAAAAACTTCACCTCCTGAGAAGGTTTCTGAATTTTCTCTGGGGGAATTTGTAAGTCAAGGCTTTCCAGATGAGAGATTATTTTCTGTTGGCTATCCCCCACTACTTCTATTTCATCTCCCCCCACCAGAATTTCATCAATGTATTGATAGACAGCTACATTGTCAGGTTAGGGTATCTTTTCTTATTCGTGTGCTAAAGCATGGTGGGCTAGAGTAGGGGAGCGTTTGTACCCTTGAGGAAGCTTAGTGAAGGTGTATTGCTGTCCTTCCCATGTGAAGGCAAAACAGTCCATGTCCTCTAGCTGTATAGGTATCATAAAGAACATGTCTTTGACATCTATAGTTGCCATGATTGTATGAGCCTTCTCCTGAATTGAAGTTATAAGTTCAGCTAAATTTGGGACAGCTGCTGTGAGAGGATCTGTGTTTGCATTTAGTCTGCGAAAATCTACTGTCAGCCTCCACTTTCCGTTAGGTTTACGGACTGGCCACGCTGGAGAGCTAAAGGGAGAATGAGTGTCAATTATCACTCCCTGATCTCTCAGGTCCTGAATAACTGGCTTGATTCCTTCTTTGGCACCAGTGGGAAGTGGGTATTGTTTCACATTAGTAATTTTACTGAAAGGTAAGGAAGGCGCCGATTGAAGCAGATTAATATTAAAACGTGGTGTGCCAAAGGACCAGAGACAACCCTCCTCGTCTTCCCACTGTCTTCCAGCAAGGACATCCATTCCCAATAAATCATTTGGAATATCTCCAATTACAATTTTGATAAGTAACAAATTCTCCTCTCCAGGTAGTAAGATTTTTATCAGAGCTATATCCATAGCTTCTGTGGTCCCCAAGGCATTGAGAACAAAGCATTGTCTCCTTGTTGGAACAACTCCACATTTCTGCGCAGCTTTTCTTGTTAGTGCAGAAATTTGGGCTCCAGTGTCAACCACAAAGGTAACAGGTGACCTTTTAGGGCCAACCATTGCTGTTGTCAGTAGGTCCCCAGTATTAGGATTTCTGGTGAGCGTTTTAATGAATAACCAGTTCCCCCCCCCCCAATCCCTCTGCCCACCCATGAGAGACGGGGTTTCTAGTTTCCCTGCTTCTGAAGCCGTTTCAGTTCCATTCCCAAAAACTGAGAAGGAGGAAACTCTGACTCAGCTCTCAGAACCTGTGGAGGAGATTGATTTGGCTCCCTGCCCAGAATCTGTGGAGGGGTTAAGTTTGACTCACTGACCACAACTGGTGGAGGAGGAGGTGCACTAGGCTGGACAGTAGGAGAGTTTGATGTAAGGATCTTAGGGCAATGCCAATTCACAACAATTTTTATCAACTTGTCAAGTGGTAAGCCATCCATAACATCTTTAGGAATTTGTTTCTTTAACCCCAACGACCACCAGTACTGACAGGGAGTATTCAATTTCCCCTTTTCTGGCTTATCACTAGGAGAAACAATGTGTCTAACACCTTTAGTTTTCTCCACTTTATCCTCTGGGACTTTTACGGGTCCATATTTCCTGCTGTAATTCAACAATTCCTCTGCAACTTCGCTCCATGTCCAAACTTTACGGTTATTGTCAGGAGATTCTGGAGTCCGTCTAGAGGGGGATTCATAGGGAGGGAAAGAGTCCACGGAACCAGATCGCTCACGTGAGTTTCCAAGAAATCGATCTAATCTTTCTACAGGTGTCATGGATGCGATAGTTTTTTGAAGGAGAATTGCGGTAGATTTGAGTGTTTCTGGGAGACCACGAATTAAAGGGGTCATGATTTCAGGCATTACAGGCAATTGCATAGGTGATTCATAGGTGGTAGTCAGTTTTCTCTCATGTATCATTTGCAGGCAAGCAGCTTTGTGAATGTTTTCCAAAAGTTGGTCGGGAGTACCAACTAAAGCTATAGGGTCTCCCCTTTCCAGGGGGTTAAGCCTCCCGGCCCAAAAAGCTGCACGTTGGGTCAAGGACCATGGGTAGCTCTTCTCTCCGGTTGTTAAGAATACCCCATGTCCCCAATATCCACTAGCTTCACTTTCTGATAATTTAATCTCATCTCCCCCAGTAAGAGACACTCGAAATACATATTCAGTCTCTGTTTCATGAGGGAGTCGCCCATATTCCTTTGTCAGTTTTGCTAATTCAGTGGCAGAATATGGGATTTCTTTTGTAGAAATGTTTGGTTCAAAATCATCATGACCAAGATAAGTATATTGTGTTTTAATCATAGGTCTCAACTTCGGACAGCAGTGTTCCCCAAGATTTTTCATTATAGTTAACTCCTTTTGGAGATAAATTTGATTAATGTGAACAATCTCCTTCTCTTCTGTTTCTGCGTGTGTTTCATTCTGCTTTACTTTTTTGGTACTCTCTTCTCTTAGGGCAGCCTGTAGCAAATGATTTTCATCCCGCAACAAACAGTTCTCATTCCTTTCTTGATCTAATTGTTTTTGCAGAATTTGAACAAGATTTTGCAAAGAATCTATAATTGTACTTTCTTCACTAACTCGCTTAGAGCGAGTTTCTATGGCTGCCATAAGACAAGCTCCCAAAACTGAGCAGAGTATGGTTTTATTTTTGCCCAGTTTGAACTTTGATTCATGTTGCAAAGAATATATTCTATCAATCACATTCTCCAGATTAAACCAATTACTGTTCGCCCATTCCTCCCCAACTTGGGACGGTCTGGCGCTACACTTAGCTAATAGAGCATAAAATGCAGCTTTATCTGTTACGGTGGAATTCTCAGTCATTTTGTGAAGGGATAAGTAAAAACCACAACAGGTAGGTCTATTGCTTAAGTTACCACACACAACGAAACAGCTTTCGCTGTGTGCCCCCCTTCACTTCCCTGTGCGGGTGAAGAGAGCAAACTACTTGGGAGGCACTCCTTAGTTACAAAACACCAGGTTGTCTCTTCACTACACCAAGTATCAAAAACATCATAAAAAACAACAACGTGTTCTACATTGTCCCTTCTCGTCATCCAGTTTGTGCTTCTGCTGCTTCTGCTGTTAGGAATCGCTCCTTCAAAGACGAGCGAGAGCGTCTTTCTGGGTGCATTGCACTGAGTGTGAGCTCGCTAGGGCCTTTGCACTCGGAGCCAAGGCAACAGGGCGTGCTTGCCAGCAGAACTGAGGACAAGCTGTTGGGCAGAGCTGAAAATGAGAGCTGGAGTTCAGCTGTCTGGACGGCAGAAGGCAAAGGACGAAGCCGCAGCGCACCGGGCTGGCGAGAGCAGTGCAGCAAAGAGCACATGAGCAGTCAAAGAGCCCCTTCACAATCGCTTTCACTTCTCAGTGCTCTTGCTGATTGGAAAAGTAGCACACAGCCGTTCCACGCCAGTGCCTTTCCTCACACCTTCGCTGTGGTGTACTCCATTGTTGGGGGTTGAATGCTTCCCTTTCTGTGGAATTTCTCCCCTTGTTATACTAAGTGGCTGCACCTTAAGGTAATGTTCTCTCGCAGGGAGGTGGGTGCAGGGAGGTGGGTGCAGGGAGGGGGGGGGAAACCGGAAAAAGGAAAGGTGGGACTGGGGTCGGGAGCAGGCTGGAAAACTCTCTCTTGTTTGGCTCGTGTGCGATATGTCTCTCCAGCTCTTCGGTCCTTGCGAAGCTCTATGTACCGTGTGCGCTGCTACTTGGAACTGAGAAGGACCGTGGAGCTAGCAGCGAATTCGGAGAGTGCTGAGCAGGTAGTCAAGGAGCGAGAAGTGCCCCTGCAATGCGGTGCTAATAGCAGCTTCCTCGCGGTGAGGGCGAGCTCCGAACAAAAGACCTTCTCTTCCTGGCAACATATCTCTGTGAAGGGCGTAGGCGAAAAGCTTTCGTTTTCCATTTGAACTGCGAGAGGCAGACTGTTGCACGGAGCTCTGAGAACAAAGGTGCATGCCCTAGGCGGGCTTGGGCAGAAGCAGCGTTCTCGAGCGCTTGGCTGCCGGCACACTGCTGGCTGTGTGGCACCGCTTCAGCGGCTTCTGGCCGCCGGGGAGTGAATGCGGCGCCAGGCGTGGGTGAGGGCGGTGAACGAAGCAGCACAAGTACCGTGCTTGTGTGCAGCACGTTACAGGCTACTAGGAGAGGAAGGTGGCTGCCTCTCGCTTGCCTTCCCAAGTGCCCTTAGCAGTCGGAAGGAGAAAGCTGAAGCACTGCTGCTTGTGCTGCTCCTTGGTTCCCTTGCAGCCCTCTGTGGAAACATTGGCGGTCACTTCTAGGCGCCGAGTTGCAGAGAGCACCACGGTAAATGCCGTGGAGAAGGGAAATACAGAGTGCAGCGAGGAGCTGGACTTGGCTTAAGTTCAATAAGTAGAAGGTGAACCTAGGCACTGCCTCTTCAATCTGGCCCTCTCTACTCTGGTAGATTTTTTGCAAGTCGGCAAAGGGAGCTGCGAGTATGTAGAATGGAGGGCAGCGAGACGCCGTGTGTTATGCGCCCTTTCGGGGCTGCTGACAGAGGGCTAGTTGAAGAACGCCTTCTTCTCCCTCGCGTCCTTCTTGCTTCGCTCTAGCTGCATGGAGTGCACCACAGCGAAGGTGTGAGGAAGGGCGCTGCCTCAGCCTTTGGCCTCGCCTGCCTGTGCTGCACCTTTAGCTGCACACCAGAACAATGGCATTTCTTACCCGCAAGGTAAAAAAGGTGTTAGTGTAGCCTCAGGATTGGCATTGCCTAGACATTAAGTTGAGAGACCACGTATGAGGGAGTCTTTAGAGGTTTCCTCCCCCATGGTGCAGGTGTATTCTCATTCTCGTGCTAAACTGAAAAGTCCGGGCATGGCAATTTTGGCCCGCCTTGTGCAGAGACGAACACAAATGTGTGGCTATTATCCTCTGTACCGGACCTCTGTGTTATAAATGAGAGACAAAAGTATTGATATTCCTCAAAATTGTGGATTGCTTTATTTGATCTAGAAAGAGCAAGCAGCGCGCTGTGGAACACGAGGGGTCACCGCCCACTCCACGCTCCACCGAACCTTGGTTTGCAGCCTCTTCTTATACTGTGGTTCCTCGTTGTAATCAATAATTTTTGTGTTTCTTTTGCTGTCATAATTTTGCCAGGTAAGCAGTGATGGTCGAATAAACATCCTTACACATTTCACAAAGCCTCCGGGCGATACTCAGTCACAGATAGCCATCTGGTCCTTGTAGATAACCACCAGAGAAGTTCTGGAAGTCTGGTCCTTGAGATAAGCAGTATTGATCAGGCAAAGACAGGAAGGGCTTTTTGGGTAGTCCGATTTCGCAAGCTGGTAGCCGATACAACTTATTTGATAAACATAACATAATATAATTAATGTAAGGTAACATAATTGTTGGGGGTTGAATTGTTCCCCTTTTCTTTCTGTGGAATTTCTCCCATTGTTATGATAAGTAATTGTGGCTACACCTTAAAACGACAGATAATGTGCTCTGGTAGGGGGGTGGGTGGAGAGGGAGGGGGGGGGAACCAGAAAAGGAAAGGTGGGATGGGGCGTCTGGAGAGGGGGACTCTCTCTCGCTTGGCTCGTGGTGTGGGAGGACAGCCCGGGGCTCCGGTCTTGCATCTCCCCTGCCATCCCAGCACAGTAAAAGCAGGTTTGCCTTGGTGAATTATTTCCTGCTTCATTCCTTGTTTTGGTGGGGGTTTTCTTGGTTTTCCTCCCCCTTTCTGCTGGGTTTCTTTCTGTGTTTCACGAATTGCAGCTATAAAGATTTTTGCTTTTGCTTTCTGCTTCTCTTCATCCCTCCTTACATAAACTTTTTGTGCTTCTCTTAGCAATTCTTGTAACCCCCGATCTTGCCAATCATCTAACTTGTCTAATTTCTTTCTAATATCTCCCCATAATGGAGCAACAAATTGGGTTTTGAGGAGTGCCTGACCCACTTGTGTATCAAGGTCTATCCCGGAGTACATTTGGAGATCTTTCCTCAGCCGCTCCAACCAGTCAGTAGGGGATTCATCCTTTTTTTGTTGTTCACTAAAGGCTTTATTAATATTTTGTCCTTTAGGAACTGATTCTCGGATACCTTTAACGAGTATCCATCTTAAGTCCATCATATTCTGGCAATGGACATAATTCTGATTATCCCAGTTAGGATTATTTAGTGGCCATTTCTGGTCTCCCCTAGGTCCAATCTGATGCTCCCGGTCCCATACCCTCATTCCAGCCTGTCTGATCATTTCCCGTTCCTCCGTGGTGAATAGGATACTTAATATAGATTGTAATTCCATCCAAGTATACATACTTGGTCCGAGGAATTGATCTAGTCTCTCTGATACCCCTATAGGATCTTTTAATAGTTTTCCCATTTCTTTTTTAAAGTTTCTCACTTCCCCTGTGTTCAAGGGAACACTTACAAATCCAATTAAGCCAGCCTGTTGTCCTGCTAATGGAACTTCCCTCAGGGGGTAAAGGAGAGCCTTTGTATTGTTATCTCCCTCCTCTCTGGTGATACTATCTCTCCTGGTATTCCTTTGACTGGAGGGAGTTCTTAGAGCTATGGGAGTACCAGGAGGAGAAGTGGGTGCGTGGGGGGGGGGGGTCTCCTGTATTTTCTGTATTATACAGAGGTGGGAGATTATCGAGGGGTTCCCAGGTAACCTTTTTTTTATCTTCATCCTCTTTTTCTTTTAAAGTATATATCAAGGATGCCTTGGACTGTTTTGCCCACAGGGCAGCATACTCACATTCCTCTCTGTTAAATGGTTCTTTATGAGCCACATATGTGTTTAATGCCCCACAAATCCAACCCTCAAATGATCCGAACATGGGCCAGTATAGGTTATCTTTACGGATCATTTCTCTGGTCCACTCCACCATGCAATATTGAATCAATTTTTCTTTACTTTTTCCTCTGTATACCACCCCTGTGTCCCAACATTTTAATATTACTCCCAAAGGGCTGCCTGGTGGTATTTCTGGCAACCTACTTGTCTTGTCTTTATTTTCCCAGTCTCCTTGTGGACCAAATGAACTTGAACCTCTTCGTGGGTCCCTGGGACTCAGAATCTTACTCCCTCTTTTTCCCATTTTTACCTCAAGGGACTGTCTTGAGGTGTTTGTACTCCCCGATGTGTTCCGCCCGAACCCCTGCCTCTCCTTGGGTCCGGATGGACTGGAACCCGCCTCTACCTGGGCTGGGATGGGAAAAGCAGCTTTTCCCTTCTCCCTCCGTGACTGGTGTGTTGCAATCTGCTTTTCTTTTCCTCCCCCTTCCCCCCCCCCCCGCCCGCCCCCCTTCCCGGGTCCTGCCTTTGCCTGGATTAGGATGGGAAGGACTTAGCCTCTACCTGGGCTAGGACAAGAAAATCAGTCTCTCCCTTTGTGCTCACTCACTTTGTCCGGTCACCGGCCAGGTCCCTCGCGGGGTGCTGGAAACGCAGATAGAAGGACTCCACTCTCGCTTCGCAGCAAAGGCCACGTCTCATTCAGGCAAGCACACAGTCATCCCCACCAAACCAGACAGATACTCACAGTCCGATGCTCCTGTCTGAGTCTTCGTGCACAAGAATTACAGGTGATTTTGCCTCGGTCTTCCCGGGAGATTTTCCTTGCTCAGTCTATATGGTGCGGTATGTCGACTGGTCCTGAGAATCAGTGACGAACCCGGGCCGCAGTAGTGGGGCGCTTCCCTGAAATTGCAGTGCCTCTCAGAGATCCAAGGACGTCCCGGGTTTCGGCACCAAATTGTTATAAATGAGAGACAAAAGTCTGAGGGTGTCCAATCTGGAGAACAGAAGGCTCCAGGGAGACCTTCGAGCCCCTTGCAGTGCCTGCTGGGGCTCCAAGATAGCTGGGGAGCGACTTTGGAAATGGGTCTGGACTCACAGGACAAGGGGGAATAGCTTCAAACTGCCAGAGGGCTGGGGTAGATGGGATATTGCAAAGGAATTCTTCCTTGTGTGGGTGCTGAGGCCTGGCACATGTTGCTCAAAGAGGCTGTGTGGGAGCCCCATGGCAGGAAGTGTCCAGGGCCAGGCTGGAGCGGACATGGAGCAACCTGGACTAGTGGAAAAGTGTCCCTGCCCATGTCAGGATGTGGGGAGAAGATAATCTATCATCTCTAAGGCCGTTTCCAGTCCAAACCATTCTGGGATTCTAGGATTCATGGAAGGCACTTTTCCAAGTGAAGTGTTCTATCTCTTGGCTCCCAGCTTGTAGTTGCCAGTTCTTCTGGAAGCAGGCCTGGCCAAGCAGCTGTGATGAGCCATGGGTTCTCAATAGGACGAGTGTGATATATTTGCAGAGAGGAAGGCTGCAGACAGATCTTCAAGGCCCAGGTAAAACAAGCAAAGGATTGAATAAAAGCCAAAGGTTGGTTGTGTTAGTCAGTTTGCTGGCTGTTGAAATGGCACCAGGTCATTTTCAACATTTCTATTTTGGATTTGTTTGAGTAAAAAATGAATGTGTTACCTCCAGCGTGGGCTCTCCAATGCATCTCCATGTGCTCCCATCTCTTTGTTTTATATCAGGTTCTATTAACTGAAGACAGAATCATAACACAGTAGTAAAACATTTAGAGGTGTAGTTAGCCAACTTCAGGAGTTTTCAACTCTGCTGTTGACTTTGCTGGCAACTGTAAGAAAGGCAACACAATCCAGTCACTCCACTTTTCCTCTCTGAGGAAAAGATGATTTTTTTTTTTTTTCTCGTTTTGAAAATAGCCTCGAATGAAGAGAGTTATGCATGTGGCATGTTGAGTTCATTATTTTACCTTTCTCTTCTGCTGTCTTTCACTTACTAGTTTTTTTTTAATTTTTTTGGTTGCTATTCTCCATTCAGTAGGTTTGAAAGAATTCTAATTGTTGAGATGATGGTTCTTTGAAGGCTCACTTAGCCCACCTTTTGGGTGAAGGAAAGAAGAAGACAAGGTCCTCTAAGAAGAGTAAAAAGCATACTTTAAAGAGACATGCGGAGATGCCTGCTGATGTCATGCAATTACTGTGTAATCAGCAGAAATGTGTTAGACAAACACCCATCAGTGACTTCACAAGAAAGCCACACTCAAGGCAGGTTAAAGAACAGAAGCATAAAACCCCAAATGTATGAAATGGACAGATTTTCATTGGGAATGAGCAACTCCTGAATTCTTGGTTCTAGAACTAGGGGCTTGTAATAAATAGACTGTCTCCTTGCCAAACGTAAATTTGGTGTAATGAACTGCTCACTGCCCGTTGAAGTGCAGGGCTAGTAGACTAATATTTGCCATGGCAGGCATATTGTATGGCTTTCCTGTTAAAAAGAAATTGGTTCTGCTCATAGCAACCTAGATATGTACCCAGTCTTACACCTATTTTTTAGGCTATATTTCCAAGTAAATGGCTCCCATGATGATGCAGTAAGTTTATGTCATGAACAGGAATGAAGTGATTGCATGCATCCTTTTTTACCCTAAGCCAGCTGCTGAATAATGAGACAGAGACTCTCACTGACGCCAAGGAGTGCCCAAGCTTTTGGGAAAAGCACTGGGCAGATAAAGCCTATTTCCACATTTCTTGCTAGCGTCTCCTTCTAAGTTCATGGGTTTGTTCATCTTTTAGAGCTGTTCTAGATGTCTTTGTAGTTTACATGTACTAAATGTAGCAGGTATTGCTCTCATGCCGTCCTAATAGATTTGAAGTTGGGATCTACTCAGGCTTCAATGTCTCAGAAGACACAACGTTGATTCCTTGAATTCTATTCTTGAAGGTGAGAATGATACTTATGTAGTTAATGAATTAATTAAATCGAATTCACTTGAATGGAAAAATTGTCTTGTTCATGTAGATTTTAACTTGGGAAATTGATATTTGAGTTCTACTTTTCATTGTTGTTGCTTTTCTGTATTCTTTCATTGCACAGATAGCAGATGTACTGACCAAGTATTCTGTGAAACTGGAGGAAATGTCCTTCCTCTTGGCAGCTGATGTTCACGAGCTCATTAACGCTAAGGCCATGGTAAATGTTTTACCTGGGGCAAGATAACAGTCTGAATATTCCTAGAATGTCTTTCTTTCCCCAAATGAAATTCATTTTTTCTGCCTATCAATCACTGAAATATAGAAGAAATTTCTACTTGGCAGGGTATTGGTTATCATTTGTGTTCTTTTCTTCCCTCATTTTCTGTAGAAGAGAGAATTTTTTGTTTGTTTTTGCATGTTGTATGCTGCTTCTACTTCTGTTTTTATTTTTTAATACACCGAATGTAAAGAGAGCACTGCTGGATAATGAGAGGGCAACTGCCAAGCTACTCTTGAATCGAATGAAAACAGAGCTTGAGAAAGAAAAATGGCATTGTTACGGTATGGACTAGAAATCCTGAATATTAGAATATAAAGTGTGGAAACCATAATAGTAGTAGTTATGCTAAGGCCTGGAGTCTGCAGTTCCCAGAGTCGGCCCTGGGAAACTAACTAAGGAATGTGCTGTGCTGAGAGCATGCAGAACTGTTAGTGATAAGGTTAAAGTATAATCATAAATAAAGTACTGGTGGTGGGCAGTCGCGTAAGAGAGTGATTAAGGGGGAGAACACTATAGTCCTAGGATAAGCAACCATGTAAGATTTATGACGTAAAAAGCTATCTACAAGGTGAATGTATCTATAGAAGAATGTGTACTTCTGCACACAAACCATTTGTAAAAAGGGTATTAAAAAAAAACCCTCTAAAAAGGGAACCGGTGGGATCCTGACTTAGGACGCGAGTCCGCAGGTCCCCGGGCCCTGAATAAAGCACCGCATAAACTGACACTCTGTTAGTTTGTGTTTTACTTGGGGTTTCGGGCAGCAGCATCAACTGAAATGGCAAGGGAGAGTCAAGGACTGGAAGCTCATGCAAAAGAAGTGTGTAGTTCAGAGTTTCAGGTCAGAAAAGTGGCAGTCTTCTTTTGGACAATGAGCAACACAAAGTGGCTAGTGTTCACTTTTGGTTTCTATCAAAGTAATACTTGATCATTTTTTCTTTCTACGTGATATCACGTATGATATCGCATATATCAGGTGATTCCATTGTACACATCTACTTTCCATCCTGCAGAGAATTTATGGCAAGTGAAGAAATACAGAATCCCCCAACTGTGAATATGGAAATGGAAAAGTTGATAAAGGAGCAGTTGGTACTCAGTGAACAGAGACTGAAGGTTTTGCAGTATATCGGGTATGGCAAAAGAGGGTATAGCATAAAGGAAAACAATTGTTGCTGGAGTTAATGAAGGACTTGGCTACAAAATGCACTTTGCTTCCTGTCAATGTGCGATTGCTAAATGCAGCCGTAAGGCAGGGACTACATCTATTTCTGTACAACTCTTCTGAATGGAGAAAATGCATTCTTGATTTTCAGTGCCCCAGCTACACTTAATAGGTGGCGACCAGGCTCTAAAAATGGAGGAATGCAGAAGTAAATCTTGAAACATAGTAGAAATGGGCAAAGATGGGTGGAGACCTAGAAGTTGGTGCTTTTGTCAAGGCATTTTTTCTCCATGGCGTGGGATTTTATTTGCGTAATAAATTAAGAGAGGACTCTGGATAGAAATCTAACTTTGCTATGTTTGAATATCCATCCTGAACACAAGACGCATTGCTGTGGGTGCAATGCAGTGCGATCTTTACAGGGAGGTTTTTTACGGTGGATGTAGGAACAAGGTAGATGACAGTTTGTTCCTTATCGGGCAGTAAACAGTTGGCCTTGAACAACAACAATCTCAGGTTTATTTTCATTGCCAAGATGGCTGTAAATAAAAGAAAGCCCAGTAGTATGGATATTCGGATTCATAATTTTATATTTGAAGTACTGACTGGTTTGTATTTTAGGATACCTGACTCTTGTTTCCTACTTTGATAGCACCTTGTTGCCTCCAACACGTGCTAAATCTGATGGAAGTGAATAGTGCAGAACTCTGGAGAATTGAAACAAAAGTCTAGGTAGGTTAGGAAATCCTAAGAACAGTGTGGAATTCAAGCAATATTTTCTTTTCTCCCGGGGAACGATGAGGCAGACAATTCCTTTGAGAGTGCATGTTTGCTCTATTCTTTGTTCCGTGTGTTCCCACATACCTTCTCAGTTGCTTGGAGGTGGCAGTAAGAGCCAAAGAAGCTGCCTGTGGCATGGCTTTCCTTTGGCCAGTACAAACACCTGTGCATGGTGAGATCTAGCAGGAACTGGCTTGGTTAGAATGAATCTGGGGGAAATCAAAAGTTAATTTTGACATGGATCCCTTCTCAATCATACAAAAATACTCCTTTTTAACTCTTGCAGAAGAAGAGGGGAAGTGTGAGAAGAAATGGGGAAGTATTGGAGATACTTCCTTTCTCTGTGTCCTTGCAGCATGCCTTCCCTCTCTGAGTCTGCCTTCTCTTGCTCCAGAGCACATCCTGTTGGGATGTTTGTAGCCTGTATGGCAGCAAAGAAGTTGGTAGCGATTGTAAGTACCTTGCTACTTTGAAGCATAATGATAAAGAGCTGTGTATGAAAATGTCTTGTTTCTTTGGCTGGTAGTGTCTGGTGTCTGTAGGTAAAGGTCTGTAGGCACTGCTGGGATCTGTTCCGTGTGCTGAGATTCAGCACATGGCCTCTGTCATGTTTCCATGTCACACTGCACTATGAAAGATGGGAATTTTGACTGTGGTCTGTTCCATAGCATTCAGGCAGCCCTAATGCGGAGTGCGTGGAGAAAATGAGCATCCAGTATGAGCTGTTCGAGGGCAAATGTCAGGAGAAAGGGCAGATGTGCAAGTTGAGTGCCACAGCTTTTGGCTGTGATAGCCGTGGTCCAATGTGTCATTCCAGTAAAATGCGTCTGAGGATGCACCAAACATTGAGATAACAAGTGGAATTCCTTTTTAACCTCCACCTTACTCTGTTCAAAAAGTAAGCCATCCATTTGGTTTCACAGTAGTAGTTGGTATTTTTACTTGAAATGTGGAAAAGCCGTAACAAATGCCGGTAATGAAGGGAGTGCTGTCCTACGTGAATGTGGAATATGCAAGGAGCCTCAGCCCTTGTGCTAAATCTGTCTTATCTCGGGAAAGAAATTCCACCTCTGCCTCAATTTCTCCCTTTGTGTCCAACCAGATGGTATTGTTGACTAATCTAATATGGCATGTAGGAGGCTGAATCTATCTCTGTCCATCACAAGAAAAGAAACACTACGTTTAGCCAGGCTCTCTGAAAGCCACACAGTATTTCTTCTGTGCATGTCAATAATCTGTTCTTCTTTTCCTTCAGATGACCCTGTTGGATATGAACATTTGCACAGCAGAAGATGCTGAAGTTGTGAACTGCAACATGCTTCAGATGACTGAGAAACTAAAATGTAGGTTTGAAGAAGAAGTGGAGCGCGTGGATGTATGACGTTTCTTCCACCCACTGCCCACCTCACCTGGGCTACCGGCTAGCTCTGGGAAGCCTGCGTCGGTGAGTGGCCCCTCCCTGGCACCACTCTCGGAGCTGCAGAAGAGGTGTAGCAACAGCTACGCCTGGGCAAGTCGTCAGGGAGGGACAAAGAGGCACAGGAGAGACCTTTTACGGTTCTGGGGGAAGGGATTTATTGAAGGAAGAGGTAACAGGTCAGGAGGTTGGGAGTGGGTACCGCAAAAGGCAGTTTGAGGGGTTCTACACAGGCTTAAGTATGGGGGAGAAGCAAGGGGATGGCACAAAACTCTGTCCAGTAACGGTTAACGGGGGGAGGTACAGAAGGCAGGGAAAGGGGTACATTGAGCCAATAAGGTAAACCGAGGGTGGGGATACATACAATATAACCAATCATGAATACATAAGGGAATGCTTGACACAGAAACTTCTAGAACAAAGGGAGGGGCTACAACGGATTGACATCCAGTGGGGCAGGGTTTAGGGTGAGGGACAGGGAAGGTTCCAGATAAAGGGGAGGGGTTTAGGATGACTGACTAGGGCAAAGGCGGGAAAGGGAAAAACCATTATGTACTTAACTTAGGGGAACGAAACTGGGACCAACCATCAACACAGAAGGGAAATTAACATTAAATAACGCAACACTACATCTCCCCCTTTCTTTTTAAACAGAAGTGTCATTTTCAAAGTCGTCGCCAGAGGTGAGCCCATCCTTCTCTTCCTCAACTGCTTTCATGTCTTCACCATTTGGGGGATCTTCAAGATCCCAATCCAGGATAGGCCCCACCTCTGCGCGGTTAACTTGGGGTGATGGGGAGATGCTGCGGACAACTAAGATCTTAATAATGGGGATAGCAATACAAACGAGAATAATAACAAGGACAATAGAAATAATGGTTTTGACAACTGAAGCCAGCCAACCCGAAAGTCTCCAGCCTTTAAAGATGTTTCTCAGCCAGTCTTCGGATTCCTCCTTGATGTTTGTGACAAGACCTTGTATTTACTGTATCTTGGAGTGGACACTGCTGCTTCGAGATGACAAGTTGAGACAGCAGAGGCCTTTGAAGTCCTCGCAGCCGTGGCCATGCGCAAGCAACAGGAAATCTATTGCTTCCCGATTTTGTAGGGTCGCCTGCCTGGTAATTTCCTCATCTGCTAGGAGGTCGTTTAAGGCCGCTGACGTAAGGTTTGCCTGTTTCGCTACCCAGCACTCTAGGCGGCCCAATTCACCTAGGGCTTTAGCCGCTGCCACCCACGGTAAAAAGATGGAGACAGCAACTCTTTTGGACGTAGACCAATGAAAAACATCTGCATTGCAGTTTTCATCCAAATTATGAGCTTCTCTCTTTTGGATTGCCGATTTCATGTTTTTAGATTTCCAATTCGAAATTTGGGTACGGTTAGGCGAAAACAGGGTCAGTCGTCCAAGGGTGCACAGCCCTCCTATCAGGTGAGAGGGGATGCCTGCCCACGCCCTGTCGCCACAGATCAAGAAGACCCCCTTACCTAGTGGACGAGGTTAGTCTAGAGGGGTCCCCTCAATCTGGGCGGTGGTGTTGCACCACACGGCAGCTCTATAGCCAGGTTTGGGTTGGCTAACGTTTAGGTATGATTCGGGGTTGCACCATCTATAATGATTCTGAACACAAAAAGGGGAGGGGCTGAACCAAGTAAGTCTAATTCCTGAGGTTCCTCGGGTGCTTTGGGAAGGTCGTTAGACCACTCCCGCCACACCCAGAGGGGGTTGGTCATAGGATAGGAGGCATAGGAGGGGTGCCACCGCCGGGGGTTAAAATCATCCCGCATGTTGATTATTGTCTTGGGATATTCGTCGGGCTGAAATGGGATCCCCACCAGGCAGGTTGAAAGTGGGTTCCCTGTTGCCACAGCTGATAAGCAGAGATGGTCCTGCTGCATGGCCTGGGCCAGGGTGACCCACACATTCTTCCTCGGCTGCGGGACTATCCACTCCAACGAAGACTGGCAGAGGCACGCCCAGATGACAAGGGCATACCACATCCTGGGGCTCCGGGTGGCTGTCTAAAACAGAACAGGAAAAGGGAATGGGTTACTCAAATAGGTCCTGAACTTCAGGGGGAGGAAACAACTTGGAGAAGGGGCTGTCCCGCCCTCTGGGGGACCCTTGGTGTCCCAGGGAGGGGCGCCGGCGACGACGAAGCGCTCCATATTTGACATCTCCGGAGGTTGGCCCTGACAGATGTCCCTGACTGGCAGTATAGGGACCGACACACCTTTGAGGGACGCACCTCAAACCAAAGGGCGTGGATACGCAAGCGTACCTACGACCCCAGGTGACTAACTCATGTGGGCCCTCCGTTTTACCGGTCTCCAGGTTCTTCACCATCACGGGAGGGTGTTTTCTCAACCGTAATGATGAAGAGTTCGTGAAGTGCCTCACAATGGGAGGACTCAGCACTTCGAAGGAGCAGTTAAGAAAGTTGATGGTAAAAAGGGCTTTATGCAATTTAGTATGAGGTGTATCGAATTGAGTATTGCCCTGTTGCTGCTCCAGGACCCGTTTGAGTGTTTGGTGGGTGCGCTCAACCATGCCCTGACTTCCAGGGGAATAACGGGATGCCAGTCTTATGTTTGATTCCCCACCTCTGCAGGAACTCCCGGAAGGCCGTGGAAGCATATGCTGGGCCATTGTCCGATTTCAATTCCCTTGGGATCCCCAACACAGAGAAGGCCTGTACAAGGTGTTTCTGTACGTCCTTGGCCTTCTCCCCTGTGTAGGCAGAAGCGAAGACTGCCCCGGAAAAGGTGTCCACATTCACATGCACATATTTCAACCTGCCGAACTGCGGAATGTGGGTGACATCAATCTGCCATAACTCACAGCTCTCCAGGCCTCAACAATCCTTGATATCTAGGACTGCCAGATTCCAATTTTGCGGCAGCATTGAGGGTGAGGGCATACCTGGTTGCAGAGACCCCATGTTTTCTATCTTTTTATTTATTTCATGAAGGTGGTGAAGGAGCCGCCACTTGTACTTCCCCGGCTTTTTGATGACGTAGACCGGAGAATTCCAAGGGCTCCAGGTTGGCTCGATGTTACCTTTGGATAACTGCTCCTCCACGATTTCGTTGAGCGCCTGCATTTTCTGTTTGTTAAGCGACCACTGATCTATCCATACTGGTTCATCAGATAGCCAATTCAGTTTCTGGACAGGGCGCTCCACAGCGGCCGCTAAGAAAAATCCCGCGGGGTTTTCGGGATGTCAATACGAACACCCCATTGCGACATGGCATCTCTGCCCCACAGGGGAGCTTTATACTCCATAACAAAAGGGTGGACCTTAGCCACCTGCCCTTCAGGTCCCTCAATTTTAATTACGCTTTTTGACTGCTGAGCCAATTGGGCCCCCCTGACTCCTTGTATTCTGCCAGCCATGGGTTGCAACTCCCAACGTGACGGCCAATTCTCGGTTGGTATAATTGTCACATCTGCTCCTGTATCGAAGAGTCCGTCGAGAAAAAAGTAGTCTTCACCCCGACGGAGTCCGCATCCAATGATTGGTTTATCCTCACCAATGACTTCCGCCCAATAGACGCAGGGATTAGCCGGTTTCGCCACGATGGTGTTGGGCACCGGAATCGCCTGCGCTACTAGTTATTCCTTTGGCAGGAAGTATGGTGGCTGGATGCACCGTGCCAGGAGAGAGAAACCGTCCGGACACAAAAGCTTTGTCTGCGGCAGGATTTCAATCTCCGGAGGGGTACACTTTGTATCCCCAAGCACGACATACGTGCAGTCGAGTCCAGCAAACAAACCTGGTGATGTGGGCTTCACCGACACCAACCGCCAGTCCTGTGTTTCAAAATAATTGTTATCTGTCAGGGCCAAGCTCAGGGGAGGACGAGGAGTCCACCCTGGCGCTATTCGTTGTGTTCGGTAAATGTCGGATCCGGTGGGAATGTCACATCCGGTATTAGTATTGCCCTCCCCCCCAAGGTCCCCCTCGCGGCCACCTCATTCTTGTTTTCACACAAGGCGGGGTCGCTCTCCCCAGTTAGTTTTTCTTTGCTTGTGTGTTTCCTCCCACCTCCCCCTGCCCCTGCCCGTTATCGATTTTATTTTTAAGAGGGCACACGCGCGCGATGTGACCAAGCTGGTTGCAGAGGAAGCAGCGCACAGGGAAAGTCTTTGCATCTGCAGTCATCGCCACCATCTTCACTCCTCCTCTGGTGGGAATAGGTGGCGCTGGCATAACTGCGCGCTTGACACAGGCCTCCACTATAAGCTGGAGAGACGGCTCACGGTAGAGAGGTAGAGATGTTATAACCTGTTTACATGCATCGTTAGCATTTAACTTTATCATTTCCATCATTAGTTCTTCTAGGGTGTCCTGGTTTTTCACTTGCTTTTCAATTTCAATCTTTAGCCTCTCCACGAATTCAATGATAGGTTCCGCCGGCCCCTGTTTGATGGAGGCATAGTGGACACGGGGCTCGGTGGTCGGCATCACCATGAATGCCTTCTCGGCAGCAGCTTGAATTTTTAAAATCACAGGCTTTGGGATTTTTTTCTGCCTGTGCTTCTGCCTGGGACCACTGCCCTTCGCCTCACAAATGATCCACCGTGATGGGCTTTTTGTCTGCGTCAATGGCGCACTTGGGGGTCTGTAAGAGCTCAGGCAGAAGTTCCCCTAGCATCCTTTTCCATGTGTCCTCCCACAATCTGTACTCAATTGATAGGAGGAGACATTTAAACAATCCTTTCAAGTCGCTAGGGACCAAGATATTGGAGGAGAAAGTAGCTTCCAATAAGCCTTTAAAATATTCGCTCTTTCTCCCGAACTCCTTCTGTGCCCTACAGAGCTCCTTTTTATGGGAGTATTCAAATGGCCGCCAATTTAGAATACCCCTTTGCCAAGAATAAAAAACAGGAGTGGCAATGAGTGTGGTCTCTGGTTCCGGGTTCCGATCCCCTGGCCTGTCACTTCCGGTTTCCGGAGCGTGGGAACCGGAAGGAGGGGCGTGGGAATCGGAAGTCGGAAGCGGAGGGGCAGGACCGCTTACCGAGGAGGAGCCAGAACACTGGCAACATTCATGGTGATGGGTGGGACCTGTTGAGCTCGGGGGCTGCCTCTCTGGAGGTGGAGTAAGAGGAGGAGTTTTAGTAGGAGGAGGAGGAGGAGCCTGGGGAGGAGGAACACCCCTCCCGTGGGAGGAGACAGGGGCAGGACTCGGGGAAGGAGGCGGGAACAGAAAGGGTTTGGGACACGGTGTAGGGTGCGGAGCCACAGTCGGAGGAGGGTAAGGATCAATGAGGAAGGGATTCTGGGAAGTAAAAGGAGCCAGAGCACAAGGGACAGGACACGCCACGTGGCCGGCGCCATCTTGTGCGCCGGAGTCCAGGAGGCTATTTTGTGGCTCCGGGGGGGATGACTGGAACCTGACTGACTTTGGGGTTTTTGGGGTAGAGCCTGGGGGAGGAGCGGGGGAGGGTTTCGGGGTACATTTACAAACTTTACAACTCTTTAAAACAGGTTTCAGGGTTGTCCTAGGGTGATGTTATGGTGTTTGTATCTCCAATCGTGTGTCCTGATTATGTTTGGTATTATGTCCTGTGCTTCCAGGACTGACTCTGAGAGTGAAGCTTTGTTTTGTCTTGTTATCAGCCGGCTCACCTCCCCCATGGTCTATGTTTAGGAGAGGTTTTAGCTCGGTTTGCTTGCTTGCTTGCTTGCTTGCCTGCTTGCTTGCTTGCTTGCTTGCCTGCTTGCTTGCTTGCCTGCTTGCTTGCCTGCTTGCTCGCTTCTGCCTCTTTTTCTTTCCTTCACTTTGCCCTTGCTTTTTTCTTATTAGTTAGTTCAGCTAGGCAGTCCAACTTTTTCCCTGGACTGTTTTCTCTTCCACCCCGTCCCCTCCCTCTCCTGGATACCATCTGAACCTGTTCCGGACGGGGACCTGGGAAACCCCAAGAAACACCGGGAGTTTACACTTTGTCACCTGCAGCAGTCATTCCCCAGCGCCAGAGACTGATAACTGAGCGACCACTCGCCAGAGAGACTGAACTTGGCATCCCTTCAGAACGGTGAAAGAGTTTTTTTGTCAGCTGGTGTTGTCTTTTTTCCCTGTACTGGGGAGTGTCTTGCTTGTTAAATAAACAGGTTTTTTCTCCCACTCTTCTCCGAGGAAATTCTTCCCGAACCCGGTGGGGTGGGGGGGGAGGAGTCGTGGGGTTTGCTGTCTGGGGGCTCCTTCTGGAGGTTTTCCCCCAAATTTGCCCAAAACCAGGACAAGGGTAGAACTCGGGGTGCAACTGGGAGAGACGGAACTGTGGGAAGAGGGATTAGGGGAAGGCTCCCTGACGGCTGGCGCCTTGCCGCCCGGGCTAGGGTATCGGGAGGACCGAGAGGGGCCAGGCGAGCAGCGGCTGGTCTCCCTGGCCGGGTGGTCTGCGATCGTTGCCGCGCTGCCCGTCTCGGATCCCCCGATGCAGGGGAAGAGGGATTGGAAAGAGGGTTAGGAGAGGGGGGAAAAACTGGGGGAACCCGGGATGGCTTGCTTCCCTTCCCTGCCCTCTCCTGGCCGGGCGGGGCCGGGGGCGCGCTCCCCGCCTTTTCTTTTACAGCTGTACGAATTTGAATGTATAAACTGAAAAGCCGATCCACGGAGGTGTCGTCCTGATTGCTCAACGCCATGAGCCTTTGTCCTACTAATTCCGAAAATTGGACTGACTCCATTTGCTGGGGTGACACCCCGGGGAATTGGGAAGCAAGCCATTTTATGAACTTCTTTTACGAACCCCGTGAAAACTTTTTTTCCCTCCCTCCAGGGTACCCACAACTTGGAAAAACATCTCCCGCTGCTGTGTGGACAGCTTTGCGCCCATTATGGTGTGCCTCGTACCCACACAGCAGAACTCACTCTCCCACTGTAGCAAAAGAAAACTGAAACAACTGAGAATAAAGGTCCCAGGGCCAGTGAGTCCCTCACCCTCAGGGACTAAAGGAAGGGTTTTTTTTCGGGCCCCCACACCTAGGGCTGCACACCCCACCCAGCCTAATGGTAAGCCCCCCTGCACCCCGTTGGGGGATACTTACCGGCTCCGTTGGCCTCTGGAACAGGAGCTGCAACAGGAGGCCCCTCCCTCGAAAGTGGTCCTCCGGGCGCAGAAGTTTGCCACCTTCTCCCCGGGAGCACTGCCGACCTGGCCGGCTTCGACCAGAGTAGTCGACGCCCAATGCCTCTGATCGTCAGATCTTAGAGGCTCTTCATGGGGTCACCGGTGAAGTGGCCCCGCGGGGAGAGCCAAACTGACGTTTCTTCCACCAACTGCCCACCTCACCTGGGCTACCGGCTAGCTCCGGGAAGCCTGCGTCGGTGAGTGGCCCATCCCCGGCACCACTCTGGGAGCTGCAGAAGAGGTGTAGCAACAGCTACGCCTGGGCTAGTCGTCAGGGAGGTACAAAGAGGCGCAGGAGAGACCTTTTATAGTTCTGGGGGAAGGGATTTATTGAAGGAAGAGGTAACAGGTCAGGAGGTTGGGAGAGAGAACCGCAAAAGGCAGTTTGAGGGGTTCTACACAGGCTTAAGTACGGGGGAGGAGCAAGGGGAGGGCCAATAACGGTTAACGGGGGGAAGTACAGAAGGTGGGGAAAGGGGTACATTGAGCCAATAAGGCAAACCGAGGGTGGAGATACATACAATATAACCAATCATGAATACAAAAGGGAATGCTTGACACAGAAACTTCTAGAACAAAGGGAGGGGCTACAAAGGATTGACATCCCGTGGGGCAGGGTTTAGGGTGAGGGACAGGGAAGGTTCCAGATAAAGGAGAGGGGTTTAGGGTGACTGACTAGGGAAAAGGTGGGAAAGGGAAGAAACATTATGTACTTAGGGGAACGAAACTGGGACCAGCCATCAACACAGAAGGAATGTTAACATTAAACAACGCAACACAACAGATGTATGTTTCTTTTATTTGATGACATATATTTTCATCACTCCTTGGGATTAGTCTGTTCTTCCTGTGCTCCCACCTGCAATGCTTTTTTCTGCGTGGCAGGTTATTGATGTCACCTTAGAAAGAGGTCCATAATGTGACAAAACACTCCAAAGAAACAGTTTGGTGTGGAAGAGTTTCATGTGGAAGTGTTCATAATTCTTGTGTTTATTATTTGTAATATAAATAGATTGTATTTTTATGATCATTTCTATCTGAAATACATATGATAGCCACGAACGACATATGGCCCAGCCTGCTTAAGATCAGACTTTAGGAATAGCTGGAAATGATCTCCCAAATGTCTTCCAATCTTTTCTATACATAAAAAAAGTCGGGCAGTTGTTTCTAAAGGAATAAATTATAGAATGTGATTTGGTGCTTTATGGTGCCAGTATAAACAGAAGTTTTGATAATCCGCATTCTTAGCAGTTTACTTGGAGACTGATTTTTTTTACTCTCCAGATAGAAGACGCCATGTTGGATACGAGTCGTAAAATTCCAGGCAGCCTTTTATCATGTTACATATCCTCTTACTCATTCATTTCACCTTCCAGCAGTTTAGAAAGAACTTGTTCACTTGAATGTTTTTCTTTGGAGTGATTTTAAGGAGATGGCTAAATGGCCATAATACAGGTAGAAACATAAAAACAAGGGTGTGCTATAAAGACAGGACTTCTTAATGCAAAGAGCCCTCTGAAATTCAAAATACCTGCTATAAAATTAAAAATGTAATCTTTGACTTTTAGATGGGAATTTCTACTCTTCAGTTTCATTCTGTCAGGTGCATTTTTGCTAACTGCTTGATTCACGCTGAATGGACAGTCCTGTCTTATTCTTGGTATGGCAACAGTGATAGAGATCACTGCTGCTTTCTGTAGAAAGTGGCTGCAAGTTGCTATTACGAGATCTTGTGCAGGTCTAGAGTCTGATTGGATGTGAGGTTCTCATTGTTTCAAGAAGCAACTTGGGGTGGCAGTGTCAGAGGTGTTCATTATCTAGGAAGATTTTCATAGGCGATGAGTTTTGCTGAGGTAGCTTTCTGTTCTGGGTGTAGAATATATGTGCATAATTAACTTCCTTGAATCCTAAATAGTTGGGGAGATGTTAGTATCTACGAAACCATTTTTACTGGCTTTTTTATGTGGCCTTAGATGATGAATGTGATCTGGATACAATTTTAGAAAAAAGGAAAACGGTGAACTCTGAGGAATAGCTGAAGGAGTATTTAGAGAACACCCTTTCTTCTTGAGATCAAATTAGAACAAGGTATGAATGTTGTATCGGCAACTTAAAAGGTAGAGCATCTTTGAACATTGGTTGTACTACTTAGGCTTTGTTTTAATGCTGTTGTGTGAAGGTATGGAAAAAGAATGCTTTTCACTTCATGTAAGAATATAGAATGATGCCCCTACTGGACAAGGTTATGGCAAATAATGCCCACGGTTTAGGAATGGGACAAAGGAAGACTGCTATAATTCAAAAACCATAGCACATCAGTATTACTGTGCATACCATCACATCCATGCCTTATTCAGAAGGTAAAAGTAGTAGTGCAGATTCTTGGATCACCGGAATCAGAAGTTGGTCTGCACCATCATCTCTTCACTCATAGATTTGATCTCATTCAAAGTTCTAGGAAGTCAGATGTTTAAGACAGCCTAGCACTTGCATCTTCAAAAACCATCTAAAAATTGGTACAATACCGCTCTCCTTCCTGAAGATCTTAGCAGCAGCTCTGAAGCCATAGAGGAAGCAGCACAGTTCACACATCCAGGAGGTCTTTCCTACCTGCTCGATCAGAGGCAGATTAGAAGAGCAGTATGGACCTGAGGGGCAGATGCACATACCTTCACACACCGCGCAGTGGGACTGTGGTTAGAGCTGGAGGTTTGATACTCTTCCTAATAATTTGAGCTGTTAAAACAAAGCCAGAGGTAACAGGCCAAGTAAAAATACAATGCCAGGTTGCGGAAAGAGAATGTTATCTATCTGAACACCTACATAAATTCCCCATCATTCTCTTTGTTTAGGAGACCAAGCCAATGTCCATGTAAATGAAAACAAGTGTGAATATGGATTTTTCTTGAATCAAGACTCAGCTTTATGTCCAAGTCAAAGGCCAATAAACCAGAAAGGCTCCGCTGAGCACAGTGCACAACTAAAATGGAAGACAGTAATTTGACCTCTTATGTAAGCAGTGTTGGAATGGTTCCGCATCCAAAAGGAAGGATGTCAAATGCTTCTTTGGAAATATTTTAACTTCTGTGCATTTCTTTCTTTGTAATGAACTAATCTGTAACAGGCCAGGACATGATTCTGTTCAGTAGAAACAGATCAATGGCAACATTTAGCCTAAAGGTTTTATGAGCTTGATCAGGAAGTTCGATTTAGATTTAAAGGCACTGTAGTCATATTTAATTTTATTTCTCTCTGTACTTGAGTCTCTTAAACAGGGACCTTCAATTGGACAGGAACGGGACACTGAAGCAATTTTAATGGATGACGTAATGGCTAACCCAGGAGCATTTTGTGGGAATTGATTTCTTTTAGGTATCCATCAGCCAGCATTTGAGTGTGAAGGTAATCTTCAAACAGGTAAAACAAAAATTCTTGTTGGTTTAAAACCTGACTGCGACATTAATTTTTCACTTTTGAGAAAATTATCATGACCTTTAAAATTCAGACTATATCAAGTATTGTTTCAGCCATTGAAGAAAGGGCTTTTGATAGAGATAGGAGGGGGAAACCAAAACATTTCTCAGAGCCACACGTTGAACTCTGTCCTTGTTACAAACGGCACTTGAGTAAATTCATTTGCCTTTGGAACAGAAAACAACAAGGTAACAGGCTTATCATTACGGATTTGAGTGTTCCAGGTTCTTTGGATAGTAAGTGATCTATTCCAGATGATCTCTTACTGAAATAGATCCATTTTGAGAAGGGCTATGGATTTCTTAGAAGAAAGCAAATCCCTATGTTAAAACGGTGTGGTGGGTGGTTTTTGTTGTTGTTTTGCTTTTAGAACTTGCAAGGCACAATCGACTTCATAGTTCGAGATCCAAATAAGACCACGACATTCCAAACAGGTGTTTCTTTTTGGTTGTATTTCAATCTGTATATCTTTGGATTGTAACCAGTAGAACTGTGCTTGAACTGGAAAGAAGTAGCTGAGGTTTCAGAAGTGGAACATACAGTGGAACAGTAAGCTGAGAGCATTGTGCAAGGAGAGGAAAGAGGGGAAAATGGTAAGAGTTTCCTGAGTCGGAAGGGACCCCTAGGGATCGTCAAAGTCCAACTCCTGGCCCTGCACAGACACTCCAACAGTCCCAATCTCTGCATCCCTGAGAGCATTGGCCAAACGCTCCTGGATCTCTGGCAGCCTTGGGGCTGTGCCCATTGCCTGGAGAACTTATTCAGTGCCTGACCAGCCTCTGAGGAAAAAAACCTTTCTCTGATAGCCAGCCTAATCGTCCCCTGACACAGCTCCTGACATTCCCTTGGCTCCTGTCCCTGGTTGCAGAGAGCAGAGAGCAAAGTTGTCCCTGTGCTGCCCTTGAGAGGAGCTGAGAGGTCCCAAGTGAGGTGTGAGCTCAGTGTCCTCTCTGCAGCTGAACCAAATGCCCTCAGCCACTCTTTGTATGGCTTCCCCTCCGGCCTCTTCACTATCTCTGTGTCCTTCCTTTGGACATTTCTCCAATAGCCTGAGGTCTTTCTGACGTTGTGACATGCAAAATTGCCCCCAGGGCTTGAAGAGAGCCCAGTCCCAGCCCAGAGAAGAGCAGGACAATTACCTCTCTCGAGCGAGTGGTGCCACAAGACAGGGGCAGTTGTCAAAAATCAGCTGGAGAAACAAATCTAACAGCGAAACAGGTGATCTAGGCACAGGAAATGGAAGAAGCAGGGGAATAAGAAGATGAGGTGTGGATTCCTTGTAAAAGTGAAGAAAATGAGCATGCAGAACCGGGACTAAGAATTATGCAGGTAAGTGAGCAAGGGAATAATTTTGAAAGTGAAGGCAGTTTTGTCCAAAAGAAGGAGGAATAGGAAGTCTTTTTGCTGAGAATGAATAGAAAGTTTTTTTCCGTTTAGTTTGTATATGAAGCGCCCAGGGCTCTAGATCCTTTTGTGGGAGAATGGAGTGTGTAAATTTGCCAATCATTTTGGAGCGAATTTAAAGGTTTTTGGGGTCCCAGGTGAATTTTGGGTTGAATTCTGGGGATTTGGGGGTTCCTAGGTGAATTGCGGGGGGCGGGGGGGGGGGAATCTGGGGAGATCCAGGTGAGTTTTAAGGGGTCCCAGGTTGATTTTGGGGGAGAATTTTTGGAATTTTGGGGGATCCCGGCTAGCTAGGTTTGGGGTGAATTTGTGGAATGTGAGGACTCCCAGTTGAATTTTAGGGGGAATTTGTGGAATTCTAGGGATCTCAGGGGAATTTTGGGGTGAATTTGGTGAATTTTAGGGTATACATGTGAATTTTAGGGTTCTCAGGTGAGTTTTGGGGATGCCAGGAAAATTTTGGGGTGAATTCTGTCGATTTTGGGGTATCCAGGTAAGCATTTGGGAGTCGTGGGAGAATTTATGGATGAATTTGGGGGGATGCAGGTGGATTTTCCAGGCAATTTTGGTGATTTTTGGGAGTCCTAGATGGGTTTTAAAGTGAATTTGATGGAATTGGTTATCTGGGTGAGTTTTGAGATGGATTGGAGACATTTTGGGGTGAATTTGGTAGGTATTGGGGAAACCGGGTCTTGGGGGTGATTTGAGGGATTTTGGGGGTTGTAGGTGGGATTTTGGGGAGAAGCCCTGGGATTTGGGGGTCCCCCGTGAATTTTGGGGTGAATTTGTGGAATTCTGGGAGTTGCCAGGTGAGTGCTGGGCATCCCAGGGGGGACTTGGGGTGAATTTTGGGAATTTTGGGTTTCCCAGGTGAATTTCTGAGGTGAATAGGTTCAAAGAGGTTTTTTTTGAAAACAAGTTAAAGCCAGAAGGTTATTGAAAATTAATAGATGTGATGCAAGAAGGTAATATGCAGACAATACACAGTGAGACAAATCATGGGAAAAATACAGTGGTAACACATGAGTGTGTGAGGACGGGATCATTATAGCTAAGGCTCAGTTGAAGCTGAATTTGGAAAAGCATGCCAAAAATAAGAATAATAAAGGCACCTACGGGTATTTCAGTGGGCAAAGGAAGATGAAAAGAAACATATCACACCTCCCCTATCCCCCCCACCCCCATAAGCCAGACAGGACTAGTGACAACAGACAAGGAGAAGGCTGAGGTACTCAACAAGTGTTGGTCTCAATTTTTACTGCCAGTCACCATTTCCACATCTGTCAGGTTATTGGACTGGTGGACTTGATTCTAAGCCATAGTAGCAGGTCAGCTTTCAGACCACTTGAGGAACCTGAGCATGCAAGACCATGGGACCCACCCAGAGGCATGTCAGGGCCCTGAGAGAACTGGCAGCTGTAGTTGCTAAGGTGCTTCCTCCATCATATTTGAGAAATCAAGGCAACCAGCTGAAGTCTCCAGACACTGTATTGTATTGACTCCAATACTCTTGGTCTTTTTTGTAAATCTTAGAGCTCTGAGTCAATTTCTGCAGAGGATTCCCAATGCAGTTTCAAAAATGGAATCTTTGTTATTGGTCCTCATGTTGATCTTGGATATTTCCATTTTTTGCACTCCTATATTTTCAAAACATTTGTAATGACTGAAAAGAAAGCTGAGAGGACGCATTATGCTCTTTCCAGTGATATAAATGGACTAGTGTTCTTTTCAGACAAATATATTTTTGCTGTGTCTAAGCACATGTGCATACCTGTGTTTGAATTATGTGTCCAGGTTTTGGCAATGGGGCAGCCACAGGGCCGTCGTGTGACAATGGCCCAGGTGCTGCCCTGTCCCGCTTTCTTCCAACTGGCTCCACTTCAGGATGTCCTCCGTGCTGAGAGAAGAGGCTGGGACAGCACCTTTAGAAATGTGACTTTCTGGGTTTGTTTTATTTTGTTTTGTTTTGTTATTTTTAAAGTTACTAAAAACATTCACCCTAATTTTTTGATGTGTTGGGTTTGGAGGTTTTTTTTTTCAGTTTTGCGTGGGTTTTTTTGTGGGCTTTTTTTGGGGCATTTTTGTCTCTTTGTGGATTACTGGTTGGGGTTTTTTCTGTGTTTGTTTGGTCTGCTTTGTTTGTTCATTTGTTTGTTTGTTTGTTACGGTTTTGTAGAGATTTTTAAGCAAATTGATTGGAAAACTGAATAGTCCTCCACTATAGTCTCCTGGATTCACCTGAGACTCTTCCTAGGCATCTCCCTGATCCTTTTTGCAATGAGTCTCACATCATTCTCCTGAAGAAACTGTCTGCTTATGGTTTGGATGGATGGGCTGTTTGCTGGGTGACAAACTGGGTGATGGCCAGGCCCACAGAGTGGTGGGAAATAGAGTTCATCCAGCTGGTCCCCAAGGCTCAGCCTTGGGCCCAGTACTGTTTAATATCTTTATCAGTGATCTGGACAAGGGGATAGAGTACAAGCCCAGGAAGTTCACAGATGATACAAAGTTGGCTGGTAGTGTTTTTTCCTTCTGGAGGACAGCAGGCTCTGCTTCTTCTTCCTCCTGTTCTGAGGTCGCTGCTCCTCTTCATCCCTCATGAAGTGTGCTGATTTTGTCATTTGGATGTGAAAACAAACAATTTTAGCAACAATACTAGTGGCAGGGTACAAGAAAGGAAGAGTTCACATGAATCCTCCCCCCCCACAAAAAATAGACAATACCTGATGGCTCCTCTGCCCAGCTTACTGACTACACCAGAACCCAGTGTCCCCCAAAGATACTCCCTTCTCCCTGCCCCAGCCATGATGTGAGATGGAATAGAATAACTAAGGTTAAGATTCTCCCTATGTAACTCCATCATACTTCGATTCTGGGAAAAAAAATTTCTTGAAGTTCTCTCATTTCAGATCATTTGAATTTGAATTTGCATACTAACAAGTCTAGCCAGAAACTCATGACAATATTAATAGCCCATTCTAGAATGTCTGAGATGATATACACTTCTTCCAAGAGAATGTGATACCTCACGTGACTTCTCCAGAATTTCAAAGAACAGCGGGAGTAGTCTACAAGATTCTTGCTGCCATCTGGATTTCCTGGTATTTGGCTGGTCTATGTAAGCCAACCAGCTATTCAGCAGAGGGAATATTTGTGTGATACTTGATGGTATGTGAGATGGAACACAGTAATTTATGGCTTTTTGCATAGTGATGAAGCTGTAAAGAAAGCTCCATAATGCTCAGACAAGGAGGCTGCTCGACTTCAAGCAGCAAAGGCCCAAAACGAACCAGTGAAAAGGTGTCATTGAAAAAAAAAAGCCAGGTGGGGAGTAAAGTGGTACTTAAGGGCAGTTTACTGAAAGAGGAAATCTAGTGAAAAAAAAAGTCCAAGAGTGAAGGAATAACAGGGAAAATGAAGCTAAGGAAGGAAATCAATCTCAGCTCATCATTTCAGAAGCTAACAAGTTGTTATTGCAATGATGCATAAAGTGAGAAATAATAAATATGTCTGCGCCAAAATCTGAAATATCACCTTTATTGCATTCTGTCTTTCCCCGAATCATACAACAGTCTGTGATTAAAGATGATCTCGTCCAACTTCCTTGCCAGGTAGATCTTACAGTCGATCAAATTGCTCAAGACTAGCCAAACTGATAAGGAGCACTCACAATGATGGGGCATCCATAGCTTCTCTGGAACACCCGTTTGAGTGTCTCACCAGCTTCATTGTAGAAAAGTTTTTCCTTTTAGCCAATCTAAACCTAGTCTCAGTTTGAAAGCATGGCCTCTCGTCCTGTCTCTGCAAACCTTCCGAAAAAGTCTTTCTCCATTTGTCTTATACCCTCTTTACATATTCAAAGTCCACAATACTGTCTCTCCAGAAACCTCTCTTCTCCAGGCTAAAAGATCCTACTTTTCACAAGAACCAGGTCATAAACTGAGATGGAAGACATCTCAGGAGATCAGATCATTCAACAGCTCAGCCTAAGAATAGCTCTGACGTCAGATCAACTAGCTAAGGGCTGTGTCTGTTTGAATTTTGAAAATTACCAGGAATTGAAATGCTTCAAGGAAGAGAACTCTGGGTGGCTCCAGAAACAGCCTGAGAAACTCGAGCAAACTCGAAACCTCAGAAACTACCACTGCTTTCTCTCCCTCAGCCCAAGCAGTCACAAAGAAGAAGTGTTCCCAGCAGGCTGGGATAGCACACATATACACTACATATACATGACAGGCATCGCCAGCAGCCACATCCTGCTCCTTTCTGTGGCTGGCAAGAGTGAGACTGGATGTTTACATGTGGGCAAACTGGGTCTCTCCAGCAACTCAGACACTCAGCCTGCCCAGTGACCCCACTGAATTCCAGTATTCACAGAGGCCCAAGGCCACAGCACTACTCTGCTTGCTGGCACAGACCATCACACGCCTCCTAAATCAGTCAGGACTCCCCTAGTCCCACAGCCAGAAGCTCACGTGCTCTCCCCCAGGCCACTGCCATTGTTCACCAACTTCTCCACTTTGATCTTTGCTGGTGCTCTCAACACTGGCACACCCAGATGTTCTGCAGCTGTTGTCTCCTGGTGGAAAGGACTTGTAAAGCCATGTTTACTAAGAGGACTTCCACAACCTTTCAAAGCAACCTTTTCTGGGGTATGAACAATCTCATTCAAATGTCAACATTTCTTTTCCCATATGTGAAATCAGAATTTCCTTCTTCCGGGCATGCCCAAAACAAGGCACAAACCACATTGTCCCTTCTGTTTCACATGCTGACTTTATTGTAAACAATGCTAGGAGAATACCTGTTTTGATCCAAGCTAATCTCTGGCCCTTATAGTGTTTTCAGTAGTTAGTTTTGCTTTGCTATTTACTTGATGTCCCATTGAATTGTTGAATCATAAACAGACTATCTGTGTGTATAGCAGCATAGCAGTGATGAATAAATGCAAGTACCATCTGCTCCTTTATCAACTTTTCCATTTCCATATTCAGATTTGGGGGATTCTGTATTTCTTCACTTGCCATAAATTCTCTGCAGGATGGAAAGTAGATATGTAGAATGGAATCACATGATATATGTGATATCATACGTGATATCACGTAGAAAGAAAAAATGATCAAGTATTACTTTGATAGAAACCAAAAGTGAACACTAGCCACTTTGTGTTGCTCATTGTCCAAAAGAAGACTGCCACATTTCTGACCTGAAACTCTGAACTACACACTTCTTTTGCATGAGCTTCCAGTCCTTGATTCTCCCTTGCCATTTCAGTTGATGCCATTTTTCTTTCTCAAGCTCTGATTTCATTCGATTCAAGAGTAGCTTGGCAGTTGCCCTCTCATTATCCAGCAGTGCTCTCTTTATATTCTGTGTATTAAAAAATAAAACCAGAAGTAGAAGCAGCATACGACATGCAAAAACAAACAAAAAATTGTCTATTCTACAGAAAATGAGGGGAGAAAAGAACACAAATGATAACCAATACCCTGCCAAGTAGAAATTTCTTCTATATTTCAATGATTGATAGGCAGAAAAAATGAATTTAATATGGGGAAAGAAAGACATTTTAGGAATATTCAGACCGCTATCTTGCCCCAGGTAAAACATTTACCATGGCCTTAGGGTTAATGAGCTTGTGAACATCAGCTGCCAAGAGGAAGGACATTTCCTCCAGTTTCACAGAATACTTGGTCAGTACATCTGCTATCTGTGCAATCAAAGAATACAGAAAATAACAACAATGAAAAGTAGAAGTCAAATATCAATTTCCCAAGTTTAAATTTACATGAACAAGACAATTTTTCCATTCAAGTGAATTCGATTTAATTAATTCATTAACTACATAAGTATCATTCTCACGTTCAAGAACAGAATTCAAAGAATCAACGTTGCTTCTACTGAGACATTGAAGCCTGAGTAGATCCCAACCTCAAATCTATTAGGACAGCATGAAAGCAATACCTGCTACATTTAGTACATGTAAACTACAAAGACATCTAGAACAGCTCTAAAAGATGAACAAACCCATGAACTTTGAAGAAGACGCTAGCAAGAAATGTGGAAATAGGCTTTATCTGCCCAGTGCTTTTCCAAAAAGCTTGGGCACTCCTTGGCATCAGTGAGAGTCTCTGTCTCATTATTCAGCAGCTGGCTTGGGGTCAAAAAGGATGCATGCAATCACTTCATTCCTGTTCATGACATAAACTTACTGCATCATCACAGAAGCCATTTACTTGGAAATATAGCCTAAAAATAGGTGTCAGACGGGGTACATATCTAGATTGCTATGAGCAAAACCAATTTCTTTTTAACAGGAAAGCCATACAATATGCCTGCCATGGAAAATATTAGTCTACTAGCCCTGCACTTCAACGGGCAGTGAGCAATTCATTACACCAAATCTAGGTTTGGCAAGGAGACAGTCTGTTTATTACAAGCCACTAGTTCTAGAACCAAGAATTCAGGAGTTGCTCATTCCCAATGGAAATCTGTCCATTTCATACCTTTGGGGTTTTATGCTTCTGTTCTTTGCCTGTCTTGAGTGTGGCTTTCTTGTGAAGTCACTGATGGGTGTTTTTCCAACACATTTCTGCTGATTACACGGTAATTGCATGGCATCAGCAGACATCTCTGCATGTCTCTTTAAAGTATGCTTTTTACTCTTCTCAGAGGACCTTGTCTTCTTCTTTCCTTCACCCAAAAGGTGGGCTAAGTGAGCCTTCAAAGAACCATCATCTCAACAATTAGAATTCTTTCAAACCTACTGAATGGAGAACAGCGACAAAAAAATTTACAAAAAACTAGTACGCGAAAGACAGCAGAAGAGAAAGGTAAAATAATGAATCCTACATGCCACATGCATAACTCTCTTCATTCCAGGCTATTTTTAAAATGAGAAAAAAAAAAAAAAGATCATCTTTTCCTCAGAGAGGAAAAGTGGAGCAACTGGATTGTGTTGCCTTGCTTACAGTTACCAGAAAAGTCAACAGCAGCGTTGAAAACTCCTGAAGCTGGCTAACTACACCTCAAAATGTTTTAATACTGTGTTATGATTCTATGTGAAGTTAAGAGAACCTGATATACAACAAAGAGATGGGAGCACATGGAGATGCATTGGAGAGCCTACGCTGGCGGTAACACATTCAATTTTTTACTCAAACAAATCCAAATTAGAAAATTTGAAAATGACCTGGGGCCATTTCAACAGCCAGAAAACTGACTAACACAACCAACCTTTGGCTTTTATTCAATCCTTTGCTTGTTTTACCTGGGCCTTGAAGATCTGTCTGCAGCCTTCCTCTTTGCAAATATATCACACTCGTCCTATTGAGAACCCATGGCTCATCACAGCTGCTTGGCCAGGCCTGCTTCCAGAAGAACTGGCAAGTACAAGCTGGGAGCCAAGAGATACAACACTTCACTTGGAAAAGGGCCTTCCATGAATCCTAGAATCCCAGAATGGTTTGGAATCGAAGCCACCTTAGAGATAGATTAACTTCTTCCCACGTCCTGACATGGGCAGGGACACTTTTCCACTAGTCCAGGTTGCTCCATGTCCGCTCCAGCCTGGCCCTGGACACTTCCTGCCATGGGCCCTCCCACACAGCCTCTTTGACCAACATGTGCCAGGCCTCAGCACCCACACAAGGAAGAATTCCTTTCCAATATCCCATTTACCCCAGCCCTCTGGCAGTTTGAAGCTATTCCCCCTTGTCCTGTGAGTCCAGACCCTTTTCCAAAGTCCCTCCCCAGCTGTCTTGGAGCCCCAGCAGGCACTGCAAGGGGCTCGAAGGTCTCCCTGGAGCCTTCTGTTCTCCAGATTGGACACCCACTGCTCTCCCAGTCCGTCCTAGAGCAGAGGAGCTCCAGCTTTAAAAGCAGCTTAGCAGGCTCCTACCCGTGAAACTTGACGCCACTGCTGGCCTTCCGGGCCCTACGGATATCGCTTCCGGTGTCGCTCAGGGTCACTCCCAGCTCTCTCCCCGCCCCCCATGGGGCCCTCAGGCGATGCCGCTCGGACGCCACTCCTGCCGCTTTCAGACCAAGGGGGGGCGCAGGGCCAGCCCAGCCTCCTCCACTATCCACAGTGTCCTCGGCGGCTGCTGCGGGCTCATGGTGGCTCATACACCTGGAAGCAGATGTGACAATTGATAAAAGATTCATGTTAATCACAAAAGCATTGGGGTTTGCATAAACCAGAATACTAAGCTCTGAAGTGAAGCATGGACACTTGATAAAGGAAATTATATGATTGAATAATTCTGTTTAACATCATCTTGCTATGTTATATTATGTTTTAATGTGTTAGATTTCATTATGTTATATTATGTTATGTTTTTCAAACAAGTTGTATCGGCTACCAGCTTGTGAAATCGGACTTCCCAAAAAGCCCTTCCTGCCTTTGTCTGGTCAATACTGCTTATCTCAAGGACCAGACTTCCAGAAATTCTCTGGTGGTTCTCTACAAGGACCAGATGGCTATCTGTGACTGATGATCGCCCGGAGGCTTTGTGAATTTGTGTAAGGATGTTTATTCGACCACCACTGCTTACCTGGCAAAATTATGACAGCAAAAAAACCCCAAAAATTATTGATTACAACGAGCAACCACAGTATAAGAAGAGGCTGCAAACCAAGGTTCGGTGGAGCGTGGAGTGGGCGGTGACCCCTCGTGTTCCCCAGCGCGCTGCTTGCTCTTTCTATATCAAATAACGCAATCCAAAATTTTGATGAATATCGAGACTTTTGTCTCTCATTTATAACAATTTGGTGCCGAACCCCGGGGCGTCCTCAGAGCCCTGAGAGGCACTGCGATTTCAGGGAGGCGCCCCACTGCTCTGGCCCCGGTTCGTCAGTGATTCTCAGGACCCATCGACGTAACGCACCATATAGACTGAGCAAGGAACATCTCCCCGGAAGACCGCGGCAAAATCACCTGTAATTCTTGTGCACGAAGACTCAGACAGGAGCATCGGACTGTGAGTATCTGTCTGGTTTGGTGGGGATGACTGTGTGCTTGCCTGAATGAGACGTGGCCTTTGCTGCGAAGCGAGAGTGGAGTCCTTCTATCTGCGTTTCCAGCACCCCGCGAGGGACCTGGCCGGTGACCGGACAAAGTGAGTGAGCACAAAGGGAGAGACTGATTTTCTTGTCCTAGCCCAGGTAGAGGCTAAGTCCTTCCCATCCTAATCCAGGCAAAGGCAGGACCCGGGAAGGGGGGCGGGCGGGGGGGGGGGGGGGAAGGGGGAGGAAAAGAAAAGCAGATTGCAACACACCAGTCACGGAGGGAGAAGGGAAAAGCTGCTTTTCCCATCCCAGCCCAGGTAGAGGCGGGTTCCAGTCCATCCGGACCCAAGGAGAGGCAGGGGTTCGGGCGGAACACATCGGGGAGTACAAACACCTCAAGACAGTCCCTTGAGGTAAAAATGGGAAAAAGAGGGAGTAAGATTCTGAGTCCCAGGGACCCACGAAGAGGTTCAAGTTCATTTGGTCCACAAGGAGACTGGGAAAATAAAGACAAGACAAGTAGGTTGCCAGAAATACCACCAGGCAGCCCTTTGGGAGTAATATTAAAATGTTGGGACACAGGGGTGGTATACAGAGGAAAAAGTAAAGAAAAATTGATTCAATATTGCATGGTGGAGTGGACCAGAGAAATGATCCGTAAAGATAACCTATACTGGCCCATGTTCGGATCATTTGAGGGTTGGATTTGTGGGGCATTAAACACATATGTGGCTCATAAAGAACCATTTAACAGAGAGGAATGTGAGTATGCTGCCCTGTGGGCAAAACAGTCCAAGGCATCCTTGATATATACTTTAAAAGAAAAAGAGGATGAAGATAAAAAAAAGGTTACCTGGGAACCCCTCGATAATCTCCCACCTCCGTATAATACAGAAAATACAGGAGACCCCCCCACACACACCCACTTCTCCTGGTACTCCCATAGCTCTAAGAACTCGATCCAGTCAAAGGAATACCAGGAGAGATAGTATCATCAGAGAGGAGGGAGATAACAATACAAAGGCTCGCCTTTACCCCCTGAGGGAAGTGCCATTAGCAGGACAACAGGCTGGCTTAATTGGATTTGTAAATGTTCCCTTGAACACAGGGGAAGTGAGAAACTTTAAAAAAGAAATGGGAAAACTATTAAAAGATCCTATAGGGGTATCAGAGAGACTAGATCAATTCCTCGGACCAAGTATGTATACTTGGATGGAATTACAATCTATATTAAGTATCCTATTCACCACGGAGGAACGGGAAATGATCAGACAGGCTGGAATGAGGGTATGGGACCGGGAGCATTAGATTGGACCTAGGGGAGACCAGAAATGGCCATTAAATAATCCTAACTGGGTGTCTTGGTTTAATTTTGACTTTCCCGGCCAATGCACCAAATTAATGTCTTGAGTTTGAGTTGCCAATTTGAATAAACTTATTTTTCCTGTTGTGAGACAGAACCAGGAGCAAAAGAGCAAGGTAGGCCTAAAACTTGAGAGAGTATAAAAGAAAATTTATTAACTACACAAACAAAAAGAGAGGAAAAAAAAATCAAAATAAGATTTTTCAGATCACTCCTTCCCTCCGTCTCCCAATCTTTATAACAACAAAACAAACATATAACAAATACTTCGGTCAGTCCCCAATTTAGTCTTTCTCTGTTCACTTTTGGAGAGAGAAGCCTCTTCTTCTTGTTGAAGTTGTAGGGATTTTTCCCACAAGAAGGAAAAAAACAGTTCTCTTGTGGTTTTATCTTTCACGATTTGCATCCGCCCGGGAACCTGCAACCATGACGCTCCTCCCAACTCTACAGCCGTCCCAAAGTTGTAGATGTGGGCCATGTCTGCTCCATGGGGTATTACTTTTAAGAATGAAATGTTCAACCACAAAGATTCTCTCTGTCTCCTTTCTCTCTGCTCAGGCTTCATCTCAGAAAACCAAAATCCCCTTCTTTTTTCTCAGGGCAGAAATTCTCAACACAGGTGCTTTTTTAGTCAAATCATCTATTAAATGGAACATTTCCATCCCCCCATGTCTCTTTCCATGGTTTATAGGAATATTCAGTACATCAGTTCATTCCTACAATTTCACAAAAAGATTTTCAGTCATTTCAGCATCTTCTCATTCTCCTTCCATCTTAAAAACTTAGCTCTTACATCACTGACTTAAGAAATCTTCTTATTCCCTTTCATATTCAAAGGAAAGGCTGTAGGCTTTGCAAATCTTATCTGAACACTAAATAGTTAAAGTTTAACACAACTACAAGAGTTGGGCCAGGCTCAGGCCGTGCTGGGGAGGGCAGCTGAGGTGTTAATCAGCCTTTCTGGGGCTGGGCTGCAGCCCCACAGTGCTCATGGCCACCCGGGCAGGCCCGGCCCGTCGGCAGCAGCAAGAGTCGGCCTCCCCCCACGCCAGAGCCGCAGGCCTGTGGAGGAGGAAGCCGTGAAGGTCTTATCACACAACTTTTTCTCCCCCCGGCCATCGGGTCCCCTTGTTGGCAAACGGGGCCCAAGCGGCCTCCCGAGCCTCCCCCCCCCGCATGGGGGAGGGGGGAAGCTCGGGTTGATGTTACCTGCTCAGCCGCCGGAAAGACCAAGAGAGTCAGTTCTGGATTACCTTCCTCAAAATGTGTGTTCACGGAGCGAACTAACTTTCTCTAATTGGCTGATGCAGGTATCCCAACCCCCACAGAGGAAATTCCCTTAGGAAGAATCTCTTCTGAGTTACTTCTTCCTAAGTCAACCTATCACACTGGGATAATCAGAATGATGTCCATTGCCAGAATATGATGGACTTAAGATGGATACTCGTTAAAGGTATCTGAGAATCAGTTCCTAAAGGACAAAATATTAATAAAGCCTTCGGTGAACAACAAAAAAAGGACGAATCCCGGACTGACTGGTTGGAGCGGCTGAGGAAAGATCTCCAAATGTACTCCGGGATAGACCCTGATACACAAGTGGGTCAGGCACTCCTCAAAACCCAATTTATTGCTCGATCATGGGGAGATATTAGAAAGAAATTAGACAAGTTAGATGATTGGCAAGATCGGGGATTACAAGAATTGCTGAGAAGCACAAAAAGTTTATGTAAGGAGGGATGAAGAGAAGCAGAAAGCAAAAGCAAAAATCTTTATAGCTGCAGTTCGTGAAACACAGAAAGAAACCCAGCAGAAAGGGGGAGGGAAACCACGAAAACCCCCACCAAAACAAGGAAATGAAGCAGGAAATAATTCACCAAGGCGAACCTGCTTTTACTGTAACAAGAAAGGTCATATAAAGAAAAATTGTAAAGAATGGATACGGGATGAAAAAATGTTCCAGGAAGATGAATAGGGGTGTCAGGGGCTGTATGTATTAGGGACCATACCATCCAAAGAGCCCTTGATAAATTTAAAGATTGGTCCCCAGGGGGAGGAGGTGGAATTTTTAGTAGATACAGGAGCCGAAAAATCCACAATTAAACACCTACCAAAAGGGTGTAAACCTAGTAGAGAAACAGCACTCCTGGTTGGAGCAAAAGGTGAACCATTTTGGGTCCCTATTATTAAAAATGTGCAAATTGAGACCCAAACCAAAATTGAATTAAAAGATCTGCTGTTACTGCCAGAGGCAGAAAATAATTTATTGGGGAGGGATTTAATAATAGCATTGGATTTGAAAATTGAAGTATCCCAAGGTCAGCTTAAAATTTTTGCTTTAACTCAAAAGGACGAGGAGCAAATCTGTCCTGAGGTGTGGTACACCCCTGGAGAAATAGGGAAGTTAAAAATGAAACCTATCAAAGTGAAAATCACTGATCCCGATTTGCCTATCCGAGTTCGTCAATATCCAATATCTCTGGAAGGGAGACGGGGCCTTAAGCCTCTCATAGAAAACCTTTTGCAACAGGGGGCTTTGGAACCATGTATCTCCCCACATAATACTCCTATTCTGCCTGTCAAAAAGACAGACGGGAATTACAGATTGGTACAGGATTTGAGAGCTATAAATCAGCAAACTGTTACCAAATTTCCCGTAGTAGCAAACCCTTACACACTCTTAAGCCAGTTGTCCCCTGACTACACTTGGTATAGTGTAATAGATCTAAAAGATGCCTTCTGGGCATGCCCATTAGAAGAAAGTAGTAGAGATTACTTTGCCATTGAATGAGAAGATCCTGATAAGGGCAGGAAACAACAACTGCTTTGGACAGTATTGCCTCAGGGCTTTACAGAATCCCGTAATCTCTTTGGACAAGCCCTAGAAGAATTAATGCAGTCTTTTGAGTCACCAGATGGGGTGAAATTGTTACAATATGTAGATGATCTATTAATAGCAGGAAAGGACGAGAAATCTACTAGAAATGGGACTATAAAACTTTTAAACTTTTTGGGACAAGAGGGATTGAAGGTATCCAAAGCCAAATTACAGTTCACAGAACCAGAAGTAAAATATTTGGGACATTGGCTAAGTAAAGGGAAAAAGAAATTGGATCCTAATAGAATCTCTGGAATATTAAGTCTGGGACCTCCAAAAACCAAAAAAGAAGTGAGGAAAATTTTGGGATTGCTGGGATATTGTCGCCAATGGATAGAGGGATTTAGTGAGAAAGTAAAATTTCTATATGAAAAACTTACCCACTAATCGCCTAAAATGGACAGAAGAGGATGATAAAAGTTTTGAAAAGGTCAAACATGCTTTAATTCAAGCCCCTGTACTCAGTCTCCTAGACTTGGAGAGACCATTTCAGTTATTTGTAAATACCTCTGATCAAACAGCATATGGGGTACTCATCCAGGAATGGGTAGGCAATCGAAAGCCAGTGGGATATTATTCTAAACTGCTCTACCCTGTCAGTCGGGGTTGGCCCACATGCCTCCAGGCCCTAGTGGCCACAGCACTTTTAATTGAAGAAGCCCGAAAAATTACCTTTGGGGCACCCCTAGTGGTCCACACCTCTCATAACGCAAGGGGAATTCTGAATCAAAAAGCTGAGAAATGCTTAACCGATGCCCCAATATTAAAATATGAAGCTATTCTAATCACTTCCCCAGATTTGGAGCTAAAAACAGCAACTGCTCAAAGTCCTGCACAATTCCTATATGGGGAACCAGGAGAAAATTTAGAACATGATTGTGTGGATGTTATAGAATTACAAACAAAAATTAGACCTGACTTGGGAGAAGTTGAATTTAAGGATGGAGTAAAATTGTTTATAGATGGATCTTCTCGAGTGGTGGAAGGAAAACGAAAATAATCGGGATATGCCATAGTAGGAGGAGAAGAACTGAAATTAGTATAATCCGGACCCTTAAACGCAGCATGGTCCGCTCAGGCTTGTGAACTACTTGCTCTTTATAGGGCATTATCTTATTTAGAAGGTAAAAAAGGGATGATATATATGGATTCTAAATATGCCTATGGCATAGTCCACACATTTGGTAAAATTTGGGAAGAAAGGGGGTTAATTAACACTCAAGGACGGGGGTTGATACATCAAGAATTAATTGTTAGAATATTAGAGGCTCTTAGGGGCCCCACTGAAATTGCTGTGGTCCATATAAGAGGGCACCAAAAAGGAACAAGCTACCATACAAGGGGGAATAATCTGGCTGACAAAGAAGCAAAAAAAGCAGCATTGGAGCAAAAACCGGTTTCTGTATTAAGTACTAGTTAAAGATCTCAGCCCCAACCAGGAATTACAGAAGCTATTTACTCCTCAGGAAAAAGAAGCGATAAAAAAATTACAGGCAGAACAGCATGAGAACAAATGGGTTTTACCAGATGGCAGGGAAATTTTACCTAAGACCCAGGCCAGACAAATTATTGAACAATTACACCAACAAACACATTGGGGAACCAGAGTGCTAGCAGACCAGTTTTTAAAATTTTTTGGATGCATCGGCATTTTTGATATTGCAAAGCAGAGTGTACAGGGTTGTTTAACTTGTCAGAAAATTAATAAAAAAGGTATGCAACAAGGTCCGTTAGGAGGACGGAAAACTGCTTACAGGCCCTTTGAAAGAATACAAGTAGATTTTACAGAATTACCAAAAATAGGAAGGTGGAAATACTTACTAGTGAGAGTAGACCAATTAACCCACTGGGTAGAGGCATACCGTGCAGCTAGGGCCGCATCACAAGTGGTAGTCAAAATATTGTTGGAACACATAATCCCAAGGTATGGCCTGGTTCGAGCAATAGACTCAGACCAGCGGACACACTTTACATCAAAGGTGCTTAAGTTACTGACCTTGGCGCTAGGCATCAGCTGGGAGTATCATACACCTTGGCACCCTCAGAGTTCTGGGAGGGTTGAAAGGATGAATCAAACATTAAAACAACAGTTTTAAAAATTAATGATTGAGACTAAAATGCCATGGACAAAGTGCCTCCCACTAGCCCTGTCTAATATACGAACAATGCCAAATTCAAAAACAGGGATTTCACCATATGAAATGCTGTATGGTATGCCTTACCCTAAAGGAGTACACCTTGATCCGACGTTAGTTCAGGACCCTTCTCTTCAGAATTACATAATAACAAACAATCAGCAAAAACTTAGAAGAATTAAGAGAGAAGGGGATTTTAACTCAAACTGTCCCTCTAGGATTTGCCACACATAAAATTAAGCCAGGACAACATGTCTTAATTAAAGTATGGAAAAAAAAAATAAAATCTAGCTCCAAAATGGGAAGGACCGTATTTAGTTCTGTTAATGACTGAAACAGCTCTGAGGACAGCTGAAAAGGGATGGACACATGTGAGTAGAGGCAAGGGTCCTGTAACCCCTCCTACTGCAGGTTGGACAGTGACATCTGAGCCTGGAGACCTCAAAGTGCGAATTCGGAAGACTTGATGTCAATATCGGATCAATTAGTCTCAAAGGTCTCCTAATCAGGACTGAAAGTCACCTGCCCCAAATCCGGGTGTAGCCTGTTCATCAAGAAAAGGTGTCCATATTGTACTGAGTTGTTGTGGTGTTATTCCTAGGGTGGGTATCCCCCATTCGCATTATGTGTCCAGTGTAGAAGAAATGAATGTAAGGAAACTATTAAAGTATTAATACCCTGTCAGCACAAGGAGAAATCGAAATTGATGATCATAACTGGTGGGAGGAATAAGGAAAAAAAAGAGAGCCAGAGCAGAGGTATTGACAAGAAAGTGTCAGAAGGGTTGTGTATACCGTGCTGTTACTGCTGTACCTCGTACTGGAATGTTAAAGCTAAAAGCTGGGACAAAATTAAGAAACACTACCAAACGAGAAAGACAATGTGGGCGACCCCAGGACATATTCCCTGCTGCCGAGAAGATCAAACAAACCTCGGTTACTGGCAGCAACTCCGTAGGCCTTGAGGGAGGCAGAGGGATGAAAATGGTCATGGGAGTCATCCTATTGCTAATGATGATAAAAGGAAATAGTGCTGATGCTTGTTCCAAGTGTTACCAGACAATTAAGTATGGCAGACGCACGGTATGCACCCTTGCGTTCCATACACATATCAATTCGGCCTGCTATAATAAACACAACTTAGAAACTTGCACTATTATGGGAAGAAGTTACTGGGGAGCCACCAATTTGGGAAAAGGAGGGTGGGCTCCATCAGCATACCAAAGTTGTCCAGTAGGAGAGACACACCTCTGCTTCACAAAAGAAGGTATGTGGGGATATTCAGATCAGGGAGGAGTGCAAGATCACTACAAGGAAGAATTGATAAAAAATATAACTAAGGTGTTCAAAGGAACAAAGACAAACCATGGGGGAAATATTAAGTTGTATGAAAAAAATAAAACAACAACTCAGCGAACGGGACTTGCCCACCTTGGGAAAAAATTTATTTGTAGAATTAATGAAAGAAATCACTACTGAACTGAACTGAACTCACTGTTGGATCTGTGGAGGAATGCAAATGACTGAACAATGGCCATGGAGGGGGGGGGGGGGGATTGGGCCCAGAGCAGTTGTTACAGTGGAATCAAACAGAAATATCAAGAGGAGTCAGTAGACCTGAAGGGTGGGTTCTAAGTCATGAGGTAATAGGAGAGGTATGTATAACATGTCAGGGAACTAACTTTACCCAATATGTGGGGCACACCCCCTGTAAGCCTATCCTGATTACAAATGCAAGCAAACAGTCTTGGTGGCCCAAAGCTCCAGAAGGATATTGGGGAAAGTTAAGTAAAGGTAACTGTATAAAGAACAATTTTACAGGACTATGCTGGTATAATAAAAATAGAGCAAACCCATATGAAGAAGTAAAAAGTGTAAGGACTTATTGGGAACAACCTGAATCGGTTAAACTAAGCTGGAAAGCCCCAGATGGAATATTTTGGATCTGTGGGAAAAAAGCTTATAATACCCTACCAAAAAGGTGGAGAGGGACATGTACTCTAGGGATTATCCAGCCTGCGTTTTTTACATTACCAAAGGAAAAGGGTAATAGAGTGTCAGGAGTTCCCTTGTATGAAACTTTGTATCGAAATAAAAGGAGCAGAGGCATAGGGGGAACACAAATCTGGAAGGATGATGAATGGCCCCCAGAACGAATTATTGAATATTATGGACCAGCTACCTGGGCTCAAGATGGGAGCTGGGGCTATCGCACTCCAAATTATATGCTAAATAGAATTATCAGGCTACAAGCCATGGTAGAAATTACTTCAAACCAGACAGCCCGAGCAATGGAATTGATAGCTAAACAACTTACCCAAACTAGAGCAGCAGTATATCAAAACCGACTGGCTCTAGACTATCTGTTAGCTGAAGAAGGGGGAGTGTGTGGAAAGTTTAATAATTCTGAATGCTGCTTAGAAATTGATGATAATGGTGAAGTAATTACTAAAATTGCAGAAGAAATAAAACGAATAGCCCATGTACCTGTACAAACTGGGAACTCTATGCTTAATGATAATTGGTGGAATAACCTGTTAGGGGAAACTTGGTGGAAGAAATTAGGATTTATGTTAGCATGTGCGTTATTAGGACTACTGTTCATCCCTTGTCTTGTTCCATGCTTCATTCGACTAATCCAGTCAGTGGTTCAAGGAACGCAAGTTGCTACAATACCAATAGACCCTGAGAAGGCAACAAAATTAATGGCAGTACAAGAGGTACTGACAAAATTTGAAACCAGAACACGAATCAATGGGATAAAAAAAGAGAAGTGGGGAAATTGCGACAATTGATAAAAGATTCGTGTTAATCACAAAAGCATTGGGGTTTGCATAAACCAGAATACTAAGCTCTGAAGTGAAGCATGGACACTAGATAAAGGAAATTACATGATTAAATAATTCTGTTTAAAATCACCTTGCTATGTTATATTATGTTGTATTATGTTACATTACACTATGTAATATTATGTTATGTTTTTCAAATAAGTTGTATCAGCTGCCAGCTTGCGAAATCGGACTTCCCAAAAAGCCCTTCCTACCTTTGTCTTATCAATACTGCCTATCCCAAAAACCAGACATCCAGAACTTCTCTGGTGGTTATCTACAACGACCAGACCTCCAGAACTTCCCTGGTGGTCATCTACAAGGACCGGATGGCTATCTGTGACTAATTATCACCCAAAGGCGTTGTGAATTTGTGAACAACGAGAACCCGCAGTATAAGAAGAGGCCACAAACAAAGGTTCGGGGCAGCGTGGAGTGGGCGGTGACCCCTCGCATTCCCCAGCGTGCTGCCTGCCCTTTCTATATCAAATAAAGCAATCTAAAAATTTTGCTCAATATCGAGACCTTCGTCTCTTATTTATAACACCTTGCAGCCCACTGTGGAAATATTGGCGGTCACTTCAAGGCGCCGAGTTGCATACAGCACCATGGTAAATGCCGCGGAGAAGGGAAATATAGAGTGCAGCGAGGAGCTGGACGTGGCTTACGTGCAATAAGTAGAAGGTGAACCTAGGCACTGCCTCTTCAATCTGGCCCCCTCTGCTCTGGTAGCAACTTTTGCAAGTCGGCAAAGGGAGCTGCGAGTATGTAGAATAGAGGGCAGTGTGATAAATGTGATTTGTGCTAATTAAATTGTAACTATATTAGCAAAATTGTATTTAGATCAATAGAAGACTATTGTTACCGAGTGAAAGGGGGGGAGATGGGTGAGACAGGACAAAAGACATCTTCCAGATGTTGGGAGTCGAAGAAGAAGGTTAGAAGAAAGTCAGATAAGAATAGTAGAAGGACGGAGGTCTGATAAGCAGCATCTAGAAATACAGCTTCAACCTTGAAACGGGCAAAAATGGAATGATTCCAAGCATGGGACTTAATTAGAGTCATGTTATGGAAAACATCTGCTCAGTCACACAGGGCGCCTGCGCTACCTGCAGGTCACACCTAGGTCACCGATGAAGATGATGAGCCTTCACCGGAAATAAGACCCTCAAAAGGATAAGAGACCCCCTAACCCATTAGTAGAGCATGCGCCGTGCAGTATAGTTACGTAGATTTTAGGAATAGAAACTAGGAGGAGCTTCCTAGAAACTTTTGTAGCCTATAGTATATAAGTGGGATTGTTAGCCCAAATGCTTTGGTACGAGAGGAAGGGCAGGCCCCTCCCCATACCCCCGGTCGGTTTTGCTTATGCTTTATACGAACCTCAATTATACTAAAACACTTACTCTCAAATTTTATCCATCCCAAATTATACAATTGTAATACTTTACTTGGATGGTATTTAGTTTCAATAATTTTTGTAATCATCTTTAATACTTCTGATTGTATTCATTTATAATTGTTACTATTAAAAAATTGTTGTTACTTTTAATCTTTGTTGTTTGTTTAATTCGAAAAATAGAAAACCATTCATAACAATTTGGTGCCGAAACCCGGGAACTCCAGTCCAGGTGAAGAGTGGCTAGTTTTGGGAAGGAGCTCCCCACCAGTTGTTAAGGTGGTCCCAAGGCTAGACCAGGCTCTCCTGAAGAAGGAGTTCCAAATTAAAATAAAGCATAAGCAAAAGAAGCTAGCTACAAAGAGGCGCGCCAGAAGAAGGCTCCCGTGGGAAGGCAGCAGAAAGGGAAAGGTGCCCGTAAAACGTCTTGTGCACAAGAACCCTGTGTGAAAACGGGCTGTGTGAGTACCACGGGGTTGGGTAAAGGGGGCGGCTGTGTGCTTGTGTGTGAGTGAGGAATGTCTGAGAGGGCTGCCTAGCTGAAGTAAGTGGGACCTCCTAGTACCGCGGTTTCGTCTCTCCACGAGGAGAACAGCCGGGAGCGGAGGGAAGCGACTGGGGAGAGCGAGTGAATACCCCGGGAGGGACCGGGAGGGAAAGTCCCAGTCTGAGAATTCCCGGGAGAGAAGGGAATGAATGAGTTAGGTTCAACTATTTGTTGGGAGGATAAAAGGTGGAAGTTTTAGTAAGTGACCAAGAAGGACTGTGAAGAGTAGTCAGAAAGAGAAGCTAAGGAGGAAAGGATAGGAAAAAGAAGGAATTAGGTGGGAAACAAGTGGTTGGCAAAAAAAGTGAGATAGTCCATATTAAAGGAAGGAGTTGAACCGCAGAACGAGTGAGGGAGAGCCAGGAAGCTGTTGCCACCAGAGATGGGCCAGAAAAAAAGTAAAATCTCTGACCCAGGGGTTGTGAATTATGAGAATAGTTCACGAGAACCCGGTGTGCCTGGGAACCGAGAGGGGGTTTCCCAGAAGGGGAGCGAGATTCCTCAGGACAGCCCCCTGGGGATCTTGTTACAATACTGGGATACAAGTGAATCCCGGAGAGGAAAAAGTAAGCAGAAAATGATACAGTACTGTATGTTTGAGTGGACAAAAGAAAAGATCCGTGCAGACAATTTATACTGGCCAGAGTTTGGATCATTTGAGGATTGGATTTGTCAGGCTTTAAATCTATATGTGAATTCAAAAGAACCTTTTAACCAGGAGGAAAGTGAGTATGCTGCCTTGTGGCTTCCAGAAGGGGAGGGTAAATTTATAGTTCAAAGGCAGGAAAAGGAAGGTTATTCATTATACCCTTTGCAAACAAAAAGACAGGCAGTAAAAAGGGACCGGCTGGAGCCATGGGACCCGTTAGATCACCTCCCACCCCCATACAGACAGCCTGTCCAGCCTGTCCAGCCCCTGGTCCCTGATGCACCCCCTATTCAGGACGAGCCAGTAGCACACAGAACTAGAGGCAGAAGGGGACAGGAGGAAGAAAGTGACAAAGAGGACGAGGGAGCAGGAAGGGAGGATAGATTATACCCTCTTAGAGAGGTTCCAATGGCAAATCTGGCCCCAGGACAGGGACCTATTGGTTACGTGAGTGTTCCCCTGAACACTGGGGATGTTAGGGAATTTAAGAAAGAGATGGGCAGGATGCTAGAAGATCCTATTGGAGTAGCAGAGAGGCTAGATCAGTTTCTGGGACCGAATATTTATACCTGGGTGGAATTGCAGTCTATTTTAGGAATCCTGTTTACCGTGGAAGAGAGAGAAATGATTAGACAGTCAGGAATGCGGGCCTGGAATAGTGATCATCAGGGGCCAGATCAGGGAGATCAGAAATGGCCTATGGTAGATCCAAATTGGAATAATCAGGAGGCAGAACACAGGCAAAATATGAGGGATTTCAGGTGGATGATTATCCAAGGAATTCGGGGAGCAGTGCCCAGGGGACAAAATATAGGAAAAGCTCTGAGTGAACACCAAAGGAAAGATGAGTCCCCAGCAGAATGGTTAGACAGATTAAGAAAGGATTTGCAATTATACTCAGGCATAGACCCCAATACTCCAGCAGGGCAGGTTCTGTTAAAAACACAATTTGTAGCCAAGTCCTGGGGGGACATCAGGAAGAAACTGGAGAAATTGGAAGATTGGCAGGATAGGGGGCTTCAGGAGTTGTTAAGGGAAGCACAAAAAGTGTATGTTAGACGAGATGAAGAAAAGCAAAAAACAAAAGCCAGGATCCTAATGGCAGTAGTTAAAGAAACACAAGCAGCCACAAACACAAAGAACCTAGTAGGAGAGGATAAAAAGAAAAGATCAGGACTTCATTCAGAGAACAGTAGACCTATGTGCTTCTCTTGTCACAAAAGGGGACATTTACAGAATTCTTATCCTGTTTCCAGGAGTACAGGTCCTATCTGTTTCTATTGTCACCAAAAAGGACATGTGCTGAAAGTCTGCAAAAAGAGGCAGAAGGATGAAAAGATGTTTAAAGAGGATTAGGGGGGTCAGGGGCTCATTTATTTAATGGGGACCAAAACATCAAAAGAGCCCTTGATAAAATTAAAAGTAGGTCCTCAAGGTGAAGAAATTACATTTTTAGTAGATACAGGGGCTTCTAGGTCCACAGTAAAAAAACTGCCTCAAGATTGTAGTGTTAGCTCCGAACATGTCCCAGTAGTAGGGGTTAAAGGGGAAGTTTTTCAGGTTCCCGTAATTAAAGATGTACAAATAGAATCTGATATGAAATTCGAGTTGAATGATTTATTACTAATACCAGAGGCAGATAACAACTTGTTAGGAAGGGATTTAATCATAGCCCTGGGAATTCAAATAAACCCTGTGAAGGACAACTTAAAATTTATTCTTTAACTGAAAAAGATAATCAGGAAATTAGTGACACAGTGTGGTATTCTGGAGAAGTGGGAAAAATTAAACATTCAGCCCCTAAGCATTGAAATACAGAATCCAGAAATCCCCATTCGAGTAAAACAATATCCAATATCACTAGAGAGTCGGAGGGGATTGAAACCAATAATTGAGAATTTGAGGCACCAGGGGATATTAGAACCTTGCATGTCAGCACATAATACTCCCATTCTGCCTGTAAAGAAGCCTGATGGCAGTTACCGACTAGTTCAGGATCTCAGGGCAATCAGTCAAAGAACCATTACTCGTTTTCCTGTGGTGGCTAATCCATATACTTTACTAAGCCAATTGGCCCCTAATTATACTTGGTATAGTGTAGTAGATTTAAAGGATGCCTTTTGGACTTGCCCTCTGGATGAGAGTAGCCGGGACTATTTTGCCTTTGAGTGGGAGGACCCAGACACAGGCAGAAGAGAACAGCTTAGGTGGACGGTAATACCCCAAGGTTTCACTGAGTCACCAAATCTTTTTGGGAGAGCATTAGAAGATCTCTTGAAGTCTTTTGAGTTACCAAAAGGGATTAAGTTGTTACAGTATGTAGATGATTTGTTATTAGCTGGAGAAACTGAAGAAGACACTAGGAAAGGGACTATCCAGCTTTTAAATTTTTTAGGAAAAAATGGGTTAAAAATATCCAGGTCAAAGTTACAATTTGTGGAGTCAGAAGTACGTTATTTAGGTCATTGGATCAGCAGAGGAAGAAAAAAATTAGACCCTGAAAGGGTTTCAGGAATTTTAAATATGGGACCCCCAAGGACTAAAAGAGAAATAAGACAGTTTTTGGGTCTTTTGGGCTATTGCAGACAGTGGATAGAGGGATTTAGTGGGAAAGTAAAATTCTTATATGAAAAATTGACTACAAATCACTTGAAATGGAATGAAAAGGATCAAGAAAATTTTGAGCAAGTTAAAGAAGCCCTTCTGCAAGCTCCTGTTTTAAGCCTTCCTGATTTAGACAGGCCATTTCAATTATTTGTTAATACAATTGATCAAACAGCTTATGGAGTATTGACTCAGGATTGGGCAGGAAGCAGAAAGCCAGTGGGATATTATTCCAAATTGCTTGATCCAGTTAGCAAGGTGTCCTGGGGTACAATGCAAAAATGTGTATTCTATCACCATCTGTTAAAATGTGGGAGGGGTGGTGATCCTTATCTCTGTGGGAGATATCCTCTGCTGATGTGCCATCTGATAAGATCGGGGGATGATCATCGTTATCTATTCACAACCCATCCTTCCTCCAGAAGATATATTCTGTTAATGGGCCATTAAGTCCTATTGTGTGACTGATAAGATTACATCACCCCATTGGGAGATGCCCCAGCCAGGGGCAGGAGCCAAGCCTTTCCTACCTAGATAAAAAACTGGGGTTTGGGACCCGAGGGCAGACCTTTCTACTGGATCCCAGAGGAAAGTCGGACCTTTTCTACATCATCGCTGGATCTTCGGAGGAAAACTGCACCTTCTACAGGAGCACTGCTTCAACAGAACCACATCCGTCATCCAGGAGGACTGCAGCCACCATTTATAGGGACTGCTACCAACACCCTGACTGACAGGGTGTCAGGTTGTATTTCTGACTGTGTTGGTGGTTGTTTCTTTTATATTATTGCATGTGTTTTATATTTTCTCTTTTCTCCTATTAAATTGTATTACTGACTTGGAGTCTCGCACTGGTTTTACTTTCAAACCAACACATTAATTGGCGCCCAACGTGGGGCACGAAGGGTACTGAGAAAAGTCAGTATTACAATTTTGTTTTCACCATGATTCTCAACATGCTTACATGGGTTTTATATCTTGCTCTCTATTTTTTTCCACACATGGGGAACTATCTGCCAGCTGTAATGCTCCTGTGTAGACCAGGATATGGTATAAAAATTGCTTTACTGGCCTATTATGTCTACTGCATGATAACCTCTGAGGCAATGAACATAATCCGGAATATATACTCGACTTTGTTTGCTTGTCCTAGTATAGGTTGCTACATCCAGGGTTTTAAGAATCACACCCAGCCCTTGGGGGGAGGGGTAAAGGATGATTTTTTCCAATCTTTCCGGCCTGATACAGTAGTTTTTGGAAATGTTGAGTTCCCGCTGGATGCTAAGGACAGCATAATATTGTTGTTAGTTCTGCTTTGTCTCCTCTGCACAGCCTTTACAGCCTACAACATGCTTAGAAACAGAACACTACATGGCGTATTGATGCGTATTCTTGAGGAAGAGGAAAAAAGAAACAAATCAACTTGGTCCACGACTGCACAGAATGTCACAAAGAGGAGAAGAACCAAACAAAAAGCAACAGTGCCCGTGTCTATGCAGACTGCCACAGAGGAGGAAAAAGCCAAAAGCAAAGCAACAGTATCCGTGTCTACGCAGACTGCCACAGAGGAGAAAAAAGACAGAAGCACCATCAGCATCTCCACACAAACCATCACTGAGCCAGAACAGCCTAGACCAGTAGCAGTTGCCCCCGTTCAGAATAAGAAATCAAAGAGCAAATCAGTTCGCATAGTGACTGACGAGGACATGGCAGGACCTTCGCACCCAGCAGAAGTGACAGAGCCAGAGATCATCACTCGCTCTCTATCCCTGGGTGAGCTGTGTGACCTGCGGAGGGAATTCACCCACCAGACAAATGAGTCCATCTTGACCTGGCTGCTCCGCATCTGGGACGCTGCAGCCAATGACACCATTCTGGATGGATGTGAGGCCAGGCAACTGGGATCTCTGTCCCGGGATGTGGTCATTGACCAGGGGATTGGGAGAACCCAAGAAACTCTCAGCCTCTGGCGGCGACTGCTGACAAGTGTGAAGGACAGATACCTTTGTAAAGAAGATCTTCAGGTGCACCAAGGAAAATGGAGCACAATAGAACAAGGTATCCGATGCCTGAGGGAATTGGCCGTGCTGGAGATCATTTTCTCAGAAGATGAGAGATTTCCTAAGAGCCCAGACTGTGTCCGGTGCACGTCACAGATGTGGTTGAGATTTGCATGACTTGGACCAGAGATGTATTCCCGTTACCTGGCAACGCTGCAGTGGAGGGAAGGTGAGGACATGGTAGGCGTCTTGGCCAATAAACTAAGAATTTATGAGGACACTGTCACAGCCCCATTTCGTACCCATGTCTCATCCGTGGAAACACGGCTGGTGGAGCAAGTCCGAAGCCTGATTGAAGAGGGCCATCAGAAACTAAAAAAAGAACTTAAGGAAAACAACTACCAGATCTCTCCAGAACCAACAAGAGTTTCTGCCATTAGGAGCCGGCGTTCCTCAGGCAGGGAGAGAGGACACACTCCACGAGGTAACCTCTGGTTTTTCCTTCAGGAGCATGGAGAAGACATGAGGAAGTGGGATGGAAAACCCACCTCCTCCTTAGCAGCCCGGGTACGTGAGCTGAAAAGAGGGACACCTACCCCAAGAAGCTCATCTAGAGTCAATGCTGCTCCAGTCTCTCGTGTACAGAACTCCAGACAGTATCAGAATGATGATATGACTGATCCTCTTGAAGGAACCTCAAGAACCTATTTACAGGGAGAGAGCAATGTGTACCAAGATCAGGAATAGAGGAGCCCTGCCTCTAGCCAGGTAGAGGAGAGGGATAATCGGATCTATTGGACTGTGTGGATCCGATGGCCTGGCACATCCGACCCACAAAAACATAAGGCTTTGGTTGACACCGGCGCCCAGTGTACTCTGATGCCATCAAAGTATGTAGGAGAAGAATCCATCTCTATTTCTGGGGTAACAGGAGGATCCCAGCAGCTGACTGTAGTGGAGGCCGAAGTGAGTTTAACTGGGAACAGGTGGCAGAAACACCCCATCGTGACTGGCTCAGAGGCCCCATGCATCCTTGGCATAGACTATCTTAGAAATGGATATTTCAAAGACCCAAAAGGATATCGCTGGGCTTTCGGCATAGCTGCTGTAGAGACAGACGGCATTAGAAAACTGAGCACCTTGCCTGGTCTTGCAGATGACCCCTCTGCTGTGGGACTACTGAGAGTTGAAGAGCAACAGGTACCAATCGCCAGAACAACAGTACACCGCCGGCAATACCGTACTGACAGAGACTCAGTGATTCCCATCCATGAAATGATCCGTAAACTGGAGAGCCAAGGGGTGGTCAGCAAAACCCACTCACCCTTCAACAGCCCCATCTGGCCTGTGCGTAAATCTGAAGGAGAATGGAGATTGACCGTAGACTATCGTGCATTGAATGAGGTGACTCCACCGCTGAGCGCTGCTGTGCCAGACATGCTGGAACTCCAGTACGAGCTGGAGTCCAAGGCAGTAAAGTGGTATGCCACTATCGATATCGCCAATGCATTTTTCTCCATTCCTCTGGCAGCAGAATGCAGGCCTCAGTTTGCTTTCACCTGGAGGGGCGTGCAGTACACCTGGAATCGTCTGCCCCAGGGGTGGAAGCACAGTCCCACCATCTGTCATGGGCTGATCCAGGCTGCACTGGAGAAGGGTGAGGCCCCCGAACACCTACAGTATATCGATGACATCATTGTATGGGGCAGCACAGCAGGGGAAGTCTTCGAGAAAGGAGAGAAGATTACCCAGATTCTGCTGAAAGCAGGTTTTGCCATTAAGCGAAGTAAAGTTAAGGGACCAGCTCAGGAAATTCAGTTTCTAGGAGTCAAGTGGCAACATGGACGTCGTCAGATCCCAACAGAGGTAATTAATAAGATCTCCACTATTTCTCCACCAACCAACAAGAAGGAAACACAAGCTTTCCTCGGTGCCATAGGCTTTTGGAGAATGCACATTCCAGAGTACAGTCAGATTGTGAGCCCTCTCTACCTGGTTACCCGCAAGAGGAACGATTTCCACTGGGGCCCTGAGCAGCAGCAAGCCTTTGCCCAGATCAAGCAAGAGATTGCTCATGCAGTAGCCCTTGGCCCAGTCAGGACGGGACCAGATGTGAAGAACGTGCTCTACTCTGCAGCCGGGAACCATGGTTTGTCTTGGAGCCTGTGGCAGAAGGTGCCTGGTGAGACTCGGGGTCGACCACTGGGATTCTGGAGCAGAAGCTACAAAGGATCTGAAGCCAACTACAGTCCCACAGAGAAGGAGATCTTGGCCGCCGATGAAGGAGTTCAAGCTGCCTCAGAGGTGATTGGCACAGAAACACAACTCCTCCTGGCACCCCGACTACCAGTGCTGGGCTGGATGTTCAAGGGAAAGGTGCCTTCCACACATCACGCCACTGACACCACATGGAGCAAGTGGATTGCCCTCATCACTCAGTGCGCTCATATTGGGAATCCAAATCACCCTGGGATTCTGGAAATAATTACAAACTGGCCTGAAGGTGAGACTTTTGGATTGTCTTCTGAAGAAGAAGAGGAGCAAGTGGCACGTGCTGAGGAAGCCCCACCATATAATGAGCTACCGGAGACTGAAAGACGATATGCCCTCTTCACTGATGGTTCCTGCCAAATTGTAGGCACTAACTGGAAATGGAAAGCTGCAGTATGGAGCCCCACACGACAAGTTGCACAAGCTACCGAGGGACAAGGTGGATCGAGTCAGGTCGCAGAGCTAAAAGCCGTCCAGTTGGCTTTGGATATTGCTGAATGAGAGAAGTGGCCAAGGCTTTATCTCTACAGTGACTCATGGATGGTAGCTAATGCTCTGTGGGGATGGCTGGAAAGCTGGAAAAAGGCCAAGTGGCAGCGCAGAGGGAAACCCATCTGGGCAGCTGAGATTTGGCAGTACATTGCTGCCCGAGTAGAGAAATTGACCATAAAGGTTCGACACGTGAATGCACATGTACCCAAAAGCCGGGCTAATGAAGAACATCATAACAAAGAGCAGGTGGACCGAGCTGACAAAGTGAAAGTATCACAGGTAGATCTAGACTGGCAGCACAAGGGAGAATCATTCCTAGCTCGTTGGGCCCATGATGCCTCTGGTCATCAGGGGAGAGATGCGACGTACCGATGGGCCCGTGACCGAGGGGTGGACCTTACCATGGACAGTATCTCACAAGTCATCCACGACTGCGAGACCTGTGCCGCAATCAAACAGGCCAAGCGGGTGAAGCCTCTGTGGTACGGTGGACGATGGTCAAAGTACAGGTATGGGGAAGCCTGGCAAATTGACTACATCACCCTTCCCCAAACCCACCAGGGCAAGCGCTACGTACTGAGCATGGTGGAAGCAACTACAGGATGGTTAGAAACCTACCCTGTGCCTCATGTCACTGCCCAGAACACCATCTTGGGCCTAGAAAAACAAGTCCTTTGGAGGCATGGTACCCGTGAGAGAATTGAATCAGACAACGGAACACATTTCAAGAACGGCCTTATCAACACGTGGGCCAAAGAACATGGCATTGAATGGATATATCATATGCCTTACCATGTGCCAGCTGCCGGGAAAGTTGAACGGTGTAATGGACTCCTTAAGACTACTTTGAAAGCACCAGGTGGTGGAACCTTCAGAAATTGGGAAATGAACTTGGCCAAAGCCACCTGGATGGTTAACACCCGAGGGTGCATCAATCGAGCCGGTCCTGCCCACTCTGAACCCCTGCACACAGTGGATGGGGACAAGGTCCCTGAGGCACATATGAAAGGTATTTTAGGAAAGACTGTTTGGATTAATCCCACCACAGGCAAAGGCAAACCAATCCGTGGGATTGTTTTTGCTCAAGGACCTGGTTGCACTTGGTGGGTAATGCAGAAAGATGGGGAAACCCGTTGTGTCCTGCAAGGAGACCTAATTTTTAGAGAGAACTGTATGTAAGGTTACATTTTGTATTATATATCTGTAAGAGGGTATTGGTTTGGGTGTGATGTAGATGGTAATAGAATAAGGGGTGGATTATGTCCTGGGGTACAATGCAAAAATATGTATTCTATCACCATCTGTTAAAATGTGGGAGGGGTGGTGATCCTTATCTCTGTGGGAGATATCCTCTGCTGATGTGCCATCTGATAAGATCGGGGGATGATCATCGTTATCTATTCACAACCCATCCTTCCTCCAGAAGATATATTCTGTTAATGGGCCATTAAGTCCTATTGTGTGACTGATAAGATTACATCACCCCATTGGGAGATGCCCCAGCCAGGGGCAGGAGCCAAGCCTTTCCTACCTAGATAAAAAAGTGGGGTTTGGGACCCGAGGGCAGACCTTTCTACTGGATCCCAGAGGAAAGTCAGACCTTTTCTACATCATCGCTGGATCTTCGGAGGAAAACTGCACCTTCTACAGGAGCACTGCTTCAACAGAACCAAATCCGTCATCCAGGAGGACTGCAGCCACCATTTATAGGGACTGCTACCAACACCCTGACTGACAGGGTGTCAGGTTGTATTTCTGACTGTGTTGGTGGTTGTTTCTTTTATATTATTGCATGTGTTTTATATTTTCTCTTTTCTCCTATTAAATTGTATTACTGACTTGGAGTCTCGCACTGGTTTTACTTTCAAACCAACACACAAGGGCTGGCCAACATGTTTACAAGCTCTGGTAGCAACAGCATTGTTAGTAGAAGAGGCCTGAAAAATAACTTTTGGGGCACCACTAGAAGTATACACTCCCCATAACATAAGGGGAATTCTTGCTCAAAAGGCTGAAAAATGGTTAACAGACAGTCGAATATTAAAGTATGAGGCTATTTTAATAACCTCTCCAGAATTAGAATTGAAAGTAACAAATGTACAAAGCCCAGCGCAGTTTCTGTACGGGGACCCAGGGGAAAAATTAATACATGATTGCATAGAAGTTATAGAATTACAAACAAAAATACATCCAGATTTAAGGGAACAGGAACTACGAACAGGAGAAAAATTATTTATTGATGGATCATCTCGAGTAGTAAGTGGGAAAAGAAAATCTGGATATGCCATAATTAGTGGAGAACAATTAGAAGTGAAAGAATCTGGTCCTCTTAACTCATCCTGGTCAGCACAAGCCTGTGAACTTTATGCATTACTCCGTGCATTGTTGCTATTAAAAGATCGAGAGGGAACCATATACACGGACTCAAAGTATGCTTATAGGATTGTGCATACCTTTGGAAAAATCTGGAAAGAAAGGGGATTTGTAAACACTCAAGGGAAAGGATTAATACACCAAAGATTAGTCAGTGAAATACTTGAGGCTTTAAAAGGTCCAAAAAAGATAGCAGTTGTACACGTAAAAGGACACCAGAAGGGGAGAGACATTAAAACAAGAGGAAACAATTTGGCAGATGATGAAGCAAAAAGAGCTGCCCTATGGGAAAACAACAGTGTAATTATGACTTTTAAAGAGACAGAAGCACAAACTGAAACACCATACTTTTCTTTAACAGAGATAGAAGCTATAAAGAAACTAGGGGCAACCATGAAGGAAGAAGAATGGATTCTACCAGATGGTAGAAAAATAGTCCCAAAACCTATAGCCCGACAGATCCTGGACAATTTACATCGAAGAACTCACTGGGGCACAAGAGCACTTTGTGACCACTTTTTAAAATTTTATGGGTGTATAAGAATATTTGAAATTGGAAAACAAATCACACAAGGATGTCTCACATGTCAGAAAGTGAATAAAAAAGTGTTGAGGACTCCTCCCTCTGGAGGTCGTCGGACAGCCTATCGGCCATTTGAAAAGATCCAAGTTGACTTTACTAAATTACCTAAAGTAAGCAGGTGGAAATATCTGCTGGTTATAGTAGATCAGTTGACTCAGTGGGTAGAAGCATTCCCTGCGGCTAGAGCCACAGCTCAAACAGTAGCTAAAATTTTATTGGAGCATATTATTCCACGATTTGGAATAGTACAAGTTATTGATTCAGATCAGGGCACTCATTTTACTTCAAGAATAATTAAAAATTTAAGCCAAGCATTAGGAATTGCCTGGGAATACCATACCCCATGGCATCCTGAAAGTTCTGGACGTGTTGAAAGGATGAATCAAACTATTAAACAACAACTAACTAAATTAGTGATAGAAACTAAATTACCATGGACCAGATGCCTTCCTTTAGCTCTGTTAAATATAAGAACCAAGCCCCACTCTGAAACTGGGATCTCACCATATGAGATGTTATATGGATTGCCTTACTCCCAAGGCATGACAATGGATCCCTCCCTGGTCGGGGACAAAACCATTCAAGGGTATCTTACAACCATCGCAAACAATTTAAGGGAATTAAGAGAGAAAGGCATTTTAGCACAAACCACTCCTCTCGATTTTCCAATACATTCCATCAGACCAGGACAATATGTATTGATAAAATGCTGGAAAGGAGAAAGTTTAGAACCTCGGTGGGAGGGACCATTTCTGGTTCTTTTAACCACAGAAGCAGCAGTCCGAACAGCAGAAAAAGGCTGGACTCATGCTTCAAGAGTAAAAGGACCAATACAAAACAAAGGATGGAAAATTATTTCAGCACCAGGAGACCTAAAAATCAAATTAAAAAGGGAATTTGAAGACTGATTAATTGTAATAACTTCATGATTAGGCGAAAAGGAAAACTTGACACCACAAAGCAGTATTAATAAGAAACTGGCATAAAGTCATTGTATTTGGGGACCAAAAGGGAGGTGTGAGATATATATATATATATAAGAGAAAGATATTATTGTATGTTGTTATTGCTTAGAATATCAATTAAAATTGCTTTGAGACAGTATATTGTTAAAGTCTAGACATCCTGGATTGGCTGCCAACTGCAACCCCATTAAGTTCAGAAGCTGAACAGCGCCGATGGAAAAGAATCAGACGCCTCCTTGATCAGTGGGAAAATCCCAGACAAATTGAAAAGTTTCTCCGGACTTTCCGACCGCCAACGTTAACCAATTTATTTGAAGAACTGCAACTCAAGAGAAAGAGACTGGTAACACCTATTATTGAGGAGGCCCAAAAACAAATAGAATATTGGCAATGTTTTATTCATAGCTTAGAATGCCGCCCATGGATTCGTATTCTTTGCACTTGCTGTTTTAATTCATGGTGGAGAGTAACTAGGGCAAAAGAAAAAGAAAGACAATTGCTTTGTTTCAGTTGTTCAGAGCGTATGCATGATCAGCTAACAACAGAAAAAAATTTTTAGTGACTTCTATGGGAAACCATTAAGACATAAAAACGGGACCTTTTATGCCGCAATTCAACTAATAGAGAATCAGGACCAACTACTCCTTGCCATATTAACTTTTGTGCAGGCTAAAGAACAAGCAATCCAAAATATTATAAACCAAAGTATCATAACTGACAGTTGCTGTGAAGAAGAAGTCTATGTGCCACGTAGTAAATACATCTCACCAGCAAATTGACATCGCGAGTATATCTATTGGTGGAAAAGAAGGTTTAGAAAACCAAAAAGAAGAACTATTTAATTGAAATAGTGTAATTTTGTTGTGGTTGGCATATCTCCAGAGCTTTAGTAAATTGGGAAAAAATAGCTAATCAATCTAGGGAAAGAGATAAGGCAGTGCTGCAGAACTATAAATATTTTGTGCCATCTTTGGAACAGAAAAAGTTAAAATAGATCGTGCAAACCTTATGAGGCCAAGGGTACCAAAGAAAAACAAATCCCAGGATAAAAACTTTGCTACCGAGAAGATGGACATCTCGGCCCTTGGCTGCAACCCAAGGGGCCTTGAGACAGGTAGAAAGTTAAAATTCCTGAGAATTCTTTTCATGGTGCTTACAATAATACCCCTAGCAACTGGCCAGAACCGTAAGACTGCATGGAATGGAAAAGAACAGGCCATGCAGGAACAAATTACAAGACGACAAACCACTCAAGAAGCAGAAATAAAGAAACGAACCCTTCCTGATCCCTGTGACAAATGCAATCAATCCATGTGGGTCAAGAATAAGATGGAATCAGTATTTGTGGCACACCCATATATTAGTGCAGCTTGTTATGATCATAACAGCTTCTTAGAAATTTGTGTGAAAAGTTCAAAATTGTATTGGGTAAGAAAGAATTTGGGATTCAGGGGACGAGCTCCTTACCCTAATGATAATCAACTCTGTCCTAGATACGAACATTTTTTGTGTTTTGAAAAGGATGAAAAAGGAAAAGGGCCAAAGAAAAAACTAATTGGAAAACAAAAAGAAACAATGAAGGATAGGGAAATAATCAAAAGGAAAGAATTAGAAGAACTGGATGAGCTGTATAAACAATTAAAACAGCACTATAGCGACTGGGATTTGCCAACTTCAAACAAAAATTTGTTTGTAGATCTAATGCAAGAAATTGCCACAGAATTGGGATTATCTAAATGTTTTGTTTGTGGAGGACTTAGAATGGCTGAAAGATGGCCATGGAGAGGTGAGGGTTTGGCTCCAGAACAATTTTTAAAATGGAATCATACACAAATTTCTAAGACCCTAAAACGGCCTGAAGGCTGGGTCCTGAGTTATCAAGTCATTGGAACAGTTTGTATAACTCGGGAAGGGAGAAAATACACTGAAGTGGTAGGATATACTCCTTGCCTATCTAGTTTAGTAGTAAATTCAGACAATAACACAAAGACCTGGCGACCCAAGAGTCCTACTGGATATTGGGGAATAGCAAAAGAAATGAATTGCAAGTGGAATAATCAAACTAATTTGTGCTGGCATAACAGTTCTGGAGCTAACCCCTACCAATCCATAAAAGACTTGAAATCTTATTTGGAACAACCAGAAAATACAAAAGAAAGATGGAAAGCCCCTGATAGAATATATTGGATTTGTGGACAACGAGCATACAGTGAACTACCCCGAAAATGGGAGGGAACTTGTACCTTAGGAATTATACGACCCTCCTTCTTTGTCATACCAAGGTCTAAGGGCGATATACTAGGAACACCACTTTATGAAACCTTAGAAAGAAAAAAAAGAGAATTAAATCTCGACTTTCCGATGGCGGGAAGAAACCAAAAATGGAAAGATGAAGAATGGCCTGCAGAAAGAATTATAGCATACTATGAACCTGCTACTTGGGCTCAGGATGGGTCTTGGGGATATAGAACTCCAATTTACCTATTAAACCGGTTGATAAGGCTCCAGGCCGTAGTAGAAGTCGTCTCAAACCACACAGCAGACGCTTTAAAGTTGTTGGCCAAACAGCATTCACAAATGCGAGCATTTGTATATCAAAACAGAATTGCCCTAGACTATCTGTTGGCAGAAGAAGGAGGAGCTTGTGAGAGGTTTAATGAATCTGAGTGTTGTGTGGAAATAGATGACCACGGGGAAGCCATCACCAAACTTGCTGACGAAATTAAAAGAGTGGCACATGTACCAGTTCAAAAATGGAATTCTATCCTGAAAGCTGACTGGTGGGATAATCTTTTTGGGGGTGTGTGGTGGAAAAAATTAGGATTCATGCTATTGTGTTCTGTTTTAGGTCTATTGTTTCTGCCTTGCATGATACCATGTCTAATCAGACTAATACACTCAGTAATTCAAGGAATGCAACGTACAGCCATGCCCATAGATCCAGAATTAACAGCAAAAGGGAAAATAAACTCCTTAATGGTACTGAAAGCGCAATCTAATCGCACTCAAGGGAAAGAGGTCAAAAAAGTGGTAACTGAATGCAAAAAGAATACCCTGGCATGAGAAATGTTAATCAAATTTGAGAAGGAGTGTGAAAAGCTGGAAACCGCACGAAAAAAGTTAGAAAAAATGGAGGCTAGTATGAAGGAACATAGACAATACCAAGTAACAACCTTCTAAAGCATGAATCAAAATGATTTAAAAAAAAAGAAATGGGGGAATTGTGATAAATGTGATTCGTGCTAATTAAATTGTAACTATATTAGCAAAATTGTATTTAGATCAATAGAAGACTATTGTTACCGAGTGAAAGGGGGGGAGATGGGTGAGACAGGACAAAAGACATCTTCCAGATGTTGGGAGTCGAAGAAGAAGGTTAGAAGAAAGTCAGATAAGAATAGTAGAAGGACGGAGGTCTGATAAGCAGCATCTAGAAATACAGCTTCAACCTTGAAATGGGCAAAAATGGAATGATTCCAAGCATGGGACTTAATTAGAGTCATGTTATGGAAAACATCTGCTCAGTCACACAGGGAGCCTGCGCTACCTGCGGGTCACACCTAGGTCACTGATGAAGATGATGAGCTTTCACCAGAAATAAGACCCTCAAAAGGATAAGAGACCCCCTAACCCATTAGTAGAGCATGCGCCGTGCAGTATAGTTACGTAGATTTTAGGAATAGAAACTAGGAGGAGCTTCCTAGAAACTTTTGTAGCCTATAGTATATAAGTGGGATTGTTAGCCCAAATGCTTTGGTACGAGAGGAAGGGCAGGCCCCTCCCCATACCCCCGGTCGGTTTTGCTTATGCTTTATACGAACCTCAATTATACTAAAACACTTACTCTCAAATTTTATCCATCCCAAATTATACAACTGTAATACTTTACTTGGATGGTATTTAGTTTCAATAATTTTTGTAATCATCTTTAATACTTCTGATTGTATTCATTTATAATTGCTACTATTAAAAATTTGTTGTTACTTTTAATCTTTGTTGTTTATTTAATTGGAAAAATAGAAAACCATTCATAACAGCAGTGAGACGCCATATGTTATGCGCCCTTTCAGGGTTGCTGACAGAGGGCTACTTTTAAGAACGCATTCTCCTTCCTCGTGTCCTACTCGCTTCGCTCTAGCTGCATGGAGAACACCACAGCGAAGGTGTGAGGAAGGGCACTGACCCAGATTTTGCCCTGGCATGCAAGGGCTCTGTGCTACTTTTCCAAGCAGCAAGAGCACTGAGAATTGAAAGCGATTGTGAAGGAGCTCTTTGACTGCTCGTGTGCTCTTTGCTGCACTGCGCTCGCAAGCGGCTTCGTTCTTCGCCTTCTGCCTTCCGGACAGAGCTGAACTCCATTGGTCAGTTTCAGCTCTGCCCAACAGCTTGTCCTCAGTTCTGCGGGCAAGCACGCCCTGTTGCCTTGGCTCCGAGTGCAAAGTCCCTAGCGAGCTCTCACTCAGTGCAATGCACCCAGAAAGACGCTCTCGCTCGTCTTTCAAGGAGCGATTCCTAACAGCAGAAGCAGCAGAAACACAAAATGGAGGACGAGAAGGGTCAATGTAGAAAACGTCTCTGTCCTGGCACATTTTCGTGTGCGATATGTCCCTCCAGGTCCTCGGTCCATGCCAAGCTCTATGTATTCTGAGCGCTGCTAGAGGCAGCTGAGAAGGACAGTGGAGCTAGCAGCGAATTCAGAGAGCGCTGAGCAAGTAGTCAAGGAGCGAGAAGTGCCCCTGCAATGCGGTGCTAATAGCAGCTTCCTCGCGGTGGGGGCGAGCTCCGTCCACAAGATATTCTCGTCCTGGCGGCAGATCTCTGTGAAAGGCGTAAGCAAAAAGCTTTTGTTTTCCATTCGAACTGAGAGAGGCAGACTGTTGCACAGAGTTCTGAGAACAAAGGTGCACGCCCTAGGCGGGCTTGGGCATAAGCAGCGTTCTCGAGCGCTTGGCTGCCCGCACTCTGCTGTCTGTGTGGCACCGCTTCAGCGGCTTCTGGCCGCCGGGGAATGAAGGCGGTGCCAGGCGTGGGTGAGGGCGGTGAACCAAGCCACACAAGTACCGTGCTTGTGTGCACCACGTTACAGGCTACTAGGAGAGGAAGGTGGCTGCCTCTCGCTTGCCTTCCCAAGTGCCCTTAGCAGTCAGAAGGAGCAAGCTGAAGCACTGCTGCTTGTGCTGCTCCTTGGTTCCCTTGCAGCCCGCTGGGGAAACATTGGCGGTCACTTCTAGGCTCCGAGTTGCAGACAGCCCCACGGTAAATGCCGCGGAGAAGGGAAATACAGAGTGCAGCGAGGAGCCGGAAATGGCTTACGTGCAATAAGTAGAAGGTGAACCTAGGCACTGCCTCTTCAATCTGGCCCCCTCTGCTCTGGTAGCAGCTTTTGCAAGTCGGCAAAGGGAGCTGCGAGTATGTAGAATGGAGGGCAGCGAGACGCCGTGTGTTATGCGCCCTTTCAGGGCTGCTGACAGAGGGCTACTTTAAGAACGCCTTCTTCTTCCTCGCGTCCTCGCTTCGCTCTAGCTGCATGGAGTACACCGCAGCGAAGGGGTGAGGAAGGCCATTGCCCCAGCTTTTGGCCTGGCCTGCCTGTGCTGTGGCTTTAGCTGCGCACCAGGACCATGGCATTTCTAATCCGCAAGGCAAAAGAGGTGTTAGTGAAGCCTCAGGAATGACAAGGGCCTAGGCATTTAGTTTAGAGTCCGCGTCTGAGCAGTCTTTAGAGGTTTCCTCCTCCATGGCGCAGGTGTATTCTCATTCTAGTGCTGAACTGAGAGGTCCGGGCATGGCAATTCTGGCCGTCCTTGTTCAGAGACGAACACAAATGTGGGGCTATGATCCTCTGTTCCGGAGCTCTGCTTCCGGGTGTGTGGGCCGCCATGAGCCCGCAGCAGCCGCTGAGGACATTGTGGATTGTGGATTAGGCTGCGCTGGCCCCCCGCCCCCCGTTGGTCTGAAAGCGGCAGGAGTGCCGTCCAAGCGGCATCTCCCGAGGGCCCCATGGGGGGCGGGGAGAGAGCTGGGAGTGACCCCGAGGGACACCGGAAGCGATATCCGTAGGGCCCGGAAGGCCAGCGGTGGCGTCGAGTTTCACGGGTAGGAGGCTGATAAGCTGCTTTGAAAGCTGGTGCTCCTCTGCTCTAGGACAGACTGGGAGAGCTGAGGGTGTCCAATCTGGAGAACAGAAGGCTCCAGGGAGATCTTCGAGCCGCTTGCAGTGCCTGCTGGGGCTCCAAGATAGCTGGGGAGGGACTTTGGAAAAGGGTCTGGACTCACAGGACAAGGGGGAATAGCTTCAAACTGCCAGAGGGCTGGGGTAAATGGGATATTGGAAAGGAATTCTTCCTAGTGTGGATGCTGAGGCCTGGCACAGGTTGCTCAAAGAGGCTGTGTGGGAGCCCCATGGCAGGAAATGTCCAGGGCCAGGATGGAGCGGACATGGAGCAACCTGGACTAGTGGAAAAGTGTCCCTGCCCATGTCAGGATGTGGGAAGAAGAGAATCTATCATCTCTAAGGTCGCTTCCAGTCCAAACCATTCTGGGATTCTAGGATTCATGGAAGGACCTTTTCCAGGTGAAGTCTTGTATCTCTTGGCTCCCAGCTTGTAGTTGCCAGTTCTTCTAGAAGCAGGCCTCGCCAAGCAGCTGTGATGAGCCATGGCTTCTCAATAGGACGACTGTGATATATTTGCAGAGAGGAAGGCTGCAGACAGATCTTCAAGGCCCAGGTAAAACAAGCAAAGGATTGAATAAAAGCCAAAGGTTGGTTGTGTTAGTCAGTTTGCTGGCTGTTCAAATGGCCCCAGGTCATTTTCAACATTTCTAATTTGGATTTGTTTGAGTAAAAAATGAATGTGTTACCTCCAGCGTAGGCTCTCCAATGCATCTCCATGTGCTCCCATCTGCTTGTTGTATATCAGGTTCTATTAACTGAATACAGAATCATAACACAGTAGTAAAACATCTAGAGGTGTAGTTAGCCAACTTCAGGTGTTTTCAACTCTGCTGTTGACTTTTCTGGTAACTGTAAGCAAGGCAAGACAATCCCGTTGCTCCACTTTTCCTCTCTGACGAAAAGATGATTTTTTTTTTTCTCATTGTGGAAATAGCCTCGAATGAAGAGATTTATGCATGTGACATGTAGGATTCATTATTTTACCTTTCTCTTCTGCTGTCTTTCGCGTACTAGTTTTTTTAATTTTTTTTTGTCGCTGTTCTCCATTCAGTAGGTTTGAAAGAATTCTAATTGTTGAGATGATGCTTCTTTGAAGGCTCACTTAGCCCACCTTTTGGGTGAAGGAAAGAAGAAGACAAGGTCCTCTAAGAAGAGTAAAAAGCATACTTTAAAGAGACATGCAGAGATGTCTGCTGATGCCATGCAATTACCGTGTAATCAGCAGAAATGTGTTGGAAAAACACCCATCAGTGACTTCACAAGAAAGCCACACTCAAGACAGGTAAAGAACAGAAGCATAAAACCCCAAAGGTATGAAATGGACAGATTTTCATTGGGAATGAGCAACTCCTGAATTCTTGTTTCTAGAACTAGGGGTTTGTAATAAATAGACTGTCTCCTTGCCAAACGAAATTTGGTGTTATGAACTGCTCACTGCCCGTTGAAGTGCAGGGCTAGTAGACTAATATTTTCCATGGCAGGCATATTGTATGGCTTTCCTGTTAAAAAGAAATTGGTTTTGCTCATAACAATCTAGATATGTACCCAGTCTGACACCTATTTTTTAGGCTATATTTCCAAGCAAATGGCTTCCATGATGATGCAGTAAGTTTATGTCATGGACAGGAATGAAGTGATTGCATGCATCCTTTTTTTACCCTAAGCCAGCTGCTGAATAATGAGACAGAGACTCTCACTGACACCAAGGAGTGCCCAAGCTTTTGGGAAAAGCACTGGGCAGATAAAGCCTATTTCCACATTTCTTGCTAGCGTCTTCTTCAAAGTTCATGGGTTTGTTCTTCTTTTAGAGCTGTTCTAGATATTTTTGTATTTACATGTACTAAATGTAGCAGGTATTGCTTTCATGACGTCCTAATAGATTTGAAGTTGGGATCTACTCAGGCTTCAATGTCTCAGTAGAAGCAACTTTGATTCTTTGAATTCTGTCCTTGAACATGAGAATGATACTTATGTAGTTAATGAATTAATTAAATCGAATTCACTTGAATGAAAAAACCGTCTTGTTCATGTAGATTTTAACTTGGGAAATTGATATTTGAGTTCTACTTTTCATTGTTGTTGCTTTTCTGTATTCTTTGATTGCACATATAGCAGATGTACTGACCAAGTATTCTGTGAAACTGGAGGAAATGTCCTTCCTCTTGGCAGCTGATGTTCACAAGCTCATTAACGCTAAGGCCATGGTAAATGTTTTACCTGGGGCAAGATAGCAGTCTGAATATTCCTAGAATGTCTTCCTTTCCCCATATTAAATTCATTTTTTCTGCCTATCAATAACTGAAATATAGAAGAAATTTCTACTTGGCAGGGTATTGGTTATCATTTGTGTTCTTTTCTCCCCACATTTTCTGTAGAAGAGACAATTTTTTGTTTGTTTTTGCATGTTGTATGCTGCTTCTACTTCTGGTTTTATTTTTTAATACACAGAATATAAAGAGAGCACTGCTGGATAATGAGAGGGCAACTGCCAAGCTACTCTTGAATCGAATGAAATCAGAGCTTGAGAAAGAAAAATGGCATCAACTGAAATGGCAAGGGAGAGTCAAGGACTGGAAGCTCATGCAAAAGAAGTGTGTCTTTAAGAGTTTCAGGTCAGAAATGTGGCAGTCTTCTTTTGGACAATGAGCAACACAAAGTGGCTAGTGTTCACTTTTGGTTTCTATCAAAGTAATACTTGATCATTTTTTCTTTCTACGTGATATCATGTATGATATCACATATATCATGTGATTCCATTCTACATATCTACTTTCCATCCTGCAGAGAATTTATGGCAAGTGAAGAAATACAGAATCCCCCAACTGTGAATATGGAAATGGAAAAGCTGATAAAGGAGCAGATGGTACTCAGTGAACAGAGACTGAAGGTTTTGCAATATATCCGGTATTGCAAAAGAGGGTATAGCATAAAGGAAAACAATTGTTGCTGGAGTTAATGAAGGACTTGGCTACAAAATGCACTTTGCTTCCTGTCAATGTGTGATTGCTAAATGCAGCAGTAAGGCACGGTCTACATCTATTTCTGTACAGTTCTTTTAAATGGAGAAAATGCATTCTTGATTTTCAGTGCCCCAGCTACACTTAATAGGTGGCGATCAAACTCTAAAAATGGAGGAATGCAGAATTAAATCTTGAAACATAGTAGAAATGGGCAAAGATGGGTGGAGAGCTAGAAGTTGGTGCTTTTGTCAAGGCATTTTTTCTCCATGGCGTGGGATTTTATTTGCGTAATAAATTAAGAGAGGAGTCTGGATAGAAATCTAACGTTGCTACGTTTGAATATCCATCCTGATCACAAGACACATTGGTGTGGGTGCAATGCATTACGATCTTTACAGGGAGGTTTTTTAACGGTGGATGTAGGAACAAGGTAGATGACAGTTCCTTATCGGGCAGTAAACAGTTGGCCTTGAACAAGGACAATCTCAGGTTTATTTTCATTGCCAAGATGGCTGTAAATAAAAGAAAGCCCAGTAGTATGGATATCCGGATTCATAATTTTATATTTGAAGTACTGAGTGGTTTGTATTTTAGGATACCTGACTCTTGTTTACTACTTTGATAGCACCTTGTTGCCTCCAACACGTGCCAAATCTGATGGAAGCGAATGGTGCAGAACTCTGGAGAATTGAAACAAAAGTCTAGGTATGTCGGGAAATCCTAAGAACAGTCTGGAATTCAAGCAATAGTTTCTTTTCTCCCGGGCAACGATGAGGCAGACAGTTGCTTTGAGAGTGCATGTTTGCGCTATTCTTTGTTCCGTGTGTTCCCACATACTTTCTCATTTGCTTGGAGGTGGCAGTAAGAGCCAAAGAAGCTGCCTGTGGCATGGCTTTCCTTTGGCCTGTACAAACACCTGTGCATGGTGAGTTCTAGAAGGAACTGGCTTGGTTAGAATTAATCTGGGGGAAATCAAAAGTTAATTTTGACATGGATCCCTTCTCAATCGTGCAAAAATACTCTTTTTAATTCTTGGAGAAGAAGAGGGGAAGTATTGGAGATAGTTCCTTTCTCTGTGTCCTTGCAGCATGCCTTCCCTCTCTGTGTCTGCCTTCTCTTGCTCCAGAGCACATCCTGTTGGGATGTTTGTAGCCTGTATGGTAGCCAAGGAGTTGGTAGCGTTTGTAAGTACCTTGCTACTTTGAAGCATAATGATAAAGAGCTGTGTATGAAAATGTCTTGATTTCTTTGGCTGGTAGTGTCTGCTGTCTGTAGGCAAAGGTTTGTAGGCACTGCTGGGATCTGTTCCGTGTGCTGAGATTCAGCACATGGACTCTGTCATGTTTCCATGTCACACTGAACTATGAAAGATGGGAATTTTGACTGTGGTCTGTTCCATAGCATTCAGACAGCCCTAATGTGGTGTGCGTGGAGAAAATGAGCATCCTGTATGAGCTGGTCGAGGGCAAATGTCAGGAGAAACAGCAGATGTGCAAGTTGAGTGCCACAGCTTTTGTCTGTGATAGCCGTGGTCCAATGTGTCATTCGAGTAAAATGCGTCTGAGGCTGCACCAAACATTGAGATAACAAGTGGAATTCCTTTTTAACCTCCGCCTTACTCTGTTCAAAAAGTGAGCCATCCGTTTGGTTTCACAGTAGTAGTTGGTATTTTTACTTGAAATGTGGAAAAGCCGTAACAAATGCCGGTAATGAAGGGAGTGCTGTCCTACGTGAATGTGGAAGATGCAAGGGGCCTCAGCCCTTGTGCTAAATCTGTCTTTTCTTGGGAAAGAAATTCCACCACTGCCTCAATTTCTCCCTTTGTGTCCAACCAGATGGTATTGTTTACTAATCTAATATGGCATGTAGGAGGCTGAATCTATCTCTGTCCATCACAAGAAAAGAAACACTACGTTTAGCCAGGCTCTCTGAAAGCCACACAGTATTTCTTCTGTGCATGTCAATAATTTATTCTTCTTTTCCTTCAGATGACCCTGTTGGATATGAACATTTGCACAGCAGAAGATGCTGAAGTTGTGCGCTCCAACATGCTTCAGACGACTGAAAAACTAAAATGTAGGTTTGAAGAAGAAGTGGATGTATGACGTTTCTTCCACCCACTGCCGACCTCACCTGGGCTACCGGCTAGCTCCGGGAAGCCTGCGTTGGTGAGTGGCCCCTCCCCGGCACCACTCTGGGAGCTGCAGAAGAGGTGTAGCAACAGCTACGCCTGGGCGAGTCGTCAGGGAGGGACAAAGAGGCGCAGGAGAGACCTTTTACGGTTATGGGGGAAGGGATTTATTGAAGGAAGAGGCAACAGGTCAGGAGGTTGGGAGAGGGAACCGCAAAAGGCAGTTTGAGGGGTTCTACACAGGCTTAAGTATGGGGGAGGAGCAAGGGGAGGGCAGAAAACTCTGGCCAATAACGGTTAATGGGGGGAGGTACAGGAAGCGGGGAAAGGGGTACATTCAGTCAATAAGGTAAACCGAGGGTGGGGATACATACAATATAACCAATCATGAATACAAAAGGGAATGCTTGACACAGAAACTTCTAGAACAAAGGGAGGGGCTGCAAAGGATTGACAGCCAGTGGGGCAGGATTTAGGGTGAGGGACAGGGAAGGTTCCAGATAAAGGGGAGGGGTTTAAGATGACTGACTAAGGCAAAGGTGGGAAAGGGAAAAACCATTATGTACTTAACTTTGGGGAACGAAACTGTGACCAACTATGAACACAGAAGGAAAATTAACATTAAACAACGCAACACTCCATCTCCCCCTTTCTTTTTAAACAGAAGTGTCATTTTCAAAGTCCTCGCCAGAGGTGAGCCCATCCTTCTCTTCCTCAACTGCTTTCATGTCTTCACCATTTGGGGGATCTTCGAGATCCCAATCCAGGATAGGCCCCACCTCTGCGCGGTTAACTTGGGGTGATGGGGAGATGCTGCGGACATCTAGGGTCTTAATAATGGGGATAGCAATACAAACGAGAATAATAACGAGGACTATAGAAATAATGGTTTTGACTACTGAAGCCAGCCAACCCGAAAGTCCCCAGATTTTAAAGATGTTTCTCAGCCAGTCTTCGGATTCCTCCTTGATGTTCGTGACAAGACCTTGTATTTGCTGTATCTTGGAGTGGACACTGCTGCTCCGAGATGACAAGTTGAGACAGCAGAAGCCTTTGAAGTCCTCGCAGCCGTGGCCATGCGCAAGCAACAGGAAATCTATTGCTGCCCGATTTTATAGGGTCGCCTGCCTGGTAATTTCCTCATCTGCTAGGAGGTCGCTTAAGGCCGCTGATGTAAGGTTTGCCTGTTTCGCTACCCAGCACTCTAGGCGGCCCAATTCACCTAGGGCTTTAGCCACTGCCACCCACAGTAAAAAGATGGAGACAGCAACTCTTTTGGACTTAGACCAATGAAAAACATCTGCATTGCAATTTTCGTCCAAATTATGAGCTTCTCTCTTTTGGATTGCCGATTTTGTGTTTTTAGATTTCCAATTCGAAATTTGGGTACGGTTAGGCAAAAACAGGGTCAGTCGTCCGAGGGTACACAGCCCTCCTATCAGGCGAGAGGGGATGCCTGCCCACGCCCTGTCGCCACAGATCAAGAAGACCCCCTTACCTAGCTGACGAGGTTGGTCTACAGGGGTCCCCTCAATCTGGGCGGTGGCGTTGCACCACGCGGCAGCTCTGTAGTCAAGGTTGGGTTGGATAACGTTTAGGTATGATTCAGGGTTGGACCATCTATAATGATTCTGAACACAAAAAGGGGATGGGGCTGAACCAAGTAACTCTAATTCCTGAGGTTCCTCGGGTGCTTTGGGAAGGTCTTTAGACCACTCCCGCCACACCCAGAGGGGGCTGGTCATAGGATAGGAGGCATAGGAGGGGTGCCACCGCCGGGGGTTAAAATCATCCCGCATGTTGATGATTGTCTTGGGATATTCTTCGGGCTGAAATGGGATCCCCACCATGCAGGTTGAAAGTGGGTTCCCTGTTGCCGCAGTTGATAAGCAGAGATGGTCCTGCTGCATGTCCTGGGCCAGGGTGACCCACACATTCTTCCTCGGCTGCGGGACTATCCACTCCACCGAAGACTGGCAGAGGCACGCCCAGATGACAAGGGTATACCACATCCTGGGGTTCTGTGTGGCTGACTAAAACAGAACAGGAAAAGGGAATGGGTTACTCAAATAGGTCCTGAACTTCAGGGGGAGGAAACAACTTGGAGAAGGGGCTGTCCCGCCCTCTGGGGGACCCTTGGTGTTCCAGGGAGGGGCGCCGGCAACGACGAAGCGCTGCATATTTGACACCTCCGGAGGTTGGCCCTGACAGATGTCCCTGACTGGCAGTATAGGGCCGGACCCACCTTTGAGGGACCCGCCTCAATCCAAAGGGCGTGGATACGCAAGCGTACCCATGACCCCAGGTGACTAACTCATGTGGGCCCTCTGTTTTACCGGTCTCCGGGTTCTTCACCATCACGGGAGGGTGTTTTCTCAACCGTAATGATGAAGAGTTCGTGAAGTGCCTCAGAATGGGAGGACTCAGCACTTCGAAGGAGCAGTTAAGAAAGTTGATGGTAAAAAGGGCTTTATGCAATTTAGTGTGAGGTGTATCGAATTGAGTATCGCCCTGCTGCTGCTCCAGGACCCGTTTGAGCGTTTGGTGGGTGCACTCAACCATGCCCTGACCTGCGGGGGAATAACGGGATGCCAGTCTTATGTTTGATTCCCCACCTCTGCAGGAACTCCCGGAAGGCCATGGAAGCATACGCTGGGCCATTGTCCTATTTCAATTCCCTTGGGATCCCCAACACAGAGAAGGCCTGTACAAGGTGTTTCTGTACGTCCTTGGCCTTGTCCCCTGTGTGGGCAGAAGCGAAGACTGCCCCGGAAAAGGTGTCCACACTCACATGTACATATTTCAACCTGCCCAACTGCGGAACATGGGTGACATCAATCTGCCATAACTCACAGCTCTCCAGGCCTCTAGGATTGATGCCAGAGCTCAGGGTTGGCACCCCGAGCTTCTGGCCCTGGGGACATGTAGCCATAATGCCCTTGGCCTGGTCACGGCTTAGTTGGAATTGCCATACCAAGCCAGGCTCATTCTGATGGAATTTCTGATGGCTCAGCTTTGCCTGTTGGTAAATATCAGGAATCCTGGCCATATCAGCTGGTGCTGCCAGGATGTCCGCTCTCTGGTTACCCTCGGCGATAAAGCCTGGCAGGTCTGTGTGCAATCTTACGTGCATCACGAAGTACGGATGCTCTCGGTGGTCATACCGAAATAATGAGAAAAAGGACTAATGTAGATATAGTAGTAGTCATGCTAAGGCTTAGAAAACTGCAGTTCTCGGACAGGCACTGGGAACCAGCCCTGGGAATGAGCTGAGGACTGTGAAAACAATAATTAAAGATAATTAAAGAATTTAGTAGAGCATATAGAACATTTAGAAACTTTCAAGATAAGGCTAAAGTATAATAATAAATAAAGGGTTCTGGTGATGGGAAAACATGCAAGGGGGATTAAAGGGGGGTAGCCTATAGTTTTGAATAAGACAAGCATGCAGAATTTATAACTTTTAGGAATGATATCTACAAGATTTATGTATCTGTATTGTCTTGAAGAATGTGTACCTCTGCACGTAGACTACTTTGTAAAAAGGTATAAAAACCTGACGAAAAAGGGAACTGTGGGATCCTGACTTTGGACGCTAGTCCGCAGGTTCCCCGGGCCCTGAATAAAGCACTGCATAAACTAACTCTGTTAGTTTGTGTTCTGTTTGGGGCATCGGGCAACAGTTTTCTGGCGACCCAGATGGGACTCCGGAGGCGGCAGGGGCGGTTCGTGGGCTGATCCACTCCACGCCGGCACCAGGTGATTTCTGGGGAGGACATCAACCCGTGCCCGACCCCGTGCCTGACGGACGACCAGGAGGTAAGCCCGATGGTGCTTTATTCCTTTAATCGAGGGAAAGGGGGGCCTGCCGATTAAGTCGGAACGGCGTTTCCGCACGGGGGTCACAGACGTCTTTAAGGTTGTGGAAAAGCCTAGGCGCTGACCGTCAGACGCAGCAGTGACTGCGCAGGTTCAGCACTTGCCACTCGCAGAGACAAGAAAGGCAAGGTTTGTGGAAAGGGTGTGAGTGTTGTGTGTGGTGTGTATTGTAAAAAAAAAAAAAAAAAAAAAAAAAAGAGGTGTAATGATGCCTTTAAAAACCTTTAAAACTCTAGCAAGTTCCGGGATGGAAATCCCGGACGATTCACCTTTGGGCTGTTTATTACAACACTGGAATGCGGGGAACTTTGGTCAAGAATTAAGTAAAAGGAAATTGATTGATTTTTGTAATCATGTATGGCCTTTATATGAACCCGATGGTATGCAATGGCCTAGGAACGGTACACTGAATCCTGACATTATTACACCTTTGATGCATTTCCTGCAAAGTAATGAAAAATGGGATGAAATACCGTATCTAGACCTCTTTTATTATTTGAAAGATAAACCAGAGTGGCAAAAGGAGTGTGGGATCATGGTTTTGAAAACATTAAACCTGAATTGTGAAGGATGTAAGGGGTGGCAGAAAGAGAAGGAATGCTCAGTTAAGTTTTCGGAACCTGAAGAGGATGTTTCTTTGCTGATAGCCCCTAGTGCCCCTCCGATGGAAGAACGTGGAGAAAGTATGCTAGAGGTAGAAAGGGAGGATCAAGAAACAAAAATAGGAACCACAGATATACCACGAACCCCCTTATGCGAAAGAACTCGGAGAGGGCGGTGGGAGGTAGAAAGGAAGAAAAAGGGAGGAGGTGCTCATTTAATGGTTCCGCTGCGTGAAGCAGTCAGGCCGCAGGGGGAACGGGTCATAGTGAAAGTTCCCTTTTCTCCGAATGATTTGCTAATTTGGAAACAATCAGCGGGGGCGTATCGGGAGGATCCTGAACGAACTGCGCGGGTGGTAAAAATGGTAATTAAGACTCAGAATCCAGATTGGAATGATTTACAAGTTCTGTTAGACACAATAATGGATTCTACTGAAAAGGAAATGGTGTTTAAAGCCATGACAGAGAAAGCACGGGAAATGATTAGGTTGCGGCTTGCGGATGGTACAGTAAATGACTTAGTGCCTAGGGAAGATCCGGAGTGGGATCCCAACTCGACGGGCGGGTCTCGGAGACTTAAAGCTTATCAGGATTTGTTAACAGAAGGAATACGGAATGGAATACCAAAAACTTTGAATTGGTCTAAGTTATATTCGGTCAGAGAGGAAAAGAATGAGTCTCCATCAACCTTTTTAGAGCGGCTTAAGGAGACAGCTCGTAGATACACTAATTTAGAAGTTGAGGGAGAATCGGGAAAATTACAGCTAGCATTAATTTTTATGGGGCAGTCCCAGGAAGATATTAGAAAGAAATTACAAAATTGGAGGAAGAAGATACTCGGAATTTAGATAAACTATTGGAAGTTGCATGGAAGGTATACAATAACAGGGAAAAAGAAACGGCCAGGAAACAACAGACTACTATGTTAGCAGTGTTACAGCAAGTGGCTGGAAATAATATGAGAGGAGGGAGCCGTGGACGTGGACGAGGAAGGGGAAGAGGAATAGCAAAGGGGGAAATGCCAATGGGGGCGGGAGGACTCATGGGACAATTGAATATGGGAAGAGGAAGAATGCAGCTGGGGATAGATCAATGTGCTCTATGTAAAAATAGAGGACATTGGAAAAATGAGTGTCCTCTCAACCAAGGAATGGGTTTTTGGGGAGGAATTATAGCCAGTGGGGATGGAAATCAGGGACTGATGAATAATACAGGTGCTTTCCCGGGAAATCCACAAGGTGTCGCCCAGGCCTTTATGATGGGGAATTACCAGAATCAGAGCTGACTAGACCAGGATTTAAAGGTAATAATGGAAGTAGATGGGGAACCGTTAGAATTTAGAGTAGATACTGGGGCATCATTCTCAGCTGTCAACACTAAGATAGGACCTTTGAGTGATTCTACTATTCAAGTAGTGGGAGTTACGGGACAAGTTGAGGAACGAACATTTTTGCGGCCATTAGATATAAAATTTGGGGGGAAGGAATTTGACCATCGATTTTTATATATGCCAAATAGCCCAGAATCACTATTTGGGAGGGATTTATTGTCAATGTTAGAAGCAAAGATAATATTTGAAAAAGGTAGAGTAAGATTGGAATTTCCGAGGAGAATATTGCTAAGCTGTTTGTAGTGAAAGAAGTAGAAGCAGTAGAAATACCACAAGAAATAGAGCAAGCTGTAGCACCATGGGTATGGGAAACAGGAGTACCTGGAAAATCAAAAGCGGCACAACCGGTTGTAATAGAACTAAAAGAAGGAGCCTCCCCAGTAAGGGTAAAACAATATCCTTTGAAATTGGAAGCACGAATAGGAATAGCACCTATGATTGAACAATTTCTTAGCTTAGGAATTTTACAGGAATGTGAGTCAGAATTCAATACTCTGATATTCCCAGTTAGAAAGCCAAATGGTAAGTATAGATTAGTTCAAGATTTAAGAGCAATTAATAATATCACTAAAGATATACACCCAGTATTAGCTAATCCGTATACATTGTTGACAGCTGTGTCGGAAAAGTTTAAGTGGTTCACAGTGATTGATTTGAAAGATGCATTTTTCTGTATCCCCTTGGCACTTGAAAGTAGGAAATACTTTGCCTTTGAGTGGGAGAACCCAGACACGGGACGCAAGAAGCAGCTCACCTGGACGCGTCTACCACAAGGATTCAAAAACTCACCAACTATTTTTGGAAATCAATTGGCTCGAGAGTTAGAAGAATGGAAGATGACTCAGGTAAAAGAATCACCTTTTTTATATGTTCTCCTACAATATGTTGATGATATCTTTATAGCCTCCGCAGAAAAGGATGTTTGCCTTAGACTCACCATTGAATTACTTAATATGCTGGGACAAGCTGGATACCGAGTATCGAGAGAAAAAGCTCAACTGGTAAGAACCCAAGTGATTTACTTAGGCTGCGAAATTTCACAAGGGGTGCGAAAGTTAGGAATCAATCGAGTACAAGCCATTTGCACCATACCCACACCACGAAATCCGCAGGAGTTAAGATCCTTTTTGGGCATGATAGGGTGGTGCCGCTTGTGGATTCCGGAATTTGGACTGAAAGCAAAACCCTTGTATGAAGCAGCCAAAAGCCCTGTGTTTCAGTGGGGAGAAACGCAAGAAAAGGTATTTCAGAGTCTGAAACAAGCTTTAAAGGAAGCCCCAGCACTAGGATTGCCAGATCTCACAAAACCTTTTCAACTATACGTAAATGAAAGACAGAGACTGGCAATAGGGGTTCTCACCCAAAAATTGGGCTCATGGAAGCGCCCGGTGGGGTACTTCTCAAAGCAGCTAGACTCTGTAAGTGCCGGATGGCCCAGTTGTCTTAGGGCTGTGGCAGCAACAGTGCTCCTAATTCGAGAAGCCAGAAAATTGACTTTGGGAAAAAGGATGGAAGTATTTGTTCCCCATATGGTCATTGCAGTTTTGGAACAAAAAGGGGGGCATTGGCTCTCGTCGAGTCGCATGTTACAATATCAGGCACTCCTCCGAGAACAGGATGACACTGAATTAAAAATAACCATCTCAATCCAGCAGAATTTCTTAGGAGCAGCAGCCAGGAAGAAGGAGGCGAATTGACACATGATTGCGTAGAAATCATTGAACAGGTGTATGCCAGCCGGAAGGACCTGAAAGATGAGCCTTTGGAAAATCTGGAATGGGAACTGTTTACAGATGGATCCAGCTTTGTGGAAAACGGAACCAGGTATGCGGGATACGCAGTAGTGACTTTGACACAAATAATAGAAGCTCGAGCTTTAACCCCGGGAACTTCAGCCCAGAAAGACGAGATACAAGCTCTGGTAAGAGCCTTAGAATTGAGTCAGGGGAAAAGAGTAAACATTTGGACTGATTCAAAATATGCCTTTGGAGTAATACATGTACATGGAGCACTGTGGAAAGAAAGAGGACTGTTGAATTCTCAAGGATCAGAAATTAAGCACAAAGAACAAATATTAGCACTATTGGAAGCAGTGCATAAACCTCAGGCAGTAGCAGTGATGCATGTAAAAGGACATCAAAATGAAGAGGGAAAAGCGTTCCAAGGAAACCAGCTGGCTGACAGAGTTGCCAAACAGGTTGCTCGAGAGGTATGGACACAATTAGCTTTATTGCCAGTGTGAATTAACCCTGCCACTTCTTTTCTTGAGCAGAAACCATGGTATACACATGAAGATGAGAAGCTTGCTCAATTTGTTCAGGCCCAAAAAAACGAAAAAGGATGGTATGTCACAGCTGAAGGTCAGGTTGTACTGCCAACAAAAGTAATGAAAACAATTTTAGAAATCGAGCATAACAAGTGCCATTGGGGAGCAGACGCATTGGTACAATTTTTAAAACGTGAGATAATTTCCAATCAGATGTTAACAATGGCAAAACGGATTAACGCCATGTGTCCAGTCTGTATTAAAAATAACCCAGTGACACGAAGGCAAATACAACTAGGAAAGTTACAAGTGGGGCCGCAACCAGGAGACTATTGGCAAATAGATTTCTCAGAGCTACCAAAAGCACAAGGGTACTGTTATTTACTGGTGTATGTGTGTACCTTTTCAGGGTGGCCAGAAGCCTTCCCATGCAGGACTAACCAAGCAAAGGAAGTAATTAAAACTTTACTACGGGAAATCATCCCTAGATTTGGAATCCCATTAGGAATGTCCTCAGATAGAGGACCTCACTTTGTAGCTAGAGTAGTCCAAGAGGTAGCCAGAGTGTTAGGGATAGTTTGGAATCTCCATACGCCCTGGAGACCACAATCTAGTGGCCAAGTGGAATGGATGAATCAGACATTAAAAGGGCAGACTAAGAAAATTTGTCAGGAAGCGAAGATACAGTGGCCTCAGGCACTACCTCTAGCCTTGCTAAGAATCAGGATTAAACCCAGAGAAAGGATAGGAGTAAGTCCATACGAAATTTTGTATGGCAAACCATATCATGCTACAACCTACAAAGGGGACCCTCACTTAGTAGGAGATCAAGTATTGTTGAGTTACATTTTGTCTTTAAATAAAGTCCTTACAGCGCTGCAAGGAGCATTGCAGTGGAACTGGCCTCTGCCCTTGGAGAATCCTGTCCATGACATACAGCCAGGAGATCAAGTATATGTGAAAAACTGGAATACGGAACCCTTGAAAGAAGTATGGGACGGTCCTCACCAGGTGATCATGACTACCTACACGGCAGTGAAAGTCCAAGGGATCGAAAACTGGATTCACTACACTCGAATCAAGAAGGTCCCGTCAAGATGGGAAGTACAGCCTCTGTCAGCAACAAAGCTGGTGTTCAGGGCAAGACCTTAGTTCTTTTAACATTAGTCTGTATAATGCAGGTGGGAGAAGCATTTGTTAAAATTACAGTTCCGGAGCCAGATGTAATGGTGCCTGAGGGTGCAGGAGTAAATTTAACCTGTTTGTTTTCTGACAACCAGAGAACTGGATTAAAAGAAGTACATGCAGCCTGGAGACAAATCACCACAGACGAGGTATTTACAGAAGGAATTGTGACACTTTGGGATATGGAACAGCAAAGAGGTAACACCACATTGACAATATCTCATATGCAAGCTGATCAGGTAGGACAATTCTCATGCATTGTGCGGATTAGAGAAAGTTTTGATTATGGGGACATAAATGTAGGTATTCTAAAAGAGAATGGGAGAACATGGCAGGTGACAGAAGCTGGAAAAACACAACAAGAATTGGGACAAGAAAATTTAATAGTGGGATTAGTTAGAGATTTTGGACAAGTACAAAATACTACGTCCATCACTGCATGTTTACCTTTACCTAAAGCGGCGGGAGATCCAATACCATGGGGCATCATTCCCGTTGGGGAAATGCCTCCGGTAACTATAAATGGGACAAAAAAGATGTAATAAAGAAATACGGAATCATACTAAGATGATAGAGGAAACCTATACAGTTCGAGGGAAATGGTCAACACCGGGACAAAAGAGTGAGTGCCTAAAATTACTAAATCCAGTTTTTACAAGAATTGGACGGTTCAAGAATGTAGGATGGTGTACTTATGACATAAGACAAAAAAGACAAAAACCAGTCACAGAATTTTCTTATGAGATAGTATGTCAAGAAGGGAAGGAAGAATGGGAACATTGGAAAACGATTTGGGGTCCTAGTTTGTTAGAACCTTACAGTTACATAGGACCAGTACATTGGTGTGTCGAATGGTCAGGCCAGAGAGAGCAAGAACATCTAGGAGTGTTAGGAACTGAAACAGTAAGACGGGATCGAGTGACCCTCACACCTATCTGGAATTGTAGCAAAATCATCACCTGTGATACCCCTGAATCCCAAATTGGTTTAGTGCCAGTACGGATACTATTAAAATGGGGCTGTGAATGTCAAAGGTATAATCATACAATAACAGGTGAAATAAAAGGGGCATGGAAAGATTGTCAGGCGACTACCATCAGGAGTCCAGGGCATTCAGTGTGGGTAATGGGGCACGGACAGTGGACTACTCATATGCCTATTAATGGCCCGGTCACACAGATTACTTTAGGAGTCCCTACACTTTGCCCTTTTTGGAAACAGTCTAAATTAACGCAGAAAGAGATGCAGTCACGAACAAAGAGAGAAACAAATGAAGTGGCAGAAGAACTAGGATTGGGAGATGAAGATGAATGGCATGAACCCTCATCAGGAGTTAAATTTGGATGGGTATTGGAATCCTTGTTTGCACCAATTTCTACATATAGAAACCGGGAGATGCTGTACAAATTATTAGGACAAATTGAGAGGCTAGCCGCAGTTACAAAGAAAGGATTTAGGGATCTAAACTTACAGTTGCAGGCAACGACAAGAATGACAATTCAAAATAGAATGGCATTAGATTTGCTTTTATTAAAAGAACATGGAGTCTGTGGGTACCTCCAAGGAAAGGTTGACCATTGCTGCCTACATATCCCAAATGTCACAGAAGAAGTAGAAAAAGACATAAGTCAATTAGAACAAATTGAAACAAAAGTGCATGAAGTCCAGGAGGAAGCTGAACATAACTGGGTAGGAGCACTGTTTAGCTCCCTAGGAATCCAAGTCTCTGGTTGGATATCATCAATTGTACAATATGTAATAATGATTGTATTGATTATTGTAGTATGCATGATTATGTATAGATGTCTTTTAGGAATGATTGCCAGAGAAGGAACTCATACTCGACGTGTTATGAGAGCACTGACCCGGAAAGAAGTAATCCTGCCAACTCGAAAAGAAGACTCACCATCCTACTTAGAAACCATAACTTGAAGAATTGAGCATCCTTGCAGAAAACCTGAAGAATGCTCAAAAGGGGGGAGTTGATACCGAAATAATGAGAAAAAGGACTAATGTAGATATAGTAGTAGTCATGCTAAGGCTTAGAAAACTGCAGTTCTCGGACAGGCACTGGGAACCAGCCCTGGGAATGAGCTGAGGACTGTGAAAACAATAATTAAAGATAATTAAAGAATTTAGTAGAGCATATAGAACATTTAGAAACTTTCAAGATAAGGCTAAAGTATAATAATAAATAAAGGGTTCTGGTGATGGGAAAACATGCAAGGGGGATTAAAGGGGGGTAGCCTATAGTTTTCAACAAGACAAGCATGCAGAATTTATAACTTTTAGGAATGATATCTACAAGATTTATGTATCTGTATTGTCTTGAAGAATGTGTACCTCTGCACGTAGACTACTTTGTAAAAAGGTATAAAAACCTGACGAAAAAGGGAACTGTGGGATCCTGACTTTGGACGCTAGTCCGCAGGTTCCCCAGGCCCTGAATAAAGCACTGCATAAACTAACTCTGTTAGTCTGTGTTCTGTTTGGGGCATCGGGCAACAGTGGGAGACAGCATATATCAGCTTCGAGAGCAGACCATGGAGGTTCGGATTAGAGACTTCTTTCAAAACAGCGTTCTCTGCCCTTGACACCACACCCGCCACATAGGCCAAATCTGTAACCAAATTAAGTGGCTCTGAGAACTTCTCGAAAGCTCTAACGACTGCATCTAACTCAGCAATTTGAGGGGAACCCTCAACAACCTTAACATCTGCCTCCCACTGCTGAGTCTGGGGGTTCTTCCAAGTCATGACTTAGTTGTGCGAAGCCCCAGATGCATCTGTAAAAACAGTTAGAGCTTTGAGCGGCACCAGGCTCAATTTTTCTTTCGGGACCAGATTGAAATTTGAATTAAATAATTTATGACTTTGGTGGTGGACAGATGTTTGTCCTGTGTAGCTATCAAGGGCAAAGAGAAGAGTCTCATTCTCCTGGAGCAAATGCTCCAAAACCTCCTTAGTCAGCTTGCCTGATGATAAGGCAAGTGGTACTCGGATGAACGCAAAATCGCAACCGAGCAGCTCTCGCAAACGGGCCCTGGCCTTCCTGATCAGCTGCGCCATCAGCTCCTGTGGCCTGGTGATACTTTTGGACCTCTGATGACTGAGGAACACCCACTCTATAATCAAGAGGGGGTCCCTCTGGTCCTGGTCTCACTGGTAAATGAGGCCGTGGAGATGCGGGAGCCGTCCCAGGATAATAAACCCAAATTGAAGGTTCGGCAGGTAGCAATGGGCTTGTCTCGTCCCCATCACCTTCTCTACCTTTTCCAGAGCTGCCCTCGCATCTGGGGTCAGCACCCTAGGAGAAAGTAACTCATCTCCCCCTTTCAATAAATTGAAAAGGGGAGCTAGGTCCTCGGTGGTCAATCCTAGACAGGGTCTGACCCAATTCAATGACCCACACAGCTGGTGGTAAACCGCAAGTGTTTTTGTCTTGGTGTTAATTGCCAATTTCTGTGGGACAATAGTCCTGCTGGTAATTTGGAGCCCGAGATACTTCCATGGGAGCATCCTCTAAACTTTCTCCTTCTGGAGCTCAAACCCTGCAGAGATCAAAACCTCGATGACAAGATCAAGGACATACTGCAGTATGTCGTCCATGGGGGCACAAATTAGCACGTCATCCATATAGTGCAGGATGACGGACTCCCCTGCCTTGGCACGGACAGGAGACAGCAATGAGGCCACGTACTATTGACAAATACTGGGGCTGTTCTTCATGCCCTGAGGCAGTACCCGCCAATGGAAGCACCTCATTGGGGCTTCCTGGTTGATGGATGGAACCGAGAAGGGAACCCGTGGTGCATCCTCGGGGTCCAGGGGAATTTGGAAAAAACAATCCTTGATATCTAGGACTGCCAGATTCCAATTTTGCAGCAGCATTGAGGGTGAGGGCATACCTGGTTGCAGAGACCCCATGTCTTCTATCTTTTTATTTATTTCACGAAGGTCGCGAAGGAGCTGCCACTTGTCCTTCCCCGGCTTTTTGATTACGAAGACCGGAGAATTCCAAGGGCTCCAGGTTGGCTCGATGTTACCTTTGGCTAACTGCTCCTCCACGATTTTGTTGAGCGCCTGCAATTTCTGTTTGTTAAGTGACCACTGATCTATCCATACTGGTTCATCAGATAGCCAATTCAGTTTCTGGACAGGGTGCTCCACAGTGGCAGCTAAGAAAAATCCCGCGGGGTTTTCGGGATCTCAATACGAACACCCCATTGCGACATGGCATCTCTGCCCCACAGGGGAGCTTTATACTCCATAACAAAAGGGCGGACATTAGTCACCTGCCCTTCAGGTCCCTCAATTTTAATTACGCTTTTTGACTGCTGAGCCAATTGGGCCCCCCTGACTCCTTGTATTCTGCCAGCCACGGGTTGCAACTCCCAATGTGACGGCCAATTCTCGGTTGGTATAATTGTCACATCTGCTCCTGTATCGAAGAGTCCGTCGAGGTAAAAGTAGTCTTCACCCCGACGGAGTCCGCATCCAATGATTGGTTTATCCTCACCAATGACTTCCGCCCAATAGATGCAGGGATTAGCCGGTTTCGCCACGATGGTGTTGGGCACCGGAATCGCCTGCGCTACTAGTTGTTCCTTTGGCAGGAAGTATGGTGGCTGGATGCACCGTGCCAGGAGAGAGAAACAGTCCGGACACAAAAGCTGGGTCTGCGGCATGATTTCAATCTCCGGAGGGGTACACTTTGTATCCCCAAGCACGACATAAGTACAGTCGAGTCCAGCGAACAAACCCGGTGATGTGGGCTTCACCGACACCAACTGCCAGTCCTGTGTTTCAAAATAAGTGTTATCTGTCAGGGCCAAGCTCAGGGGAGGACGAGGAGTCCACCCTGGCGCTATTCGTCGTGTTCGGTAAATGTCAGATCCGGTGGGAATGTCACATCTGGTATTAGTTTTGACCACCCCAAGGTCCCCCTCGCGGCCCGCCTCATTTTTGTTTTCACGCGAGGTGGGGTCGCTCTCCCCAGTTAGTTTTTTTTTGCTTGTGTGTTTCCTCCCACCTCCCCCTGCCCCTGCCTGTTATCGATTTTATTTTTAAGAGGGCACACTCGTGCGATGTGACCAAGCTGGTTGCAGAGGAAGCAGCGCACAGGGAAAGTCTTTGCAGCTGCAGTCATCGCCGCCATCATCACTCCTCCTCTGGTGGGAATAGGTGGCGCTGGCACAACTGCGCACTTGACACAGGCCTCCACTATAAGCTGGAGAGACGGCTCAGGGTAGAGAGGTAGAGATGTTATAACCTGTTTACATGCATTGTTAGCATTTAACTTTATCATTTCCATTATTAGTTCTTCTAGGGTGTCCTGGTTTTTCACTTGTTTTTCAATTTCTGTCTTTAGCCTCTCCACGAACTCAATGATAGGTTCCGCCGGCCCCTGTTTGATGGAGGCATAGTGGACACGGGGCTCGGTGGTCGGCATCACCATGAATGCCTTCTCGGCAGCAGCTTGAATTTTTAAAATCACAGGCTTTGGGATTTTTTCTGCCTGTGCTTCTGCCTGGGACCACTGCCCTTCGCCTCACAAATGATCCATCGTGATTGGTTTTTTGTCTGCGTCAATGGCGCACTTGGGGGTCTGTAAGAGCTCCGGCAGCAGTTCCCCTAGCATCCTTTTCCATGTGTCCTCCCACAATCTGTATTCAATTGATAGGAGGAGACATTTAAACAATCCTTTCAAGTCGCTAGGGACCACGATATTGGAGGAGAAAGTAGCTTCCAATAAGCCTTTAAAATATTCGCTCTTTCTCCCAAACTCCTTCTGTGTCCTACAGAGCTCCTTTTTATGGGAGTATTCAAATGGCCGCCAATTTGGAATACCCCTTTGCCAAGAATAAAAAACCGGAGAGGCAATGAGTGTGGTCTCCGGTTCCGGGTTCCGATCCCCTGGCCTGTCACTTCCGGTTTCCGGAGCGTGGGAACCGGAAGGAGGGGCGTGGGAATCGGAAGTCGGAAACGGAGGGGCAGGACCGCTTACCGAGGAGGAGCCAGAACACTGGCAACATTCATGGTGATGGGTGGGACCTGTTGAGCTCAGGGGCCACCTCTCTGGGGGTGGAGTAAGAGGAGGAGTTTTAGTAGGAGGAGGAGGAGGAGGAGCCTGGGAAGAAGGAACACCCCTCCCGTGGGAGGAGACAGGGGCAGGACTTGGGGAAGGAGGCGGGAACAGAAAGGGGTTGGGACACGGTGTAGGGGGCAGAGCCACAGTCGGAGGAGGGTACTAATCAATGAGGAAGGGATTCTGGGAAGTAAAAGGAGCCAGAGCACAAGGGACCGGCCGCGCCACGTGGCCGGCGCCATCTTGTGCGCCGGAGTCCAGGAGGCTATTTTGTGTCTCCGGGGGGGATGACTGGAACCTGACTGACTTTGGGGTTTTTGGGGTAGAGCCTGGGGGAGGAGCGGGAGAGGGTTTTGGGGTACATTTACAAACTTTACAACTCTTTAAAACAGGTTTCAGGGTAGAACTCGGGGTGCAACTGGGAGAGATGGAACTGCGGGAAGAGGGATAAGGGGAAGGCTCCCTGAGGGCTGGCGCCTTGCCGCCCGGGCTAGGGTATCGGGAGGACCGAGAGGGGCCAGGCGAGCAGCTGCTGGTCTCCCTGGCTGGGCTGGTCTGCGATTGTTTCTGAGCTGCCGGTCTTGGATCCCCCGATGCAGGGGAAGAGGGATTGGAACGAGGGTTAGGAGAGGGGGGAACAACTGGGGGAACCCGGGATGGCTTGCTTCCCTTCCCCGCCCTATCCTGGGGGGGCGGGGAAGGGCAGGGCGCGCGCCCCCTGTTTTTTCTTTTACAGCTCTACGAATTTGAATGTGTAAACTGAAAAGCCGATCCACGGAGGTGTCGTCCTGATTGCTCAACGCCATGAGCCTTTGTCCTACTAGTTCCCAAAATTGGACTGACTCCATTTGCTGGGGTGACACCGCGGGGAATTGGGAAGCAAGCCATTTTATGAACTTCTTTAACGAACCCGTGAAAACTTTTTTTCCCTCCCTCCAGGGTACCCACAACTTGGAAAAACATCTCCCGCTGCTGTGTGGACAGCTTTGCGCCCATTATGGTGTGCCTCGTACCCACACAGCAGAACGCACTCTCCCACTGCAGCAAAAGAAAACTGAAACAACTGAGAATAAAGGTCCCAGGGCCAGTGAGTCCCCCACCCTCAGGGACTAAAGGAAGGGGTGTTTTTACGGGCCCCCACACCTAGGGCTGCACACCCCACCCAGCCTAATGGTAAGCCCCCCTGCACCTCGTGGGGGGATAATTACCGGCTCCATCGGCCTCTGGAACAGGAGCTCTAACAGGAGACCCCTCCCTCGAAAGTGGTCCTCCGGGCGCAGAGGTTTGCCACCTTCTCCCCGGGAACGCTGCCGACCTGGCCGGCTTCGACCAGAGTAGTCGACGCCCAATGCCTCTGATCCTCAGATCTAAGAGGCTCTTCGTGGGGTCACCAGCGAAGTGGCCCCGCGGTGAGTGCCAAACTGACGTTTCTTCCACCCACTGCCCACCTCATCTGGGCTACCGGCTAGCTCCAGGAAGCCTGCGTCGGTGAGTGGCCCCTGCCCAGCACCACTCTGGGAGCTGCAGAAGAGGTGTAGCAACAGCTACGCCTGGGCGAGTCGTCAGGGAGGGACAAAGAGGCGCAGGAGAGACCTTTTACGGTTATGGAGGAAGGGATTTATGGAAGGAAGAGGCAACAGGTCAGGAGGTTGGGAGAGGGAACCGTAAAAGGCAGTTTGAGGGGTTCTACACAGGCTTAACTATGGGGGAGGAGCAAGGGGAGGGCCAATAACGGTTAACGGGGGGAGGTACAGAAGGCAGGGAAAGGGGTACATTGAGCCAATAAGGCAAACCGAGGGTGCCGATACATACAATATAACCAATCATGAATACCAAAGGGAATGCTTGACACACAAACTTCTAGAACAAAGGGAGGGGCTACAACGGATTGACATCCAGTGGGGCAGGGTTTAGGGTGAGGGACAGGGAAGGTTCCAGATAAAGGAGAGGGGTTTAGGATGACTGACTAGGGAAAAGGTGGGAAAGGGAAAAAACATTATGTACTTAGGGAAACGAAACTGGGACCAGCCATCAACACAGAAGGAATATTAACACTAAACAACGCAACACAACAGATGTACGTTTCTTTTATTTGATGACATATATTTTCATCACTCCTTGGGATTAGTCTGTTCTTCCTGTGCTCCCACCTGCAATGCCTTCTTCGTGGTAGGCTATTGATGTCACCTTAGAAAGGGGTCCATAGTGTGACAAAACACTCCAAAGAAACAGTTTGGTGTGGAAGAGTTTCATGTGGAAGTGTTCATAAATCATGTGTATGTTATTTGTAATATAAATAGATTGCATTTTTATGATCCTTTCTATCTGAAATACCTATGATAGCGATGAATGACGTATGGCCCAGCCTGCTTAAGATCAGACTTTAGGAATAGCTGGAAATGATCTCCCAAATGTCTTCCAATCTTTTCTATATATAAAAAAAGTCGGGCAGTTGTTTCTAAAGGGATAAATTATAGAATGTGATTTGGTGCTTTATGGTGCCGGAATAAACAGAAGTTTTGATAATCCGCATTCTTAGCAGTTTACTTGGAGACTGATTTTTTTTAATCTCCAGATAGAAGACGCCTTGTTGGATACCAGTCGTAAAATTCCAGGCAGCCTTTTATCATCTTACATATCCTCTTACTCATTCATTTCACCTTCCAGCAGTTTAGAAAGAACTTGTTCACTTGAATATTTTTCTTTGGAATGATTTTTAGGAGACGGCTAAATGGCCATAATCCAGGTAGAAACATAAAAACAAGGGTGTGCTATAAAGACAGGACTTCTTAATGCAAAGAGCCCTCTGAAATTCAAAATACCTGCTATAAAATTAAAAATGTAATCTTTGACTTTTAGATGGGAATTTATACTCTTCAGTTTCATTCTGTCAGGTGCATTTTTGCTAACTGCTTGATTCACGCTGAATGGACAGTCCTGTCTTATTCTTGGTATGGCAACAGTGATAGAGATCACTGCTGCTTTCTGTAGAAAGTGGCTGCAAGTTGCTATTATGAGATCTTGTGCAGGTCTAGAGTCTGATTGGATGTGAGGTTCTCATTGTTTCAACAAGCAACTTGGGGTGGCAGTGTCAGAGGTGTTCATTATCTAGGAAGATTTTCATAGGCAATGAGTTTTGCTGAAGTAGCTTTCTCTTCTGGGTGTAGAATATATGTGCATAATTAACTTCCTTGAATCTTAAATAGTGGGGGAGATTTTAGTATCTACGAAACCATTTTTACTAGCTTTTTTATGTGGCCTTAGGTGATGAAAGTGATCTGGATACAATTTTAGAAAAAAGGAAAACGGTGAGCTGTGAGGAAGAGCTGAAGGAGTATTTGGAGAACACCCTTTCTTCTTGAGATCAAATTAGAACAAGGTATGAATTTTGTATCGTCAGCTTAAAAGGTAGAGCATCTTTGAACATTGGTTGTACTACTTAGGCCTTGTTTTAATGCTGTTGTGTGAAGGCATGGAAAAAGAGTGCTTTTCACTTCATGTAAGAATATAGAATAATGTCCCTAGTGAACAAGGTTAAGGCAAATAATGCCCACGGTTTAGGAATGGGACAAAGGAAGACTGCTATCATTCAAAAACCATAGCACATCAGTATTACTGTGCATACCATCACATCCATGCCTTATTCAGAAGGTAAAACTAGTAGTACAGATTCTTGGATCACCGGAATCAGAAGTTGGTCTGCACCATCATCTCTTCACTCATAGATTTGATCTCATTCAAAGTTCTAGGAACTCAGACGTTTAAGATAGCCAAGCACTTGCAACTTTAAAAAACATCTAAAAATTGGTACACTACCGCTCTCCTTCCTGAAGATCTTAGCAGCAGCTCTGAAGCCATAGAGGAAGCAGCACTGTTCACACACCCAGGAGGTTTTTCCTACCTGCTCGATCAGAGGCACATTAGAAAGCAGTAAGAACCTGAGGGGCAGATGCACATACCTTGACACACCTCGCAGTGGGACTGTGGTTAGAGCTGGAGGTTTGATACTCTTACTAATAATTTGAGTCGTTAAAACAAAGCCAGAGGTAACAGACCAAGTGAAATGCAATGCCAGGTTGCAGAAAGAGAATGTTACCTATCTGAAGACCTACATAAATTCCCCATCAAGCCAATGTCCGTGTAAATGAAAACAAGTGTGAATACTGATTTTTCTTGAATCAAGACTCAGCTTTATGTCCAAGTCAAAGGCAAATAAACCACAAAGGCTCCGCTGAGCGCAGTGCAGAACTAACATGGAAGACAGTAATTTGACCTCTTATGTAAGCAGTGTTGGAATGGTTCCCCATCCAAAAGGAAAGATGTCAAATGCTTCTTTGGAAATATTTTAACTTCTGTGCATTTCTTTCTTTGTAATGAACTAATCTCTAACAAGCCAGGAAGTGATTGTGTTCAGTAGAAACAGATCAATGGCAACATTTAGCCTAAAGGTTTTATGAGATTGATCAGGAAGTTCGGTTTGGATTTAAAGGCACTGTAGTCATATTTAATTTTATTTCTCTCCGTACTTGAGTCTCTTAAACAGGGACCTTCAATTGGACAGGAAAAGGACACTGAAGCAAATTGTAATGGATGACGTAATGGCTTACCCAGAAGCATTTTGTGGGAATTGATTTCTTCTAGGTATCCATCAGCCAGCATTTTGGTGTGAAGGAAATGTTCAAACAGGTAAAACAAAAATTCCCGTTGGTTTAAAACCTGACTGCTATATTAGTTTTTCACTTTTGAGAAAATTTTCATGACCTTTAAAATTCAGACTATATCAAGTATTGTTTCAGCCATTGAAGAAAGTGCTTTTGATAGAGATAGGAGAGGGAAACCAAAACATTTCTCAGAGCTGCACTTTGAACTGTGTCCTTGTTACAAATGGCACTTGAGCAAATTGGCCTTTGGAACAGAAAATGACAAGGTAACAGGCTTATCATTACAGATTTGAGTGTTCCAGGTTCTTTAGATAGTAAGCGATCTATTCAAGATGATCTCTTACTGATATAGATCCATTTTGAGAAGGGATATGGATTTCTTAGACGAAAGCAAATCCCTATGTTAAAACGTTGTGGTGGATGTTTTTTGTTGTTGTTTTGCTTTTAGAACTTGCAAGGCACAATCGACTTCATAGTTCGAGATCCAAATAAGACCACGACATTCCAAACAGGTGTTTCTTTTTGGTTGTTTTTCAATCGGTATATCTTTGGATTGTGACCAGTAGAACTGTGCTTGAACTGGAAAGAAGTAGCGGAGGTTTCAGAAGTGGAACATACGGTAGAACAGCAAGCTGAGTGCATTGTGCAAGGAGAGGAAAGAGAGGAAAATGATAAGAGTTTCCTGAGTTGGAAGGGACCCCTAGGGATCGTCAAAGTCCAACTCCTGGCCCTGCACAGACACTCCAACAGTCCCACCCTCTGCATCCCTGAGAGCATTGGCCAAACGCTCCTGGATCTCTGGCAGCCTTGGGGCTGTGCCCATTGCCTGGAGAACCTATTCAGTGCCTGACCAGCCTCTGAGGAAAAAAAAATTTCCGTGATAGCCAGCCTAATCGTCCCCTGACACAGCTCCTGGCATTCCCTTGTCTCCTGTCCCTGGTCGCAGAGAGCAGAGAGCAAAGCTGTCCCAGTGCTGCCCTTGAGAGGAGCTGCGAGGTGCCAAGTGAGGTGTGGGCTCAGTGTCCTCTCTGCAGCTGAACCAAATGCCCTCAGCCACTCTTTGTATGGCTTCCCCTCCAGCCTCTTCACTCTCTCGGTGTCCCTCCTTTGGACATTTCTCCAATAGCCTGAGGTCTTTCTGACGTTGTGGCATCCAAAATTGCCCCCAGGGCTTGAGGAGAGCGCAGTCCCAGCTCAGAGCAGAGCAGGACAATCACCTCTCTCGAGCGAGCGGTGCCACAAGATAGGGACAGCTGTCAAAAACCAGCTGGAGAAACAAATCTAACAGAGAAACAGGTGATCTTGGCACAGGAAATGGAAGAAGCAGAGGAAGAAGAAGATGAGGAGAGGATTCCTTGTAAAAGTGAAGAAAATGAGCATGCAGAACAGGGACTAAGCATTATGCAGATAAGTGAGCAAGAGAATAAGTTTGAAAGTGAAGGCAGTTTTGTCCAAAAGAAGGAGAAATAGGAAGTCTTTTTGCTGAAAATGAATAGAAAGGTTTATTCCCTTTAGTTTGTATACGAAGCGCACAGGGCTCTAGATCCTTTTGTGGGAAAATGGTGTGTGTAAAGTTGCCAATCATTTTGGAGCGAATTTGTAGGGTTTTGGGGTCCCAGGTGAATTTTGGGTTGCATTCTGGGGATTTGGGGGTTCCCAGGTGAATGGGGGGGGGGGGATTTGGGGAGATCCAGGTGAGTTTTGAGGCATCCCAGGTCGATTTTGGGGGAGAATTTGTGGAATTTTGGGGGATCCCAGGTAGCGAGGTTTGCCGTTGTGTTGGTTTGAAAGTAAAACCAATGCGAGACTCCAAGTCAGTAATACAATTTAATAGGAGAAAAGAGAAAAAATAAAACACATGCAATAATACAAAAGAAAAAACCACCAACAAAGTCAGAAATACAACCTGACACCCTGTCAGTCAGGGTGTTGGTAGTAGTCCGTATAAATGGTGGCTGCAGTCCTCCTGGATGACAGATGTGGTTCAGTTGAAGCAGTGCTCCTGTAGAAGGTGCAGTTTTCCTCCGAAGATCCAGCGATGATGTGGAAAAAGGTCAGACTTTCCTCTGGGATCCAGTGGAAAGGACTTCCTTGGTGTTCTAAATCTCAGTTTTTATTTAGGTAGGAAATGTTTGGCTCCTCCCCCTGGCTGGAGCATCTCCCAATGGGATGATGTAATCTTATCAGTCACACAATAGGACTTAATGGCCCATTAACAGAATATATCTTCTGGAGGAAGGATGGGTTGTGAAAAGATAATGATGACCATCCCCCTGATCTTATCAGATGGCAGATCAGCAGGGGATATCTTCCACAGAGATAAGGATCACCACCCGTCCCACATTTTAACAGATGGTGATAGAATACACATTTTTGCATGGTACCCCAGGACAGGGGTGAATTTGTGGAATGTGGGGAGTCCCAGTTGAATTTTAGGGGGAATTTGTGGAATTCTAGGGATCTCAGGGGAATTTTGGAGGGAATTTGGTGAATTTTAGGGTATACGTCTGAATTTTACGGTTCTCAGGTGAGTTTTGGGGATGCCAGGAAGATTTTGGGGTGTTCTGTCGATTTTGGGTTATCCAGGTGAGCATTTGGGAGTCATGGGAGAATTTTGGGATGAATTTGGGGGATGCAGGTGGATTTTCCAGGGAATTTTGGTGATTTTTGGGAGTCCCAGCTGGGTCTTGGAGTGAATTTGGTGGATTTGGGGGTATCTGGGTGGGTTTTGAGGGGTATTGGAGACATTTTGGGGTGAATTTGGGAGGTGTTGGGAGGACTGGGTCTTGGGGGTGATTTGAGGGATTTGGGGGGTTGCAGGTGGAATTTTGGGGTGAAGCCCTGGGATTTGGTGGTTCCCCGTGAATTTTGGGGTGAATTTGTGGAATTTTGGAAGTTTCCAGGTGAGTGCTGGGCATCCCAGGAGGGACTTCGGGTTGAATTTTGGGTATTTTGGGTTTCCCAGGTGAATTTCTGAGGTGAAAAGGTTGGAAAAGGTCTTTTTTGAAAACAAGTTAAAGCCAGAAGGTTATTGAAAATTAATAGATGTGATGCAAGAAGGTAATATGCAGACAATACACAGCGAGACGAATCATGGGAAAAATACAGTGGTAACACATGAGTGTGTGAGGATGGGATCAGTATAGCTAAGGCTCAGTTGAAGTTGAATTTGGAAAAGCATGCCAAAAATAAGAATAATAAAGGCACCTACGGGTATTTCAGTGGGAAAAAGAAGATGAAAAGAAACCTATCACACCTCCCCTATTTCCCCCCCGCCCCACCCCCATAAGCCGGACAGGACTAGTGACAACAAACAAGGAGAAGGCTGAGGTACTCAACAAGTGTTGGTCTCAATTTTTACTGCCAGTCGCTATTTCCACATCTCTCCCCTTATTGGACTGGTGGACTTGATTCTAAGCCCTAGTAGCAGGTCAGCTTTCAGACCACTTGAGGAACCTGAACATGCAAGACCATGGGACCCACCCAGAGGCATGTCAGGGCCCTGAGAGAACTGGCAGCTGTAGTTGCTAAGGTGCTTCTACCGTCATATTTGAGAAATCAAGGCAACCAGCTGAAGTCTCCAGACACTGTGTTGCATTGACTCCAATACTCTTGGTCTTTTTTGTAAATCTTAGAGCTCTGAGTCAATTTCTGCAGAGGATTCCCAATGCAGTTTCAAAAATGGAATCTTTGTTATTGGTCCTCATGTTGATCTTGGATATTTCCATTTTCTGCACTCCTATATTTTCGAAACATTTGTAATGACTGAAAAGAAAGCTGAGACGAGGCATTATGCTCTTTCCAGTGATATAAATGGACCAGTATTCTTTTCAGACAAATATATTTTTGCTGTGTCTAAGCACATGTGCATACCTGTGTTTGATTTATGTGTCCAGGTTTTGGCAATGGGGCAGCCACAGGGCCGTCCTGTGACAATGGCCCAGGTGCTGCCCTGTCCCGCTTTCTTCCAACTGGCTCCACTTCAGGATGTCCTCCCTGCTGAGAGAAGAGGCTGGGACAGCACCTTTAAAAATGTTACTTTCTGGGTTTTTTTGTTTTGTTTTGTTATTTTTACAGTTACTAAAAACCTTCACCCTGATTTTTTCATGTGTTGGGTTTGGGGTTTTTTTCAGTTTTGAGTGGGTTTTTTGGGGGGCTTTTTTTGTCTCTTTGGGGATTATTGGTTGGGGTTTTTTGTGTGTTTGTTTGGTCTGCTTTTTTTTGTTTGTTTGTTTGTTTTTTTATTACGATTTTGTACAGTTTTTTAAGCAAATTGATTGGAAAACTGAATAGTTTTCCACTCTGGTCTCCTGGATTCACCTGAGACTCTTCCTAGGCATCTCCCTGATCCTTTTTGCAATGAGTCTCACATCATTCTCCTGAAGAAACTGTCTGCTTATGGTTTGGATGGGTGGGCTTTTTGCAATGAGTCTCTGTCTTGGTTTGAAAGACAGGTATGGTCTAAGGAAAGGCAAGACCCCCCTTCCTGAGATGCAGAATGCAACCCCCTCCCTTTTAATTATTTTAGATCCAAATCAGACGCTTTCAGGAAGGAGATGTGGGGATAAGAATAACAGTTTTTTACTGATATCTAACAAGACCGGAAAACAACAGCTATAAAAATTGACAACAGAACAGAACAGTATAGCTCAGCTCCAGTCCCTTTTGGCCTCAGGCCGTCTCTCGGTGCTCAGTTACCGGTGCTGTGGGCAGGACAGGTCCCGCGCAGTCGAAGAGGGCTGGAGTGATGGTGGCGGCCCAGGGGTGTGCAGGATGGGAAAGTGACTCCCCATCACGGTGTCGGTCGTGGTGCTCAGCAGAGTGTCCAGAGGTAGTAGGGTGAGGTGGGAGAGCAGCAGAGGGACGTCCAACGGCAGGGAGTGTGGATCTCAGCTTTGGGATGGCAGGGGAGATGCCAGACCAGAGCCCGGGCTGTCCTTCCACTCCAGGAGCCAAGCGAGAGAGAGTCCCCCGCTCCAGACCCCCTGTCCCACCTTTCCTTTTCCGGTTTCCCCCCCTCCCCCTCCACCCACCCCCCTACCAGAGAACATTATCTATCGTTTTAAGGTGTAGCCACAACTACTTAGCATAACAATGGGAGAAATTCCACAGAAAGAAAAGGGAAGCATTCAACCCCCAACATTATCCACCCCTTTGTTTCTCCCATACTAATATGCTATATCAAATTAAACCGTTACATTATAAATACATACATGCAGCTAGAGTCATAGGCTCAGTACTGTATAGGTATTTCACCCTAAAACAAGGTATCCTTGTGGTATGCATTGGGTCTCTCCACTCTTTTGCATCACCCTCCAGGTGCAACCTGGTCCCTGAGCGAATACAACTCCACGGGTGGGATTGTCTTTGCTGGAGGCAGGATTCACCCAAACAGTTTTTCCTAGCATACCTCTCATGTGTACCACTGGAACCTTATCTCCATCTAATATTCCCAAGGGCTCAGACTGGGCAGGGCCTGCTCGGTTAGTGGAACCTCGGGTGTTCACTAAACATGTGGCCTTTGGTACATTAATCTCCCAGTTCTTCAAAGTTCCCCCACCCAGTGCCTTCAAGGTGGTTTTAAGCAGGCAATTGCACCGTTCAACTTTCCCTGCAGCTGGTGCATGGTAGGGGATATGGTACACCGACTCAATGCCATGTTCTCTAGCCCAGGTGTGTATAAGGCTGTTCTTGAAATGAGTCTCATTGTCTGACTCAATTCTCTCAGGGGTACCATGCCTCACAAGAACTTGTTTTTTCCAGGCCCAAGATGGTGTTCCGAGCAGTGGCATGAGGCACAGGGTAGGTCTCTAACCATCCAGTGGTGGCTTCCACCATGGTCAGTACATAGCGCTTGCCCTGGCAGGTTTGAGGCAGTTTGATGTAGTCAATCTGCCAGGCCTCTCCATACTTATATTTGGCCCATCGCCCCCCATACCAGAGGGGCTTCACCCGCTTGGCCTGCTTGATGGCAGCACACGTCTCACAGTCATGGATAACTTGAGAAATACTGTCCAAGGTTAGATCCACCCCTTGGTCTCGTGCCCACTTATAGGTGGCATCTCTGCCCTGATGACCTGAGGCATCATGGGCCCATCGAGCCAGGAACAACTCTCCCTTGTGCTGCCAATCTAAATCTATCTTCGACACCTCTATCTGTGCAGCCTGATCTACCTGCTCATTGTGTCGGTGTTCCTCATTAGCCTGACTCTTGGGGACATGGGCATCTACATGATGGACGTTCACAGGCAGCTTCTCTACCCAGGTGGCAATGTCTTTCTATTCATCGGCAGCCCAGATTGGCTTTCCCCTGCGTTGCCAGTTAGCCTTTTTCCACCTTTCAAGCCAACCCCACAGAGCATTGGCTACCATCGATGAATCAGTGTAAAGGTAGAGTTTTGGCCACTTCTTTCTTTCAGCAATGTCCAGGGCCAGCTGAACAGCTTTGAGTTCAGCAAGTTGACTCGATCCACCTTCTCCTTCGGTAGCTTGTGCAACCTGTCGTGTGGGGCTCCATACGGCTGCTTTCCACTTCCGGTTCATCCCCACGATGCGGCAGGAACCATCAGTGAAAAGAGCATAGCATGTTTCATCTGCTGGCAGTTGGTTATATGGTGGGGCTTCTTCGGCCCGGGTCACTTGTTCCTGTTCCTCTTCATCGGCAAGACCAAAGTCTTCCCCTTCCGGCCAGTTGGTAATTATCTCCAAAATCCCAGGGCGATTCGGGTTTCCAATACGGGCGCGTTGTGTGATGAGGGCAATCCATTTGCTCCATGTGGCGTCAGTGGCAAGGTGGGTTGAGGGAACCTTTCCTTTAAACATCCACCCCAGCACTGGCAGTTGGGGTGCCTGGAGGAGTTGTGTTTCAGTGCCAACCACCTCTGAGGCAGCTTGAACCCCTTCATAGGCGTCCAAGATCTCCCTCTCCGTTGGAGTATACTTGGCCTCGGACCCTGTGTAGCTTCGACTCCAGAATCCCAGTGGTCGGCCTCGCGTCTCACCAGGCACCTTCTTGCCACAGGCTCCAGGACAGACCATGGTGCCCGGCTGCAGAGTAGAGCACGTTCTTCACATCTGGTCCCGTCCTGACTGGGCCAAGGGCTACTGCATGAGCAATCTCCTGCTTGATCTGGGCAAAGGCTTGCTGCTGCTCAGGGCCCCAGTGGAAATCGTTCTTCCTGCGGGTGACCAGGTAAAGAGGGCTCACAATCCGGCTGTACTCAGGAATGTGCATTCTCCAAAAGCCTATGGCACCTACGAAGGCTTGTGTTTCCTTCTTGCTGGCTGGTGGAGACATTGCAGCGATCTTATTGATGACCTCACTGGGAATCTGGCGCCGTCCATCTTGCCACTTTACTCCCAGGAACTGGATCTCTTGGGCAGGCCCTTTGACTTTGCTCTTTTGAATGGTGAAGCCGGCTCCCAGCAGAATCTCAGTGATCTTTTCTCCTTTCTGAAATACCTCCATTTCCGTGTCCCCCCACACAATGATGTCATCAACGTACTGCAGATGTTCTGGAGATCCACCCCTCTCCAGTGTAGCCTGGATCAATCCATGACATATGGTGGGGCTGTGTTTCCACCCCTGGGGCAGTCGATTCCACGTGTATTGCACACCCCTCCAGGTGAAAGCAAACTGAGGCCTGCACTCTACTGCCAGAGGAATGGAGAAAAATGCATTGGCGATGTTAATGGTGGAGTACCACTTTGCTGCCTTGGACTCCAGCTCGTACTGGAGTTCCAGCATGTCCGGCACAGCAGCTCTCAGTGATGGAGTCATTTCATTCAATGCACTATAGTCCACGGTTAATCTCCATTCCCCTTCAGATTTACGCACAGGCCAGATGGGGCTGTTGAAGGGTGAGTGGGTTTTACTGACCACCCCTTGGCTCTCCAGCTCACCGATCATCTTGTGGATGGGGATCACGGCATCTCGATTCGTCCCGTACTGCCGGTTGTGCACTGTTGAGGTAGCAATTGGCACCTGTTGCTCTTTCACCCTGAGGAGTCCCACTGCAGATGGGTTTTCTGATAGCCCAGGCAGGGTGTTCAACTGCTTAATGCCCTCTGCCGCCACAGCAGCTATTCCAAAAGCCCACCTGAGTCCCTTTGGGTCTTTGTAATAGCCGCTCCTGAGGAAGACTAGGCCTAGGATACATGGTGCCTCTGGGCCAGTCACAATTGGATGTTTCTGCCACTCTTTCCCAGTCAGGCTCACCTCAGCCTCCAGCAAAATCAATTCCTGAGATCCCCCCGTAACCCCGGCAATTGAAACAGGTTCCTCCCCGACATGTCCCGATGGTATTAATGTACACTGTGAACCAGTGTCAACCAATGCACTGTGTTCCTGTGGCTCTGATGTGCCAGGCCATCGGATCCACACCGTCCAAAAGATCCGGTTTTCCCGTGCCTCTCCCTGGCTAGAGGCAGGGCCCCTCTAGCCCTGGTTATTATTTCTCTCCTGGGCATACATAGTGGAGGTTCCTTCAAGGGGATCTGACAGATCATCTTCCCTTCTGTAATACCCTGCACCTTGGTCATGGGAGGCTGAGGCTACCTTCACTTTAGTGGAGTTCCCTCTGTTAGTGTTTTCCTCCCTGAGTTGGCGCACCCGTGCTGCCAGGACAGAAGTGGGTTTCCCATCCCACCTTCTCATGTCTTCCCCGTGGTCACGTAGAAAAAAACACAGGTCAGCACGTGGGGTGTACCCTCTCTCCCTAGTTGGGGGGCGTTGGGCTCTGCTTTTGGGGTCCATGACTCGCACTGGTGCTGCACTGATCTTCCTCACCTCTTCCCTTATCTCCTTCATGTCCTCCTTAAACTCCTCTCTGAGGGCCTTAACCACAGCAGAGACATGAGCCTGCATTGGGCCAGCCATCATACTCTGAAAATTCCTGAGCCTGTTGGCAACAGAACCCACTGTCACTTGGTTGGTATCAGCATTAATCATTGCAATAAAGGGGGTATGTTGAGATGGGCCCAGCTTTGCCAGATTCCACAACCTCTGCCCTGTGCACCTGACCTTGTCGGGGTCATTGTCATGCTGTCCATCCCTCCCAAAAAGCACCTCCAGTACTGCCACTTCTCTCAGCTGTTGGATCCCTTCCTCAAGGGTATTCCAAGGGGTTCTCTGGTGGTGCTCCTGCATTCTTTCCCTGTGGACAAATCTCTCACACTCATTAAAAGTTGCTCCCAGAGGGAAAGGAGACCTGTCTCCCTTACAAATACTTGGTCCACACCTGAGTCCTGGGTCAAGGCTCCCAAATTCCTTGCCTCAGTACCATCCAGTTGCACACCTGTACCCATAAGGTCCCAGACCCGCAGTAACCAGGTTGTAAAAGGCTCACGGCCCCGTCGTACAATGTCTTTTTGCAGGTTACGGAGACTCTCATATGACAGGGACTCGGTGATGATCTCAACTTCTGGCTCCCCTGCTGGTTGTGAGGGGCCCCCTTCCTGAACCTTATTATCTAGGTGCCTTGTTTTCATCTTAGACTTCCTAGTTTCCACAGGGGCAACTGCTGCTGCTGAGTGCCCTTGCAGTTCAGCTGGAACCTGTACAGATGTTGGGAGAAGATTTCACCTGCTGCCACTTCCTCATAGTAAGTACCATTATTGAAGTAACCCCAAAAACACACACTTAGAGTGCGATAGCTCTGAATCCATGTGGCCATCTTCCAGCGAAAATTAAAAATCCATTAATTCCTCAACAGATCAACCCACAAAATGAACCCGATAATAGCCACAGTAACCTTGGTTATGAGACTCATGTTTAAAAAAGGCCTTGCAAATGGGAGACATATAGCAGTGACCACATGGAGGCCAATCCAGGGTAAGCTAGAGAGCATGGTGTCACCTACCACAAGCTTGGGTAATTCAAGAACTGTTAGCCCCTTTTCTACCCGTCTCTGAATGCCCTCAGGCAATGCCTCACGTTCCGGGCGCCAAAATCTGTCTTGCTTTGAAAGACAGGTATGGTCTAAGGAAAGGCAAGAGCCCCTTTCCAGCGATGCAGAGTGCAACCCCCCTCCCTTTTAATTATTTTAGGTCCAAATCAGAGGCCTTCAGGCAGGAGATGTGGGGATAAGAATAACAGTTCTTTGCTGATATCTAACAAGGCAGGAAATCAGCAACAACTATAAAAATTGACAACAGACCATAACAGTATGACTCAGTTCCAGTCCCTTTTGGCCGCAGGCTGTCTCCCTGCGCTCAGTTACCGGTGCTGTGGGGGCAGGGCAGGTCCCGCGCAGTTGAAGAAGGCTGCGGCCCAGGGGTGAGAGGGATGGGGAAAGTGACTCCCCCCTCACAGTGTCGGTCGTGGTGCTCGGCAGAGTGTCGGGAGATAGTAGGGTGAGGTGGGAGAGCAGCAGAGGGATGTCCAACGGCAAGGAGCGGGGATCTCAGCGCTGGGGTGGCAGGGGAGATGCCAGATAGGAGCAGGGGGCATCAACTCCCTCCACGAGCCAAACGAGAGAGTTTTCCAGCCCACTCCGGACCCCCGTCCGGCCTTTCCTTTTTCCCGTTTCACCCCCAGCCCACCGTCCACACACCTCCCTTCGAGAGAACATTAACTTAAGGTGTAGCCAATTAGCATAACAATGGGAGAAATTCCACAGAAAGAAAAGGGAAGCATGCAACCCCCAACAATGGAGTACACCACAGCGAAGGTGTGTGAAAGGGCACTGCCCCAGCTTTTGCCCTGGTGTGCAACGGCTGTGTGCTACTTTTCCAATCAGCAAGAGCACTGAGAAGTGAAAGCGATTGTGAAGGAGCTCTTTGGCTGCTCGTGTGCTCTTCACTGCACTGCGCTCCCAAGCCCGTTGCCCTGCGGCTTCCTTCTTGGCCTTCTGCTGTCCGGACAAAGCTGAACTCCAGCGGCCACTTTCAGCTCTGCCCAACAGCTTGTTCTCAGTTCTGCGGGCAAGCACGCCCTGATGCCTTGGCTCCGAGTGCAAAGTCCCTAACGAGCTCACACTCAGTGCAATGCACCCAGAAAGACGCTCTCGCTCGTCTTTCAAGGAGCGATTCCTAACAGCAGAAACAGCAGAAGCACAAACTGGATGACGAGTAGGGACAATGTAGAACACGTCCCTTTCCTGGCACATTTTCATGTGAGATATGTCCCTCCAGGTCCTCGGTCCATGCCAAGCTCTATGTGCTGTGAGCGCTGCTACAGGCAGCTGAGAAGGACCGTGGAGCTAGCAGCGAGTTCGGAGAGCGCTGAGCACGTAGTCAAGGAGCGAGAAGTGCCCCTGCAATGCGGTGCTAATAGCAGCTTCCTCGCGGCAAGGGCGAGCTCCTGCCACCGGACATTCTCGTCCTGGTAACAGATCTCTGTGAAGGGAGTAGGCGAAAAGCTTTCGTTTTCCATTCGAACTGCGAGAGTGGCAGACTGTTGCACGGAGCTCTGAGAACAAAGGTGCATGCCCTAGGCGGGCTTGGGCAGAAGCAGCGTTCTCGAGCGTTTGGCTGCCGGCACACTGCTGGCTGTGTGGCGCCGCTTCAGCGGCTTCTGGCTGCCGGGGAGTGAAAGCAGCACCAGACATGGGTGAGGGCGGTGATCGAAGCCGCACGAGTACCCTGCTTGTGTGTGCCACTGTTGGAGTCAGTAAGTCAGGAGTTTCTCTGAATCCTTCAGGGAGAGATCAGAATGCAGGGATTGAGTTGAAACCTTTGGATGGATTGAAGTATATTAGGCCTCTTACTTATAAGGCAGAGGTGTAGACTTAAGCTATAACATAAGAGAAAGAAAATAAGTAAGTAAACGGAATGAGTTTTAACTCCTTTTAGTGAGCAAAAGGTCTTAGATGCCTAAGAAGTAGTACATGTTCTAGGGAAGGTTGAAAAACATGCTAGTGTTTTCTTAGAGGCTCCAAGAACTTAGCTTTAGACATAATAGAGTTAGAGTTAAGAATATTGCTTACATTTTTCAGTTAGAACAAGATAGGCCATGAACGTAATTTATACGTAGCTTAGCATGTTAAGAAATTAGAATTCTAATAGGTCAAGAAGTACTGGTCCGAGTCTGGTCCGATTCTATGTCTTAGTATGCTCGTAAGTTTCTATAAAAGAAGAGGCTTGGAAAGAGACATTGCTTTTAGCCATTGCTTTTATGGCACAGCTTTTGCTCTGCTTTTGTTTTCGCCGCTGAAATCAAGACCCGAGAAGAATATAGGAGCTGCCCGGCTCCTCCGGCCCTGCTGGGACCACAGGGAGCTTCTGCTTCTGTTTGGGACTTTCAGCTAGAAACTGGAATGGACTTTGTTAGCTTTGACTCTGCATTTGAGACTGATGTGCTTCTACAATAAATAACTTTACAGCTACTATTAGCCGCTTTGCTTTTTACATAAAAGAAGAAGGAGCCTGACAGTGTGGGTGCACAAGAGGCACCCGGAGGTCCCCTGCAACCTCACATTTGGTGCCCCGTGTTTGGTGCCATGCTTTTGCTTCGCTTTGCAAGGCTTTATATCTACTGTCGGGCCTCCCTGGAACCCTCATTTGAGTGTGGCAAGAAGAAGGGTGGACACCCCACCGGTTGCTGAGAGGAGCAAGCACCCCTAAAAGGTGGACGAAGGGGACTGTGTCTGGACCTTCTCATCGCCTGTCTTATATTGAGGTGAGCTTTGGGGTGAAGAGTAGTGCCATTTAGAATTAGTGAAATGCGAAATAATATGTCAAAAGAGCAGAAATATGTCTTTGATTACTTAAAATTCTTGTTAAGAAAGCATGGTTTTAACGTTTCTGAAAAAAAGTTGAAAGAGCTTTTAGTATATGCTCATAGTGTGTTTCCTGATATAGATCTTGATTCTGCCTTAAGTGCTTCTTATTGGGATCAGATAGGAGTTAAGCTTTTTGAAGATGTTACTCGAGGTGATAAGACAGCCCCGTTGCTGTTACCAACTTGGAAGTATGTTAGTGATTCTCTGTTAATGCATAATCTTGTCGATACAGAGGTTTCCTCTCTCCCTTCTGTGATGCCCTTGCGAGACTTTGAGGGAAATTCTGGTACCGAGGCCCCCCCACCGCGGTCTCCTGCAGCTAGGGAGGATGGCCCTGACCGTGATCTCGGGGTCTCGCCGTCGTGATTGTTACACCGTGAGCCCTGTTTTACTAGCGCGGGACCTGGTTCTGTCCCACCGGCCCCCGAACGGAGTTTCGATGGCGAAAGAGCTGCGGATCCTGTACCGGGTTCCGGTGTCGGGGATTCGGGTGATTGTCAGTTTCCCTCCCCTCCGCGGTTGAGTCGAGCGGCAGCGCCAGCTGTGGCTGCGCTGGAAGCACGGCGCGATTTTTACGGCATGACTTCCGGTGCTAGGTACCTGCCGTGCCGGCCGCTTCTTTTAACGGTAGCTGCTCCGCCGTTTTTTCTACCTTGCACCGGGACGATGCGGGCTTTGCTGCATTTTACGCGCCTTTTCCACAAATGACTCAGTCGGCTTTCATACCTTATGCCGCGAGTTTGGATTCGGGAGCGCATTCGGTGGGTTTTCCATCTCTGCATACTTATCGGGACCGCGCAGAAGTTTTCGAACAAGGGCTGCCGCATGACGTCAGTCCTTTGCGTCGGGCAGCCATAACGTCTTCTGCGCCTGCGCGTCCCCAACCCGCCCCACGTTGCTGTGTTCATTGTGCACCTACGGAGGCGGAGCCGCCGGTTCCCGCCCCCCGCCGGATTTCTCGCCCAGCTTCGGAGGCGGAGTCGCCAATTCCCGCCCCCCGTCGGGTTTCTCGCCCACCCTCGTAGGCGGAATTGCCGGTCCCCGCCCCCAGCCCGACCGGCAATGTGATCGGGAGATCGGGATCCCCCCTCCCCCCCCGCGTAGCCGCGGTGCTGCGGTTTCTGTGCCTGCATGGGACAACCCTCCTTCTGTGTCCATAGACGAAGCAGAGTTGGCAAAGAAGAGGGGGAATTGGAGGGAGGAGGGGCAGGACGGCGTGATTGAGGGTGAGAGGGAAGATCAGTGGGCTGTTGAGAAAAAGAGAGGAGTTGATTGTCCCGTTCCAGGGAGATCAGAGGTTCCAACATCAAAGCCAGAAAACTCAAACGGGGAAAGAAGTTCGTCTGTTTTTAAGCCTGAGGATTCTCAGTCAAAGACTCCACAGCATGTTTCTGTAAATTGGACAGCAATGAGGCACCAAGCAATTAAAGAGAAAGATTTTCATTAAGCTACTGAACCGTTATTAGCTCTGCCTGTTAGATACGGCAGAGGAGGAGTGAACCCTAGATGGGAACCAATAGGTCATCAAGATGTTAAGGAGCTGAGGAAGGTATTGAAGGAGGATGGATTGGGCTCACCATATTTTAGGCAATTATTGAGAGGAATGTTTAACAGTGTGGATTTGACACCGCATGATTGCCGTTGTATTGCTGGAGCATTGTTGACGGAATCGCAATTAATTTTGTGGGAAGGAAGGTGGAAAAGGTTTTTAAATAAATTAATTGAAGGATATGCTGGGGGTCCCAATGCTCAGTTTACACTGGCAGATTTAGCAGGAGAAGCCCCACATGATAGAACTGAAGACCAGGCAGTAGATTTGCCTAGAGCAGTGCTCAATGATATTAAGAGGGCTGCCTGCAAAGCCTTGCTTCTGACTCAGCCAGCGGGGACCCCAGAGGGAGATTTTGTGCAAATTAAACAAGGGCCAACAGAACCCTATGCAACATTTGTTGACCGCCTATCACAGGCCCTGGACAGGCAATGTGAAGATGATAGAATCCGTACACTGATGCTTCAAACTCTTGCTTTCATGAATGCTAATAGTGAGTGTAAAAAAAGTTATTCAAAGCCTGCCGGATTCTAACCCCGATCTCTCACGGATGCTAGAGGCTTGCAGTAAGATTGGCACTCCCCAACATATAGCTACTCTTCAAGCAGATACTATGGGAGAGAAGATTGGGGCAAAACTTAAAGAGAATAATGATTACCTTGCAAAGGCTCTTGATAATCTTAGTTCAGCACTTTTGCAAAATAATAAGTTTCAGAAAGATGGTGCTTCTAAAGGATCATGTTATAGATGTGGAAAATCAGGACATTTGATAAAGAATTGCCCAGAGCCAGCAGAGAGCAAAAAGTCAACTGGTCGTTGCCCAAGATGCAGAAAGGGGAAGCATCAAGCTAGCCAATGCCGATCTAAATATGATATTGAAGGGAATCTGTTGACGGGAAACGGGAGAGTGAGGGGGCCCCACCGTGTGCCGAAACAAATAGTGGCTTTCCAGCAGCCAGGAGGCTTCCCTGGGGCAGGATACATGAATTATCCGGCCCCATCATACCCTGGGTGGCCAGTCAGTAACCCAACGATCCCACCCTTTTACCCCCAGGGGCACAATGCGAGCTGGCAACTTCCAAATTAACCTGCTTTTTACAGAATTGTCATGCAGTTGTTTCTACAGGAGTGACAGGAACTTCACAAAGGAGACAAGATTTTCTAATTATAGGTAAAGAAAGGAATCGTATTTTGGGACTTGTGGTTTTTCCGACTATTGTTTCAGCAAATTGTAATGAAGAATTGACAGTTTTAGTTCAAGCCTGGTGCCTTCCACTTGCCATTCTAGCAGGAACTCCAATAGCTACAGCTGTTGCTTTGCCACCTAATCTAGAGGAGCAGCTTGTTGAAGGTCAACAGATGTCAACTGGGAACATGAATATAGCTTCTCATGTTTTTTGGGTGGAACATATAGGCCGCAACCGACCAAAACTGACTTGCAGCCTAACTCATAATAACAAAACTATTGAAATTACAGGTCTCCTGGACACTGGTGCTGATGTTACAGTGATTTCTTATTTGCTTTGGCCAAAGGACTGGACTTTAATTACTCCTTTAGATCCTATTACAGGTATTGGAGGGGCCACTGTTTGTCAACGAAATGAATACGTGATCACAGTCAGAGGACCAGCGGGGAAGACAGCGGCCATCTGTCCCTTTGTGGTGCAAAGACCCATCACAGCCTGGGGAAGGGACCTGCTGTCTCAGTGGGGAGCAAGGCTGGAAGTGGATTTTTGTGAAAAGCCATGACAGCATTTATCACTCCAAAATTATCCTGGAAAACTAATAATCCTGTATGGGTGAGTCAATGACCTCTGGAGGAAGAGAAATTGAGTGCTCTTAAAGAACTGATTAGAGAACAACTACGAAAAGGCCACATTAGAGTGACGAACAGTCCGTGGAATTCACCAGTGTTTGTCATTCGCAAGAAAGCATCTGGTGCCTGGAGGCTGCTTCAAGACCTCAGGAAGATCAATGAAGTAATAGAAGACATGGGACCACTACAACCGGGTCTCCCTTCGCTCTCAATGATCCCGAGAGACTGGCCTCTTGTTATTATTGACTTAAAAGACTGTTTTTTCAATATCCCACTCCATCCAGATGACGCTCCACAGTTTGCTTTTTCTATTGCAAGTATCAACAGACAAGAACCCCTGCAAAGATACCACTGGGTGGTTCTGCCACATGGAATGAAGAACTCTCCTACTATATGTCAATGGTTTGTGGCTCAGGCTTTGGCCCCTGTGCGGCAAAAGCATCCTCGAGCAATGATTTTACATTACATGGACGATTTACTTATTTCAGCTTTGACTCAAAAGGAAGTAAAAGAGGTTTGTGATGACGTTGTTGCAGCAGTTCAGGAAGCAGGACTTGAAATCTCCACTGAAAAAATACAAGAAGTTTCACCATGGAAGTATTTAGGGTGGAGAATGACAGAGCATTCCATCAAGCCTCAGAAAATTCAGCTCCAAACTAAGGTCAACAACTTACAAGATCTGCAGCAACTTTTGGGGGAAATCAACTGGATCAGAGTTACTTTAGGGATTACCAATTATGAACTTGCTCCGGTTTTTGACTTGCTTAGAGGGAATTGTGACATCACTTCTCCGAGATCTTTGACACCTGAAGCTCAGAAAGCCCTTGAAAAGGTCACTGAAGCCCTTCAATCTAGACAAGCTCATCGATGTGTGCATTCATTGCCTTATTTTCTTGCAATTTTGGGGGGAAACAAACAGTTATATGGACTGATATTTCAGTGGGACGTTCTGAAAGGGGACCCTTTGTTGATAATAGAATGGGGTTTTTTATCTTCTAGGAGTCCTAAGACAATTTTTACCACGATGGAAATGTTGGCTCAGATTGTAATTAGAGCCAGGGAAAGGTTAATGGCCATTGCAGGTCGGGATTTTACCATAATCTACTTGCCTTTGAGGAGAGAGTATTTTGATTGGGCATTGCAAAAGTCAGAGGATTTGCAGATTGTGTTGTTAAATTTTTCGGGTATTTGTTCTCTACATTTCCCAAGTCACAAGTTATTGCAAGCAAAATTAAATTTTAGGGAAAAGCCCATTTTAAGTCAAGTGCCTCTGGAAGCTATTAGTGTTTACTGATGGTTCAGGGAGAACCCATGTCTTGGTTTAATTTTGACTTTCCCGGCCAACGCACCAAATTAATGTCTTGAGTTTGAGTTGCCAATTTGAATAAACTTATTTTTCTTGTTGTGAGACAGAACCAGGAGCAAAAGAGCAAGGCAGGCCTAAAACTTGAGAGAGTATAAAAGAAAATTTATTAACTACACAAACAAAAAGAAAGGGGGAAAAAAAAATTTCAGAATAAGATTTTTTTTTAGATCACTCCTTCCCTCCCTCTCCCAATCTTCATAACAACAAAACAAACATATAACAAATACTTCGGTCAGTGCCCAATTTAGTCTTTCTCAGTTCACTCCTGGAGAGAGAAGCTTCTTCTTGTTGAAGTTGTAGGGATTTTTCCCACAAGGAAAAAAACAGTTCTCTTGTGGTTTTATCTTTCACGATTTGCATCCGCCCGGGAACCTGCAACCGTGACGCTCCTCCCAACTCTACAGCCGTCCCAAAGTTTTACATGTGGGCCATGTCTGCTCCTTGGGGTATTACTTTTAAGAATGAAATGTTCGCCAGCAAAGATTCTCTCTGTCTCCTTTTTCTCTGCTCAGGCTTCATCTTCAGAAAACCAAAATCCCCTTCTTTTCTCAGGACAGAAATTCTCAACACAGGTGCTTTTTAGTCAAATCATCTATTAAATGGAACATTTCCATCCCCCCATGTCTCTTTCCATGGTTTATAGGAATATTCAGTACATCAGTTCATTCCTACAATTTCACAAAAAGATTTTCAGTCATTTCAGCATCTTCTCATTCTCCTTCCATCTTAAAAACTTAGCTCTTACATCACTGACTTCAGAAATCTTCTTATTCCCTTTCATATTCAAAGGAAAGGCTGGAGGCTTTGCAAATCTTATCTGAGCACTAAAGAGTTAAAGTTTAACACAACTACAAGAGTTGGGCCAGGCTCAGGCCGCGCTGGGGGGGCGGCTGAGGTGTTAATCAGACTTTCTGGGGCTGGGCTGCAGCCCCACACTGCTCATGGCTACCCAGGCAGGCCCGGCCCGTCGGCAGCAGCAAGAGTCGGCCTCCCCTCCCACGCCAGAGCCGCAGGCCCGTGGAGGAGGAAGCTGTGAAGGTCTTATCACACAACTTTTTCTCCCCCCGGCCATCGGGTCCCCTTGTTGGCAAACAGGGCCCAAGCGGCCTACCGAGCCTCCCCCCCCCCCCCGCAGGGGGGAGGGGGAAGCTCGGGTTCATGTTACCTGCTCAGCCGCCGGAAAGACAAGGAGGCTAAGTTCCGGATTACCTCCTTCAAAATGTGTGTGCACGGAGCGAACTAACTTTCTCTAATTGGCTGTTGCAGGTATCCCAACCCCCACAGAGGAAATTCCCTTAGGAAGAATCTCTTCTGAGTTTCTTCTTCCTAAGTCAACCTATCACAACCCATAAGTCAGTTATTACGTGGCAAAACGAAAAAACTAAAGAATGGGAGTCAGATATTCAGTCAGTGGAAGGTTCACATCAAGTTGTGGAGTTAGCAGCTGTAGTTAGAAGGTTTCAACTTTTTCCAGAGCCTTTTAATTTGATCACAGATTCTGCATATGTAGCAAATATAGTAAAAAGAATAGAGGGATCAATTCTAAAAGATGTCAATAATGATGATTTATATCGATACCTTGCATGTCTTTATACTATCTTGCAAAATAGAACTAATCCATATTTTGTTTCCAATATTAGGGCTCATTCTTCACTTCCAGGATTTCTGGCAGAAGGGAATGCTAGGGCTGATGAGCTGACAGTGGCTGCTGTTAATACTTTGCCCAACATTTTTGAGCAAGCAAAATTGAGTCATGCCTTCTTTCACCAAAATGCTCAAGCACTTGTGTGGACCTTTCACCTTTCTAAAGATCTGGCGAAGGCGCAATTATAAGTGCCTGTCCTGACTGTCAATTGGTGCAACCTCCTGTCTCCACAGGAGCAGTCAATCCACGAGGGTTACACAGCCTTGAATTGTGGCAAACAGATGTTACTAAGTACCCATCATTTGGGAAGTTTAAAAACATCCATGTGTCAGTGGACACTTTTTCAGGTGCAGTTTATGCCTCCCTTCATACAGGGGAGACAGCTAACCAGGTGTGTCAACATTTTTTGCAAGCTTTTGCTTCATTGGGTGTGCCTCAGGAGATAAAAACTGACAATGGCCCAGCATATAAGGCCAAAAGATTGTCTGATTTTTTGATGGATTGGGCTGTTTGACATGTTTTAGGTATCGCTCATTCTTCCACGGGTCAAGCAATTGTTGAAAGAACGCATTGCTCTTTAAAACGTATCTTAGATCAGCAGAAAGGAGGATTGGCACAAGCCACACCACAAATGAGATTGAGTAAAGCTTTGTATGTTTATAATTTTTTGAATAGCTCTCCTACAGAGCCTGACCCACCGATTTTTAGGCATTTCTATTACAATACACGGGCAAAATGGAAAGAAAATCCTCCAGTTTTGATCAAAAATTAAGAAACTGGGAAAATTGAAGGCCCATTTCCTTTAATAACTTGGGGCAAGGGTTTTGCTTGTATTTCCACAGATTCAGGACCCAAGTGGATTCCAGCTAAGAACGTGAAACCTTTCCAAGAGCAAGAAAGCACTACCCACTCCTCCAGTGAAGAAGCGGGCACACAAACGTGAACTGTTAAAGATCTTTACGTACACCTGATATCTCATGCTTTATCTAAAGAAGACTGTGTGCTCTGTTCTTTTTTTTTTTTTTTTTTTAAAGAGGGGGAATCAGTAGTATTGTAGAATTTTGTTTTGTATTAGTTTAGGGAAATATGGGTTTTCATTTTATGCTGTGCTTTTATTGCTTTGCTTTGTTTACTATTAGTAGTACAGATTTGCCAATTAGCCAGACTAAGACGAATGTTTGGGTGACATTAGTTAATGTGACCGGTCTGGATACTATATGTCTCTCCAACACAACCCCGGAGAAGCCATTTTCAACTTGTTTAGTTGGTGTGACTGTGGATGTTTGGCCAATTCCCATAGAAGTTGATAGAGCTATATGAGGACCTTTGGCAGGAACGCCAAAATGGGACCTTCAAACCCCTGTTAGTACGTGGGAGTGGTGGGTTCCCCATCTTCCTGAAACAATTTCAGAACCACAAGAATTGGACATTTTTGGTTCTGTGAAAATGAACATTTGTGCTGTGTTTAACTACACAGAAGAAAATCGAGCTTTAGTTAAAGATGTTTCTCCCCATCATGTTATTTATAAAAATCAAACTTTTTGGTGTAATCAGACTTTTTTGGTCCAATCGACGTTTAATAATGTTACTTATCAGTTGCCACGAGGGATGTTTTTTATTTGTGGGGACAGAGTTTGGCCTGCCATCCCGGCACACATCAAAGGTGGACCATGTAGTATTGGAAAACTTACTTTGCTAGCACCCAAAATGAAGAAGTCTATGAAGTATAGAGTGAGGAGATTTACCCATCTTTACAAACCAGACTGCAAGGATGATTTTACACCTTGGGGTCTTGGGAAGAGACTTCCATCGTCTCTTCTTTTGCCACAACTTAGTTCGGCAGTGGCATTGAAGCAATTAGATCGATTGGGGTGCTGGTTGAGTAAAGAGACCAATGCTACTTCCCTTGCAATGAGTGATATGTTAACGGATGTCAGCAGTAATAGACATGCAACTTTGTAAAATAGAGCTGCAATTTATTTCCTTTTGTTAGCACATGGCCATGGATGTGAAGATTTTGACGGAATGTATTGCATGAATTTATCTGATCATTCAGAATCCATTCATAAAAGAATACAACGGCTTAGGGAAGGTGTGGCAAAGATCAAAATTGATGATGGAACTTGGTTAGATGATTTGTTTAATGGATTAGACCTGACATCATGGGCAAAGAAGCTTTTAAAAATGGGTTTATATGTTTTAGTTATTATAATAGTGGTACTAAATATGGTGCCCCGTTTTTTCCGATGTATTCGACGGATAATTGAAAGATCTGTTGAGGGGATCTTTATGGTCCAAAGAGGAGGGGGAGATGTTGGAGTCAGTAAGGCAGGAGTTTGTCTGAATCCTTCAGGGAGACATCAGAATGCAGGGATTGAGTTGAATCCTTTGGATGGATTGAAGTATATTAGGCCTCTTATAAGGCAGAGGTGTAGACTTAAGCTATAAAATAAGAGAAAGAAAATAAGTAAGTAAATAGAATAAGTTTTAACTGCTTTTAGTGAGCAAAAGGTCTTAGATGCCTAAGAAGTAGTACATGTTCTAGGGAAGGTTGAAAAACATGCTAGTGTTTTCTTAGAGGTTCCAAGAACTTAGCTTTAGACATAATAGAGTTAGAGTTAAGAATATTGCTTACATTTTTCAGTTAGAACAAGATAGGCCATGAACGTAATTTATACGTAGCTTGGCGTGTTAAGAAATTAGAATTCTAATAGGTTAAGAAGTAGTGGTCCAAGTCTGGTCCGAATCTACGTCTTAGTTTGCTCGTAAGTTTCTATAAAAGAAGAGGCTTGGAAAGAGACATTCTTTTAGCCATTGCTTTTATGCCACAGCTTTTGCTCTGCTTTGGTTTTCGCCGCTGAAATCAAGACCCAAGAAGATAGGAGCTGCCCGGCTCCTCCTGCCCAGCTGGGACCACGGGGAGCTTCTGCTTCTGTTTGGGATTGAGCTAGAACCTGGAATGGACTTTGTTAACTTTGACTCTGCATTTGAGACTGATGTGGTTCTGCAATAAATAACTTTACAGCTACTATTAGCCGCTTTGCTTTTTACATAAAAGAAGAAGTAGTCTGAGAGTGTGGGTGCACAAGAGGCACCTGGAGGTCCCCAGAAACCTCACACACCATGTTACAGGCTACTAGGAGAGGAAGGTGGCTGCCTCTCGCTTGCCTTCCCAAGTGCCCTTAGCAGTTGGAAGGAGCAAGCTGAAGCACTGCTGCTTGTGCTGCTCCTTGGTTCCCTTGCAGCCCTCTGTGCAATCATTGGTGGTCACCTCTAGAAGCCGAGTTGCAGAGAGCACCACGGTAAATGCCGTGGACAAGGGAAATACAGAGTGCAGCGAGGAGCTGGACGTGGCTTACGTGCAATAAGTAGAAGGTGAGCCTAGGCACTGCATCTCCAATCTGGCCCCCTCTGGTCTGGTAGCAACTTTTGCAAGTCGGCAAAGGGAGCTGTGAGTATGTAGAATGGAGAGCAGCGAGACTCCGTGTGTTATGCGCCCTTTCAGGGCTGCTGACAGAGGGCTACTTTAAGAACGCCTTCTTCTTCCTCGCGTCCTTCTCGCTTTGCTCTAGCTGCATGGAGAACACCACAGTGATGGTGTGAGGAAGGGCACTGCCCCAGCTTTTGGGCTGGCCTGCCTGTGCTGCGCCTTTAGCTGCACACCTGAACAATGGCATTTCTTACCCACAAGGTAAAAAAGGTGTTAGTGTAGCCTCATTACTGGCAAGTGCCTAGGCATTAAGTGGAGAGACCACGTATGAGGGAGTCTTTAGAGGTTTCCTCCCCCATGGCGCAGGTGTATTCTTATTCTCGTGCTGAACTGAAAAGTCTGGGCATGGCAATTCTGGACTGCGTTGTGCAGAGACGAACAAAAATGTGGGGCTATGATCCTCTGTTCCAGATGTATGCTTCCCGGTCTGCAGGCTGCCATGAGCCTGCAGCAGCCGCAGAGGACACTGTGGATTGTGGATGAGTCTGGGCTGTCCCCCCTCCCCCCCGGTTGGTCGGACAGCGGCAGGAATGGCGTCCGAGCCGCATCGCCTGAGGGCTCCATGGGGGCCGGGGAGAGAGCCGGGAGTGACACCGAGCGACACCGGAAGTGATATCCGTAGGTCCTGGAAGGCCTGCGGTGACGTCGAATTTCAGAGGTAGGAGGCTGCTAAGCTGCTTTGAAAGCTGGAGCTCCTCTGCTCTAGGACAGACTGGGAGAGCTGAGGGTGTCCAATCTGGAGAACAGAAGGCTCCAGGGAGACCTTCAAGCCCCTTGCAGTGCCTGCTGGGGCTCCAAGATAGCTGAGGAGGGACTTTGGAAAAGGGTCTGGCCTCGCAGGACAAGGGGGAATAGCTTCAAACTGACAGAGGGCTGGGGTAGATGGGATATGGGAAAGGAATTCTTCCTTGTGTGGGTGCTGAGGCCTGGCACATGTTGCTCAAAGAGGCTGTGTGGGAGCTCCATGGCAGGAAGTGTCCAGGGCCAGGCTGCAGCGGACATGGAGCAACCTGGACTAGTGGAAAAGTGTCCCTGCCCATGTCAGGATGTGGCAAGAAGATAATCTATCTCTAGGTCGCGTCGAGTCCAAAGGATTCTGGGATTCTGGAATTCATGGAAGGCCCTTTTCCAAGTGAAGTCTTGTATCTCTTGGCTCCCAGCTTGTAGTTGCCAGTTCTTCTGGAAGCAGGCCTGGCCAAGCAGCTGTGATGAGCCATGGGTTCTCAATAGGACGAGTGTGATATATTTGCAGAGAGGAAGGCTGCAGACAGATCTTCAAGGCCCAGGTAAAACAAGCAAAGGATTGAATAAAAGACAAAGGTTGGTTGTGTTAGTCAGTTTGCTGGCTGTTCAAATGGCCCCAGGTCATTTTCAACATTTCTAATTTGGATTTGTTTGAGTAAATAATCAATGTGTAACCTCCAGCGTAGGCTCTCCAATGCATCTCCATGTGCTCCCATCTGCTTGTTGTATATCAGGTTCTATTAACTGAAGACAGAATCATAACACAGTAGTAAAACATTTAGAGGTGTAGTTAGCCAGCTTCAGGAGTTTTCAACTCTGCTGTTGACTTTTCTGGTAACTGTAAGCAAGGCAACACAATCCAGTTACTCCACTTTTCCTCTCTGAGGAAAAGATGATCAATTTTTTTTTTTCTCATTTTGAAAATAGCCTCGAATGAAGAGAGTTATGCATGTGGCATGTAGGATTCATTATTTTACCTTTCTCTTCTGCTGTCTTTGACGTGCTAGTTTTTTTAAATTTTTTTTGTCGCTGTTCTCCATTCAGTAGGTTTGAAAGAATTCTAATTGTTGAGATGATGGTTCTTTGAAGGCTCACTTAGCCCACCTTTTGGGTGAAGGAAAGAAGAAGACAAGGTCCTCTAAGAAGAGTAAAAAGCATACTTTAAAGACACATTCAGAGATGTCTGCTGATGCCATGCAATTATCAGCAGAAATGTGTTGGAAAAACACCCATCAGTGACTTCACAAGAAAGCCACACTCAAGACAGGTAAAGAACAGAAGCATAAAACCCCAAAGGTATGAAATGGACAGATTTTCATTGGGAATGAGCAACTCCTGAATTCTTGGTTCTAGAACTAGGGGCTTGTAATAAATAGACTGTCTCCTTGCCAAACCTAGATTTGGTGTACAGAACTGCTCACTGCCCGTTGAAGTGCAGGGCTAGTAGACTAATATTTTCCATGGCAGGCATATTGTATGGCTTTCCTGTTAAAAAGAAATTGGTTTTGGTCATAGCAATCTAGATATGTACCCAGTCTGACACCTATTTTTTAGGCTATATTTCCAAGTAAATGGCTTCCATGATGATGCAGTAAGTTTATGTCATGAACAGGAATGAAGTGATTGCATGCATTCTTTTTGACCCCAAGCCAGCTGCTGAATAATGAGACAGAGACTCTCACTGACGCCAAGGCAAGGACTGCCCAAGCTTTTGGGAAAAGCACTGGGCAGATAAAGCCTATTTCCACATTTCTTGCTAGCGTCTTCTTCAAAGTTCATGGGTTTGTTCATCTTTTAGAGCTGTTCTAGATGTCTTTGTAGTTTACATGTACTAAATGTAGCAGGTATTGCTTTCATGCCGTCCTAATAGATTTGAAGTTGGGATCTACTCAGGCTTCAATGTCTCAGAAGAAGCAACGTTGATTCTTTGAATTCTGTCCTTGAACATGAGAATGATACTTATGTAGTTAATGAATTAATTAAATCGAATTCACTTGAATGGAAAAATTGTCTTGTTCATGTAGATTTTAACTTGGGAAATTGATATTTGAGTTCTACTTTTCATTGTTGTTGCTTTTCTGTATTCTTTGATTGCACAGATAGCAGATGTACTGACCAAGTATTCTGTGAAACTGGAGGAAATGTCCTTCCTCTTGGCAGCTGATGTTCACAAGCTCATTAACGCTAAGGCCATGGTAAATGTTTTACCTGGGGCAAGATAGCAGTCTGAATATTCCTAGAATGTCTTCCTTTCCCCATATTAAATTCATTTTTTCTGCCTATCAATCACTGAAATATAGAAGAAATTTCTACTTGGCAGGGTATTGGTTATCATTTGTGTTCTTTTCTCCCCTCATTTTCTGTAGAAGAGACAATTTTTTGTTTGTTTTTGCATGTTGTATGCTGCTTCTACTTCTGGTTTTATTTTTTAATACACAGAATATAAAGAGAGCACTGCTGGATAATGAGAGGGCAACTGCCAAGCTACTCTTGAATCGAATGAAATCAGAGCTTGAGAAAGAAAAATGGCATCAACTGAAATGGCAAGGGAGAGTCAAGGACTGGAAGCTCATGCAAAAGAAGTGTGTAGTTCAGAGTTTCAGGTCAGAAATGTGGCAGTCTTCTTTTGGACAATGAGCAACACAAAGTGGCTAGTGTTCACTTTTGGTTTCTATCAAAGTAATACTTGATCATTTTTTCTTTCTACGTGATATCACACATGACATTGCATATATCATGTGATTCCATTCTACATATCTACTTTCCATCCTGCAGAGAATTTATGGCAAGTGAAGAAATACAGAATCCCCCAACTGTGAATATGGAAAATTTGGTAAAGGAGCAGATGGTACTCAGTGAACAGAGACTGAAGGCTTTGCAATATATCGGGTATGGCAAAAGAGGGTATAGCATAAAGGAAAACAATTGTTGCTGGAGTTAATGAAGGACTTGGCTACAAAATGCACTTTGCTTCCTGTCAATGTGTGATTGCTAAATGCAGCAGTAAGGCAGGGTCTACATCTATTTCTGTAAAGCTCTTTTGAATGGAGAAAATGCATTCTTGATTTTCAGTGCCCCAGCTACACTTAATAGGTGGCGATCACACTCTAAAAATGGAGGAATGCTGAAGTAAATCTTGAAACATAGTAGAAATGGGCAAAGATGGGTGGAGAGCTAGAAGCTGGTGCTTTTGTCAAGGCATTTTTTCTCCATGGCGTGGGATTTTATTTGCGTAATAAATTAAGAGAGGAGTCTGGATAGAAATCTAACGTTGCTACGTTTGAATATCCATCCTGATCACAAGACACATTGGTGTGGGTGCAATGCATTACGATCTTTACAGGGAGGTTTTTTACGGTGGATGTAGGAACAAGGTAGATGACAGTTAGTTTGTTATCGGGCAGTAAACAGTTGGCCTTGAACAACAACAATCTCAGGTTTATTTTCATTGCCAAGATGGCTGTAAATAAAAGAAAGCCCAGTAGTATGGATATTAGGATTCATAATTTTATATTTGACGTACTGAGTGGTTTGTATTTTAGGATACCTGACTCTTGTTTCCTACTTTGATAGCACCTTGTTGCCTCCAACACGTTCCAAATTGATGGAAACGAATGGTGCACAACTCTGGAGAATTGAAACATAAGTCTAGGTAGGTGGGGAAATCCTAAGAACAGTCTGGAATTCAAGCAATATTTTCTTTTCTCCCGGGCAACGATGAGGCAGACAGTTGCTTTGAGAGTGCATGTTTGCTCTATTCTTTGTTCCCTGTGTTCCCACATACCTTCTCAGTTGCTTGGATGCGGCAGTAAGAGCCAAAGAAGCTGCCTGTGGCCTGGCTTTCCTTTGGCCAGTACAAACACCTGTGCATGGTGAGCTCTAGAAGGAACTGGCTTGGTTAGAATGAATCTGGGGAAAATCAAAAGTTAATTTTGACATGGATCCCTTCTCAATCATACAAAAATACTCCTTTTTAACTCTTGGAGAAGAAGAGGGGAAGTATTGGAGATACTTCCTTTTTCTGTGTCCTTGTAGCATGCCTTCCCTCTCTGTGTGTGCCTTCTCTTGCTCCAGAGCACATCCTGTTGGGATGTTAGTAGCCTGTATGGTAGCCAAGGAGTTGGTAGCGATTGTAAGTACCTTGCTACTTTGAAGCATAATGATAAAGAGCTGTGTATGAAAATGTCTTGATTTCTTTGGCTGGTAGTGTCTGCTGTCTGTAGGCAAAGGTTTGTAGGCACTGCTGGGATCTGTTCCGTGTGCTGAGATTCAGCACATGGCCTCTGTCATGTTTCCATGTCACACTGCACTATGAAAGATGGGAATTTTGACTGTGGTCTGTTCCATAGCATTCAGACAGCCCTAATGTGGAGTGTGTGGAGAAAATGAGCATCCAGTATGAGCTGGTGGAGGGCAAAAGTCAGGAGAAAGGGCAAATGTGCAAGTTGAGTGCCACAGCTTTTGGCTGTGATAGCCGTGGTCCAATGTGTCATTCGAGTAAAATGCGTCTGAGGATGCACCAAACATTGAGATAACAAGTGGAATTCCTTTTTAAACTCCACCTTACTCTGTTCAAAAAGTAAGCCATCCGTTTGATTTTATGGTAGTAGTTGATATTTGTACTTGAAATGTGGAAAAGTTGTAACAAATGCCGGTAATGAACGGAGTGCTGTCCTACGTTAATGTGGAAGAAGCTAGGGGCCTCAGCCCTTGTGCTAAATCTGTCTTATCTTGGGAAAGAAATTCCACCTCTGCCTCAATTTCTCCCTTTGTGTCCAACCAGATGGTATAGTTTACTAATCTAATATGGCATGTAGGAGGCTGAATCTATCTCTGTTCATCACAAAAAAAGAAACACTACGTTTAGCCAGGCTCTCTGAAAGCCACACAGTATTTCTTCTTTGCATGTCAATAATTTGTTCGTCTTTTCCTTCAGATGACCCTGTTGGATATGAACATTTGCGCAGCAGAAGATGCTGAAGTTGTGCACTCCAACATGCTTCAGATGACTGAGAAACTAAAATGTATGTTTGAAGAAGAAGTGGAGCATGTGGATGTGCGTTTCTTTTATTTGATGACATATATTTTCATCACTCCTTGGGATTATTCTGTTCTTCCTGTGCTCCCACCTGCAATGCCTTCTGCGTGATAGGCTACTGATGTCACCTTAGATAGATGTCCATAACGTGACAAAACACTCCAGAGAAACAGTTCGGTGTGGAAGAGTTTCATGTGGAAGTGTTCATAATTCTTGTGTTTATTATTTGTAATATAAATAGATTGTATTTTCATGATCATTTCTATCTGAAATACATATGATAGCGATGAATGACGTATGGCCCAGCCTGCTTAAGATCAGACTTTAGGAATAGCTGGAAATGATCTCCCAAATGTCTTCCAATCTTTTCTATATATAAAAGAAGTCGGGCAGTTGTTTCTAAAGGGATAAATTATAGAATGTGATTTGGTGCTTTATGGTGCCAGAATAAACAGAAGTTTTGATAATCCACATTCTTACCAGTTTACTTGGAGACTGATTTTTTTTAATCTCCAGATAGAAGACGCCATGTTGGATACCAGTTGTAAAATTCCAGGCAGCCTTTTACCGTGTTACATATCCTCTTACTCATTCATTTCACCTTCCAGCAGTTTAGAAAGAACTTGTTCACTTGAATGTTTTTCTTTGGAGTGATTTTAAGGAGACTGCTAAATGGCCATAATCCAGGTAGAAACATAAAAGCAAGGGTGTGCTATAAAGACAGGACTTCTTAATGCAAAGAGCCCTCTGAAATTCAAAATACCTGCTATAAAATTAAAAATGTAATATTTGACGTTTAGATGGGAATTTCTACTCTTCAGTTTCATTCTGTCAGGTGCATTTTTGCTAATTGCTTGATTCATGCTGAATGGACAGTCCTGTCTTTTTCTTGGTATGGCAACAGTGATAGAGATCACTGCTGCTTTCTGTAGAAAGTGGCTGCAAGTTGCTATTACGAGATTTTGTGCAGGTCTAGAGTCTGATTGGATGTGAGGTTCTCATTGTTTCAACAAGCAACTTGGGGTGGCAGTGTCAGAGGTGTTCATTATCTAGGAAGATTTTCATAGGCAATGAATTTTGCTGAAGTAGCTTTCTCTTCTGGGTGTAGAATATATGTGCATAATTAACTTCCTTGAATCTTAAATAGTGGGGGAGATTTTAGTATCTACAAAACCATTTTTACTAGCTTTTTTATGTGGCCTTAGATGATGAAAGTGATCTGCACACAATTTTAGAAAAAAGGAAAACGGTGAGCTGTGAGGAAGAGCTGAAGGAGTATTTGGAGAACACCCTTTCTTCTTGAGATCAAATTAGAACAAGGTATGAATTTTGTATCGTCAACTTAAAAGGTAGAGCATCTTTGAACATTGGTTGTAGTACTTAGGCCTTGTTTTAATGCTGTTGTGTGAAGGTATGGGAAAAGAGTGCTTTTCACTTCATGTAAGAATATAGAATAATGTCCCTAGTGAACAAGGTTAAGGCAAATAATGCCCACGGTTTAGGAATGGGACAAAGGAAGACTGCTATCATTCAAAAACCATAGCACATCAGTATTACTGTGCATACCATCACATCCATGCCTTATTCAGAAGGATAAAGTAGTAGAGCAGATTCTTGGATCACCCGCATCAGAAGTTGGTCTGCACCATCATCTCTTCACTCATACATTTAATCTCATTCAAAGTTGTAGGAACCCAGATGTTTAAGATAGCCAAGCACTTGCAACTTTAAAAAACATCTAAAAATTGGTACACTACCGCTCTCCTTCCTGAAGATCTTAGCAGCAGCTCTGAAGCCATAGAGGAAGCAGCACTGTTCACATACTCAGGAGGTCTTTCCTACCTGCTCGATCAGAGGCACATTAGAAGAGCCGTATGGACCTGAGGGGCAGATGCACATACCTTGACACACCTCTCAGTGGGACTGTGGTTAGAGCTGGAGGTTTGATACTCTTCCTAATAATTTGAGCCGTTAAAACAAAGCCAGAGGTAACAGACCAAGTGAAAATACAATGCCAGGTTGCGGAAAGAGAATGTTACCTATCTGAACACCTACCTAAATTCCCCATCATTCTCTTTGTTTAGGAGACCAAGCCAATGTCCGTGTAAATGAAAACAAGTGTGAATACTGATTTTTCTTGAATCAAGACTCAGCTTTATGTCCAAGTCAAAGGCAAATAAACCACAAAGGCTCCGCTGAGCGCAGTGCAGAACTAACATGGAAGACAGTAATTTGACCTCTTATGTAAGCAGTGTTGGAATGGTTCCCCATCCAAAAGGAAAGATGTCAAATGCTTCTTTGGAAATATTTTAACTTCTGTGCATTTCTTTCTTTGTAATGAACTAATCTCTAACAAGCCAGGAAGTGATTGTGTTCAGTAGAAACAGATCAATGGCAACATTTAGCCTAAAGGTTTTATGAGATTGATCAGGAAGTTCGATTTGGATTTAAAGGCACTGTAGTCATATTTAATTTTATTTCTCTCCGTACTTGAGTCTCTTAAACAGGGACGTTCAATTGGACAGGAAGGGGACACTGAAGCAAATTGTAATGGATGACGTAATGGCTTACCCAGAAGCATTTTGTGGGAATTGATTTCTTCTAAGTATCCATCAGCCAGCATTTTAGTGTGAAGGAAATCTTCAAACAGGTAAAACAAAAATTCTTGTTGGTTTAAAACCTGACTGCTATATTAATTTTTCACTTTTGAGAAAATTTTCATGACCTTTAAAATTCAGACTATATCAAGTATTGTTTCAGCCATTGAAGAAAGTGCTTTTGATAGAGATAGGAGAGGGAAACCAAAACATTTCTCAGAGCCACACTTTGTACTCTGTCCTTGTTACAAATGGCACTTAAGCAAATTCATTTGCCTTTGGAATAGAAAATGACAAGGTAACAGGCTTATCATTATGGATTTGAGTGTTCCTGGTTCTTTAGATAGTTAGTGATCTATTCAAGATGATCTCTTACTGAAATAGATCCATTTTGAGAAGGGATATGGATTTCTTAGACGAAAGCAAATCCCTATGTTAAAACGTTGTGGTGGATGTTTTTTGTTGTTGTTTTGCTTTTAGAACTTGCAAGGCACAATCGACTTCATAGTTCGAGATCCAAATAAGACCACGACATTCCAAACAGGTGTTTCTTTTTGGTTGTTTTTCAATCGGTATATCTTTGGATTGTGACCAGTAGAACTGTGCTTGAACTGGAAAGAAGTAGCGGAGGTTTCAGAAGTGGAACATACGGTAGAAGAGCAAGCTGAGTGCATTGTGCAAGGAGAGGAAAGAGAGGAAAATGATAAGAGTTTCCTGAGTCGGAAGGGACTCCTAGGGATCATCAAAGTCCAACTACTGGCCCTGCACAGACACTCCAACAGTCCCATCCTCTGCATCCCTGAGAGCATTGGCCAAACGCTCCTGGATCTCTGGCAGCCTTGGGGCTGTGCCCATTGCCTGGAGAACCTATTCAGTGCCTGACCAGCCTCTGAGGAAAAAAAAATTTCCGTGATAGCCAGCCTAATCGTCCCCTGACACAGCTCCTGGCATTCCCTTGTCTCCTGTCCCTGGTCGCAGAGAGCAGAGAGCAAAGCTGTCCCAGTGCTGCCCTTGAGAGGAGCTGCGAGGTGCCAAGTGAGGTGTGAGCTCAGTGTCCTCTCTGCAGCTGAACCAAATGCCCTCAGCCACTCTTTGTATGGCTTCCCCTCCAGCCTCTTCACTCTCTCGGTGTCCCTCCTTTGGACATTTCTCCAATAGCCTGAGGTCTTTCTGACGTTGTGGCATCCAAAATTGCCCCCAGGGCTTGAAGAGAGCGCAGTCCCAGCTCAGAGCAGAGCAGGACAATCACCTCTCTCGAGCGAGCGGTGCCACAAGATAGGGACAGTTGTCAAAAACCAGCTGGAGAAACAAATCTAACAGAGAAACAGGTGATCTTGGCACAGGAAATGGAAGAAGCAGAGGAAGAAGAAGATGAGGAGAGGATTCCTTGTAAAAGTGAAGAAAATGAGCATGCAGAACAGGGACTAAGCATTATGCAGGTAAGTGAGCAAGAGAATAAGTTTGAAATTGAAGGCAGTTTTGTCCAAAAGAAGGAGGAATTGGAAGTCTTTTTGCTGAGAATGAATAGAAAGTTTTTTTCCGTTTCGTTTGTATATGAAGCACCCAGGGCTGTGAATCATGGTTTTAAAAAGTTAAGATTTTTGCTAAGAGTAGAAGTAGTTTCCATGGCCAAGATGTAATTTAGGTAGGTAAATGGTAGGTTAATAATTACTAGATGCTTAGGCTAGAGCTAATTGGTATAATTATCTGCTATTATAAATTTACGTACAGAAGAACGTAAAATAAGTAAACAGTTAACCATGAAGCACGGAGCCTTGGATCGTGCCAGAGGGTCACTGAGACCTGATGAAGACTCTCCTGACTTCATCCTTCGAGACCGCTGACCCATTTCGAGACCACCGACCCAATTCAAGAGAAGAGCTGTGCACGTGTGAATGACTAATGGGCTCATTTTAATATGGGATGGGGATGGGAGGTGCCGGGGTTATGCATATGTGTTGTATGGAAGATCTTGGGGAATAAATAGATGGAAAAGAACCTTGTTCAGGGCCGTCACGCCTTTCGGAGGTGACTCCCGTGCCGCCCGCCGGTGAATAAACATACCACTTTCTAACTTTAATTAGTTAGAGGGTCTTAGCGATTATACCCGGTTTTTTAATGATTCAGCTCTAGATCCTTTTGTGGGAAAATGGAGTGTGTAAATTTGCCAATCATTTTGGAGCGAATTTGGAGGTTTTTGGGGTCCCAGGTGAATTTTGGGTTGAATTCTGGGGATTTGGGGGTTCCCAGGTGAATTTGGGGCGGGGGGGATTTGGGGAGATCCAGGTGAGTTTTGAGGGGTCCCAGGTTGATTTTGGGGGAAAGTTTTTGGAATTTTGGTGGATCCCGGGGAGCGAGGTTTGGGGTTGTGTTGGTTTCAAAGTAAAACCATTGCGAGACTCCAAGTCAGTAATACAATTTAATAGGAGAAAAGAGAAAAAATAAAACACATGCAATAATACAAAAGAAAAAACCACCAACAAAGTCAGAAATACAACCTGACACCCTGTCAGTCAGGGTGTTGGTAGTAGTCCGTATAAATGGTGGCTGCAGTCCTCCTGGATGACAGATGTGGTTCAGTTGAAGCAGTGCTCCTGTAGAAGGTGCAGTTTTCCTCCGAAGATCCAGCGATGATGTGGAAAAAGGTCAGACTTTCCTCTGGGATCCAGTGGAAAGGACTTCCTTGGTGTTCTAAATCTCAGTTTTTATTTAGGTAGGAAATGTTTGGCTCCTCCCCCTGGCTGGAGCATCTCCCAATGGGATGATGTAATCTTATCAGTCACACAATAGGACTTAATGGCCCATTAACAGAATATATCTTCTGGAGGAAGGATGGGTTGTGAAAAGATAATGATGATCATACCCCTGATCTTATCAGATGGCACATCAGCCGAGGATATCTCCCACAGAGATAAGGATCACCACCCCCCCACACATTTTAACAGATAGTGATAGAATACACATTTTTGCATGGTACCCCAGGACAGGGGTGAATTTGTGGAATGTGGGGAGTCCCAGTTGAATTTTAGGGGGAATTTGTGGAATTCTAGGGATCTCAGGGGAATTTTGGGGTAAATTTGGTGAATTTTAGGGTATACATGGCAATTTTACGGTTCTCAGGTGATTTTTGGGGATGCCAGGTGGATTTTGGGGTGAATTCTGTCGATTTTGCGGTATCCAGGTGTGCATTTGGGAGTCGTCGGAGAATTTTGGGATGAATTTGGGGGGATGCAGGGGGATATTCCGGGGAATTTTGGTGATTTTTGGGAGTCCTGGATGGGTCTTTGAGTTAATTTGGTGGATTTGGGGGTATCTGGGTGGGTTTTGAGGGGGATTGGACACATTTTGGGGTGAATTTGGGAGGTGTTGGGGGGACTGGGTCTTGGGGGTGATTTGAGGGATTTTGGGGGTTGCAGGTGGAATTTTGGGGTGAAGCCCTGGGATTTGGTGGTTCCCCGTGAATTTTGGGGTGAATTTGTGGAATTTTGGAAGTTTCCAGGTGAGTGCTGGGCATCTCAGGCGGGACTTCGGGTTGAATTTTGGGTATTTTGGGTTTCCCAGGTGAATTTCTGAGGTGAAAAGGTTGAAAAAGGTCTTTTTTGAAAACAAGTTAAAGCCAGAAGGTTATTGAAAATTAATAGATGTGATGCAAGAAGGTAATATGCAGACAATACACAGCGAGACAAATCATGGGAAAAATACAGTGGTAACACATGAGTGTGTGAGGACCGGATCAGTATAGCTAAGGCTCAGTTGAAGCTGAATTTGGAAAAGCATGCCAAAAATAAGAATAATAAAGGCACCTACGGGTATTTCAGTGGGAAAAGGAAGATGAAAAGAAACCTATCACACCTCCCCTATTCCCCCCCACCCCCATAAGCCAGACAGGACTAGTGACAACAGACAAGGAGAAGGCTGAGGCACTCAACAAGTGTTGGTCTCAATTTTTACTGCCAGTCACTATTTCCACATCTCTCCCCTTATTGGACTGGTGGACTTGATTCTAAGCCATAGTAGCAGGTCAGCTTTCAGACCACTTGAGGAACCTGAGCATGCAAGACCATGGTACCCACCCAGAGGCATGTCAGGGCCCTGAGAGAACTGGCAGCTGTAGTTGCTAAGGTGCTTCATCATATTTGAAAAATCAAGGCAACCATCTGAAGTCTCCAGACACTGTGTTGTATTGACTCCAATACTCTTGGTCTTTTTTGTAAATCTTAGAGCTCTGAGTCAATTTCTGCAGAGGATTCCCAATGCAGTTTCAAAAATGGAATCTTTGTTATTGGTCCTCATGTTGATCTTGGATATTTCCATTTTCTGCACTCCTATATTTTCGAAACATTTGTAATGACTGAAAAGAAAGCTGAGACGAGGCATTATGCTCTTTCCAGTGATATAAATGGACCAGTATTATTTTCAGACAAATATATTTTTGCTGTGTCTAAGCACATGTGCATACCTGTGTTTGATTTATGTGTCCAGGTTTTGGCAATGGGGCAGCCACAGGGCCGTCCTGTGACAATGGCCCAGGTGCTGCCCTGTCCCGCTTTCTTCCAACTGGCTCCACTTCAGGATGCCCTCCCTGCTGAGAGAAGAGGCTGGGACAGCACCTTTAAAAATGTTACTTTCTGGGTTTTTTTGTTTTGTTTTGTTATTTTTACAGTTACTAAAAACCTTCACCCTGATTTTTCGATGTGTTGGGTTTGGTGTTTTTTTCCAGTATGGGTGTTTTTTTGTAGGCTTTTTTTGTGGCCTTTTTTGTCTCTTTGGGGATTTTTGGTTGGGATTTTTTGTGTGTTTGTTTAGTCTGCTTTTTTGTTTGTTTGTTTGTTTGTTTGTTTTGTTATTACGGTTTTGTCGAGTTTTTTTAGCAAATTGATTGGAAAACTGAATAGTTTTCCACTCTAGTCTCCTGGATTCACCTGAGACTCTTCCTAGGCATCTCCCTGATCCTTTTTGCAATGAGTCTCACATCATTCTCCTGAGGAAACTGTCTGATTATGGTTTGGATGTGTGAGGGCTGTTTGCTGGGTGACAAACTGGGTGATGGCCAGGCCCACAGAGTGGTGGGAAATAGAGTTCATCCAGCTGGTCCCCAAGGCTCAGTCTTGGGCCCAGTCCTGTTTAATATCTTTATCAGTGATCTGGACAAGGGGATAGAGTACACGCCCAGGAAGTTCACAGATGATGCAAAGTTGGCTGGTAGTGTTTTTTTCTTCTGGAGGACAGCAGGCTCTGCTTCTTCTTCCTCCTGTTCTGAGGTCGCTGCTCCCTCTTCATCCCTCATTAAGTGTGCTGATTTTGTCACTTGGATGAGAAAACAAACAATTTTAGCAACAATACTAGTGGCAGTGTACAAGAAAGGAAGAGTTCACATGAATCGCCCCCCCAACAACAGACAATACCTGAAGGCTCTTCTTCCCCTCTTGCTGACTACACCGGAACCCATTGTCCCCGTGTCCTAGGGTGATGTTATGGTGTTTGTATCTCCAATCGTGTGTTCTGATTATGTTTGGTATTATGTCCTGTGCTTCCAGGACTGACTCTGAAAGTGAAGCTTTGTTTTGTCTTGTTATCAGCCGTCTCACCTCCCCCATTGTCTATATTTAGGAGGGTTTTAGCTCGGCTTGCTTGCTTGCTTGCTTGCCTACTTGCTTGCCTGCTTGCTCGCTTCTGCCTCTTTTTCTTTCCTTCACTTTGCCCTTGCTTTTTGCTTATTAGTTAGTTCAGCTAGGCAGTCCAACTTTTTCCCTGGACTGTTTTCTTTTCCACCCTGTCCCCTCCCTCTCCTGGATACCATCTGAACCTGTTCTGGACGGGGACCTGGGAAACCCCAAGAAACACCGGGAGTCTGCATTCTGTCACCTGCAGCAATCATTCCCCAGCGCCGGAGACTGATAACTGAGCAACCACTCGACAAAAAAAATAAGTTTGTCATACCTTCAGAACGGTGAAAGAGTTTTTTTGTCAGCTGGTGTTGTTTTTTTTCCCTGTGCTGGGGAGTGTCTTGCTTGTTAAATAAACAAGTTTTTTCTCCCACTCTTCTCTAAAAAAATTCTTCCCGAACCCGGTATTGGGGGGGGAGGAGTCGTAGGGTTTGCTGTCTGGGGGCTCCTTCTGGAAGTTTTCCCCCAAATTTGCCCAAAACCAGGACAAATATATTGGCGCCCATCTCGGGGCTTGAGAAAGTCGGAAAAAACCCCTGTTCTAATAATAATTTGGTTCAAATTATTTTGTGTTGGTATAAAGCAGTTATTGGCTATGTTGTTGGAATTCATGTCTTTTGGGGTGGAGGCCTGCATGGGTTTTTGGTCCCTAGGGTTTTTTGAGGTCTTAATACCTCTGTAGTCCCTAGGTTTATTTGCTTATCCAGAAATAGCTCCGGTATTGTCCGTAGTACGTAGTTTCTGTAGCAGAGGGGCATTGACTAAAATATCCATCGGGCTGGGCTTGGTTTTATTGGCCTGCAGGAGATTTATAAAGGTGCTGGAGTCTGTTCCAGGAATGTATGGTTCTTGGTTGTGGTTGTGTACTCAGTTTATTAGAGGAGAAGCAGGGGATGAGGCTTTTCAGCCTTTGTTCTCCTTCTTCTCCTCTGAATTTGTTACATCCTTATTAGAGAATGTTCAGTTTCCCCTAAATGTTAAAGAGACCATCTTTCTGGTGTTTAATATGGTAAGCTTTCTCTATACAGTTTGCAGTTTCTCTAGAATGAGAGCTGAGATTTCTAGAGGGGCTGAGACCCCTGACCCCAGAGTAGACCCAGGCGTGAGAAATCCTGAATGGTGTGGGAAATGGGAGGATATAGGCCAAATCTTAAAGGAATTTTCTGACCCTACATCCTGGGATTTTCCATGTGAACAAATTCAGAACCCAGCTGAGGTGGCAAAGTACCTGAAAGAGAAGTGCCATGGTAATTCTAAGGAGAAGAAGATCATTGCAGTGAGCTGGGCCCTGGCATATGCTTACCGTACCCTGCTAGATACTGTAGGGCAGCAGACAGAGGAAGGGAGACAGGCTGATAAATCAGCCACTATCCCAGTCACTCAGGCTGCAGCCAACACCCCAGGCTCGAGGCCAACAACTACACCAGACAGTGAGCCTAAGCCAGCAGCTAAACCTGTCAGTAAGCCTCAACCAATGGCTGTTGCTACCAGCACGAGAAGTGGAAAGTGCACAGACAAGACTGATCGACCAGTGGATGACGATGATGATGATGATGCAGGAGAAGGACCCTCAACGCCTCCTGACATAAAACCAGGAGTCAAAGCAACTGGTACAAGATCAGAGGCCAATATTAAGTCTTTTTCCCTAAAGGACCTCCGTGGCCTAAGAAAAAATTACACCCGACGACCTGATGAGTCTATAATTAGTTGGTTGGTCCGTCTTTGGGATGCTGCAGGCGAGGCTACAGTTCTGGATGGCACTGAAGCCAGGCATTTGGGATCCCTGTCACATGATCCTGTCATTGACCAAGGAAAGAAGGATAAACAAGATTAGAAGGACCCTGCCTCTAGCCAGGGAGAGGCGAGGGAAAATCGTGTTTTCTGAACTGTGTAAATTCGTTGGCCTGGCACATCGAAACCACAAAAGTATAAAACTTTAGTTAATACTGGTGCCCAATGCACATTAGTCCCATCAAGATATGTGGGGGCAGAATCTGTTTCTATTGCTAATGTAACAAGTGAATCACAGGACTTTACCTTAATAAAATCTAATGTGAGCTTGACTGGACATAAATGGAAAAAACATCCTATTGTGACTGGCCCAGAGGCCCCATGCATTTTGGGCATAAATTACTTCCGAAGGGGGTATTTTAAAAATCCAAAAGAATTCAAGTAGACATTTGGGATAGCAGCTGTAGTAACAAAAGGCATCCAACAATTAAACACCTTGTCTGGACTGTCTAAAAATCCAAGTACAGTAAGACTTCTAAAAGAAAAAAAACAAAAGATACCAATTGCCACTTCCATAGTACATCGCCGACAATACAAAACAACTCAAAATACTGTGGTTCCCATCCATAAAATAATCCGTAAACTAAAAAGCCAAAAAGTAGTCAACAAAACCCACTCACCCTTCAACAACCCCATTTGGCCTGTGCATAAATCTAAAGAAAAATGAAAATTGACCGTAAACTATCGTGCATTAAATAAAGTGACTCCACCACTAAGTGCTACTGTGCCGAACATGCTGGAACTGCAATACGAGCTGGAGTCCAAGGCAGCAAAGTGGTACACCACTATCAATATTGCCAATACATTTTTCTCCATTCCTCTGACAACAAAATACAAGCCTCAGTTTGCTTTCACATAGAAAAGAGTACAATACACCTGGAATCGACTGCCCCAGGAGTGAAAGCACAGTGCTAACATCTACCATGGACTAATCCAGACTACACTAAAAAAAGGTAAAGCTCCAAAACATTTACAATATATTAATAATATCATTGTGTGAGAAAACACAGCAACAGAAGTGTTCAAAAAAGGAAAGAAAATCATCCGAATCCTCCTGGAAGCTGGCTACGCCATCAAGAAAAGTAAAGTTAAGAAACCTGCTCGAAAAATCCAATTCCTGGAAGTGAAGTGGCAAAATGGACAGCGTCAAATTCCTACTGATGTCATCAACAAAATTACAACTATGTCCCCACCAACCAACAAAAAAAGAAACACAAGCTTTCTTAAACGCCATAAGTTTTTAGAAAATACACATTCCTGAGTACAGTCAAATCGTGAGCCCTCTTTACCTGGTTACCTGCAAAAAAACCAATTTCCATTGGAGCCCTAAGCAACAACAAACTTTTGCCCAAATAAAGCAAGAAATTACTCATGCAGTAGCCCTTGGCCCAGTCAGGATGGGGCCAAATTTAAAAAACGTACTCTACTCTACAACCAAAAACCATGGTCTGTCCTAGAACCTGTGGCAGAAGGTGCCTGGTAAAACTCGAGGCCAACCATTAAAATTTTAAAGTCAAAGCTACAAAGAGTCTGAAGCTAACTACACCCCAACAAAAAAAAAAATCTTAGCCGCCTACGAAAAAGTCCAAGCAACCTCAGAGGTGGTTGGCACAAAAACCCAACTCCTTCTAGCACCCCGACTACCGATACTGAGGTGAATGTTCAAAAAAAAGGTTCCCTCCACCCACCATGCCACCAGTGCTACATAGAACAAGTAAATTACCCTCATTACACAACGCGCCCAGATTAAAAAACTGAATCGCCCTGGAATTTTGAAAGTAATTACAAATTAACCTAAAAATAAAAGTTTTGGTGTCACAAATGAAGAACAAGAACCAGTGACACGGACTGAAAAAGCTCCACCATGTAACCAACTGCCAACAAAAAAAACACACTATATTCACCAATAGTTCCTGTCGCATTGTAGAAATGAATCAAAAATAGAAAGCAGCTGTATAAAACCCCACACAACGAGTAACAAAAGCCACTGAAAAAAGTAAATCCAATCAACTTGCTAAACTCAAAGCGATTCAACTAGCCTTAAACATTACAAAAAAAAAAAAAAGTGGCCAAAGCTTTACCTTTATACCAATTCATAAATAGTAGCCAATGCTCTGTGAAAATAGTTGGAAAAATGAAAAGAAGCTAACTGACAACGTAAAAAAAAACAATTTGGGCTGCCAAAAAATAGAAAAATATCGCTACCCGGTTAAAAAAACTACCTATGAAGGTTCGCCATGTAAATACCCATGTTCCCAAAAGTAAGGCTAATAAAAAGCAACAAAACAATCAACAAATAGATCAAGCTGCAAAAATAAGGGTGTCAAAAATAGACCTTAATTAGGAACACAAAGAAAAGTTGTTCCTAACACAATAAACCCATAATGCCTCAAGCCACCAAAATAAAAATGCCACCTATAAGTGAGCACGAAACCAAAGAATAAATCTAACCATAAACAATATTTCTCAAATTATCCATAATTGTAAAATGTGCACTGCCATCAAACAAGCCAAGCGGGTAAAGCCCCTCTGGTATGGGGGGCGGTGGTCCAAGTACAAGTATGGAAAAACCTGGCAAATTAATTACATCACACTGCCCCAGACACGCCAAGGCAAGCGCTACGTACTCACCATAATAAAAGCCACCACTGGATAGTTAAAAACCTACCCTGTGTCTCACGCTACAGCCCGTAACACCATCCTAAGCCTTAAAAAACAAGTCCTTTGAAGACATGGTACCCCTAAGAAAATTGAGTCAGACAATGGGACTCATTTCAAAAATAGCCTTATCAACACCTGGGCTAGGGAACACGGCATTAAGTGAGTGTACCATATCCCGTACCATGCAACAGCTGCAGGGAAAGTAGAAAGATACAATGGACTATTAAAAACCACCTTAAAAACATTGGGTGGGAGATCTTTCAAAAACTGGGAGCAGCATTTAGCAAAAGCCACTTAATTAATTAACACCCAAAATTCCACCAACCAAGCAAACCCTACCCAGTCTGAGTCCCTGAATATAGTAAACAGAAACAAAATCCCAGTGGCACATATCAGAAGTTTGTTAAAAAAGGCAATTTAAATCAGTTCTACCCCGAGTACAGACAAACCCATTCGTAGAATTGTCTTTGCTCAAAAACCAAATTGTACATGGTGAATAATGCAAAAAAATGGAACAACACAAAGTGTACCTCAAGGAAATCTGATTGTAAAGTAAAACAGCATGAAACAAAAAAAATGTGTAAGTGTCAAAAGTCTAAGCAAGTAAAATAAAAGGAAATGTGTAAATGTCAAAAGTTTGAGCAAGTAAAATGAAAAAAAAATGTGTCCGAGTAAATAAAAAATGGAAATTTCTACTTACTGAAATTTTTACATGCTGTTTAGTATGTTCACGATATGGAGATGAGGGGTGGAATGTCCTAAGGTGATGTTATGGTGTTTGTATCTCCAATCGTGTGTTCTAATTATGTTTGGTATTACGTCCTGTGCTTCTAGGACTGACTCTGAAAGTGAAGCTTTGTTTTGTCTTGTTATCAGCCGGCTCACCTCCCCCATGGTCTATGTTTAGGAGAGGTTTTAGCTCGGCTTGCTTGCTTGCTTGCTTGCCTGCTTGCTCGCTTCTGCCTCTTTTTCTTTCCTTCACTTTGCCCTTGCTTTTTGCTTATTAGTTAGTTCAGCTAGGCAGTCCAACTTTTTCCCTGGACTGTTTTCTTTTCCACCCTGTCCCCTCCCTCTCCTGGATACCATCTGAACCTGTTCTGGACGGGGACCTGGGAAACCCCAAGAAACACCGGGAGTCTGCATTCTGTCACCTGCAGCAGTCATTCCCCTGCGCCGGAGACTGATAACTGAGCAACCATTCGACAAAAAAACTGAGTTTGTCATACCTTCAGAACGGTGAAAGAGTTTTTTTGTCAGCTGGTGTTGTTTTTTTTCCCTGTGCTGGGGAGTGTCTTGCTTGTTAAATAAACAAGTTTTTTCTCCCACTCTTCTCTAAAAAAATTCTTCCCGAACCCGGTATTGGGGGGGGAGGAGTCGTAGGGTTTGCTGTCTGGGGGCTCCTTCTGGAAGTTTTCCCCCAAATTTGCCCAAAACCAGAACACCCCCAAAGATACTCCCTTCTCCCTGCCCCCAGCCATGATGTGAGATGGAATAGAATAACTAAGATTAAGATTCTCCCTATGTAACTCCATCATACTTCAATTCTGGGAAAAAAAATTTCTTGAAGTTCTATCATTTCAGATCATTTGAATTTGAATTTGCCTACTAAAAAGTCTAGCCAGAAACTCATGACAATATTAATAGCCCATTCTAGAATGTCTGAGATGATATACACTTCTTTCAAGAGCATGTGATACCTCACGTGACTTCTCCAGAATTTAAATGAACAGCTTGAGTAGTCTACAAGATTCTTGCTGCCATCTGGATTTCCTGGTATTTGGCTGGTCTATGTAAGCCAATCAGCTATTCAGCAGAGGGAATATTAGTGTGATACTTGATGGTATGTGAGATGGAACACAGTAATTTATGGCTTTTTGCATAGTGATGAAGCTGTAAAGAAAGCTCCATAATGCGCAGACCAGGAGGCTGCTGGACTTCAAGCAGCAAAGGCCCAAAACAAACCAGTCAAAAGGTGTCATTGAAAAAAAAAAGCCAGTTGGGGAGCAAAGTGATACTTAAGGGCAGTTTACTGAAAGAGGAAATCTAGTGAAAAAAAAAGTCCAAGAGTGAAGGAATAACAGGGAAAATGAAACTAAGGAAGGAAATCAATCTCAGCTCATCATATCAGAAGCTAACAAGTTGTCATTGCAATGATGCATAAAGTGAGAAATAATAAATATGTCTGCGCCAAAATCTGAAATATGAACTTTATTGCATTCTGTCTTTCACAGAATCATACAGCAGTCTGTGATTAAAGATCATCTAGTCCAACTTCCTTGCCAGGTAGATCTTACAGTCGATCAAATTGCTCAAGACTAGCCAAACTGCTAAGGAGCACTGTTGCGTTCCCTAGATACATTGTAAATGGTACATCCCGTGACCCCTGCTGTACCCTGTATCTTGGTTCCTCTCCCCTCCTGGCCACACAGAGCTGGCTGGGATCCAATTTCTCCCCACCCCCCCTTTCCAGACCCTAGAAAAGGTCAGGACCCGCTGACCTCGCTCTCTTTTCCCGCACTCTCTTTTCCCCCCACTCTTTCCCGCATTTTTTTCCCCCACTCTTTTCCTGCATCTCTTTTTTTCCCAGATCTCTTATCCCGCTCTTTCCTTTTCCCCCCTTTTTTCTCTTCCCCCGTTCTCTTTTCCCCCCCCACGCTTTTACCCTGTTCTTCCCCCTCTTTTCTCTCTCTTCCCCCTCTCTTTTCCCTTCCCTTTTCACTCACTACCCACGAGAAATAAACCTGTAACTTTATCAGGGGAAAGAGCCTCTTTTGATATCTTATCTACGTCTTTGTGGCTAAGGCCCAGAGGAATATCATCCCAACACCTGAGCTAGACCGGTGGAAGGTGAAAGACTCTGTATAGGCCGGGAAGAAGCCGTAACAGTTGGCGCCCCACGTGCGTGTTTCTTTAAAGCACCCACGTTTCGCTGTGATCCCTAATTTCGGGATTCGACCAGCATAGGAGCTGATCAACTAGCTAAAATTTCTTTAAGCTGCATTTTCTGCAGTTCGAAGACTTTTCAGCACGAACCGGCAGCCTGTCAATCCCAGACAGGTCGGTTCACGACGTGGATCCACTACCGTGTACACAGACGTGTCTGCCTGCAAGAAAAAAAGTGAGTTAAGCGTCCCTTTCCGGCTGGGGGTTCCCGGAGCTCCGCGGGGGACGTCTCACAAGTGGCATTTTGCCGGCCCGGCGCTGTTCTCGGGAGCAGAGAAGGCGCGGGCGTGTTTGCAGCGTGCGCGCAGCTTGGAAGCCCTCGGCCACGTGGTGCGGCGCGGGGGCTGGGGGGGGCTGGACGCGGCCACGCCAGACGCGGCGCAGCAGGCAGGCAGCTTTGATCGGTTTCAAAGCTGCGGCACAGGGGAGTTTTTTTTCCGTTTTTGCGGTTTTTACGGGTTGTTGCGGCGCGGGGGCGGTCCCTATAGCGGCGCAGGCGCCACACATAGGTTTTGCTGACAAAAAACGGCGAAATTAACATCGGTTCCGCATCTAGTAAAGCCTGAAAACCGTGGTGTACGTCTTAACAACTAACTCCTTTCCTGTGTTTTAACGGTAGTGTGGTAGATATAGTGCAAATTGCTAACACTATGGGGATACAGCAATCTGCTTTACAAAAGAGTATAACAAAACAACTCAAAGAAATACTAAGTTCAGGAAATGTTTTAATATTTAATAAAAAACTAGCTCGTTTTGCCAGCTGTCTGTCTGTTGAAATATCGGACCTTGAATTGCAAAATGTAAATTCGATTTCATTTTGGGATGAAATAGGGAATTTATTAACTTTAAAAGTAGAAAATGGAGATAAAACTGCCTCTGTATTCCTTCCGATATTCTTACAAATTCGGAAAGTTTTAATTCAGACAGAAAACAACAGACAGCAGCAGCAAAATGATTCAAGCTCACCTTCCCTTTCCAAAAATCCCTATAACCATAACCTGGAAAGCACCCTAGGGTCTCCCTTGGAAATACAGCATGCTCAGCACGGCTGTAACTGTTCTCCTTTCTTGTTCCCTTCCCCCGCGGGCCACGAACACGTGGCCGTATCTGGACAGGTCAGGATTGGGGTCCCAGATAGCTCTGGACATGCGGTTCAGGGAGTGGGGGAGGGCCGATATGGTGACAGCCACGTGTCTCCTCCTTCATCCCACAACCCCCTTCCCCCTCCGGTCCCTGCCCCTAAGCCTGTCCCCTCCCATAACTCCTCCCTGCCCTCGGCTCCACCGCCCCCTCCCCCCTCCAAGACCCTGTCCTGCCTGGTACCTGGCGACCCCGCCCACAGGTGTTGCAATCCTGAATTCCACCACCCCTCCCCCTCTCCGGTTTCACATTCCTTCCCTCCAAGCTGCTGCAGGGTGGGGGAGGTCAATGTAGCCCCTGCTGGGTTCCGTGCCGGAGGGGGTGGGGGTGGGGAGGGATCAGCCCACAGCCCCTGGGGAATGGATGGTGCTCCCGTGATGGGGGGAGGTGGGCAGCCTCCTGGGCCCGGTGGGGGGGGGATGCCCAAACCTGAAAGTCAGCACCAGGAGAAAGAGTATGTACCATCAGTTGCTCCTGTAGTTTATCTTGGTAAGAAAAACGTAAAAAGAAGTTATCAACCTTTGTCCTACCAAGATAAAAAAGAAATTTGTGAAGTGCAAAGAGAATTTGGTAGGAATAGTGAAATCTTTAAAGGCATAATGAGAGCCACTTTTAATTCAAACGAACTAGTTCCATATGATATCAAAGAGCTTTTCCGGTGTCTGTTAACTCCTTCCGAATATGATCTATGGGAAAGCCTATGGAAAAGATCTTTAAAAGTGCTTTTACAAGAGCTTTTAAAAAGCTCAGATAATGCAAAGGATGCTGATAATAATGATATCACATATGAACACCTATGTGGGGAGAAAGATTTGCATTGCCCTGAAAACCAAACTAGAGTACTATCTAAGTCTGTCTTAGATAAGATATGCAATGCTGCAGAAAAAGCCTTTAATCAATTACCAACAGTAGATACTAAAGGCAGTTATATTAACATTAAACAGTTTACTTCTGAGAGTTTCTTACAGTTTGTAGACCGCCTTCGTATGCAAGTAGAAAGACAAGTGTCTGATCCAATATTACAAGCTGAATTAATTAAAGAAATGGCTCAGAGGAATGCTAATGAAACCTGCCGTAGGGTTATCCTTGGCCTTCCCCTGGAGCCAGCACCTACCTTAGCACAGATGATTGAAGCTTGCGCCAGAAAAGCAGAACTGTTCAGTGGACACGAAAGAAATCCAGGACTGGCACACCCAAGGACCGTGGCAGCTGTAACACCGGAAGCCAAGAAGCAACCAGTGTCACCAGAGCAACTGCAGCACATCATCTGCTTCCAGTGCAAGCAGCCAGGACACTTCGCCAGGGACTGTCCACACAACCAGAAACAGAAGAAAACCAACAAACAAAAAAACTAACTGTACAGCGCGTACCCGCCATTAACACCATAGCGCGCTCGGCTATAAATACTGCGGGCTCCACACTCGCAAAAGACTCTCTCTTCATAAACAAAAAGGGGGAGGATGGGATAGGGGGTGTGGGGATGTATGTCAATGAAAATATCAAATGTTCAGTTAACAAGGTTTGGAAGCCACTAGGCCGTTTTAGGCTTGTGACTACCAGAGGTTTTCATTTCAGGTCACCTGATTGGACAGTCATAACAGTGGACTTACCTAACAGTACACAGGACGTGACGTTAAACCACATGAAACTGGACAGTGAGTACTTTGTTGTCGGTGACACAGCACACACACCCCTAGAGATTGAGGTGGTTCCCATGACCATCAAGGGAAGCATAACTAGCCTCATTCTCCTGGCACGATGTCCTCTACCACCATATTACCTGGCTGAGGGACAAATCCTTGCCCAGGCCATTCCTGTTCCACAGGAGGTCCCAGTAGAGGGAAAATCACCTGAAGTCTACTGGGCAGAAGTGGTGGGTGAGGACAAGCCCTCTCTGGCATGTAACCTAACCCGTGGATCAGATCACCTCCATGTGGAGGGGGTACTGGACACGGGTGCTGATGTGACTATCATACCTGAAAGGATGTGGCCGTCACATTGGGAACTTCAGCCTGTGGCAGGCAGAATCCAGGGTGTAGGAGGAGTAAAATTGGCAAAAATATCAAAAAGCATCGTACAAATTGAGGGGCCGGATGGAAAATTGGCTAGCATCCGTCCATTTGTTACAGATTATAAATGCCCTCTATGGGGGAGAGACACCATGTCCCAGTGGGGGGTAAAATTAATTATCCCTAAAACTCCTCGGGATTTTTAGAAGCGGCCACTGTGGGGCGCCCTACCCAAAAGTTAAAATGGCTAGATGATACCCCAAAGTGGGTAGCACAGTGGCCCATGAGTAAGGAAAAGCTCAGGGCGCTTGAGGAGCTTGTGGAGGAACAATTGGCTAAAGGCCACATAGAAGAGACCACAAGTGCGTGGAATTTCCCGATTTTTGTGGTAAAGAAACCAGGGAAAGACAAGTGGAGGCTGCTCCACGACCTCCGGGAAATAAACAAAGTAATTGAAGACATGGGGTCTCTCCAACCTGGAATGCCTTCTCCAACAATGCTTCCCAGAGACTGGCAATTGGCTGTTCTAGACATCAAGGATTGTTTCTTTCATATCCCCCTACACCCAGAGGATGCCCCACGGTTTGCCTTCTCGGTTCCTACCATCAATCGAGAGGCCCCAATGAAGCGCTACCACTGGAGAGTTCTGCCACAGGGAATGAAGTGTAGTCCCTCCATCTGCCAGTGGTATGTGGCTTCATTGCTGTCCCAGGTGCGTGCCCAGAGAGGGGAGGCCATCATCCTTCATTACATGGATGATGTGCTAGTGTGTGCACCCGTAACTCTCTACTCCAGGACACACTTGACCTAGTGGTTAAAGTTTTAACCTCTGCTGGATTTGAATTGCAGGAGGACAAAGTCCAAAGGATGCCACCTTGGAAGTACTTGGGCCTGGAAATCACTGCACGGACCATTGTTCTGCAGAAATTGGAAATTAATTGTAATCCAAAAACCTTAGCAGATCTCCATTCCCTGTGTGGGTCATTGAATTGGGTTAGGCCCTGGCTAGGCCTCACTAATGAGGACCTAGAACCTCTTTTCAATTTATTGAAAGGGGAGAGAGAGCTGCTTTCTCCCAGGGAACTGACCCCAGAGGCAAAGACTGCAATCGAAAAGGTACAAAAGACCTTAGGAGAGAGGCAAGCTCACCGTTACCAGCCCGAGCTGCCCTTCAAATTCATTGTCCTAGGAAAACTGCCACACTTACACGGGTTAATATTCCAATGGATCAAGGAGCAGAGAGAGTCACTCTTAATCATAGAGTGGGTCTTCCTCTCCCACCAGAGATCCAAAACTATCACTAAGCCACAAGAGTTAATAGCACAACTGATTCGGAAAGCAAGGATCAGACTGCATGAATTAGGTGGCTGTGACTTCACATGTATTCACCTCCCTGTTAAACTGTCTGAGGAGGGAAAGAACTCTCCTGACAAATTGACTAAAGAGATGTTTGAGCATTTGCTCCAGAGCAATGCCAGTCTCCAATTAGCCCTGGACAGCTACAGAGGACAAATATCAGTCCATGCCCCGTCTCACAAGCTGTTTAATGAGGAATTCCACCTCATTCCTCGTGAGGAGTCGGAGGCCACTCAAAGCTCTCACAGTGTTCACAGATGCATCTGGGGCATCCCACAAGTCGGTGATGACTTGGAGAGATCCTCAGACTCATCATTGGGAAGCTGATGTTGAGTTTGTGGAAGGTTCACCCCAGGTAGCTGAACTGGCAGCAGTCGTGAGAGCCTTTGAAAAGTTCTCAGAGCCAATAAACTTGGTGACAGACTCAGCCTATGTAGCGGGGATAGTGTCCAGGGCAGAGCAGGCAGTGCTCAGAAACATCGAAAATGAGCAGCTTTTCAGGTTGCTTTCCAAACTAATTTATTTGATTTCTCATAGAGAACACCCGTTCTATGTGATGCATGTGAGGTCACACACAGATTTGCCAGGCGAAATTGCAGAAGGGAACCGTCAGGCAGACTCCCTTGCAACCCCAGCAGAACAAGCCACCCCAGCAGAACCAGCACGCCTTCCTGACATCTTCCAACAGGCAAAGCTGAGCCACCAGCAGTATCACCAGAATACACCAGGTCTAATGCGTCAGTTCCAGCTAACACGGAGTCAGGCTCGAGCCATTGTGGCCACCTGTCCCAACTGTCAGTTGCACACCATGCCCTCAATAGGCATGGGGGTAAACCCCCGAGGTCTTGGCAGTTGTGAGGTATGGCAAACAGACATCACACACATTCCTAGTTTTGGTCGCCTCAAATATGTTCATGTAAGCATTGACACATATTCAGGTGCAGTCTATGCCTCTGCCCATGCAGGAGAAAGGGCTATGCATGCTAAACAACACCTAGTGCAAGCCTTTTCAGTGTTGGGGATCCCTAAGGAAATCAAAACTGATAAGGGCGCAGCGTATAAGTCCAAGGAGTTCCTGGAATTCGTCCAGCAGTGGGGAGTGGAACATAAAACTGGCACCTCCCACTCCCCCACAGGCCAAGGTATAGTGGAGCGAGCCAATCAGACACTCAAACAGGTTTTGGCTAAACAGAGCAGTTCAACTGTGTGGATGTCTCCACAGCAGAAGCTCTGCAAAGCCATGTTTACTATCAATTTCCTAAATTGTTCATTTGAAAACATGAGTCCACCTGTGGTACGTCACTTTAACAGTAGCAAACAATTCAAGTTATCCCAACATCCTCCAGTTTTGATTAGGGACCCAGAAACCTGGGAAATCAAAGGTCCCTATGAGCTTGTTACCTGGGGGCGTGGCTATGCATGTGTATCCACTCCCTCAGGCCCTCGGTGGATTCCCCAAAAGTGGGTGAAATCGTTCGTTCCCAAACATCCTGCTCCAACTGAGGAGAACGAGGAACAAGTAGCAGTGGCTTCAAAAAGAAGACGCCGCAGAAAAAAGGGAAAAGAAATCCTCATAGAAGGTGGCATTCCGGCAAATAGAGACTTTTAATAGGTTTTATAATGTTTGTTTTTCCTTCTAGAGAAAACCTTCTCTTCTCTCAGTCCCGTGATGAACCCCATCCAAGCTGTCTTCCTGCTAACACTGAACAGTCTAGCAGCTGCATGGATCGTCCCTCAGCCACGTCAGAACATCTGGCTGACCCTGGCACAGACGCTCCAACAAGAAAATAGATTTTCTCTTGCTACTACACGGACATGAGTGCCAGGAATTTGAAGGACTTTGCTGTATGGACCTGACCTCGAGAGCTCCTAACATCCATCCTGCCCTCCGAAACATGAACAACTTAATCGGACAAGTAAAGCAAGAATCTGAAGATTGGTTCAATGGACTGTTCAAAGGCTGGGGACTCACAGGGTGGTGGACATCTATAGTCAAAACAATTGTGTTAATTCTTGTTATTCTTTTCCTTGTAATAATGGCATTCGGGATCCTACGTCACTTGGTTTTCAAGGCTATTCATAGTCTCATTCCCTCTACCTCAGTAGTCAATCACATAGAAATGAAAGACTTGAAACAATCTAACCCTCCCGCCAGCTACAAGTGGTGGGCAAAATCGTAATTTGCATGATACCAATATCCTTCTTTCAACTTTGTTAAACAAAAAACGGGGAGATGTTGCGTTCCCTAGATACATTGTAAATGGTACATCCCGTGACCCCTGCTGTACCCTGTATCTTGGTTCCTCTCCCCTCCTGGCCACACAGAGCTGGCTGGGATCCAATTTCTCCTCGCCCCCCCCCCCTTTCCAGACCCTAGAAAAGGTCAGGACCCGCTGACCTCGCTCTCTTTTCCCGCACTCTCTTTTCCCCCCACTCTTTCCCGCATTTTTTTCCCCCACTCTTTTCCCGCATCTCTTTTTTTCCCAGATCTCTTATCCCGCTCTTTCCTTTTCCCCCCTTTTTTCTCTTCCCCCGTTCTCTTTTCCCCCCCCACGCTTTTACCCTGTTCTTCCCCCTCTTTTCTCTCTCTTCCCCCGCTCTTTTCCCTTCCCTTTTCACTCACTACCCACGAGAAATAAACCTGTAACTTTATCAGGGGAAAGAGCCTCTTTTGATATCTTATCTACGTCTTTGTGGCTAAGGCCCAGAGGAATATCATCCCAACACCTGAGCTAGACCGGTGGAAGGTGAAAGACTCTGTATAGGCCGGGAAGAAGCCGTAACAGAGCACTCTCAATGATGGGGCATTGTGATAGGTTGACTTAGGAAGAAGAAACTCAGAAGAGGATCTTCCTAAGGGAATGTCCTCTGTGGGGGTTGGGATACCTGCAACAGCCAATTAGAGAAAGTTAGTTCGCTCCGTGCACACACATTTTGAAGGAGGTAATCCGGAACTTAGCTTCCTTGTCTTTCCGGTGGCTGAGCAGGTAACATGAACCCGAGCTTCCCCCTCCCCCCTGCGGGGGGGGGGGGGGGAGGCTCGGTAGGCCGCTTGGGCCCTGTTTGCCAACAAGGGGACCCGATGGCCGGGGGGAGAAAAAGTTGTGTGATAAGACCTTCACAGCTTCCTCCTCCACGGGCCTGCGGCTCTGGCGTGGGAGGGGAGGCCGACTCTTGCTGCTGCCGACGGGCCGGGCCTGCCTGAGTGGCCATGAGCAGTGTGGGGCTGCAGCCCAGCCCCAGAAAGGCTGATTAACACCTCAGCCGCCCCCCCAGCGCGGCCTGAGCCTGGCCCAACTCTTGTAGTTGTGTTAAACTTTAACTCTTTAGTGCTCAGATAAGATTTGCAAAGCCTCCAGCCTTTCCTTTGAATATGAAAGGGAATAAGAAGATTTCTTAAGTCAGTGATGTAAGAGCTAAGTTTTTAAGATGGAAGGAGAATGAGAAGATGCTGAAATGGCTGAAAATCTTTTTGTGAAATTGTAGGAATGAACTGATGTACTGAATATTCCTATAAACCATGGAAAGAGACATGGGGGGATGGAAATGTTCAATTTAATAGATGATTTGACTAAAAAGCACCTGTGTTGAGAATTTCTGTCCTGAGAAAAGAAGGGGATTTTGGTTTTCTGAAGATGAAGCCTGAGCAGAGAAAAAGGAGACAGAGAGAATCTTTGCTGGCGAACATTTCATTCTTAAAAGTAATACCCCAAGGAGCAGACATGGCCCACATGTAAAACTTTGGGACGGCTATAGAGTTGGGAGGAGCGTCACGGTTGCAGGTTCCTGGGCAGATGCAAATCGTGAAGGATGAAACCACAAGAGAACTGTCTTTTTCCTTCTTGAGGGAAAAATCCGTACAACTTCAAGAAGAAGAGGCTTCTCTCTCCAAAAGTGAACAGAGAAAGACTAAATTGGGGACTGACCGAAGTATTTGTTATATGTTTGTTTTGTTGTTATAAAGACTGGGAGACGGAGGGAAGGAGTGATCTGAAAAATCTTATTTTGATTTTTTTTTCCTCTCTTTTTGTTTGTGTAGTTAATAAATTTTCTTTTATACTCTCTCAAGTTTTAGGCCTACCTTGCTCTTTTGCTCCTGGTTCTGTCTCACAACAGAAAAAATAAGTTTATTTAAATTGGCAACTCAAACCGAAGACATTAATTTGGTGCGTTGGCCGGGAAAGTCAAAATTAAACCAAGACAGGCACCCACAACTTCTCTGGAACACCCGTTTGAGTGTCTCACCAGCTTCATTGTAGAAAAGTTTTTCCTTTTAGCCAATCTAAACCTAGTCTCAGTTTGAAAGCATGGCCCCTTGTCCTGTCTCTGCAAACCTTCCTAAAAAGTCTTTCTCCATTTGTCTTATACCCTCTTTACATATTCAAAGGCCACAATACTGTCTCTCCAGCAACCTCTCTTCTCCAGGCTAAAAGATCCTACTTTTCACAAGAACCAGGTCATAAACTGAGATGGAAGACATCTCAGGAGATCAGATCATCCAACAGCTCAGCGGAAGAATAGCTCTGAAGTCAGATCAACTAGCTTAGGGCTGTGTCTGTTTGAATTTTGAAAATTACCAGGAATTGAAATGCTTCAAGGAAGAGAACTCTGGGTGGCTCCAGAAACAGCCTGAGAAACTCGAGCAAACTCGAAACCTCAGAAACTACCACTGCTTTCTCTCCCTCAGCCCAAGCAGTCACAAAGAAGAAGTGTTCCCAGCAGGCTGGGATAGCACACATATACACTACATATACATGACAGGCATCACCAGCAGCCACATCCTGCTCCTTTCTGTGGCTGGCAAGAGTGAGACTGGATGTTTACATGTGGGCAAACTGGGTCCCTCCAGCAGCTCAGACACTCAGCCTGCCCAGTGACCCCACTGAATTCCAGTATTGGCAGTGTCCCAAGGCCACAGCACTACTCCTCTTGCTGGCACAGACCATCACACGCCTCCTAAATGAGTCAGGACTCCCCTGGTCCCACAGCCAGCAGCTCACGTGCTCACCCCCAGGCCACTGCCATTGTTCACCAACTTCTCCACTTTGATCTTTGCTGGTGCTCTCAACACTGGCACACCCAGATGTTCTGCAGCTGTTGTCTCCTGGTGGAAAGGACTTGTAAAGCCATGTTTCCTAACAGGACTTCCAAAACCTTTCAAAGCAACCTTTTCTGGGGTATGAACAATCTCATTCAAATGTCAACATTTCTTTTCCCATATGTGAAATCAGAATTTCCTTCTTCCGGGCATGCCCAAAAGAAGGCACAAACTACATTGTGCCTTCTGTTTCACATGCTGACTTATTTGTAAACAATGCTAGGAGAATACCTGTTTTGATCCAAGCTAATCTCTGGCCCTTATAGTGCTTTCAGTAGTTAGTTTTGCTTTGCTATTTACTTGATGTCCCATTGAATTGTTGAATCATAAACAGACTATCTGTCTGTATAGCAGCATAGCAGTGATGAATAAATGCAAGAGAAGGAGCAAGGTGATTGTTTGCTAGACTCTTCCTAGAAACTGAGAAATCTCTTACTTAATGCTCACCACAGCAGATGGAGGAAGCATCCTACATGATGTCAAAGCAATGAAACTGTAATCACTTTTATGATGACAGTCAAGGCACTGCTTTTGCCAGCATAAGTGGAGTGCAGGGAATCTTAAAAGACGACACTGTAACTGTTGTCCATGCTCACTCAGAAAATAATGCTTTTACAGTGGAGCAGGTCTCACCGCAGCTAAATCATGGTTTCAACTGAACACCGTCTTCAAAAAAGCCCACAAATAGACAAATGAAAGGATTTGGAACCCAAGGGAATCTCGGATGGTAACATCAGCTCACTTTGGATTCTTTCCAAATTCTCAATTTCATTTTCTTCCTAGCCAATTATCCCACCTAACCTGAGATGTAATTTATGGATTTCCAACACATCTAGTTACCTTAGAATTAGACAGCCACTAGGCAAATAGACCGAAGCAGTTAATTTTAGATTGAAACCAAGGGTGTTTAGAACAGCAATACTTGGACGTAACTATTCTTAATAAAACCAAAACTTTTAGGACGTAGCCAAGTATTTTTGGAGGTGGAAAAAGTTTTACATCCAAAAGTCCCTAGGGAGCTCTCACTCAGTGCAATGTGCCTGGAGAGGCGCTCTAGCTCGTCTTTCAAGGAACGATTTGTCACAGCAGAGGCAGCAGGGGCACAAGATGCCCGACAAGAAGGGGCAGTGTAGAACTCTCTGACTTTCTCTGTCTCTACTCGGTGTAGAATGTCTCTGTCCTGGCACATTTTCGTGTACGACATGTCTCTCCAGGTCTTCGGTCCTTGCGAAGCTCTATGTACTGTGATCACTGCTACTTTCAGCTGAGAAGGACCGTGGAGCTAGCAGCGAATTTGGAGAGCTCTGAGCAGGTGGTCAAGGAGCGAGAAGTGCCCCTGCAATGCGGTGCTAATAGCTGCTTCCTCGCGGTGGGTGCAAGCTCCGGCCACAAGACCTTCTCGTCCTGGCAACAGATCTCTGTGAAGGGCATAGCCGAAAAGCTTTCATTTTCCATTCCAACTGCGAGAGTGGCAGACTGTTGCACGGAGCTCTGAGAACAAAGGTGCACGCCCTAGGCAGGCTTGGGCAGAAGCAGCGTTCTCGACCGCTTGGCTGCCGGCACACTGCTGGCTGTGTGGTGCCACTTCAGCGGCTTCTGGCCACCGGGGAGTGAAAGCGGCGCCAGGAGTGGGCGAGGGCGGTGAACAAAGCCGCACAAGTAGCGTGCTTGTGTGCACCACGTTACAGGCTACTAGGAGAGGAAGGTGGCTGCCTCTCGCTTGCCTTCCCAAGTGCCCTTAGCAGTCGGAAGGAGCAAGCTGAAGCACTACTGCTTGTGCTGCTCCTTGGTTCCCTTGCAGCCTGCTGTGGAAACATTGGCGGTCACTTCCAGGCGCCGAGTTGCAGACAGCCCCACGGTAAATGCCGCGGAGAAGGGAAATACAGAGTGCAGCGAGGAGCTGGACGTGGCTTACGTGCAATGAGTAGAAGGTGAACCTAGGCACTGCCTCTTCAATCTGGCCCTCTCTACTCTGGTAGCAACTTTTGCAAGTCGGCAAAGGCAGCTGCGAGTATGTAGAATGGAGGGCAGTGAGACGCCGTGTATTATGCGCCCTTTCAGGGCTGCTGACAGAGGGCTGCTTTAAGAACGCCTTCTTCTTCCTCGTGTCCTTCTTGCTTCGCTCTAGCTGCATGGAGTAAACCACAGCGAAGGTGTGAGGAAGGGCACTGCCCCAGCTTTTGGCCTCACCTGCCTGTGCTGCGCCTTTAGCTGCACACCAGAACAATGGCATTTCTTACCCGCAAGGTATAAAAGGTGTTAGTGTAGCCTCAGGATTGGCAAGTGCCTAGACATTAAGTTGAGAGACCACGTATGTGGGAGTCTTTAGCGGTTTCCTCCCCCATGGCGCAGGCGTATTCACATTCTCTTGCTTAACTGAAAAGTCCGGGCATGGCAATTCTGGCCCGCCTTGTGCAGAGACGAACACAAATGTGTGGCTATTATCCTCTGTTCTGGACCTCTGTGTTATAAATGAGAGACAAAAGTCTCGATATTCCTCAAAAGTTTGGATTGTTTATTTGATATAGAAAGAACAAGCAGCGCGCTGGGGAACACGAGGGGTCACCCCCTACTCCAAGCTCCACCGAGCCTTGGTTTGCAGCCTCTTCTTGTTGTGTGGTTCCTCGTTGTAATCAATAATTTTTGGGGTTTTTTGCTGTCATAATTTTGCCAGGTAAGCAGTGGTGGTCGAATAAACATCCTTACACAAATTCACAAAGCCTCCGGGCGATCATCAGTCACAGATAGCCATCTGGTCCTTGTAGATAACCACCAGAGAAGTTCTGGATGTCTGGTCCTTGAGATAAGCAGTATTGATCAGACAAAGACAGGAAGGGCTTTTTGGGTAGTCCGATTTCGCAAGCTGGTAGCCGATACAACTTATTTGATAAACATAACATAATATTACATAGTGTAATGTAACATAATACATCATAATATAACATAACAAGGTGATTTTAAACAGAATTATTTAATCATGTAATTTCCTTTATCTAGTGTCCATGCTTCACTTCAGAGCTTAGTATTCTGGTTTATGCAAACCCCAATGCTTTTGTGATTAACACGTATCTTTTATGAATTGTCACAATTCCCCCACTTCTCTTTTTTTATCCCATTGATTAGTGTTCTGGTTTCAAATTTTGTCAGTACCTCTTGTACTGCCATTAATTTTGTTGCCTTCTCAGTGTCTATTAGTATTGTAGCAACTTGCATTCCTTGAACCACCGACTGGATTAGTCGAATGAAGCATGGAACAAGACAAGGGATGAACAGTAGTCCTAATAATGCACATGTTAACATAAATCCTAATTTCTTCCACCAAGTTTCCCCCAACAGGTTATTCCACCAATTATCATTAAGCATAGAGTTCCAGGTTTGTACAGGTACATGGGCTATTCATTTTATTTCTTCAGCAATTTTAGTAATTACTTCACCATTAACATCAATTTCTAAGCAGCATTCAGAATTATTAAACTTTCTACGCACTCCCCCTTCTTCAGCTAACAGATAGTCTAGAGCCAGTCGATTTTTATATACTGCTGCTCTAGTTTGGGTAAGTTGTTTAGCTATCAACTCCATTGCTCGGGCTGTCTGGTTTGAAGTAATTTCTACCACGGCTTGTAGCCTGATAATTCTATTTAGCATATAAATTGGAGTGTGATAGCCCCAGCTCCCATCTTGAGCCCAGGTAGCTGGTCCATAATATTCAATAATTCGTTCTGGGGGCCATTCATCATCCTTCCAGATTTGTGTTCCCCCTATGCCTCTGCTCCTTTTATTTCGATACAAAGTTTCATACAAGGGAACTCCTGACACTCTATTACCCTTTTCCTTTGGTAATGTAAAAAACGCAGGCTGGATAATCCCTAGAGTACATGTCCCTCTCCACCTTTTTGGTAGGGTATTATAAGCTTTTTTCCCACAGATCCAAAATATTCCATCTAGGGCTTTCCAGCTTAGTTTAACTGATTCAGGTTGTTGCCAATAGGTCCTTACACTTTTTACTTCTTCATATGGGTTTGCTCTATTTTTATTATATCAGCATAGTCCTGTAAAATTGTTCTTTATACAATTACCTTTACTTAACTTTCCCCAATATCCTTCTGGAGCTTTGGGCCACCAAGACTGTTTGCTTGCATTTGTAATCAGGATAGGCTTACAGGGGGTGTGCCCCACATATTGGGTAAAGTTAGTTCCCTGACATGTTATACATACCTCTCCTCTTACCTCATGACTTAGAACCCACCCTTCAGGTCTATTGACTCCCCTCGATATTTCCGTTTGATTCCACTGTAACAACTGCTCTGGGCCCAATCCCTCCCCCCTCCATGGCCATTGTTCAGTCATTTGCATTCCTCCACAGATCCAACAGTGAGTTCAGTTCAGTTCAGTAGTGATTTCTTTCATTAATTCTACAAATAAATTTTTTCCCAAGGTGGGTAAATCCCGTTCGCTGAGTTGTTGTTTTATTTTCTCATACAAGTTAAAATTTCCCCCATGGTTTGTCTTTGTTCCTTTGAACACCTTAGTTATATTTTTATCAATTCTTCCTTGTAGTGATCTTGCACTCCTCCCTGATCTGAATATCCCCACATACCTTCTTTTGTGAAGCAGAGGTGTGTCTCTCCTACTGGACAACTTTGGTATGCTGATGGAGCCCACCCTCCTTTTCCCAAATTGGTGGCTCCCCAGTAACTTCTTCCCATAATAGTGCAAGTTTCTAAGTTGTGTTTATTATAGCAGGCCGAATTGATATGTGTATGGAAGGCAAGGGTGGATACCGTGTGTCTGCCATACTTAATTGTCTGGTAACACTTGGAACAAGCATCAGCACTATTTCCTTTTATCATCATTAGCAATAGGATGACTCCCATGACCATTTTCATCCCTCTGCCTCCCTCAAGGCCTACGGGGTTGCTGCCAGTAGCCGAGGTTTGTTTAATCTTCTCGGCAGCAGGGAATATGTCCTGGGGTCTCCCACATTGTCTTTCTCCTTTAGTAGTGTTTCTTAATTTTGTCCCAGCTTTTAGCTTTAACATTCCAGTACAAGGTACAGCAGTAATAGCACAGTATACACAACCCTTCTGACACTTTCTTGTCAATACCTCTGCTCTGGCTCTCTTTTTTTTCCTTATTCCTCCCACCAGTTATGATCATCAATTTCGATTTCTCCTTGTGCTGATAGGGTATTAATACTTTAATAGTTTCCTTACATTCATTTCTTCTACACTGGACACATAATGCGAATGGGGGATACCCACCCTAGGAATAACACCACAACAACTCAGTACAATATGGACACCTTTTCTTGATGAACAGGCTACACCCGGGTTTGGGGCAGGTGACTTTCAGTCCTGATTAGGAGACCTTTGAGACGAATTGATCCGGTATTGACATCAAGTCTTCCGAATTCGCACTTTGAGGTCTCCAGGCTCAGATGTCACTGTCCAACCTGCAGTAGGAGGGGTTACAGGACCCTTGCCTCTACTCACATGTGTCCATCCCTTTTCAGCTGTCCTCACAGCTGTTTCAGTCGTTGACAGAACTAAATACGGTCCTTCCCATTTTGGAGCTAGATTTTCTTCGTTCCATACTTTAATTAACACATGTTGTCCTGGCTTAATTTTATGTATGGCAAATCCTAGAGGGACAGTTTGAGCTAAACTCCCCTTCTCTCTTAATTCTTCCAAGTTTTTGCTGATTGTTATTATGTAATTCTGAAGAGAAGGGTCCTGAACTAAGGTCGGATCAAGGTGTACTCCTTTAGGGTAAGGCATACCATACAGCATTTCATATGGTGAAATCCCTGTTTTTGAATTTGGCATTGTTCGTATATTAGACAGGGCTAGTGGGAGGCACTTTGTCCATGGCATTTTAGTCTCAATCATTAATTTTGACAGCTGTTGTTTTAATGTTTGATTCATCCTTTCAACCCTCCCAGAACTCTGAGGGTGCCAAGGTGTATGATACTCCCAGCTGATGCCCAGCGCCGAGGTCAGTAACTTAAGCACCTTTGATGTAAAGTGCGTCCCCTGGTCTGAGTCTATTGCTCGAACCAGGCCATACCTTGGGATTATGTGTTCCAACAATATTTTGGCTACCACTTGTGATGTGGCCCTAGCTGCAGGGTATGCCTCTACCCAGTGGCTTAATTGGTCTACTGTCACTAGTAAGTATTTCCACCTTCCTATTTTTGGTAATTCTGTAAAATCTACTTGTATTCTTTCAAAGGGCCTGTAAGCAGTTTTCCGTCCTCCTGACAGACCTTGTCGCATACCTTTTTTATTAATTTTCTGACAAGTTAAACAACCCTGTACGCTCTGCTTTGCAATATCAAAAATGCCGATGCATCCAAAAAATTTTAAAAATTGGTCTGCTAGCGCTCTGGTTCCCCAATGTGTCTGTTGGTGTAATTGTTCAATAATTTGTCTGGCCTGGGTCTTAGGTAAAATTTCCCTGCCATCTGGTAAAACCCATTTGTTCTCATGCTGTTCTGCCTGTAATTTTTTATCGCTTCTTTTTCCTGAGGAGTAAATAGCTTCTGTAATTCCTGGTTGGGGCTGAGATCTTTAACTGTAGTACTTAATACAGAAACCGGTTTTTGCTCCAATGCTGCTTTTTTTGCTTCTTTGTCAGCCAGATTATTCCCCCTTGTATGGTAGCTTGTTCCTTTTTGGTGCCCTCTTATATGGACCACAGCAATTTCAGTGGGGCCCCTAAGAGCCTCTAGTATTCTAACAATTAATTCTTGATATATCAACCCCCATCCTTGAGTGTTAATTAACCCCCTTTCTTCCCAAATTTTACCAAATGTGTGGACTATGCCATAGGCATACTTAGAATCCGTATATATCATCCCTTTTTTACCTTCTAAATAAGATAATGCCCTATAAAGAGCAAGTAGTTCACAAGCCTGAGCAGACCATGCTGCGTTTAAGGGTCCGGATTCTACTAATTTCAATTCTTCTACTATGGCATATCCCGATTTTCCTTTTCCTTCCACCACTCGAGAAGATCCATCTATAAACAATTTTACTCCATCCTTAAATTCAACTTCTCCCAAGTCAGGTCTAATTTTTGTTTGTAATTCTATAACATCCACACAATCATGTTCTAAATTTTCTCCTGGTTCCCCATATAGGAATTGTGCAGGACTTTGAGCAGTTGTTGTTTTTAGCTCCAAATCTGGGGACGTGATTAGAATAGCTTCATATTTTAATATTGGGGCATCGGTTAAGCATTTCTCAGCTTTTTGATTCAGAATTCCCCTTGTGTTATGAGGGGTGTGGACCACTAGGGGTGCCCCAAAGGTAATTTTTCGGGCTTCTTCAATTAAAAGTGCTGTGGCCACTAGGGCCTGGAGGCATGTGGGCCAACCCCGACTGACAGGGTAGAGCAGTTTAGAATAATATCCCACTGGCTTTCGACTGCCTGCCCATTCCTGGATGAGTACCCCATATGCTGTTTGATCAGAGGTATTTACAAATAACTGAAATGGCCTCTCCAAGTCTGGGAGACTGAGTACAGGGGCTTGAATTAAAGCATGTTTGACCTTTTCAAAACTTTTATCATCCTCTTCTGTCCATTTTAGACGATTAGTGGTAAGTTTTTCATACAGAAATTTTACTTTCTCACTAAATCCCTCTATCCATTGGCGACAATATCCCAGCAATCCCAAAATTTTCCTCACTTCTTTTTTGGTTTTTGGAGGTCCCAGACTTAATATTCCAGAGATTCTATTAGGATCCAATTTCTTTTTCCCTTTACTTAGCCAATGTCCCAAATATTTTACTTCTGGTTCTGTGAACTGTAATTTGGCTTTGGATACCTTCAATCCCTCTTGTCCCAAAAAGTTTAAAAGTTTTATAGTCCCATTTCTAGTAGATTTCTCGTCCTTTCCTGCTATTAATAGATCATCTACATATTGTAACAATTTCACCCCATCTGGTGACTCAAAAGACTGCATTAATTCTTCTAGGGCTTGTCCAAAGAGATTAGGGGATTCTGTAAAGCCCTGAGGCAATACTGTCCAAAGCAGTTGTTGTTTCCTGCCCTTATCAGGATCTTCCCATTCAAAGGCAAAGTAATCTCTACTACTTTCTTCTAATGGGCATGCCCAGAAGGCATCTTTTAGATCTATTACACTATACCAAGTGTAGTCAGGGGACAACTGGCTTAAGAGTGTGTAAGGGTTTGCTACTACGGGAAATTTGGTAACAGTTTGCTGATTTATAGCTCTCAAATCCTGTACCAATCTGTAATTCCCATCTGTCTTTTTGACAGGCAGAATAGGAGTATTATGTGGGGACATACATGGTTCCAAAGCCCCCTGTTGCAAAAGGTTTTCTATGAGAGGCTTAAGGCCCCGTCTCCCTTCCAGAGATATTGGATATTGAAGAACTCGGATAGGCAAATCGGGATCAGTGATTTTCACTTTGATAGGTTTCATTTTTAACTTCCCTATTTCTCCAGGGGTGTACCACACCTCAGGACAGATTTGCTCCTCGTCCTTTTGAGTTAAAGCAAAAATTTTAAGCTGACCTTAGGATACTTCAATTTTCAAATCCAATGCTATTATTAAATCCCTCCCCAATAAATTATTTTCTGCCTCTGGCAGTAACAGCAGATCTTTTAATTCAATTTTGGTTTGGGTCTCAATTTGCACATTTTTAATAATAGGGACCCGAAATGGTTCACCTTTTGCTCCAACCACGAGTGCTGTTTCTCTACTAGGTTTACACCTTTTTGGTAGGTGTTTAATTGTGGATTTTTCGGCTCCTGTATCTACTAAAAATTCTACCTCCTCCTCCTGGGGACCAATCTTTAAATTTATCAAGGGCTCTTTGGATGGTATGGTCCCTAATACATACAGCCCCTGACACCCCTATTCATCTTCCTGGAACATTTTTTCATCCCGTATCCGTTCTTTACAATTTTTCTTTATATGACCTTTCTTGTTACAGTAAAAGCAGGTTCGTCTTGGTGAATTATTTCCTGCTTCATTTCCTTGTTTTGGTGGGGGTTTTCGTGGTTTCCCTCCCCCTTTCTGCTGGGTTTCTTTCTGTGTTTCACGAACTGCAGCTATAAAGATTTTTGCTTTTGCTTTCTGCTTCTCTTCATCCCTCCTTACATAAACTTTTTGTGCTTCTCTTAGCAATTCTTGTAACCCCCGATCTTGCCAATCATCTAACTTGTCTAATTTCTTTCTAATATCTCCCCATGATGGAGCAACAAATTGGGTTTTGAGGAGTGCCTGACCCACTTGTGTATCAGGGTCTATCCCAGAGTACATTTGGAGATCTTTCCTCAGCCGCTCCAACCAGTCAGTCGGGGATTCGTCCTTTTTGTGTTGTTCACTGAAGGCTTTATTAATAATTTGTCCTTTAGGAACTGATTCTCGGATACATTTAACGAGTATTCATCTTAAGTCCATCATATTCTGGCAATGGACATAATTCTGATTATCCCAGTTAGGATTATTTAATGGCCATTTCTGGTCTCCCCTAGGTCCAATCTGATGCTCCCGGTCCCATACCCTCATTCCAGCCTGTCTGATCATTTCCCGTTCTTCCGTGGTGAATAGGATACTCAATATAGATTGTAATTCCATCCAAGTATACATACTTGGTCCGAGGAATTGACCTAGTCTCTCGGATACCCCTGTAGGATCTTTTAATAGTTTTCCCATTTCTTTTTTAAAGTTTCTCACTTCCCCTGTGTTCAAGGGAACATTTACAAATCCAATTAAGCCAGCCTGTTGTCCTGCTAATGGAACTTCCCACAGGGGGTAAAGGCGAGCCTTTGTATTGTAATCCCCCTCCTCTCTGATGATACTATCTCTCCTGGTATTCCTTTGACTGGAGCGAGTTCTTAGAGCTATGGGAGTACCAGGAGAAGTGGGTGCGTGGGGGGGGGGGGGGGGGGTCTCGGGTATTTTCTGTATGAAATTGAACCTCTTCGTGGGTCCCTGGGACTCAGAATATTACTCCCTCTTTTTCCCATTTTTACCTCAAGGGACTGTCTTGAGGTGTTTGTACTCCCCGATGTGTTCCGCCCGAACCCCTGCCGCTCCTTGGGTCCGGATGGACTGGAACCCGCCTCTACCTGGGCTGGGATGGGAAAAGCAGCTTTTCCCTTCTCCCTCCGTGACTGGTGTGTTGCAATCTGCTTTTCTTTTCCTCCCCCTTCCCCCCCTCCCCCCCCACCCCCTTCCCGGGTCCTGCCTTTGCCTGGACTAGGATGGGAAGGACCTCGCCTCTACCTGGACTAGGATGGGAATGACTTAGTCTCTACCTGGGCTAGGACAAGAAAATCAGTCTTTCCCTTTGTGCTCACTCACTTCGTCCGGTCACCGGCCAGGTCCCTCGCGGGATGCTGGAAACGCAGAGAGAAGGACTCCACTCTCGCTTCGCAGCAAAGGCCACGTCTCATTCAGACAAACACACAGTCATCCCCACCAAACCGGACAGATATTCAGAGTCCGATGCTCCTGTCTGGGTCTTCGTGCGCAAGAATTACAGGTGATTTTGCTGCGGTCTTCCGGGGAGATGTTCCTTGCTCAGTATATATGGTGCGGTACGTCGATGGGTCAAGAGAATCACTGATGAACCGGGGCCAGAGCAGTGGGGCGCCTCCCCGAAATCACAGTGCCTCTCAGGGCTCCAAGGACGTCCCGGGGTTCGGCACCAAATTGTTATAAATGAGAGACAAAAGTCTCGATATTCCTCAAAATTTTGGATTGCTTTATTTGATATAGAAAGAGCAAGCAGCGCGCTGGGGAACACGAGGGGTCACCGCCCACTCCAAGCTCCACCGAGCCTTGGTTTGCAGCCTCTTCTTATACTGTGGTTCCTCGTTGTAATTAATAATTTTTGGGGTTTTTTGCTGTCATAATTTTGCAAGGTAAGCAGTGGTGGTCGAATAAACATCCTTACACAAATTCACAAAGCCTCCGGGCGATCATCAGTCACAGATAGCCATCTGGTCCTTGTAGATAACCACCAGAGAAGTTCTGGATGTCTGGTCCTTGAGATAAGCAGTATTGACCAGACAAAGGCAGGAAGGGCTTTTTGGGAAGTCCGACTTCGCAAGCTGGTAGCCGATACAACTTATTTGAAAAACATAGCATAATATACCATAATGAAATGTAACATAATACAACATAATATAACATAACAAGGTGATTTAAAACAGAATTATTCAATCATATAATTTCCTTTATCAAGTGTCCATGCTTCACTTCAGAGCTTAGTATTCTAGTTTATGCAAACCCCAATGCTTTTGTGATTCACATGAATCTTTTATCAATTGTCACATCTGCTTCCAGGTGTATGGGCCACCATGAGCCCGCAGCAGCCGCCGAGGACACTGTGGATTGTGGATGAGGCTGGGCTGGCCCCCCGGCCCCGTTGGACTGACAGCGGCAGGAGTGGCGTCCGAGCGGCATCGCCTGAGGGCCCCATGGGGGGCGGGGAGAGAGCTGGGAGTGACCCTGAGCGACACCGGAAGCGATATCCGTAGGGCCCGGAAGGCCAGCGGTGGCATCGAGTTTCACGGGTAGGAGGCTGATAAGCTGCTTTGAAAGCTGTAGCTCCTCTGCTCTAGGACAGACTGGGAGAGCTGAGGGTGTCCAATGTGGAGAACAGAAGGCTCCAGGGAGACCTTCGAGCCCCTTGCAGTGCCTGCTGGGGCTCCAAGATAGATGGGGAGGGACTTTGGAAAAGGGTCTGGCCTCGCAGGACAAGGGGGAATAGCTTCAAACTGCCAGAGGGCTGGGGTAGATGGGATATTGGAAAGGAATTCTTCCTTGTGTGGGTGCTGAGGCCTGGCACATGTTGCTCAAAGAGGCTGTGTGGGAGCCCCATGGCAGGAAGTGTCCAGGGCCAGGCTGGAGCAGACATGGAGCAACCTGGACTAGTGGAAAAGTGTCCCTGCCCATGTCAGAATGTGGGAAGACGATAATCTATCTCTAAGGTCGCTTCCAGTCCAAACCATTCTGGATTTCTAGGATTCATGGAAGGCCCTTTTCCAGGTGAAGTGTTGTATCTCTTGGCTCCCAGCTTGTAGTTGCCAGTTCTTCTGGAAGCAGGCCTGGCCAAGCAGCTGTGATGAGCCATGGGTTCTCAATAGGACGAGTGTGATATATTTGCAGAGAGGAAGGCTGCAGACAGATCTTCAAGGCCCAGGTAAAACAAGCAAAGGATTGAATAAAAGACAAAGGTTGGTTGTGTTAGTCAGTTTGCTGGCTGTTCAAATGGCCCCAGGTCATTTTCAACATTTCTAATTTGGATTTGTTTGAGTAAAAAATCAATGTGTTACCTCCAGCGTGGGCTCTCCAATGCATCTCCATGTGCTCCCATCTCTTTGTTGTATATCAGGTTCTATTAACTGAAGACAGAATCATAACACAGTAGTAAAACATTTAGAGGTGTAGTTAGCCAGCTTCAGGAGGTTTCAACTCTGCTGTTGACTTTTCTGGTAACTGTAAGCAAGACAACACAATCCAGTTACTCCACTTTTCCTCTCTGAGGAAAAGATGATCTTTTTTTTTTTTTTTTTCTCATTTTGAAAATAGCCTCGAATGAAGAGAGTTATGCATGTGGCATGTAGGATTCATTATTTTACCTTTCTCTTCTGCTGTCTTTCGCGTACTAGGTTTTTTTTTAATTTTTTTTGTGGCTTTTCTCCATTCAGTAGGTTTGAAAGAATTCTAATTGTTGAGATGATGGTTCTTTGAAGGCTCACTTAGCCCACCTTTTGGGTGAAGGAAAGAAGAAGACAAGGTCCTCTAAGAAGAGTAAAAAGCATACTTTAAAGAGACATTCAGAGATGTCTGCTGATGCCATGCAATTACCGTGTAATCAGCAGAAATGTGTTGGAAAAACACCCATCAGTGACTTCACAAGAAAGCCACACTCAAGACAGGTAAAGAACAGAAGCATAAAACCCCAAAGGTATGAAATGGACAGATTTCCATTGGGAATGAGCAACTCCTGAATTCTTGGTTCTCGAACTAGTGGCTTGTAATAAACAGACTGTCTCCTTGCCAGACGTAAATTTGGTGTAAAGAACTGCTCACTGCCCGTTGAAGTGCAGGGCTAGTAGACTAATATTTTCCATGGCAGGCATATTGTATGGCTTTCCTGTTAAAAAGAAATTGGTTTTGCTCATAGCAACCTAGATATGTACCCAGTCTGACACCTATTTTTTAGGCTATATTTCCTAGTAAATGGCGTCAGTGATGATGCGGTGAGTTTATGTCATGAACAGGAATGAAGTGATTGCATGCATCCTTTTTTACCCTAAGCCAGCTGCTGAATAATGAGACAGAGACGCTCACTGACGCCAAGGAGTGCCCAAGCTTTTGGGAAAAGCACTGGGAAGATAAAGCCTATTTCCACATTTCTTGCTAGCGTCTCCTTCAAAGTTCATGGGTTTGTTCATCTTTTAGAGCTGTTCTAGATGTCTTTGTAGTTTACATGTACTAAATGTAGCAGGTATTGCTTTCATGCCGTCCTAATAGATTTGTAGTTGGGATATACTCAGTCTTCAATGTCTCAGAAGAAGCAACGTTGATTCTTTGAATTCTATTCTTGAACGTGAGAATGATACTTATGTAGTTAATGAATTAATTAAATCGAATTCACTTGAATGGAAAAATTGTCTTGTTCATGTAGATTTTAACTTGGGAAATTGATATTTGAGTTCTACTTTTCATTGTTGTTGCTTTTCTGTATTCTTTGATTGCACAGATAGCAGGTGTACTGACCAAGTATTCTGTGAAACTGGAGGTAATGTCCTTCATCTTGGCAGCTGATGTTCACAAGCTCATTAACGCTAAGGCCATGGTAAATGTTTTATCTGGGGCAAGATAGCAGTCTGAATATTCCTAGAATGTCTTTCTTTCCCCAAATGAAATTCATTTTTTCTGCCTATCAATCACTGAAATATAGAAGAAATTTCTACTTGGCAGGGTATTGGTTATCATTTGTGTTCTTTTCTCCCCTCATTTTCTGTAGAAGAGACAATATTTTGTTTGTTTTTGCATGTCGTATGCTGCTTCTACTTCTGGTTTTATTTTTTAATACACAGAATATAAAGAGAGCACTGCTGGATAATGAGAGGGCAACTACCAAGCTACTCTTGAATCGAATGAAATCAGAGCTTGAGAAAGAAAAATGGCATCAACTGAAATGGCAAGGGAGAGTCAAGGACTGGAAGCTCATGCAGAAGAAGTGTGTAGTTCAGAGTTTCAGGTCAGAAATGTGGCAGTCTTCTTTTGGACAATGAGCAACACAAAGTGGCTAGTGTTCACTTTTGGTTTCTATCAAAGTAATACTTGATCATTTTTTCTTTCTACGTGATATCACACATGATATCACATATATCATGTGATTCCATTCTACATATCTACTTTCCATCCTGCAGAGAATATACGGCAAGTGAAGAAATACAGAATCCCCCAACTGTGAATATGGAAATGGAGAAGTTGATAAAGGAGCAGATGGTACTCAGTGAACAGAGACTGAAGGCTTTGCAATATATCGGGTATGGCAAAAGAGGGTATAGCATAAAGGAAAACAATTGTTGCTGGAGTTAATGAAGGACTTGGCTACAAAATGCACTTTGCTTCCTGTCAATGTGTGATTGCTAAATGCAGCAGTAAGGCAGGGTCTACATCTATTTCTGTACAGCTCTTTTGAATGGAAAAAATGCATTCTTGATTTTCAGTGCCCCAGCTACACTTAATAGGTGGCGATCACACTCTAAAAATGGAGGAATGCTGAAGTAAATCTTGAAACATAGTAGAAATGGGCAAAGATGGGTGGAGAGCTAGAAGCTGGTGCTTTTGTCAAGGCATTTTTTCTCCATGGCGTGGGATTTTATTTGCGTAATAAATTAAGAGAGGAGTCTGGATAGAAATCTAACGTTGCTACGTTTGAATATCCATCCTGATCACAAGACACATTGGTGTGGGTGCAATGCATTACGATCTTTACAGGGAGGTTTTTTACGGTGGATGTAGGAACAAGGTAGATGACAGTTAGTTTGTTATCGGGCAGTAAACAGTTGGCCTTGAACAACAACAATCTCAGGTTTATTTTCATTGCCAAGATGGCTGTAAATAAAAGAAAGCCCAGTAGTATGGATATTAGGATTCATAATTTTATATTTGACGTACTGAGTGGTTTGTATTTTAGGATACCTGACTCTTGTTTCCTACTTTGATAGCACCTTGTTGCCTCCAACACGTTCCAAATTGATGGAAACGAATGGTGCACAACTCTGGAGAATTGAAACATAAGTCTAGGTAGGTGGGGAAATCCTAAGAACAGTCTGGAATTCAAGCAATATTTTCTTTTCTCCCGGGCAACGATGAGGCAGACAGTTGCTTTGAGAGTGCATGTTTGCTCTATTCTTTGTTCCGTGTGTTCCCACATACCTTCCCATTTCCTTGGAGGTGGCAGTAAGAGCCAAGGAAGCTGCCTGTGGCATGGCTTTCCTTTGGCCAGTACAAACACCTTTGCATTTTGAGATCTAGCAGGAACTGGCTTGGTTAGAATGAATCTGGGGGAAATCTAAAGTTAATTTTGACATGGATCCCTTCTCAATCATACAAAAATACTCCTTTTTAACTCTTGGAGAAGAAGAGGGGAAGTATGAGTAGAAGAGGGGAAGTATTGGAGATACTTCCTTTCTCTGTGTCCTTGCCGCATGCCTTCCCTCTCTGTGTGTGCCTTCTCTTGCTCCAGAGGACATCCTGTTGGGATGTTTGTAGCCTGTATGGTAGCAAAGAAGTTGGTAGCGATTGTAAGTACCTTGCTACTTTGAAGCATAATGATAAAGAGCTGTGTATGAAAATGTCTTGATTTCTTTGGCTGGTAGTGTCTGCTGTCTGTAGGCAAAGGTTTGTAGGCACTGCTGGGATCTGTTCCGTGTGCTGAGATTCAGCACATGGCCTCTGTCATGTTTCCATGTCACACTGCACTATGAAAGATGGGAATTTTGACTGTGGTCTGTTCCATAGCATTCAGACAGCCCTAATGTGGAGTGCGTGGTGAAAATGAGCATCCAGTATGAGCTGGTCCACCGAAGACTGGCAGAGGCACGCCCATATGAAAAGGGCGTGCCACATCCTGGGGCTCCGGGTGGCTGACTAAAACAGAACAGGAAAAGGGAATGGGTTACTCAAAGAGGTCCTGAACTTCAGGGAGAGGAAACAACTTGGAGAAGGGGCTGTCCCGCCCTCTGGGGGACCCTTGGTGTTCCAGGGAGGGGCGCCGGCGACGACGAAGCGCTGCGTATTTGACATCTCCGGAGGTTGACCCTGACAGTTGTCCCTGACTGGCAGTATAGGGCCGGACCCACCTTTGAGGGACCCACCTCAATCCAAAGGGTGTGGATACACAAGCGTACCCACGACCCCAGGTGACTAACTCATGTGGGCCCGCCATGTTACCAGTCTCCGGGTTCTTCACCGTCACGGGAGGGTGTTTTCTCAGCCATAAAGATGAAGAGTTCATGAAGTGCCTCACAATGGGAGGACTCAGCACTTCGAAGGAGCAGTTAAGAAAGTTCATGGTAAAAAGGGCTTTATGCAATTTAGTATGAGGTGTATCGAATTGAGTATCGCCCTGTTGCTGCTCCTGGACCCGTTTGAGCGTTTGGTGGGCGCGCTCAACCATGCCCTGACCTGCGGGGGAATAATGGGATGCCAGTCTTATGTTTGATTCCCCACCTCTGCAGGAACTCCCGGAAGGCCGTGGAAGCATATGCTGGGCCATTGTCCGATTTCAATTCCCTTGGGATCCCCAACACAGAGAAGGCCTGTACAAGGTGTTTCTGTACGTCCTTGGCCTTCTCCCCTGTGTGGGCAGAAGCAAAGACTGCCCCGGAAAAGGTGTCCACATTCACATGCACATATTTCAACCTGCCGAACTGCGGAACGTGGGTGACATCAATCTGCCATAACTCTCAGCTCTCCAGGCCTCTAGGATTGATGCCAGAGCTCAGGGTTGGCACCCCAAGCTTCTGGCACTGGGGACATGTGGCCACAATGTCCTTGGCCTGGTCACGGCTTAGTTGGAATTGCCATACCAAGCCAGGCGCATTCTGATGGAATTTCTGATGGCTCAGCTTTGCCTGTTGGTAAATATCAGGAATCCTGGCCATATCAGCTGGTGCGGCCAGGGTGTCCGCTCTCTGGTTACCCTCGGCGATAAAGCCTGGCAGGTCTGTGTGCGATCTTACGTGCATCACGAAGTACGGATGCTCTCGGTGGGAGACAGCGTATATCAGCTTCGAGAGCAGACCATGGAGGTTCAGATTAGAGACTTCTTTCAAAACAGCGTTCTCTGCCCATGACACCACACCCGCCACATAGGTCAAATCTGTAACCATATTAACTAGCTCTGAGAACCTCTCGAAAGCTCTAACGACTGCATCTAACTCAGCAATTTGAGGGGACCCCTCAACAACCTTAACATCTGCCTCCCACTGCTGAGTCTGGGGGTTCTTCCAAGTCATGACTTAGTTGTGCGAAGCCCCAGATGCATCTGTAAAAACAGTTAGAGCTTTGAGTGGCACCCGGCTCAATTTTTCTTTCGGGACCAGATTGAAATTTGAATTAAATAATTTATGACTTTGGTGTTGGACAGATGTTTGTCCTGTGTAGCTATCAAGGGCAAAGAGAAGAGTCTCATTCTCCTGGAGCAAATGCTCCAAAACCTCCTTAGTCAGCTTGCCTGATGATAAGGCAAGTGGTACTCGGATGAACGCAAAATCGCAACCGAGCAGCTCTCGCAAACGGGCCCTGGCCTTCCTGATCAGCTGCGCCATCAGCTTCTGTGGCCTGGTGATAGTTTTGGACCTCTAATGACTGAGGAACACCCACTCTATAATCAAGAGGGGGTCCCTCTGGTCCTGGTCCCACTGGTAAATGAGGCCGTGGAGGTGAGGCAGCCATCCCAGGATAATAAACTCAAATTGCAGGTTTGGCAGGTAGCGATGGGCTTGTCTCGTCCCCATATCCTTCTCTACCTTTTCCAGATCTGCCCTCGCATCTGGGGTCAGCACCCTAGGAGAAAGTAACTCATCTCCCCCTTTCAATAAATTGAAAAGGGGAGCTAGGTCCTCGGTGGTCAATCCTAGACAGGGTCTGACCCAATTCAATGACCCACACAGCTGGTGGAAATCCGCAAGGGTTTTTGGCTTGCTGTTAATTGCCAATTTCTGTGGGACAATAGTCCTGCTGGTAATTTGGAGCCCGAGATACTTCCACGGGGGCATCCTCTAAACTTTCTCCTTCTGGAGCTCAAACCCTGCAGAGATCAAAACCTCGATGACAAGGTCAAGGACATACTGCAGTATGTCGTCTGTGGGGGCACAAATTAGCACGTCATCCATATAGTGCAGGATGACGGACTCCCCTGCCTTGGCACGGACAGGAGACAGCAATGAGGCCACGTACTATTGACAGATACTGGGGCGGTTCTTCATGCCCTGAGGCAGTAACCGCCAATGGAAGTGACTCATTGGGCCTTCCCGGTTGATGGATGGAACCGAGAAGGCAAATCGTGGTGCATCCTCGGGGTCGAGGGGAATTTGGAAAAAACAATCCTTGATATCTAGGACTGCCAGATTCCAATTTTGTGGCAGCATTGAGGGTGAGGTCATACCTGGTTGCAGAGACCCCATGTCTTCTATCTTTTTATTTATTTCACGAAGGTCGTGAAGGAGCCGCCACTTGTCCTTCCCCAGCTTTTTGATGACTAAGACCGGAGAATTCCAACGGCTCCAGGTTGGCTCGATGTTACCTTTGGCTAACTGCTCCTCCACGATTTCGTTGAGCGCCTGCATTTTCTGTTTGTTAAGCGACCACTGATCTATCCATACTGGTTCATCAGATAGCCAATTCAGTTTCTGGACAGGGCGCTCCACAGTGACCGCTAAGAAAAATCCCGTGGGGTTTTCGGGATCTCAATACGAACACCCCATTGCGACATGGCATCTCTGCCCCACAGGGGAGCTTTATACTCCATAACAAAAGGGTGGACATTAGCCACCTGCCCTTCAGGTCCCTCAACTTTAATTACGCTTTTTGACTGCAGAGCCAATTGGGCCCCCCTGACTCCTTGTATTCTGCCAGCCACGGGTTGCAACTCCCAGTGTGACGGCCAATTCACGGTTGGTATAATTGTCACATCTGCTCCTGTATCGAAGAGTCCGTCGAGGTAAAAGTAGTCTTCACCCCGAAGGAGTCCGCATCCAATGATTGGTTTATCCTCACCAATGACTTCCGCCCAATAGACGCAGGGATTAGCCGGTTTCGCCAAGATGGTGTTGGGCACCGGAATCGCCTGCGCTACTAGTTGTTCCTTTGGCAGGAAGTATGGTGGCTGGATGTACCGTGCCAGGAGAGAGAAACAGTCCGGACACAAAAGCTGCGTCTGCGGCACGATTTCAATCTCCGGAGGGGTACACTTTGTATCCCCAAGCACGACATACGTGCAGTCGAGTCCGGCGAACAAACCCGGTGATGTGGGCTTCACCGACACCAACCGCCAGTCCTGTGTTTCAAAATAAGTGTTATCTGTCAGGTCCAAGCTCAGGGGAGGACGAGGAGTCCACCCTGGCGCTATTCGTCGTGTTCGGTAAATGTCGGATCCAGTGGGAATGTCACATCCGGTATTAGTTTTGCCAACCCCCCCCCCCCCAAGGTCCCCCTCGCGGCCCGCCTCATTTTTGTTTTCACGCGCAGCAGGGGTGCACTCCCCAGTTAGTTTTTTTTTGCTTGTGCGTTTCCTCCCACCTCCCCCTGCCCCTGCCTGTTATCGATTTTATTTTTAAGAGGGCACACGCGCGCGATGTGACCAAGCTGGTTGCAGAGGAAGCAGTGCACAGGGAAAGTCTTTGCAGCTGAAGTCATCGCCGCCATCTTCACTCCTCCTCTGGTGGGAATAGGTGGCGCTGGCACAACTGCGCGCTTGACACAGGCCTCCACTATAAGCTGGAGAGACGGCTCAGGGTAGAGAGGTAGAGATGTTATAACCTGTTTACATGCATCGTTAGCGTTTAACTTTATCATTTCCATTATTAGTTCTTCTAGGGTGTCCTGGTTTTTCACTTGCTTTTTAATTTCTATCTTTAGCCTCTCCACGAACTCAATGATAGGTTCCACTGACCCCTGTTTGATGGAGGCATAGTGGACACGGGGCTCGGTGATCGGCATCGCCATGAATGCCTTCTCGGCAGCAGCTTGAATTTTTAAGATCACAGGCTTTGGGATTTTTTTCTGCCTGTGCTTCTGCCTGGGACCAGTGCCCTTCGCCTCACAAATGATCCACCGTGATGGGCTTTTTGTCGTCGTCAATGGCGCACTCGAGGGTCTATAAGAGCTCAGGCAGGAGTTACCCTAGCATCCTTTTCCATGTGTCCTCCCACAATCTGTACTCAATTGATAGGAGGAGACATTTAAACAATCCTTTCAAGTCGCTAGGGACCAAGATATTGGAGGAGAAAGTAGCTTCCAATAAGCCTTTAAAATATTCGCTCTTTCTCCCGAACTCCTTCTGTGTCCTACAGAGCTCCTTTTTATGGGAGTATTCAAATGGCCGCCAATTTGGAATACCCCTTTGCCAAGAATAAAAAACCGGAGAGGCAATGAGTGTGGTCTCCGGTTCCGGGTTCCGATCCCCTGGCCTGTCACTTCTGGTTTCCGGAGCGTGGGAACCGGAAGGAGGGGCGTGGGAATCGGAAGTCGGAAGCGGAGGGGCAGGACCGCTTACCGAGGAGGAGCCAGAACACTGGCAACATTCATGGTGATGGGTGGGACCTGTTGAGCTCAGGGGCCGCCTCTCTGGGGGTGGAGTAAGAGGAGGAGTTTTAGTAGGAGGAGGAGGAGGAGGAGCCTGGGGAGGAGGAACACCCCTCCCGTGGGAGGAGACAGGGGCAGGACTTGGAGAAGGAGGCGGGAACAGAAAGGGGTTGGGACACGGTGTAGGGGGCAGAGCAACAGTCGGAGGAGGGTACTAATCAATGAGGAAGGGATTCTGGGAAGTAAAAGGAGCCAGAGCACAAGGGACCGGCCACGCCACGTGGCCGGCGCCATCTTGTGCGCCGGAGTCCAGGAGGCTATTTTGTGTCTCCGGGGGGGATGACTGGAACCTGACTGACTTTGGGGTTTTTGGGGTAGAGCCTGGGGGAGGAGCGGGAGAGGGTTTTGGGGTACATTTACAAACTTTACAACTCTTTAAAACAGGTTTCAGGGTAGAACTCGGGGTGCAACTGGGAGAGATGGAACTGCGGGAAGAGGGATTAGGGGAAGGCTCCCTGACGGCTGGCGCCTTGCCGCCCGGGCTAGGGTATCGGGAGGACTGAGAGGGACCAGGCGAGCAGCGGCTGGTCTCCCTGGACGGGCAGGTCTGCGATCGTTGCCGAGCTGCCGGTCTCGGATCCCCCGATGCAGGGGAAGAGGGATTGGAACGAGGGTTAGGAGAGGGGGGAACAACTGGGGGAACCCGGGATGGCTTGCTTCCCTTCCCCGCCCTCTCCTGGCGGGGCGTGCGCTCCCCGCCTTTTCTTTTACAGCTGTAGGAATTTGAATGTATAAACTGAAAAGCCGATCCACTGAGGTGTCGTCCAGATTGCTCAACAACATAAGCCTTTGTCCTACTAGTTCCCAAAATTGGACCGACTCCATTTGCTGGGGTGACACCCCAGGGAATTGGGAAGCAAGCCATTTTATGAACATCTTTAACTAACCCCGTGAAAACTTTTTTTCCCCTCCCTCCAGGGTACCCACAACTTGGAAAAACATCTCCCGCTGCTGTGTGGACAGCTTTGCGCCCATTATGGTGTGCCTCGTACCCACACAGCAGAACTCACTCTCCCACTGCAGCAAAAGAAAACTGAAACAACTGAGAATAAAGGTCCCAGGGCCAGTGAGTCCCCCACCCTCAGGGACTAAAGGAAGGGGTGTTTTTACGGGCCCCCACACCTAGGGCTGCACACCCCACCCCGCCTAATGGTAAGCCCCCCTGCACCCCTTTGGGGGATACTTACCGCCTCCGTTGGCCTCTGGAACAGGAGCGGCAAGAGGAGGCCCCTCCCTCGAAAGTGGTCCTCCGGGCGCAGAGGTTTGCCACCTTCTCCCCGGGAGCGCTGCCGACCTGGCCTGCTCCGACCTGGGTAGTCGATGCCCAATGCCTCTGATCCTCAGATCTTAGAGGCTCTTCGTGGGGTCACCAGCGAAGTGGCCCCGCGGTGAGTGCCAAACTGACGTTTCTTCCACCCACTGCCCACATCACCTGGGCTACCGGCTAGCTCCGGGAAGCCTGCGTCGGTGAGTGGCCCCTCCCCGGCACTACTCTGAGAGCCGCAGAAGAGGTGTAGCAACAGCTACGCATGAGTGAGTCATCAGGGAGGTACAAAGAGGCGCAGTAGAGGCCTTTTACGGTTCTGGGGGAAGGGATTTATTGAATGAAGAGGTAACAGGTCAGGAGGTTGGGAGAGGGAACCGCAAAAGGCAGTTTGAGGGGTTCAACACAGGCTTAAGTACGGGGGAGGAGCAAGGGGAGGGCCAATAACGGTTAACGGGGGGAGGTACAGAAGGTGGGGAAAGGGGTACATTGAGCCAATAAGGCAAACCGAGGGTGGGGATACATACAATATAAGCAATCATGAATACAAAAGGGAATGCTTGACACAGAAACTTCAAGAACAAAGGGAGGGGCTACAAAGGATTGACATCCAGTGGGGCAGGGTTTAGGGTGAGGGACAGGGAAGGTTCCAGATAAAGGGGAGGGGTTTAGGATGACTGACTAGGGAAAAGGTGGGAAAGGGAAAAAACATTATGTACTTAGGGGAACGAAACTGGGACCAGCCATCAACACAGAAGGAATGTTAACATTGAACAACGCAACACAACAGATGTACGTTTCTTTTATTTGATGACATATATTTTCATTACTCCTTGGGATTAGTCTGTTCTTCCTGTGCTCCCACCTGCAATGCTTTTGTCTGCGTGGTAGGTTATTGATGTCACCTTAGAAAGAGGTACATAGTGTGACAAAACACTCCAAAGAAACAGTTTGGTGTGGAAGAGTTTCATGTGGAAGTGTTCATAATTCTTGTGTTTATTATTTGTAATATAAATAGATTGTATTTTTATGATCATTTCTATCTGAAATACATATGATAGCGATGAATGACGTATGGCCCGGTCTGCTTACGATCAGACTTTAGGAATAGCTGGAAATGATCTCCCAAATGTCTTCCAATCTTTTCTATACATAAAAAATGTCAGGAAGTTGTTTCTAAAGGGTTAAATTATAGAATGTGATTTGGTGCTTTATGGTGCCAGAATAAAGAGAAGTTTTGAAAATCTGCATTCCTACCAGTTTTCTTGCAGATTGATTTTTTTTACTCTCCAGATAGAAGACGCCATGTTGGATACCAGTTGTAAAATTACAGGCAGCCTTTTATCATGTTACATATTCTCTTACTCATTCATTTCACCTTCCAGCAGTTTAGAAAGAACTTGTTCACTTGAATGTTTTTCTTTGGAATGATTTTTAGGAGACGGCTAAATGGCCATAATCCAGGTAGAAACATAAAAACAAGGGTGTGCTATAAAGACAGGACTTCTTAATGCAAAGAGCACTCTGAAATTCAAAATACCCGCTATAAAATTAAAAATGTGATCTTTGACTTTTAGATGGGAATTTCTACTCTTCAGTTTCATACTGTCAGGTGAATTTTTGCTAACTGCTTGATTCACGCTGAATGGACAGTCCTGTCTTATTCTTGGTATGGCAACAGTGATAGAGATCACTGCTGCTTTCTGTAGAAAGTGGCTGCAAGTTGCTATTACGAGATCTTGTGCAGGTCTAGAGTCTGATTGGATGTGAGGTTCTCATTGTTACAACAACCAACTTGGGGTGGCAGTGTCAGAGGTGTTCATTATCTAGGAAGATTTTCATAGGCGATGAGTTTTTCTGAGGTAGCTTTCTCTTCTGGGTGTAGAATATATGTGCATAATTAACTTCCTTGAATCCTAAATAGTTTGGGAGATTTTAGTATCTACGAAACCATTTTTACTAGCTTTTTTATGTGGCCTTAGGTGATGAAAGTGATCTGGATACTATTTTAGAAAAAAGGAAAATGGTGAGCTGTGAGGAAGAGCTCAAGGAGTATTTGGAGAACACGCTTTCTTCTTGAAAACAAATTAGAACAATGTATGAATTTTGTATCGTCAGCTTAAAAGGTAGAGCATCTTTGAACATTGGTTGCACTACTTAGGCCTTGTTTTAATGCTGTTGTGAGAAGGTATGGAAAAAGAGTGCTTTTCACTTCATGTAAGAATATAGAATAATGTCCCTACTGAACAAGGTTAAGGCAAATAATGCCCACGGTTTAGGAATGGGACAAAGGAAGACTGCTATCATTCAAAAACCATAGCACATCAGTATTACTGTGCATACCATCACATCCATGCCTTATTCAGAAGGTAAAAGTAGTAGAGCAGATTCTTGGATCACCCGCATCAGAAGTTGGTCTGCACCATCATCTCTTCACTCATAGATTTGATCTCATTCAAAGTTCTAGGAACTCAGAAGTTTAACATAGCGAAGCACTTGCAACTTTAAAAAGCATCTAAAAATTGGTACACTACCGCTCTCCTTCCTGAAGATCTTAGCAGCAGCTCTGAAGCCATAGAGGAAGCAGCACAGTTCACACACCCAGGAGGTCTTTCCTACCTGCTCTATCCGAGGCACATTAGAAGAGCAGTATGAACCTGAGGGGCAGATGCACATACCTTGACACACCTCACAGTGGGACTGTGGTTAGAGCTGGAGGTTTGATACTCTTCCTAATAATTTGAGCCGTTAAAACAAAGCCAGAGGTAACAGACCAAGTGAAAATACAACTCCAGGTTGCAGAAAGAGAATGTTACCTATCTGAACACCTACCTAAATTCCCCATCATTCTCTTTGTTTAGGAGACCAAGCCAATGTCCGTGTAAATGAAAACAAGTGTGAATATTGATTTTTCTTGAATCAAGACTCAGCTTTATGTCCAAGTCAAAGGCAAATAAACCAGAAAGGCTCCGCTGAGCACAGTGCAAAACTAACATGGAAGACAGTAATTTGACCTCTTATGTAAGCAGTGTTGGAATGGTTCCCCATCCAAAAGGAAGGATGTCAAATGCTTCTTTGGAAACATTTTAACTTCTGTGCATTTCTTTCTTTGTGATGAACTAATCTGTAACAAGCCAGGATGTGATTGTGTTCAGTAGAAACAAATCAATGGCAGCATTTATCCTAAATGTTTTATGAGATTGATCAGCAAGTTCGATTTAGATTTAAAGGCACTGTAGTCATATTTAATTTTATTTCTCCCCGTACTTGAGTCTCTTAAACAGGGACCTTCAATTGGACAGGAACGGAACACTGAAGCAAATTGTAATGGCTGACCTAATGGCTTACCCGGAAGCATTTTGTGGGCATTGATGTCCTCTAGGTATCCATCAGCCAGCATTTTAGTGTGAAGGAAATCTTCAAACAGGTAAAACAAAAATTCCTGTTGGTTTAAAACCTGACTGCTATATTAATTTTTCACTTTTGAGAAAATTTTCATGACCTTTAAAATTCAGACTATATCAAGTGTTGTTTCAGCCATTGAAGAAAGTGCTTTTGATAGAGATAGGAGAGGGAAACCAAAACATTTCTCAGAGCTGCACTTTGAACTCTGTCCTTGTTACAAACGGTGCTTGAGCAAATTCATTTGCCTTTGGAACAGAAAATGACAAGGTAACAGGCTTATCATTAAGGATTTGAGTGTTACAGGTTCTTTAGATAGTAAGTGATCTATTCAAGATGATCTCTTACTGAAATAGATCCATTTTGAGAAGGGATATGGATTTCTTAGAAGAAAGCAAATCCCTATGTCAAAACGGTGTGGTGGGTGTTTTTTGTTGTTTTGCTTTTAAAACTTGCAAGGCACAATCGACTTCATAGTTAGAGATACAACTAAGACCACGACATTCCAAACAGGTCTTTCTTTTTGGTTGTTTTTCAATCTGTATATCTTTGGATTGTAACCAGTAGAACTGTGCTTGAACTGGAAAGAAGTAGCGGGGGTTTCAGAAGTGGAACATACGGTGGAACAGTAAGCTGAGAGCATTGTGCAAGGAGAGGAAAGAGGGGGAAATGTTAAGAGTTTCCTGAGTCGGAAGGGACCCCTAGGGATCGTCAAAGTCCAACTCCTGGCCCTGCACAGACACTCCAACAGTCCCACCCTCTGCATCCCTGAGAGCATTGGCCAAACGCTCCTGTATCTCTGGCACCCTTGGGCCTGTGCCCATTGCCTGGAGAACCTATTCAGTGCCTGACCAGCCTCTGAGGAAAAAAACCTTTCCCGGATAGCCAGCCTAATCGTCCCCTGACACAGCTCCTGGCATTCCCCTGGCTCCTGTCCCTGGCTGCAGAGAGCAGAGAGCAAAGCTGTCCCAGTGCTGCCCTTGAGAGGAGCTGAGAGGTCCCAAGTGAGGTGTGAGCTCAGTGTCCTTTCTGCAGCTGAACCAAATGCCCTCAGCCACTCTTTGTATGGCTTCCCCTCCAGCCTCTTCACTATCTCTGTGTCCCTCCTTTGGACATTTCTCCAATAGCTTGAGGTCTTTCTGACGTTGTAGCATCCAAAATTGCCCCCAGGGCTTGAAGAGAGCACAGTCCCAGCCCAGAGAAGAGCAGGACAATCACCTCTCTCGAGTGAGCAGTGCCAGAAGATAGGGACAGTTCTCAAAAGTCAGCTGGAGAAACAAATCTAACAGAGAAACAGGTGATCTTGGCACAGGAAATGGAAGAAGCAGGGGAAGAAGAAGATGAGGAGAGGATTCCTTGTAAAAGTGAAGAAAATGAGCATACAGAACAGGGACTAAGCATTATGCAGGCAAGTGAGCAAGAGAATAAGTTTGAAAGTGAAGGCAGTTTTGTGCAAAAGAAGGAGGAATTGGAAGTCTTTTTGCTGGGAATGAATAAAAAGGTTTTTTCCGTTTAGTTGGTATACGAAGGGCACAGGGCTCTAGATCCTTTTGTGGGAAAATGGAGTGTGTAAAGTTGCCAATCATTTTGGAGCGAATTTGGAGGTTTTTGGTGTCCCATGTGAATTTTGGGTTGAATTCTGGGGATTTGGGGGTTGCAAATTGAATTGGGGGGGGGGCGGAGGGGATATTTGGGGAGATCCACGTGAGTTTTTAGTTGTCCCAGGTTGATTTTGGGGGAGAATTTGTGGAATTTTGGGGGATCATGGGTAGCGAGGTTTGGGGTTGTGTTGGTTTTAAAGTAAAACCAGTGCGAGACTCCAAGTCTGTCATACAATTTTATAGGAGAAAAGTGAAAAAATAAAATACATGCAATAATATAAAAGAAAAAACCACCACCAAAGTCAGAAATGCAACCTGACACCCTGTCAGTCAGGGTGTCGGTAGCCGTCTGTATAAATGGTGGCTGCAGTCCTCCTGGATGACAGATGTGGTTCAGTTGAAGCAGTGCTCCTGTAGAAGGTGCAGTTTTCCTCCAAAGATCCAGCGATGATGTGGAAAAAGGTTCAACTTTCCTCTTGGATCCACTGGAAAGGACTGCCTTGGTGTTCCAAATCTCAGTTTTTATCTAGGTAGGAAATGTTTGGCTCCTCCCCCTGGCTGGAGCATCTCCCAATGGGATGATGTAATCTTATCAGTCATACAATAGGACTTAATGGCCCATTAACAGAATATATCTTCTGGAGGAAGGATGGGTTGTGAAAAGATAACAATGACCATCCCCCTGATCTTATCAGATGGCACATCAGCAGAGGATATCTCCCACAGAGATAAGGATCACCACCCCTCCCACATTTTAACAGATGGTGATAGAATACACATTTTTGCATAGTACCCGAAGTCATAATCCACCCCTTATTCTCTTACCATCTACATCATACCCAGACCAATACCCTGTTGCAGATATGTAATACAAAATGGAACCTTACATACAGTTCTCACTAAAAATTAGGTCTCCTTGCAGTACACAACGGGTTTCCCCATCTTTCTGCATTACCCACCAAGTGCAAACTGGTCCTTGAGCAAAAACAATCCCACGGATTGGTTTGCCTTTGCCTGTGGTGGGATTAATCCAAAGAGTCTTTCCTAAAATACCTTTCATGTGTGCCACAGGGACCTTGTCCCCATCCACTGTGTGCAGGGGTTCAGAGTGGGCAGGACCGGCTCAATTGATGGACCCTCGGGTGTTAAGCATCCAGGTGGCTTTGGACAGGTCCATTTCCCAAATTCTGAAGGTTCCACCACCTCGTGCTTTCAAAGTAGTCTTAAGGAGTCCATTAGACCATTCAACTGTCCCAGCAGCTGGCGCGTGGTAAGGGATATGATATATCCATTCAACACCATGTTCTTTGGCCCAGGTGTTGATAAGGCCGTTCTTGAAATGGGTTCCGTTGTCTGATTCAATTCTCTCGGGGGTACCATGCCTCCAAAAGACTTGTTTTTCTAGGCCCAAAATGGTGTTCCGGGCAGTGGCATGAGGCACAGGGTAGGTTTCTAACCATCCCGTAGTTGCTTCCACCATGGTCAGTACATAGCGCTTGCCCTGGTGGGTTTGGGGAAGGGTGATGTAGTCAATTTGCCAGGCTTCCCCATACCTGTACTTTGACCATCGTCCACAGTACCACAGAGGCTTCACCTGCTTGGCCTGTTTGATTGCGGCACAGGTCTCGCAGTCGTGGATGACCTGTGAGATGCTGTCCATGGTAAGGTCCACCCCTCGGTCACAGGCCCATCGGTATGTTGCATCTCTCCCCTGATGACCAGAGGCATCATGGGCCCAATGAGCTAGGAATGATTCTCCCTTGTGCTGCCAGTCTAGATCCACCTGTGATACTTTCACTTTGGCAGCTCGGTCCACCTGCTCGTTTTTGTGATGTTCTTCATTAGCCCGGCTTTTGGGTACATGTGCATCCACGTGTTGAACCTTTATGGTCAATTTCTCTACTGGGGCAGCAATGTCCTGCTAAATCTGAGTTGCCCAGATGGGTTTCCCTCTGCGCTTCCAGTTGGCCTTTTTCCAGCCATCCAGCCATCCCCACAGAGCATTAGCTACCATCCATGAGTCAGTGTAGAGATAAAGCCTTGGCCACTTCTCTCGTTCAGCAATATCTAAAGCCAACTGGACGGCTTTTATCTCTGTGACCTGACTCGATCCACCTTGTCCCTCGGTAGCTTGTGCAACTTGTCGTGTGGGGCTCCATACTGCAGCTTTCCATTTCTCATTAGTGCCTACAATTCGGCAGGAACCATCAGTGAAGAGGGCATATCATCTTTCAGTCTCCAGTAGCTCATTATATGGTGTGGCTTCCTCAGCACGTGCCACTTGCTCCTCTTCTTCTTCAGAAGACAATCCAAAAGTCTCACCTTCAGGCCAGTTTGTAAGTATTTCCAGAATGCCAGGGCAATTTGGATTCCCAATACATCAGGAGCGGATATCTCCTACAGAGATAAGGATCACCACCCCTCCCACATTTTAACAGATGGTGATAGAATACACATTTTTGCATTGTACCCCAGGACAGGGGTGAATTTGTAGAATGTGGGGAGTCCCAGTTGAATTTTAGGGGGAATTTGTGGAATTATAGGGATCTCAGGGGAATTTTGGGGGGAATTTGGAGAATTTTAGGGAATACATGTGAATTTTAGGGTTCTCAGGTGAGTTTTGGGGATGCCAGGTAGATTTTGGGGTGAATTCTGTCGATTTTGGGGTATCCAGGTGAGCATTTGGGAATCATGGGAGAATTTTGGGATGAATTTGGGGGGATGCAGGTGGATTTTCCAGGGAATTTTGGTGGTTTTTGGGAGTCCCAGCTGGGTCTTGAAGTGAATTTGGTGGATTTGGGGGTATCTGGGTGGGTTTTGAGGGGGATTGGAGACATCTTGGTGTGAATTTGGGAGGTGTTGGGAGGACTGGGTCTTGGGGGTGATTTGAGGGATTTGGGGGGTTGCAGGTGGAATTTTGGGGTGAAGCCCTGGGATTTGGTGGTCCCCCATAAATTTTGGGGTGAATTGGTGGATTTTTTCGTAGTTGCCAGGTGAGTGCTGGGCATCCCAGGGGGTCTTCGGGGTGAATTTTGGGGATTTTGGGTTTCCCAGGTGAATTTCTGAGGTGAAAAGGTTCAAAAAGGTTCTTCTTGAAAAGAAGTTAAAACCAGAAGGTTATTGAAAATTAATAGATGTGATGTAAGTAGCTAATACGCAGACAATACACAGCGAGACAAATCATGGGAAAAATACAGTGGTAACACATGAGTGTGTGAGGACGGGATCAGTATAGCTAAGTCTCAGTTGAAGCTGAATTTGGAAAAGCATGCCAAAAATAAGAATAATAAAGGCACCTACGGGTATTTCAGTGGGAAAAGGAAGATGAAAAGAAACCTATCACTCCTACCCTATTCCCCCCCCACCCCAATAAGCCAGACAGGACTAGTGACAACAGACAAGCAGAAGGCTGAGGTACTCAACAAGTGTTGGTCTCAATTTTTACTGCCAGTCACTATTTCCACATCTGTCAGGTTATTGGACTGGTGGACTTGATTCTAAGCCATAGTAGCAGGTCAGCTTTCAGACCACTTGAGGAACCTGAACATGCAAGACCATGGGACCCACCCAGAGGCATGTCAGGGCCCTGAGAGAACTGGCAGCTGTAGTTCCTAAGGTGCTTCCTCCATCATATTTGAGAAATCAAGGCAATCGGCTGAAGTCTCCAGACACTGTGTTGTATTGATTCCAATACTCTTGGTCTTTTTTGTAAATCTTAGAGCTTTGAGTCAATTTCTGCAGAGGATTCCCAATGCAGTTTGAAAAATGGAATCTTTGTTATTGGTCCTCATGTTGATCTTGGATATTTCCATTTGCTGCACTCCTATATTTTCGAAACATTTGTAATGACTGAAAAGAAAGCTGAGAAGAGGTATAATGCTCTTTCCAGTGATATAAATGGACTAGTGTTCTTTTCAGACAAATATATTTTTGCTGTGTCTAAGCACATGTGCATACCTGTGTTTGATTTATGTGTCCAGGTTTTGGCAATGGGGCAGTCACAGGGCCGTCCTGTGACAATGGCCCAGGTGCTGCCCTGTCCCGCTTTCTTCCAACTGGCTCCACTTCAGGATGTCCTCCCTGCTCAGAGAAGAGGCTGGGACAGCAACTTTAGAAATGTGAATTTCTGGGTTTTTTGTTTTGTTTTGTATTGTTATTTTTAAAGTTACTAAAAACATTCACCCTGATTTTTTGATGTGTTGGGTTTGGGGTTTTTTTTTCAGTTTTGGGTGGGTTTTTTTGTGGGCTTTTTTGTCTCTTTGGGGATTATTAGTTGGGGTTTTTTGTGTGTTTGTTTGGTCTACTTTTTTGTTTGTTTCTTTGTTTGTTTGTCTTTTTATTACGGTTTTGTAGAGTTTTTTAAGCAAATTGATTGGAAAACTGAATAGTCCTCCACTATAGTCTCCTGGATTCACCTGAGACTCTTCCTAGGCATCTCCCTGATCCTTTTTGCAATGAGTCTCACATCATTCTCCTGAAGAAACTGTCTGCTTATGCTTTGGATGGGTGGGCTGTTTGCTGGGTGACAAACTGGATGATGGTCAGGCCCAAATTGTGGTGGGAAATAGAGTTCATCCAGCTGGTCCCCAAGGCTCAGTCTTGGGCCCAGTCCTGTTTAATATCTTTATCAGTGATCTGAACAAGGGGATAGAGTACACGCCCAGGAAGTTCACAGATGATTCAAAGTTGGCTGGTAGTGTTTTTTTCTTCTGGAGGACAGCAGGCTCTGCTTCTTCTTCCTCCTGTTCTGAGGTCGCTGCTCCCTCTTCATCCCTCATGAAGTGTGCTGATTTTGTCACTTGGATGAGAAAACAAACAATTTTAGCAACAATACTAGTGGCAAGGTACAAGAAAGGAAGAGTTCACATGAATCCGCCCCCAAACAACAGACAATACCTGATGGCTCCTCTGCCCAGCTTACTGAGTACACCGGAACCCACTGTCCCCCAAAGATACTCCCTTCTCCCTGCCCCCAGCCATGATGTGAGATGGAATAGAATAACTAAGAATACGATTCTCCCTATGTAACTCCATCATACTTCGATTCTGGGAAAGAAAATTTCTTGAAGTTCTATCATTTCAGATCATTTGAATTTGAATTTGCCTACTAAAAAGTCTAGCCAGAAACTCATGACAATATTAATAGCCCATTCTAGAATGTCTGAGATGATATACACTTCTTTCAAGAGCATGTGATACCTCACCTGACTTCTCCAGAATTTCTATGAACAGCGGGAGTAGTCTACAAGATTCTTGCTGGCATCTGGATTTCCTGGTATTTGGCTGGTCTATGTAAGCCAACCAGCTATTCAGCAGATGGAATAGTAGTGTGATACTTGATGGTATGTGATATGGAACACAGTAATTTATAGCTTTTTCCATAGTGATGAAGCTGTAAAGAAAGCTCCATAATGCTCAGACAAGGAGGCTGCTGGACTTCAAGCAGCAAAGGCCCAAAACGAACCAGTGAAAAGGTGTCATTGAAAAAAAAAAAAAGCCATGTGGGGAGCAAAGTGATACTTAAGGGCAGTTTACTGAAAGAGGAAATCGAGTGAAAAAAAAAGTCCAAGAGTGAAGGAATAACAGGGAAAATGAAACTAAGGAAGGAAATCAATCTCAGCTCATCATTTCAGAAGCTAACAAGTTGTCATTGCAATGATGCATAAAGTGAGAAATAATAAATATGTCTGCGCCAAAATCCAAAATATGAATTTTATTACATTCTGTCTTTCACGGAATCATACAACAGTCTGTGATTAAAGATCCTCTAGTCCAACTTCCTTGCCAGGTAGATCTTACAGTAGATCAAATTGCTCAAGACTAGCCAAACTGATAAGGAGCACTCTCAATGATGGGGCATCGATAGCTTCTCTGGAACACCCGTTTGAGTGTCTCACCAGCTTCATTGTAGAAAAGTTTTTCATTTTAGCCAATTTAAACCTAGTCTCAGTTTGAAAGCATGGCCCCTTGTCCTGTCTCTGCAAACCTTCCTAAAAATTCTTTCTCCATTTGTCTTATACCCTCTTTACATATTCAAAGGCCACAATACTGTCTGTCCAGAAACCACTCTTCTCCAGGCTAAAAGATCCTACTTTTCACAAGAACCAGGTCATAAACTGAGATGGAAGACATGTCAGGAGATCAGATCATCCAACAGCTCAGCGGAAGAATAGCTCTGAAGTCAGATCAACTAGCTTAGGGCTGTGTCTGTTTGAATTTTGAAAATTACCAGGCATTGAAATGCTCCAAGGAAGAGAACTCTGGGTGGCTCCAGAAACAGCCTGAGAAACTCGAGCAAACTCGAAACCTCAGAAACTACCACTGCTTTCTCTCCCTCAGCCCAAGCAGTCACAAAGAAGAAGTGTTCCCAGCAGGCTGGGATAGCACACATATACACTACATATACATGACAGGCATCGCCAGCAGCCACATCCTGCTCCTTTCTGTGGCTGGCAGGAGTGAGACTGGATGTTTACATGTGGGCAAACTGGGTCCCTCCAGCAGCTCAGACACTCAGCCTGCACAGTGACCCCACTGAATTCCAGTATTCGCTGTGTCCCAAGGCCACAGCACTACTCCACTTGCTGGCACAGACCATCACACGTCTCCTAAGTCAGTCAGGACTCCCCTGGCCCCACAGCCAGCACCCCACTTGCTCTCCCCCAGGCCACTGCCATTGTTCACCAACTTCTCCACTTTGATCTTTGCTGGTGCTCTCAACATTGGCACACACAGATGTTCTGCAGCTGTTGTCTCCTGGTGGAAAGGACTTGTAAAGCCATGTTTCCTAACAGGACTTCCACAACCGTTCAAAGCAACCTTTTCTGGGGTATGAACAATCTCATTCAAATGTCAACATTTCTTTTCCCATATGTGAAATCAGAATGTCCTTCTTCTGGGCATGCCCAAAACAAGGCACAAACTACATTGTGCCTTCTGTTTCACATGCTGACTTGTTTGTAAACAATGCTAGGAGAATACCTGTTTTGATCCAAGCTAATCTCTGGCCCTTATAGTGCTTTCGGTAGTTAGTTTTGCTTTGCTATTTACTTGATGTCCCATTGAATTGTTGAATCATAAACAGACTATCTGTCTTTATAGCACCATAGCAGTGGTGAATAAATGCAAGAGAAGGAGCAAGGTGATTGTTTGCTAGACTCTTCTTAGAAACTGAGAAATCTGTTACTTAATGCTGACCACAGGAGATGGAGGAAGCATCCTACATGATGTTAAAGCAATCACTTTTATGATTACAGTCAAGGCACTGCTTTTGCCACCATAAGTGGAGTGCAGGGAATCTTAAAAGACGACACTGTAACTGTTGTCCATGCTCACTGTGAAAATAATGCTTTTACAGTGGAGCAGGTCTCACCACAGCTAAATCATGGCTTCAACTGTACACCGCCTTCAAAAGAGCCCACAAAAACACAAATGAAAGGATTTGGAACCCAAGGGAATCTCAGATGGTGACATCAGCTCACTTTGGAGTCTTTCCAAATTCTCAATTCCCTTTTCTTCCCAGCCAGTTATCCCACCTAACCTGAGATGTAATTTATGGATTTCCAACACATCTAGTTACCTTAGAATTACATTGCCACTAGGCAAAAAGACAGAAACAAGCAGTTAATTTCAGACTGAAACCAAGGGTGTTTAGAAAAATCAATACTTGGACGTAACTATTCTTAATATTATTTATTCTTAATAAAACCAAAACTTTTAGGACTCAACCATATATTTTTGAAGGTGGAAAAAGTTTTACATCCAAAAGTCCCTAGGGTGCTCTCACTCAGTGCAATGTGCCTGGAGAGGCACTCTTGCTCGTCATTCAAGGAACGATTCGTCACAGCAGAGGCAGCAGGAGCACAAGATGGCCGATAAGAAGGGGCAGTTTAGAATTCTCTGTGTGTCTCTGTCTCTACTCGGTGTAGAATGTCTCTGTACTGTCACATTTTCATATGCAACATGTCCCTCCTAGTCTTCGGTCGTGGTTAAGCTCTATGTACAGTGTGCGCTGCTCCTTGCAGCTGAGAAGGACCATGGAGCTAGCAGCGAATTCGGAGAGCGCTGAGCACGTAGTCAAGGAGCGAGAAGGGCCCCTGCAATGCAGTGTTAATAGCAGCTGCCTCGTGTCGGGGGTGAGCTCCGGCCACTAGACTTTCTCGTCCTGGCAACAGATCTCTGTGAAGGGCGTAGGCGAAAAGCTTTCGTTTTCCATTCGACCTGCGAAAGAGGCAGACTGTTGCACGGAGCTCTGAGAACAAAGGTGCATGCCGAAGGCGGGCTTGGGCAGAAGCAGCGTTCTCGAGCACTTGGCCGCGGGTATACTGCTGGCTGTGTGGCGCGGCTTCAGTGGCTTCTAGCAGCCGGGGATTGAAAGCGGGGCCAGGCGTGGGCGAGGGCGGTGAACGATGCCACACAAGTACCGTGCTTGTGTGCACCACGTTACAGGCTACTAGGAGAGGAAGGTGGCTGCCTCTCGCTTGCCTTCCAAGGGCCCTTAGCAGTCGGAAGGAGCAAGCTGAAGCACTGCTGCTTGTGCTGCTCCTTGGTTCCACTTGCAGCCCGCTGTGGAAACATTGGCGGTCTCTTCTAGGCTCCAAGTTGCAGACAGCACCACGGTACATGCCGCGGAGAAGGGAAATACAGAGTGCAGAGAGGAGCTGGACGTGGCTTACGTGCAATAAGTAGAAGGTGAACCTAGGCACTGCCTCTTCAATCTGGCCCCCTCTGCTCTGGTAGCAACTTTTGCAAGTAGGCAAATGGAGCTGCGAGTATGTAGAATGGAGGGCAGCGAGACCCCGTGTGTTATGCGCCCTTTCAGGGCTGCTGACAGAGGGCTACTTGAACATCGCCTTCTTCTTCATCGCACTCGCATCCTTCTCGCTTCGCTCTAGCTGCATGGAGTACACCACAGCGAAGGTGTGAGGAAGGGCACTGGCTCACCTTTAGACCTGGAGTGGAACGGCTGTGTGCTACTTTTCCAAGCAGCAAGAGCACTGAGAAGTGAAAGCGATTGTGAAGGAGCTATTTGACTGCTCGTGTGCTTTTTGCTGCACTGTGCTCACAAGCCCGGTGCCCTGCGGCTTCATTCTTTGCCTTCTGCCGTCCGGACAGAGCTGAACTCCAGCTGTCCGTTCCAGCTCTGCCCAACAGCTTGTCCTCAGTTCTGCGGGCAAGCAAGCCCTGTTGCCTTGGCTCCAAGTGCAAAGTCCCTAGCGAGCTCTCACTCAGTGCAATGCACCCAGAAAGACACTCTCGCTTGTCTTTCAAGGAGCCATTCCTAACAGCAGAAGAAGCAGAAGCACAAACTGGATCACGAGAAGGGACAATGTAGAACACCTCTCTGTCCTGGCACATTTTCGTGTGCGATATGTCCCTCCAGGTCCTCGGTCCATGCGAAGCTCTATGTACTGTGAGCGCTGCTACTTGCAGCTGAGAAGGACCGTGGAGCTAGCAGCGAATTCGGAGAGCGCTGAGCACGTAGTCAAGGAGCCAGAAGTGCCCCTGCAATGCGGTGCTAATAGCAGCTTCCTCGCGTCAGGGGCTGTAAGGGTCGGTCCGAAGTTCCCCTCCATTTTGCCTCCCGACCGTCGCAAGGAGAAGTCGTGGACCCCCACCCAGGCTGACTCTGAACAATGGTTTCCTGCCCTGGCCAAGGTGGATGCCTGTGACTGTGTGCTGTTGTATTGTGTTCACTGGACTGTGCTGTCATGGCACCAACCAGAGTTTGTGTTGTACCACCAACTGAGGAGTGCTTGATCGTACCTGTCTCCTGCAGCACCACACAATGGTCCATAAATCTTCCCACCTCTTGGCCAGAGGCCACTCGCTTTGGAGAAGGACTATAAAAGAGCGATCCTCTGAGAAAGACCCTTTGAGATCTCCCCACGGACGAAGACTCGTCTATCGGATGACCCGTGAGGACGCCCGTCTCGTCTGTTGGTAGCTATTTTCCCATCCCTTTCTTTCCTTCCCCTCTCCCTATACTTTGTTTCCTATACCTCTCCCCCTTACCGTAACTGAGTTGTTGGCATTTGATGAAATGCATTGCTGTTGTTGAATAAACTGATTTTCTGCTGTTGAATAAACTGATTTTGTCCCCTGCACTTTGCCTGTTTGCACCTTTAAGATCAAAAGAACCATCATGACTCCCGCTCTGTATTAATAGCGGATCATGACGTTAAATTGGCGTCACGGACAGGATATTCTCACAGACAGAAGGGATGCAAGGTTGTCTGTAGTCTGTATCAGGGGAAGGAAGTCTTACTCCAGCCTCACCTAGCTGGCCACCTTGGATGGGTGAGCCTGTCTAGAAAGCAAGGGGGGTTTTTCTGATTTCCCGCAGACTGCAGACACCTTGATGTGGAGCATCCCCAGACTTGCTTGAGGGCTCTGTAGTCAGAATTTCACAAAAGATCTACTGGTGCAATAGGCGGGACACTGTTGTTGTTGTTGTTGTTGTTGTTCTTTATGATGTTTTTGATACTTGGTGTAGTGAAGAGACAATCGGGTGTTTTGTAACTAAGGAGTGCCTCTCAAGTAGTTTGGTCTCTTCACCCGCACAGGGAAGCGAAGGGGGGCACACAGTGAAAGCTGTTTCGTTGTGTGTGGTAACTTAAGCAATAGACCTACCTGTTGTGGTTTTTACTTATCCCTTCACAAAATGACTGAGAATTCCACCGTAACAGATAAAGCTGCATTTTATGCTCTATTAGCTAAGTATAGCGCCAGACCGTCCCAAGGTGGGGAGGAATGGGCGAACAGTAATTGGTTTAATCTGGAGAATGTGACTGATAGAATATATTCTTGGCAACATGAATCAAAGTTCAAACTGGGCAAAAATAAAGCCATACTCTGCTCAGTTTTGGGAGCTTGTCTTACGGCAGCTATAGAAACTCGCTCTAAGTGAGTTAGTGAAGAAAGTACAATTATAGATTCTTTGCAAAATCTTGTTCAAATTCTGCAAAAACAATTAGATCAAGAAAGGAATGAGAACCGTTTGTTGCGAGATGAAAATCATTTGCTACAGGCTGCCCTAAGAGAAGAAAGTACCAAGAAAGTAAGACAGAATGAAACACACGCAGAAACAGAAGAGAAGGAGATTGTTCACATTAATCAAATTTATCCCCAAAAGGAGTTAACTATAATGAAAAATCTTGGGCAACACTGCTGTCCGAAGTTGAGACCTATGGTTAAAACACAATATACTTATCTTGGTCCTGATGATTTTGAACCAAACATTTCTACAAAAGAAATCCCATATTCTGCCACTGAATTAGCAAAACTGACAAAGGAATATGGGCGACTCCCTCATGAAACAGAGACTGAATATGTATTTCGAGTGTCTCTTACTGGGGGAGATGAGATTAAATTATCAGAAAGTGAAGCTAGTGGGTATTGGGGACATGGGGTCTTCTTAACAACCGGAGATAAGAGCTACCCATGGTCCTTGACCCAACGTGCAGCTTTTTGGGCCGGGGGGCTTAACCCCCTGGAAAGGGGAGACCCTATAGCTTTAGTTGGTACGCCCGACCAACTTTTGGAAAACATTCACAAAGCTGCTTGCCTGCAAATGATACATGAGAGAAAACTGACTACCACCTATGAATCACCTATGCAATTGCCTGTAATGCCTGAAATCATGACCCCTTTAATTCGTGGTCTCCCAGAAACACTCAAATCTACCCCAATTCTCCTTCAAAAAACTATCGCATCCATGACACCTGTAGAAAGATTAGATCGATTTCTTGGAAACTCACGTGAGCGATCTGGTTCCGTGGACTCTTTCCCTCCCTATGAATCCCCCTCTAGAGGGACTCCAGAATCTCCTGACAATAACCGTAAAGTTCGGACATGGAGCGAAGTTGCAGAGGAATTGTTGAATTACAGCAGGAAATATGGACCCGTAAAAGTCCCAGAGGATAAAGTGGAGAAAACTAAAGGTGTTAGACACATTGTTTCTCCTAGTGATAAGCCAGAAAAGGGGAAATTGAATACTCCCCGTCAGTACTGGTGGTCGTTGGGGTTAAAGAAACAAATTCCTAAAGATGTTATGGATGGCTTACCACTTGACAAGTTGATAAAAATTGTTGTGAATTGGCATTGCCCTAAGATCTTTACATCAAACTCCCCTACTGTCCAGCCTAGTGCACCTCCTCCTCCACCGGTTGTGGTCAGTGAGTCAAACTTAACCCCTCCACAGATTCTGGGCAGTGAGCCAAATCAATCTCCTCCACAGGTTCTGAGAGCTGAGTCAGAGTTTCCTCCTTCTCAGTTTTTGGGAATGGAACTGAAAAGGCTTCAGAAGCAGGGAAACTAGAAACCCCATCTCTCGTGGGTGGGCAGAGGCATGGGGGGGGGAACTGGTTATTCATTAGAACGCTCACCAGAAATCCTAATACTGGGGACCTCCTGATAACAGCAATGGTTGGCCCTAAAAGGTCACCTGTTACCTTTGTGGTTGACACTGGAGCCCAAATTTCTGCACTAACAAGAAAAGCTGCGCAGAAATGTGGAGTTGTTCCAACAAGGAGACAATGCTTTGTTCTCAATGCCTTGGGGACCACAGAAGCTATGGATATAGCTCTGATAAAAATCTTACTACCTGGAGAGGAGAATTTGTTACTTATCAAAATTGTAATTGGAGATATTCCAAATGATTTATTGGGAATAGATGTCCTTGCTGGAAGACAGTGGGAAGACGAGGAGGGTTGTCTCTGGTCCTTTGGCACACCACGTTTTAATATTAATCTGCTTCAATCCGCACCTTCCTTACCTTTCAGTAAAATTACTAATGTGAAACAATACCCACTTCCCACTGGTGCCAAAGGAGGAATCAAGCCAGTTATTCAGGACCTGAGAGATCAGGGAGAGATAATTGACACTCATTCTCCCTTTAACTCTCCAGTGTGGCCAGTCCGTAAACCTAACGGAAAGTGGAGGCTGACAGTAGATTTTCGCAGACTAAATGCAAACACAGATCCTCTCACAGCAGCTGTCCCAAATTTAGCTGAACTTATAACTTCAATTCTGGAGAAGGCTCATACAATCATGGCAACTTTAGATGTCTAAGACATGTTCTTTATGATACCTATACAGCTAGAGGACATGGACTGTTTTGCCTTCACATGGGAAGGACAGCAATACACCTTCACTAAGCTTCCTCAATGGTACAAACGCTCCCCTACTCTAGCCCACCATGCTTTAGCACAGGAAGTAGAAAAGATACCCAAACCTGACAATGTAGCTGTCTATCAATACATTGATGATATTCTGGTGGGGGGAGATGAAATAGAAGTAGTGGGGGATAGCCAACAGAAAATAATCTCTCATCTGGAAAGCCTTGACTTACAAATTCCCCCAGAGAAAATTCAGAAACCTTCTCAGGAGGTGACGTTTTTGGGGATTTGGTGGAAAGGAGGTATGACATGCATTCCACCTGATACCCTAACCTCCCTAGATCAAATTAAAATGCCTGGATCCAGGAAAGAGCTTCAACAAGCTCTGGGATTATTAGTGTTTTGGAGAAAACACATCCCTGATTTTTCAATTATTGCTACACCTCTTTATGACTTGCTGAGGAAAAAGGTAAAATGGGATTGGACTCCTTCTCAGGAGGAAGCATTACAACTGCTGATTTTTGAAGCAACTGCACATCAAGCTCTAGGCCCTATTCATCCCACAGATCCTTTCCAGGTAGAATGGGGATTTGCCTCCTCGGGGTTGTCAGTGCACATGTGGCAACGAGGCCCAGAAGGCCCTTCAAGGCCTGTTGGTTTTTATTCTCATGGTTTTAAAGATGCTGAAAAAAGATACACTACCTGGGAAAAGGGGCTTTTTGTTGTCAGCATAGCTCTCATAGAAGTGGAGAAAATTACACGTCAGCAACCAATTGTATTAAGAGGCCCTTTTAAAGTTATTAAAACAGTCACCAGCGGGACCCCTCCCCCTGACGGGGTGGCCCAGAGATCCTCAGTTAGGAAGTGGTATGCCCAGATAGAACATTACTGTAACATCTTCTCTGTAACAGAAGGAGCTGTAAAAAATCTGGCTATACAAGAAACTGAGAACTTGGCTAGCAGCCACCATAAACCTGCCTCAGTAATTAAAGTGGCCCCTCCTTTCTCCCCTGAACAATCAGTGAATTCTTGGTTTATTGATGCTTCTGCTAAACGAGAAGGAAAGGTGTGGAAATACAGGGCAGTAGCTCTCCATACTTCATCTGGTGAACGAATTATTACTGAGGGAGAAGGCAGTGCTCAGGTTGGTGAGCTGATTGCTGTATGGAGTGTTTTCAAGCATGAGGTACATAATACCTCTCTTGTTTGTATTTACACTGACTCCTATGCTGTGTTTAAAGGAGGTACAGAGTGGCTTCCTTTCTGGCAGCAAAATGATTGGGAAGTTAACAGGATCCCAGTATGGCATAAGGAAAAATGGCAAGAAATTCTAGATATAGCCAATCAAGGAAACTTTGCTGTGGGGTGGGTGGCTTCTCATCAGACAGATGGAAATTTAGCTGGTGAGTGGAATAATGCTGCTGATGAGTTAGCAAGACTAAGTCCCCTGAAAAAGGAACAAATTACAGAGGATTGGGAGCACCTGCTAGAATGGCTGCATATAAAAAGACAACATACAGGTGCGAAAGATTTGTACAAAGAAGCCCTTGCTCGTGGCTGGCCTGTCACCAGGGAAATGTGTAAACCATGCATATCAGCTTGTGAACAATGCCGCAGACGACTAGAAAGGCATCCTTTGGAAGATGACCCTTTGCACTTAAGGAAAGGTAAAGGCTTATGGGACGCGTGGCAGGTAGATTATATCAGTCCCTTTAAGAAGTCTGGTGGTAAACATTTCGTGCTGGTAGGAGTGGAAATAATATCAGGTTTAGCTCAAGCTGAAGCCTTTAACAGAGCTACGGGAGAAAACACTGTTAAGGCATTACAAGAATGGTTTGGAACTTTTCCAAAGCCACAGGAGATTCAATCTGATAATGGGTCTCACTTTACTGCTAAAGTAGTACAGGAATGGGCAAGGGGGGAAGGAATAAAGTGGACTTTTCACACCCCCTATTACCCTCAAGCCAACGGGATTGTAGAAAGGACAAATGGTCTTCTGAAGCGACTCCTAAAACCACATGAGGGAAGTTGGGATCCTCGATTATGGCAAGCTGTAAAAGGTATAAATGATAGATGGGGGGGTAAACGGGTGTCCCAAAATAACTGCTTTTTGTCCAAAAGCCCCAAGCATCATTCCTGCACTACAGGGACCTAATGATCCTAAAAATCCAGCCCATTACCCCGGGCAACCTGTTTTAGTAAACCTCCCTACTGTAGGAGAAGTACCACTGGTACTAAAAACTCCTCTGAATAAATATGCATGGGTAGCCACCAATGCTCTGGGAAAGGAGCATCGGATAAGGACCCGTTGGATTGTTCCATCATTTTGACCTCCTGCCTCTTGGTGGCAGACTCTGTTATGTTTACTTTTCACAGAAGAACACCCAGGGACATGGGAACCGGACAAACCATGATCACCTTTTTGATACTTCTCTGTATCCTACCACAACACCATGGCCAAAACTCGGCCGAGTGGCCGTGGTCTGAAGCTTCCATCAGATATACCAGTGCTTTAGGACCCTACCCCAGAGATCGTCACCCAAGCCTTGCGACCGTAGTACTGCACGATTCTGAGGTATACCGTTCAAGTGACTGGGGTTGGGACAAAAAGGACTGGGCTAGGGTACTAATAGGAACAATTGGTGAAGAAATCAAGGTAGGATGCAGAAAAGTGGAGAAATCCCTTCATGAGAAAGCCACTACCATTGCAATTGCCGGGAATTACTTAAAATCACATATAACTAGTAGCTTGCACCCTAACATCACGGCGAGTCTCTGCCCCACGACAGTATGGACATGTAAAAAGCAAGTCCCCCTAATACTGTGCTGTGGCCAAAGGAAGGTTGGTAACTATACCTTGGACCCTGACGCCAACAACGTCGAAGTTACAAAGCTTTATGCAGATGAACTTACTGACTGTTGGCATAACTTTAACCAGACCAACCTATGTAACATGCTCCTGGCAGAATAACACAACAGATGAGTCCAGCTTGAAAGGTCTGACCTATAGGTTCAAAATAAATGCCATAGAAAAACCCACACTGACCGCAGTAGTTGCATACCATGGTGTAAGCACCCCCTTAGTGTTGGATGACAAAAACAAGGTTTTCCCTCCTTTCATGGTGACGCAAGGTGATGACGTCGCAATAACTTGTAAATTAGTGGCTGGATCCCTCACCGAACCTGCATACAGTTATGGCATAGGAGCCCATGGCCAGACTTGATATTGTAGAACCCAAAATCAAGACTGTTGGCTAAATTTAACTGCTATACAATTTTCCTATAAAGTCATGTGTGGAAAAAACAATACAAAATACTGGGGGGAACTTGATGTTAATGTTGTAACACCTACCACCCAACCACCGGTTCTGTTGAGCCCTACGATTTTTCAATTTGGGCCATACGTAATTAGAAAAACTGGCCAACAACAAATATTGTTTAATCCGGCATGGTCTCTCAAACAAATCAAATTGCTGATGCAAAATAATGTCTCAGAAGTTCAGCCAGCTTGTTCACCCTTTCTACAGACTTCTTTTGAGCGATGGACAACCTGGTTGCGGAAACGGAATCCTTCCAAAAAACGAATGGCAAGAGACATAACCGGTGTTGTGGGAACAGGATTGGGAATTTTGAACAGCATCGATTCAGAAGTACTAATGAATAAATTGGCTACCACAGCTGGAGATGTAACCAAATTACAACGGCCCCCGAAAACAACCTTAACAGCTTTGGGGACTCAACAGTGGTTGTTATCAAACATATTACAAAGTTGGGAAAAGGTAAATGTAAATGACCACAAATTGATAATCGATGCACTTGGTGCTACACAAAATAACATCTCTTTGGCTCTCAGTTGTATCCAGGCCCAGTTGTGGATGCAGTCCGTTGCTGCTTTAATTATAAGAGAAGGTGAGGAAGGCACGTTTCCCACTGAAATTCGAAAGATAGTCTGGGACAGTGCCACTGGTTTTGAAAAAGAATTCCAGTCCCGGTGGAACTTAGTAAATTTTACCTATGATCCCAGCACAAACACAGCCACAGCCTTTGTACTGACTATACGTAATGCTTCAGTGCATTCAATATTCCCCATCATTGCATTAGGGTTGAACCATGACGGAGCTATACTCTATCCTTTCGAGCATAGGGAATGGGCCCGTCAAATTGGTGGGAGGTGGCAAACTGTCAATTTGGAAACTTGCATTGTCCGGGAACAACAAGGCTTTATCTGTGAAAGTAATGCAATTAGAGCTCAAGATATCTGCTTGGACACAGAACAGAACGTTTGCAATTTCGAAATTCATCCAAACGAGATTCCTGAAACAGTACTGGTATATGTAGGCAATGGATGTGCATGCTTTAGAACTGCTTGTGATAGTGTTTTCATAGAAAATTTGGTAGTGAATACTAAGAATCATTCAAACTTTTGTGTCTGTAACTTTACTAGGATTTCAGGATGTGATTTTTCCTATGTAGCCCCAGTTACTTGTCACCATCTTTTGCAGTCAAATTACACACTGATCCACCATCTGTTGCCCACTCCAATTGGAATGAACCTCTCTCTGGTGAAGCAATTGTTGCTCCACCAAGATTTGATCGAAATTTTGGAGAAGATCAAGAAAAACGGACAGAAAACTCTAATAGCTGTTCATCACAATGTGGAAAAAATACATCGTGTTTTGGAAAGGGTAAAGACAGATGCTGAACACAGGGGGTGGGATACTCTATTTGGGTGGTCACCTACTGCTACAGGTGTCCTGAACAAATTGTGTCATCCCACCATTGTTCTCTTGATTTTGGATTTAATTGGTTTTGTTTTATCAGCAATCGTATACATGATGAGTTGGAGAATAATGAAACGGTTAGCACAATTGGCATCTGTGACAAATGTATCCAGATCGGTTATTGTTGACATCCCTAGGGTTATTAACACAAGGTTTTAAATAGGATAAAATATGATTTTTAACTAGAATTGATTATCTTCAAATTGCAATTAAAATTGTTTAATCAAAATTTTGCTTTAAAAATTTGATTTATTTCTAATCAAAAATTGAAAAATTAAAGACTTGAACAAATTGTTTAAGATTGATAGTAATCAAAAATTGAATATAATTGATCTTTTTTGTTTTCCTTTTTTCTCCTTTTCCTTATCCTGTCCCTTATCTTTTTCCTACTTTCCTGTCTCTGTTTTCCGGGATATGCTACCAACTTGGACGAGTCCTGAAGACACCACAACTGAAGACTCCACAACGACTCTACAAAGGGGTGCTCTTGACAACGATCATGAGTCACGGGGTGGTGTAACGGTCGGTCCGAAGTTCCCCTCAATTTTGCCTCTCGACCATCACAAGGAGACCTCGAGGACCCCCACCCAGGCTGACTCTGAACAATGGTTTCCTGGCCCGGCCAAGGAGGATGCTCGTGACTGTGTGCTGGTGTATTGTGTTCACTGGACTGTGCTGTCATGGCACCAACCAGAGGTTGTCTTGTACCACCAACTGAGGAGTGCTTGACTGTACCTGTCTCCTGCAGCACCACACAATGGTCCATAAATCTTCCCACCTCTTGGCCAGAGGCCACTCGCTTTGGAGAAGGACTATAAAAGAGCGATCCTATGAGAAGGACCCTTTGAGATCTCCCCACGGATGAAGACTCGTCTATCGGATGACCTGTGAGGGGGCCCTTCTCGTCTGTTGGTAGATAGCTTCCCATCCCTTTCTTTCCTTCCCCTCTCCCTATACTTTGTTTCCTATAGCTCTCCCCCTTACCGTAACTGAGTTGTTGGCATTTGATGAAATGCATTGCTGTTGTTGAATAAACCGATTTTCTGCTGTTGAATAAACTGCTTTTGTCCCCTGCAATTTGCCTGTTTGCACCTTTACGATCAAAAGAACCATGATGACCCTCGCTCTGTGTTAACAGCGGATCATGAAAGCGGCGCCAGGCGTGGGAGAGGGCGGTGAACGAAGCCACACAAAGACCGTGCTAGTGTGCACCACGTTACAGGCTACTAGGAGAGGAAGGTGGCTGCCTCTCGCTTGCCTTCCAAAGTGCCCTTAGCAGGCGGAAGGAGAAAGCTGAAGCACTGCTGCTTGTGCTGCTCCTTGGTTCCCTTGCAGCCCTCTGTGGAAACATTGGCGGTCACTTCTAGGCACCGAGTTGCAGAGAGCACCATGGTAAATGCCGCGGAGAAGGGAAATACAGAGTGCAGCAAGGAGCTGGACATGGCTTACGTGCAATAACTAGAAGGTGAACCTAGGTACTGTCTCTTCAATCTGGCCCCCTCTGCTCTGGAAGCAACTTTTGCAAGGTTGCAAAGGGAGCTGCGAGTATGTAGAATGGAGGGCAGTGAGACGCCGTGCGTTATGCGCCCTTTCAGGGCTGCTTGACAGAGGGCTACTTTAAGAACACCTTCTTCTTCCTCCCGTCCTTCTCGCTTCACTCTAGCTGCATGGAGTACACCACAGCGAAGGTGTGAGGAAGGGCAGTTCCCCAGCTTTTGTCATGGCGTGCAACGGCTGTGTGCTACTTTTCCAAGCAGCAAGAGCATTGAGAAGTGAAAGCGGTTGTGAAGGAGCTATTTGAGTGTTCATGTTCTCTTTGCTGCACGGCGCTCACAAGCCCGGTGCCCTGTGGCTTCGTTCTTCGCCTTCTGCTATCCAGACAGGTCTGGACTCCAGCGGTCAGTTTCAGTTCTGCCCAAGAGCTTGTCCTCAGTTCTGCTGGCAAGCACGCCCTGTTGCCTTGGCTCCCAGTGCAAAGTCCCTAGCGAGCTCTACCTCAGTGCAATGCACCCAGAAAGACGCTCTCGCTCGTCTTTCAAGAAGCGATTTCTAAGAGCAGAAGCAGCAGAAGCACAAACCGGATGACGATTAGGGATGATGTAGTATACGACTCTCTCCTGGCACATTTTCGTGTGCGATATGTCCCTCCAGGTCCTCGGTCCGTGCGAAGCTCTATGTACTGTGATCACTGCTACTTGCAGCTGAGAAGGACTGGGGAGCTAGCAGCGAATTCGGAAAGCGTTGAGCACGTAGTCAAGGAGCGAGAAGTGCTAATATCAGCTTCCTCGCGGCGGGGGCGAGCTCCGGCCACAAGACCTTCTTGTCCTGGCAACAGATCTCTGTGAAGGGCGTAGGCGAAAAGCTTTTGTTTTCCATTTGAACTGCGAGAAAGGCAGAATGTTGCGAGGAGCTCTGAGAACAAAGGCGCACGCCCTAGGCGTTGGTCTGACAGCGGCAGGAGTGGCGTACGCGTGGCATCGCCTGAGGGCCCCATGGGGTGGGGGAGTGAGCCGGGAGTGCCCCCGAGCGACACCGGAAGTGATATCCGTAGAGCCCGGAAGGCCAGCGGTGGCGTCGAGTTTCACGGGTAGGAGGCTGCTATGCTGCTTTGAAAGCTGGAGCTCCTCTGCTCTAGGACAGACGGGGAGAGCTGAGGGTGTCCAATCTGGAGAACAGAAGGCTCCAGGGAGACCTTCGAGCCCCTTGCAGTGCCTGCTGGGGCTCCAAGATAGATGGGGAGGGACTTTGGAAAAGGGTCTGGACTCGCAGGACAAGGGGGTATAGCTTCAAACTGCCAGAGGGCTGGGGTAGATGGGATATTGGAAAGGAATTCTTCCTTGTGTGGGTGCTGAGGCCTGGCACATGTTGCTCAAAGAGGCTGTGTGGGAGCCCCATGGCAGGAAGTGTCCAGGGCCAGGCTGGAGCGGATATGGAGCAACTGGACTAGTGGAAAAGTGTCCCTGCCCATGTCAGGATGTGGGAAGAATATAATCTATCATATCTAAGGTCACTTCGAGTCCAAACCATTCTGGGATTCTAGGATTCATGGAAGGCCCTTTTCCAAGTGAAGTGTTGTATCTGTTGGCTCCCAGCTTGTAGTTGCCAGTTCTTCTGGAAGCAGGCCTGGCCAAGCAGCTGTGATGAGCCATGGGTTCTCAATAGGACGAGTGTGATATATTTGCAGAGAGGAAGGCTGCAGACAGAATTTCAAGGCCCAGGTAAAACAAGCAAAGGATTGAATAAAAGACAAAGGTTGGTTGTGTTAGTCAGTTTGCTGGCTGTTGAAATGGCCCCAGGTCATTTTCAACATTTCTAATTTGGATTTGTTTGAGCAAAAAATGAATCTGATACCTCCAGCGTGGGCTCTCCAATGCATCTCCATGTGCTCCCATCTCTTTGTTGTATATCAGGTTCTATTAACTGAAGACAGAATCATAACACAGTAGTAAAACATTTAGAGGTGTAGTTAGCCAGCTTCAAGACTTTTCAACGCTGCTGTTGACTTTTCTGGTAACTGCAAGCAAGGCAACACAATCCAGTTACTCCACTTTTCCTCTCTGAGAAAAAGATGATCTTTTTTTTTTTTCTCATTTTGAAAATAGCCTCGAATGAAGAGAGTTATGCATGTGGCATGTAGGATTCATTATTTTACCTTTCTCTTCTGCTGTCTTTCAGTTTTTTAAAATTTTTTTTTCGCTGTTCTCCATTCAGTAGGTTTGAAAGAATTCTAATTGTTGAGATGATGGTTCTTTGAAGGCTCACTTAGCCCACCTTTTGGGTGAAGGAAAGAAGAAGACAAGGTCCTCTAAGAAGAGTAAAAAGCATACTTTAAAGAGACATTCAGAGATGTCTGCTGATGCCATGCAATTACCGTGTAATCAGCAGAAATGTGTTGGAAAAACACCCATCAGTGACTTCACAAGAAAGCCACACTCAAGACAGGTAAAGAACAGAAGCATAAAACCCCAAAGGTATGAAATGGACAGATTTTCATTGGGAATGAGCAACTCCTGAATTCTTGGTTCTGGAACTAGGGGCTTGTAATAAATAGACTGTCTCCTTGCCAAACGTAAATTTGGTGTAATGAACTGCTCACTGCCCGTTGAAGTGCAGGGCTAGTAGACTAATATTTGCCATGGCAGGCATATTGTATGGCTTTCCTGTTAAAAAGAAATTGCGTTTGCTCATAGCAATCTAGATATGTACCCAGTCTGACACCTATTTTTAGGCTATATTTCCAAGTAAATGGCTTCCATGATGATGCAGTAAGTTTATGTCATGAACAGGAATGAAATGATTGCATGCATCCTTTTTTACCCTAAGCCAGCTGCTGAATGATGAGACAGAGACGCTCCCTGACGCCAAGGAGTGCCCAAGCTTTTGGGAAAAGCACTGGGCAGATAAAGCCTATTTCCACATTTCTTGCTAGCATCTACTTCACACTTCATGGGTTTGTTCATCTTTTAGAGCTCTTCTAGATGTCTTTGTAGTTTACATGTACTAAATGTAGCTGGTATTGCTTTCATGCCGTCCTAATAAATTTGACGTTGGGATCTACTCAGGCTTCAATGTCTCAGAAGAAGCAACGTTGATTCTTTGAATTCTATTCTTGAACGTGAGAATGATACTTATGTAGTTAATGAATTAATTAAATTGAATTCACTTGAATGGAAAAATTGTCTTGTTCATGTAGATTTTAACTTGGGAAATTGATATTTGAGTTCTACTTTTCATTGTTGTTATTTTCTGTATTCTTTGATTGCACAGATAGCAGATGGACTGACCAAGTATTCATTGAAACTGGAGGAAATGTCCTTCCTCTTGGCAGCTGATGTTCACAAGCTCATTAACGCTAAGGCCATGGTAAATGTTTTACCTGGGGCAAGATAGCAGTCTGAATATTCCTAGAATATCTTTCTTTCCCCAAATGAAATTCATTTTTTCTGCCTATCAATCATTGAAATATAGAAGAAATTTCTACTTGGCAGGGTATTGGTTATCATTTGTGTTCTTTTCTCCCCTCATTTTCTGTAGAAGAGACAATATTTTGTTTGTTTTTGCATGTCGTATGCTGCTTCTACTTCTGGTTTTATTTTTTAATACACAGAATATAATGAGAGCACTGCTGGATAATGAGAGGGCAACTGCCAAGCTACTCTTGAATCGAATGAAATCAGAGCTTGAGGAAGAAAAATGGCATCAACTGAAATGGCAAGGGAGAGTCAAGGACTGGAAGCTCATGCAGAAGAAGTGTGTAGTTCAGAGTTTCAGGTCAGAAATGTGGCAGTCTTCTTTTGGACAATGAGCAACACAAAGTGGCTAGTGTTCACTTTTGGTTTCTATCAAAGTAATACTTGATCATTATTTCTTTCTACGTGATATCACACATGATATCACATATATCATGTGATTCCATTCTACATATCTACTTTCCATCCTGCAGAGAATTTATGGCAAGTGAAGAAATACAGAATCCCCCAACTGTGAATATGGAAATGGAAAAGTTGGTAAAGGAGCAGATGGTACTCAGTGAACAGAGACTGAAGGTTTTGCAATATATCGGGTATGGCAAAAGGGGGTATAGCATATAGGAAAACAATTGTTGCTGGAGTTAATGAAGGACTTGGCTACAAAATGCACTTTGCTTCCTGTCAATGTGTGATTGCTAAATGCAGCGGTAAGGCGGGGACTACATCTATTTCTGTACAGCTCTTTTGAATGGAGAAAATGCATTCTTGATTTTCAGTGCCCCAGCTACACTTAATAGTTGGAGACCAGGCTCTAAAAATGGAGGAATGCAGAAGTAAATCTTGAAACATAGTAGAAATGGGCAAAGATGGGTGGAGAGCTAGAAGTTGGTGCTTTTGTCAAGGCATTTTTTCTCCATGGCGTGGGATTTCATTTGCGTAATAAATTAAGAGAGGAGTCTGGATAGAAATCTAACGTTGCTACGTTTGAATATCCATCCTGAACACAAGACACATTGGTGTGGGTGCAATGCATTACGATCTTTACAGGGAGGTTTTTTATGGTGGTTGTAGGAACAAGGTAGATGACAGTTAGTTCCTTATCGGGCAGTAAACGGTTGGCCTTGAACAACAACAATCTCAGGTTTATTTTCATTGCCAAGATGGCTGTAAATAAAAGAAAGCCCAGTAGAATGGATATTCGGATTCATAATTTTATATTTGAATTACTGAATGGTTTGTATTTTAGGATACCTGACTCTTCTTTCCTAATTTGATAGCACCTTGTTGCCTCCAACGCGTGCCAAATCTGATGGAAACAAATGGTGCAGAACTCTGGAGAATTGAAACAAAAGTCTAGGTAGGTTGGCAAATCCTAAGAACAGTCTGGAATTCAAGCAATATTTTCTTTTCTCCCGGGCAACGATGAGGCAGTGTCTTGGTTTAATTTTGACTTTCCCGGCCAATGCACTAAATTAATGCATTCAGATTGATTTGCCAATTTGAATAAATTTTTTTTTTCTGTTGTGAGACAGAACCAGGAGCAAAAGAGCCAGGCAGGCCTAAAACTTGAGAGAGTATAAAAGAAAATTTATTGACTACACAAACAAAAAGAGAGGGGAAAAAAAAATTTCAGAATAAGATTTTTTAGATCACTCCTTCCCTCCCTCTCCCAATCTTCATAGCAACAAAACAAACATATAACAAATACTTCGGTCAGTGCCCAATTTAGTCTTTCTCAGTTCACTTCTGGAGAGAGAAGCCTCTTCTTGTTGAAGTTGTAGGGATTTTTCCCACAAGAAGGAAAAAGACAGTTCTCTTGTGGTTTTATCTTTCACGATTTGCATCCGCCCAGGAAACTGCAACCGTGACACTCCTCCCAACTCTACAGCCGTCCCAAAGTTGTAGATGTGGGCCATGTGTGTCCCGTCGGGTATTACTTTTAAGAATGAAATGTTCAACCGCAAAGATACTCTCTGTCTCCTTTCTCTCTGCTCAGGCTTCATCTTCAGAAAACTAAAATTCCCTTCTTTTTCTCAGGACAGAAATTCTCAACACAGGTGCTTTTTAGTCAAATCATCTATTAAATGGAACATTTCCATCCCCCCATGTCTCTTTCCATGGTTTATAGGAATATTCAGTACATAAGTTGATTCCTACAATTTCATAAAAAGATTTTCAGCCATTACAGCATCTTCTCATTCTCCTTCCATCTTAAAAACTTAGCTCTTACATCACTGACTTCAGAAATCTTCTTATTCCCATTCATATTCAAAGAAAAGGCTGGAGGCTTTGCAAATCTTATCTGAACACTAAAGAGTTAAAGTTTAACACAACTGCAAGAGTTGGGCCAGGCTCAGGCCGTACTGGGGAGGGCAGCTGAGGTGTTAATCAGCCTTTCTGGGACTGGGCAGCAGCCCCACACTGCTCATGGCCACCCAGGCAGGCCCGGCCCGTCCGGCAGCAGCAAGAGTCGGCCTCCCCCCACGCCAGAGCCGCGGGCCCGTGGAGGAGGAAGCCGTGAAGGTCTTATCACACAACTTTTTCTCCCCCCGGCCATCGGGTCCCCCTCGTTGGCAAACGGGGCCCAAGCGGCCTACCGAGCCTCCCCCCCCCGCATGGGGAAGGGGGAAGCTCGGGATGATGTTACCTGCCCAGCCGCCAGAAAGACCAAGAGAGTCAGTTCCGGATTACCTTCCTCAAAATGTGTGTTCACGGAGAGAACTAACTTTCTCTAATTGGCTGTTGCAGGTATCCCAACCCCCACAGAGGAAATTCCCTTAGAAAGAATCTCTTCTGAGTTTCTTCTTCCTAAGTCAACCTATCACAGGCAGACAGTTGCTTTGAGAGTGCATGTTTGCTCTATTCTTTGTTCCGTGTGTTCCCACATACCTTCTCAGTTGCTTGGATGCGGCAGTAAGAGCCAAAGAAGCTGCCTGTGGCCTGGCTTTCCTTTGGCCAGTACAAACACCTGTGCATGGTGAGATGTAGCAGGAACTGGCTTGGTTAGAATGAATCTGGGGGAAATCAAAAGTTAATTTTGACATGGATCCCTTCTCAATCATACAAAAATACTCCTTTTTAACTCTTGGAGAAGAAGAGGGGAAGTGTGAGAAGAAGAGGGGAAGTATTGGAGATACTTCCTTTCTCTGCGTCCTTGCAGCATGCCTTCCCTCTCTGTGTCTGCCTTCTCTTGCTCCAGAGCACATCCTGTTGGGATGTTTGTAGCCTGTATGGTAGCAAAGAAGTTGGTAGCGATTGTAAGTACCTTGCTACTTTGAAGCATAATGATAAAGAGCTGTGTATGAAAATGTCTTGATTTCTTTGGCTGGTAGTGTCTGCTGTCTGTAGGCAAAGGTCTGTAGGCACTGCTGGGATCTGTTCCGTGTGCTGAGATTCAGCACATGGCCTCTGTCATGTTTCCATGTCACACTGAACTATGAAAGATGGGAATTTTGACTGTGGTCTGTTCCATAGCATTCAGACAGCCCTAATGTGGAGTGAGTGGAGAAAATGAGCATCCAGTATGAGCTGGTCGAGGGCAAATGTCAGGAGAAAGGGCAGATGTGCAAGTTGAGTGCCACAGCTTTTGGCTTTGATAGCCATGGTCCAATGTGTCATTTGAGTAAAATGCGTCTGAGGATGCCCCAAATATTGAGATAACAAGTGGAATTCCTTTTTAACCTCCGCCTTACTCTCTTCAGAAAGTAAGCCATCCGTTTGGTTTCACAGTAGTAGTTGGTATTTGTACTTGAAATGTGGAAAAGCCGTAACAAATGCCGGTAATGAAGGGAGTGCTGTCCTACGTGAATGTGGAAGATGCAAGGAGCCTCAGCCCTTGTGCTAAATCTGTCTTATCTTGGGAAAGAAATTCCACCTCTGCCTCAATTTCTCCCTTTGTGTCCAACCAGATGGTATTGTTTACTAATCTAATATGGCATGTAAAAGGCGGAATCTATCTCTGTCCATCACAAGAAAAGAAACACTACGTTTAGCCAGGCTCTCTGAAAGCCACACAGTATTTCTTCTGTGCATGTCAATAATTTGTTCTTCTTTTCCATCAGATGACCCTGTTGGATATGAACATTTGCACAGCAGGAGATGCTGAAGTTGTGCGCTTCAACATGCTTCAGATGACTGAGAAACTAAAATGTAGGTTTGAAGAAGAAGTGGAGCGCGTGGATGTATGATGTTTCTTCCACCCACTGCCTACCTCACCTGGGCTACCGGCTAGCTCCGGGAAGCCTGCGTCGGTGAGTGGCCCCTCTCCGGCACCACTCTGGGAGCCGCAGAAGAGCTATAGCAACAGCTACGCCGGGGCGAGTCGTCAGGGAGGGACAAAGAGGCACAGGAGAGACCTTTTACGGTTCGGGGGGGAAGGGATTTATTGAAGGAAAAGGTAACAAGTCTGGAGGTTGGGAGGGGGAACCGCAAAAGGCAGTTTGAGGGGTTCTACACAGGCTTAAGTATGGGGGAGGAGGAAGGGGAGGGCCAGTAACGGTTAACCGGGGGAGGTACAGAAGGCGGGGAAAGGGGTACATTGAGCCAATAAGGTAAACTGAGGGTGGGGATACATACAATATAACCAATCATGAATACAAAAGGGAATGCTTGACAGAGAAACTTCTAGAACAAAGGGAGGGGCTACAAACGATTGATATCCAGTGGGACAAGGTTTAGGGTGAGGGACAGGGAAGGTTCCAGATAAAGGGGAGGGGTTTAGGATGACTGACTAGGACAAGGGCGGGAAAGGGAAAAACCATTATGCACTTAACTTTGGGGAAAGAAACTGGGACCAACCATCAACACAGAAGGAAAATTAACATTAAACAACGCAACACTACATCTCCCCCTTTCTTTTTAAACAGAAGTGTCATTTTCAAAGTCTTCGCCAGAGGTGAGCCCATCCTTCTCTTCCTCAACTGCTTTCATGTCTTCACCATTTGGGGGATCTTCAACATCCCAATCCAGGATAGGCCCCACCTCTGCGCGGTTAACTTGTGGTGATGGGGAGATGCTGCGGACAACTAAGGTCTTAAAAATGGGGATAGCAATACAAACGGGAATAATAACAAGGACAATAGAAATAATGGTTTTGACAACTGAAGCCAGCCAACCCAAAAGTCCCCAGCCTTTAAAGATGTTTCTCAGCCAGTCTTCGGATTCCTCCTTGATGTTCGTGACAAGACCTTGTATTTGCTGTATCTTGGAGTGGACACTGCTGCTCCGAGATGACAAGTTGAGACAGCAGAGGCCTTTGAAGTCCTCGTAGCCGTGGCCATGCGCAAGCAACAGGAGATCTATTGCTGCCCGATTTTGTAGGGTCGCCTGCCTGGTAATTTCCTCATCTGCTAGAAGGTCGCTTAAGGCCACTGACGTAAGGTTTGCCTGTTTCGCTACCCAGCACTCTAGGCTGCCCAATTCACCTAGGGCTTTAGCCGCTACCACCCACGGTAAAAAGATGGAGACAGCAACTCTTTTGGACTTAGACCAATGAAAAACATCTGCACTGCAATTTTCGTCCAAATTATGAGCTTGTCTCTTTTGGATTGCCGATTTTGTGTTTTTAGATTTCCAATTCGAAATTTGGGTACGGTTAGGCGAAAACAGGGTCAGTCATCCAAGGGTGCACAGACCTCCTATCAGGCGAGAGGGGATGCCTGCCCACGCCCGGTCGCCACAGATCAAGAAGACCCCCTTACCTATCTGGCGAGGTTGGTCTACAGGGGTCCCCTCAATCTGGGCGGTGGCGTTGCACCACGTGGCAGCTCTGTAGTCAAGGTTGGGTTGGATAACCTTTAGGTATGATTCGGGGTTGGACCATCTATAATGATTCTGAACACAAAAAGGGGATGGGGCTGAACCAAGTAACTCTAATTCCTGAGGTTCCTTGGGTGCTTTGGGAAGGTCTTTAGACCACTCCAGCCACACCCAGAGGGGGTTGGTCATAGGATAGGAGGCATAGGAGGGGTGCCACCACTGGGGGTTAAAATCATCCTGCATATTGATGATTGTCTTGGGATATTCGTCGGGCTGAAATGGGATCCCCACCAGGCAGGTTGAAAGTGGGTTCCCTGTTGCCGCAGTTGATAAGCAGAGATGGTCCTGCTGCATGTCCTGGGCCAGGGTGACCCACACATTCTTCCTCGGCTGTGGCACTATCCACTCCACCGAAGACTGGCAGAGGCACGCCCAGATGACAAGGGCGTACCACATCCTGGGGCTCCGGGTGGCTGACTAAAACAGAACAGGAAAAGGGAATGGGTTACTCAAATAGGTCCTGAACTTCAGGGGGAGGAAACAACTTGGAGAAGGGGCTGTCCCGCCCTCTGGGGGACCCTTGGTGTTCCAGGGAGGGGCGCCGGCGACAACGAAGCGCTGCATATTTGACATCTCCGGAGGTTGGCCCTGACAGATGTCCCTGACTGGCAGTATAGGGCCGGACCCACCTTTGAGGGACCCGCCTCAAACCAAAGGGCGTGGATACGCAAGCGTACCCAGGACCCCAGGTGACTAACTCATGTGGGCCCTCCGTTTTACCAGGCTCCGGGTTCTTCACCATCACGGGAGGGTGTTTTCTCAACTGTAATGATGAAGAATTCGCAAAGTGCCTCACAATGGGAGGATTCAACACTTCGAAGGAGCAGTTAAGAAAGTTGATGGTAAAAAGGGCTTTATGCAATTTAGTGTGAGGTGTATCGAATTGAGTATCGCCCTGTTGCTGCTCCAGGACCCGTTTGAGCGTTTGGTGGGTGTGCTCAACCATGCCCTGACCTGCGGGGGAATAACGGGATGCCAGTCTTATGTTTGATTCCCCACCTCTGCGGGAACTCCCGGAAGGCCGTGGAAGCATATGCTGGGCCATTGTCCGATTTCAATTCCCTTGGGATCCCCAACACAGAGAAGTCCTGTACAAGGTGTTTCTGTACGTCCTTGGCCTTCTCCCCTGTGTGGGCAGAAACAAAGACTGCCCCGGAAATGGTGTCCACACTCACATGTACATATTTCAACCTGCCGAACTACAGAACTTGGGTGACATCAATCTGCCGTAAGTCACAGCTCTCCAGGCCTCTAGGATTGATGCCAGAGCTCAGGGTTGGCACCCCAGGCTTCTGGCATTGGGACATGTGGCTACAATGCCCTTGGCCTGGTCACGGCTTAGTTGGAATTGCCATACCAAGCCAGGCGCATTCTGATGGAATTTCTGATGGCTCAGCTTTGCCTGTTGGTAAATATCAGGAATCCTGGCCATATCAGCTGGTGCGGCCAGGGTGTCCGCTCTCTGGTTACCCTCGGTGATAAAGCCTGGCAGGTCTGTGTGCGATCTTAGGTGCATCACGAAGTACGGATGCTCTCGGTGGGAGACAGCATATATCAGCTTCGAGAGCAGACTGTGGAGGTTCAGATTAGAGACTTCTTTCAAAACAGCGTTCTCTGCCCTTGACACCACACCCGCTACATAGGCCGAAGCTGTAACCAAATTAAGTGGCTCTGAGAACCTCTCGTAAGCTCTAACGACTGCATCTAACTCAGCAATTAGAGGGGAACCCTCAACAACCTTAACATCTGCCTCCCACTGCTGAGTCTGGGGGTTCTTCCAAGTCATGACTGACTTGTGCGAAGCCCCAGATGCGTCTGTAAAAACAGTTAGAGCTTTGAGCGGCACCCGGCTCAATTTTTCTTTTGGGACCAGATTGAAATTTGAATTCAATAATTTATGACTTTGGTGGTGGACAGATGTTTGTCCTGTGTAGCTATCAAGGGCAAAGAGAAGAGTCTCATTCTCCTGGAGCAAATGCTCCCAAACCTCCTTAGTCAGCTTGCCTGATGATAAGGCAAGTGGTACTCGGATGAACGCAAAATCGCAACCCGCCAGCTCTCGCAAACGGGCCCTGGCCTTCATGATCAGCTGCGCCATCAGCTCCTGTGGCCTGGTGATACTTTTGGACCTCTGATGACTGAGAAACACCCACTCTATAATCAAGAGGGGGTCCCTCTGGTCCTGGTCCCACTGGTAAATGAGGCTGTGGAGGTGCGGAAGCCGTCCCAGGATAATAAACTCAAATTGCAGGTTCGGCAGGTAGCGATGGGCTTGTCTCGTCCCCATATCCTTCTCTACCTTTTCCAGAGCAGCCCTCACATCTGGGGTCAGCACCCTAGGAGAAAGTAACTCATCTCCCCCTTTCAATAAATTGAAAAGGCGAGCTAGGTCCTCGGTGGTCGATCCTTGCCAGGGTCTGACCCAATTCAATGACCCACACAGCTGGTGGAAATCCGCAAGGGTTTTTGGCTTGGTGTTAATTGCCAATTTCTGTGGGACAATAGTCCTGCTGGTAATTTGGAGCCCGAGATATTTCCATGGGGGCATCCCTTGAACATTCTCCTTCTGGAGCTCAAACCCTGCAGAGATCAAAACCTCGATGACAAGGTCAAGGACATACTGCAGTATGTCGTCCGTGGGGGCACAAATTAACACGTCATCCATATAGTGCAGGATGACGGCCTCCCCTGCCTTGGCACAGACAGGAGACAGCAATAAGGCCATGTACTATTGACAGATACTGGGGCTGTTATTCATGCCCTGAGGCAGTGCCCGCCAATGGAAGCGCCTCATTGGGGCTTCCCGGTTGATGGATGGAACCAAGAAGGCAAACCGTGGTGCATGGTTGGGGTCGAGGGGAATGTGGAAAAAACAATCCTTGATATTTAGGACTGCCAGATTCCAATTTTGCGGCAGCATTGAAGGTGAGGGCATACCTGGTTGCAGAGACCCCATGTCTTCTATCTTTTTATTTATTTCACGAAGGTCGTGAAGGAGCTGCCACTTGTCCTTCCCCGGATTTTTGATGACAAAGACCGGAGAATTCCAAGGGCTCCAGGTTGGCTCGATGTTATCTTTGGCTAACTGCTCCTCCACGATTTTGTTGAGCGCCTGCAATTTCTGTTTGTTAAGCGACCACTGATCTATCCATACTGGTTCATCAGATAGCCAATTCAGTTTCTGGACAGGGCGCTCCACAGTGACCGCTAAGAAAAATCCCGCGGGGTTTTCGGGATCTCAATACAAACACCCCATTGCGACATGGCATCTCTGCCCCCCAGGGGAGCTTTATACTCCATAACAAAAGGGCGGACATTAGCCACCTGCCCTTCAGGTCCCTCAATTTTAATTACGCTTTTTGACTGCCGAGCCAATTGGGCCCCCCTGACTCCTTGTATTCTGCCAGCCACGGGTTGCAACTCCCAGTGTGACGGCCAATTCTCGGTTGGTATAATTGTCACATCTGCTCCTGTATCAAAGAGTCCGTCGAGGTAAAAGTAGTCTTCACCCTGACGGAGTCCACATCCAATGGTTAGTTTATCCTCACCAATGCAATAGACGCAGGGATTAGCCGGTTTCGCCACGATGGTGTTGGGCACCGGAATCGCCTGCGCTACTAGTTGTTCCTTTGGCAGGAAGTATGGTGGCTGGATGCACCGTGCCAGGAGAGAGAAACCGTCCGGGCACAAAAGCTGCCTCTGCGGCACGATTTCAATCTCTGGAGGGGTACACTTTGTATCCCCAAGCACGACATACATGCAGTAGAGTCCGGCAAACAAACCCGGTGATGTGGGCTTCACCGACACCAACCGCCAGTCCTGTGTTTCAAAATAAGTGTTATCTGTCAGGGCCAAGCTCAGGGGAGGTCAAGGAGTCCACCCTGGAGCTATTCGTCGTGTTTGGTAAATGTCGGATCCGGTGGGAATGTCACATCCGGTACTAGTATTGCCCCACCTCAAGGTTCCCCCCCTAGCCCGCCTCATTTTTGTTTTCACCCGAGGCGGGGTCGAGCTCCCCCGTTAGTTCTATTTTGCTTGTGTGTTTCCTCCCACCTCCCCCTGCCCCTGCCCGTTATAGATTTTATTTTTAAGAGGGCACATGCACGCAATGTGACCAAGCTGGTTGCAGAGGAAGCAGCGCACAGGGAAAGTCTTTGCAGCTGCAGTCATCGCCGCCATCTTCACTCCTCCTCTGGTGGGAATAGGTGGCACTGGCACAACTGCGCGCTTGACACAGGCCTCCACTATAAGCTGGAGAGATGGCTCAGGGTAGAGAGGTAGAGGTGTTATAACCTGTTTACATGCATCGTTAGCATTTAACTTTATCATTTCCATCATTAGTTCTTCTAGGGTGTCCTGGTTTTTCACTTGCTTTTTAATTTCTATCTTTAGCCTCTCCACGAACTCAGTTATAGGTTCCGCTGGCCCCTGTTTGATGGAGACATAGTGGACACGGGGCTCGGTGGTCGGCATCACCGAAGTAAAAGGAGCCAGAGCACAAGGGACCGGCCACGCCACGTGGCCGGCGCCATCTTGTGCGCCGGAGTCCAGGAGGCTATTTTGTGGCTCCGGGGGGGATGACTGGAACCTGACTGATTTTGGGGTTTTTGGGGTAGAGCCTGGGGGAGGAGCGGGGGAGGGTTTCGAGGTACATTTACAAACTTTACAACTCTTTAAAGCAGGTTTCAGGGTAGAACTCGGGGCGCAACTGGGAGAGACGGAACTGCGAGAAGAGGGATTAGGGGAAGGCTCCCTGACGGCTGGCGCCTTGCTGCCTGGGCTAGGATATCGGGAGGACCGAGAGGGGCCAGGCAAGCAGCGGCTGGTCTCCCTGGCCGGGCTGGTCTGCGATCGTTGCCGAGCTGCCGGTCTCGGATCCCCCGATGCAGGGGAAGAGGGATTGGAACGAGGGTTAGGAGAGGGGGGAACAAATGGGGGAACCCGGGATGGCTTGCTTCCCTTCCCCGCCCTCTCCTGGCAGGGCGGGGCAGGGCACGCGCTCTCCACCTTTTCTTTTACAGCTGTAGGAATTTGAATGTATAAACTGAAAAGCCGATCCACTGAGGTGTCGTCCAGATTGCTCAACAACATAAGCCTTTGTCCTACTAGTTCCCAAAATTGGACTAACTCCATTTGCTGGATTGACACCCCGGGGAATTGGGAAGCAAGCCATTTTATGAACTTCTTTAATGAACCCCGTGAGAACTTTTTTTTTCCTCCCTCCAGGGTACCCACAACTTGGAAAAACATCTCCCGCTGCTGTGTGGACAGCTTTGCGCCCATTATGGTGTGCCTCGTACCCACACTGCAGAACTCACTCTATCACTGCAGCAAAGGAAAACTGAAACAACTGAGAGTAAAGGTCCCAGGGCCAGTGAGTCCCCCACCCTCAGGGACAAAAGGAAGGGGTGTTTTTACGGGCCCCCACACCTAGGGCTGCACACCCCACCCCGCCTAATGGTAAGCCCTCCTGCACCCCATTGGGGGATACTTACCGGCTCCGTAGGCCTCTTGAACAAGAGCTGCAACAGGAGGCCCCTCCCTCGAAAGTGATCCTCCGGGCGCAGAGGTTTGCCAGCTTCTCCCCGGGAGCGCTGCCAACCTGGGCTGCTCTGATCGGGGTTGTCGACGCCCAGTGCCTCTGATCCTCAGATCTTAGAGGCTCTTCGGGGGTCACCGGCAAAGTGGCCCCGCGGTGAGTGCCAAACTGACATTTCTTCCACCCACTGCCCGCCTCACATGGGCTACCGGGCTAGCTCCAGGAAGCCTACATCGGTGAGTGGCCCCTCCCCGGCACCACTCTGGGAGCCGCAGAAGAGGCGTAGCAACAGCTACGCCTGGGCGAGTCATCAGGGAGGGACAAAGAGGCACAGGAGAGACCTTTTACGGTTCGGGGGGGAAGGGATTTATTGAAGGAAAAGGTAACAAGTCTGGAGGTTGGGAGGGGGAACCGCAAAAGGCAGTTTGAGGGGTTCTACACAGGCTTAAGTATGGGGGAGGAGCAAGGGGAGGGCGAATAACGGTTAACGGAGGGAGGTACAGAAGGCAGGGAAAGGGGTACATTGAGCCAATAAGGCAAACCGAGGGTGGGGATACATACAATATAACCAATCATGAATAGAAAAGGGAATGCTTGACAGAGAAACTTCTAGAACAAAGGGAGGGGCTACAAACGATTGATATCCAGTGGGACAAGGTTTAGGGTGAGGGACAGGGAAGGTTCCAGATAAAGGGGAGGGGTTTAGGATGACTGACTAGGGAAAAGGTGGGAAAGGGAAAAACCATTACGTAATTAACTTAGGGGAACGAAACGGGGACCAACCATCAACACAGAAGGAATATTAATATTAAACAACACAACACAACAGATGTAAGTTTCTTTTATTTGATGACATATATTTTCATCACTCCTTGGGATTAGTCTGTTCTTCCTGTGCTCCCACCTGCAATGCCTTCTCTGTGGTAGGCTACTGATGTCACCTTAGAAAGAGGTCCATAATGTGACAAAACTCTCCAAAGAAACAGTTTGGGGTGGAAGAGTTTCATGTGAAAGTGTTCATAATTCTTGTGTTTATTATTTGTAATATTAATAGATTGTATTTTTATGATCATTTCTATCTGAAATACATATGGCGTATGGCACAGTCTGCTTAAGATCAGACTTTAGGAATAGCTGGAAATGATCTCCCAAATGTCTTCCAATCTTTTCTATACATAAAAAAGTCGGGCAGTTGTTTCTAAAGGGATAAATTATAGAATGTGATTTGGTGCTTTATGGTGCCAGAATAAACAGAAGTTTTGATAATCCGCATACTTAGCAAATTTCTTGGAGACTGATTTTTTTTACTCTCCAGATAGAAGACGCCATGTTGGATACCAGTCGTAAAATTCCAGGCAGCCTTTTATCATGTTACATATCCTCTTACTCATTCATTTCACCTTCCAGCAGTTTAGAAAGAACTTGTTCACTTGAATATTTTTCTTTGGAGTGATTTTAAGGAGACGGATTAATGGCCATAAACCAGGTAGAAATATAGAAACAAGGGTGTGCTATAAAGACAGGACCTCTTAATGCAAAGAGCCCTCTGAAATTCAAAATACCTGCTATAAAATTAAAAATGTAATCTTTGACTTTTAGATGGGAATTTCTACTCTTCAGTTTCATTCTGTCAGATGCATTTTTGCTAACTGCTTGATTGATGCTGAATGGACAGTCCTGTCTTATTCTTCGTATGGCAACAGTGATAGAGATCACTGCTGCTTTCTGTAGAAAGTGGCTGCAAGTTGCTATGACGAGATCTTGTGCAGGTCTAGAGTCTGATTGGATGTGAAGTTCTCATTGTTTCAACAACCAACTTGGGGTGGCAGTGTCAGAGGTGTTCATTATCTAGGAAGATTTTCATAGGCCATGAGTTTTGCTGAGGTACCTTTCTCTTCTGGGTGTAGAATATATGTGCATAATTAACTTCCTTGAATCCTAAATAGTTGGGGAGATTTTAGTATCTACGAAACCATTTTTCCGAGCTTTTTTATGTGGCCTTAGATGATGAAAGTGATCTGGATACAATTTTAGATAAAAGGAAAACAGTGAGCTGTGAGGAAGAGCTGAAGGAGTATTTGTAGAACACCCTTTCTTCTTGAGATCAAATTAGAACAAGGTATGAATTTTGTATCGTCAACTTAAAAGGTAGAGCATCTTTGAACATTGGTTGTACTACTTAGGCCTTGTTTTAATGCTGTTGTGTGAAGGTATGGAAAAAGAGTGCTTTTCACTTCATGTAAGAATATAGAATAATGTCCCTAGTGAACAAGGTTAAGGCAAATAATGCCCACGGTTTAGGAATGGGACAAAGGAAGACTGCTATCATTCACAAACCATAGCACATCAGTATTACTGTGCATACCATCACATCCATGCCTGATTCAGAAGGGAAAAGAAGTAGCGCAGATTCTTGGGTCACCGGAATCAGAACTTGGTCTGCACCATCATCTCTTCACTCATAGATTTGATCTCATTCAAAGTTCTAGGAACTCAGATGTTTAAGATACCCAAGCACTTGCAACTTTAAAAACCATCTAAAAATTGGTACAATACCGCTCTCCTTCCTGAAGATCTTAGCAGCAGCTCTGAAGCCATAGAGGAAGCAGCACTGTTCAGACACCCAGGAGGTCTTTCCTACCTGCTCGATCAGAGGCACATTAGAAGAGCAGTATGGACCTGAGGGGGAGATGCACATACCTTGACACACCTCGCAGTGGGACTGTGGTTAGAGCTGGAGGTTTGATACTCTAAATAATAATTTGAGCCGTTAAAACAAAGCCAGAGGAAACAGACCAAGTGAAAATACAATGCCAGGTTGCAGAAAGAGAATGTTACCTATCTGAACACCTACATAAATTCCTCATCATTCTCTTTGTTTAGGAATCCAAGCCAATGTCCGTGTAAATAAAAACAAGTGTGAATATTGATTTTTCTTGAATCAAGACTCAGCTTTATGTCCATGTCAAAGGCAAAAAAACCAGAAAGACTCCGCTGAGCACAGTGCACAACTAACATGGAAGACAGTAATTTGACCTCTTATGTAAGCAGTGTTGGAATGGTTCCCCATCCAAAAGGAAGGATGTCAAATGCTTCTTTGGAAATATTTTAACTTCTGTGCATTTCTTTCTTTGTAATGAACTAATCTCTAACAAGCCAGGACGTGATTGTGTTCAGTAGAAACAGATCAATGGCAACATTTAGCCTAAAGTTTTTATGAGCTTGATCAGGAAGTTCGATTTAGATTTAAAGGCACTGTAGTCATATTTAATTTTATTTCTCTCCGTACTTGAGTCTCTTAAACAGGGACCTTCAATTGGACAGGAACGGGACACTGAAGCAAATTGTAATTGATGACGTAATGGCTTACCCGGAAGCATTTTGTGGGAATTGATTTCTTCTAGGTATCCATTAGCCAGCATTTTGGTGTGAAGGAAATCTTCAAAGAGGTAAAACAAAAATTCCCGTTGGTTTAAAACCTGACTGCTATATTAATTTTTCCCTTTTGAGAAAATTTTCATGACCTTTAAAATTCAGACTATATCAAGTATTGTTTCAGCCATTGAAGAAAGTGCTTTTGATAGAGATAGGAGATGGAAACCAAAACATTTCTCAGAGCCACACTTTGAACTCTGTCCTTGTTACAAACGGCACTTGAGCAAATTCATTTGCCTTTGGAACAGAAAATGACAAGGTAACAGGCTTATCATTAAGGATTTGAGTGTTACAGGTTCTTTAGATAGTAAGTGATCTATTCAAGATGATCTCTTACTGAAATAGATCCATTTTGAGAAGGGATATGGATTTCTTAGAAGAAAGCAAATCCCTATGTTAAAACGGTGTGGGGGGTGTTTTTTGTTGTTGTTTTGCTTTTAGAACTTGCAAGGCACAATCGATTTCAAAGTTGAAGATCCAAATAAGACCACGACATTCCAAACAGGTGTTTCTTTTTGGTTGTTTTTCAATCGGTATATCTTTGGATTGCAGCCAGTAGAATTGTGCTTGAACTGGAAAGAAGTAGCGGGGGTTTCAGAAGTGGAACATACGGTGGAACAGTAAGCTGAGAGCATTGTGCAAGGAGAGGAAAGAGGGGGAAATGATAAGAGTTTCCTGAGTCGGAAGGGACCCCTAGGGATCGTCAAAGTCCAACTCCTGGCCCTGCACAGACACTCCAACAGTCCCACCCTCTGCATCCCTGAGAGCATTGGCCAAACGCTCCTGGATCTCTGGCAGCCGTGGGGCTGTGCCCATTGCCTGGAGAACCTATTCAGTGCCTGACCAGCCTCTGAGGAAAAAAACCTTTCCCGGATAGCCAGCCTAATCGTCCCCTGACACAGCTCCTGGCATTCCCTTGGCTCCTGTCCCTGGTTGCAGAGAGCAGAGAGCAAAGCTGTCCCTGTGCTGCCCTTGAGAGGAGCTGAGAGGTCCCAAGTGAGGTGTGAGCTCAGCGTCCTCTCTGCAGCTGAACCAAATGCCCTCAGCCACTCTTTGTATGGCTTCCCCTCCAGCCTCTTCACTATCTCTGTGTCCCTCCTTTGGACATTTCTCCAACAGCCTGAGATCTTTCTGACGTTGTGGCATCCAAAATCGCCCCCAGGTCTTGAAGAGAGCGCAGTCCCAGCCCAGAGCAGAGCAGGACAATGACCTCTCTAGAGCGAGCGGTGCCACAAGATAGGGAAAGTTGTCAAAAATCAGCTGGAGAAACAAATCTAACAGAGAAACAGGTGATCTAGGCACAGGAAATGGAGGAAGTTGAGGAAGAAGAAGATGAGGAGAGGATTCCTTGTAAAAGAGAAGAAAATGAGCATGCAGAACAGGGACTAAGCATTATGATGGTAAGTGAGCAAGAGAATAAGTTTGAAAGTGAAGGCACTTTTGTCCAAAAAAAGGAGGAATAGGAAGTCTTTTTGCTGAGAATGAATAGAAAGGTTTATTCCCTTTAGTTTGTATACGACGCGCACGGGGCTCTAGATCCTTTTGTGGGAAAATGGTGTGTGTAAAGTTGCCAATCATTTTGGAGCGAATTTGTAGGGTTTTGGGGTCCCAGGTGAATTTTGGGTTGCATTCTGGGGATTTGGGGGATCCCAGGTGAATTGGGGGGGGGAATCTGGGGAGATCCAGGTGAGTTTTGAGGGGTCCCAGTTTGATTTTGGGGGAGAATTTTTGGACTTTTGGAGGATCTCGGGGAGCGAGGTTTGCGGTTGTGTTGGTTTGAAAGTAAAACCAGTGCGAGACTCCAAGTCAGTAATACAATTTAATAGGAGAAAAGAGAAAAAATAAAATCCGTGCAATAATATAGAAGAAAAACCAGCAACAAAGTCGGAAATAAAACCTGACACCCTGTCAGTCAGGGTGTTGATAGCAGTCCTTATAAATGGTGGCTGCAGTCCTCCTGGATGACAGATGTGGTTCAGTTGAAGCAGTGCTCCTGTAGAAGGTGCAGTTTTCCTCCAAAGATCCAGCGATGATGTGGAAAAAGGTCCGAGTTTCCTCTGGGATCCAGTAGAAAGGACTGCCTTGGTGTTCCAAATCTCAGTTTTTATCTAGGTAGGAAATGTTTGGCTCCTCCCCCTGGCTGGAGCATCTCCCAATGGGATGATGTAATCTTATCAGTCACACAAGAGGACTTAATGGCCCTTTAACAGAATCTGTCTTCTGGAGGAAGGATGGGTTGTGAAAAGATAATGATCATCATCCCCCTGATCTTATCAGATGGCACATCAGCAGGGGATATCTCCCACAGAGAGAAGGATCACCACCCCTCCCACATTTTAACAGATGGTGATAGAATACACATTTTTGCATTGTACCCCAGTAGAGGGGTGAATTTGTGGAATGTGGGGAGTCCCAGTTGAATTTTAGGGGGAATTTGTGGAATTCTAGGGATCTCAGGGGAATTTTGGGGTGAATTTGGTGAATTTTAGGGTATACATGGCAATTTTAGGGTTCTCAAGTGATTTTTGGGGATGCCAGGTGGATTTTGGGGTGAATTCTGTCGATTTTGCGGTATCTAGGCGAGCATTTGGGAGTCGTGGGAGAATTTTGGGATGAATTTGGGGGGATGCAAGTGGATTTTCCCGGGAATTTTGGTGATTTTCGGGAGTCCCACATGGGTCTAGTAGTGAATTGGGTAGATTTGGGGGTATCTGGGAGGTTTTTGAGGTGGATTGGAGACATTTTGGGGAGAATTTGGGAGGTGTAGGGGGGACTGGATCTTCGGTGTGATTTGAGGGATTTTGGGGGTTGCAGGTGGGATTTTGGGGTGAAGCCCTGGGATGTGGGGGTCCCCCGTGAATTTTGGGGTGAATTTGTGGAATTCTGGGAGTTGCCAGGTGAGTGCTGGGCATCCCAGGGGCGACTTCGGGGTGAATTTTGGGTATTTTGGGTTTCCCAGGTGAATTTCTGAGGTGAAAAGGTTCAAAAAGGTTTTTTTTGAAAACAAGTTAAAGCCAGAAGGTTATTGAAAATTAATAGATGTGATGCAAGTAGGTAATATGCAGACAATACACAGCTTGACAAATCATGGGAAAAATGCAGTGGTAACACATGAGTGTGTGAGGATGGGATCAGTATAGCTAAGGCTCAGTTGAAGCTGAATTTGGAAAAGCATGCCAAAAATAAGAATAATAAAGGCACCTACGGGTATTTCAGTGGGAAAAGGAAGATGATAAGAAACCTATCACACCTCCCCTATTCCCCCTCCCACCCCCATAAGCCAGACAGGACTAGTGACAACAGACAAGGAGAAGGCTGAGGTACTCAACAAGTGTTGGTCTCAATTTTTACTGCCAGTCACTATTTCCACATCTCTCAGGTTATCGGACTGGTGGACTTGATTCTAAGTCATAGTAGCAGGTCAGCTTTCAGACCACTTGAGGAACCTGAGCATGCAAGACCATGGGACCCACCCAGTGGCATGTCAGGGCCCTGAGAGATCTGGCAGCTCTAGTTGCTAAGGTGCTTCCTCCATCATATTTGAGAAATCAAGGCAACCAGCTGAAGCCTCCAGACACTGTGTTGTATTGACTCCAATACTCTTGGTCTTTTTTGTAAATCTTCGAGCTCTGAGTCAATTTCTGCAGAGGATTCCCAATGCAGTTTCAAAAATGGAATCTTTGTTATTGGTCCTCATGTTGATTTTGGATATTTCCATTTTCTGCACTCCTATATTTTCGAAACAATTGTAATGACTGAAAAGAAAGCTGAGACGAGGCATTATGCTCTTTCCAGTGATATAAATGGACCAGTATTCTTTTCAGACAAATATATTTTTGCTGTGTCTAAGCACATGTGCATACCTGTGTTTCATTCATGTGTCCAGGTTTTGGCAATGGGGCAGCCACAGGGCCGTCCTGTGACAATGGCCCAGGTGCTGCCCTGTCCCGCTTTCTTCCATCTGGCTCCACTTCAGGATGTCCTCCGTGCTGAGAGAAGAGGCTGGGACAGCACCTTTAGAAATGCGACTTTCTGTTTTTTGTTTGTTTGCTTGTTTTGTTTTCTTATTTTTAAAGTTACTAAAAACCTTCACCCTGATTTTTTGATGTGTTGGGTTTGGGAATTTTTTTGAGTTTGGGTGGCTTTTTTGGGGGGCTTTTTTGGGGGCTTTTTTTGTCTCTTTGGGGATTATTGGTTGGGGTTTTATGTGTGTTTGTTTGATCTGCTTTTTTGTTTGTTTGTTTGTTTTTTTATTACGGTTTTGTAGAGTTTTTTAAACAAATTGATTGGAAAACTGAATAGTACTCCACTATAGTCTCCTGGATTCACCTGAGACTCTTCCTAGGCATCTCCCAGATCCTTTTTGCAATGAGTCTCTATCTTGGTTTGAAAGACCGCTATGGTGTAAGGAAAGGCAAGAGCCCGCTTCCTGAGATGCAGAATGCAACCCCCTCCCTTTTAATTATTTTAGGTCCAAATCAGAGGCCTTCAGGCAGGAGATGTGGGGATAAGGGTAACAGTTCTCTACTGATATCTAACAAGGCAGGAAAACAACAACAGCTATAAAAATTGACAACAGAACAAAACAGATTATCTCAGCTCCAGTCCCTTTTGGCTGCAGGCCGTCTCCCTGTGCTCAGTTACCGGTGCTGTGGGGGCAGGACAGGTCCCGCGCAGTCTAAGAGCGCAGGAGTGATGGCGGCGTCCCAGGGGTGAGCGGGATGGGAAAGTGACTCCCCGTCACGGTGTCGGTCGTGGTGCTCAGCAGAGTGTCCAGAGGTGGTAGGGTGGGGTGGGAGAGCAGCAGAGGGATGTCCAACGGCAGGGAGCATGGATCTCAGCGCTGGGATGGCAGGGGAGATGCCAGACCGGAGCCCGGGCTCTCCTCCCACTCCAGTAGCCAAGCGAGAGAGAATCTCCCGCTCCAGACCCCCTGTCCCACCTTTCCTTTTACGGTTTCCCCCCCTCCCCCTCCACCCAGGCCCCTAGGAGAGAACATTATCTGTCGTTTTAAGGTGCAGCCACAATTACTTAGCATAACAATGGGAGAAATTCCACAGAAAGAAAAAGGGAAGCATTCAACCCCCAACATTATCAACCCCTGAATTTCTCCCATACTAATATGCTATATCAAATTAAACCCTTGCATTATATATACATACATGCATTTAGAGACTTAGGCACAGTACTATAGGTATTTCACCCTAAAACAAGGTCTCCTTGGAGTATGCATCTGGTCTATCCAGTCTTTTGCATCACCCACCAGGTGCAACCTGGTCCCTGAGCGAATACAACTCCATTGATGGGATTGTCTTTGCTGGAGGCAGGATTCACCCAAACAGTTTTTCCTAGCATACCTCTCATGTGTACCACTGGAACCTTATCTCCATCTGATATTCCCAAGTGCTCAGATTGGGCAGGGCCTGCTTGGTTAGTGGAACCTCGGGTGTTCACTAACCATGTGGCCTTTGGTAGATTAATCTCCCAGTTCTTCAAAGTTCCCCCACCCAGTGCCTTCATGGCGGTTTTAAGCAGGCCATTGCACCGTTTAACATTCCCTGCAGCTGGTGCGTGGTAGGGGATATGGTACACGCACTCAATGCCGTGTTCTCTAGCCCAGGTGTGTATAAGGCTGTTCTTGAAATGAGTCCCATTGTCTGACTCAATTCTCTCAGGGGTACCATGCCTCCAAAGAACTTGTTTTTCCAGGCCCAAGATGGTGTTCCGAGCAGTGGCATGAGGCACAGGGTAGGTCTCTAACCATCCAGTGGTGGCTTCCACCATGGTCAGTACATAGCGCTTGCCCTGGCGGGTTTGAGGCAGTGTGATGTGGTCAATCTGCCAGGCCTCTCCATACTTATATTTGGCCCATCGCCCCCCATACCAGAGGGGATTGACCCGCTTGGCCTGCTTGATGGCAGCACATGTCTCACAGTCATGGATAACTTGAGAAATACTGTCCATGGTTAGATCCACCCCTTGGTCTCGTGCCCACTTATAGGGGGCATCTCTGCCCTGATGACCTGAGGCATCATGGGCCCATCGAGCCAGGAACAACTCTCCCTTGTGCTGTCAATCTAAATCTATATTCGACACCTCTATCTGTGCAGCCTGATCTACCTGCTCATTGTATCGGTGTTCCTCATTAGCCCGACTCTTGGGGACATGGGCATCTATGTGACGGACTTTCACAGGCAGCTTCTCTACCCGGGTGGCAATGTCTTTCCATTCATCGACAGCCCAGATTGGTTTTCCCCTACATTGCCAGTTAGCCTTTTTCCACCTTTCCAGCCAACCCCACAGAGCATTGGCTACCATCCATGAATCAGTGTAAAGGTAGAGTTTTGGCCGCTTCTCTCTTTCAGCAATGTCCAGGGCCAGCTGAAGAGCTTTGAGTTCAGCAAGTTTACTCGATCCACCTTCTCCTTCGGTAACTTGTGCAACCTGTCGTGTGGGACTCCATACGGGTGCTTTCCACTTCCGGTTCATCCCCACGATGCGGCAGGAACCATCAGTGAAAAGAGCATAGCATATTTCATCTGCTGGCAGTTGGTTATACGGTGGGGCTTCTTGAGCCCGGGTCACTTGATCCTGTTCCTCTTCGTCGGCAAGACCAAAGTCTTCCCCTTCCGGCCAGCTGGTAATTATCTCCAAAATCCCAGGGCGATTCGGGTTTCAAATACGGGCGCGTTGTGTGATGAAGGCAATCCATTTGCTCCATGTGGCGTCAGTGGCATGGTGGGTTGAGGGAACCTTTCCTTTGAATACCCACTCCAGCACTGGCAGTCGGGGTGCCAGGAGGAGTTGTGTTTCCGTGCCAACCACCTCTGAGGCATCTTGAACCCCTTCATAGGCGGCCAAGATCTCCCTCTCCGTTGGAGTATAGTTGGCCTCGGACCCTCTCTAGCTTCGACTCCAGAATCCCAGTGGTCGGCCTCGCGTCTCACCAGGCACCTTCTGCCACAGGCTCCAGGACAGACCATGGTTCCCGGCGGCAGAGTAGAGCATGTCCTTCACATCTGGTCCCGTCCTGACTGGGCCAAGGGCTACTGCATGAGCGATCTCCTGCTTGATCTGGGCAAAGGCTTGCTGCTGCTCAGGGCCCCAGTGGAAATCGTTCTTCTTTCGGGTGACCAGGTAAAGAGCGCTCACAATCTGGCTGTACTCAGGAATGTGCATTCTCCAAAAGCCTATGGCACCTACGAGGGCTTGTGTTTCCTTCTTGCTGGTTGGTGGAGACATTGCAGTGATCTTATTGATGACCTCACTGGGAATCTGGCGCCGTCCATCTTGCCACTTTACTCCCAGGAACTGGATCTCTTGGGCAGGCCCTTTGACTTTGCTCTTTTGAATGGCGAAGCCGGCTCCCAGCAGAATCTCAATGATCTTTTCTCCTTTCTGAAATACCTCCATTGCCCTGTCCCCCCACACAATGATGTCATCAATGTACTGCAGATGTTCTGGAGATCCACCCCTCTCCAGTGTAGCCTGGATCAATCCATGACAGATGGTGGGGCTGTGTTTCCACCCCTGGGGCAGTAGGTTCCACGTGTATTGCACACCCCTCCAGGCGAAAGCAAACTAAGGCCTGCACTCTACTGCCAGAGGAATGGAGAAAAATGCATTGTCGATGTCAATGGTGGCGTACCACTTTGCTGCCTTGGACTACAGCTCGTACTGGAGTTCCAGCATGTCCGGCACAGCAGCGCTCAGCAGTGGAGTCATTTCATTCAATGCACCATAGTCCACGGTTAATCTCCATTCTCCTTGAGATTTACGCACAGGCCAGATGGGGCTGTTGAAGGGTGAGTGGGTTTTACTGACCACCCCTTGGCTCTCCAGCTCACGGATGATCTTGTGGATGGGGATCACGGCATCTCGATTCGTCCGGTACTGCCGGCGGTGCACTGTTGAGGTAGCAATTGGCACCTGTTGCTCTTTCACCCTGAGGAGTCCCACTGCAGATGGGTTTTCTGATAGCCCAGGCAGGGTGTTCAACTGCTTAATGCCCTCTGCCGCCACAGCAGCTATTCCAAAAGCCCACCTGAGTCCCTTTGGGTCTTTGTAATAGCCGTTCCTGAGGAAGTCTATGCCTAGGATACATGGTGTCTCTGGGTCAGTCACAATTGGATGTTTCTGCCACTCTTTCCCAGTTAGGCTCACCTCAACATCCTGCGAAGTCAATTCCTGAGATTCCCCCCGTAACCCCCACAAATGAAACAGGTTCCTCCCCGACATGTCCCGATGCTATGATGAACACTGTGAACCAGTGTCAACCAATGCACTGTGTTCCTGTGACTCTGATGTGCCAGGCCATGGGATCCACACCGTCCAAAAGATCCGGTTTTCCCGTGCCTCTCCCTGGCTAGAGGCAGGGCCCCTCTAGTCCTGGTTATTATTTCTCTCCTGGACATACATAGTGGAGGTTCCTTCAAGGGGATCTGACAGATCATCTTCCCTTCTGTAATACCCTGCACCTTGGTCATGGGAGGCTGAAGCTACCTTCACTTTAGTGGAGTTCCCTCTGTTAGTGTTCCCCTCCCTGAGTTGGCGCACCCGTGCTGCCAGGACAGAAGTGGGTTTCCCATCCCACCTTCTCAGGTCTTCCCCCTGGTCACGTAGAAAAATACACAGGTCAGCACATGGGGTGTACCCTCTCTCCCTAGCTGGGGGGTGTTGGGCTCTGCTTTTGGGGTCCATGACTCGCACTGGTGCTGCACTGATCTTCCTCACCTCTTCCCTTATCTCCTTCATCTCCTCCTTAAACTCCTCTCTGAGGTCCTTAACCACAGCAGAGACATGAGCCTGCATTGGGCCAGCCATCATACTCTGAAAATTCCTGAGCCTGTTGGCAACAGAACCCACTGTCACTTGGTTGGTATCAGCATTAATCATTGCAATAAAGGGGGTATATTGAGATGGGCCCAGGTTTGCCAGATTCCACAACCTCTGCCCTGTGCACCTGACCTTGTGAGGGTCATTGTCATGCCGTCCATCCCTCCCAAAGAGCACCTCCAGTACTGCAACTTCTCTCAGCTGTTGGATCTCTTCGTCAAGGGTATTCCAAGGTGTTCTCTGGTGGTGCTCCTGCATTCTTTCCCTGTGGCCAAATCTCTCTCTCACACTCATTCAAAATCGCTCCCAGAGGGAAAGACCAGTCTCCCTTACAAATACTTGGTCCACACCTGAGTCCTGGGTCAAGGCTCCCAAATTCCTTGCCTCAGTACCGTCCAGTTGCACACCTGTACCCATAAGGTCCCAGACCCGCAGTAACCAGGTTATAAAAGGCTCGCGACCCCGTCGTACAATGTCTTTTCGCAGGTTACGGAGACTCTCGTATGACAGGGACTCGGTGATGATCTCAACTTCTGGCTCCCCTGCTGGTTGTGAGGGGCCCCCTTCCTGACCCTTATTATCTGGGTGCCTTGTTTTCATCTTAGACTTCCTAGTTTCCACAGGGGCAACTGCTGCTGCTGAGTGCCCTTGCAGTTCAGCTGGAACCTGGACAGATGTAACGTCTGTGGGTCCCACTTCTGCACCATCAGAGTCTCCCTCTTTAAGGCAGGGGGAGGGTTTCTCACCAGCTGGGGAGAGGTACTCCTTCAGCATCTGGCCCATCTCATGTATCTCCTTCGCTAGCACCCCCACGCATTCTGAGTGGTTCCTTTCCGAGGTGGGCTGTGGGGCAGGATCAAACGCTGGGTTAATATCCCTTGTCTCTGGAACAGGGTCAGGCTCTGGGGTAAACTTCCTAGTCTCTTGGACAGGATCAGGCTCTGGGGTAACATCCCTAGTCCCTGGGACAGGATGAGGCTCTGGGGTAGCATCCCTAGTCCCTGTGGTAGGTAGCAGGGTTGTTATCGAAGTCAATCTCCCCTTATCTCTGAATGTTAGATAGAACAGGTTTAACAGGGATATAAGCAACACTAGCCACAGTATAATGTCATTAGCATTTATAGCGGATTTGAACCCCTTGAAGACTGGTGGGGTGAACTTCAAAAACCGTGTGATGGGTTGGGAGAAGATTTCACCTGCTGCCACTTCCTCGCAGTAAGTACCATTATTGAAGTAGACCCAGAAACACACACTTAGAGTGCTATATCTCTGAATCCATGTGGCCATGTTCCAGAGAAAATTAAAAATCCATGAATTCCTCAACTGATCAACCCCCAAAATGAACCGGATAATAGCCACAGTAACCTTGGTTATGAGACTCATATTTACAAAAGGGCTTGCAAATGGGTGAGATATAGCAGTGACCACATGGAGGCCAATCCAGGGTAAGCTGGACAGCATGGTGTCACCTACCACAAGCTTGGGTAATTCAAGAACTGTTATCCCCTTTTCTACCCCTCTCTCAATGCCCTCAGGCAATGCCTCACGTTCCGGGCGCCAAAATCTGTCTTGGTTTGAAAGACAGGTATGGTCTAAGGAAAGGCAAGAGCCCCTTTCCTGCGATGCAGAGTTCAACCCCCCTCCCTTTTAATTATTTTAGGTTCAAATCAGAGGCCTTCAGGCAGGAGATGTGGGGATAAGAATAACAGTTCTTTACTGATATCTAACAAGGCAGGAAAACAACAACAGCTATAAAAATTGACAACAGAACAGAACAGTATAAGTCAGTTCCAGTCACTTTTGGCCGCAGGCCGTCTCCCTGTGCTCAGTTACCGGTGCTGTGGGGGCAGGGTAGGTCCCGTGCATTTGAAGAGTGCTGGAGTGACGGGGTGAGAGGGATGGGGAAAGAGACTCCCCCCTCACGGTGTCGGTCGTGGTGCTGGGCAGAGTGTCCGGAGGTAGTAGGTTGAGGTGGGAGAGCAGCAGAGGGATGTCCAACAGCAGGGAGTGTGGATCTTCGTGCTGGGGGTGTCAGGGGAGATGCCAGATCAGAGCCCGGGTTGTCCTCCCACTCCACGAGCCAACGAGAGTACCTGCCCGCTCCCGAAACCCGTACCACCTTTCCTTTTCCAGTTCCCCCCCTCCTCCTCCACCCACTCCCGTACGAGAGAACATTATCTATTGTTTAGGCGTGTGTTATGCGCCCTTTCAGGGCTGGTGACAGGGGGCTACTCTAAGAACGCTTTCTTCTTCCTCGCATCCTTCTCGCTTCGCGCTAGCTGCATGGAGTACACCACAGCGAAGGTGTGAGGAAGGGCACTGGCCCAGCTTTTGCCCTGGCGTGCAACGGCTGTGTGCTACTTTTCCAAGCAGCAAGAGCACTGAGAAGTGAAAGCGATTGTGAAGGAGCTCTTTGGCTGCTTGTGTGCTCTTCGCTGCACTGCGCTCGCAAGCGGCTTCGTTCCTCGCCTTCTGCCGTCCGGACAGAGCTCAACTCCAGCGGTCAGTTTCAGCTCTGCCCAAAAGCTTGTCCTCAGTTCTGCGGGCAAGCAAGCCCTGTTGCCTTAGCTCCGAGTGCAAAGTCCCTAGCGAGTTCTCACTCAGTGCTATGCACCCAGAACGACGCTCTCACTCATCTTTCAAGCAGCAATTCCTAACAGCAGAAGCAGCAGAAGCACAAACTGAATGACGAGTAGGGACGATGTAGAACACTTCCTTGTCCTGGCACATTTTCGTGTGCGATATGTCCCTCCAGGTCTTCGGTCCATGCCAAGCTCTATGTGCTGTGTGCGCTCCTACTTGCAGCTGAGAAGGACAGTGGAGCTAGCAGCAAATTCGGAGAGCGCTGAGCACATAGTCAAGGAGCGAGAAGTGCCCCTGCAATGCGGTGCTAATAGCAGCTTCCTCGCTTTGGGGATGAGCTCCGGCCACAAGACCTTCTCTTCCTGGCAACGGATCTGTGTGAAGGGCATAGGCGAAAAGGTTTCTTTTTCCATGCGAACTCTGAGAGAGGCAGACTGTTGAACGGAGCTCTGAGAACAAAGCTGCACGCCCTAGGCGGGCTTGGGCAGAAGCAGCGTTCTCGAGCGCTTGGCTGCCGGCGCACTGCTGGCTGTGTGGTGCGGCTTCAGCGGCTTCTGGCCGCCGGGGAGTGAAAGCGGCGCCAGGCGTGGGTGAGGGCGGTGAATGAAGCCGCACAAGTACCGTGCTTGTGTGCACCACTGTTGGAGTCATTAAGTCAGGAGTTTCTCTGAATCCTTCAGGGAGAGGTCAGAATGCAGGGATTGAGTTGAATCCTTTGGATGGATTGAAGTATATTAGGCCTCTTGCTTATAAGGCAGAGGTGTAGACTTAAGCTATAACATAAGAGAAAGAAAATAAGTAAGTAAATGGAACAAGTTTTAAATGCTATTACTGAGCAAAAGGTCTTAGATGCCTAAGAAGTAGTACATGTTCTAGTGAAGGTTGAAAAACATGCTAGTGTTTTCTTAGAGGCTCCAAGAACTTAGCTTTAGACATAATAGAGTTAGAGTTAAGAATATTGCTTACATTTTTCAGTTAGAACAAGATCGGCCATGAATGTAATTTATACGTAGCTTGGCGTGTTAAGAAATTAGAATTCTAATAGGTTAAGAAGTAGTGGTCCAAGTCTGGTCCGATTCTACGTCTTAGTTTGCTTGTAAGTTTCCATAAAAGAGGCTTGGAAAGAGACATTGCTTTTAGCCATTGCTTTTATGGCACAGCTTTTGCTCTGCTTTTGTTTTCACCGCTGAAATCAAGACCCGAGAAGAAGACAGGAGCTGCCCTGCTCCTCCGGCCCTGCTGGGACCACGGGGAGCTTCTGCTTCTGTTTGGGACTTTGAGCTAGAACCTGGAATGAACTTTGTTAGCTTTGACTCTGCATTTGAGACTGATGTGCTTCTGCAATAAATAACTTTACAGCTACTATTAGCTGCTTTGCTTTTTACATAAAAGAAGAAGTAGCCTGAGAGTGTGGGTGCACAAGAGGCACCCGGAGGTCCCCAGAAACCTCACACACCACGTTACAGGCTACTAGGAGAGGAAGGTGGCTGCCTCTAGCTTGCCTTTCCAAGTGCCCTTAGCAGTTGGAAGGAGCAAGCTGAAGCACTGCTGATTGTGCTGCTCCTTGGTTCCCTTGCAGCCTGCTGTGGAAACATTGGCGGTCACTTCTAGGCGCCAAGTTGCAGAGAGCACCACGGTAAATGCCACGGAGAAGGGAAATACAAAGTGCAGCGAGGAGCTGGACGTGGCTTACGTGCAATAAGTAGAAGGTGAACCTAGGCACTGCCTCTTCAATCTGGCCCCCTCTGCTCTGGTAGCAACTTTTGCAAGTAGGCAAAGGGAGCTGCGAGTATGCAGAATGGAGGGCAGCGAGACGCCGTGTGTTATGCGCCCTTTCAGGGCTGCTGACAGAGGGCTACTTTAAGAACGCCTTCTTCTTCCTCGCGCCCTTCTCGCTTCGCTCTAGCTGCATGGAATACACCACAGCGAAGGTGTGAGGAAGGGCACTGCCCCAGCTTTTGGCCTGGCCTGCCTCTGCTGCGCCTTTATCTGCACACCAGAACAATTGCATTTCTTACCCGCAAGGGTAAAAAGTTGTTAGTGTAGCCTCAGTATTGGCAAGTGCCTAGGCATTAAGTGGAGAAACCACATATGAGGGAGTCTTTAGAGGTTTCCTCCCCCATGGCGCTGGTGTATTCTCATTCTCTTGCTGAACTGAAAAGTCTGGGCGTGGCAAGTCTGGCCTGCCTTGTGCAGAGACGAACACAAATGTGGGGCTATGATCCTCTGTTTCGTACCTCTGCTTCCGGGTGTGTGGGCCGACATGAGCCCGCAGCAGCCGCAGAGGACACTGTGGATTGTGGAGGAGGCTGGACTGGCCGCCCACCCCCCGTTGGTCTGAAAGCGGCAGGAATGGCGTCTGAGCTGCATCGCCTGAGGGCCCCATGGGGGGCAGGGAGAGAGCCGGGAGTGACGCCGAGCGACACCGGAAGCGATATCCGTAGGGCCCGGAAGGCCTGTGGTGGCATCGAATTTCACGTATAGGAGGCTGCTAAGGTGCTTTGAAAACTGGAGCTCCTCTCCTCTAGGACAGACTGGGAGAGCTGAGGGTGTCCAATGTGGAGAACAGAAGGCTCCAGGGAGATCTTCGAGCCCCTTGCAGTGCCTGCTGGGGCTCCAAGATAGCTGAGGAGGGACTTGGGAAAAGGGTCTGGACTCGCAGGACAAGGGGGAATAGCTTCAAACTGCCAGAGGGCTGGGATCGATGGGATATTGCAAAGGAATTCTTCCTTGTGTGGGTGCTGAGGCCTGGCACATGTTGCTCAAAGAGGCTGTGTGGGAGCCCCATGGCAGGAAGTGTCCAGGGCCAGGCTGGAGCGGACATGGAGCAACTGGACTAGTGGAAAAGTGTCCCTGTCCATGTCAGGATGTGGGAAGAAGATACTCTATCATCTCTAAGGTCGCTTCCAGTCCAAACCATTCTGGGATTCTAGGATTCATGGAAGGCCCTTTTCCAAGTGAAGTGTTGTATCTCTTGGCTCCCACCTTGTAGTTGCCAGTTCTTCTGGAAGCAGGCCTGGCCAAGTAGCTGTGATGAGCCAAGGGTTCGCAATTGGACAACTATGATATATTTGCAGAGAGGAAGGCTGAAGACAGATCTTCAAGGCCCAGGTAAAACAAGCAAAGGATTGAATAAAAGACAAAGGTTGGTTGTGTTAGTCAGTTTGCTGGCTGTTGAAATGGCCCCAGGTCATTTTCAACATTTCTAATTTGGATTTGTTGGAGTAAAAAATGAATGTGTTACCTCCAGCGTAGGCTCTCCAATGCATCTCCATTTGCTCCCATCTCTTTGTTGTATATCAGGTTCTATTAACTGAAGACAGAATCATAACACAGTAGTAAAACATTTAGAGGTGTAGTTAGCCAGCTTCAAGACTTTTCAACGCTGCTGTTGACTTTTCTGGTAACTGCAAGCAAGGCAACACAATCCAGTTACTCCACTTTTCCTCTCTGAGAAAAAGATGATTTTTTTTTTTTTTTCTCATTTTGAAAATAGCCTGGAATGAAGAGAGTTATGCCTGTGGCATGTAGGATTCATTATTTTACCTTTCTCTTCTGCTGTCTTTCGCGTACTAGTTTTTTTTTTATTTTTTGTTTGCCCTTCTTCATTCAGTAGGTTTGAAAGAATTCTAATTGTTGAGATGATGGTTCTTTGAAGGCTCACTTAGCCCACCTTTTGGGTGAAGGAAAGAAGAAGACAAGGTCCTCTAAGAAGAGTAAAAAGCATACTTTAAAGAAACATTCAGAGATGTCTGCTGAGGCCATGCAATTACAGTGTAATCATCAGAAATGTGTTGGAAAAACACCCATCAGTGACTTCACAAGAAAGCCACACTCAAGACAGGTAAAGAACAGAAGCATAAAACCCCAAAGGTATGAAATGGACAGATTTTCATTGGGAATGAGCAACTCCTGAATTCTTGGTTCTAGAAACAGGGGCTTGTAATAAATACTGTTTCCTTGCCAAACGTAAATTTGGTGTAAGGAACTGCTCAATGCCCATTGAAGTGCAGGGCTAGTAGACTAATATTTGCCATGGCAGGCATATTGTATGGCTTTCCTGTTAAAAAGAAATTGGTTTTGCTCATAGCAATCTAGATATGTACCCAGTCTGACACCTATTTTTTAGGCTATATTTCCAAGCAAATGGCTTCCATGATGATGCAGTAAGTTTATGTCATGAACAGGAATGAAGTGATTGCATGCATCCTTTTTTACCCTATGCAGGCTGCTGAATAATGAGACAGAGACTCCCACTGACGCCAAGGAGTGCCCAAGCTTTTGGGAAAAGCACTGGACAGATAAAGCCTATTTCCACATTTCTTGCTAGCGTCTCCTTCAAAGTTAATGCGTTTGTTCATCTTTTAGAGCTGTTCTAGATGTCTTTGTAGTTTACATGTACTAAATGTACCAGGTATTGCTTTCCTGCCATCCTAATAGATTTGAAGTTGGGATCTACTCAGGCTTCAATGTCTCAGAAGAAGCAACGTTGATTCTTTGAATTCTATTCTTGAACGTGAGAATGATACTGATGTAGTTAATGAATTAATTAAATCGAATTCACTTGAATGGAAAAATTGTCTTGTTCATGTAGATTTTAACTTGGGAAATTGATATTTGAGTTCTACTTTTCATTGTTGTTGCTTTTCTTTATTCTTTGATTGCACAGATAGCAGATGTACTGACCAAGTATTCATTGAAACTGGAGGAAATGTCCTTCCTCTTGGCAGCTGATGTTCACAAGCTCATTAACGCTAAGGCCATGGTAAATGTTTTACCTGGGGCAAGATAGCAGTCTGAATATTCCTAGAATGTCTTTCTTTCCCCAAATGAAATTCATTTTTTCTGCCTATCAATCACTGAAATATAGAAGAAATTTCTACTTGGCAGGGTATTGATTATCATTTGTGTTCTTTTCTCCCCTCATTTTCTCTTGAAGAGACAATTTTTTGTTTGTTTTTGCATGTTGTATGCTGCTTCTACTTCTGGTTTTATTTTTTAATACACAGAATATAAAGAGAGCACTGCTGGATAATGAGAGGGCAACTGCCAAGCTACTCTTGAATCGAATGAAATCAGAGCTTGAGAAAGAAAAATGGCATCAACTGAAATGGCAAGGGAGAGTCAAGGACTGGAAGCTCATGCAAAAGAAGTGTGTAGTTCAGAGTTTCAGGTCAGAAATGTGGCAGTCTTCTTTTGGACAATGAGCAACACAAAGTGGCTAGTGTTCACTTTTGGTTTCTATCAAAGAAATATTTGATCATTTTTTCTTTCTACGTGATATCACGTATGACATTGCATATATCATGTGATTCCATTCTACATATCTACTTACCATCCTGCAGAGAATTTATGGCAAGTGAAGAAATACAGAATCCCCCAACTGTGAATATGGAAATGGAAAAGTTGGGAAAGGAGCAGATGGTACTCAGTGAACAGAGACTGAAGGTTTTGCAATATATCGGGTATGGCAAAAGAGGGTATAGCATAAAGGAAAACAATTGTTGCTGGAGTTAATGAAGGACTTGGCAACAAAATGCACTTTGCTTCCTGTCAGTGTGTGATTGCTAAATGCAGCAGTAAGGCAGGGTCTACATCTATTTCTGTACAGCTCTTTTGAATGGAAAAAATGCATTCTTGATTTTCAGTGCCCCAGCTACACTTTATAGGTGGCGACCAGGCTCTAAAAATGCAGGAATGCAGAAGTAAATCTTGAGACATAGTAGAAATGGGCAAAGATGGGTGGAGAGCTAGAAGTTGGTGCTTTTGTCAAGGCATTTTTTTCTCCATGGCGTGGGATTTTATTTGCGTAATAAATTAAGAGAGGAGTCTGGATAGAAATCGAACGTTGCTACGTTTGAATATCCATCCTGAACACAAGACGCATTGGTGTGGGTGCAATGCATTACGATCTTTACAGGGAGGTTTTTTACGGTGGATGTAGGACAAGGTAGATGACAGTTAGTTCCTAATCGGGCAGTAAACACTTGGCCTTGAACAACAACAATCTCAGGTTTATTTTCATTGCCAAGATGGCTGTAAATAAAAGAAAGCCCAGTAGTATGGATATTCGGATTCATAATTTTATATTTGAAGTACTGACTGGTTTGTATTTTAGGATACCTGACTCTTGTTTCCTGCTTTGATAGCACCTTGTTGCCTCCAACACGTGCCAAATCTGATGGAAGCGAATGGTGCAGAACTCTGGAGAATTGAAACAAAAGTCTAGGTAGGTCGGGTAATACTAAGAACAGTCTGGAATTCAAGCAATATTTTCTTTTCTCCCGGGCAACGATGAGGCAGACAGTTGCTTTGAGAGTGCATGTTTTCTCTATTCTTTATCCCGTGTGTTCCCACATACCTTCTCAGTTGCTTGGATGCGGCAGTAAGAGCCAAAGAAGCTGCCTGTGGCATGGCTTTCCTTTGGCCAGTACAAACACCTGTGCATGGTGAGATCTAGCAGGAACTGGCTTGGTTAGAATGAATATGGGGGAAATCTAAAGTTAATTTTGACATGGATCCCTTCTCAATCATACAAAAATACTCCTTTTTAACTCTTGGAGAAGAAGAGGGGAAGTATGAGAAGAAGAGGGGAAGTATTGGAGATACTTTCTTTCTATGTGTCCTTGCAGCATGCCTTCCCTCTCTGTGTCTGCCTTCTCTTGCTCCAGAGCACATCCTGTTGGGATGTTAGTAGCCTGTACGGTAGCAAAGAAGTTGGTAGCGATTGTAAGTACCTTGCTACTTTGAAGCATAATGATAAACAGCTGTGTATGAAAATGTCTTGATTTCTTTGGCTGTTAGTGTCTGGTGTCTGTAGGTAAAGGTCTGTAGGCACTGCTGGGATCTGTTCCGTGTGCTGAGATTCAGCACATGGCCTCTGTCATGTTTCCATGTCACACTGCACTATGAAAGATGGGAATTTTGACTGTGGTCTGGTCCATAGCATTCAGACAGCCCTAATGTGGAGTGCGTGGAGAAAATGAGCATCCAGTAGGAGCTGGTCGAGGGCAAATGTCAGGAGAAAGGGCAGATGTGCAAGTTGAGTGCCACAGCTTTTGGCTGTGATAGCTGTGGTCCAATGTGTCATTTGAGTAAAATGCGCCTGAGGATGCACCAAACATTGAGATAACGAGTGGAATTCCTTTTTAACCTCCGCCTTACTCTGATCAAAAAGTAAGCCATCCATTTGGTTTCACAGTAGTAGTTGGTATTTGTACTTGAAATGTGGAAAAGCCGTAACCAATGCCGGTAATGGAGTGCTGTCCTACATTAAATCAGTATTTCTTCTGTGCATGTCAATAATTTGTTCTTCTTTTCCTTCAGATGACCCTGTTGGATATGAACATTTGCACAGCAGAAGATGCTGAAGTTGTGCGCTCCAACATGCTTCAATGACTGAGAAACTAAAATGTAGGTTTGAAGAAGAAGTGGAGCACGTGGATGTACGTTTCTTTTATTTCATGACATATGTTTTCATCACTCCTTGGGATTAGTCTGTTCTTCCTGTGCTCCCACCTGCAATGCCTTCTGCGTGGTAGGCTATTGATGTCACCTTAGAAAGAGGTCCATAGTGTGACAAAACACTCCAAAGAAACAGTTTGGGGTGGAAGAGTTTCATGTGGAAGTGTTCATAATTCTTGTGTTTATTATTTGTAATATAAATAGATTGTATTTTTATGATCATTTCTATCTGAAATACATATGATAGTGATGAATGACGTGTGGCCCAGTCTGCTTAAGATCAGACTTTAGGAATAGCTGGAAATGATCTCCCAAATGTCTTCCAATCTTTTCTATACATAAAAAGAGTCGGGCAGTTGTTTCTAAAGGAATAAATTATAGAATGTGATTTGGTGCTTTATGGTGCCAGAATAAACAGAAGTTTTGATAATCCGCATTCTTAGCAGTTTTCTTGGAGACTGATTTTTTTTACTCTCCAGATAGAAGACGCCATGTTGGATACCAGTTGTAAAATTCCAGGCAGCCTTTTATCATGTTACATATGCTCTTACTCATTCATTTCACCTTCCAGCAGTTTAGAAAGAACTTGTTCACTTGAATGTTTTTCTTTGGAGTGATTTTAAGGAGATGGCTAAATGGCCATCATACAGGTAGAAACATAAAAACAAGGGTGTGCTAAAAAGACAGGACTTCTTAATGCAAAGAATGCTCTGAAATTCAAAATACCTGCTATAAAATTAAAAATGTAATCTTTGCCTTTTAGATGGGAATTTCTACTCTTCAGTTTCATTCTGTCAGGTCCATTTTTGCTACCTGCTTGATTCATGCTGAATGGACAGTCCTGTCTTATTCTTGGTATGGCAACAGTGATAGAGATCACTGCTGCTTTCTGTAGAAAGTGGCTGCAAGTTGCTATTACGAGATCTTGTGCAGGTCTAGAATCTGATTGGATGTGAGGTTCTCATTGTTTCAACAACCAACTTGGGGTGGCAGTGTCAGAGGTGTTCATTATCTAGGAAGATTTTCATAGGCCATGAGTTTTGCTGAGGTAGCTTTCTCTTCTGGGTGTAGAATATATGTTCATAATTAACTTCCTTGAATCCTAAATAGTTGGGGAGATTTTAGTATCTACGAAACCATTTTTACTAGCTTTTTTATGTGGCCTTAGATGATGAAAGTGATCTGGATACAATTTTAGAAAAAAGGAAAACAGTGAGCTGTGAGGAAGAGCTGAAGGAGTATTTGTAGAACACCCTTTCTTCTTGAGATCAAATTAGAACAATGTATGAATTTTGTATCGTCAACTTAAAAGGTAGAGCATCTTTGAACATTGGTTGTACTACTTAGGCCTTGTTTTAATGCTGTTGTTTGAAGGTATGGAAAAAGAGTGCTTTTCACTTCATGTAAGAATATAGAATAATGTCCCTACTGAACAAGGTTAAGGCAAATATCGCCCACGGTTTAGGAATGGGACAAAGGAAGACTGCTATCATTCAAAAACCATAGCACATCAGTATTACTGTGCATACCATCACATCCATGCCTTATTCAGAAGGTCAAAGTAGTAGTGCAGATTCTTGGATCACCGGAATCAGAACTTGGTCTGCACCATCATCTCTTCACTCATAGATTTGATCTCATTCAAAGTTCTAGGAACTCAGAAGTTTAAGATAGCCAAGCACTTGCAACTTTAAAAATCGTCTAAAAATTGGTACAATACCGCTGTCCTTCCTGAAGATCTTAGCAGCAGCTCTGAAGCCATAGAGGAAGCAGCACTGTTCACATACCCAGGAGGTCTTTTGAGGCTTTTTCTCGGCCCTAAAATGGAGTTCTTCACCCTTCCTCCGGTCTAGCTCAGGTGTTAGGGTGATGGCTCCCGGGGCCCTTGCCTCATGGACTTAAGTAAGAAAACAAAAGAGGCTCTTTTCCCTGATGAAGTTACAGGGTTTATTTCTCGTGGGTAGCGAGGAAAAGAGGGAGCAAGAGAAAAAGAGACAGAGGTCAGGGGGCACAGATCTTTTCTAGGGTCTGAAAAGGGGGGCGGAGAGAAATTGGATCCCAGCCAGCCCTGTATGGCCAGGAGGGGAGAGGGACCAAGCTACAGGGCATAGCAGGGGTCACGGAATGTACCATTTACAATGCATCTAGGAAATGCAACATATCCCCGTTTTTTGTTTAACAAAGTTGAAAGAAGGATATTAGTTTCATTCTAATTATGGTTTTGCCCACCACTTGCAGTTGGTGGGAGGGTTAGATTGTTCGAAGATTTTCATTTCTATGTGATTGACTACTGAGGTAGAGAGAATGAGACCATTAATGGCCTTGAAAACTAAGTGACGTAGGATCCCGAACGCCATTATTACAAGGAAAAGAATAAAAAAAATTAACATAATTGTTTTGACTATAGATGTCCACCACCCTGTGAGTCCCCAGCCTTTGAACAGTCCATTGAACCAATCTTCAGATTCTTGCTTCACTTGTCCGATCAAGTTGTTCATGTTTCGGAGAGCAGCATGGATGTTAGGAGCTCTTGAGGTCAGGTCCATACAGCAAAGTCCTTCAAATTCCTGGCACTCATGTCCGTGCAGTAGCAAGAGAAAATCTATAGCAGCACGATTTTGTAGTTTGGCCTGCCTGGTAATTTCCTCATCTTCTAGGAGGGGGCTGATTGCGGTGGATGTTAAGTTTGCCTGTTTGACTACCCAACACTCTAGGTGGCCCAATTCGCCTAGAGCTTTAGCTGCTGCAACCCACGGAAGAAACAGGGATGCATCAATTCTTTTTGACTTGGCCCAATGGAAAATTTCAGAATGACAGTTTGGGTCCAAATTGTCTGCACTTCTTTTTTGGATTTTATTACCCTATTTGTATTTGTGAGTCCAATCGTTTATTAAGGTTTCATTGGGTGCCAACAGGGACAATCGACCGAAGGTGCATGGCCCTCCTAAGAGCCGAGAAGGGATCCCTGCTCACACAAATTAAGAACAATGCCTTTGGGAGGCTTTTGGGGCTTGAATAAGTTGGGGTATCAGCTGCAATATTGCTGCCCGAAACCCCAAGTAAAACACAAACTAACATAGTGTCAGTTTATGCGGTGCTTTATTCAGGGCCCGGGGACCTGCGGACTCGCGTCCTAAGTCAGGATCCCACTGGTTCCCTTTTTAGAGGTTTTTTTATACCCTTTTTACAAATGGTTTATGTGCAGAAGTACACATTCTTCTGTAGATACATTCACCTTGAAGATAGCATTTTGGCGTCATAAATCTTACATGGTTGCTTATCTTAGGACTATAGTGTTCTCCTCCTCAATCTCTCTCTGGCGCCACTGCCTTAGGACTATAGTGTTCTCCCCCTCAATCTCTCTCTTATGCCACTGCCCACCACCAGTACTTTATTTATGTTTATACTTTAACCTTATCACTAACGGTTCTGCATGCTCTTAGCACAGCACATTCCTAAGTTAGTTTCCCAGGGCCTACTCTGGGGACTGCAGTCTTCAAGCCTTAGCATTACTACTACTATTATGGTTTATACACTTTATATTCTAATATTCAGGATTTCTAGTCCATACGGTAACAATATGGCTTATAGTATTGCACCAAGTTTTGGCAGAGAATTCCCCACGATATTGCATTATGTTGTGGATTTCTTTTATGCTAGAAGGTTTTGGGAAGATCCTAAAGTGAATGCAATATTGTGCTGGGTAGGAACCTAACAGCTCTAATTCTTGGGGTTCCTGAGCTGCTTTGGGCAAACTTGGCAGCAACTCCTCTATGGGATTTTTACTTACTCCAGCTTGCTGCCTATGATTTTTGTGTGATGAAATGGTGTGTGACTCAGGAATTTCATTGGACATTTGTGTTTCAAAACTGGCTGAATATTCTCCAGCCTTCAATGGGATTCCTACCAGGCAGGTGGACATAGGGTTTGCTGTTGCTGCTGCGGACAGACATATGTTTTCTTGTTGGAGCATCTGTTCCAGGGTCACCCAAATGTTCTGACGTGGTTGACGGACGATCCATGCAGCTGCTAGACTGTTCAGTGTTAAGAGGAAGACAGCTTGGATGGGGTTCATGACGGGACTGAGAGAAGAGAAGCTTTTCTCTAGAAGGAAAGTCAAACATTATAAAACCTGTTAAAAGTCTCTATCTGCCAGAATGTCATCCCTTAGGAGGATTTCTTTTTATTTTTCCTGCAGCGTCTTCTTTTTGAAGCCACAGCCACCTGCTCCTCATTCCCCTCAGCTGGAGCAGGATGTTTGGGAACATACGGTTTCACCCACTTTTGGGGAAACCACCGAGGGCCTGAGGGAGTGGATACGCACGCATAGCCACATCCCCAGGTAACGAGCTCATAGGAACCTTTGATTTCCCAGGTTTCTGGGTCCCTAATCAAAACTGGAGGATGTTGGGATAACTTGAACTGTTTACCACTGTTAAAGTGACGTACCACAGGTGGACTCACGTTCTCAAATGAACAATTCAGGAAACTGATAGTCAACATGGCTTTGCAGAGCTTCTGCTGTGGAGACATCCATGCAGTTGAACTGCTCTGTTTAGCCAAAACCTGCTTGAGCATCTGATTGGCTCGCTCAACTACACCTTAGCCAGTGGGGGAGTGAGAGGTGCCAGTTTTCTGTTCCACTCCCCACTGCTGGAAGAATTCCAGGAACTCCGTGGACTTATATGCTGCACCCTGATCAGTTTTCATTTCCCTAGGGATCCCCAATACTGCACTAGGTGTTGTTTGGCGTGCATTGCCCTCTCTCCTGCGTGGGCAGAGGCATAGACTGCGCCTGAATACGTGCCAATGCTAACATGCACATATTTGAGGCAACCGAAACTAGGAATGTGTGTGATGTCTGTCTGCCATACCTCACAACTGCCAAGACCTCGGGGGTTTACCCCCATGCCCATTGAGGGCATGGTGTGCAGCTGACAGTTGGGACAGGTGGCCACAATGGCTCGAGCCTGACTCTGTGTTAGCTGGAACTGGCGCATTAGACCTGGTGTATTCTGGTGATACTGCTGGTGGCTCAGCTTTGCCTGTTGGAAGATGTCAGGAAGGCGTGCTTGTTCTGCTGGGGTTGCAAGGGAGTCTCCCTGACGGTTCCCTTCTGCAATTTCACCAGGCAAATCTGTGTGTGACCTCACATGCATCACATAGAACGGATGTTCTCTATGAGAAATCAAATAAATTAGTTTGGAAAGCAACCTGAAAAGCTGCTCATTCTCGATGTCTCTGAGCACTGCCTGCTCTGCCCTGGACACTACCCCCGCTACATAGGCTGAGTCTGTTACCAAGCTGATTGGGTCTGAGAACTTCTCAAAGGCTCTCATGACTGCTGCCAGTTCAGCTTCCCCATGCTGAGTCTTGGGATTTTTTCAAGTCATCACCTACTTGTGGGACGCCCCGGATGCATCCGTGAACACTGTGAGAGCTTTGAGTGGTCTCCGACTCCTCACGAGGAATGAGGTGGAATTCCTCATTGAACAGCTTGTGAGATGGGGCATGGACTGATATTTGTCCTCTATAGCTGTCCAGGGCTAAGTGGAGACTGGCATTGCTCTGGAGCAAGTGCTCAAACATCTCTTTAGTCAATCTTTCAGGAGAGTTCCTCCCCTCATCAGACAGTTTGACAGGGAGGTGAATACATGTGAAGTCATAGACAGCTAGTTCATACAGTCTCATCCTTGCTTTCTGAATGAGCTGAGCTATTAACTCTTGTGCCTTAGTGATAGTTTTGGGTCTTTGGTGGGAGAGGAAGACCCACTCTATCATTAAGAGTGACTCTCTCTGCTCCTTGATCCATTGGAATATTAACCCGTGTAAGTGTGGCAGTTTTCCTAGGACAATGAATTTGAAGGGCAGCTCGGGCTGGTAACGGTGAGCTTGCCTTTCTCCTAAAGTCTTTTGTACCTTTTCGATTGCTGTCTTTGCCTCTGGGGTCCGTTCCCTGGGAGAAAGCAGCTCTCTCTCCCCCTTCAATAAATTGAAGAGAGGTTCTAGGTCCTCATAAGTGAGGCCTAGACAGGGCCTAACCCAATTCAATGACCCACACAGGGAATGGAGATCTGCTTAGGTTTTTGGATTACAATTAATTTCCAATTTCTGCGGAACAATGGTCCGTGCAGTAATTTCCAGGCCCAGGTACTTCCAAGGTGGCATCCTTTGGACTTTGTCCTCCTGCAATTCACATCCAGCAGAGGTTAAAACTTTAACCACTAGGTCAAGTGTGTCTTGGAGTAGAGAGTTATAGGGGGCACACACAAGCACATCATCCATGTAATGAAGGATGATGGCCTCCCCTCTCTGGGCACGCACCTGGGACAGCAATGAGGCCACATGCCACTGGCAGATGGAGGGACTACATTTTAATCCCTGGGGCAAAACCTTCCAGTGGTAGCGCTTCATTGGGGCCTCTCGATTGATGGTAGGAACCGAGAAGGCGAACCGTGGGGCATGTTCTGGGTGTAGGGGAATGTGGAAGAAACAGTCCTTGATGTCTAGAACAGCCAATTGCCAATCTCTGGGAAGCATTTTTGGAGAAGGCATCCCAGGTTTGAGAGACCCCATGTCCTCAATTACTTTGTTTATTTCCCGGAGGTTGTGGAGCAGCCTCCACTTGTCTTTCCCTGGTTTCTTTATCACAAAAACCGGGAAATTCCACGCACTTGTGCTCTCTTCTATGTGGCCTTTAGCCAAATGCTCCTCCACAAGCTCCTCAAGTGCCCTGAGCTTCTCCTTACTCATAGGCCACTGTGCTACCCACTTTGGGGCATCATCTAGCCATTTCAACTTTTGGGTAGGGTGCCCCACAGTGGCCGCCTCTAAAAATCCCGAGTAGTTTTAGGAATGATCAATTTCACCCCCCACTGGGACATGGTGTCTCTCCCCCATAGAGGGCATTTATAGTCTGTAAAAAATGGACGGATGCTAGCCAATTTTCCATTCGGCCCCTCAATTTGTATGATGCTTTTTGATATTTTTGCCAGTTTGACTCCTCCTACACCCTGGATTCTGCCTGCCACAGGCTGAAGTTCCCAATGTGACGGCCACATCCTTTCGGGTATGATAGTCACATCAGCACCTGTGTCCAGTACCCCCTCCACATGGAGGTGATCTGATCCACGGGTTAGGTTGCATGCCAGAGAAGGTTTGTCCTCACCCACCACTTCTGCCCAGTAGACTTCAGGTGATTTTCCATCTACTGGGACCTCCTGTGGAACAGGAATGGCCTGGGCAAGGATTTGTCCCTCAACCAGGTAATATGGTGGTAGAGGACATCGTGCCAGGAGAGTGAGGTCTGTTATGCTTCCCTTGATGGTTATGAGAACCACCTCAATCTCTAGGGGTGTGTGTGCTGTGTCACTGACAACAAAGCACTCACTGTCCAGTTTCATGTGGTTTAACGTCACGTCCTGTGTACTGTTAGGTAAGTCCACTGTTATGACTGTCCAATCAGGTGACCTGAAATGAAAACCTTTGGTAGTCACAAGCCTAAAACGGCGTGTGGCTTCCAAATCTTGTTAATTGAACATTTGATATTTTCATTGCCATACATCCCCACACCCTCTATCCCATCCTCCCCCTTTTTGTTTATTAAGAGAGAGTCTTTTGCAAGTGTGGAGCCCGCCGCATTTATAGCCGAGCGCGCTATTGTGTTAATGGCGGGTACGGGCAGTAAAGCTACTTTTTTTGTTTGTTGGTCTTCTTCTGTTTTTGGTTGTGTGGACAGTCCTTGGTGATGTGTCCTGGCTGCTTGCACTGGAAGCAGATGATGTGCTGCAGTTGCTCTGGTGACATTGGTTGCTTCTTGGCTTCTGGTGTTACAGCTGCCATGGCTTTTGGGCGTGCCAGTCCTGGATTTCTTTCGTGTCCACTGAGCAGTTCTACTTTCCTGATGCAGGCTTCTATCATTTGTGCTAAGCTAGGTGCTGGCTCCAGGGGAAGGCCAAGGATAACCCTACGGCAGATTTCATTAGCATTCCTCTGAGCCATTTCTTTAATTAATTCAGCTTGTACCACTGGATCAGACACTTGTCTTTCTACTTGTGTACGAAGGCGGTCCACAAACTGTAAGAAATTCTCAGAAGCAAACTGTTTAATGTTAATATAACTGCCTTTAGTATCTACTGTTGGTAATTGATTAAAAGCTTTTTCTGCAACATTGCAGATTTTATCTAGGACAGACTTGGATAGTACTCTTGTTTGGCTTTCAGGGCAATGCCAATCTTTTTCCCCACATAGGTGTTCATATGTTATATCATTATTATCAGCATCTTTTGCCTTATCTGAGCTTTTTAAAAGCTCTAGTAAAAGCACTTTTAAAGATCTTTTCCAGAGGCTTTCCCATAGATCATATTCTGAAGGAGTTAACAGACATCGGAAAAGCTCTTTGATATCATATGGAACCAGTTTGTTTGAGTTAAAGGTGTCATCATGCCTTTAAAGATGTCACTATTTCTACCAAATTCTCTCTGTACTTTACAAATTTCCTTTTTTATCTTGATAGGACAAAGGTTGATAACTTCTTTTTCCGTTTTTTTTACCAAGATAAACTACAGGAGCAACTGATGGTATATACTCTTTTTCCTGGTGTTGACTTTCAGGGTTAGGCAGCCCCTCCCCACCCGACCTGGGAGGCTGCCCCCCCCCCCCCCCCCACCACGGGGACACCATCCGTCCCGCAGGGGCTGTGAGCTGATCCCTCCCCACCCCCACCGGCACTGAACTCAGCAGGGGCTCCACTGCCCTCCCCCACCCCACTGCAGCTTGGAGGGAAGGAATGTGAAACCGGAGCAGGGGTGTGGTGGTGGGATCCAGGGTTGCAACACGTGTGGGCGGGGTCGCCGGGTGCCGTGCAGGGCTGGGTCTTGGAGGGGGGAGGGGGCGGTGGAGCTGAGGGCAGGGATGGGTTCTGGGAGGGGACAGGCTTATGGGCAGGGACCGGGGGGTGAAGGGGTTTGCAGGATGAAGGAGTAGACACGTGGCTGCCACCATATGGGGGACCCACCCTCTCCCTGTACCGCATGGCCAGAGCTATCTGGGACCACGGCCCTGACCTGTCCAGATATGGCCACGTGTCCGTGGCCCAGAGGGGAAGGGAACAAGGAAGGAGAGCTGATAATTTTCGAAAAATTGTCAGAACTGGGATACTGGGGAGGACTCAGGGACTTAGAACAGTCACAGCAGTGCTGGGCGCCCTGCACCTCTCAGGGAGACCCGTGGGTCCTTTCCAGGTCCGGGTTATAGGGTTTTTGGGAAAGGGAAGGTGAGTTTGAATCGTTTTGCTGCTGCTGTCTGTTGTTTTCTGTCTGAATTAAAAGTTTCTGAATTTGTAAGAATATCGGGAGGAATACAGAGGCAGTTTTATCTCCATTTTCTACTTTTAAAGTTAATTAATTTCCTATTTCATCCCAAAATGAAATCGAATTTATATTTTGCAATTCAAGGTCAGATTTTTCAACAGCCAGCCAGCTGGCAAAACGGGCTAATTTTTTATTAGATATTAAAACATTTCCTGAACTTAATATTTCCCTGAGTTGGTTTTTTTATACTCTTTTGTAAGGCAGATTGCTGTAAGCCCATGGTATTTAGCAATTTGCACTATATCCACACCACTACAGTTAAAACACAGGAAAGGAGTTAATTGTTAAGACGTGCTAGGTACTCTACGGTTTTTAGGCTTTACTGGATGCGGAGCCGATGTTAATTTTGCTTTTTTTTTTTATTTCAGTAAAACCTATGTGGCGCCAGCGCCGCTGTAGGGACCGACCTCGCCGCAAAACCCCGTAAAAACTGCAAAAACTGTAAAAAACAAACCTCTGTGCCCCAGCTTTGAAACCGACCAAAGCTGTCTGCCTGCCACGTTGCGCCTGGGTGACTGCATCCAGCCCCCCCTCAGCCCGCGCGCACGTACCACGTGGCCGCGGGCTGCCGAGCCGCGGGCACACTGCAAACAGGCCCGCTCCGCCTCTCCTTCCGAGAACGGTGCCGGGCCCGCAAAATGCCACTGGTGAGACCCCCCCCCCCCCCGGAGCTCCGGGAACCACCCGCTGCTAAAGGACGCTTTCACTCACCTTTTCTCTTGCAGGGAGAAGCGTCTGTGTAACTGTAGTGGGTCTACGTCAAGAACCGACCTCTCTGGGCTCCTGACAGGCTGCCGGTTCATGCTGAAAAGTCTTTGAACTGCACAAACTGCAGCTTAAAGAAATTTAAGCTAGTTGATCAGCTCCAAGGCTTGTTGAATCCCAAAAATAGGAGTCACAATTGAAGGTGGGGTGCTCTGTAGAGACTAACCACGTAGGGGTGCCAACTGAGGCTTTTTCTCAGCCCCAAAAATGGGGTTTTTCACCCTTCCTCCGGTCTAGCTCAGGTGTTAGGGTGAAGTTTCCCTGGGCCCTTGCCTCATGGATGTAAATAAGATATCAAAAGACACTCATTCCCCTTATAAAGTTACAGGGTTTATTTCTAGTGGGTAGCGAGGGAAAGAGGGAAGGGGAAAAAGGAGGGGGAAAAGAGGGGAAAAGAGACAGAGGCCAGAGGGTACTGACCTTTTCTAGGGTCTGGAAAGGGGGGGCAGGGAGAAATTGGATCCCGGCCAGCCCTGTATGGCCAGGAGGGGAGAGGGACCAAGATACAGGGCACAGCAGGGGTCACGGAATGTACCATTTACAATGTATCTAGGAAACGCAACACTGGACAGCATGGTGTCACCTACCACAAGCTTGGGTAATTCAAGAATCTTATGCCCTTTTCTACCCCTCACTCAATGCCCTCAGGCAATGCCTCACGTTCCAGGCACAAAATCTGTCTTGGTTTGAAAGACAGGTATGGTCTAAGGAAAGGCAAGTGCCCCCTTCCCGAGATGCGGAATGCAACCCCCTCCCTTTTAATTATTTTAGGTCCAAATCAGAAGCCTTCAGGCAGGAGGTGTCGGGATAAGGGTAAGAGTTCTTGACTGATATCCAACAAGGCAGAAAAAAAACCAAAACAACAGGTATAAAAATTGGCAACAGAACAGAACAGTATCGCTCCGCTCCAGTCCCTTCTGGCCGCAGGCCGTCTCCCTGCTCTCATTTACCGGTGCTGTGGGGGCAGGGCAGGTCCTGCGCAGTTGAAGAGGGCTGGATGGTGGCTGCGGCCCAGGTGTGAGAGGGATGGGAAAGTGACTCCCCCCCTCACGGTGTCGGTCGTTGTGCTCAGCAGGGTGTCCTGAGATAGTAGGGTGAGGTGGAAGAGCAGCAGAGCGATGTCCAAGGGCAGGGAGCGTGGATCTCAGTGCTGGGATGGCAGGGGAGATGAGAGATCGGAGCCCGGCCTGTCCTCCCACTCCACGAGCCAAGCGAGAGAGAGTGCCCCGCTCCAGACCCTCCGTCCCACCTTTCCTTTTCCAGTTCTCCCCCCTCCCCCTCCCCCCACCCCCATACGAGAGAACATTATCTGTCGTTTTAAGGTGTAGCCACAATAACTTAGCATAACAATGGGAGAAAATTCCACAGAAAGAAAAGGGAACAATTCAACCCCCAACAATGCCCAATGCTCCATTAGCACTTTTGGGTAAGAATCTATTGGAACGATTAAAAACAAAAATAATATTCAAAAATGGGGAAATTAGTTTGGAGGTAAATGATCAGCAATATGTGGAACTGTTAAATGTAATGCTAATAACCAAAGATATTGTGGCTGAAAACAAAGAAGAAATTATTAAGAAAATAATAGATCAGCTGCTCCCTGGGGTGTGGGCCTCCAATATACCAGCGAGAGCAAAGAATGCTCTACCAGTACAAATCCGGCTTAAAGAAGGAAAACAACCAGTTAAAATTAGACAATACCCCTTAAAAAAGGAAAGTAGGGAAGGGATTAGTCCAGTAATTAAGAACTTTTTGCAAATAGGACTACTAAAAAAATGTCAATCTGATTTTAATACTCCTATTTTGTCCGTAAAAAAGCCCGATGGATCATACAGGTTAGTACAAGATTTGCGAGCTGTTACCAGCGGTAGCCAACCCCTACACCTTGTTAACTCGTTTAACATCCAAACTAACCTGGTTTACTGTTTTAGATTTAAAGGATGCTTTCTTTTGCCTTCCTCTCCATGAAACCAGCCATAAATTTTTTGCATTTGAATGGGAAAATCCCAAAACTGGACATAAAACTCAGCTCACATGGTGTGTACTACCCCAGGGGTTCAAGAATTCCCCTACCATATTTGGAGAAGAGCTGGCAAAAGATCTAGAATCCTGGGAAGCTCCATCAAGAGAAGGACAGCTGTTACAGTATGTGGAGGACCTCCTGATAGCTAGTAAAACTCAAGAAACATGTATGGAGTGGACGGTAAGCCTCCTAAATTTTTTGGGGTCTACAGGGGTATCGAGTATCCCAGAAGAAAGCCCAGATGGTGAGACAAACAGTTGTCTATCCGGGCTATGAGATTAGTGCTGGACAAAGAACCTTGGGACGGGATTGCAAGGAAACAATATGCCAGACCCCAAAACCCCAAACAGTGAAAGAACTGAGAACCTTCTTGGGCATGACAGGGTGGTGCAGACAGTGGATTTACAATTATGGGCTGTTAGTCAAACCCCTATATACCTTGATTACGGAAGGAAGCAGAGATCTCCAACGGATGAAAGAAGCAACATGAGCCTTTGACCAACTAAAGAAGGCTCTCATGCCAGCTCCAGCCCTGGGACTTCCAGATGTGAGTAAACCATTCTTTCTGTTTTCTCACAAAAAGCAGGGGATTCCTCTGGGAATACCAGCACAAGACCTGGGCCCGTACTGGAGGGCAGTCGCCTAGCTCTCCAAACAGCTGGACACGGCAGCCAAGGGGTGGCCAGGGTGCCTCAGAGCTGTTGCAGCAGTAAGAGGCACACAAATTCACCCTAGGCCAGAAGCTGCAGTCCTGGAGGTGAAAGGAAGACATTGGCTTTCCCCACAAAGATTTCTAAAGTACCAGGCCATACTAGTAGAACAAGATGATGTTGAAATTGTGGTAACTAACACTGTCAATCCAGCTTCTTTCCTCAGCGGGAGTATGGGAGAACCAGTGATCCATGACTGCCTGGAGACCATTGAAGCCACTTACTCCAGTCGCCTGGATCTGAAGGACACCCCTCTCGAGGACGCTGCAACTTGGTTCACTGATGGGAGCATCTACATCATCAGTGGAAAAAGATATGCTGGATATGCGGTTACCACAATAGAGAGGTGATAGAGTCTGGACCATTGCCAACAAACACCTCTGCACAGAAGGCTGAAATAATCACTTTAACCCAGGCCTTAGAGCTAGCTAAAAGAAAAGAAATCAACATGTATACACCAAAAAGTGAGCTCTGAATTGGAAAAAGGAAATGAGCTGGCGGACAGAAAGGCACAAGAAACAGCTAAAGGTAAGGTAATTATTAAAACAATTGAGGCAGCTTTAATTCTAGATGGGCAAATTTCTATGGAAGGTAAGCCAAGATACAATAAAAGGGACAAAAAGGTCATTAGAGAAGAAAACAGGATTTATAACCAAGAGGGGTGGGCTATTACAGACAGAGGAAAAGGTAGGCTTGTGATCCCCTCTTACATGTTATGGTTATTAGTGAAAAAGGACCATGAGAAAACACATTGGGGAATTGATGCTCTGTACAATTATTTGAAAGATCAACTCATGGCCAGAAACTTGCAAGGTGCAGTAATTCAGGTGACTCGCCAATGTAGTCTTGCCTCCAAACTAATCCCAAGAATATTCCTAAACCAAAGCCTGGACAAATTGAAAAAGGCTATGGGCCTGGGCAACAATGGCAAATTGATTTTTCAGAACTACCCAGGAGAGGGGGGTAACAATACCTATTGGTATTAATAGGTACCTTTTCAGGGTGGCCAGAAACTTTCCCTACCAAAACTGTCAAAGCATGAAAAGTAACCAAAGCATTGTTATTAGTAAAAGAATTTACTAACTTTGAAGAAGGAGTGGGGAATGAATCATGGTTTTAAAAAGTTAAGATTTTTGCTAAGAGTAGAAGTAGTTTCCATGACCAAGATGTAATTTAGGTAGGTAAATGGTAGGTTAATAATTACTAGATGCTTAGGCTAGAGCTAATTGGTATAATTATCTGCTATTATAAATTTACGTACAGAAGAACGCAAAATAAGTAAACTGCTAACCATGAAGCACGGAGCCTTGGATCGTGCCAGAGGGTCACTGAGACCTGATGAAGACTCTCCTGACTTCATCCTTCGAGACCACTGACCCATTTCCAGACCGCCGACCCAATTCAAGAGAAGAGCTGTGCACGCGTGAAGGACTAATGGGCTCATTTTAATATGGGATGGGGATGGGAGGTGCTGGGGTTATGCATATGTATTGTATGTAAGATCTTGGGGAATAAATAGATGGCAAAGAACCTTGTTCAGGGCCGTCAGGCCTTTCGGAGGTGACTACCGTGCCACGCGCTGGTGAATAAACAGACCACTATCTAACATTTATTAGTTAGAGGGTCATTGTCCGTGATTATACCGGCTTTTTTAATGATTCAGCTCTAGTTCTTTATGGGGGAAAATGGAGTGTGTAAAGTTGCCAATCATTTTGGAGCGAATTTGGAGGTTTTTGGGGTCCCAGATCAATTTTGGGTTGAATTCTGGGGATTTGGGGGTTCCCAGGTGAATTGGGGGGGGGGGGGGGATTTGGGGAGATCCAGGTGACTTTTGAGGGGTTCCAGGTTTATTTTCGGGGAAAATTTGTGGAATTTTGGGGGATCCCGGGTAGCGAGGTTTGGGGTTGTGTTGGTTTGAAAGTAAAACCAGTGCGAGACTCCAAGTCAGTAATGCAATTTAATAGGAGAAAAGAGAAAAAATAAAATACATGCAATAATATAAAAGAAAAACCACCAACAAAGTCAGAAATACAACCTGACACCCTGTCAATCAGGGTGTTGGTAGCAGTCTGTATAAATGGTGGCTGCAGTCCTCCTGGATGACAGATGTCGTTCAGTTGAAGCAGTGCTCCTGTAGAAGGTGCAGTTTTCCTCCGAAGATCCACCGATGATGTGGAAAAAGGTCCGACTTTCCTCTGGGATCCAGTGGAAAGGACTGCCTTGGTGTTCCAAATCTCACTTTTTATCTAGGTAGGAAATGTTTGGCTCCTCCCCCTGGCTGGAGCATCTCCCAATGGGATGATGTAATCTTATCAGTCACACAATAGGACTTAATGGCCCATTAACAGAATATATCTTCTGGAGGAAGTATGGGTTGTGAAAAGATAACAATGATCATCCCCCTGATCTTATCAGATGGCACATCAGCAGGGGATATCTCCCACAGAGATAAGGATCACCACCCCTCCCACATTTTAACAGATGGTGATAGAATACACATTTTTGCATTGTACCCCAGGACAGGGGTGAATTTGTGGAATGTGGGTAGTCCCAGTTGAATTTTAGGGGGAATTTGTGGAATTCTAGGGATCTCAGGGGAATTTTGGGGGGAATTTTGTGAATTTTAGGATATACAAGTGAATTTTAGGGTTCTCAAGTGAGTTTTGGGGATGCCAGGCAGATTTTGTCGTGAATTTTGTCGATTTTGGGGTATCCAGGCGAGCATTTGGGAGTCGTGGGAGAATTTTGGGATGAATTTGGGGGGAAGCAGGTGGATTTTCCCGGGAATTTTGGTGATTTTTTGGAGTCCCAGATGGGTCTTGGAGCGAATTTGGTGGATTTGGGGGTATCTGGGTGGGTTTTGAGGGCTATTGGAGAGATTTTGGGGTGAATTTGGGAGGTGTTGGGGGGACTGGGTCTAGGGGGTGATTTGAGGGATTTGGGGGGTTGCAGGTGGAATTTTGGGGTGAAGCCCTGGGATTTGGGGGTCCTCCGTGAATTTTGGGGTGAATTTGTGGAATTCTGGGAGTTGCCAGGTGAGTGCTGGGCATCCCAGGGGCGACTTCGGGGTGAATTTTGGGTAATTTGGGTTTCCCAGGTGAATTTCTGAGGTGAAAAGGTGCAAAAAGGTTCTTTTTGAAAACAAGGTAAAGCCAGAAGGTAACTGAAAATTAATAGATGTGATGCACGTAGGTAATATGCAGACAATACACAGAGAGACAAATCATGGGAAAAATACAGTGGTAACACATGAGTGTGTAAGGATGGGATCAGTATAGCTAAGGCTCAGTTCAAGCTGAATTTGGAAAAGCATGCCAAAAATAAGAATAATAAAGGCACCTACGGGTATTTCAGTGGGAAAAGGAAGATGAAAAGAAACCTATCACACCTCCCCTATTCCCCTCCCACCCCCATAAGCCAGACAGGACTAGTCACAACAGACAAGGAGAAGGCAGAAGTACTCAACAAGTGTTGGTCTCAATTTTTACTGCCAGTCACCATTTCCACATGCCTCAGGTTATTGGACTGGTGGACTTGATTCTAAGCCATAGTAGCAGGTCAGCTTTCAGACCACTTGAGGAACCTGAGCATGCAAGACCATGGGACCCACCCAGAGGCATGTCAGGGCCCTGAGAGAACTGGCAGCTCTAGTTGCTAAGGTGCTGCCTCCATCATATTTGAGAAATCAAGGCAACCAGCTGAAGTCTCCAGACACTGTGTTGTATTGACTCCAATACTCTTGGTCTTTTTTGCAAATCTTAGAGCTCTGAGTCAATTTCTGCAGAGGATTCCCAATGCAGTTTGAAAAATGGAATCTTTGTTATTGGTCCTCATGTTGATCTTGGATATTTCCATTTTCTGCACTCCTATATTTTCAAAACATTTGTAATGACTGAAAAGAAAGCTGAGACGAGGCATTATGCTCTTTCCAGTGAAATAAATGGACCAGTATTCTTTTCAGACAAATATATTTTTGCTGTATCTAAGCACATGTGCATACCTGTGTTTGATTTATGTGTCCAGGTTTTGCAATGGGGCTGCCACAGGGCCGTCCTGTGATAATGGCCCAGGTGCTGCCCTGTCCCGCTTTCTTCCAACTGGCTCCACTTCAGGATGTCCTCCCTGCTGAGAGAAGAGGCTGGGACAGCACCTTTAGAAATGTGACTTTCTGGGGTTTTTTTTGTTTTGTTTTGTTTTGTTTTTTTTAAAGTTAATAAAAGCCTTCACCCTGATTTTTTGATGTGTTGGGTTTGGGGTTTTGTTTCAGTTTAGGGTGGGTTTTTTTATGGGCTTTTTTTCTCTTTGGGGATTATTGGTTGGGGTTTTTTGTGTATTTGTTTGATCTGCTTTTTTTGTTTGTTTGTTTGTTTGTTTGTTTTTTTATTACGGTTTTGTAGAGTTTTTTAAGCAAATTGATTGGAAAACTGAATAGTCCTCCACTATAGTCTCCTGGATTCACCTGAGACTCTTCCTAGGCATCTCCCTGATCCTTTCTGCAATGAGTCTCACATCATTCTCCTGAAGAAACTGTCTGCTTATGGTTTGGGTGGGTGGGCTGTTTGCTGGGTGACAAACTGGGTGATGGCCAGGCCCACAGAGTGGTGGGAAATCGAGGTCATCCAGCTGGTCCCCAAGGCTCAATCTTGGGCCCAGTCCTGTTTAATATCTTTATCAGTGATCTGGACAAGAGGATAGAGTACACGCCCAGGAAGTTCACAGATGATGCAAAGTTGGCTGGTAGTGTTTTTTTCTTCTGGAGGACAGCAGGCTCTGCTTCTTTTTCCTCCTGTTCTGAGGTCGCTGCTCCCTCTTCCTCCCTCATTAAGTGTGATGATTTTGTCACTTGGATGAGTAAACAAACAATTTTAGCAACAATACTAGTGGCAGGGTGCAAGAAAGGAAGAGTTCACATGAATCCCCCCCCAGCAACAGACAATACCTGATGGCCCCTCTGCCCACCTTACTGAGTACACCGGAACCCATTGTCCCCCAAAGATACTCCCTTCTCCCTGCCCCCAGCCATGATGTGAGATGGAATAGAATAACTAAGATTAAGATTCTCCCTATGTAACTCCATCATACTTCGATTCTGGGAAAAAAAATTTCTTGAAGTTCTCTCATTTCAGATCATTTGAATTTGAATTTGCATACTAAAAAGTCTAGCCAGAAACTCATTACAATATTAATAGCCCATTCTAGAATGTCCGAGATGATATACACTTCTTTCAAGAGAATGTGATACCTCACGTGATTTCTCCAGAATTTCAATGAACAGCTTGAGTAGTCTACAAGATTCTTGCTGCCATCTGGATTTCCTGCTATTTGGCTTGTCTATGTAAGCCAACCAGCTATTCAGCAGAGGGAATATTAGTGTGATACTTGATGGTATGTGAGATGGAACACAGTAATTTATGGCTTTTTGCATAGTGATGAAGCTGTAAAGAAAGCTCCATAATGCTCAGACAAGGAGGCTGCTGGACTTCAAGCAGCAAAGGCCCAAAACGCACCAGTGAAAAGGTGTCATTGAAAACTAAAAAAAGCCAGGTGGGGAGCAAAGTGATACTTAAGGGCAGTTTAGTGAAAGAGGAAATCTAGTGAATAAAAAAGGTCCAAGAGTGAAGGAGTAACAGGGAAAATGAAACTAAGGAAGGAAATCAATCCCAGCTCATAATTTCAGAAGCTAACAAGTTGTCATTGCAATGATGCATAAAGTGAGAAATAATAAATATGTCTTTCATGGAATCATACAACAGTCTGTGATTAAAGAACATCTAGTCCAACTTCCTTGCCAGGTAGATCTTACAGTAGATCAAATTGCTCAAGACTAGCCAAACTGATAAGGAGCACTCTCAAGATGGGGCATCCACAACTTCTCTGGAACACCCGTTTGAGTGTCTCACCAGCTTCATTGTAGAAAAGTTTTTCCTTTTAGCCAATCTAAACCTAGTCTCAGTTTGAAAGCATGGCCCCTTGTCCTGTCTCTGCAAACCTTCCAAAAAGTCTTTCTCCATTTGTCTTATACCCTCTTTACATATTCAAAGGCCACAATACTGTCTCTCCAGAAATCTCTCTTCTCCAGGCTAAAAGATCCTACTTTTCGCAACAACCAGGTCATAAACTGAAATGGAAGACATCTCAGGAGATCAGATCATCCAACAGCTCAGCGTAAGAATAGTTCTGAAGTCAGATCAACTAGCTTAGGGCTGTGTCTGTTTGAATCTGAAAATTACCAGGAATTGAAATGCTTCAAGGAAGAGAACTCTGGGTGGCTCCAGAAACAGCCTGAGAAACTCAAGCAAACTCGAAACCTCAGAAACTACCACTGCTTTCTCTCCCTCAGCCCAAGCAGTCACAAAGAAGAAGTGTTCCCAGCAGGCTGGGATAGCACACATATACACTACATATACATGACAGGCATCGCCAGCAGCCACATCCTGCTCCTTTCTGTGGCTGGCAAGAGTGAGACTGGATGTTTACATGTGGGCAAACTGGGTGCCTCCAACAGCTCAGACACTCAGCCTGTCCAGTGACCCCACTGAATTCCAGTATTCGCAGTGTCCCAAGGCCAGAGCACTACTGTGCTTGCCGGCACAGACCATCACAAACCTCCTAAATCAGTCAGGACTCCCCTGGTCCCACAGCCAGCAGCTCACGTGCTCACCCCCAGGCCACTGCCATTGTTCACCAACTTCTCCACTTTGATCTTTGCTGGTGCTCTCAACACTGGCACACCCAGATGTTCTGCAGCTGTTGTCTCCTGGTGGAAAGGACTTGTAAAGCCATGTTTCCTAACAGGACTTCCACAACCTTTCAAAGCAACCTTTTCTGGGGTATGAACAATCTCATTCAAATGTCAACATTTCTTTTCCCATATGTGAAATCAGAATTTCCTTCTTCCGGGCATGCCCAAAACAAGGCACAAACTACATTGTGCCTTCTGTTTCACATGCTGACTTGTTTGTAAACAATGCTAGGAGAATACCTGTTTTGATCCAAGCTAATCTCTGGCCCTTATAGTGCTTTCGGTAGTTAGTTTTGCTTTGCTATTTACTTGATGTCCCATTGAATTGTTGAATCATAAACAGACTATCTGTCTGTATAGCAGCATCGCAGTGATGAATAAATGCAAGAGAAGGAGCAAGGTGATTGTTTGCTAGACTCTTCCTAGAAACTGAGAAATCTGTTACTTAATGCTGACCACAGCAGATGGAGGAAACATCCTACATGATGTCAAAGCAATCAAACTGTAATCACTTTTATGATTACAGTCAAGGCACTGCTTTTGCCACCATAAGTGGAGTGCAGGGAATATTTAAAGACAACACTGTAACTGTTGTCCATGCTCACTGAGAAAATAATGGTTTTACAGCGGAGCAGGTCTCACCACAGCTAAATCATGGATTCAATGATACACGCCTTCAAAAAAGCCCACAAAAACACAAATGAAAGGATTTGGAACCCAAGGGAATCTCGGATGGTGGCATCAGCTCACTTTGGCTTCTTTCCAAATTCTCAATTCCATTGTCTTCCGAGCCAATTATCCCACTGAACCTAAGATGTAATTTATGGATTTCCAACACATCTAGTTACCTTAGAATTAGATTGCCACTAGGCAAAAAGACAGAAAGCAGCAGTTAATTCCAGACTGAAACCAAGGGTTGTTAGGAGAGCAATACTTGGACGTAACTATTCTTAATAAAACCAAAACTTTTAGGACTTACCCGTGCATTTTTGGAGGTGGAAAAAGTTTTACATCCAAATGTCCCTAGGGAGCTGTCACTCAGTGCAATGTGCCTGGAGAGGCGCTCTCACTGGTAATTCAAGGAACGATTCGTCTCAGCAGAGGCAGCAGGTGCACAAGATGGCCGACAAGAAGGGGCAGTGTAGAACTCTCTGTCTGTCTCTGTCTCTACTCAGTGTAGAACGTCTCTGCCCTGTGCAATATGTCCCTCCAGGTCTTTGGTCCTTGCGAAGCAATATGTACTGTGAGCGCTGCTCCTTGCAGCTGAGAAGGACCATGGAGCTAGCAGCGAATTTGGAGAGCGCTGAGCACGTAGTCAAGGAGCGCTAAGTGCCCCTGCAATGCGGTGCTAATAGTAGCTTCCTCGCGGTGTGGGAGAGCTCCGGCCACAAGACCTTCTCATCCTGGCAACAGATCTCTGTGAAGGGCGTAGGCGAAAAGCTTCCGTTTTCCATTCGAACTGCGAGACAGGCAGACTGTTCCATGGAACTCTGAGAACAAAGGTGCACGCCCTAGGCGGGCTTGGGCAGAAGCAGCGTTCTCGAGCGCTTGGCTGCCGGCACACTGCTGGCTGTGTGGCGCCGCTTCGGCGGCTTCTGGCCGCGGGGGAGTGAAAGCGGCACCAGGTGTGGGCGAGGGCGGTGATCGAAGTTGCAAAAGTACCGTGCTTGTGTGCAGCACGTTACAGGCTACTCGGAGAGGAAGGTGGCTGCCTCTCGCTTGCCTTCCGACATGACCCTAGCAGTCGAAAGGAGCAAGCTGAAGCACTGTGTTGCATTTCCTAGGTGGATTGTAAATGGTACATTCTGTGACCCCTGCTATGCCCTGTAGCTTGGTCCCTCTACCCTCCTGGCCATACAGGGCTGGCTGGGATCCAATTTCTCCCCGCCCCCCTTTTCAGACCCTAGAAAAGATCTGTACCCCCTGACCTCTGTCTCTTTCTCCCTCTCTTTCTCCCTCTTTTCCTTGCTACCCAGGAGAAATAAACCCTGCAACTTCATCAGGGAAAAGAGCTTCTTTTGTTATTTTATTTAGGTCCATGAGGCAAGGGCCCAGGAGGCTTCATCCTAACACCTGATCTAGACCGGAGGAAAAGGTGAAGACCCCATTTTTAGGGCCGAGAAAAAGCCTCTCTTGGCGCCCCAACTTGGATGGTCTCTACAGAGCACCCCACGTCCGGCTGTGACTCCTATTTTCGGGATTCGAGAAGCCTTGGTGCTGATCAACTAGCTTAAATTTCTTTAACCTGCATTTTGTGCAGTTTGAAGACTTTTAAGCATGAACCGGGAGCCTGTCAGAAGCCCAGGGAGGTCGGTTCTGGACGTAGAAACACTACAGTTAGACAGATGCCGCTGCCTGCAAGTAAAAAAAGGTGAGTGGAAGCCTCCTTTCGCAGCTGGTGGGTTCCCGGAGCTCAGCGGGGAGGTCTCACTGGTGGCATTTCGCCGGCCCAGCTGCGCTCTCGGGAGGAAAGGTGGCGCAGGCCACCTACCTGCTTTAGGGTTATTCTTCGCCTTCCCCTAGAGCCAGCACCTAGCTTAGCACAGATGATAGAAACCTGCACCAGGAAAGCAGAACTGCTCAGTGGACACGAGACAAATCCAGGACTGGCACACCCAAAGACCATGGCAACTGTAACACCATTAGCCAAGAAGCAACCAATGTCACCAGAGCAGCTGCAGCACATCCTCTGCTTCCAGTGCAAGCAGCCAGTGACCGTCCACACAACCAGAAACAGAAGAACACCAACAAACAAAAAAACTGGCTTTACAGAGAGTACCTGCCATTAACACAATAGCGCGCTCGGCTATAAATACTGCAGGCTCCAAACTCCCAAAAGACTCTCTCTTAATAAACAAAAAGGGGGAGGATGGGATAGAGGGTGTGGGGATGCATGGCAATGAAAATATTAAATGTTTAATTAACAAGGTTTGGAAGCCACTAGGCCTTTTTAGGCTTGTGACTAACAAAGGTTTTCATTTCAGGTCATCTGATAGGACAGTCATTACAGTGGACTTACCTAACAGTACACAGGACGTGACGTTAAACCACATGAAACTGGACAGTGAGTGCTTTGTTGTCGGGGACACAGCACACACACCCCCAGAGATTGAGGTAGCTCCCATGACCATCAAGGGAAGCATAACTGGCCTCATTCTCCTGGCACGATGTCCTCTACCACCATATTACCTGGTTGAGGGACAAATCCTTGCCCAGGCCATTCCTGTTCCACAGGAGGTCCCAGTAGATGGAAAATCACCTGAAGTCTACTGGGCAGAAGTGGTGGGTGAGGACAAACCTTCTCTGGCATGCAACCTAACCCGTGGATCAGATCACCTCCATGTGGAGGGGGTACTGGACACAGGTGCTGATGTGACTATCATACCCGAAAGGATGTGGCCGTCACATTGGGAACTTCAGCCTGTGGCAGGCAGAATCCAAGGTGTAGGAGGAGTCAAATTGGCAAAAATATCAAAAAGCATCATACAAATTGAGGGGCCGGATGGAAAACTGGCTAGCATCCGTCCATTTGTTACAGACTATAAATGCCCTCTATGGGGGAGAGACACCATGTCCCAGTGGGGGGTAAAATTGATTATTCCTAAGACTCCTCGGGATTTTTAGAGGCGGCCACTGTACAGAGGCCTACCCAAAAGTTGAAATGGCTAGATGATACCCCAAAGTGGGTAGCACAGTGGCCGATGAGTAAGGAGAAGCTCAAGGCGCTTGAGGAGCTTGTGGAGGAGCAATTGGCTAAAGGCCACATAGAGGAGACCACAACTGCGTGGAATTTTCCGGTTTTTGTGGTAAAGAAGCCGGGGAAGGACAAGTGGAGGCTACTCCACGACCTCCGGAAAATAAACAAAGTAACTGAGGACATGGGGTCTCTCAAACCTGGAATGCCTTCTCCAACAATACTTCCCAGAGATTGGCAATTGGCTGTTCTAGACATCAAGGACTGTTTCTTCCACATTCCCCTACACCCAGAGGATGCCCCACGGTTCGCCTTCTCCGTACCTACCATCAATCAAGAAGCCCCAATGAAGCGTTACCACTGGAAGGTTTTGCCCCAGGGATTAAAATGTAGTCCCTCCATCTGCCAGTGGTATGTGGCCTCATTGCTGTCCCAGGTGCGTGCCCAGAGAGGGGAGGCCATCATCCTTCATTACATGGATGATGTGCTTGTGTGTGCCCCCGATAACTCTCTACTCCAAGACACACTTGACCTAGTGGTTAAAGTTTTAACCTCTGCTGGATTTGAATTGCAGGAGGACAAAGTCCAAAGGATGCCACCTTGGAAGCACCTGGGCTTGGAAATTACTGCACGGACCATTGTTCCGCAGAAATTGGAAATTAATTGTAATCCAAAAACCTTAGCAGATCTCCATTCCCTGTGTGGGTGGTCATTGAATTGGGTCAGGCTCTGTCTAGGCCTCTCTAATGAGGACCAAGAACCTCTCTTCAATTTATTGAAAGGGGAGAGAGAGCTGCTTTCTCCCAGGGAACTGACCCCAGAGGCAAAGACGGCAATCGAAAATGTACAAAAGACTTTAGGAGAGAGGCAAGCTCACCGTTACCAGCCCGAGCTGCCCTTCAAATTCATTGTCCTAGGAAAACTGCCACAGTTACACAGGTTAATCTTCCAATGGATCCAGGGACAGAGAGAGTCACTCTTAATGATAGAGTGGGTCTTCCTCTCCCACCAAAGATCCAAAACTATCATTAGCCACAAGAGTTAATAGCTCAGCTGATTCAGAAAGCAAGGATGACACTGTATGAACTAGCTGTTTGTGACTTCACATATATTCACCTCCCAGTCAAACTGTCTGAGGAGGGGAGGAACTCTCCTGAAAGACTGACTAAAGAGATGTTTGAGCACTTGCTCCAGAGCAATGCCATTCTCCAATTATCCCTGGATACCTACAGAGGACAAATATCAGTCCATGCCCCCTCTCACAAGCTGTTCAATGAGGAATTCCACCTCATTCTTCGAGAGGAGTCAGAGACAACTCAAAGATCTCACAGTGTTCACGGATGCATCCGGGGCGTCCCACAAGTAGGTGATGACTTGAAAAAATCCCAAGACTCAGCATTCAGAGGCTGATGTTGAGTTTGTGGAAGGATCACCCCAGGTAGCTGAACTGGCAGCAGTTGTGAGAGCCTTTGAGAAGTTCTCAGAGCCAATCAACTTGGTAACAGACTCAGCCTATGTAGTGGGGGTAGTGTCAAGAGCGGAGGAGGCAGTGCCCAGAGACATCAAGAATGAGCAGCTTTTCAGGTTGCTTTCCAAACTAATTTATTTGATTTCTCATAGAGAACACCCGTTCTATGTGATGCATGTGAGGTCACACACAGATTTGCCAGGTGAAATTGCAGAAGGGAACCGTCAGGGAGACTCCCTTGCAACCCCAGCAGAGAAAGCACACGTTCCTGACATCTTCCAACAGGCAAAGCTGAGCCACCAGCAGTATCACCAAAATGCACCAGGTCTAATGCGTCAGTTCCAGCTAACACCGAGTCAGGCTCGAGCCATTGTGGCCACCTGTCCGAACTGTCAGCTGCACACCATGCCATCAATAGGCATGGGGGTTAACCCCCGAGGTCTTGGCAGTTGTGAGGTATGGCAGACAGACATCACACACATTCCTAGTTTCGGTCGCCTCAAATATGTGCATGTTAGCATTGACACATATTCAGGTGCAGTCTATGCCTCTGCCCACGCAGGAGAAAGGGCAATGCACGCCAAAAAACACCTAGTGCAAGCCTTTCCAGTATTGGGGATCCCTAAGGAAATCTTAACTGATCAGGGCGCATCGCTTAAGTCCAAGGAGTTCCTGGAACTCATCCAGCAGTGGGGAGTGGGATATAAAACTGGCATCTCCCACTCCCCCACAGGCCAAGGTGTAGTTGAGCGAGCCAATCAGATGCTCATGCAGGTTTTGGCTGCACAGAGCAATTCAACTGCGTGGATGTCTTGACAGCAGAAGCCCTGCAAAGCCATGTTTACTATCAATTTCCTGAATTGTTCATTTGAGAAGATGAGTCCACCTGTGGTACGTCACTTTAACAGTGGTAAACAGTTCAAGTTATCCCAACATCCTCCAGTCTTGATTAAGCACTCAGAAACCTGGAAAATAAAGGTCCCTATTAGCTCGTTACCTGGCGGGGTGGCTATGTGTGCGTATCCACTCCCTCAGGCCCTCGGTGTATTCCCCAAAAGTAGGTGAAACCATATGTTCTCAAACATCCTGCTCCAACTGAGGGGACGAGGAGCAGGTGGCTGTGGCTTCAAAAAGAAGACACCGCCAGAAAAAAGAAAAAGAAATCCTCATAGAGGATGACATTCCAGCAGATAGAAACTTTTAATAGGGTTTAAAATGTTTGTCTTTCCTTTTAGAGGAAAGCTTCCCTTCTCTAGGTCCTGTGATGAAACCCATTCAAGTTGTCTTCCTGTTAACCCTGAAGAGTTTAGCAACTGCATGAATCGTCCTTCAGCCACATCAAAACATCTAGAAGAACCTGGCCCACACACGCCAGAATCGTGTGGGCATAGATTTTCTCCTACTACTGCACGGACATGAGTGCCAGGAATTTGAAGGACTTTGCAGTATGGACCTGACCTCGAAAGCTCCTAACATCCATGCTACCCTCATCTGAAGATTGGTTCAATGGACTGTTCAAAGGCTGGGGATTCACAGGGTGGTGGGCAAAGTCATAATTTAAATGAAGCTAATATCCTTCTTTCAACTTTGTTAAACAAAAAATGGGGAGATATTGCATTTCCTAGGTGCATTGTAAATGGCACTTTCGGTGACCCCTGCTATGCCCTGTAGCTTGGTCCCTCTCCCCTCCTGGCCATACCGGGCTGGCTGGGATCCAATTTCTCCCCGCCCCCCTTTTCAGACCCTAGAAAAGATCTGTACCCCCTGACCTCTGTCTCTTTCTCCCTCTCTTTCTCCCTCTTTTCCTTGCTACCCAGGAGAAATAAACCCTGCAACTTCATCAGGGAAAAGAGCCTCTTTTATTATCTTATTTAGGTCCATGAGGCAAGGGCCCAGGAGGCTTCATCCTAACACCAGAGCTAGACCGGAAGAAAAGGTGAAGACCCCATTTTTAGGGCAGAGAAAAAGCCTCAGCACTGCTGCTTGTGCTGCTCCTTGGTCCCCTTTCAGCCTGCTGCGGAAGCATTGGTGGTCACTTCTAGAAGCCGAGTTGCAGAGAGCACCACATTAAATGCCGCAGAGAAGGGAAATACAGAGTGCAGCGAGGAGCTGGTCATGGCTTACGTGCAATAAGTACAAGGTGATCCTAGGCACTGCCTCTTCAATCTGGCCCCCTCTACTCTGGTAGCAACTTTTGCAAGTCGGCAAAGGGAGCTGCAAGTATGTAGAATGGAGGGCAGCGAGATGCCGTGTGTTATGCGCCCTTTCAGGGCTGCTGACAGAGGGCTATTTAAGAACGCCTTCTTCTTCCTCGCGTCCTTCACGCTTCGCTCTAGCTGCATGGAGTACACCACAGCGAAGGTGTGAGGAAGGGTACTGACCCAGCTCTTGCCCTGGTGTGCAACAGCTGTGTGCTATTTTTCCAAGCAGCAAGAGCACTGAGAAGTGAAAGCGATTGTGAAGGAGCTCTTTGGCTGCTCGTGTGCTCTTTGCTGCACTGCACTCGCAAGCCCGATGCCCTGCGGATTCGTTCTTCGCTTTCTTTAACATTTATGGGGATCTGAACCCCTTGTAGATTGGTGGGGTGAACTTCAAAGACCGTGTGATGGGTTGGGTGAAGATTTCACCTGCTGCCACTTCCTAACAGTAAGTACCATTACTGACGTAGCCCCAGAAACACACACTTAGAGTGCGATAGCTCTGAATCCATGTGGCCATCTTCCAGAGAAAATTAAAAATCCATGAATTCCTCAACTGATCAACCCACAAAATGAACCGGATAATACCCACAGTAACCTTGGTTATGGGACTCATGTTTAAAAATGCCTTGCAAATGGGAGAGATATAGCAGTGACCACATGGAGGCCAATCCAGGGTAAGCTGGACAGCATGGTGTCACCTGCCACAAGCTTGGGTAATTCAAGAACTGTTATCCCCTTTTCTACCCCTCTCTCAATGCCCTCAGGGAATGCCTCACGTTCCGGGCACCAAAATCTATCTTGGTTTGAAAGACAGGTATGGTCTAAGGAAAGACAAGAGCCCCTTTCCTGCAATGCAGAGTGCAACCCCCCTCCCTTTTAATTATTTAAGGTCCAAATCAGAGGCCTTCAGGCAGGAGATGTGAGGATAAGAATACCAGTTCTTTAGTGATATCTAACAAGGCAGAAAACAACAACAGCTATAAAAACTGACAACAGAACAGAACAGTACAGTATAACTCAGTTCCAGTCCCTTTTGGCTGTAGGCCGTCTCCCTGTGCTCAGTTACCAATGCTGCGGGGGCAGGGCAAGTCCCGCGCAGTTGAAGGGTGCTGGAGTAACGGAGGCAGCGGCCCAGGGTTGAGAGGGATGGGGAAAGTGACTCCCCCCTCACGGTGTCGGTCGCGGTGCTCGGCAGAGTGTCCGGAGGTAGTAGGGTGAGGTGGGAGAGCAGCAGAGTGATGTCCAACGGCAGGGAGCGTGGATCTCAGCGCTGGGGTGGCAGGGGAGATGCCAGATCCAAGCACGGGGCGTCCTCTCCCTCCACGAGCCAAAGGAGAGAGTTTTCCAGCCCGCTCCAGAAACCCGTCCCACCTTTCCTTGTTCCAGTTCCCCCCGCCCCCCTCCCTCCACCCACCGCCCTGCGAGAGAACATTACCTTAAGGTATAGCCACTCAGCATAACAATGGGATAAATTCCACAGAAAGAAAAGGGAAGCATTCAACCCCCACCAATGGAGTACACCATAGCAGAGGTGTGAGGAAGGGCACTGCCGCAGCTTTTGCCCTGCCGTGCAACGGCTGTGTGCTACTTTTCCAAGCAGCAAGAGCACTGAGAAGTGAAAGCAATTGTGAAGGAGCTATTTGACTGCTCGTGTGCTCTTCGCTACACTGCGCTCGCATGCCTGGTGCCCTGCGGCTTCGTTCTTCACCTTCTGCCTTCCGGACAGAGCTGAACTCCAGCGGTCAGTTTCAGCTCTGCCCAACAGCTTGTCCTCAGTTCTGCGGGCAAGCACACCCTGTTGCCTTGGCTCCTAGTGCAAAGTCCTTAGCGAGCTCTCACTCAGTGCAGTGTACCCAGAAAGACGCTCTCGCTCGTCTTTCAAGGAGGGATTCCTAACAGCAGAAGCAGCAGAAGCACAAACTGGATGACGAGAAGGGACAGTGTAGAACACGTCTCTGTCCTGGCACATTTTCATGTGCGATATGTCCCTCCAGGTCTTCGGTCCATGAGAAGCTCTATGTACTGTGAGCGCTGCTACTTGCAGCTGAGAAGGACAGTGGAGCTAGCAGCGAATTTGGAGAGCACTGAGCACGTAGTCAAGGAGCGAGAAATGCCCCTGCAATGCGGTGCTAATAGCAGCGTCCTCGCATCGTGAGTCACGGGGTTGTGTAAGGGTCGGACCGAAGTTCCCCTCCATTTTGCCTCCAGACCGTCGCAAGGAGACCTCGAGGACACCCACCCAGGCTGACTCTGAGCAATGGTTTCCTGACCCGGCCAAGGTGGATGCCCGTGACTGTGTGCTTTTGTATTGTGTTCACTGGACTGTGCTGTCATGGCACCAAACAGAGTTTCTGTTGTACCACCAAATGAGGAGAGCTTGACCGTACCTGTCTCCTGCAGCACCACACAATGGTCCATAAATCTTCCCACCTCTTGGCCAGAGGCCACTCGCTTTGGAGAAAGACTATAAAAGAGTGACTCTCTGAGAAAGACCGTTTGAGATCTCTCCGCTGATGAAGACCCGTCTACCCCCTGGAGAAGATCCCTGAGATCTCCCCACAGACAAAGACTCGTCTATCAGATGACCCGTGAGGACGCCCGTCTCATCTGTTGGTAGCTATTTTCCCATCCCTTTCTTTCCTTCCCCTCTCCCTATACTTTGTTTACTATACCTCTCCCCCTTACAGTAACTGAGTTGTTGGCATTTGATGAAATGCATTGCTGTTGTTGAATAAACTGATTTTGTCCCCTGCACTTTGCCTGTTTGCACCTTTAAGGTCAAAAGAACCATCATGACTCCCGCTCTGTATTAATAGCGGATCGTGACATTAAATCGGCCTCATGGACAGGATATTCTGACAGACAGAAGGGATGCAAGGTTGTCTGTAGTCTGTATCAGGGGAAGGAAGTATTACTCCAGCCTCACCTAGCTGGCCACCTTGGATGGGTGAGCCTGTCTAGAAAACAAGGGGGGTTTTTCTGATTTCCCGCAGATTGCAGACACCTTGATGTGGAGCATCCCCAGACTCGCTTGAGGGCTCTGTAGTCAGAATTTCACAAAAGATCTACTGGTGCAAAAGGCGGGACACTGTTGTTGTTGTTGTTGTTGCTGTTGTTGTTGTTGTTGTTGTTGTTGTTGATGTTGTTGTTGTTGTTGTTGTTGCTTTTTATGATGTTTTTGATACTTGGTGTAGTGAAGAGACAACCTGGTGTTTTGTAACTAAGGAGTGCCTCCCAAGTAGTTTGGTCTCTTCACCCGCACAGGGAAGCGAAGGGGTGCACACAACGAAAGCTGTTTCGTTGTGTGTGGTAACTTAAGCAATAGACCTCCCTGTTGTGGTTTTTACTTATCCCTTCACAAAATGACTGAGAATTCCACCGTAACAGATAAAGCTGCATTTTATGCTCTATTAGCTAAGTATAGCGCCAGACCGTCCCAAGGTGGGGAGGAATGGGCCAACAGTAATTGGTTTAATCTGGAGAATGTGACTGATAGAATATATTCTTTGCAACATGAATCAAAGTTCAAACTGGGCAAAAATAAAACCATACTCTGCTCAGTTTAGGGAGCTTGTCTTACGGCAGCCATAGAAACTCACCCTAAGCGAGTTAGTGATGAAAGTACAATTATAGATTCTTTGCAAAATCTTGTTCAAATTCTGCAAAAACAATTAGATCAAGAAAGGAATGAGAACCGTTTGTTGCGAGATGAAAATCATTTGCTACAGGCTGCCCTAAGAGAAGAAAGTACCAAAAAAGTAAAGCAGAATGAAACACACGCAGAAACAGAAGAGAAGGAGATTGTTCACATTAATCAAATTTGTCCCCAAAAGGAGTTAACTATAATGACAAATCTTGGGGAACACTGCTGTCCGAAGTTGAGACCTATGGTTAAAACACAATATACTTATCTTGGTCCTGATGATTTTGTACCAAACATTTCTACAAAAGAAATCCCATATTCTGCCACTGAATTAGCAAAACTGACAAAGGAATATGGGTGACTCCCTCATGAAACAGAGACTGAATATGTATTTCGCGTGTCTCTTACTGGGGGAGATGAGATTAAATTATCAGAAAGTGAAGCTAGTGGGTATTGGGGACATGGGGTCTTCTTAACAACTGGAGATAAGAGCTACCCATGGTCCTTGACCCAACGTGCAGCTTTTTGGGCCGGGGGGCTTAACCCCCTGGAAAGGGGAGACCCTATAGCTTTAGTTGGTACTCCCGACCAACTTTTGGAAAACATTCACAAAGCTGCTTGCCTGCAAATGTTACATGAGAGAAAACTGACTACCACCTATGAATCACCTATGCAATTGCCTGTAATGCCTGAAATCATGACCCCTTTAATTCGTGGTCTCCCAGAAACACTCAAATCTACCCCAATTCTCCTTCAAAAAACTATCGCATCCATGACACCTGTAGAAAGATTAGATCGATTTCTTGGAAACTCACGTGAGCGATCTGGTTCCGTGGACTCTTTCCCTCCCTATGAATCCCCCTCTAGAGGGACTCCAGAATCTCCTGACAATAACCGTAAAGGTTGGACATGGAGCGAAGTTGCAGAGGAATTGTTGAATTACGGCACGAAATATGGACCCGTAAAAGTCCCAGAGGATAAAGTGGAGAAAACTAAAGGTGTTAGACACATTGTTTCTCCTAGTGATAAGCCAGAAAGGGGGAAATCGATTACTTCTCCTCAGTACTGGTGGTCATTGGGGTTAAAGAAACAAATTCCTAAAGATGTTATGGATGGCTTACCACTTGACAAGTTGATAAAAATTGTTGTGAATTGGCATTGCCCTAAGATCCTTACATCAAACTCTCCTACTGTCCAGCCTAGTGCAACTCCTCCTCCACCGGTTGTGGTCAGTGAGTCAAACTTAACCCCTCCACAGATTCTGGGCAGTGAGCCAAATCAATCTCCTCCACAGGTTCTGAGAGCTGAGTCAGAGTTTCCTCCTTCTCAGTTTTTGGGAAAGGAACTGAAACGGCTTCAGAAGCAGGGAAACTAGAAACCCTGTCTCTCGTGGGTGGGCAGAGGCATGGGGGGGGGAACTGGTTATTCATTAGAACGCTCACCAGAAATCCTAATACTGGGGACCTCCTGATAACAGCAATGGTTGGCCCTAAAAGGTCACCTGTTACCTTTGTGGTTGACACTGGAGCCCAAATTTCTGCACTAACAAGAAAAGCTGGACAGAAATGTGGAGTTGTTCCAACAAGGAGACAATGCTTTGTTCTCAATGCCTTGGGGACCACAGAAGCTATGGATATAGCTCTGATAAAAATCTTACTACCTGGAGAAGAGAATTTGTTACTTATCAAAATTGTAATTGGAGATATTCCAAATGATTTATTGGGAATGGATGTCCTTGCTGGAAGACAGTGGGAAGACAAGGAGGGTTGTCTCTGGTCCTTTGGCACACCACGTTTTAATATTAATCTGCTTCAATCCGCACCTTCCTTACCTTTCAGTAAAATTACTAATGTGAAACAATACCCACTTCCCACTGGTGCCAAAGAAGGAATCAAGCCAGTTATTCAGGACCTGAGAGATCAGGGAGTGATAATTGACACTCATTCTCCCTTTAACTCTCCCGTGTGGCCAGTCCGTAAACCTAACGGAAAGTGGAGGCTGACAGTAGATTTTTGCAGACTAAATGCAAACACAGATCCTCTCACAGCAGCTGTCCCAAATTTAGCTGAACTTATAACTTCAATTCAGGAGAAGGCTCATACAATCATGGCAACTATAGATGTCAAAGACATGTTCTTTATGATACCTATACAGCCAGAGGACATGGACTGTTTTGCCTTCGCGTGGGAAAGACTGCAATACACCTTCACTAGGCTTCCTCAAGGGTACAAACACTCCCCTACTCTAGCCCACCATGCTTTAGCACAGGAATTAGAAAAGATACCCAAACCTGACAATGTAGCTGTATATCAATACATTGATGATATTCTTGTGGGGGGAGATGAAATAGAAGTAGTGGGGGATACCCAACAAAAAATAATCTCTCATCTGGAAAGCCTTGACTTACAAATTCCCCCAGAGAAAATTCAGAAACCTTCTCAGGAGGTGAAGTTTTTGGGGATTTGGTGGAAAGGAGGTATGACATGCATTCCACCTGATACCCTAACCTCCCTAGATCAAATTAAAATGCCTGGATCCAGGAAAGAGCTTCAACAAGCTCTGGGATTATTAGTGTTTTGGAGAAAACACATCCCTGATTTTTCAATTATTGCTACACCTCTTTATGACTTGCTGAGGAAAAAGGTAAAATGGGATTGGACTCCTCAGGAGGAAGCATTACAACTGCTGATTTTTGAAGCAACTGCACATCAAGCTCTAGGCCCTATTCATCCCACAGATCCTTTCCAGGTAGAATGGGGATTTGCCTCCTCGGGGTTGTCAGTGCACATGTGGCAACGAGGCCCAGAAGGCCCTTCAAGGCCTGTTGGTTTTTATTCTCATGGTTTTAAAGATGCTGAAAAAAGATACACTACCTGGGAAAAGGGGCTTTTTGTTGTCAGCATAGCTCTCATAGAAGTGGAGAAAATTACACGTCAGCAACCAATTGTATTAAGAGGCCCTTTTAAAGTTATTAAAACAGTCACCAGAGGGACCCCTCCCCCTGACGGGGTGGCCCAGAGATCCTCAGTTAGGAAGTGGTATGCCCAGATAGAACATTACTGTAACATCTTCTCTGTAACAGAAGGAGCTGTAAAAAATCTGGCTATACAAGAAACTGAGAACTTGGCTAGCAGCCACCATAAACCTGCCTCAGTAATTAAAGTGGCCCCTCCTTTCTCCCCTGAACAATCAGTGAATTCTTGGTTTACTGATGCTTCTGCTAGGCGAGAAGGAAAGGTGTGGAAATACAGGGCAGTAGCTCTCCATACTTCATCTGGTGAACGAATTATTACTGAGGGAGAAGGCAGTGCTCAGGTTGGTGAGCTGATTGCTATATGGAGTGTTTTCAAGCATGAGGTACATAATACCTCTCTTGTTTGTATTTACACTGACTCCTATGCTGTGTTTAAAGGATGTACAGAGTGGCTTCCTTTCTGGCAGCAAAATGATTGGGAAGTTAACAGGATCCCAGTATGGCATAAGGAAAAATGGCAAGAAATTCTAGATATAGCCAATTGAGGAAACTTTGCTGTGGGGTGGGTGGCTTCTCATCAGACAGATGGAAATTTAGCTGGTGAGTGGAATAATGCTGCTGATGAGTTAGCAAGACTAAGTCCCCTGAAAAAGGAACAAATTACAGAGGATTGGGAGCACCTGCTAGAATGGCTGCATATAAAAAGACAACATACAGGTGCGAAAGATTTGTACAAAGAAGCCCTTGCTCGTGGCTGGCCTGTCACCAGGGAAATGTGTAAACCATGCATATCAGCTTGTGAACAATGCCGCAGACGACTAGAAAGGCATCCTTTGGAAGATGACCCTTTGCACTTAAGGAAAGGTAAAGGCTTATGGGACGCGTGGCAGGTAGATTATATCGGTCCCTTTAAGAAGTCTGGTGGTAAACATTTCGTGCTGGTAGGAGTGGAAATAATATCAGGGTTAGCTCAAGCTGAAGCCTTTAACAGAGCTATGGGAGAAAACACTGTTAAGGCATTACAAGAATGGTTTGGAACTTTTCCAAAGCCACAGGAGATTCAATCTGATAATGGGTCTCACTTTACTGCTAAAGTAGTACAGGAATGGGCAAGGGAGGAAGGAATAAAGTGGACTTTTCACACCCCCTATTACCCTCAAGCCAACGGGATTGTAGAAAGGACAAATGGTCTTCTGAAGCGACTCCTAAAACCACATGAGGGAAGTTGGGATCTTCGATTATGGCAAGCTGTAAAAGGTATAAATGATAGATGGGGGGTAAACGGGTGTCCCAAAATAACTGCTTTTTGTCCAAAAGCCCCAAGCATCATTCCTGCACTTCAGGGACCTAATGATCCTAAAAATCCAGCCCATTACCCCGGGCAACCTGTTTTAGTAAACCTCCCTACTGTAGGAGAAGTACCACTGGTACTAAAAATTCCTCTGAATAAATATGCATGGGTAGCCACCAATGTTCTGGGAAAGGAGCATCGGATAAGGACCCGTTGGATTGTTCCATCATTTTGACCTCCTGCCTCTTGGTGGCAGACTCTGTTGTGTTTACTTTTCACAGAACGCCCAGGGACATGGGAACCGGACAAACCATGATCACCTTTTTGATACTTCTCTGTATCCTACCACAACACCATGGCCAAAACTCGGCCGAGTGGCCGTGGTCTGAAGCTTCCATCAGATATACCAGTGCTTTAGGACCCTACCCCAGAGATCGTCACCCAAGCCTTGCGACCGTAGTACTGCACGATTCTGAGGTATACCGTTCAAGTGACTGGGGTTGGGACAAAAAGGACTGGGCTAGGGTACTAATAGGAACAATTGGTGAAGAAATCAAGGTAGGATGCAGAAAAGTGGAGAAATCCCTTCATGAGAAAGCCACTACCATTGCAATCGCCGGGAATTACTTAAAATCAGATATAACTAGTAGCTTGCACCCTAACATCACGGCGAGTTTCTGCCCCACGACAGTATGGACATGTAAAAAGCAAGTCCCCCTAATACTGTGCTGTGGCCAAAGGAAGGTTGGTAACTATACCTTGGACCCTGACGCCAACAACGTCGAAGTTACAAAGCTTTGTGCGGATGAACTTACTGACTGTTGGCATAACTTTAACCAGACCAACCTATGTAACATGCTCCTGGCAGAATAACACAACAGATGAGTCCAGCTTGAAAGGTCTAACCTATAGGTTCAAAATAAATGCCATAGAAAAACCCACACTGACCGCAGTAGTTGCATACCATGGTGTAAGCACCCCCTTAGTGTTGGATGACAAAAACAAGGTTTTCCCTCCTTTCGTGGTGACGCAAGGTGATGACATCACAATAACTTGTAAATTAGTGGCTGGATCCCTCACCGAACCTGCATACAGTTATGGCACAGGACCCCATGGCCTGACTTTATATTGTAGAACCCAAAATCAAGACTGTTGGCTAAATTTAACTGCTATACAATTTTCCTATAAAGTCATGTGTGGAAAAAACAATACAAAACACAGGGGGGAACTTGATGTAAATGTTGTAACACCTACCACCTAACCACCGGTTGTGTTGAGCCCTACGATTTTTCAATTTGGGTCATACATAATTAGAAAAACTGGCCAACAACAAATATTGTTTAATCCGGCATGGTCTCTCAAACAAATCAAATTGCTGATGCAAAATAATGTCTCAGAAGTTCAGCCAGCTTGTTCACCCTTTCTACAGACTTCTTTTGAGGGATGGACAACCTGGTTGCGGAAACGGAATCCTTCCAAAAAACGAATGGCAAGAGACATAACCGGTGTTGTGGGAACAGGATTGGGAATTTTGAATAGCATCGATTCAGAAGTACTAATGAATAAATTGGCTACCACAGCTGGAGATGTAACCAAATTACAACGGCCCCTGCAAACAACCTTAACAGCTTTGGGGACTCAACAGTGGTTGTTATCAAACATATTACAAAGTTGGGAAAAGGTAAATGTAAATGACCACAAATTGATAATCGATGCACTTGGTGCTACACAAAATAACATCTCTTTGGCTCTCAGTTGTATCCAGGCCCAGTTGTGGATGCAGTCGGTTGCTGCTTTAATTATAAGAGAAGGTGAGGAAGGCACTTTTCCCACTGAAATTCGAAAGATAGTCTGGGACAGTGCCACTGATTTTGAAAAAGAATTCCAGTCCTGGTGGAACTTAGTAAATTTTACCTATGATCCCAGCACAAACACAGCCACAGCCTTTGTACTGACTATACGTAATGCTTCAGTGCATTCAATATTCCCCATCATTGCATTAGGGTTGAACCATGACGGAGCTATTCTCTATCCTTTCGAGCATAGGGAATGGGCCCGTCAAATTGCTGGGAGGTGGCAAACTGTTAATTTGGAAACTTGCATTGTCTGGGAACAACAAGGCTTTATCTGTGAAAGTAATGCAATTAGAGCTCAAGATATCTGCTTGGATACAGAACAGAATGTTTGCAATTTTGAAATTCATCCAAACGAGATTCCTGAAACAGTACTGGTATATGTAGGCAATGGATGTGCATGCTTGAGAACTGCTTGTGATAGTGTTTTCATAGAAAATTTGGTAGTGAATACTAAGAATCATTCAAACTTTTGTGTCTGTAACTTTACTAGGATTTCAGGATGTGATTTTTCCTATGTAGCCCCAGTTACTTGTCACCATCTTTTGCAGTCAAATTACACACTGATCCACCATCTGTTGCCCACTCCAATTGGAATGAACCTCTCTCTGGTGAAGCAATTGTTGCTCCACCAAGATTTGATCGAAATTTTGGAGAAGATCAAGAAAAACGGACAGAAAACTCTAATAGCTGTTCATCACAATGTGGAAAAAATACATCGTGTTTTGGAAAGGGTAAAGACAGATGCTGAACACAGGTGGTGGGATACTCTATTTGGGTGGTCACCTACTGCTACAGGTGTCCTGAACAAATTGTGTCATCCCACCATTGTTCTCTTGATTTTGGATTTAATTGGTTTTGTTTTATCAGCAATCCTATACATTATGAGTTGGAGAATAATGAAACGGTTAGCACAATTGGCATCTGTGACAAATGTATCCAGATCGGTTACTGTTGGCATCCCTAGGGTTATTGACACAAGGTTTTAAATAGGATAAAATATGATTTTTAACTAGAATTGATTATCTTCAAATTGCAATTAAAATTGTTTAATCAAAATTTTGCTTTAAAAATTTGATTTATTTCTAAACAAAAATTGAAAAATTAAAGACTTGAACAAATTGTTTAAGATTGTTAGTAATCAAAAATTGAATATAATTGATCTGTTTTGTTTTCCTTTTTTCTCCTTTTCCTTATCCTGTCCCTTATCTTCTTCCTACTTTCCTGTCTCTGTTTTCCGGGATATGCTACCAACTTGGACGAGTCCTGAAGACACCACAACTGAAGACTCCACCACAACTCTACAAAGGGGTGCTCTTGACAACGATCGTGAGTCACGGGGTGGTGTAAGGGTCGGTCCGAAGTTCCCCTCGATTTTGCCTCCCGACCGTCGTAAGGAGACCGCGATTACCCCCACCCAGGCTGACTCTGAACAGTGGTTTCCTGGCCCGACCAAGGTGGATGCTCATGACTGTGTGCTTTTGTATTGTGTTCACTGGACTGTGCTGTCATGGCACCAACCAGAGGTTGTGTTGTACCACCAACTGAGGACTGCTTGACCGTACCTGTCTCCTGCAGCACCACACAATGGTCCATAAATCTTCCCACCTCTTGGCCAGAGGCCACTCGCTTTGGAGAAGGACTATGAAAGAGCGACTCTCTGAGAAAGAGCCTTTGAGATCTCTCCACTGATGAAGACCCATCTACCCCCTGGAGAAGACCCCTGAGATCTCCCCACGGATGAAGACTCGTCTATTGGATGACCTGTGAGGACGCCCGTCTCGTCTGTTGGTAGCTATTTCCCCATCCCTTTCTTTCCTTCCCCTCTCCCTATACTTTGTTTCCTGTACCTCTCCCCCTTACAGTAACTGAGTTGTTGGCATTTGATGAAATGCATTGCTGTTGTTGAATAAACTGATTTTCTGCTGTTGAATAAACTGCTTTTGTCCCCTATACTTTGCCTGTTTGCACCTTTTAGATCAAAACAACCATCACGACCCCCGCTCTGTATTAATAGTGGACTGTGACAGGGGTGAGCTCTGGCCACAAGACCTTCTCGTCCTAGCAACAGTTCTCTGTGAAGGGCGCAGGCGAAAAGTTTTCATTTTACATTTGAACTGCGAGAGAGGCAGACTGTTGCACGGATCTCTGAGAACAAAGGTGCACGCCCTAGGCGGGCTTGGGCAGAAGCAGCGTTCTCGAGCACTTGGCTGCCGGCCCACTGCTGGCTGTGTGGCACCTCTTCAGCGGCTTCTGGCCGCGGGGGAGTGAAAGCTGCGCCAGGAGTGGGCGAGGGCCGTGAACAAAGCCGCACAAGTACCGTGCTTGTGTGTACTACGATACAGGCAGCTAGGAGAGGAAGGTGGCTGCCTCTTGCTTGCCTTCCCACATGACCCTAGCAGTCGAAAGGAGCAAGCTGAAGCTCTGCTGCTTGTGCTGCTCCTTGGTTCCACTTGCAGCAGGCTGTGGACACATTGGCGGTCACTTCTAGGCCCCGACTTGCAGAGAGCACCACGGTAAATGCCACGGAGAAGGGAAATACAGAGTGCAGCGACGAGCTGGACGTGGCTTACGTGCAATAAGTAGAAAGTGAACCCAGGCACTGCCTCTTCAATCTGGCCCCCTCTGCTCTGGTAGCAACTTTTGCCCGTCGGCAAAGGGAGCTGCGAGTATGTAGAATGGAGGGCAGCGAGACGCCGTGTGTTATGCGCTGTTTCAGGGCTGCTTGACAGAGGGCTACTTTAAGAAGGCCTTCTTCTTCCTGTCGACCTTCTCTCTTCGCTCTAAATGCATGGAGTACACCACAGCAATGGTGTGAGGAAGGGCACAGCCCCAGCTTTTGCCCTGCCGTGCCTGTGCTGCGCCTTTAGCTGCACACCAGTACAATGGTATTTCTTACCCGCAAGGTAAAAAAGGCGTTAGTGTAGCCTCAGGAATGGCAAGTGCCTAGGCATTAAGTTGAGAGACCACGTATGAGGGAGTCTTTAGTGGTCTCCTCCCCCATGGCGCAGGTGTATTCTCATTCTCCTGCTGAACTGAAAAGTCCAGGAATGGCAATTCTGGCCTGCCTTGTGCAGGGACAAACACAAATGTGGGGCTATGATCCTCTGTTCCGGAGCTCTGCTTCCAGGTGTGTATGCCGCCAGGAGCCGGCAGCAGCCACCGAGGACACTGTGGATTGTGGATGAGGCTGGGCTGGCCCCCCGGCTCCCGTTGGTCTGAGAGCAGCAAGAGTGGCAGCCGAGCAGCATCGCCTCAGGCCACATGGGGGGCGGGGAGAGAGCTGGGAGTGACCCTGAGTGACACCTGGAAGCGATAGCCGTAGGGCCCGGATGGCCCGCGGTGGCATCGAGTTTCACGGGTAGGAGACTGCTAAGCTGCTTTGAAAGCTGGAGCTCCTCTGCTCTAGGGCAGACTGGAAGAGCTGAGGTTGTCCAATCTGGAGAACAGAAGGTTCCAGGGAGAACTTCAAGCCCCTTGCAGCGCCTGCTGGGGCTGCAAGATAGATGGGGAGGGACTTTGGAAAAGGGTCTGGACTCGGAGGACACGGGGGAATAGTTCCAAACTGCCAGAGGGCAGGGGTAGATGGGATATTGGAAAGGAATTCTTCCTTGTGTGGGTGCTGAGGCCTGGCACATGTTGCTCAAAGAGGCTGTGTGGGAGCCCCATGGCAGGAAGTGTCCAGGGCCAGGCTGGAGCAGACATGGAGCAACCTGGACTAGTGGAAAAGTGTCCCTGCCCATGTCAGGATGTGGGAAGAATATAATCTATCTCTAAGGTCGCTTCCAGTCCAAACCATTCTGGGATTCTAGGATTCATGGAAGACCCTTTTCCAAGTGAAGTGTTGTCTCTTGGCTCCCAGGTTGGAGTTGCCAGTTCTTCTGGAAGCAGGCCTCGCCAAGCAGCTGTGATGAGCCATGGGTTCTCAATTGGACAAGTGTGATATACTTGCAGAGAGGAAGGCTGCAGACACATCTTCAAGGCCCAGGTAAAACAAGCAAAGGATTGAATAAAAGCCAAAGGTTGGTTGTGTTAGTCAGTTTGCTGGCTGTTGAAATGGCCCCAGGTCATTTTCAGCATTTCTAATTTGGATTTGTTTGAGTAAAAAATGAATGTGTTACCTCCAGCGTAGGCTCTCCAATGCATCTCCATGTGATCCCATCTCTTTGTTGTATATCAGGTTCTATTAACTGAAGACAGAATCATAACACAGTAGTAACACATTTAGAGGTGTAGTTAGCCAGCTTCAGGAGTTTTCAATTCTGCTGTTGACTTTTCTGGTAACTGTAAGCAAGGTAACACAATCCACTTACTCCACTTTTCCTCTCTGAGGAAAAGATGATCTTTTTTTTTTTTTTTTTCTCATTTGGTAAATAGCCTAGAATGAAGAGAGTTATGCATGTGGCATGTAGGATTCATTTTTTTACCATTCTCTTCTGCTGTCTTTCGCGTACAAGTTTTTTGAAATTTTTTTTGTCGCTGTTCTCCATTCAGTAGGTTTAGAAAGAATTCTAATTGTTGAGATGATGGTTCTTTGAAGGCTCACTTAGCCCACCTTTTGGGTGAAGGAAAGAAGAAGACAAGGTCCTCTAAGACGAGTAAAAAGCATACTTTAAAGAGACATGCAGAGATGTCTGCTGATGCCATGCAATTACCGTGTAATCAGCAGAAATGTGTTGGAAAAACACCCATCAGTGACTTCACAAGAAAGCCACACTCAAGACAGGTAAAGAACAGAAGCATAAAACCCCAAAGGTATGAAATGGACAGATTTTCATTGGGCATGAGCAACTCCTGAATTCTTGGTTCTAGAACTAGGGGCTTGTAATAAATAGACTGTCTCCTTGCCAAACGTAAATTTGGTGTAATGACCTGCTCACTGCCCGTTGAAGTGCAGGGCTAGTAGACTAATATTTGCCATGGCAGGCCTATTGTATGGCTTTGCGGTTAAAAAGAAATTGGTTTTGCTCATAGCAATCTAGATATGTACCCTGTCTGACACCTATCTTTTAGGCTCTATTTCCAAGTAAATGGTTTCCATGATGATGCAGTAAGTTTATGTCATGAACAGGAATGAAGTGATTGCATGCATCCTTTTTTACCCTAAGCCAGCTGCTGAATAATGAGACAGAGACTCTCACTGACGCCAAGGAGTGCCCAAGCTTTTGGGAAAAGCACTGGGAAGATAAAGCCTATTTCCACATTTCTAGCTAGCATCTACTTCAAAGTTCATGGGTTTGTTCATCTTTTAGAGCTGTTCTAGATGTCTTTGTAGTTTACATGTACTAAATGTAGCAGGTGTTGCTTTCATGCCGTCCTAATAGATTTGAATTTGCGATCTATTGAGGCTTCAATGTCTCAGAAGAAGCAATGTTGATTCTTTGAATTCTATTCTTGAATGTGAGAATGATACTTATGTACTTAATGAATTAATTAAATCGAATTCACTTGAATGGAAAAATTGTCTTGTTCATGTAGATTTTAACTTGAGAAATTGATATTTGAGTTCTACTTTTCATTGTTGTTTCTTTTCTATGTTTGATTGCACAGATAGCAGATGTACTGACCAAGTATTCTGTGAAACTGGAGGAAATGACCTTCCTCTTGGCAGCTGATGTTCACAAGCTCATTAACGCTAAGGCCATGGTAAATGTTTTACCTGGGGCAAGATAGCAGTCTGAATATTCCTAGAATGTCTTTCTTTCCCCAAATGAAATTCATTTTTTCTGCCTATCAATCACTGAAATATAGAATAAATTTCTACTTGGCAGGGTATTGGTTATCATTTGTGTTCTTTTCTCCCCTCATTTTCTGTAGAAGAGACTATTTTTGTTTGTTTTTGCATGTCGTATGCTGCTTCTACTTCTGGTTTTCTTTTTTAATACACAGAATGTAAAGAGAGCACTGCTGGATAATGAGAGGGCAACTGCCAAGCTACTCTTGAATCAAATGAAATCAGAGCTTGAGAAAGAAAAATGGCATCAACTGAAATGGCAAGGGAGAGTCAAGGACTGGAAGCTCATGCAAAAGAAGTGTGTAGTTCAGAGTTTCAGGTCAGAAATGTGGCAGTCTTCTTTTGGACAATGAGCAACATAAAGTGGCTAGTGTTCACTTTTGGTTTCCTATCAAAGCATTACTTGATCATTTTTTCTTTCAACGTGATATCACGTATGATATCACATATATCATGTGATTCCATTCTACATATCTACTTTCCATCCTGCAGAGAATTTATGGCAAGTGAAGAAATACACAATCCCCCAACTGTGAATATGGAAATGGAAAAGCTGATAAAGGAGCAGATGGTACTCAGTGAACAGAGACTGAAGGTTTTGCAATATATCGGGTATGGCAAAAGAGGGTATAGCATAAAGGAAAACAATTGTTGCTGGAGTTAATGAAGGACTTGGCTACAAAATGCACTTTGCTTCCTCTCATTGTGTGATTGCTAAATGCAGCAGTAAAGCAGGGACTACATCTATTTCTGTACAGCTCTTTTGAATGGAGAAAATGCATTCTTGATTTTCAGTGCCCCAGCTACACTTAATAGGTGGCGATCAGGCTCTAAAAACGGAGGAATGGAGAAGTAAATATTGAGACATAGTAGAAATGGGCAAATATGGGTGGAGAGCTAGAAGTTGGTGCTTTTGTCAAGGCATTTTTTTCTCCATGGCGTGGGATTTTATTTGCGTAATAAATTAAGAGAGGAGTCTGGTGTTGCGGGTTGAATGCTTCCCTTTTTCTTTCTGTGGAATTTCTCCCATTGTTATGCTAAGTAATTGTGGCTACACCTTAAAACGACAGATAATGTTCTCTCGTAGGGGGGTGGCTGGAGGGGGAAGGGGGGGGGAACCGGAAAAGGAAAGGTGGGATAGGGGGGTCTGGAGCGGGGAACTCTCTCTCGCTTGGCTCCTGGAGTGGGAAGACAACCTGGGCTCTGCTCTGGCATCTTCCCCTGTCATCCCAGCGCTGAGATCCACGCTCCCTGCCTTTGGACATCGCTCTGCTGCTCTCCCAGCCCACCCTACTACCTCCGGACACTCTGCTGAGCACCACGACCGACACCGTGAGGGGGGAGTAACTTTCCCCATCCCCTCTCTCCCTTGGGCCGCGGCCGCCATCACCCAGCCCTCTTCAACTGCGCGGGACCTGCCCTGCCCCCACAGCACCGGTAACAGCACAGGGAGACGGCCTGCGGCCAGAAGGGACTGGAGCGGAGCTAGACTGTTTCTGTTGCCAATTTTTATAGCTGTTGTTGTTTTTTCTGCTTTGTTAAATACCAGTAAAGAACTGTTATTCTCATCCCCATATCTCCTGCCTGAAGGTGTCTGAATTGGACCTAAAATAATTAAAAGGGAGGGGGGTTGCACTCTGCATCGCAGAAAAGGGGCTCCTGCCTTTCCTTAGACCATACCTGTCTTTCAAACCGAGACATCTGGATAGAAATTGAACGTTGCTACGTTTGAATATCCATCCTGAACACAAGACGCATTGGTGTGGGTGCAATGCATTACGATCTTTACAGGGAGGTTTTTTATGGTGGATGTAGGAACAAGGTAGATGACAGTTAGTTCCTTATCGGGCAGTAAACAGTTGGCCTTGAACAACAACAATCTCAGGTTTATTATCATTGCCAAGATGGCTGTAAATAAAAGAAAGCCCAGTAGTATGGATATTCGGATTCATAATTTTATATTTGAAGTACTGAGTGGTTTGTATTTTAGGATACCTGACTCTTGTTTCCTACTTTGATAGCACCTTGTTGCCTCCAACACGTGCCAAATCTGATGGAAACGAATGGTGCAGAACTATGGAGAATTGAAACAAAAGTCTAGGTAGGTCGGGAAATCCTAAGAACAGTCTGGAATTCACGCAATATTTTCTTTTCTCCCGGGCAACGATGAGGCAGACATTTGCTTTGAGAGTGCATGTTTGCTCTATTCTTTGTTCCGTGTGTTCCCACATACCTTCTCAGTTGCTTGGAGGTGGCAGTAAGAGCCAAAGAAGCTGCCTGTGGCATGGCTTTCCTTTGGCCTGTACAAACACCTGTGCATGGTGAGATTTAGGAGGATCTGGCTAGGTTAGAATGAATCTGGGGGAAATCAAAAGTTAATTTTGACATGGATCCCTTCTCAATCATACAAAAATACTCCTTTTTAACTCTTGGAGAAGAAGAGGGGAAGTATGAGAAGAGGAGGGGAAGTATTGGAGATACTTCCTTTCTCTGTGTCCTTGCGGCATGCCTTCCCTCTCTGTGTCTGCCTTCTCTTGCTCCAGAGCACATCCTGTTGGGATGTTTGTAGCCGGTATGGCAGCAAAGAAGTTGGTTGCAATTGTAAGTACCTTGCTACTTTGAAGCATAATGATAAAGAGCTGTGTATGAAAATGTCTTGATTTCTTTGGCTGGTATTGTTTGGTGTCTGTAGACAAAGGTCTGTAGGCACTGCTGGCATCTGTTCCGTGTGCTGGGATTCAGCACGTGGCCTCTGTCATGTTTCCATGTCACACTGCATTATGAAAGATTGGAATTTTGACTGTGGTCAGTTCCATAGCATTCAGACAGCCCTAATGTGGAGTGCGTGGAGAAAATGAGCATCCAGTATTAGCTGGTCGAGGGCAAATGTCAGGAGAAATGGCAGATGTGCAAGTTGAGTGCCACAGCTTTTGGCTGTGATAGCCGTGGTCCAATGTGTCATTAGAGTGAAATGCGTCTGAGGATGCACCAAACATTGAGATAACAAGTGGAATTCCTTTTTAACCTCCTCCTTACTCTGTTCAAAAAGTAAGCCATCTGTTTGGTTTCACAGTAGTAGTTGGTATTTTTACTTGAAATGTGGAAAAGTTGTAACAAATGCCGGTAATGAAGGGAGTGCTGTCCTACATGAAATCAGTATTTCTTCTGTGCATGTCAATACTTTGTTCTTCTTTTCCTTCAGATGACCGTGCTGGATATGAACATTTGCACAGCTGAAGATGCTGTGGCCATAATACAGGTAGAAACATAAAAACAAGGGTGTGCTATAAAGACACGACTTCTTAATGCAAAGAGCCCTCTGAAATTCCAAATACCTGCTATAAAATTAAGAACGTAATCTTTGACTTTTAGATGGGAATTTCTACTCTTCAGTTTCATTCTGTCAGGTCCATTTTTGCTAACTGCTTGATTCATGCTGAATGGACATTCCTGTCTTATTCTTGGTATGGCAACAGTGATAGAGATCACTGCTGCTTTCGGTAGAAAGTGGCTGCAAGTTGCTATGACGAGATCTTGTGCAAGTCTAGAGTCTGATTGGATGTGAGGGTCTCATTGTTTCATCAACCAACTTGGGGTGGCAGTGTCAGAGGTGTTCCTTATCTAGGAAGATTTTCATAGGCGATGAGTTTTCTGAGGTAGCTTTCTCTTCTGGGTGTAGGATATATGTGCATAATTAACTTCCTTGAATCCTAAATAGTTGGGGAGATGTTAGTATCGACGAAACCATTTTTACTAGCTTTTTTATGTGGCCTTAGATGTTGAAAGTGTTCTGGGTACAATTTTAGAAAAAAGGAAAACGGTGAGCTGTGAGGAAGAGCTGAAGGAGTATTTGGAGAACACCCTTTCTTCTTGAGATCAAATTAGAACAAGGTATGAATTTTGTATCGTCAACTTAAAAGGTAGAGCATCTTTGAACATTGGTTGTACTACTTAGGCCTTGTTTTAATGCTGTTGTGTGAAGGCATGGAAAAAGAGTGCTTTTCACTTCATGTAAGAATATAGAATAACGTCCCTACTGAACAAGGTTAAGGCAAATAATGCCCACGGTTTAGGAATGGGACAAAGGAAGACTGCTATCATTCAAAAACCATAGCACATCAGTATTACTGTGCATACCATCACATCCATGCCTTATTCAGAAGGTAAAAAGAGTAGTGCAGATTCTTGGATCACCGGAATCAGAACTTGGTCTGCACCATCATCTCTTCACTCATAGATTCGATCTAATTCAAAGTTCTAGGAACTCAGAAGTTTAAGATAGTCAAGCACTTGCAACTTAAAAAACCATCTAAAAATTGGTACTATATCGCTCTCCTTCCTGAAGATCTTAGCAGCAGCTCTGAAGCCATAGAGGAAGCAGCACTGTTCACACATCCAGGAGGTCTTTTGAGGCTTTTTCTCGGCCCTAAAATGGGGTTCTTCACCCTTCCTCCGGTCTAGCTCAGGTGTTAGGGTGATGGCTCCCGGGGCCCTTGCCTCATGGACTTAAGTAAGATAACAAAAGAGGCTCTTTTCCCTGATGAAGTTACAGCGTTTATTTCTCATGGGTAGCGAGGAAAAGAGGCAGCAAGAGAAAAAGAGGCAGAGGTCAGGGGGCACAAATCTTTTCTAGGGTCTGAAAAGGGGGGCAGGGAGAAATTGGATCCCAGCCAGCCCGGTATGGCCAGGAGGGGAGAGGGACGAAGCTACAGGGCATAGCAGGGGTCACGGAATGTACCATTTCAAATGCATCTAGAAATGCAACATCTCCCGGTTTTTTGTTTAACAAAGTTGAAAGAAGGATATTAGTTTCATTCTAATTATGGTTTTGCCCACCACTTGCAGTTGGTGGGAGGGTTCGATTGTTTGAAGTTTTTCATATCTATGTGATTGACTACTGAGGTAGAGGGAATGAGACCATTAATAGCCTTGAAAACTAAGTGACGTAGGATCCCGAACGCCATTATTACAAGAAAAATAATAACAAAAATTAACATAATTGTTTTGACTATAGATGTCCACCACCCTGTGAGTCCTCAGCCTTTGAACAGTCCATTGAACCAATCTTCAGATTCTTGATTCACTTGTCCGATAAAGTCGTTCATGTTTCGTAGAGCAGCATGGATGTTAGGAGCTCTCGAGGTCAGGTCCATACAGCAAAGTCCTTCAAATTCCTGGCACTCATGTCCGTGTAGTAGTAAGAGAAAATCTATAGCAGCATGATTTCGTAGTGTGGCCTGCCTGGTAATTTCCTCGTCTTCTAGGAGGGAACTGATTGCGGTGCATGTTAAGTTTGCCTGTTTGTCTACCCAACACTCTAGGTGGCCCAATTCGCCTAGAGCTTTAGCTGCTGCAACCCACGGAAGAAACAGGGACACAGCAATTCTTTTGGACTTGGCCCAATGGAAAATTTCAGAATCACAGTTTGGGTCCATATTGTCTGCACTTCTTTTTTGGATTTTATTACCCGATTTGTTTTTGTGCATCCAATCGTTAATTAAGGTTTCGTTGGGTGCCAACAGGGACAACCGACCGAAGGTGCATGGCCCTCCTAAGAGCCGAGAAGGGATCCCTGCCCACGCCCGGTCCCCACAAATTAAGAACAATCCCTTTGGGAGGCTTTTGGGGATTGAATAAGTTGGGGTATCAGCGGCAATATGGCTTACAGTATTGCAACACGTTTTGGCAGTGAATTCCCCACGATATTGCATTATGTTGTGGAATTATTTTATGCTAGAAGGTTTTGGGAAGATCCTAAAGTGAATGCAATATTGTGCTGGGTAGGAACCTAGCAGTTCTAATTCTTGGGGTTCCTGAGCTGCTTTGGGCAAACTTGGCAGCAACTCCTCTATGGGGTTTTAACTTACTCCAGCTTGCTGCCTATGATTTTTGTGTGATGAAATGGTGTGTGACTCAGGAATTTCATTGGACATTTGTGTTTCAAAACTGGCTGAATATTCTCCAGCCTTCAATGGGATTCCTACCAGGCAGGTGGACATAGGGTTTGCTGTTGCTGCTGTGGACAGACATATGTTTTCTTGTTGGAGCGTCTGTGCCAGGGTCACCCAAATGTTCTGACGTGGTTGAGGGACGATCCATGCAGCTGCCAGACTGTTCAGTGTTAACAGGAAGACAGCTTGGATGGGGTTCATCACAGGACTGAGAGAAGAGAAGCTTTTCTCGAGAAGGAAAGACAAACATTATAAAACCTGTTAAAAGTCTCTATCTGCCGGAATGTCATCCTTTAGGAGGATTTCTTTTTCTTTTTTCAGGTGGCCTATTCTTTTTGAAACCATAGCCACCTGCTCCTCGTTCTCCTCAGTTGGAGCAGGATGTTTGGGGACATACGGTTTTACCCATTTTGGGGAATCCACCGAGGGCCTGAGGGAGTGGATACGTACACATAGCCACACCCCCAGGTAACGAGCTAATAGGGACCTTTGATTTTCCAGGTTTCTGGGTCCCTAATCAAAACTGGAGGATGTTGGGATAACTTGAACTGTTTACCACTGTTAAAGTGACGTACCACAGGTGGACTCATGTTCTCAAATGAACAATTCAGGAAATTGAGAGTAAACATGGCTTTGCAGAGCTTCTGCTGTGGAGACATCCACACAGTTGAACTGCTCTGTTTAGCCAAAACCTGCTTGAGCGTCTGATTGGCTCGCTCAACTACACCTTGGCCTGTGGGGGAGTGAGAGGTGCCAGTTTTATGTTCCACTCCCCACTGCTGGACGAATTATAGGAACTCCTTGGACTTATACGCTGGGCCCTTATCAGTTAAGATTTCCTTAGGGATCCCCAATACTGAAAAGGCTTGCACTAGGTGTTTTTTGGCGTGCATTGCCCTTTCTCCTGCATGGGCAGAGGTGTAGACTGCACCTGAATATGTGTCAATGCTAACATGCACATATTTGAGGCGACCGAAACTAGGAATGTGTGTGATGTCTGTCTGCCATACCTAACTGCCTAGACCTCGGGGGTTTACCCCCATGCCCATTGAGGGCATGGTGTGCAGCTGACAGTTGGGACAGGTGGCCACAATGGCTCGAGCCTGACTCCATGTTAGCTGGAACTGACACATTAGACCTGGTGTATTCTGGTGATACTGCTGGTGGCTCAGCTTTGCCTGTTGGAAGATGTCAGGAAGGCGTACTTGTTCTGCTGGAATTGCAAGGGAGTCTGCCTGACGGTTCCCTTCTGCAATTTCACCTGGCAAATCTGGGTGTGACCTCACATGCATCACATAGAACGGGTGTTCTCTATGAGAAATCAAATAAATTAGTTTGGAAATCAACCTGAAAAGCTGCTCATTCTCGATGTCTCTGAGCACTGCCTGCTCCGCCCTGGACACTACTCCTGCTACATAGGCTGAGTCTCTTACCAAGTTGATTGGCTCTGAGAACTTCTCAAAGGCTCTCACAAGTGCTGCCAGTTCAGCTACCTGGGGTGATCCTTCCACAAACTGAACTTCCCAATGCTGAGTCTGAGGATTTCTCCAAGTCATCACCAACTTGAGGGACGCCCCAGATGCATCCGTGAACACTGTGAGAGCTTTGAGTGGTCTCTGACTCCTCTCCTCACGAGGAATGAGGTGGAATTCCTCATTAAACAGCTTGTGAGACACGGCATGGACTGATATTTGTCCTCTGAAGGCGTCCAGGGCTAATTGGAGACTGGCATTGCTCTGGAGCAAGTGCTCAAACATCTCTTTATTCAATCTTTCAGGAGAGTTCCTCCCTCCTCAGACAGTTTGACTGGGAGGTGAATACATGTGAAGTCACAAACAGCTAGTTCATACAGTGTCATCCTTGCTTTCCAAATCAGCTGAGCTATCATTTCTTGTGGCTAAGTGATAGTTTTGGATCTGCGGTGGGAGAGGAAGACCCACTCTATGATTAAGAGTGACTGTCTCTGCTCCTTGATCCATTGGAATATTAACCCGTGTAAGTGTGGCAGTTTTCATAGGACAATGAATTTGAAATGCAGCTCGGGCTGGTAACGGTGAGCTTGCCTCTCTCCTAAAGTCTTTTGTACCTTTTCGATTGCTGTCTTTGCCTCTGGGGTCAGTTCCCTGGGAGAAAGCAGCTCTCTCTCCCCCTTCAATAAATTGAAGAGCGGTTCTAGGTCTCCATTAGTGATGCCTAGCCAGGGCCTAACCCAATTCAATGACCCACACAGGGAATGGAGATCTGCTAAGGTTTTGGATTACAATTAATTTCCAATTTCTGCGGAACAATGGTCCGTGCAGTAATTTCCAACCCCAGGTGCTTCCAAGGTGGCATCCTTTGGACTTTGTCCTCCTGCAATTCACATCCAGCAGAGGTTAAAACTTTAACCACTAGGTCAAGTGTGTCTTGGAGTAGAGAGTTATAGGGGGCACACACAAGCACATCATCCATGTAATGAAGGATGATGGCCTCCCCTCTCTGGGCACTCACCTGGGACAGCAATGAGGCCACATGGCACTGGCAGATGGAGGGACTACATTTTAATCCCTGGGGCAAAATTTTCCAGTGATAGCGCTTCATTGGGGCTTCTCGATTGATGGTAGGAACCGAGAAGGCGAACCGTGGGACATCCTCTGGGTGTAGGGGAATATGGAAGAAACAGTCCTTGATGTCTAGAACAGCCAATTGCCAATCTCTAGGAAGCATTGTTGGAGAAGGCATTCCAGGTTGGAGAGACCCCATCCATGTCCTCAATTACTTTGTTTATTTCCCGGAGGTCGTGGAGCAGCCTCCACTTGTCCTTCCCCGGTTTCTTTATCACAAAAACCGGGAAATTCCACGCACTTGTGGTCTCCTCTATGTGGCCTTTAGCCAATTGCTCCTCCACAAGCTCCTCAAGCGCCTTGAGCTTCTCCTTACTCATCGGCCACTGTGCTACCCACTTTGGGGTATCATCTAGCCATTTCAACTTTTGGGTAGGGCGCTCTACAGTGGCTGCCTCTAAAAATCCCGAGGAGTCTTAGGAATGATCAATTTTACCCCCCACTGGGACATGGTGTCTCTCCCCCATAGAGGGCATTTTTAGTCTGTAACAAATGGACGGATGCTAGCCAATTTTCCATCCGGCCCCTCAATTTGTATGATGCTTTTTGATATTTTTGCCAATTTGACTCCTCCTACACCCTGGATTCTGCCTGCCACAGGCTGAAGTTCCCAATGTGACGGCCACATCCTTTCGGGTATGATAGTCACATCAGCACCTGTGTCCAGTACCCCCTCCACATGGAGGTGATCTGATCCACTGGTTAGGTTGCATGCCAGAGAAGGTTTGTCCTCACCCACCACTTCTGCCCAGTAGACTTCAGGTGATTTTCCATCTACTGGGACCTCCTGTGGAACAGGAATGGCCTGGGCAAGGATTTGTCCCTCAACCAGGTAATATGGTGGTAGAGGACATCGTGCCAGGAGAATGAGGCCAGTTATGCTTCCCTTGATGGTCATGGGAGCTACCTCAATCTCTGGGGGTGTGTGTGCTGTGTCCCCGACAACAAAGTACTCACTGTCCAGTTTCATGTGTTTTAACGTCACGTCCTGTGTACTGTTAGGTAAGTCCACTGTAATGACTGTCCAATCAGGTGACCTGAAATGAAAACCTTTGTTAGTCACAAGCCTAAAACGGCCTAGTGGCTTCCAAACCTTGTTAATTAAACATTTAATATTTTCATTGCCATGCATCCCCACACCCTCTATCCCATCCTCCCCCTTTTTGTTTATTAAGAGAGAGTCTTTTGCGAGTGTGGAGCCCACAGTATTTATAACCGAGCGCGCTATTGTGTTAATGGCGGGTACGCACTGTAAAGCGAGTTTTTTTGTTTGTTGGTCTTCTTCTGTTTCTGGTTGTGTGGACAGTCTCTGGCGAAGTGTCCTGCCTGCTTGCACTTGAAGCAGATGATGTGCTGCAGCTGCTCTGGTGACATTGGTTGCTTCTTGGCTTCTGGTGTTACAGCTGCCATGGCTTTTGGGCGTGCCAGTCCTGGATTTCTCTCGTGTCCACTGAGCAGTTCTGCTTTCCTGGTGCAGGCTTCTATCATCTGTGCTAAGCTAGGTGCTGGCTCTAGGGGAAGGCCAAGAATAACCTTATGGCAGGTTTCATTAGCATTCCTTTGTGCCATCTCTTTAATTAATTCAGCTTGTACCACAGGATCAGACACCTGTCTTTCCACTTGCGCACGAAGGCGGTCCACAAACTGTGAGAAATTCTCAGAAGCAAACTGTTTAATGTTAACATAACTGCCTTTAGTATCTACTGTTGGTAATTGATTAAAAGCCTTTTCTGCAACATTGCATATTTTATCCAGGACAGACTTGGAGAGTACTCTGGTTTGGCTTTCGGGGCAATGCCAATCCTTTTCCCCACATAGGTGTTCATATGTTATGTCATTATTATCAGCATCTTTTGCATCATCTGAGCTTTTTAAAAGCTCTAGTAAAAGCACTTTCAAAGATCTTTTCCACAGGCTTTCCCATAGATCATATTCTGAAGGAGTTAACAGACATCGGAAAAGCTCTTTGATATCATATGGAACCAGTTCGTTTGAGTTAAAGGTGGCTCTCATCATGCCTTTAAAGATTTCACTATTTCTACCAAATTCTCTCTGTACTTTACAAATTTCCTTTTTTATCTTGATAGGACAAAGGTTGATAACTTCTTCTACCATTCCTCTTACCAAGATAAACTACAGGAGCAACTGATGGTATATACTCTTTTCCCAGGTGTTGACTATCAGGGCTGGGCATCCCCCCGTACCTGGCCCGGGAGGCTGCCCACCCCCCCCCCCCCCCCACCACAGGGACACCATTCGTCCCGCAGGGGCAGTGAGGTGATCCCTCCCCACCCCCACCCGCACCGGCACTGAACTCAGCAGGGGCTCCACTGCCCTTCCCTACCCCTCAGCAGCTTGGAGGGAAGGAATGTGAGACCGGAGCGGGGGAGGGGTGGTGGGGACCAGGGTTCCAACACCTGTGGGCGGGGTCGCTGGGTGCCCTGCAGGGCAGGGTCTTGAAGGGGGGAGGGGGCGGTGGAGCCGAGGGCAGGGATGAGTTATGGGAGGGGACAGGCTTAGGGGCAAAGAACGGACGATGTAGAGAGTTGTGGGATGAAGGAGGAAACACGTAGCTGCCACCATATGCGACCTCCCCTAAGGGCTGTATCGCATGGCCAGAGCTATCTGGGACCCTGACACCTTCAGGCGTAGCCACGTGGCCGTTACCCAGCGGGGAAGGGAACAAGGAAGGAGTGCTGACAATTTTTGAAAAATTTTCAGAACCGGGATACCGGGGAGGACCCAGGGACTCAGAGCAGCCACAGCCGTGCTGGGCGACTGCACCCCTCAGGGAGACCCGTGGGTCCCCTCCAGGTCCGGGTTATAGGGTTTTGGGGAAAGGGAAGGTGAATCTGAACCGTTTTGCTGCTGCTGTCTGTTGTTTTCTGTCTGAATTAAAAGTTTCCGAATTTGTAAGAAAATCGGGAGGAATACAGAAGTTGTTTTATCTCCATTTTCCACTTTTAAAGTTAATAAATCCCCTATTTCATCCCAAAATGAAATCGAATTTATATTTTGCAATTCAAGGTCAGATATTTCAACACACAAGCAGCTGGCAAAACGGGCTAATTTTTTCTTAGATATTAAAACATTTCCTGAACTTAATATTTCCCTTAGTTGGTTTCTTATACTCTTTTGTAAGGCAGATTGCTGTAAGCCCATGATGTTTAGTAATTTGCCACTATATCTACCCCACTACAGTTAAAAACACAGGAAGAGAGCTAGTTGTTAAAACATGCCAGGTACACTACGGTTTTCAGGCTTTACTGGATGCGGAGCCAATGTTAATTTTGCCGTTTCCGTCTTTAAAACCCACGTGGTGCCTGCGCGGCTGTAGGGACCGACCCCGCCACAAAAACCCGCAAAAACCGCAAAAAAAAGCAAAAGAACCTCTGTGCCACCGCTTTGAAACCGATCAAAGCTGCTTGCATGCTGCTGCGCCTGGGTGATTGCGTCCAGCCTTCCACAGTCCGTGTGCCACACCACGTGGCCGTGGGCAGACTGAGCCGGGCGCACGCCGTGCACACGCCCTCGCCACCTTTCCTTCCGAGAGCTGCACCGTGCCAGCCAAATGCCACCGGTGAGACCCCACCGCGGAGCTCCAGGAACCCACCCACCGCGAAAGGAGGCCTCCACTCACCATTTTTTTTCTTGCAGGCAGAGGCGTCTGAGTAACTGCAGTGGGTCTATGTCCAGAACCGACCTGCCTGGGCTTCTGACAGGCTCCCAGTTCGTACTTAAAAGTCTTCGAACTGCACAAAATGCAGCTAAAAGAACTTTAAGCTAGTTGATCAGCTCCAAGGCTTCCTGAATCCTGAAAATAGGAGTCACAGCCAAAAGTGGGGTGCTCTGTAGAGACCATTCACGTTGAGTGCCAACTGAGGCTTTTTCTCGGCCCTAAAATGGGGTTCTTCACCCTTCCTCCGGTCTAGCTCAGGTGTTAGAGTGATGGCTCCCGGGGCCCTTGCCTCATGGACGTAAATAAGATAACAAATGAGGCTCTTTTCGGTGATAAAGTTACAGGGTTTATTTCTCGTGGGTTGCGAGAAAAAGAGGGAGCAAGAGAAAAAGAGACAGAGGTCAGGGGGCACAGATCTTTTCTACGGTCTGAAAAGGGGGGGCGGGGAGAAATTGGATCCCAGCCAGCCCTGTATGGCCAGGAGGGGAGAGGGACCAAGCTACAGGGCCTAGCAGGGGTCACGGAATGTACCATTTACAATTCATCTAGGAAATGCAACAGTCTTTCCTACCTGCTCGATCAGAGGCACATTAGAAGAGCAGTAAGAACCTGAGGGGCAGATGCACATACCTTCACACACCTCGCAGTGGGACTGTGGTTAGAGCTGGAGGTTTGACCCTCTTCCTAATAATTTGAGCCTTTAAAACAAAGCCAGAGGTAACAGACCAAGTGAAAATATAACGCCAGGTTGCAGAAAGAGAATGTTACCTATCTGAACACATACATAAATTCCCCATCATTCTCTTTGTTTAGGAGACCAAGCCAATGTCCGTGTAAATAAAAACAAGTGTGAATATTGATTTTTCTTGAATCAAGACTCAGCTCTATATCCAAGTCAATGGCCAATAAACCAGAAAGGCTCCGCTGAGCACAGTGCAGAACTAACATGGAAGACAGTAATTTGACCTCTTATGTAAGCAGTGTTGGAATGGTTCCCCATCCAAAAGGAAGGATGTCAAATACGTCTTTGGAAATATTTTAACTTCTGTGCATTTCTTTCTTTGTAATGAACTAATCTCTAACAAGCCAGGACATGATTGTGTTCAGTAGAAACAGATCAATGGCAATATTTAGCCTAAAGGTTTTATGAGATTGATCAAGAAGTTCGATTTAGATTTAAAGGCACTGTAGTCATATGTAATTTTATTTCTCTCCGTACTTGAGTTTCTTAAACAGGGACCCTCAATTGGACAGGAACGGGACACTGAAGCAAATTGTAATGGATGACGTAATGGCTTACCCAGAAGCATTTTGTGGGAAGGGATTTCTTCTAGGTATCCATCAGCCAGCATTTTAGTGTGAAGGAAATCTTCAAACAAGTAAAACAAAAATTCCTGTTGGTTTAAAACCTGACTGCTATATGAATTTTTCACTTTTGAGAAAATTTTCATGACCTTTAAAATTCAGACTATATCAGGTATTGTTTCAGCAATTGAAGAAAGTGCTTTTAATAGAGATTGGATAGGGAGACCAAAACATTTCTCAGAGCCACACTTTGAACTCTGTCCTTGTTACAAACGGCACTTGAGCAAATTCATTTGCCTTTGGAACAGAAAACGACAAGGTAACAGGCTTATCATTACGGATTTGAGTGTTCCAGGTTCTTTAGATAGTAAGGGATCTATTCAAGATGATCTCTTACTGAAATAGATCCATTTTGAGAAGGGATATGGATTTCTTTGAAGAAAGCAAATCCCTATGTTAAAACGGTGTGGTGGGTGTTTTTTGTTGTTGTTTTGCTTTTAGAACTTGCAAAGCACAATCGACTTCATAGTTCGAGATCCAAATAAGACCACGACATTCCAAAGAAGTGTTTCTTTTTGGTTGTTTTTCAATCTGTATATCTTTGGATTGTAACCAGTAGAACTGTGCTTGAACTGGAAAGAAGTAGCGGAGGTTTCAGAAGTAGAACGTACAGTGGAACAGTAAGCTGAGAGCATTGTGCAAGGAGAGGAAAGAGGGGAAAATGGTAAGAGTTTCCTGAGTCGGAAGGGACCCCTAGGGATCATAAAAGTACAACTCCCGGCCCTGCACAGACACTCCAACAGTCCCACCCTCTGCATCCCTGAGAGCATTGGCCAAACCCTCCTGGATCTCTGGCAGCCTTGGGGCTGTGCCCATTGCCTGGAGAACCTATTCAGTGCCTGACCAGCCTCTGAGGAAAAATACCTTTCCCTGATAGCCAGCCTAATCGTCCCCTGACACAGCTCCTGGCATTCCCTTGGCTCCTGTCCCTGGTCGCAGAGAGCAGAGAGCAAAGCTGTCCCTGTGCTGCCCTTGAGAGGAGCTGAGAGGTCCCAAGTGAGGTGTGAGCTCAGTGTCCTCTCTGCAGCTGAACCAAATGCCCTCAGCCACTCTTTGTATGGCTTCCCCTCCAGCCCCTTCACCGTCTCTGTGTCCCTCCTTTGGACATTTCTCCAATAGCCTGAGGTCTTTCTGACGTTGTGGGATCCAAAATTGCCCCCAGGGCTTGAAGAGAGCGCAGTCCCAGCCCAGAGCAGAGCAGGGCAATCACCTCTCTTGACCGAGTGGTGCCAGAAGATAGGGACAGTTGTCAAAAATCAGCTGGAGAAACAAATCTAACAGAGAAACAGGTGATCTAGGCACAGGAAATGGAAGAAGCAGGGGAAGAAGAAGATGAGGAGTGGATTCCTTGTAAAAGTGAAGAAAATGAGCATGCAGAACAGGGACTAAGCATTATGCAGGTAAGTGAGCAAGAGAATAAGTTTGAAAGTGAAGGCAGTTTTGTCCAAAAGAAGGAGGAATAGGAAGTCTTTTTGCTGAGAATGAATAGAAAGGTATTTTCCGTTTAGTTTGTATACGAAGGGCACAGGGCTCTAGTTCCTTTTGTGGGAAAATAGAGTGTGTAAAGTTGCCAATCATTTTGGAGCGAAATTGGGAGTTTTTGGGGTCCCAGGTGAATTTTGTGTTGAACTCTGGGGATTTGGGGGTTCCCAGGTGAATTGGGGGGCGGGGGGGAGGGGGGATTTAGGGAGATCCAGGTGAGTTTTGCGGGGTCACAGGTTAATTTTGGGGGTGGATTTGTGGAATTTTGGGGGATCCCGGGTAGCAAGGTTTGGGGTTGTGTTGGTTTGAAAGTAAAACCAGTGCGAGACTCCAAGTCAGTAATACAATTTTATAGGAGAAAAGAGAAGAATAAAATACGTGCAATAATATAGAAGAAAAACCAGCAACAAAGTCAGAAATACAAGCTGACACGCTGTCAGTCAGGGTGTTGGTAGCAGTCTCTATAAATGTTGGCTGCAGTCCTCCTGGATGACAGATGTGGTTCAGTTGAAGCAGTGCTCCTGTAGAAGGTGCGGTTTTCCTCCGAAGATCCAGCGATGATGAGGAAAAAGGTCCAACTTTCCTCTGGGATCCAGTGGAAAGGACTGCCTTGGTGTTCCAAATCTCAGTTTTTATCTAGGTAGGAAATGTTTGGCTCCTCCCCCTGGCTGGAGCATCTCCCAATGGGATGATGTAATCTTATCAGTCACACAATAGGACTTAATGGCCCATTAACAGAATATATCTTCTGGAGGAAGGATGGGTTGTGAAAAGGTAACGATGACCATCCCCCTGATCTTATCAGATGGCACATCAGCAGAGGATATCTCCCACACAGATAAGGATCACGACCCCTCCCACATTTTCACAGATCCTGATAGAATACACATTTTTGCATTGTACCCCAGGACATAATCCGCCCCTTATTCTATTACCATCTTCATCATACCCAAACCAATACCCTGTTACACATATATAATCCAAAATGAAACCTTACCTTCAGTTCTCACTAAAAATTAGGTCTCATTGCAGTACACAACGGGGTTCCCCATCTTTCTGCATTACCCACCAAGTGCAACCAGGTCCTTGAGCAAAAACAATCCCACGGATTGGTTTGCCTTTGCCTGTGGTGGGATTAATCCAAACAGTCTTTCCTAAAATACCTTTCATATGTGCCTCAGGGACCTTGTCCCCATCCACTGTGTGCAGGGGTTCAGAGTGGGCAGGACCGGCTCGATTGATGGACCCTCGGGTGTTAACCATCCAGGTGGCTTTGGCCAAGTTCATTTCCCAAATTCTGAAGGTTCCACCACCTAGGGCTTTCAAAGTAGTCTTAAGGAGTCCATTAGACCATTCAACTTTCCTGGCACCTGGCGCGTGGTAAGGGATATGATATATCCATTCAATACCATGTTCTTTGGCCCAGGTGTTGATAAGGCCGTTCTTGAAATGGGTTCCCTTGTCTGATTCAATTCTCTCGGGGGTACCATGCCTCCAAAGGACTTGTTTTTCTTGGCCCAAGATGGTGTTCCGGGCAGTGGCATGAGGCACAGGGTAGGTTTCTAACCATCCTGTAGTTGCTTCCACCATGCTCAGTATGTAGCGCTTGCCCTGCTGGGTTTGGGGAAGGGTGATGTAGTCAATTTGCCAGGCTTCCCCATACCTGTACTTTGACCATCGTCCACCGTACCAGAGGGGCTTCACCCGCTTGGCCTGTTTGATTGCGGCACAGGTCTCGCAGTCGTGGATGACCTGTGAGATGCTGTCCATGGTAAGGTCCACCCCTCGGTCACGGGCCCATCGGTATGTTGCATCTCTCCCCTGATGACCAGAGGCATCATGGGCCCAACGAGCTAGGAATGATTCTCCCTTGTGCTGCCAGTCTAGATCTACCTATGATACTTTCACTTTGGCAGCTCGGTCCACCTGCTCTTTGTTGTGATGTTCTTCATTAGCCCGGCTTTTGGGTTCATGTGCATCCATGTGTCGAACCTTTATGGTCATTTTCTCTACTCGGGCAGCAATGTTCTGCCAAATCTCAGGTGCCCAGATGGGTTTCCCTCTGCGCTGTCACTTGGCCTTTTTCCAGCAATCCAGCCATCCCCACAGAGCATTAGCTACCATCCATGAGTCAGTGTAGAGATAGAGCCTTGGCCACTTCTCTCGTTCAGCAATATCCAAAGCCAACTGGACGGCTTTTAGCTCTGCGACCTGACTCGATCCACCTTGTCCCTCGGTAGCTTGTGCAACTTGTCGTGTGGGGCTCCATACTGCAGCTTTCCAATTCTGGATAGTGCCTACTATTCGGCGGGAACCATCAGTGAAGAGGGCATATCGTCTTTCAGTCTCCTGTAGCTCATTATATGGTGGGGCTTCCTCAGCACGTGCCACTTGCTCCTCTTCTTCTTCAGAAGAAAATCCAAAACTCTCACCTTCAGGCCAGTTTGTAATTATTTCCAGAATCCCAGGGTGATTTGGATTCCCAATACATCAGCAGTGGATATCTCCCACAGAGATAAGGAACACCACCCCACCCACATTTTAACAGATGGTGATAGAATACACATTTTTGCATTGTACCCTGGACTGGGGTGAATTTGTAGAATGTGGGGAGTCCCAGTTGAATTTTAGGGGGAATTTGTGGAATTCTAGGGATCTCAGGGGAATTTTGGGGGGAATTTGGTGAATTTTAGGGTATACATGTGAATTTTAGGGTTCTCAGGTGAGTTTTGGGGATGCCAGGTGGATTTTGGGGTGAATTCTGTCAATTTTGGGGTATCCAGGTGAGCATTTGGGAGTCATGGGAGAATTTTGGGATGAATTTGGGGGGATGCAGGTGGATTTTCCAGGGAATTTTGGTGATTTTTGGGAGTCCCAGATGTGTCTTGGAGTGAATTTGATGGATTTGGGGTATCTGGATGGATTTGGAGGGGGAGTGGAGAGAATTTGGGGTGAATTTGGGAGGTGTTGGGGGGACTGGGTGTTGGGGGTGATTTGAGGGATTTTGGGGGTTGCAGGTGGGATTTTGGGGTGAAGCCCTGGGATTTGGGGGTCCCCCGTGAATTTTGGGGTTAATTTGTGGAATTCTGGGAGTTGCCAGGTGAGTGCTGGGCATCCCAGGGAGGACTTCGGGGTGAATTTGGGGGATTTTGGGTTTCCCAGGTGAATTTCTGAGGTGAAAATGTTCAAAAGGTTTTTTTTTTTTTGAAAACAAGTAAAAGCCAGAAGGTTATTGAAAATTAATATATGTGATGCAAGTAGGTAATATGCAGACAATACACAGGGAGACAAATCATGGGGAAAATACAGTGGTAACACATGAGTTTGAGTACAGGATCAGTATAGCTAAGGCTCACTTGAAGCTCAATTTGGAAAAGCATGCCAAATATAAGAATAGTAAAGGCACCTACAGGTATTTCAGTGGGAAAAGGAAGATGAAAAGAAACCTATCACACCTCCCCTATTCCCCCCCCCACCCCCATAAGTCAGACAGGACTAGTGACAACAGACAAGCAGAAGGCTGAGGTACTCAACAATTGTTGGTCTCAATTTTTACTGCCAGTCACTATTTCCACATCTGTCAGGTTACTGGACTGGTGGACTTGATTCTAAGCCATAGTAGCAGGTCAGCTTTCAGACCACTTGAGGAACCTGAGCATGCAAGACCATGGGACCCACCCAGAGGCATGTCAGGGCCCTGAGAGAACTGGTAGCTGTAGTTGCTAAGGTGCTTCATCCATCATATTTGAGAAATCAAGCCAACGAGCTGAAGTCTCCAGACACTGTGTTGTATTGACTCCAATACTCTTGGTCTTTTTTGCAAATCTTAGAGCTCTGAGTCAATTTCTGCAGAGGATTCCCAATGCAGTTTCAAAAATGGAATCTCTGTTATTGGTCCTCATGTTGATCTTGGATATTTCCATTTTCTGCACTCCTATATTTTCGAAACATTTGTAATGACTGAAAAGAAAGTTGAGACGAGGCATTATGCTCTTTCCAGTGATATAAATGGACCAGTGTTCTTTTCAGACAAATATATTTTTGCTGTGCCTAAGCACATGTGCATACCTGTGTTTGATTTATGTGTCCAGGTTTTGGCAATGGGGCAGCCACAGGGCCATCCTGTGACAATGGCCCAGGTGCTGCCCTGTCCCGCTTTCTTCCAACTGGCTCCACCTCAGGATGTCCTCCCTGCTGAGAGAAGAGGCTGGGATAGCATCTTTGGAAATGTGACTTTCTGAGGTTGTTTTGTTTTGTTTTGTTTTGTTATTTTTAAAGTTACTAAAAACCTTCACCTTGATTTTTTTGATGTGTTGGGTTTGGGGTTTTCTTTCAGTTTTGGGTGGGTTTTTTTTGTGGGCTTTTTTGGGTTTTTTTTTGTCTCTTTGTGGATTATTGGTTGGGCTTTTTTCTGTGTTTGTTTGGTCTGCTTTGTTTGTTCGTTTGTTTGTTTGTTTCTTACGGTTTTGTAGAGTTTTTTAAGCAAATTGATTGGAAAACTGAATAGTCCTCCACTATAGTCTCCTGGATTCACCTGAGACTCTTCCTAGGCATCTCCCTGATCCTTTTTGCAATGAGTCTCACATCATTCTCCTGAGGAAACTGTCTGCTTATGGTTTGGATGGGTGGGCTGTTTGCTGGGTGGTAAACTGTGTGATGAACAGGCCCACAGAGTGGTGGGAAATAGAGTTCATCCAGCTGGTCCCCACGGCTCAGTCTTGGGCCCAGTCCTGTTTAATATCTTTATCAGTGATCTGGACAAGAGGATAGAGTACACGCCCAGGAAGTTCACAGATGATGCAAAGTTGGCTGGTAGTGTTTTTTTCTTCTGGAGGACAGCAGGCTCTGCTTCTTCTTCCTCCTGTTCTGAGGTCGCTGCTCCCTCTTCATCCCTCATTAAGTGTGCTGATTTTGTCACTTGGATGAGAAAACAAACAATTTTAGCAACATTACTAGTGGCAGGGTGCAAGAAAGGAAGAGTTCACATGAATACTCCGCCCCCCCCCCCCCAAAAAAAAATAGACAATACCTGATGGCTCCTCTGAGCCCACTTACTGACTACACCGGAACCCATTGTCCCCCAAAGATACTCCCTTCTCCCTGCCCCCAGCCATGATGTGAGATGGAATAGAATAACTAAGATTAAGATTCTCCTTATGTAACTCCATCATACTTCGATTCTGGGAAAAAAATTTCTTGAAGTTCTATCATTTCAGATCATTTGAATTTGAATTTGCATAATAGCAAGTCTAGCCAGAAACACATGACAATATTAATAGCCCATTCTAGAATGTCCGAGATGATATACACTTCTTTCAAGAGAATGTGATACCTCACCTGACTTCTCCAGATTTTCAATGACCAGCTTGAGTAATCTACAAGATTCTTGCTGCCATCTGGATTTCCTGGTATTTGGCTGGTCTATGTAAGCCAATCAGCTATTCAGCAGAGGGAATATTAGTGTGATACTTGATGGTATGTGAGATGGAACACAGTAATTTATGGCTTTTTGCATAGTGATGAAGCTGTAAAGAAAGCTCCATAATGCTCAGACAAGGAGGCTGCTGGACTTCAAGCAGCAAAGGCCCAAAACGAACCAGTGAAAAGGTGTCATTGAAAAAAAAAAGCCAGGTGGGGAGCAAAGTGATGCTATAGGGCAGTTTACTAAAAGAGGAAATCTAGTGGAAAAAAAAAGTTCAAGAGTGAAGGAATAACAGGGAAAATGAAACTAAGGAAGGAAATCAATCTCAGCTCATCATTTCAGAAGCTAACAAGTTGTCCTTGCAATGATGCATAAAGTGAGAAATAATAAATATGTCTGCGCCAAAATCTGAAATATGAACTTTATTGAATTCTGTCTTTCATGGAATCATACAACAGTCTGTGATTAAAGAACATCTAGTCCAACTTCCTTGCCAGGTAGATCTTACAGTCGATCAAATTGCACAAGACTAGCCAAACTAAGGAGCACTCTCAATGATGGGGCATCCATAACTTCTCTGGAACGCCCGTTTGAGTGTCTCACCAGCTTCATTGTAGAACAGTTTTTCCTTTTAGCCAATATAAACCTAGTCTCAGTTTGAAAGCATGGCCCCTTGTCCTGTCTCTGCAAACCTTCCTAAAAAGTCTTTCTCCATTTGTCTTATACCCTCTTTACATATTCAAAGGCCACAATACTGTCTGTCCAGAAACCACTCTTCTCCAGGCTAAAAGATCCTACTTTTCACAAGAACCAGGTCATAAACTGAGATGGAAGACATCTCAGGAGATCAGATCATCCAACAGCTCAGCGGAAGAATACCTCTGAAGTCAGATCAACTAGCTTCGGGCTGTGTCTGTTTGAATTTTGAAAATTACCAGGAATTGAAATGCTTCAAGGAAGAGAACTCTGGGTGGCTCCAGAAACAGCCTGAGAAACTCGAGCAAACTCGAAACCTCAGAAACTACCACTGCTTTCTCTCCCTCAGCCCAAGCAGTCACAAAGAAGAAGTGTTCCCAGCAGGCTGGGATAGCACACATATACACTACATATACATGACAGGCATCGCCAGCAGCCACATCCTGCTCCTTTCTGTGGCTGGCAGGAGTGAGACTGGATGTTTACATGTGGGCAAACTGGGTGCCTCCAGCAGCTCAGACATTCAGCCTGCCCAGTGACCCCACTGAATTCCAATATTTGCAGAGTCCCAAGGCCACAGCACTACTCCGCTTGCTGGTACAGACCATCACACACCTCCTAAATCAGTCAGGACTCCCCTGGTCCCACAGCCAGCACCCCACTTGCTCTACCCCAGGCCACTGCCATTGTTCACCAACTTCTCCACTTTGATCTTTGCTGGTGCTCTCAACACTGGCACACCCAGATGTTCTGCAGCTGTTGTCTCCTGGTGGAAAGGACTTGTAAAGCCATGTTTCCTAAGAGGACCTCCACAACCTTTCAAAGCAACCTTTTCTGGGGTATGAACAATCTCATTCAAATGTCAACATTTCTTTTCTTATATGTGAAATCAAAATTTCCTTCTTCCGGGCATACCCAAAACAAGGCACAAACCAGATTGTGCCTTCTATTTCACATGTTGACTTGGTGGAAAAAAATGCTAGGAGAATAACTGTTTTGATCCAAGCTAATCTCTGGCCTTTATAGTGCTTTCGGTAGTTAGTTTTGCTTTGCTATTTACTTGATGTCGCATTGAATTGTTGAATCATAAACAGACTATCTGTCTGTATAGCAGCATAGCAGTGATAAATAAATGCAAGTACCATCTGCTCCTTTACCACCTTTTCCATTTCCATATTCACAGTTGGGGGATTATGTATTTCTGCACTTCCCTATATTCTCTGCAGGATGGAAAGTAGATATGCAGAATGGATTCACATGATATATGTGATATCAAACGTGATATCAAGTATAAAGAAAAAATGATCAAGTATTACTTTGATAGAAACCAAAGGTGAACACTAGCCACTTTGTGTTGCTCATTGTCCAAAAGAAGACTGCCACATTTCTGACCTGAAACTCTGAACTACACACTTCTTTTGCATGAGCTTCCAGTCCTTGACTCTCCCTTGCCATTTCAGTTGATGCCATTTTTCTTTCTCAAGCTCTGATTTCATTCGATTCAAGAGTAGCTTGGCAGTTGCCCTCTCATTATCCAGGAGTGCTCTCTTTACATTCTGTGTATTAAAAAAGAAAACCAGAAGTAGAAGCAGCATACGACATGCAAACGCAAACAAAAAATTGTCTCTTCTACAGAAAATGAGGGGAGAAAAGAACACAAATGATAACCAATACCCTGCCAAGTAGAAATTTATTCTATATTTCAGTGATTGATAGGCAGAAAAATTGAATTTCATTTGGGGAAAGAAAGACATTCTAGGAATATTCAGACTGCTATCTTGCCCCAGGTAAAACATTTACCATGGCCTTAGCGTTAATGAGCTTGTGAACATTAGCTGCCAAGAGAAAGGACATTTCCTCCAGTTTCACAGAATACTTGGTCAGTACATCTGCTATCTGTGCAATCAAAGAATACAGAAAAGCAGCAACAATGAAAAGTAGAACTCAAATATCAATTTCCCAAGTTAAAATCTACATGAACAAGACAATTTTTCCATTCAGGTGAATTCGATTTAATTAATTCATTAACTACATAAGTATCATTCTCACGTTCAAGAATAGAATCCAAAGAATCAACGTTGCTTCTTCTGAGACATTGAAGCCTGAGTAGATGCCAACTTCAAATCTATTAGGACGGCATGAAAGCAATACCTGCTACTTTTAGTACATGTAAACTACAAAGACATCTAGAACAGCTCTAAAAGATGAACAAACCCATGAACTTTGAAGTAGACGCTAGCTAGAAATGTGGAAATAGGCTTTATCTTCCCAGTGCTTTTCCCAAAGCTTGGGCACTCCTTGGTGTCAGTGAGAGTCTCTGTCTCATTATTCAGCAGCTGGCTTGGGGTAAAAAAGGATGCATGCAATCACTTCATTCCTGTTCATGACATAAACTTACTGCATCATCATGGAAACCATTTACTTGGAAATATAGCCTAAAAAATAGGTGTCAGACAGGGTACATATCTAGATTGCTATGAGCAAAACCAATTTCTTTTTAACAGGAAAGCCATACAATATGCCTGCCATGGCAAATATTAGTCTACTAGCCCTGCACTTCATCAGGCACTGAGCAGTTCATTACACCAAATTTACATTTGGCAAGGAGACAGTCTATTTATTACAGGCCCCTAATTCTAGAATCAAGTATTCAGGAGTTGCTCATTCCCAATGAAAATCTGTCCATTTCATATCTTTGGAGTTTTATGCTTCTGTTCTTTACCTGCCTTGACTGTGGCTTTCTTGTGAAGTCACTGACAGGTGTTTTTCCAACACATTTCTCCTGATTACATGGTAATTGCATGGCATCAGCAGACATCTCTGAATGTGTCTTTAAAGTATGCTTTTTACTCTTCTTAGAGGACCTTGTCTTCTTCTTTCCTTCACCCAAAAGGTGGGCTAAGTGAGCCTTCAAAGAACCATCATCTCAACAATTAGAATTCTTTCCAACCTACTGAATGGAGAAAAGCCACAAAAAAAAAATTTAAAAAAAACCTAGTACGCGAAAGACAGCAGAAGAGAAAGGTAATATAATGAATCCTACATGCCACATGCATAACTCTCTTCATTCTAGGTTATTTACCAAATGAGAAAAAAAAAAAAAAATCATCTTTAAATCAGAGAGGAAAAGTGGAGTAACTGGATTGTGTTGCCTTGCTTACAGTTACCAGAAAAGTCAACAGCAGAGTTGAAAACTCCTGAAGCTGGCTAACTACACCTCTAAATGTTTTACTACTGTGTTATGATTCTGTCTTCAGTTAATAGAACCTGATATACAACAAAGAGATGGGATCACATGGAGATGCATTGGAGAGCCTACGCTGGAGTTAACACATTCATTTTTTACTCAAACAAATCCAAAATAGAAATGTTGAAAATTACCTGGGGCCATTTCAACAGCCAGCAAACTGACTAACACAACCAACCTTTGTCTTTTATTCAATCCTTTGCTTGTTTTACCTGGGCCTTGAAGATCTGTCTGCAGCCTTCCTCTCTGCAAATATATCACACTCGTCCTATTGAGAAGCCATGGCTCATCACAGCTGCTTGGCGAGGCCTGCTTCCAGAAGAACTGGCAACTACAAGCTGCGAGCCAAGAGATACAACACTTCACGTGGAAAAGGGCCTTCCATGAATCCTAGAATCCCAGAATGGTTCGGACTGGAAGCGACCTTAGAGAAGATAGATTATCTTCTTCCCACATCCTGACATGAGCAGGGACACTTTTCCACTAGTCCAGGTTGCTCCATGTCCGCTCCAGCCTGGCCCTGGACACTTCCAGCCATGGGGCTCCCACACAGCTTCTTTGAGCAATATGTGCCAGGCCTCAGCACCCACACAAGGAAGAATTCCTTTCCAATATCCCATCTACCCCCTCCCTCTGGCATTTGAAGCTATGCCCCCTTGTCCTTTGAGTGCAGACCTATTTCCAAAGTCGCTCCACATCTGTCTTGGAGCCCCAGCAAGCACTGCAAGGGGCTTGAAGGCCGCCATGGAGCCTTCTGTTAGCCAGGTTGAACACACACAGCTCTCCCAGTTTGTCCTAGAACAGAGTAGCTCCAGCTTTCCAAGCAGCCTAGCAGCCTCCTCCCCGTGAAACTCGTTGCCACCGCTGGCCTTCGGGGCCCTATGGATATCGCTTCCGGTGTCGCTTGGGGTCACTCCCGGCTCTCTCCCTGCCCCCCATGGGGCCCTCAGGCGATGCCGCTCCGACACAACTCCTGCTGCTCTCAGACCAACGGGGGCCGGGGAGCCAGCCCAGCCTCATCCACAATCCACAGTGTCCCAAGCGGCTGCTGCAGGCTCCTGGCGCCCCACACACCCGGAAGCAGAGCTCTGGAACACAGGATCATAGCCCCACATTTGTGTTCGTCTCTGCACAAGGCAGGCCGGACTTGCCATGCCCGGACTTTTCAGTTCAGCACGAGAATGAGAATACACCTGCGCCATGGGGGAGGAAACCTCTAAAGACTGCTCATACATGGTCTTTCAACATAATGCCTAGGCACTTGCAGTTCCTGAGGCCACATTAATGCCTCTTTTGCCTTGCGGGTAAGAAATGCCATTGTTTTTGTGTGCAGCTAAAGGCGCAGCACAGGCAGGCCTAGGCAAAAGCTGGGGCAGTGCCCTTCCTCACACCTTCGCTCTGGTGTACTCCATGCCGCTAGAGCGAAGCGAGAAGGACGTGAGGAAGAGGAAGGCATTCTTAAATTAGCCCTCTGTCAAGCAGCCCTGAAATGGCGCATAACACACGGCGTCTTGCTGCCCTCCATTCTAGACACTCACAGCCCCTTTTGCTGACTTGCAAAAGTTGCTACCAGAGCAGTGGGGGCCAGATTGAAGAGGCAGTACCTAGGTTCACCTTCTACTTATTGCACGTAAGCCATGTCCAGCTCCTCCCTGCACTCTGTATTTCCCTTCTCCGCGGCATTTACCGTGGTGCTCTCTGCAACTCAGCGCCTAGAAGTGACCGCCAATGTTTCCACAGCGGGCTGCAAGGGAACCAAGGAGCAGCACAAGCAGCAATGCTTCAGCTTGCGCCTTTCGACTGCTAAGGGCACTTGGGAAGGCAGGCGAGAGGCAGCCACCTTCCTCTCCTAGTAGCCTGTAACGTGGTGCACACAAGCACGGTACTTGTGCGGCTTCGTTCACCGCCCTGGCCCATGCCTGGCTCCCCTTTCAGTCCCCGCTGGCCAGAAGCCGCTGAGGCTGCGCCACACAGCCAGCAGTGTGCCAGCTGCCAAGTGCTCGAGGACGCTGCTTCTGCCCAAGCCCGCCTAGGGTGTGCACCTTTGTTCTCAGAGCTCTGTGCAACAGTCTGCCTCTCTCGCAGTTCGAATGGAAAACGAAAGATTTTGCCTACGCCTTTCATAGAGATCTGTTGCCTGGACGAGAAGGTCTTGTGGCCAGAGCTCGCCCCCGACGCGAGGAAGCTGCTATTAGCACGGCATTGCAGGGGCACTTCTCACTCCTTGACTACATGCTCAGCCCTCTCCGAATTCGCTGCTAGCTCCACGGTCCTTGTCAGCTGCAAGTAGCAGCGCTCACAGTACATAGATATTTGCATGGACCTAGGACCTGGAGGTGCATATCGCACTCGAAAATGTGCCAGGACAGTGACGTTTTCTACATTGCCCCTTCTTGTCATCCAGTTTGTGCTTCTGTTGCTTGTGCTGTTAGGAATCGCTCCTTGAAATATGCGCAAGAGCATCTTTATGGGTGCATTGCACTGAGTGAGAGTTCGCTTGGGACTTTGCACTAGAGGCCAAGGCAACAGGGCGTGATGGCCCGCAGAACTGCGGACAGGCTGTTGGGCAGAGCTGAAACTGACCCCAGGAGTTGAGCTCTCTCCGGACGGCAGAAGGTGAAGAACGAAGCTGCTTGCGAGCGCAGTGCAGCGAAGGGTACACGAGCAGTCAAGGAGCTCCTTCACAATCGCTTTCAGTTCTCAGTGCTCTTGCTGCTTGGAAAAGTAGCTCACAGCCGTTGCACAGCAGGGCAAAAGCTGGGGCGGTGCTGTTCCCCACACCTTCGCTGTGGTGTACTCCATTCTTGGGGGTTGAATGCTTCCCTTTTCTTTCTGTGGAATTTATCCCATTTTTATGCTAATTGGTTACATCTTTAGGTAATGTTGTCTCCCAGGGAGGTGTGTTGAGGGAGGGGGGATGAAACGGGAAAAAGGAAACGTGGGCTGGAAAATTCTCTTGTTTGGCCCATGGAGGGAGACGATGCCCCGTGCTCCTATCTGGCATCTCCCCTGCCACCCCAGCGCTGAGATCCACGCTCCCTGCCTTTGGACATCGCTCTGCTGCTCTTCTACCTCACCCTACTACCGCCAGACACTCTGCCGAGCACCATGACCAACACCGTGAGGGGGGAGTCACTTTCCCCATCCCTCTCACCCCTGGGCTGCAGCCCTCTTAAACTGCGCGGGCCCTGCCCTGCCCCCACAGCATTTGTAACTGAGCACAAGGAGACGGCCTGCGGCCAAAAGGGACTGGAACTGAGTCATACTGTTCGGTTCTGTTGTCAATTTTTATAGCTGTTGTTGTTTTCTGCCTTGTTAGATATCAGTAAAGATCTGTTATTCTTATCCCCACATCTCCTGCCTGAAGGCCTCTGATTTAAAACTAAAATAATTAAAAGAGAGGGGGGTTGCACTCTGCATCGCAGGAAAGGGGATCTTGCCTTTCCTTAGACCATACCTGTCCTTCAAACCCAGACAGATTTTGGCGCCCGGAACGTGAGGCATTCCCTGAGGGCATTGAGAGAGGGGTAGAAAAGGGCATAACAGTTCTTGAATTACCCAAGCTTGTGGTAGGTGACACCATGCTGTCCAGCTTACCCTGGATTGGCCTCCATGTGGTCACTGCTATATCTCTCCCATTTGCAAGCCTTTTTTTAAACATGAGTCTCATAACCAAGGTTACTGTGGCTATTATCTGGTTCCTTCTGTGGGTTGATCAGTTGAGGAATTCATGGATTTTTAATTTTCACTGGAAGATGGCCACATGGATTCAGAGGTATCGCACTCTAAGTGTGTGTTTCTGGGGCCACTTCAATAATGGTACTTACTGTGAGGAAGTGGCAGCAGGTGAAATCTTCTCCATGCCCATCACACGGTTTTTGAAGTTCACCCCACCAGTCTTCAAGGGGTTCAAATCCGCTTTAAATGCTAATGACATTATACTGTGGCTAGTGTTGCTTATATCCCTGTTAAACCTGTTCTATCTAACATTCAGAGATAAGGGGAGATTGACTTGGATAAGGACCCTGATACCTACCGCAGGGACTAGGGATGTTACCCCAGAGCCTGATCCTGTTTATGAGATTAGGGAGGTTACCCCAGAGCCTGACCCTGTTCCAGAGACTAGGGATATTAACCCAGAGTTTGACCCTGCCCCACAGCCCACCTCAGAATGGAACCACCCAGAATGGGTGGGGGTGCTATCGAAGGAGATATGTGAGATGGGCCAGATGCTGAAGGAGTACCTCTCCCCAGCTGGTGAGAAACCCTCCCCCTGCCTTAAAGAGGGAGGCTCTGATGGTGCAGCAGTGGGACCCACAGACGTTACATCTGTCCAGGTTCCAGCTGAACTGCAAGGGCACTCAGCAGCAGCAGTTGCCCCTGTGGAAACTAGGAAGTCTAAGATGAAAACAAGGCACCCAGATAATAAGGGTCAGGAAGGGGGCCCCTCACAACCAGCAGGGGAGCCAGGAGTTGAGATCATCACCGAGTCCCTGTCATACGAGAGTCTCCGTAACCTGCGGAAAGACATTGTACGACGGGGTCGCGAGCCTTTTATAACCTGGTTACTGCGGGTCTGGGACCTTATGGGTACAGGTGTGCAACTGGATGGTACTGAGGCAAGGAATTTGGGAGCCTTGACCCAGGACTCAGGTGTGGACCAAGTATTTGTAAGGGAGACAGGTCTCCTTTCCCTCTGGGAGCGACTTTTAATGAGTGTGAGAGAGAGATTTGTCCACAGAGAAAGAATGCAGGAGCACCACCAGAGAACGCCTTGGAATACCCTTGAGGAAGGGATCCAACAGCTGAGAGAAGTGGCAGTACTGGAGGTGCTCTTTGGGAGGGATGGACAGCATGACAATGACCCTGACAAGGTCAGGTGCACAGGGCAGAGGTTGTGGAATCTGGCAAACCTGGGCCCATCTCAATATACCCCCTTTATTGCAATGATTAATGCTGATACCAACCAAGTGACAGTGGGTTCTGTTGCCAACAGGCTCAGGAATTTTCAGAGTATGATGGCTGGCCCAATGCAGGCTCATGTCTCTGCTGTGGTTAAGGACCTCAGAGAGGAGTTTAAGGAGGAGATGAAGGAGATAAGGGAAGAGGTGAGGAAGATCAGTGCAGCACCAGTGTGAGTCATGGACCCCAAAAGTGGAGCCCCAAGCTTCCCAGCTAGGGAGAGAGGGTACACCCCACGTGCTGACCTGTGTTTTTTTCTACGTGACCACGGGGAAGACATGAGAAGGTGGGATGGGAAACCCACTTCTGTCCTGGCAGCACGGGTGCGCCAACTCAGGGAGGGGAACACTAACAGAGGGAACTCCACTAAAGTGAAGGTAGCCTGAGCCTCCCATGACCAAGGTGCAGGGTATTAGAGAAGGGAAGATGATCTGTCAGATCCCCTTGAAGGAACCTCCACTATGTATGCCCAGGAGAGAAATAATAACCAGGGCTAGAGGGGCCCTGCCTCTAGCGAGGGAGAGGCACGGGAAAACCGGATCTTTTGGACGGTGTGGATCCGATGGGCTGGCACATCAGAGTCACAGGAACAGAGTGCATTGGTTGACACTGGTTCACAGTGTACATTAATACCATTGGGACATGTTGGGGAGGAACCTGTTTCAATTGCCGGGGTTACGGGGGGATCTCAGGAATTGACTTTGCTGGAGGCTGAGGTGAGCCTGACTGGGAAAGAGTGGCAGAAACATACAATTGTGACTGGCCCAGAGGCACCATGTATCCTAGGCATAGACTTCCTCAGGAACGGCTATTACAAAGACCCAAAGGGACTCAGGTGGGCTTTTGGAATAGCTGCTGTGGTGGCAGAGGGCATTAAGTAGTTGAAGACCCTGCCTGGGCTATCAGAAAACCCATCTGCAGTGGGACTCCTCAGGGTGAAAGTGCAACAGGTGCCAATTGCTACCTCAACAGTGCACCGCCGGCAGTAAGGGACGAATCGAGATGCCGTGATCCCCATCCACAAGATGATCCGTGAGCTGGAGATCCAAGGGGTGGTCAGTAAAACCCACTCACCCTTCAACAGCCCCATCTGGCCTGTGCGTAAATCTGAAGGAGAATGGAGATTAACCGTGGACTATCGCGCATTGAATGAAATGACTCCAACACTGAGAGCTGCTGTGCCGGACATGCTGGAACTGCAGTACGAGCTGGAGTCCAAGGCAGCAAAGTGGTACGCCACCATTGACATCGCCAATGCTTTTTTCTCCATTCCTCTGGCTGTAGAGTGCAGGCCTCAGTTTGCTTTCAACTGCAGGGGCATGCAGTACACCTGGAATCGTCTGCCCCAGGGGTGGAAGCACAGTCCCACCATCTGTCATGGACTGATCCAGGCTGCACTGGAAAAGGGTGAAGCCCCCGAACATCGACAGTATATCCATGACATCATTTTATGGGGCAGCACAGCAGGGGATGTCTTCGAGAAAGGAGAGAAGATTGTCCAGATTCTGCTGAAAGGTGGTTTTGCCATTAAGCGAAATAAAGTTAAGGGACTGGCTCAGGAAATTCAGTTTCTAGGAGTCAAGTGGCAAGATGGACGTCGTCAGATCCCAACAGAGGTAATTAATAAGATCACCGCTATGTCTCCACCTAACAACAAGAAGGAAACACAAGCTTTCCTAGGTGCCATAGGCTTTTGGAGAATGCACATTCCTGAGTACAGTCAGATTGTGAGCCCTCTCTACCTGGTTACCCGCAAGAGGAATGATTTCCGCTGGGGCCCTGAGCAGCAGCAAGCCTTCGCCCAGATCAAGCAGGAGATTGCACATGCAGTAGCCCTCGGTCCAGTCAGGATGGGACCAGATGTGAAGAACGTGCTCTACTCTGCCGCCGGGAACCATGGTCTGTCCTGGAGCCTTTGGCAGAAGGTGCCTGGTGAGACTAGGCGTTGACCACTGGGATTCTGGAGCAGAAGCTACAAAGGATCTGAAGCCAACTACACTCCCACAGTGAAGGAGATCTTGGCCGCCTATGAAGGGGTTCAAGCTGCCTCAGAGGTGATTGGCACAGAAACACAACTCCTCCTAGCACCCCGACTACTAGTGCTGGGTTGGATGTTTAAAGGAAAGGTGCCTTCCACACATCACGCCACTGACACCACAGGGAGCAAGTGGATTGCCCTCATCAATCAGCGTGCTCGTATTGGGAATCCAAATCGCCCTGGGATTCTGGAAATAATTACAAACTGGCCTGAAGGTGAGAGTTTTGGATTGTCTTCTGAAGAAGAAGAGGAGCAAGTGGCACGTGCTGAGGAAGCCCCACCATATAATGAGCTACCGGAGACTGAAAGACGATATGCCCTCTTCACTGATGGTTCCCGCCGAATAGTAGGCACTAACCGGAAATGGAAAGCTACAGTATGGAGCCCCACACGACAAGTTGCACAAGCTACCGAGGGACAAGGTGGATCGAGTCAGGTCGCAGAGCTAAAAGCCGTCCAGTTGGCTTTGGATATTGCTGAATGAGAGAAGTGGCCAAGGCTTTATCTCTACACTGACTCATGGATGGTAGCTAATGCTCTGTGGGGATGGCTGGAAAGCTGGAAAAAGGCCAAGTGGCAGCGCAGAGGGAAACCCATCTGGGCAGCTGAGATTTGGCAGAACATTGCTGCCCGAGTAGAGAAATTGACCATAAAGGTTCGACACGTGGATGCACATGAACCCAAAAGCCGGGCTAATGAAGAACATCACAACAAAGAGCAGGTGGACCGAGCTGCCAAAGTGAAAGTATCATAGGTAGATCTAGACTGGCAGCACAAGGGAGAATCATTCCTAGCTCGTTGGGCCCATGATGCCTCTGGTCATCAGGGGAGAGATGCAACATACCGATGGGCCCGTGACCGAGGGGTGGACCTTACCATGGACAGCATCTCACAGGTCATCCACGACTGCGAGACCTGTGTCGCAATCAAACAGGCCAAGCGGGTGAAGCCTCTGTGGTACGGTGGACAATGGTCAAAGTACAGGTATGGGGAAGCCTGGCAAATTGACTAAATCACCCTTCCCCAAACCCACCAGGGCAAGCGCTACGTACTGAGCATGGTGGAAGCAACTACAGGATGGTTAGAAACCTACCCTGTGCCTCATGCCACTGCCCGGAACACCATCTTGGGGCAAGAAAAACAAGTCCTTTGGAGGCATGGTACCCCTGAGGGAATTGAATCAGACAAGGGAACCCATTTCAAGAATAGCCTTATCAACACCTGGGCCAAAGAACATGGTATTGAATGGATATATCATATCCCTTACCATGCGTCAGCTGCCAGGAAAGTTGAATGGTCTAATGGACTCCTTAAGACTACTTTGAAAGCCCTAGGTGGTGGAACCTTCAGAATTTGGGAAATGAACTTGGCCAAAGCCACCTGGATGGTTAACACCCGAGGGTCCATCAATCGAGCCGGTCCTGCCCACTCTGAACCCCTGCACACAGTGGATGGGGACAAGGTCCCTGAGGCACATATGAAAGGTATTTTAGGAAAGACTGTTTGGATTAATCCCACCACAGGCAAAGGCAAACCAATCCGTGGGATTGTTTTTGCTCAAGGACCTGGTTGCACTTGGTGGGTAATGCAGAAAGATGGGGAACCCCGTTGTGTACTGCAATGAGACCTAATTTTTAGTGAGAACTGAAGGTAAGGTTTGATTTTGGATTATGTATCTGTAACAGGGTACTGGTTTGGGTATGATGAAGATGGTAATAGAATAAGGGGTGGATTACGTCCTGGGGGACAATGCAAAAATGTGTATTCTATCAGGATCTGTAAAATGTGGGAGAGGTCGTGATCCTTATCTGTGTGGGAGATATCCTCTGCTGATGTGCCATCTGATAAGGTCAGGGGGATGGTCATCGTTATCTTTTCACAACCCATCCTTCCTCCAGAAGATATATTCTGTTAATGGGCCATTAAGTCCTATTGTGTGACTGATAAGATTACATCATCCCATTGGGAGATGCTCCTGCCAGGGGGAGGAGCCAAACATTTCCTACCTAGATAAAAAGTGAGATTTGGAACACCAAGGCAGTCCTTTCCACTGGATCCCAGAGGAAAGTTGGAGCTTTTTCCTCATCATCGCTGGATCTTCGGAGGAAAACTGCACCTTCTACAGGAGCACTGCTTCAATTGAACCACATCTGTCATCCAGGAGGACTGCAGCCACCATTTATACAGACTGCTACCAACACCCTGACTGATAGGGTGTCAGGTTGTATTTCTGACTTTGTTGCTGGTTTTTCTTTTATGCTATTGCATGTATTTTATTTTTTCTCTTTTCGCCTATTAAACTCTATTACTGACTTGGAGTCTCGCACTGGTTTTACTTTCAAACCAACACAACCCCAAACCTCGCTACCCGGTATCCCCCAAAATTCCACAAATCCTCCCCCAAAATCAACCTGGGACCCCTCAAAACTTACCTGGATGTCCCCAACCCCCCCCCCCCCCAATTCACCTGGGAACCCCCAAATCCCCAGAATTCAACCCAAAATTCACCTGGTGTTGCGTTTCCTAGATACATTGTAAATGGTACATCCCGTGACCCCTGCTGTGCCCTGTATCTTGGTCCCTCTCCCCTCCTGGCCACACAGAGCTGGCTGGGATCCAATTTCTCCCCGCCCCCCCCTTTCCAGACCCTAGAAAAGGACAGGACCCGCTGACCTCTCTTATCCCGCTCTTTCTTTTTTCCCCCCCACTCTCTTCCCCCGCGCTTTTTCTCTTCCCCCGTTCTCTTTTCCCCCCCCACGCATTTACCCTGTCCTTCCCCCTCTTTTCTCTCTCTTCCCCCGCTCTTTTCCCTTCCCTTTTCACTCACTACCCACGAGAAATAAACCTGTAACTTTATCAGGGGAAAGAGCCTCTTTTGATATCTTGACTACGTCTCTGTGGCTAGGGCCCAGGGGAATATCACCCTAACACCTGAGCTAGACCGGAGCAAGGGTGAAGACCCTGTTTTGGGCCGGAAAAAGCCGTTACAGTTGGCGCTCCACGTGCGTGGTTTCTATAAAGCACCCACGTTTTGCTGTGATTCCTATTTTCGGGGTTCGACCAGCATAGGAGCTGATCAACTAGCTCAAATTTCTTTAAGCTGCATTTTGTGCAGTTCGAAGACTTTTCAGCACGAACCGGCAGCCTGTCAGTCCCAGACAGGTCGGTTCAGGACGTGGATCCACTACCGTGTACACAGACGTCTCTGCTTGCTACAGAAAAGGTGAGTTAAGCGTCCCTTTCCGGCGGGGGTTCCCGGAGCTCTGCGGGGGGGTCTCACCGGTGGCATTTTGCCGGCCCGGCGCTGTTCTCGGGAGGAGAGGAGGCGCGGGCGTGTTTGCAGCGTGCGCGCGGCTCAGCAGCTCGTGGCCACGAGGTGCGGCGCGGGGGCTGGGGGAGTCTGGACGCGGCCACCCCAGGCGCGGCGCGGCAGGCAGGCAGCTTTGATCGGTTTCAGAGCTGCGGCACAGGGAGGTTTTTTTGCGTTTTTGCGGTTTTTACTGGTGTTTGAGGCGGGGTCGGTCCCCACAGCGGTGCGGGCGCCACACATAGGTTTTGCTGACAAAAAACGGCGAAATTAACATCGGTTCCGCATCTAGTAAAGCCTGAAAACCGTGGTGTACGTCTTAACAACTAACTCCTTTCCTGTGTTTTAACTGTAGTGGGGTAGATATAGTGCAAATTGCTAACACTATGGGGATACAGCAATCTGCCTTAGAAAAGAGTATAACAAAACAACTCAAAAAAATATTAAGTTCACGAAATGTTTTAATTTCTAATAAAAAACTAGCCTGTTTTGCCAGCTGGCTGTCTGTTGAAAAATCTGACCTTGAATTGCAAAATATAAATTCGATTTCATTTTGGGATGAAATAGGGAATTTATTAACTTTAAAAGTAGAAAATGGAGATAAAACTGCCTCCGTATTCCTTCCGATATTCTTACAAATTCGGAAAGTTTTAATTCAGACAGAAAACAACAGACAGCAGCAGCAAAATGATTCAAGCTCACCTTCCCTTTCCAAAAATCCCTATAACCATAACCTGGAAAGCACCCCAGGGTCTCCCTTGGAAATGCAGCATGCTCAGCACGGCTGTAACTGTGCTGAAACCCCAAATCCTCCCCAGTATCCCGGTTCTGACAATTTTTCGAAAATTATCAGCTCTCCTTCCTTGTTCCCTTCCCCACCAGGCCATTGACACGTGGCCGTATCTGGACAGGTCAGGATCGGGGTCCCAGATAGCTCTGGACATGCGGAACAGGGAGAGGGGGGGACCCCATATGGTGACAGCCACGTGTCTCCTCCTTCATCCAGCAACCCCCTTTACCCTCTGGTCCCAGCCCCTAAGCCTGTCCCCTCCCATAACCCATCCCTGCCCTCGGCTCCACCGCCCCCTCCCCCCTCCAAGACCCTGTCCTGCCTGGTACCTGGCGACCCCGCCCACAGGTGTTGCAACCCTGGATTCCACCACCCCTCCCCCTCTCCGGTTTCACATTCCTTCCCTCCAAGCTGCTGCGGGGTGGGGGAGGGCAATGTAGCACCTGCTAGTTTCAGTGCCGGTGGGGGTGGGGAGGGATCAGCTCACAGCCCCTGGGGGATGGATGGTGCTCCCGTGGTGGGGGGGGGAATACCTAACCCTGAAAGTCAGCACCAGGAGAAAGAGTATATACCATCAGTTGCTCCTGTAGTTTATCTTGGTAAGAGAAACGGAAAAAGAAGTTATCAACCTTTGTCCTACCAAGATAAAAGAGAAATTTGTAAAGTACAAAGAGAATTTGGTAGGAATAGTGAAACCTTTAAAGGCATAATGAGAGCCACTTTTAATTCAAACGAACTGGTTCCATATGATATCAAAGAGCTTTTCCGATGTCTGTTAACTCCTTCAGAATATGATCTATGGGAAAGCCTACGGAAAAAGATCTTTAAAAGTGCTTTTACAAGAGCTTTTAAAAAGCTCAGATAATGCAAAGGATGCTGATAATAATGATATCACATATGAACACTTATGTGGGGAAAAAGATTGGCATTGCCCTGAAAACCAAACCAGAGTACTATCTAAGTCTGTCCTAGATAAGATATGCAATGTTGCAGAAAAAGCCTTTAATCAATTACCAACAGTAGATACTAAAGGCAGTTATATTAACATTTAACAGTTTACTTCTGAGAGTTTCTTACAGTTTGTGGACCGCCTTCATATGCAAGTAGAAAGACAAGTGTCTGATCCAGTATTACAAGCTGAATTAATTAAAGAAATGGCTCAGAGGAATGCTAATGAAACCTGCCATAAGGTTATTCTTGGCCTTCCCCTAGAGCCAGCACCTAGCTTAGCACAGATGATGGAAGCCTGCACCAGGAAAGCAGAACTGTTCAGTGGACACGAAAGAAATCCAGGACTGGCACACCCAAGGACCATGGCAGCTGTAACACCAGAAGCCAAGAAGCAACCAATGACACCAGAGCAACTGCAGCACATCATCTGCTTCCAGTGCAAGCAGCCAGGACACTTCGTCAGGGACTGTCCACACAACCAGAAACAGAAGAAAACCAACAAACAAAAAAACTAACTTTACAGCGCGTACCCGCCATTAACACAATAGCGCACTCGGCTATAAATGCGGAGGGCTCCACACTCGCTAAAGACTCTCTCTTAACAAACAAAAAGGGGGAGGATGGGATAGAGGGTGTGGGGATGTATGGCAATGAAAATATCAAATGTTCACTTAACAAGGTTTGGAAGCCACTAGGCCGTTTTAGGCTTGTAACTACCAGAGGTTTTCATTTCAGGTCACCTGATTGGACAGTCATAACAGTGGACTTACCTAACAGTACACAGGACGTGACGTTAAACCACATGAAACTGGACAGTGAGTACTTTGTTGTCGGTGACACAGCACACACACCCCCAGAGATTGAGGTGGTTCCCATGACCATTAAGGGAAGCATAACTAGCCTCATTCTCTTGGCACGATGTCCTCTACCACCATATTACCTGGTTGAGGGACAAATCCTTGCCCAGGCCATTCCTGTTCCACAGGAGGTCCCAGTAGATGGAAAATCACCTGAAGTCTACTGGGCAGAAGTGGTGGGTTAGGACAAGCCCTCTCTGGCATGCAACCTAACCCGTGGATCAGATCACCTCCATGTGGAGGGGGTACAGGACACGGGTGCTGATGTGACTATCATACCCGAAAGGATGTGGCCGTCACATTGGGAACTTCAGCCTGTGGCAGGCAGAATCCAGGGTGTAGGAGGAGTCAAATTGGCAAAAATATCAAAAAGCATCATACAAATTGAGGGGCCGGATGGAAAATTGGCTAGCATCCGTCCATTTGTTACAGATTATAAATGCCCTCTATGGGGGAGAGACACCATGTCACAATGGGGGGTAAAATTAATTATTCCTAAAACTCCTCGGGATTTTTAGAAGCGGCCACTGTGGGGCGCCCTACCCAAAAGTTAAAATGGCTAGATGACACCCCAAAGTGGGTAGTACAGTGGCCGATGAGTAAGGAGAAGCTCAGGGCGCTTGAGGAGCTTGTGGAGGAACAATTGGCTAAAGGCCACATAGAAGAGACCACAAGTGCGTGGAATTTCCCGATTTTTGTGGTAAAGAAACCAGGGAAAGACAAGTGGAGGCTGCTCCACGACCTCCGGGAAATAAACAAAGTAATAGAAGACATGGGGTCTCTCCAACCTGGAATGCCTTCTCCAACAATGCTTCCTAGAGATTGGCAATTGGCTGTTCTAGACATCAAGGATGGTTTCTTCCATATCCCCCTACACCCAGAGGATGCCCCACGGTTCGCCTTCTCGGTTCCTACCATCAATCGAGAGGCCCCAATGAAGCGCTACCACTGGAGAGTACTACCCCAGGGATTAAAATGCAGTCCCTCCATCTGCCAGTGGCATGTGGCCTCATTGCTCTCCCAGGTGCGTGCCCAGAGAGGGGAGGCCATCATCCTTCATTACATGGATGATGGGCTAGTGTGTGCCCCCGATAACTCTCTACTCCAAGACACACTTGACCTAGTGGTTAAAGTTTTAACCTCTGCTGGATTTGAATTGCAGGAGGACAAAGTCCAAAGGATGCCACCTTGGAAGTACCTGGGCCTGGAAATTACTGCACGGACCATTGTTCCGCAGAAATTGGAAATCAATTGTAATCCAAAAACCTTAACAGATCTCCATTCCCTGTGTGGGTCATTGAATTGGGTTAGGCCCTGGCTAGGCCTCACTAATGAGGACCTAGAACCTCTCTTCAATTTATTGAAAGGGGAGAGAGAGCTGCTTTCTCCCACGGAACGGACCCCAGGGGCAAAGACTGCAATTGAAAAGGTACAAAAGACCTTAGGAGAGAGGCAAGCTCACCGTTACCAGCCCGAGCTGCCCTTCAAATTCATTATCCTAGGAAAACTGCCGCACTTACACGGGTTGATATTCCAATGGATCAAGGAGCAGAGAGAGTCACTCTTAATCATAGAGTGGGTCTTCCTCTCCCACCAGAGATCCAAAACTATCATTAAGCCACAAGAGTTAATAGCTCAGCTGATTCGGAAAGCAAAGATCAGACTGCATGAACTAGCTGGTTGTGACTTCACATTTATTCACCTCCCTGTTAAATTGTCTGAGGAGGGAATGAACTCTCCTGAAAAATTGACTAAAGAGATGTTTGAGCGTTTGCTCCAGAGCAATGCCAGTCTCCAATTAGCCCTGGACAGCTACAGAGGACAAATATCAGTCCATGCCGTGTCTCACAAGCTGTTTAATGAGGAATTCCACCTCATTCCTCGTGAGGAGTCGGAGACCACTCAAAGCTCTCACAGTGTTCACGGATGCATCTGGGGCATCCCATAAGTCGGTGATGACTTGGAGAGATCCTCAGACTCGGCATTGGGAAGCTGATGTGGAGTTTGTGGAAGGGTCACCCCAGGTAGCTGAACTGGCAGCAGTCGTGAGAGCCTTTGAAAAGTTCTCAGAGCCAATAAACTTGGTGACAGACTCAGCCTATGTAGCGGGGATAGTGTCCAGGGCGGAGCAGGCAGTGCTCAGAAGCATCGAAAATGAGCAGCTATTCAGGTTGCTTTCCAAACTAATTTATTTGATTTCTCATAGAGAACACCCGTTCTATGTGATGCATGTGAGATCACACACAGATTTGCAAGGCGAAATTGCAGAAGGCAACCGTCAGGCAGACTCCCTTGCAACCCCAGCAGAACAAGCACGCCTTCCTGACATCTTCCAACAGGCAAAGCTGAGCCACCAGCAGTATCACCAGAATACACCAGGTCTAATGCGTCAGTTCCAGCAAACATGGAGTCAGGCTCGAGCCACTGTGACCACCTGTCCCAACTGTCAGCTGCACACCATGCCCTCAATAGGCATGGGGGTTAACCCCCGAGGTCTTGGCAGTTGTGAGGTATGACAGACAGACATCACACACATTCCTAGTTTTGGTCGCCTCAAATATGTTCATGTAAGCATTGACACATATTCAGGCGCAGTCTATGCCTCTGCCCATGCAGGAGAAAGGGCAGTGCACGCCAAAAAACACCTAGTGCAAGCCTTTTGAGTGTTGGGGATCCCTAAGGAAATCAAAACTGATAAGGGCGCAACGTATAAGTCCAAGGAGTTCCTATAATTCGTCCAGCAGTGGGGAGTGGAACATAAAACTGGCACCTCCCACTCCCCCACAGGCCAAGGTGTAGTTGAGCGAGCCAATCAGACGCTCAAGCAGGTTTTGGTAAACAGAGCAGTTCAACTGTGTGGCTGTCTCCACAGCAGAAGCTCTGCAAAGCCATGTTTACTATCAATTTCCTAAATTGTTCATTGGAAAACATGAGTCCACCTGTGGTACGTCACTTTAACAGTAGTAAACAATTCAAGTTATCCCAACATCCTCCAGTTTTGATTAGGGACCCAGAAACCTGGGAAATCAAAGGTCCCTATGAGCTTGTTACCTGGGGGCGTGGCTATGCGTGTGTATCCACTCCCTCAGGCCCTCGGTGGATTCCCCAAAAGTGGGTGAAACCGTTTGTTCCCAAACATCCTGCTCCAACTGAGGAGAACGAGGAGCAAGTAGCAGTGGCTTCAAAAAGAAGACGCCGCAGAAAAAAAGGAAAATAAATCCTCATAGAAGGTGGCATTCCGGTAAATAGAGTCTTTTAATAGGTTTTATAATGTTTGTTTTTCCTTCTAGAGAAAACCTTCTCTTCTCTCAGTCCCGTGATGGACCCCATCCAAGCTGTCTTCCTGCTAACACTGAACAGTCTAGCAGCTGCATGGATCGTCCCTCAGCCACGTCAGAACATCTGGCTGACCCTGGCACAGACGCTCCAACAAGAAAATAGATTTTCTCTTGCTACTACACGGACATGAGTGCCAGGAATTTGAAGGACTTTGCTGTATGGACCTGACCTCGAAAGCTCCTAACATCCATGCTGCCCTCCGAAACATGAACAACTTAATCGGACAAGTGAAGCAAGAATCTGAAGATTGGTTCAATGGACTGTTCAAAGGCTGGGGACTCACAGGGTGGTGGACATCTATAGTCAAAACAATTATGTTAATTTTTGTTATTCTTTTCCTTGTAATAATGGCATTCGGGATCCTACGTCACTTGGTTTTCAAGGCTATTTATAGTCTAATTCCCTCTACCTCAGTAGTCAATCACATAGAAATGAAAGACTTGAAACAATCTAACCCTCCCGCCAGCTACAAGTGGTGGGCAAAATCGTAATTTGTATGATACCAATATCCTTCTTTCAACTATGTTAAACAAAAAACGGGGAGATGTTGCGTTTCCTAGATACATTGTAAATGGTACATCCCGTGACCCCTGCTGTGCCCTGTATCTTGGTCCCTCTCCCCTCCTGGCCACACAGAGCTGGCTGGGATCCAATTTCTCCCCGCCCCCCCCTTTCCAGACCCTAGAAAAGGTCAGGACCTGCTGACCTCTCTCTCTTATCCGGCTCTTTCTTTTTTCCCCCCCACTCTCTTCCCCCGCGCTTTTTCTCTTCCCCCGTTCTCTTTTCCCCCCCCACGCTTTTACCCTGTCCTTCCCCCTCTTTTCTCTCTCTTCCCCCGCTCTTTTCCCTTCCCTTTTCACTCACTACCCAAGAGAAATAAACTTGTAACTTTATCATGGGAAAGAGCCTCTTTTGATATCTTGACTACGTCTCTGTGGCTAGGGCCCAGGGGAATATCACCCTAACACGTGAGCTAGACCGGAGGAAGGGTTAAGACCCTGTTTTGGGCCGGAAAAAGCCGTTACAACCTGGGACCCCAAAAACCTCCAAATTAGCTCCAAAATGATTGGCAACTTTACACACTCCATTTTCCCACAAAAGGATCTAGAGCTGAATCATTAAAAATCCAGGTATAACCACTGAAAAAGACCCTCTAACTAATTAAAGTTAGAAAGTGATATGTTTATTCACCGGCGGCCGGCACGGGCGTCACCTCCAAAAGGCGTGACCGCCCCGAACAAGGTTCTTTGCCATCTATTTATTCCCCAAGATCTTACATACAATACATATGCATAACCCCAGCACCTCCCATCCCATATTAAAACGAGCCCATTAGTCCTTCACGCGTGCACAGCTCTTCTCTTGAATTGGGTCGGTGGTCTCGAAATGGGTCAGTGGTCTCGAAGGATGAAATCAGGAGAGTCTTCATCAGGTCTCAGTGACCCTCTGGCACTATCCAAGGCTCCGTGCTTCATGGTTAGCAGTTTACTTATTTTACGTTCTTCTGTACGTAAATTTATAATAGCAGATAATTATGCCAATTAGTTCTAGCCTAAGCATCTAGTAATTATTAACCTACCATTTACCTACCTGTCCTAGGGTGATGTTATGGGGTTTGTATCTCCAATCGTGTGTCCTGATTATGTTTGGTATTATGTCCTGTGCTTCCAGGACTGACTCTGAAAGTTAAGCTTTGTTTTGTCTTGTTATCAGCCGGCTCACCTCCCCCATGGTCTATATTTAGGAGAGGTTTTAGCTCGGCTTGCTTGCTTGCTTGCTCGCTTGCTTGCCTGCTTGCTTGTCTGCTTGCTCGCTTCTGCCTCTTTTTCTTTCCTTCGCTTTGCCCTTGCTTTTTGCTTATTAGTTAGTTCAGCTAGGCAGTCCAACTTTTTCCCTGGACTGTTTTCTTTTCCACCCCGTCCCCTCCCTCTCCTGGATACCATCTGAACCTGTTCTGGACGGGGACCTGGGAAACCCCAAGAAACATCGGGAGTCTACAGTTTGTCACCTGCAGCAGTCATCCCCAGCACCAGAGACTGATAACTGAGAGACCACTCGCCGGAGAGACTGAGTTTGTCATCCCTTCAGAACGGTGAAAGAGTTTTTTTGGTCAGCTGGTGTTGTTTTTTTTTCCCTGTGCTAGGGAGTGTCTTGCTTGTTAAATAAACAGGTTTTTTTTGGGGGGGGGGGTGGGTGGGAGGAGTCGTGGGGTTTGCTGTCTGGGGGCTCCTTCTGGAGGTTTTCCCCCAAATTTGCCCAAAACCAGGACAAATATATATTGGCGCCCATCTCGGGGCTTGAGAAAGTGGGAAAAAAAACCCCTGTTCTAATAATAATTTGGTTCAAATTATTTTGTGTTGGTATAGAGCAGTTATTGGCTATGTTGTTGGAATTCTTGTCTTTTGGGGTGGAGGCCTGCATGGGTTTTTGGTCCCTAGGGTTTTTTCAGGTCGTAATACCTCTGTGGTCCCTAGGTTTATTTGCTTATCCAGAAATAGCTCCGGTATTGTCCCTAACACGTAGTTTCTGTAGCAGGGGGCATTGACCAAAATATCCATCGGGCTGGGCTTGGTTTTAATGGCCTGCAGGAGATTTATAAAGGTGCTGGAGTCTGTTCCAGGAATGTATGGTTCTTGGTTGTGGTTGTGTACTCAGTTTGTTAGAGAAGAAGGGGATGAGGCTTTTCAGCCTTTGTTTTCCTTCTCCTCTGAATTTGTTACATCCTTATTAGAGAATGTTCAGTTTCCCCTAAATGTTAAAGAGACCATCTTTCTGGTGTTTAATATGGTAAGCTTTCTCTATACAGTTTGCAGTTTCTCTAGAATGAGAGCTGAGATTTCTAGAGGGGCTGAGACCCCTGACCCCAGAGTAGAGCCAGGCGTGAGGAATCCTGAGTGGTGTGGGAAATGGGAGGATATGGGCCAAATCTTAAAGGAATTTTCTGACCCTACATCCTGGGATTTTCCATGTGAACAAATTCAGAACCCAGCTGAGGTGGCAAAGTACCTGAAAGAGAAGTGCCATGGTAATTCTAAGGAGAAGAAGATCATTGCAGTGAGCTGGGCCCTGGCATATGCTTACCGTACCCTGCTAGATACTGTAGGGCAGCAGACAGAGGAAGGGGGACAGGCAGATAAATCAGCCACTATCCCAGTCACTCAGGCTGCAGCCAACACCCCAGGCTCGAGGCCAACAACTACACCAGACAGTGAGCCTAAGCCAGCAGCTAAACCTGTCAGTAAGCCTCAACCAATGGCTGTTGCTACCAGCACGAGAAGTGGAAAGTGCACAGACAAGACTGATCGACCAGTGGATGATGATGATGATGATGATGATGATGCAGGAGAAGGACCCTCAACGCCTCCTGACATAAAACCAGGAGTCAAAGCAACTGGTACAAGATCAGAGGCCAATATTGAGTCCCTATCTCTGAAAGACCTTCGTGGCCTGAGAAAGGATTACACCCGATGACCTGATGAATATATAATTAGTTGGCTAGTCCGTCTCTGGGATGCTGCAGGCGAGGCTACAATTCTGGATGGCACTGAAGCCAGGCATTTGGGATCTGTGTCACATGATCCAGTTATTGACCAAGGAATGATGAGGGGGCCTAACCCTCACAGCCTCTGGGCACGGGTCCTGGACAGTGTAGCACAAAGATACCTGTGTGCAGACGATCTTTATATGCAGCAGACCCAGTGGAAGACGATAGAACAAGGGATCCAATGCCTGAGAGAAATGGCAGTGGCAGAGATTATCTTCTCAGATGACATAACAACTAGGAATCCGGACTTGGTACCGTGTACATCTGTGATGTGGCGAAAACTTGTGCGGCTTGGGCCCCATGAATACTCTTCTGCTTTAGCAATAATGAAGCGGGACGAGAGGGATGAGACTGTGCTTGATATGGCGAAGAAGCTCCGAGCATATGCAGATGCCGTGCATGGCCCAACACATGCCAGAATTGCAGCTGTGGAAACACGTCTGCAGAAATTAGAAGACAAGATAGAGGAGAATCATAGAAGACTCAGGGAGGAGATTAAAGAGGACCTTCTCCAAATCTCAGCAGTACAAATTAGAGGCCCTGGTATCCAACGCAGACGTTCCCCTGATGGGGAGAGGAGGTACACCCCACGAGCTGAGCTGTGGTTCTTCCTACGTGATTGCGGAGAAAACATGAGGAGATGGGATGGAAAATCTACTGCTGCTCTGGCACAACGGGTGAGTGAATTGAAGGAAGGCAAGACTCAAAGAGGAAGTTCCACCAAAAGGAGAGCAGCTCCAGTTGCCCGTAGCCAAGCTGCCAAGTATGATGATGATGATGATATGTCTGATCCCCTTGAAGGAACCTCTAAGACATATGCCCAAGGAAAGAAGGATAAACAGGCTTAGAGGGGCCCTGCCTCTAGCCAGGGAGAGGCGAGGGAAAATCGTGTTTTCTGGACTGTGTGGATTTGTTGGCCTGGCACATCGGAACCACAAAAGTATAAAGCTTTGGTTGATACTGGTGCCCAATGCACATTAGTCCCATCAAGATATGTGGGGGCAGAATCTGTTTCTATTGCTGGTGTGACAGGTGGATCACAGGACTTTACCTTGGTGGAAGCTGATGTGAGCTTGACTGGACATGAATGGAAAAAACATCCTATTGTGACTGGCCCAGAGGCCCCATGCATTTTGGGCATAGATTACCTCTGAAGGGGGTATTTTAAAGATCCAAAAGGATTCAGGTGGGCATTTGGGATAGCAGCTGTAGTGACAGAGGGCATCCAGCAATTGAACACCTTGTCTGGACTGTCTTAGAATCCAAGTACAGTAGGACTTCTGAAGGGAGAAGAGCAAAAGGTACCAATTGCCACTTCCATAGTGCATTGCCGACAATACAGAACAACTCGAGATGCTGTGGTTCCCATCCATAAAATGATCCGTGAGCTGGAGAGCCAAGGGGTGGTCAGCAAAACCCACTCACCCTTCAACAGCCCCATCTGGCCTGTGCGTAAATCTGAAGGAGAATGGAGATTGACCGTAGACTATCGTGCATTGAATGAAGTGACTCCACCACTGAGTGCTGCTGTGCCGGACATGCTGGAACTGCAGTAAGAGCCGGAGTCCAAGGCAGCAAAGTGGTACGCCACTATCGATATTGCCAATGCATTTTTCTCCATTCCTCTGGCAGCAGAATGCAGGCCTCAGTTTGCTTTCACCTGGAGGGGTGTGCAGTACACCTGGAATCGACTGCCCCAGGGGTGGAAGCACAGTCCTACCATCTGCCATGGACTGATCTAGACTACACTAGAAAAGGGTGAGGCTCTAGAACATTTACAATATATTGATGATATCATTGTGTGGGGAAACACAGCAGCAGAAGTGTTCAAGAAAGGAGAGAGAATCATCCAAATCCTCCTGGAAGCCGGCTTCGCCATCAAGAAGAGTAAAGTTAAGGGACCGGCTCAGGAAATTCAGTTTCTAGGAGTCAAGTGGCAAGATGGACGGCGTCAGATTCCGACTGATGTCATCAACAAAATCACAGCTATGTCCCCACCAACCAACAAGAAGGAGACACAAGCTTTCTTAGGCGCCATAGGTTTTTGGAGGATGCATATTCCTGAGTACAGTCAGATCGTGAGCCCTCTTTACCTGGTTACCCGCAAGAAGAACGATTTCCATTGGGGCCCTGAGCAGCAACAAGCTTTTGCCCAGATAAAGCAGGAAATTGCTCATGCAGTAGCCCTTGGCCCAGTCAGGACGGGGCCAGATGTGAAGAACGTGCTCTACTCTGCAGCCAGGAACCATGGTCTGTCCTGGAGCCTTTGGCAGAAGGTGCCTGGGGAGACTCGAGGCCGACCATTAGGATTTTGGAGTCGGAGCTACAGAGGGTCTGAAGCTAACTACACCCCAACAGAGAAGGAAATCTTGGCCGCCTACGAAGGAGTCCAAGCAGCCTCAGAGGTGGTTGGCACAGAAGCACAACTCCTTCTGGCACCCCGACGACAGGTGCTGGGGTGGATGTTCAGAGGAAAAGTTCCCTCCACCCACCATGCCACCAGAGCTACATGGAACAAGTGGATTGCCCTCATTACAGAGCGCACCCGGATTGGAAAACTGAATCGCCCTGGGATTTTGGAAGTAATTACAAATTGGCCTGAAGGTGAAAGTTTTGGTGTCACAGATGAGGAGCAAGAACCAGTGACACGGGCTGAAGAAGCTCCACCATATAACCAACTGCCAGCAGAGGAAACACGCTATGCTCTATTCACTGATGGTTCCTGTCGCATTGTGGGGATGAATCGGAGGTGGAAAGCAGCTGTATGGAGCCCCACACGACGGGTAGCAGAGGCCACTGAAGGAGAGGGTGGATCCAGTCAACTTGCTGAACTCAAAGCGGTTCAACTGGCCTTAGACATTGCAGAAAGAGAGAGGTGGCCAAAGCTTTACCTTTATACCGATTCATGGATGGTAGCCAATGCTCTGTGGGGATGGTTGGAGAGATGGAAAGAGGCTAACTGGCAGCGTAGAGGAAAACCAATTTGGGCTGCCGAAGAGTGGAAAGATATCGCTACCCGGTTAGAGAAACTACCTGTGAAGGTTCGCCATGTAGATGCCCATGTTCCCAGAAGTAGGGCTAATGAAGAGCAGCAAAACAATCAGCAGGTAGATCAGGCTGCAAAGATAGGGGTGTCGAAGATAGACCTTGATTGGGAACACAAGGGAGAGTTGTTCCTAGCACGATTTGCCCATGATGCCTCAGGCCACCAGGGTAGAGATGCCACCTATAAGTGGGCACGAGACCGAGGGGTGGATCTAACCATGGACAGTATTTTTCAAGTTATCCATGACTGTGAGACGTGCGCTGCCATCAAGCAAGCCAAGTGGGTGAAGCCCCTCTGGTATGGGGGGCGGTGGTCCAAGGACAAGTATGGAGAGGCCTGGAAAATTGATTATATCACACTGCCCCAGACACGCCAAGGCAAGCGCTACGTACTGACCATGGTGGAAGCCACCACAGGATGGTTGGAAACCTACCCTGTGTCTCACGCTACAGCCCGTAACACCATCCTGGGCCTTGAAAAGCAGGTCCTTTGGAGGCATGGTACCCCTGAGAGGATTGAGTCAGACAATGGGACTCATTTCAAGAATAGCCTTATCAACACCTGGGCTAGGGAACACGGCACTGAGTGGGTGTACCATATCCCCTACTATGCACCAGCTGCAGGGAAAGTGGAAAGGTACAATGGACTGTTAAAAACCACCTTGAGAGCATTGGGTGGGGGATCTTTCAAAAACTGGGAGCAGCATTTAGCAAAGGCCACTTGGTTAGTTAACACCCGAGGTTCCACCAACTGAGCGGGCCCTGCCCAGTCTGAGTCCCTGAATATAGTAGATGGAGACAAAGTCCCAGTGGCACATATCAGAGGTTTGTTAGGGAAGGCAGTTTGGATCAATTCTGCCCCGAGTACAGACAAACCCATTCGTGGGATTGTCTTTGCTCAAGGACCAGGTTGTACATGGTGGGTAATGCAGAGAGATGGAACAACACGATGTGTGCCTCAGGGAGATCTGATTGTGGGGTGAGGCAGCATGAGACAGAAGGAAATGTCTAAGTGTCGAAGGTTTGAGCAAGTGAGATGGAAGAAAATGTGTCCCAGTAAGTGAAAGATGGAAATTTCTACTTGCTGAAGTTTTTACATGCTGTTTAGTATGTTCACAATATGAAGATAAGGGGTGGAATGTCCTAGGGTTATGTTATGGTGTTTGTATCTCCAATCGTGTGTCCTGATTATGTTTGGTATTATGTCCTGTGCTTCCAGGACTGACTCTGAGAGTGAAGCTTTGTTTTGTCTTATTATCAGCCGGCTCACCTCCCCCATGGTCTATGTTTAGGAGAGGTTTTAGCTCGGCTTGCTTGCTTGCTTGCTCGCTTGCTTGCCTGCTTGCTTGTCTGCTTGCTCGCTTCTGCCTCTTTTTCTTTCCTTCGCTTTGCCCTTGCTTTCTGCTTATTAGTTAGTTCAGCTAGGCAGTCCAACTTTTTCCCTGGACTGTTTTCTCTTCCACCCCATCCCCTCCCTCTCCTGGATACCATCTGAACCTATTCCGGATGGGGACCTGGGAAACCCCAAGAAACATCGGGAGTCTACAGTTTGTCACCTGCAGCAGTCATCCCCAGCACCAGAGACTGATAACTGAGAGACCACTCGCCGGAGAGACTGAGTTTGTCATCCCTTCAGAACGGTGAAGGAGTTTTTTTGGTCAGCTGGTGTTGTTTTTTTTTCCCTGTGCTAGCGAGTGTCTTGCTTGTTAAATAAACAGGTTTTTTCTCCCACTCTTCTCTGAGGAAATTCTTCCCGAACCCAGTGGTGGGGGGGGGGGGGAGGAGTCGTGGGGTGCTGTCTGGGGGCTCCTTCTGGAGGTTTTCCCCCAAATTTGCCCAAAACCAGGACACTACCTAACTTACATCTTGGTCATGGAAACTACTTCCACTGTTAGCAAAAATCTTAATTTTTAAAAACATGATTCAGAGCCCGGGGTGCTTCATATACAAACTAAACGGAAAAAACCTTTCTATTCATTCTCAGCAAAAAGACTTCCTATATCTACTTCTTTTGGACAAAAGTGCCTTCACTTTCAAACTTATTCTCTTGCTCACTTACCTGCATAATGCCTAGTCCCTGTTCTGCATGATCATTTTCTTCACTTTTACAAGGAATCCTCTCCTCATCTTCTTCTTCCCCTGCTTCTTCCATTTCCTGTGCCAAGATCACCTGTTTCTCTGTTAGATTTGTTTCTCCAGCTGATTTTTGACAACTGCCCATTTCTTGTGGCACCGCACGCTCGAGAGAGGTGATTGTCCTGCTCTGCTCTGGGCTGGGACTGCGCTCTCTTCAAGCCCTGAGGGCAATTTTGAATGCCACAACTTCAGAAAGACCTCAGGCTATTGGAGAAATGTCCAAAGGAGGGACATAGAGACCATGAAGGGGCTGGAGGGGAAGCCATACAAAGAGTGGCTGAGGGCATTTGGTTCAGCTGCAGAGAGGACACTGAGCTCACACCTCACTTGGGACCTCTCAGCTCCTCTCAAGGGCAGCACAGGGACAGCTTTGCTCTCTGCTCTCTGCAACCAGGGACAGGAGCCAAGGGAATGCCAGGAGCTGTGTCAGGGGACGATTAGGCTGCCTATCAGGGAAAGGGTTTTTTCCTCAGAGGCTGGTCAGGCACTGAATAGGTTCTCCAGGCAATGGGCACAGCCCCAAGGCTGCCAGAGATCCAGGAGCGTTTGGCCAATGCTCTCAGGGATGCAGAGGGTGGGACTGTTGGAGTGTCTGTGCAGGGCCAGGAGTTGGACTTTGACAACCCCTAGGGGTCCCTTCCGACTCAGGAAACTCTTACCATTTTCCCCTCTTTCCTCTCCTTGCACAATGCTCTCAGCTTACTGTTCCACCGTATGTTCCACTTCTGAAACCTCCACTACTTCTTTCCAGTTCAAGCACAGTTCTACTGGTTACAATCCAAAGATATACAGATTGAAAAACAACCAAAAAGAAACACCTGTTTGGAATGTCGTGGTCTTATTTGGATCTTGAACTATGAAGTCGATTGTGCCTTGCAAGTTCTAAAAGCAAAACAACAACAAAAAACACCCACCACACCGTTTTAACATAGGGATTTGCTTTCTTCTAAGAAATCCATATCCCTTCTCAAAATGGATCTATTTCAGTAAGAGATCATCTTGAATAGATCCCTTACTATGTAAAGAACCTGGAACCCTCAAATCCGTAATGATAAGCCTGTTACCTTGTCGTTTTCTGTTCCAAAGGCAAATGAATTTACTCAAGTGCCGTTTGTAACAAGGACAGAGTTCAAAGTGTGGCTCTGAGAAATATTTTGGTTTCCCTCTCCTATCTCTATCAAAAGCACTTTCTTCAATGGCTGAAACAATACTTGATATAGTCTGAATTTTAAAGGTCATGAAAATTTTCTCAAAAGTGAAAAATTAATATAGCAGTCAGGTTTTAAACCAACGGGAATTTTTGTTTTACCTGTTTGAAGATTTCCTTCACACTAAAATTCTGGCTGATGGATACCTAGAAGAAATCAATTCCTACAAAATGCTTCTGGGTCAGCCATTACGTCATCCATTACAATTTGCTTCAGTGTCCTGTTCCTGTCCAATTGAAGGTCCCTGTTTAAGAGACTCAAGTACTGTTGCGTTTCCTAGATACATTGTAAATGATACATTCTGTGACCCCTGATGTGCCCTGTATCTTGGTCCCTCTCCCCTCCTGGCCACACAGAGCTGGCCGGGATACAATTTCTCCCCACCCCCCCCTTTCCAGACCCTAGAAAAGGTCAGTACCCCCTGGCCTCGCTCTCTTTTTTCCCTCTTTTTCCTTCCTTTTTCCCCTCCCTTTTTCCCTCGCTACCCACGAGAAATAAACCTGTAACTTTATTAGGGGAAAGAGCCTCTTTTGATATCTTATTTACGTCCATGAGGCAAGGGCCCAGGGGAACTTCACCCTAACACCTGAGCTAGACCGGAGCAAGGGTGAAGATCCCCATTTTGGGGCCAAGTAAAAGCCTCAGTTGGCACCCCACGTTCAGCTGTGACTCCTATTTTCGGGGTTCAACAAGCCTGGGAGCTGATCAACTAGCTTAAATTTCTTTAAGCTGCATTTTGTGCAGTTCGAAGACTTTTCAGCACGAACCGGCAGCCTGTCAGGAGCCCAGACAGGTCGGTTCTGGACGTGGACCCACTAGAGTTACACAGACGTCTCTGCCTGCAAGAGAAACGGTAAGTGAAAGCGTCCTTTTGCCGCGGGTGGTTCCCGTAGCTCCGAGGGGGGTGTCTCACCGGTGGCATTTTTCCGGCCCGGCGCCGTTCTCGGGATGAGATGCGGCGCGGGCATTTTTGCAGCGTGAGCGCGGCTTGGAAGCTCGCGGCCACGTGGTGGGGCGCACAGCCTGGGGGGGGGGCTTGACGCGGCCACCCCAGGCACGGCGCTCCAGGCAGACAGCTTTGGTCGGTTTCAAAGCTGCGGCACAGGGAGTTTTTTGCAGTTTTTGCGGTTTTTATGGGTTTTTGGGGCGGGTTCGATCCCTACAGCAGCGCGGGCGCCACGTAAGGTTTTACTGACAATAAAACCGGCGAAATTAACATCGGCTCCGCATCCAGTAAAGCCTAAAAACTGTAGTGTACCTAGCACGTCTTAAAAACTAACCCCTTTCCTGTGTTTTAACTGTAGTGGGGTGGATATAGTGCAAATTGCTAACACCATGGGCTTACAGCAATCTGCCTTAAAAAGAGTATAAGAAACCAACTAAGGGAAATATTAAGTTCAGGAAATGTTTTAATATCTAATAAAAAATTAGCCCATTTTGCCAGCTGGCTGTCTGTTGAAATATCTGACCTTGAATTGCAAAATATAAATTCAATTTCATTTTGGGATGAAATACGGGATTTATTAACTTTAAAAGTAGAACATGGAGATAAAACTGCCTCTGTATTCCTCCCGATATTCTTACAAATTCGGAAACTTTTAATTCAAACAGAAAACAACAGACAGCAGCAGCAAAATGATTCAAACTCACCTTCCCTTCCCAAAAACCCTATAACCAGAACCTGGAAAGGACCCTCGGGTCTCACTTGGAAATGCAGGGTGCCCAGGACGGCTGTAACTGTTCTGAATCCCCGAATCCTCCCCAGTATCCCGGTTCTGATAATTTTTCGAAAATTATCAGCTCTCCTTCCTTGTTCCCTTCCCCACCAGGCCATTGACACGTGGCCGTATCTGGACAGGTCAGGATCGGGGTCCCAGATAGCTCTGGACATGCGGAACAGGGAGAGGGGGGGACCCCATATGGTGACAGCCACGTGTCTCCTCCTTCATCCCGCAACCCCCTTCACCCTCCACACTTGCAAAAGACTCTCTCTTAATAAACAAAAAGGGGGAGGATGGGATAGAGGGTGTGGGGATGTATGGCAATGAAAATATCAAATGTTCAATTAACAAGTTTTGGAAGCCACTAGGCCGTTTTAGGCTTGTGACTACCAAAGGTTTTCATTTCAGGTCACCTGATTGGACAGTCATAACAGTGGACTTACCTAACAGTACACAGGACGTGACGTTAAACCACATGAAACTGGACAGTGAGTACCTTGTTGTCGGTGATACAGCACACACACCCCTAGAGATTGAGGTGGTTCCCATGACCATCAAGGGAAGCATAACTGGCCTCATTCTCCTGGCACGATATCCTCTACCACCATATTACCTGGTTGGGGGACAAATCCTCGCCCAGGCCATTCCTGTTCCACAGGAGGTCCCAGTAAATGGGAAATCACCTGAAGTCTACTGGGCGGAAGTGGTGGGTGAGGACAAACCTTCTCTGGCATGCAACCTAACCCGTGGATCAGATCACCTCCATGTGGAGGGGGTACTGGACACAGGTGCTGATGTGACTATCATACCCGAAAGGATGTGGCCGTCACATTGGGAACTTCAGCCTGTGGCAGGCAGAATCCAGGGTGTAGGAGGAGTCAAATTGGCAAAAATATCAAAAAGCATAGTACAAATTGAGGGGCCGGATGGAAAATTGGCTAGCATCCGTCCATTTGTTACAGACTAAAAATGCCCTTTATGGGGGAGAGACACCATGTCCCAGTGGGGGGTGAAATTGATTATTCCTAAAACTCCACGGGATTTTTAGAGGCAGCCACTGTACGGAGCCCTACCCAAAAGTTGAAATGGATAGATGATACCCCAAAGTGGGTAGCACAGTGGCCGATGAGTAAGGAGAAGCTCAGGGCACTTAAGGAGCTTGTGGAGGAGCAATTGGCTAAAGGCCACATAGAGGAGACCACAAGTGCGTGGAATTTCCCGGTTTTTGTGATAAAGAAACCGGGGAAGGACAAGTGGAGGCTGCTCTACGACCTCCGGGAAATAAACAAAGTAGTTGAGGACATGGGGTCTCTCCAACCTGGAATGCCTTCTCCAACAATGCTTCCCAGAGACTGGCAATTGGCTGTTCTAGACATCAAGGACTGTTTCTTCCACATTCCCCTACACTCAGAGGATGCCCCACGGTTCGCCTTCTCGGTTCCGACCATCAATTGAGAGGCCCCAATGAAGCGCTACCACTGGAGAGTCTTGCTCCAGGGATTAAAATGTCGTCCCTCCATTTGCCAGTGGCATGTAGCCTCATTGCTGTCCCAGGTGCGTGCCCAGAGAGGGAAGGCCATCATCCTTCATTACATGGATGATGTGCTTGTGTGTGCCCCTGATAACTCTCTACTCCAAGACACACTTGACCTAGTGGTTAAAGTTTTAACCTCTGCTGGATTTGAATTGCAGGAGGACAAAGTCCAAAGGATGCCACCTTGGAAGTACCTGGGCCTGGAAATTACTGCACGGACCATTGTTCCGCAGAAATTGGAAATCAATTGTAATCCAAAAACCTTAACAGATCTCCATTCCCTGTGTGGGTCATTGAATTGGGTTAGGCCCTGGCTAGGCCTCACTAATGAGGACCTAGAACCTCTCTTCAATTTATTGAAAGGGGAGAGAGAGCTGCTTTCTCCCAGGGAACTGACCGCAGAGGCAAAGACTGCAATCGAAAAGGTTCAAAACACTTTAGGAGAGACGCAAGCTTACCGTCACCAGCCCTAGCTGCCCTTCAAATTCATTGTCCTAGGAAAACTGCCACACTTACACGGGTTAATATTCCAATGGATCAAGGAGCAGAGAGAGTCAGTCTTAATCATAGAGTGGGTCTTCCTCTCCCACCAAAGATCCAAAACTATTACTAAGCCACAAGAGTTAAAAGCCCAGCTGATTCGGAAATCAAGGATCAGACTGTATGAACTAGCTGGTTGTGACTTCACATGTATTCACCTCCCTGTTAAACTGTCTGAGGAGGGAAACAACTCTCCTGAAAGATTGAATAAAGAGATGTTTGAGCATTTGCTCCAGGGCAATGCCAGTCTCCAATTAGCCCTGGACGCCTTCAGAGGACAAATATCAGTCCATGCCGTGTCTCACAAGCTGTTTAATGAGGAATTCCACCTCATTCCTAGTGAGGAGTCGGAGACCACTCAAAGCTCTCACAGTGTTCACGGATGCATCTGGGGCGTCCCACAAGTCGGTGATGACTTGGAGAGATCCTCAGACTCAGCATTGGGAAGCTGATGTTGAGTTTGTGGAGGCATCACCCCAGGTAGCTGAACTGGCAGCAGTCGTGAGAGCCTTTGAAGAGTTCTCAGAGCCAATAAACTTGGTGACAGACTCAGCCTATGTAGCAGGGGTACTGTTCAGGGCAGAGCAGGCAGTGCTCAGAGACATCGAAAATGAGCAGCTATTCAGGTTGCTTTCCAAACTAATTTATTTGATTTCTCATAGAGAACACCCGTTCTATGTGATGCATGTGAGATCACACACAGATTTGCAAGGCGAAATTGCAGAAGGCAACTGTCAGGCAGACTCCCTTGCAACCCCAGCAGAACAAGCACGCCTTCCTGACATCTTCCAACAGGCAAAGCTGAGCCACCAGCAGTATCACCAGAATACACCAGGTCTAATGCGTCAGTTCCAGCTAACGCGGAGTCAGGCTCGAGCCATTGTGGCCACCTGTCCCAACTGTCAGCTGCACACCATGCCCTCAAATAGGTATGGGGGTAAACCCCCGAGGTCTTGGCAGTTGTGAGGTATGACAGACAGACATCACACACATTCCTAGTTTTGATCGCCTCAAATATGTGCATGTTAGCATTGACACATATTCAGGCGCAGTCTACACCTCTGCCCATGCAGGAGAAAGGGCGGTGCACACCAAACAACACCTAGTGCAAGCCTTTTCAGTGTTGGGGGTCCCTAAGGAAATCAAAACTGATAAGGGCCCAGCGTATAAGTCCAAGGAGTTCCTATAATTCGTCCAGCAGTGGGGAGTGGAACATAAAACTGGCACCTCCCACTCCCCCACAGGCCAAGGTGTAGTTGAGCGAGCCAATCAGACGCTCAAGCAGGTTTTGGCTAAACAGAGCAGTTCAACTGTGTGGATGTCTCCACAGCAGAAGCTCTGCAAAGCCATGTTTACTATCAATTTCCTGAATTGTTCATTTGAGAACATGAGTCCACCTGTGGTACGTCACGTTAACAGTGGTAAAAAATTCAAGTTATCCCAACATCCTCCAGTTTTGATTAGGGACCCAGAAACCTGGGAAATCAAAGGTCCCTATGAGCTCGTTACCTGGGGGCATGGCTATGCGTGTGTATCCACTCCCTCAGGCCCTCGGTGGATTCCCCAAATGTGGGTGAAACCGTATGTTTCCAAACATCCTGTTCCAACTGAGGGGAACAAGGAGCAGGTGGCTGTGGCTTCAAAAAGAAGACGCCGCCGGAAAAAAGGAACAGAAATCCTCATAGAAGGTGGCATTCTGCCAGATAAAGACTTTTAATAGGTTTTATAATGTTTGTCTTTCCTTCTCGAGAAAAGCTTCTCTTCTCTCAGTCCTGTGATGAACCCCATCCAAGCTGTCTTCCTGTTAACACTGAACAGTCTAGCAGCTGCATGGATCGTCCCTCAGCCACGTCAGAACATCTGGCTGACCCTGGCACAGACGCTCCAACAAGAAAACATGTGTCTGTCCACAGCAGCAACAGCAAACCCTATGTCCACCTGACTGGTAGGAATCCCATTGAAGGCTGGAGAATATTCAGCCAGTTTTGAAACACACTTGACCAATGAAATTCCTGAGTCACACACCATCTCATCACACAAAAATCATAGGCAGCAAGCTGGAGTAAATAAGAACCCCATAGAAGAGTTGCTGCCAAGTTTGCCCAAAACAGCTCAAGAACCCCAAGAATTAGAACTGCTAGGTTCCTACCCAGCACAATATTGCATTCACTTTAGGATCTTCCCAAAACCTTCTAGCATAAAAGAATTCCACAACATAATGAAATATCGTGGGGAATTGACTGCCAAAATGTGGTGCAATACTATAAGCCATATTGCAGCTGATACCCCAACTTATTCAAGCCCCAAAAGCCTCCCAAAGGGATTGTTCTTAATTTGTGGAGAGGGGGCGTGGGCAGGAATTCCTTCTCGGCTCTTAGGAGGGCCATGCACCTTCGGTCGGTTGTCCCTGTTGGCACCCAACGAAACCTTGATTAGCGATTGGACTCACAAAAACAAATCAGGTAATAAAACCCAAAAAAGAAGTGCAGACAATATGGACCCAAACTGTAATTCTGAAATTTTCCATTGGGCCAAGTCAAAAAGAATTGCTGTGTCCCTGTTTCTTCCGTGGGTTGCAGCAGCTAAAGCTCTAGGCGAATTGGGCCACCTAGAGTGTTGGGTAGTCAAACAGGCAAACTTAACATGCACCGCAATCAGCTCCCTCCTAGAAGACGAGGAAATTACCAGACAGGCCACAATACAAAATCGTGCTACTATAAATTTTCTCTTGCTACTGCACGGACATGAGTGCCAGGAATTTGAAGGACAGTGCTGTATGGACCTGACCTCAAAAGCTCCTAACATCCATGCTGCCCTCCGAAACATGAACAACTTGATCGGACAAGTGAAGCAAGAATCTGAAGATTGGTTCAATGGACTGTTCAAAGGGTTGGGACTAACAGGGTGGTGGTCATCTACTGTCAAAACAATTATGTTAATTTTTCTTATTCTTTATCTTGTAATAACGGCCTTCGGAATCCTATGTCACTTAGTTTTCAAAGCCATTAATAATCTCATTCCCTCTACCTCAGTAGTCAATCCCATAGAAATGAAAAACTTGGAACAATCTAACCCTCCCACCAACTACAAGTGATGGGCAAAATCATAATTTGAATGATACCAATATCCTTCTTTCAACTTTCTTAAACAAAAAACGGGGAGATGTTGCGTTTCCTAGATACATTGTAAATGGTAAATTCCGTGACCCCTGCTGTGCCCTGTATCTTGGTCCCTCTCCCCTCCTGGCCACACAGAGCTGGCCGGGATCCAATTTCTCCCCGCCCCCCCCTTTCCAGACCCTAGAAAAGGTCAGTACCCCGTGGCCTCGCTCTCTTTTTTCCCTCTTTTTCCTTCCTTTTTCCCCTCCCTTTTTCCCTTGCTACCCACGAGAAATAAACCTGTAACTTTATTAGGGGAAAGAGCCTCTTTTGATATCTTATTTAAGTTCATGAGGCAAGGGCCCAGGGGAACTTCACCCTAACACCTGAGCTAGACCGGAGGAAGGGTGAAAAACCCCATTTTGGGGCCAAGAAAAAGCCTCAAAGTACGGAGAGAAATAAAATTAAATATGACTACAGTGCCTTTAAATCTAAATCGAACTTCCTGATCAAGCTCATAAAACCTTTAGGCTAAATGTTGCCATTGATCTGTTTCTACTGAACACAATCACGTCCTGGCTTGTTAGAGATTAGTTCATTACAAAGAAAGAAATGCACAGAAGTTAAAATATTTCCAAAGAAGCATTTGACATCTTTCCTTTCTGATGCGGAACCATTCCAACACTGCTTTCATAAGAGGTCAAATTACTGTCTTCCATGTTAGTTTTGCACTGTGCTCAGCGGAGCCTTTCTGGTTTATTTGCCTTTGACTTGGACATAAAGCTGAGTCTTGATTCAAGAAAAATCAATATTCACACTTGTTTTCATTTACACGGACATTGGCTTGGTCTCCTAAACAAAGAGAATGATGGGGAATTTATGTATGTGTTCAGATAGGTAACATTCTCTTTCTGCAACCTGGCGTTGTATTTTCACTTGGTCTGTTACCTCTGGCTTTGTTTTAACAGATCAAATTATTAGGCAGAGTATCAAACCTCCAGCTCGAGCCACAGTCCCACTGCGAGGTGTGTGAAGGTATGTGCATCTGCCCCTCAGGTCCATACGGCTCTTCTAATGTGCCTCTCATCGAGCAGGTAGGAAAGACCTCCTGGGTGTGTGAACAGTGCTGCTTCCTCTATGGCTTCAGAGCTGCTGATAACATCATCAGGAAGGAGAGGAGTATTGTACCAATTTTTAGATGTTTTTTAAATTTGCAAGTGCTTGGCTGTCTTAAACGTCTGAGTTCCTAGAACTTTGAATGAGATCAAATCTATGAGTGAAGAGATGATGGTGCAGACCAACTTCTGATTCCGGTGATCCAAGAATCTGCACTACTCCTTTTACCTTCTGAATAAGGCATGGATGTGATGGTATGCACAGTAATACTGATGTGCTATGGTTTTTGAATGATAGCAGTCTTCCTTTGTCCCATTCCTAAACCGTGGGCATTATTTGCCTAAACCTTGTTCAGTAGGGACATTATTCTATATTCTTACATGAAGTGAAAAGCACTCTTTTTCCATACCTTCACACAACAGCACTAAAACAAGGCCAAAGTAGTACAAACAATGTTCAAAGATGCTCTACCTTTTAAGTTGACGATACAAAATTCATACCTTGTTCTAATTTGATCTCAAGATGAAAGGGTGTTCTCCAAATACTCCTTCAGCTCTTCCTCACAGCTCACCGTTTTCCTTTTATCTAAAACTGTATCCAGATCACTTTCATCTTCTAAGGCCACATAAAAAAGCAAGTAAAAATGGTTTCATAGATACTAAAATCTCCCCAACTATTTAGGATTCAAGGAAGTTAATTATGCACATATATCCTACACCCAGGAGAGAAAGCTACCTCAGCAAAACTCATCGCCTATGAAAACCTTCCTAGATTATGAACACCTCTGACACTGCTGCCCAAGTTGCTTGTTGAAACAATGAGAACCTCACATCCAATCAGACTCTAGACCTGCACAAGATCTCGTCATAGCAACTTGCAGCCACTTTCTACAGAAAGCAGCAGTGATCTCTATCACTGTTGCCATACCAAGAATAAGTCAGGACTGTCCATTCAGCGTGAATCAAGCAGTTAGCAAAAATGTACCTGACAGAATGAAACTGAAGAGTAGAAATTCCCATCTAAAAGTCAAAGATTACATTTTTAATTTTATAGCAGGTATTTTGAATTTCAGAGCATTCTTTGCATTAAGAAGTCCTGTCTTTATAGCACACCCTTGTTTTTATGTTTCTACCTGTATTATGGCCATTTAGCCGTCTCCTTAAAATCACTCCAAACAAAAACATTCAAGTGAACAAGTTCTTTCTAAACTGCTGGAAGGTGAAATGAATGAGTAAGGGGATATGTAACATGATAAAAGGCTGCCTGGAATTTTACGACTGGTATCCAACATGGCGTCTTCTATTTGGAGAGTAAAAAAAATCAGTCTCCAAGTAAACTGCTAAGAATGCGGATTATCAAAACTTCTGTTTATTCTGGCACCACAAAGCACCAAATCACATTCTATAATTTTTCCTTTAGAAACAACTGCCCAACGTTTTTATGTATAGAAAAGATTGGAAGACATTTGGGAGATCATTTCCAGCTATTCCTAAAGTCTGATCTTAAGCACACTGGGCCATAAGTCATTCATCACTATCATATGTATTTCAGATAGAAATGATCATAAAAATATAATCTATTTATATTACAAATAATAAACACAAGAATTATGAACACTTCCACATGAAACTCTTCCACACCAAACTGTTTCTTTGGAGTGTTTTGTCACACTATGGACCTCTTTCTAAGGTGACATCAGCAGCCTACCACGCAGAAGGCATTGCAGGTGGGAGCACAGGAAGATCAGACTAATCCCATGGAGTGATGAAAATATATGTCATCAAATAAAAGAAACGTACATCCACGTGCTCCACTTCTTCTTCAAACCTACTTTATAATTTCTCAGTCATCTGAAGCATGTTGGAGTGCACAACTTCAGCATCTTCTGCTGTGCAAATGTTCATATCCAACAGGGTCATCTGAAGGAAAAGAAGAACAAATTATTGACATGCACAGAAGAAATACTGATTTCATGTAGGACAACACTCCCTTCATTACCAGCATTTGTTACGGCTTTTCCACATTTCGAGTACAAATACCAACTACTACTGTGAAACCAAATGGATGGCTCACTTTTTGAACTGAGTAAGGCAGACGTTAAAAAGGAATTCCACTTGTTATCTCAATGTTTGGTGCATCCTCAGACGCATTTTACTCTAATGACACATTGGACCACGGCTATCACAGCCAGAAGCTGTGGCACTCAACTTGCACATCTGCCCTTTCTCCTGACTTTTGCCCTCGACCAGCTCATACTGGATGCTCATTTTCACCACGCACTCCACATTACGACTTTCTGAATGCTATGGAACAGACCACAGACAAAATTCCGATCTTTCATAGTGCAGTGTGACATGGAAACATGACAGAGGCCATGTGCTGAATCTCAGCACACGGAACAGATCCCAGCAGTGCCTACAGACCTTTGCCTACAGACACCAGACACTACCAGCCAAAGAAATCAAGACATTTTCATACACAGCTATTTATCATTATGCTTCAAAGTAGCAAGGAAATTACAATCTCTACCAAGTTCTTTGCTACCATACAGGCTACAAACATCCCAACAGGATGTGCTCTGGAGCAAGAGAAGGCAGACACAGAGAGGGAAGGCATGCTGCAAGGACACATAGAAAGGAAGTATCTCCAACACTTCCCCTCTTCCTCTCATACTTCCCCTCTTCTTCTCCAAGAGTTAAAAAGGAGTGATTTGTATGATTGAGAAGGGATTCATGTAAAAATTAACTTGAGATTCCCCTCAGATTCATTCTAACCAAGCCAGTTCCTGCTAGATCTCAGAATACACAGGTGTTTGAACTGGCCAAAGGAAAGCCATGCCACAGGCAGCTTCTTTGGCTCTTACTGCCACCTCCAAACAACTGAGAAGGTATGTGGGAACACACGGAACAAAGAATAGAGGAAACATGTACTCTGAATGCAACTGTCTGCCTCATCGTTGCCCGGGAGAAAAGAAAATATTGCGTGAATTCCAGACTGTTCTTAGGATTTCCCGACCTACCTAGATTTTTGTTTCAATTCTCCATAGTTCTGCACCATTCGTTTCCATCAGATTTGGCACGTGTTGGAGGCAACAAGGTGCTATCAAAGTAGGAAACAAGAGTCAGGTATCCTAAAATACAAACCACTCAGTACTTCAAATATAAAATTATGAATCTGAATATCCATACTACTGGGCTTTCTTTTAATTACAGCCATCTTGGCAATGATAATAAACCTGAGACTGTTGTTCTTCAAGGCCAACTGTTTTCTGCCCGATAAGGAACTAACTGTCATCTACCTTGTTCCTACATCCACCGTAAAAAACCTCCCTGTAAAGATCACAATGCATTGCACCCACACCAATGCGTCTTGTGTTCAGGATGGATAGTCAAAAGTAGCAACGTTAGATTTCTATCCAGATTCCTCTCTTAATTTATCACGCAAATAAAATCCCACGCCATGGCGAAAAATATGCCTTGACAAAAGCACCAACTTCTAGCTCTCCACCCATCTTTGCCCACTTCTACTATGTTTCAATATTTACTTCTGCATTCCTCCATTTATAGAGCCTGATCGCCACCTATTAAGTGTAGCTGGGGCACTGAAAATCAAGAATGCATTTTCTCCATTCAAAAGAGCTGTACAGAAGTAGATGTAGTCCCTGCCTTACTGCTGCATTTAGCAATCGCACATTGACAGGAAGCAAAGTGCATTTTGTAGCCAAGTCCTTCATTAACTCCAGCAGCAATTGTTTTCCTTTATGCTATACCCGCTTTTGCCATACCCGATATATTGTAAAACCTTCAGTCTCTGTTCGCAGAGTACCATCTGCTCCGTTATCAGCTTTTCCATTTCCATATTCACAGTTGGGGGATTCTGTATTTTTTTACTTGTCATAAATTCTCTGCAGGATGGAAAGTAGATATGTAGAATGGAATCACATGATATATGTGATATCATACGTGATATCACGTAGAAAGAAAAAATGATCAAGTATTATTTTGATAGAAACCAAAAGTGAACACTAGCCACTTTGTGTTGCTCATTGTCCAAAAGAAGACTGCCTCATTTCTGACCTGAAACTCTGAACTACACACTTCTTTTGCATGAGCTTCCAGTCCTTGACTCTCCCTTGCCATTTCAGTTGATGCCATTTTTCTTTCTCAAGCTCTGATTTCATTCGATTCAAGAGTAGCTTGGCAGTTGCCCTCTCATTTTCCAGCAGTGCTCTCTTTACATTCTGTGTATTAAAAAATAAAACCAGAAGTAGAAGCAGCATACGACATGCAAAAACAACAAAAAATTGTCTCTTCTACAGAAAATGAGGGGAGTAAAGAAGACAAATGATAACCAATACCCTGCCAAGTAGAAATTTCTTCTATATTTCAGTGATTGATAGGCAGAAAAAATGAATTTCATTTGGGGAAAGACATTCTAGGTATTTTCAGACTGCTATCTTGCCCCAGGTAAAACATTTACCATGGCCTTAGCGTTAATGAGCTTGTGAACATCAGCTGCCAAGAGAAAGGACATTTCCTCCAGTTTCACAGAATACTTGGTCAGTACATCTGCTATCTGTGCAATCAAAGAATATAGAAAAGAAACAACAATGAAAAGTAGAATTCAAATATCAATTTCCCAAGTTAAAATCTACATGAACAAGACAATTTTTCCATTCAAGTGAATTCAATTTAAGTAATTCATTAACTACATAAGTATCATTCTCACGTTCAAGAATAGAATTCAAAGAATCAACGTTGCTTCTTCTGAGACATTGAAGCCTGAGTAGATGCCAACTTCAAATCTATTAGGACGTCATGAAAGCAATACCTGCTACATTTAGTACATGTAGACTACAAAGACATCTAGAACAGCTCTAAAAGATGAACAAACCCATTAACTTTGAAGGAGACGCTAGCAAGAAATGTGGAAATAGGCTTTATCTTCCCAGTGCTTTTCCCAAAAGCTTGGGCGCTCCTTGGTGTCAGTGAGAGTCTCTGTCTCATTATTCAGCAGCTGGCTTAGGGTAAAAAAGGATGCATGCAATCACTTCATTCCTGTTCATGACATAAATTTACTGCATCATCACGGAAGCCATTTACTTGGAAATGTAGGCTAAAAAATAGCTGTCAGACTGGGTACATATCTAGATTGCTATGAGCAAAACCAATTTCTTTTTAACCGCAAAGCCATACAATATGCCTGCCATGGCAAATATTAATCTACTACCCCTGCACTTCAACGGGCAGTGAGCAGTTCATTACACCAAATTTACGTTTGGCAAGGAGACAGTCTATTTATTACAAGCCCCTAGTTCTAGAACCAAGAATTCAGGAGTTGCTCATTCGCAATGAAAATCTGTCCATTTCATACCTTTGGAGTTTTATGCTTCTGTTCTTTACCTGTCTTGAGTGTGGCTTTCTTGTGAAGTCACTGATGGGTGTTTTTCCAACACATTTCTGCTGATTACACGGTAATTGCATGGCATCAGCAGACATCTCTGAATGTCTCTTTAAAGTATGCTTTTTACTCTTCTTAGAGGACCTTGTCTTCTTTCCTTCACCCAAAAGGTGGGCTAAGTGAGCCTTCAAAGAACCATCATCTCAACAATTAGAATTCTTTCAAACCTACTGAATGGAGAACAGCGACAAAAAAAAATTTAAAAAAACTAGTAGGCGAAAGACTGCAGACGAGAATGGTAAAATAATGAATCCTACATGCCACATGAATAACTCTCTTCATTCGAGGCTATTTTCAAAATGAGAATAAAAAAAATCATCTTTTCCTCAGAGAGGAAAAGTGGAGTAAGTGGACTGTGTTACCTTGCTTACAGTTACCAGAAAAGTCAACAGCAGAGTTGAAAACGCCTGAAGCTGGCTAACTACACCTCTAAATGTTTTACTACTGTGTTATGATTCTGTCTTCAGTTAATAGAACCTGATATAGAACAAAGAGATGGGAGCACATGGAGATGCATTGGAGAGCCCACGCTGGAGGTAACACATTCATTTTTTACTCAAACAAATCCAAAATAGAAATGTTGAAAATGACCTGGGGCCATTTCAACAGCCAGCAAACTAACACAACCAACCTTTGGCTTTTATTCAATCCTTTGCTTGTTTTACCTGGGCCTTGAAGATCTCTCTGCAGCCTTCCTCTCTGCAAATATATCACACTTGTCCAATTGAGAACCCATGGCTCATCACAGCTGCTTGGCGAGGTCTGCTTCCAGAAGAACTGGCAACTACAAGCTGGGAGCCAAGAGATACAACACTTCACTTGGAAAAGGGTCTTCCATGAATCCTAGAATCCCAGAATGGTTTGGACTGGAAGCAACCTTAGAGACAGATTATCTTCTTCCCACATCCTGACATGGGCAGGGACACTTTTCCACTAGTCCAGGTTGCTCCATGTCTGCTCCAGCCTGGCCCTGGACACTTCCTGCCATGGGGCTCCCACACAGCCTCTTTGAGCAACATGTGCCAGGCCTCAGCACCCACACAAGGAAGAATTCCTTTCCAATATCCCATCTACCCCAGCCCTCTGGCAGTTTGAAGCTATTCCCCCTTGTCCTGCGAGAAAAAGCCCTTTTCCAAAGTCGCTCCACAGCTATCTTGGAGCCCCAGCAGGCACTGCAAGGGGCTCGAAGTTCTCCCTGGAGCCTTCTGTTCACCAGATTGGACACCCTCAGCTCTCCCAGTCTGTCCTAGAGCAGAGGAGCTCCAGCTTCAAAAACAGGTTAGCAGCCTCCTACCCATGAAACTCGATGCCACCACAGGCCTTCCGGGCCCTACTTATATAGCTTCCAGTGTCGCTCGGGGTCACTCCTGGCTCTCTGCCAGACCCCCATGGGGCCCTCACACGATGCCGCTCGGATGCCATTCCTGCCGCTGTCAGACCAACGGGGACGGGGGGCCAGCCCAGCCTCATCCACAATCCACAGTGTCCTTGGTGGCTGCTGCGGGCTCATGGCGGCCCACACACCCAGAAGCAGAGCTCCGGAACAGAGGATCATAGCCCCACATTTGTGTTTGTCTCTGCACAAGGCAGGGCACACTTGCCATGCCCGGACATTTCAGTTCAGCACGAGAATGAGAATAAACCTATGCCATGGGGGAGGAAACCGCTAAAGACTCCCTCATACGTGGTCTCTCCACTTAATGCCTAGGCACTTGCCAACACTGAGGCTAAACTAACATTTTTTACCTTGCGGGTAAGAAATGCCATTGTTCTGGTGTGCAGCTAAAGGCCCAGCACAGGCAGGCCAGGGCAAAAGCTGGGGCTGTGCCCTTCCTCACACCTTAGCTCTGGTGTTCTCCATGCAGCTAGAGAGAAGTGAGAAGGACGTGAGGAAGAAGAAGGCATTCTTAAAGTAGCCGTCTGTCAGCAGCCCTGAAAGAGCGCATAACACACGGCGTCGCGCTACCCTCCATTCTACATACTCAGAGCTCCCTTTGCCTACTTGCAAAAGTTGCTACCAGAGTAGTGGGGGCCAGATTGACGAGGCAGTGCCCATGTTCACCTTCTACTTATTGCGCGTAAGCCACGTCCAGCTCCTCGCTGCACTCTGTATTTCCCTTCTCCGCGGCATTTAACGTGGTTCTCTCTGCAACTCGGAGCCTAGAAGTGACCGCCAATGTTTCCACAGCAGGCTGCAAGGGAACCAAGGAGCAGCACAAGCAGCAGTGCTTCAGCTTGCTCCTTCCGACTGCTAAGGGCACTTGGCTAGGCAAGCGAAAGGCAGCCACCTTCCTCTCCTAGTAGCCTGTAACGTGGTGCACACAAGCACGGTACTTGTGCGACTGTGTTCACGGCCCTTGCCCATGCCTGGCACTGCTTTCACTCCCCGGAGGCCAGAAGCCACTGAAGCGGCGCCACAGAGCCAGCACTGTGCTGGCAGCCAAGTGCTCGAGAACGCTGCTTCTGTCCAAGCCCGCCTAGGGCGTGCACCTTTGTTCTCAGAGCTCCGTGCAACAGTCTGCCTCTCTCGCAGTTCGAATGGAAATCGAAAGCTTTTCTCCCACGCCCTTCAAAGAGATCTATTTACAGGTCGAGAAGGTCTTGTGGCCGGAGCTCGCCCCCGATGCGAGGAAGCTGCTATTAGCACCGCATTGCTTGGGCACTTCTCTGTTCCTGACTACGTGCCCAGCGCTCTCCGAATTCGCTGCTAGCTCCACGGTCCTTCTCAGCTGCAAGTAGCAGCGCTCACAGTACATAGAGCTTCACATGGACCGACGACCTGGAGGGACATATCGCACACGAAAATGTGCCAGGACAGAGACGTGTTCTACATTGTCCCTTCTCGTCATCCAGTTTGTGCTTCTGCTGCTTCTGCTGTTAGGAATCCCTCCTTGAAAGACGAGCGAGAGCGTCTTTCTGGGTGCATTGCACTAAGTGAGAGCTCGCTAGGGGCTTTGCACTTGGAGCTAAGGCAACAGGGCGTGCTTGCCTGCTGAACTGAGAACAAGCTTTTGGGCAGAGCTGAAACTGACCGCTGGAAGTTCAGCTCTGTCCCGACCGCAGAAGGCGAAGAACGAAGCTGCAGGGCGCCTGGCTTGCGAGCACAGTTCAGCGAAGAGCACACGAGCACCCAAAGAGCACCTTCACAATCGCTTTCTCTTCTCAGTGCTCTTGCTGATTGGAAAAGTAGCACAGAGCCGTTGTACGCCAGGGCAAAAGCTGGGGCAGTGCCCTTCCTCGCACCTTCGCTGTGGTGTACTCCATTGTTGGGGGTTGAATTCTTCCTTTTTCTTTCTGTGGAATTTATCCCATTGTTATGCTAAGTGGCTACACCTTAAGGTAATGTTCTCTCGCAGGGAGGTGGGTTGACGGGGGGGTTTGAAACCGGAAAAAGGAAAGGTGGTACGGGGGTCGGGAGGGGGCTGGAAAACTCTCTCTTGTTTGGCTCCTGGAGGGAGACGACCCCCCGTGCTCTGATCTATCATCTCCCCTGCCACCCCAGGGCTGAGATCCATGCTCCCTGCCTTTGGACATCGCTCTGCTGCTCTCCCACCTCACCCTACTACCTCCAGACACTCTGCCGAGCACCACGACCGACACCGTGAGGGGGGAGTCACTTTCCCCATCCTTCTCACCCCTGGGCCGCTGCCGCTGTCATTCCAGCCCTCTTCAACTGTGCGGGACCTGCCCTGCCCCCACAGCATTGGTAACTGAGCACAGGGGGATGGCCTGAGGCCAAAAGAGACTGGAGCTGAGTTATATTGTTCTCTTCTGATCGGTTGTCGATTTTTATAGCTGTTGTTTTCTGCCTTGTTAGATATCAGTAGAGAACTGTTATTCTTATCCCCACATCTCCTGCCTGAAGGCCTCTGATTTGAACCTAAAATAATTTAAAAGGGAGGGGGTTGCACTCTGCATCACAGGAAAGGGGCTCTTGTCTTTCCTTAGACCATACCTGTCTTTCAAACCAAGACAGATTTTGGCACCCGGAACGTGAGGCATTGCCTGAGGGCATTTGGAGAGGGGTAGAAAAGGGGATAACAGTTCTTGAATTACCCAAGCTTGTGGTAGGTGACACCATGCTGTCCAGCTTACCCTGGATTGGCCTCCATGTGGTCACTGCTATATCTCTCCCATTTACATGGCCTTTTTTAAACATGAGTCTCATAACCAAGGTTACTGTGGCTATTATCCGGTTCATTTTGTGGGTTGATCAGTTGAGGAATTCATGGATTTTTAATTTTCTCTGGAAGATGGCCACATGGATTCAGAGCTATCGCACTCTAAGTGTGTGTTTCTGGGGCTACTTCAATAATGATACTGCGAGGAAGTGGCAGCAGGTGAAATCTTCTCCCAACCCATCACACAGTTTTTGAAGTTCACCCCACCAGTCTTCAAGGGGTTCAAAGCCGCTTTAAATGCTAATGACATTATACTGTGGCTAATGTTGCTTATATCCCTGTTAAACCTGTTCTATCGAACATTCAGATGTAAGGGGAGATTGACTTGGATAACAACCCTGATACCTACAGCAAGGGACTAGGGATGCTACCTCAGAGCCTGATCCTATCCCAGAGACTAGGGATATTAACCCAGAGTTTGACCCTGCCCCACAGCCCACCTCAGAATGGAACCACCCAGAATGGGTGGGGGTGCTATCGAAGGAGATATGTGAGATGGGCCAGATGCTGAAGGAGTACCTCTCCCCAGCTGGTGAGAAACCCTCCCCCTGCCTTAAAGAGGGAGGCTCTGATGGTGCAGCAGTGGGACCCAGAGACGTTACATCTGTCCAGGTTCCAGCTGAACTGCAAGGGCACTCAGCAGCAGCAGTTGCCCCTGTGGAAACTAGGAAGTCTAAGATGTAAACAAGGCACCCAGATAATAAGGGTCAGGAAGGGGGCCCCTCACAACCAGCAGGGGAGCCAGGAGTTGAGATCATCACCGAGTCCCTGTCATACGAGAGTCTCCGCAACCTGCGAAAAGACATTGTACGACGGGGTCGCGAGCCTTTTATAACCTGGTTACTGCGGGCCTGGGACCTTATGGGTACAGGTGTGCAACTGGATGGTACTGAGGCAAGGAATTTGGGAGCCTTGACCCAGGACTCAGGTGTGGACCAAGTATTTGTAAGGGAGACAGGTCTCCTTTCCCTCTGGGAGCGACTTTTAATGAGTGTGAGAGAGAGATTTGTCCACAGGGAAAGAATGCAGGAGCACCACCAGAGAACGCCTTGGAATACCCTTGAGGAAGGGATCCAACAGCTGAGAGAAGTGGCAGTACTGGAGGTGCTCTTTGGGAGGGATGGACAGCATGACAATGACCCTGACAAGGTCAGGTGCACAGGGCAGAGGTTGTGGAATCTGGCAAACCTGGGCCCATCTCAATATACCCCCTTTATTGCAATGATTAATGCTGATACCAACCAAGTGACAGTGGGTTCTGTTGCCAACAGGCTCAGGAATTTTCAGAGTATGATGGCTGGCCCAATGCAGGCTCATGTCTCTGCTGTGGTTAAGGACCTCAGAGAGGAGTTTAAGGAGGAGATGAAGGAGATAAGGGAAGAGGTGAGGAAGATCAGTGCAGCACCAGTGTGAGTCATGGACCCCAAAAGTGGAGCCCCAAGCTTCCCAGCTAGGGAGAGAGGGTACACCCCACGTGCTGACCTGTGTTTTTTTCTACGTGACCACGGGGAAGACATGAGAAGGTGGGATGGGAAACCCACTTCTGTCCTGGCAGCACGGGTGCGCCAACTCAGGGAGGGGAACACTAACAGAGGGAACTCCACTAAAGTGAAGGTAGCCTGAGCCTCCCATGACCAAGGTGCAGGGTATTAGAGAAGGGAAGATGATCTGTCAGATCCCCTTGAAGGAACCTCCACTATGTATGCCCAGGAGAGAAATAATAACCAGGGCTAGAGGGGCCCTGCCTCTAGCCAGGGAGAAGCACGGGAAAACCGGATCTTTTGGACGGTGTGGATCCGATGGGCTGGCACATCAGAGCCACAGGAACACAGTGCATTGGTTGACACTGGTTCAAAATTTACATTAATACCATCGGGACATGTCGGGGAGGAACCTGTTTCAAATGCCGGGGTTACAGGGGAATCTCAGGAATTGACTTTGCTGGAGGCTGAGGTGAGCCTGACTGGGAAAGAGTGGAAGAAACATCGAATTGTGACTGGCCAAGAGGCACCATGTATCCTAGGCATAGACTTCCTCAGGAATGGCTATTACCAAGACCCAAAGGGACTCAGGTGGGCTTTTGGAATAGCTGCTGTGGCGGCAGAGGGCATTAAGCAGTTGAACACCCTGCCTGGGCTATGAGAAAACCCATCTGCAGTGGGACTCCTCAGGGTGAAAGAGCAACAGGTTCCAACTGCTTCCTCAACAGTGCACCGCCGGCAGTACCTGACGAATCGTGATGCCGTGATCCCCATCCACAAGATGATCTGTGAGCTCGAGAGCCAAGGGGTGGTCAGTAAAACCCACTCACCCTTCAACAGTCCCATCTGGCCTGTGCGTAAATCTGAAGGAGAATGGAGATGAACCATGGACTATCGCGCATTGAATGAAATGACTCCAACACTGAGAGCTGCTGTGCCGGACATGCTGGAACTGCAGTACGAGCTGGAGTCCAAGGCAGCAAAGTGGTACGCCACCATTGACATCGCCAATGCTTTTTTCTCCATTCCTCTGGCTGTAGAGTGCAGGCCTCCGTTTTCTTTCAACTGCAGGGGTGTGCAATACATGTGGAACCGACTGCCCCAGGGGTGGAAACACAGCCCCACCATCTGTCGTAGATTGATCCAGGCTACACTGGAGAGGGGTGGATCTCCAGAACATCTGCAGTACATTGATGACATCATTGTGTGGGGGGACACAACAATGGAGGTATTTCAGAAAGGAGAAAAGATCACTGAGATTCTGCTGGGAGCCGGCTTCACCATTCAAAAGAGCTAAGTCAAAGGGCATGCCAAAGAGATCCAGTTCCTGGGAGTAAAGTGGCAAGATGGACGGCGCCAGATTCCCAGTGAGGTCATCAATAAGATCACTGCAATGTCTCCACCAACCAGCAAGAAGGAAACACAAGCCTTCGTAGGTGCCATAGGCTTTTGGAGAACGCACATTCCTGAGTACAGCCAGATTGTGAGCCCTCTTTACCTGGTCACCCTCAAGAAGAACGATTTCCACTGGGGCCCTGAGCAGCAGCAAGCCTTTGCCCAGATCAAGCAGGAGATCGCTCATGCAGTAGCCCTTGGCCCAGTCAGGACCAGATGTGAAGAACGTGCTCTACTCTGCCGCCGGGAACCATGGTCTGTCCTGGTGCCTGTGGCAGAAGGTGCCTGGTGAGAGGCGAGGCTGACCACTGGGATTCTGGAGTAGAAGCTACAGAGGGTCCGAGGCCAGCTATACTCCAACGGAGAGGGAGATCTTGGCTGCCTATGAAGGGGTTCAAGCTGCCTCAGAGGTGATTGGCACAGTAACACAACTCCTCCTGGCACCCCGACTGCCAGTGCTGGGGTGGATGTTTAAAGGAAAGGTTCCCTCAACCCACCATGCCACTGACGCCACATGGAGCAAATGGATTACCCTCATTACACAACGCGCCTGTATTGGGAACCCGAATCGCCGTCAAGTACATGCCCATGTCCCCAAGAGTCGGGCTAATGAGGAACACCGACACAATGAGCAGGTAGATCAGGCTGCACAGATAGCGGTGTCGAAGATAGATTTAGATTGACAGCACAAGGGAGAGTTGTTCCTGGCTCGATGGGCCCATGATGCCTCAGGTCATCAGGGCAGAGATGCCACCTATAAGTGGGCACGAGACCGAGGGATGGATCTAATCATGGTCAGTATTTCTCAAGTTATCCATGACTGTGAGATGTGTGCTGCCATCAAGCAGGCCAAGCCGGTGAAGCCCCTCTGGTATGGGGGGCGATGGGCCAAATATAAGTATGGAGAGGCCTGGCAGATTGACTACATCACACTGCCTCAAACCCGCCACCGTAAGTGCTATGTACTGACCATGGTGGAAGCCACCACTGGATGGTTAGAGACCTACCCTGTGCCTCATGCCACTGCTCGGAACACCATCTTTGGCCTGGAAAAACAAGTTCTTTGGAGGCATGGTACTCCTGAGAGAACTGAGTCAGACAATGGGGCTCATTTCAAGAACAGCCTTATACACACCTGGGCTAGAGAACACGGCATTGAGTGGGTGTACCATATCCCCTACCATGCACCAGCTGCAGGGAAAGTTGAACGGTGCAATGGCCTGCTTAAAACCACCTTGAAGGCACTGGGTGGGGGAACTTTCAAGAACTGGGAGATTAATCTACCAAAGGCCACCTGGTTAGTGAACACCCGAGGTTCCACTAACCGAGCAGGCCCTGCCCAATCTGAGCCCTTGGGAATATCAGATGGAGATAAGGTTCCAGTGGTACACATGAGAGGTATGCTAGGAAAAACTCTTTGGGTGAATCCTGCCTCCAGCAAAGACAATCCCATCCATGGAGTTGTATTCGCTCAGGGACCAGGTTGCACCTGGTGGGTGATGCAAAAGAGTGGAAAGACCCAATGCATACCACAAGGAGACCTTGTTTTAGGGTGAAATACCTATAGTACTGTTTCTATGTCTCTAACTGCACGTATGTATATATAATGTAACGGTTTAATTTGATATAGCATATTAGCATGGGAGAAACAAAGGGGTGGATAATGTTGGGGGTTGAATGCTTCCCTTTTCTTTCTGTGGAATTTCTCCCATTGTTGTGCTAAGTGGCTACAACTTAAGGCAATGTTCTCTCGCAGGGAGGTGGGTGGAGGGAGGAGGGGGGGAACCGGAAAAGGAAAGGTGGGACAGGGGTTCTGGAGCGGGGGACCTTCTCTCGCTTGGCCACTGGAGTGGGAGGACAGCCCGGGCTCCGGTGTGGCATCTCATCTGCCATCCCAGCACTGGGATCCAGGCTCCCTGCCGTTGGATATCGCCCTGCTGCTCTCCCACCTCACCCTACCACCGCTGGACACTCTGCTGAGCACCACGACTGACACCGTGACGGGGAGTCACTTTCCCACCCCACTCACCCCTGGGCCGCCGCCATCACTCCAGCCCTCTTCGACTGCGCGGGACCTGTCCTGCCTACAGCACCGGTAACTGAGCACAGGGAGACGGCCTGAGGCCAAAACGGACTGGAGCTGAGCTATACTGTTCTGTTCTGTTGTCAATTTTTATAGCTGTTGTTGTTTTCCTGCCTTGTTAGATATCGGTAAAGAACTGTTACCCTTATCCCCACATCTCCTGCCTGAAGGCCTCTGATTTGGACTTAAATAATTAAAAGGGAGGGGGTTGCATTCTGCATCTCAGGAAGGGGGCTCTTGCCTTTCCTTAGACCATACCTGTCTTTCAAACCAAGATAGAGACTCATTGCAAAAAGGATCAGGGAGATGCCTAGGAAGACTCTCAGGTGAATCCAGGAGACTATAGTGGAGGACTATTCAGTTTTCCAATCAATTTGCTTAAAAAACTCTACAAAACCGAAATAAACAAACAAACAAACAAACAAACAAACAAAAAACAGTAGACCAAACAAACACACAAAAAACCCCAACCAATAATCCCCCAAGAGACAAAAAAGCCCCCAAAAAACCCAACCAAAACTGAAAAAAATCCCCAAACCCAACACATAAAAAATCAGGGTGAAGGTTTTTAGTAACTTTAAAAATAAGAAAACAAAACAAAACAAAAAACCCAGAAAGTCACATTCCTAAAGGTGCTGACCCAGCCTCTTCTCTCAGCAGGGAGGACATCCTGAAGTGGAGCCAGTTGGAAGAATGCGGCACAGGGCAGCACCTGGGCCATTGTCACAGGACGGCCCTGTGGCTGCCCCATTGCCAAAACCTGGACACATAAATCAAGCACAGGTATGCACATGTGCTTAGACACAGCAAAAATATATTTGTCTGAAAAGAATACTGGTCCATTTATATCACTGGAAAGAGCATAATGCCTCGTCTCAGCTTTCTTTTCAGTCATTTCAAATGTTTTGAAAATATAGGAGTGCAGAAAATGGAAATATCCAAGATCAACATGAGGACCAATAACAAAGATTCCATTTTTGAAACTGCATTGGGAATCCTCTGCAGAAATTGACTCAGAGCTCTAAGATTTACAAAAAAGACCAAGAGTATTGGAGTCAATACAACACAGTGTCTGGAGACTTCAGCTGGTTGCCTTGATTTCTCAAATATGATGGAGGAAGCACCTTAGCAACTACAGCTGCCAGTTCTCTCAGGGCCCTGACGTGCCTCTGGGTGGGTCCGATGGTCTTGCATGCTCAGGTTCCTCAAGTGGTCTGAAAGCTGACCTGCTACTATGGCTTAGAATCAAGTCCACCAGTCCAATAACCCGACAGATGTGGAAATAGTGACTGGCAGTAAAAATTGAGACCAACACTTGTGGAGTACCTCAGCCTTCTCCTTGTCTGTTGTCACTTGTCCTGTCCGGCTTATGGGGATGGGGGGGGAATAGGGGAGGTGTGATAGGTTTCTTTTCATCTTCCTTTTCCCACTGAAATACGCGTAGGTGCCTTTATTATTCTTATTTTTGGCATGCTTTTCCAAATTCAGCTTCAACTGAGCCTTAGCTATACTGATCCCGTCCTCACAACCTCATATGTTACCAGTGTATTTTTCCCATGATTTGTCTCCCTGTGTATTGTCTGCATATTACCTACTTGCATCACATCTATTAATTTTCAATAACCTTCTGCCTTTAACTTGTTTACAAAAAAAACCTTTTTGAAACTTTTCACCTCAGAAATTCACCTGGGAAACGCAAAATCCCCAAAATTCACCTCAACGTCCCCCCTGGGATGCCCAGAACTCACCTGGCAACTCCCAGAAATCCACAAATTCACCCCAAAATTCACGGGGGACACTCGAATCCCAGGGCTTCACCCCAAAATCCCACCTGCAACCCCCAAAATCCCTCAAATCACCCCCAAGACCCAGTCCCCCCAACACCTCCCAAATTCACCCCAAAATGTCTCCAATCCCCCTCCAAACCAACCCAGATACCCCCAAATCCACCAAATTGGCTCCAAGACCCAACTGGGACTCCCAAAAATCACAAAAATTCCCTGGAAAATCCACATGCATCCCCCCAAATCAATCCCAAAATTCTCCCATTACTCCCAAATGCTCACTTGGATACCCCAAAATCGACAGAATTCACCCTAAAATCTGCCTGGAATCCCCAAAACTAACATGAGAACCCTAAAATTTACATGTACACCCTAAAATTCATCAAATTCCCCCCAAAATTCCCCTGAGATCCCTAGAATTCCACAAATTCCCCCTAAAATTCAACTGGGACTCCCCACATTCCACAAATTCACCCCAAACCTCCCTACCCGGGATCCCCCAAAATTCCAAAAATTCTCCGCCAAATTCAACCTGGGACCCCTCAAAACTCACCTGGATCTCCCCAAATCCCCCGCCCCCCAATTCACCTGGGAACACCCAAATCCCCAGAATTCAACCCAAAATTCACCTGGGACCCCAAAAACCTTCAAATTCGCTCCAAAATGATTGGCAAATTTACACACTCCATTTTCCCACAAAAGGATCTAGAGCCCTGTGCGCTTCGTATACAAGCTAAACGGAAAAAACCTTTCTATTCATTCTCAGCAAAAAGACTTCCTATTCCTCCTTCTTTTGCACAAAACTGCCTTCACTTTCAAACTTATTCTCTTGCTCACTTACCTGCATAATGCTTAGTCCCTGTTCTGCATGCTCATTTTCTTCACTTTTACAAGGAATCCTCTCCTCATCTTCTTCTTCCTCTGCTTCTTCCATTTCCTGTGCCAAGATTACCTGTTTCTCTGTTAGATTTCTTTCTCCAGCTGATTTTTGACAACTGTCCCTATCTTGTGGCACCGCTCGCTCGATAGAGGTGATTGTCCTGCTCTGCTCTGGGCTGGGACTGCGCTCTCTTCAAGCCCTGGGGGCAATTTTGGATGCCACAACGTCAGAAAGACCTCAGGCTATTGGAGAAATGTCCAAAGGAGGGACACAGAGACGGTGAAGAGGCTGGAGGGGAAGCCATACAAAGAGTGGCTGAGGGCATTTGGTTCAGCTGCAGAGAGGACACTGAGATCACACCTCACTTGGGACCTCTCAGCTTCTCTCAAGGGCAGCACTGGGACAGCTTTGCTCTCTGCTCTCTGCAACCAGGGACAGGAGCCAAGGGAATGCCAGGAGCTGTGTCAGGGAACGATTAGGCTGGCTATCAGGGAAAGGTTTTTTTCCTCAGAGGCTGGTCAGGCACTGAATAGGTTCTCCAGGCAATGGGCACAGCCCCAAGGCTGCCAGAGATCCAGGAGTGTTTGGCCAATGCTCTCTAGGATGCAGAGGGTGGGACTGTCGGAGTGTCTGTACAGGGCCAGGAGTTGGACTTTGACGATCCCTAGGGGGCCCTTCCAACTCAGAAAACTCTTACCATTTTCCCTTCTTTCCTCTCCTTGCACAATGCTCTCAGCTTACTGTTCCACCATATGTTCCGCTTCTGAAACTTCCGCTACTTCTTTCCAGTTCAAGCACAGTTCTACTGGTTACAATCCAAAGATATACAGATTGAAAGACAACCAAAAAGAAACAGCTGTTTGGAATGTCGTGGTCTTATTTGGATCTCGAACTATGAAGTCGATTGTGCCTTGCAAGTTCTAAAAGCAAAACAACAACAAAAAACACCCACCACACCGTTTTAACATAGGGATTTGCTTTCTTCTAAGAAATCCATATCCCTTCTCAAAATGGATCTATTTCAGTAAGAGGTCATCTTGAATAGATCACTTACTATCTAAAGAACCTGGAACACTCAAACCCGTAATGATAAGCCTGTTACCTTGTCGTTTTCTGTTCCAAAGGCAAATGAATTTCCTCAAGTGCCGTTTGTAACAAGGACAGAGTTGAAAGTGTGGCTCTGAGAAATGTTTTGGTTTCCCTCTCCTATCTCTATCAAAAGCACTTTCTTCAATGGCTGAAACAATACTTGATATAGTCTGAATTTTAAAGGTCATGAAAATTTTCTCAAAAGTGAAATATTAATATAGCAGTCAGGTTTTAAACCAATGGGAATTTTTGCTTTACCTTTTTGAAGATTTCCTTCACACTAAAATGCTGGCTTATGGATACCTAGAAAAAATCAATTCCCACAAAATGCTTCTGGGTAAGCCATTATGTCATCCATTACAATTTGCTTCAGTGTCCTGTTCCTGTCTGATTGAAAGTCCCTGTTTAAGAGACTCAAGTACGGAGAGAAATAAAATTAAATATGACTACAGTGCCTTTAAATCTAAATCGAACTTCCTGATCAAGCTCATAAAACCTTTAGGCTAAATGTTGCCATTGATCTGTTTCTAATGAACACAATCACGTCCTGGCTTGTTAGAGATTAGTTCATTACAAAGAAAGAAATGCACAGAAGTTAAAATATTTCCAAAGAAGCATTTGACATCCTTCCTTTTGGATGCGGAACCATTCCAACACTGCTTACATAAGAGGTCAAATTACTGTCTTCCATGTTAGTTCTGAACTGTGCTCAGCGGAGCCTTTCTGGTTTATTTGCCTTCGAATTGGACATAAAGCTGAGTCTTGATTCAAGAAAAATCAATATTCACACTTGTTTTCATTTATACGGACATTGGCTTGGTCTCCTAAACAAAGAGAATGATGGGGAATTTATGTAGGTGTTCAGATAGGTAACATTCTCTTTCTGCAACCTGGCGTTGTATTTTCACTTGGTCTGTTACCTCTGGCTTAGTTTTAACGGCTCAAATTATTAGGAAGAGTATCAAACCTCCAGCTCTAACCACAGTCCCACTGCGAGGTGTGTCAAGGTATGTGCATCTGCCCCTCAGGTCCATACTGCTCTTCTAATGTGCCTCTGATCGAGCAGGTAGGAAAGACCTCCTGGGTGTGTGAACAGTGCTGCTTCCTCTATGGCTTCAGAGCTGCTGATAACATCATCAGGAAGGAGAGGAGTATTGTACCAATTTTTAGATGTTTTTTAAATTTGCAAGTGCTTGGCTGTCTTAAACGTCTGAGTTGCTCGGACTTTGAATGAGATCAAATGTATGAGTGAAGAGATGATCGTGCAGACCAACTTCTAATTCCAGTGATCCAAGCATCTGCACTACTACTTTTACCTTCTGAATAAGGCATGGATGTGATGGTATGCACAGTAATACTGATGTGCTATGGTTTTTGAATGATAGCAGTCTTCCTTTGTCCCATTCCTAAACCGTGGGCATTATTTGCCTTAACCTTGTTCACTAGGGACATTATTCTATATTCTTACATGAAGTGAAAAGCACTCTTTTTCCATACCTTCACACAACAGCATTAAAACAAGGCCTAAGTAGTACAAACAATGTTCAAAGATGCTCTACCTTTTAAGTTGACGATACAAAATTCATACTTTGTTCTAACTTGATCTCAAGAAAAAAGGGTGTTCTCCAAATACTCCCTCAGCTCTTCCTCACAGCTCACTGTTTTCCTTTTACCTAAAATTGTATCCAGATCACTTTCATCATCTAAGGCCACATAAAAAAGCTAGTAAAAATGTTTCGTAGATACTAAAATCTCCCCAACTATTTAGGATTCAAGGAAGTTAATTATGCACATATATCCTACACCCAGGAGAGAAAGCTACCTCAGCAAAACTCATAGCCTATGAAAATCTTCCTAGATAATCAACACCTCTGACACTGCCGCCCCAAGTTGGTTGTTGAAACAATGAGAACCTCACATCCAATCAGACTCTAGACCTGCACAAGATCTCGTAATAGCAACTTGCAGCCTCTTTCTACAGAAAGCAGCAGTGATCTCTATCACTGTTGCCATACCAAGAATTAAACAGGACTGTCCATTCAGCGTGAATCAAGCAGTTAGCAAAAATGCACCTGACAGAATGAAACTGAAGAGTAGAAATTCCCATCTAAAAGTCAAAGATTACATTTTTAATTTTATAGCAGGTATTTTGAATTTCAGAGGGCTCTTTGCATTAAGAGGTCCTGTCTTTATAGCACACCCTTGTTTCTATATTTCTACCTGGTTTATGGCCATTAATTCGTCTCCTTAAAATCACTCCAAAGAAAAACATTCAAGTGAACAAGTTCTTTCTAAACTGCTGGAAGGTGAAATGAATGAGTAAGAGGATATGTAAGATGATAAAAGGCTGCCTGGAATTTTACAACTGGTATCCAACATGGCGTCTTCTATCTGGAGTGTAAAAAAAATCAGTCTCCAAGTAAACTGCTAAGAATGCGGATTATCCAAACTTCTGTTTATTCTGGCACCCTAAAGCACCAAATCACATTCTATAATTTATCCCTTTAGAAACAACTGCCCGACTTTTTTTATGTATAGAAAAGATTGGAAGACATTTGGGAGATCATTTCCAGCTATTCCTAAAGTCTGATCTTAAGCACACTGGGCCATATGTCGTTCGTGGCTATCATATGTATTTCAGATAGAAATGATCATAAAAATACAATCTATTTATATTACAAATAATAAACACAAGAATTATCAACACTTCCACATGAAACTCTTCCACACCAAACTGTTTCTTTGGAGTGTTTTGCCACACTATGGGCCTCTTTCTAAGGTGACATCAATAGCCTACCATGCAGAAGGCATTGCAGGTGGGAACACAGGAAGAACAGACTAATCCCAAGGAGTGGTGAAAATATATTTCATCAAATAAAAGAAACGTACATCCACGTGCTCCACTTCTTCTTCAAAACTACATTTTAGTTTCTCAGTCACCTGAAGCATGTTGGAGTGCACAACTTCAGCATCTTCTGCTGTGCAAATGTTCATATCCAACAGGGTCATCTGAAGGAAAAGAAGAACAAATTATTGACATGCACAGAAGAAATACTTTGTGGATTTCAGAGAGCCTGGCTAAACGTAGTGTTTCTTTTCTTGTGATGGACAGAGATAGATTCAGCGTCCTACATGCCATATTAGATTAGTAAACAATACCATCTGATTGGACACAAAGGGACAAATTGAGGCAGAGGTGGAATTTCTTTCCCAAGATAAGAGAGATTTAGCACAAGGGCTGAGGCCCCTTGCATCTTCCACATTCATGTAGGACAGCACTCCCTTCATTACCGGCATTTGTTACGGCTTTTCCACATTTCAAGTACAAATACCAACTACTACTGTGAAACCAAACGGATGGCTTACTTTTTCAGCAGAGTAAGGCAGAGGTTAAAAACGAATTCCACTTGGTATCTCAATGATTGGTGCATCCTCAGACGCATTTTACTATAATGACACATTGGACCACGGCTGTCACAGCCAAAAGCTGTGGCACGTGTTGGAGGCAACAAGGTGCTATCAAAGCAGGAAACACGAGTCAGGTATCGATTCGATTTAATTAATTCATTAACTACATAAGTATCATTATCACGTTCAAGAATAGAATTCAAAGAATCAATGTTGCTTCTTCTGAGACATTGAAGCCTCTGTAGATCCCAACATCAAATCTATTAGGACGGCATGAGAGCAATATCTGCTCCATTATTCCGTGTAAACTGCAAAGACATCTAGAACAGCTCTAAAAGATGGACAAACCCATGAACTTTGAAGTAGATGCTAGCAAGAAATGTGGAAGTAGGCTTTATCTGCCCAGTGCTTTTCCCAAAAGCTTGGGCGCTCCTTGGTGTCAGTGAGAGTCTCTGTCTCATTATTCAGCAGCTGGCTTAGGGTAAAAAAGGATGCATGCAATCACTTCATTCCTGTTCATGACATAAACTTACTGCATCATCCCAGAAGCCTTTTACTTGGAAATATAGCCTAAAAATAGGTGTCAGACTGGGTACATATCTAGATTGCTATGACCAAAACCAATTTCTTTTTAACAGGAAAGCCATACAATATGCCTGCCATGGCATATATTAGTCTACTAGCCCTGCACTTCAATGGGCAGTGAGCAGTTCATTACACCAAATTTACGTTTGGCAAGGAGACAGTCTATTTATTACAAGCCCCTAGTTCTAGAGCCAAGAATTCAGGAGTTGCTCATTCGCAATGAAAATCTGTCCATTTCATACCTTTGGGGTTTTATGCTTCTGTTCTTTACCTGTCTTGAGTGTGGCTTTCTTGTGAAGTCACTGATGGGTGTTTTTCCAACACATTTCTACTGATTATATGGTAATTGCATGGCATCAGCAGACATCTCTGAATGTCTCTTTAAGGTATGCTTTTTACTCTTCTTAGAGGACCTTGTCTTCTTCTTTCCTTCACCCAAAAGGTGGGCTAAGTGAGCATTCAAAGAACCATCATCTCAACAATTAGAATTCTTTCAAACCTACTGAATGGAGAAGAGCGAAAAAAATTAAAAAAACTAGCCTGCGAAAAACAGCAGAAGAGAAAGGTAAAATAATGAATCCTACATGCCACATGCATAACTCTCTTCATTCCAGGCTATTTTCAAAATGAGAAAAAAAAAAGAAAAAAGATCATCTTTTCATCAGAGAGGAAAAGTAGAGTAACTGGATCGTGTTGCCTTGCTTACAGTTACCAGAAAAGTCAACAGCAGAGTTGAAAACTCCTGAAGCTGGCTAACTACACCTCTAAATGTTTTACTACTGTGTTATGATTCTGTCTTCAGTTAATAGAACCTGATATACAACAAAGAGATGGGAGCACATGGAGATGCATTGGAGAGCCCACACTGGAGGTAACACATTCATTTTTTACATAAACAAATCTAAATTAGAAATGTTGAAAATTACCTGGGGCCATTTCAACAGCCAGCAAACTGACTAACACAACCAACCTTTGGCTTTTATTCCATCCTTTGCTTGTTTTACCTGGGCCTTGAAGATCTGTCTGCAGCCTTCCTCTCTGCAAATATATCACACTCGTCCTATTGAGAAGCCATGGCTCATCACAGCTGCTTGGCAAGGCCTGCTTCCAGAAGAACTGGCAACTACAAGCTGGGAGCCAAGAGATACAACACTTCACTTGGAAAAGGGCCTTCCATGAATCCCAGAATCCCAGAATGGTTTGGACTGGAAGCGACCTTAGAGATGATAGATTATCTTCTTCCCACATCCTGACATGGGCAGGGACACTTTTCCACTAGTCCAGGTTGCTCCATGTCTGCTCCAGCCTGGCCCTGGACACTTCCTGCCATGGGGCTCCCACACAGCCTCTTTGAGCAACATGTGCCAGGCCTCAGCACCCACACAAGGAAGAATTCCTTTCCAATATCCCATCTACCCCAGCCCTCTAGCAGTTTGAAGCTATTCCCCCTTGTCCTGAGAGTCCAGACCCTTTTGCAAAGTAACTCCCCAGCTATCTTGGAGCCCCAGCAGGCACTGCAAGGGGCTCGAAGGTCTCCCGGGAGCCTTCTGTTCTCCACATTAGACACCCTCAGCTCTCCCAGTCTGTCCTAGAGCAGAGGAGCTCCAGCTTTCAAAGCAGCATAGCAGCCTCCTACCCGTGAAACGCAACGTCATCGCTGGAGTTCCGAGCCCTACGGATATCACTCCCGGTGTCGCTCGGGGGCACTCCTGGCTCTCCCCCCCCACCCCATGGGGCCCTCAGGCGATGCCGCTGGGATGCCACTCCTGCCACTGTCAGACCAACGCCTATGGCGTGCGCCTTTGTTCTCAAAGCTCCGTGCAACATTCTGCCTTTCTCGCAGTTCGAATGGAAAACGAAAGCTATTTGCCTACGCCCTTCACAGAGATCTGTTGCCAGGACGAGAAGGTCTTGTGGCCGGAGTTCGCCCCCTCCGCGAGGAAGCTGCTATTAGCACCGCATTGCAGGGGCGCTTCTCGCTCCTTTAATACCTGCTCAGCGCTGTCCAAATGCGCTGCTAGCTCCGCGGTCCTTCTCAGCTGCAAGTAGCAGCGTTCACAGTACATAGAGCTTCACACGAACTGAGGACCTGGAGGGACATATTGCACAGGAAAATGTGCCAGGAGAGAGACGTGTACTACATCATCCCTAATCGTCATCCAGTTTGTGCTTCCGCTGCTTCTGCTGTTAGGAATCGCTCCTTGAACGACGAGCGAGAGCGTCTTTCTGGGTGCATTGCACTGAGTGAGAGCTCGCTAGGGACTTTGCACTTGGAGCCAAGGCAACAGGGTGTGCTTTCCCGCAGAACTGAGAACAAGCTGCTGGGCAGAGCTGAAATTGACCGCTGGAGTTCAACTCTGTCCGGAAGGCAGAAGGCGAAGAACGAAGCCGCAGGGCACCAGGCTTGTGGGCACAGTGCAGCAAAGAGCACACGAGCAGTCAAATAGCTCCATCACAATAGCTTTCACTTCTCAGGGCTCTTGCTGCTTGGAAAAGTAGCACACAGACGTTGCACGCAAGGGCAAAATCTGGGGCAGTGCCCTTCCTCACACCTTCACTGTGGTGTACTCCATTGTTGGGGGTTGAATGCTTCCCTTCTCTTTCTGTGGAATTTCACCCATTTTTATGCTAATTGGCTACTTCTTTAGGTAATGTTCTCTCCCAGGGAGGTGTGTGGAGGGAGGGGGGGTGAAATGGGAAAAAGGAAAGGTGGGACGGGGGTCGGGAGCTGGCTGGAAAACTCTCTCGTTTGGCTCGTGGAGGGAGAGGACGCCCCGTGCTCAGATCTGGCATCTCCCCTGCCACCCCAGCGCTGAGATCCACGCTCCCTGCCTTTGGACATCGCTCTGCTGCTCTCCCACCTCACCCTACTACCTCCGGACCCTCTGCCCAGCACCACGACCAACACCATGAGGGGGGAGTCACTTTCCGCATCCCTCTCACCCCTGGGCCGCTGCCGCCGTCACACCAGCCCGCTTCAACTGCGAGGGACCTGCCCTGCCCACAGAGCACCGGTAACTGAGCACAGGGAGATGGCCTGTGGACAAAAGGGACTGGAACTGAGTTATACTGTTCTGTTGTCAATTATTATAGCTGTTGTTGTTTTCTGCCTTGTTAGATATCAGTAGAGAACTGTTATTCTTCTCCCCACATCTCCTGCCTGAAGGCCTCTGATTTGGACCTAAAATAATTAAAAGGGAGGGGGTTGCATTCTGCATCTCAGGAAGGGGGCTCTTGCCTTTCCTTAGACCATACCTGTCTTTCAAACCAAGACAGATTTTGGCACCCGGAAAGTGAGGCATTCCCTCAGGGCATTGAGAGAGGGGTAGAAAAGGGAATAAGAGTTCTTGAATTACCCAAGCTTGTGGTAGGTGACACCATGCTGTCCAGCTTACCCTGGATTGGCCTCCATGTGGTCACTGCTATATCTCTCCCATTTGCAAGCCTTTTTTTAAACATGAGTCTCATAACCAAGGTTATTGTGGCTATTATCCGGTTCATTTTGTGGATTGATCAGTTGAGGAATTCATGGATTTTTAATTTTCTCTGGAAGATGGCCACATGGATTCAGAGCTATCGCACTCTAAGTGTGTGTTTCTGGGGCTACTTCAATAATGGTACTTACTGTGAGGAAGTGGCAGCATGTGAAATCTTCTCCCAGTCCATCACACGGATATTGAAGTTCACCCCACCAGTCTTCAAGGGGTTCAAATCTGCTTTAAATGGTAATGAAGGCGAAGAACGAAGCCACAGGGCACCGGGCTTGTGAGCGGCGTGCAGCGAAGAGCACACGAGCAGTCAACGAGTTTCTTCACAATTGCTTTCACTTCTCAGCGCACTTGCTGCGAGGAAAAGTAGCAAACAGACGTTGCACGCAAGGGCAAAAGCTGGGGAAGTTCCTTTCCTTACACCTTCGCTGTGGTGTTCTGCATGCAGCTAGAGTGAAGCGAGAAGGACTTGAGGAAGAAGAAGGTGTTCTTAAAGTAGACCTCTGTCAGCAGCCCCGAAAGGGCACATAACACAAGGCGTCTCGCTGCCCTCTATTCTACATACTTGCAGCTCCCTTTGCTGACATGCAAAAGTTGTTACCAGAGCAGAGGGGGCCAGATTGAAGAGGCAGTGCCTAGGTTCACCTTCTATTTATTGCACGTAAGCCACGTCCAGCTCCTCGCTGCACTCTGTATTTCCCTTCTCCGCGGTATTTACCGTGGTGCTGTGTGCAACTCGGTGCCTAGAAGTGACCGCAAATCTTTCCACAACGGGCTGCAAGGGAACCAAGAAGCAGCACAAGCAGCAGTGCTGAGGCTTTTTCTTGGCCCTAAAAATGGGGTCTTCACCTTTTCCTCTGGTCTAGCTCAGGTCTTAGAATGAAGCCTCCTGGGCCCTTGCCTCACGGACCTAAATAAGATAACAAAAGAGGCTCTTTTCCCTGATGAAGTTGCAGGGTTTATTTCTCGTGGGTAGCGAGGAAAAGAGGGAGAAAGAAAGGGAGAAAGAGACAGAGCTCAGGGGGGTACAGATCTTTTCTAGGGTCTGAAAAGGTCGGCGGGGAGAAATTGGATCCCAGCCAGCCCTGTATGGCCAGGAGGGGAGAGCGACCAAGTTACAGGGCATAGCAGGGGTCACAGAATGTACCATTTACAATCCACCTAGGAAATGCAATATCTCCCTGTTTTTTGTTTTACAAAGTTGAAAGAAGGATATTAGTTTCATTTAAACTATGACTTTGCCCACCGCCCTGTGAATCCCCAGCCTTTGAACAGTCCATTGAACCAATCTTCAGATTAGGGTAGCATGGATGTTAGGAGCTCCCGAGGTCAGATCCATACAGCAAAGTCCTTCAAATTCCTGACACTCATGTCCGTGCAGTAGCAGGAGAAAATTTATTGCAGCACGATTTTGGAGTGTGTGCCAGGTTCATCTAGATATTTTGACGTGGCTGAAGGACGATTCATGCAGCTGCTAAACTGTTCAGTGTTAACAGGAAGACAACTTGAATGGGGTTCCTCACAGGACCTAGAGAAGGGAAGCTTTTCTCTAAAAGGAAAGACAAACATTATAAAACCTATTAAAAGTTTCTATCTGCTGGAATGTCATCCTCTATGAGGATTTCTTTTTCTTTTTTCCGGCGACGTCTTCTTTTTGAAGCCACAGCCCCCTGCTCCTCGTTCCCCTCAGTTGGAGCAGGATGTTTGGGGACATATGGTTTCACCCACGTTGGGGAATCCACCGAGGGCCTGAGGGCGTGGATACTCACGCATAGCCACGTCCCCAGGTAATGAGCTCATAGGGACCTTTGATTTCCCAGGTTTCTGGGTCCCTAATCAAAACTGGAGGATGTTGGGATAACTTGAACTGTTTACCACTGTTAAAGTGACGTACCACAGGTGGACTCGTGTTCACAAATGAACAATTCAGGAAATTGATAGTAAACATGGCTTTGCAGAGCTTCTGCTGTGGAGACATCCACGCAGTTGAACTGCTCTGTGTAGCCAAAACCTGCTTGAGCACCTGATTGGCTCGCTCAACTACACCTTGGCCTGTGGGGGAGTGGGAGGTGCCAGTTTTATGTTCCACTCCCCACTGCCGGACGAATTCCAGGAACTCCTTGGACTTATACGTTGCGCCCTTATCAGTTTTGATTTCCCTAGGGATCCCCAAAACTGAAAAGGCTTGCATTAGGTGTTTTTTGGTGTGCATTGCCCTTTCTCCTGCGTGGGCAGAGGCATAGACTGCCCCTGAATATGTATCAATGCACATATTTGAGGCGACCAAAACTAGGAATGTGTGTGATGTCTGTCTGCCATACCTCACAACTGCCTAGACCTCGGGGGTTAACCCCCATGCCCATTGAGGGCATGGTGTGCAGCTGACAGTTGGGACAGGTGGCCACAATGGCTCGAGCCTCACTCCGTGTTAGCTGGAACTGACGCATTAGACCTGGTGCATTTTGGTGATACTGCTGGTGGCTCAGCTTTGCCTGTTGGAAGATGTCAGGAAGGCATGCTTGTTCTGCTGGGGTTGAAAGGGAGTCTGCCTGACAGTTCCCTTCTGCAATTTTGCCTGGCAAATCTGTGTGTGACCTCACATGCATCACATAGAACGGGTGTTCTCTATGAGAAATCAAATAAATTACTTTGGAAAGCAACCTGAAAAGCTGCTCATTCTCGATGTCTCTGAGCACTGCCTGCTCCGCTCTGGACACTACCCCTGCTACATAGGCTGAGTGTTACCGAGTTGACTGGCGCTGAGAACTTCTCAAAGGCTCTCGCAACTGCTGCCAGTTCAGCTATCTGGGGTGATCCTTCCACAAACTCAACATCAGCCTCCCAATGCTGAGTCTTGGGATTTTTCCAAGTCATCACCTACTTGTGGGACGCCCCGGATGTATCCGTGAACACTGTGAGAGCTTTGAGTGGTCTCCCACTCCTCTTCTCTTGAGGAATGAGGTGGAATTCCTCATTAAACAGCTTGTGAGATGGGGCATGGACTGATATTTGTCCTCTGTAGCTGTCCAGGGCTAATTGGAGACTGGCATTGCTCTGGAGCAAGTGCTCAAACATCTCTTTAGTCAATCTTTCAGGAGAGTTCCTTCCCTCCTCAGACAGTTTAACAGGGAGGTGAATACATGTGAAGTCACAAACAGCTAGTTCATACAGTCTCATCCTTGCTTTCTGAATCAGCTGAGCTATTAACTCTTGTGGTTTAGTGATAGTTTTGGATCTTTGGTGGGAGAGGAAGACCCACTCTATGATTAAGACTGACTCTCTCTGCAGCTGGCTCTATTGGAATATTAACCTGTGTAAGTGTGGCAGTTTTCCTAGGACAATGAATTTGAAGGGCAGCTCGGGCTGGTAACTGCGAACTTGCCTCTCTCCTAAAGTCTTTTGTACCTTTTCGATTGCCGTCTTTCCCTCTCGGGTCAGTTCCCTGGGAGAAAGCAGCTCTCTCTCCCCCTTCAATAAATTGAAGAGAGGTTCTAGGTCCTCATTAGTGAGGCCTAGCCAGGGCCTAACCCAATTCAATGACCCACACAGGGAATGGAGATCTGCTAAGGTTTTTGGATTACAATTAATTTCCAATTTCTGCGGAACAATGGTCGGTGCAGAAATTTCCAAGCCCAGGTACTTCCAAGGTGGCATCCTTTGGACTTTGTCCTCCTGCAATTCAAATCCAGCAGAGGTTAAAACTTTAACCACTAGGTCAAGTGTGTCTTGGAGTAGAGAATTATCGGGGGTACACACACTCTTGGACTTTTTTTTCACTAGATTTCCTCTTTCAGTAAAATGCCCTTAAGTATCACTTTGCTCCCCACCTGGCTTTCTTTTCTTTTTTTTTCAATGACACCTTTTCACTGGTTCGTTTTGGGCCTTTGCTGCTTGAAGTCCAGCAGCCTCCTTGTCTGAGCATTATGGAGCTTTCTTTACAGCTTCATCACTATGGAAAAAGCCATAACTTACTGTGTTCCATCTCACATACCATCAAGTATCACACTAATATTCCCTCTGCTGAATAGCTGGTTGGCTTACATAGACAAGCCAAATACCAGGAAATCCAGATGGCAGCAAGAATCTTGTAGACTACTCCCGCTGTTCATTGAAATTCTGGAGAAGTCACGTGAGGTATGACATGCTCTTGAAAGAAGTGTATATCATCTCAGACATTCTAGAATGGGCTATTAATATTGTCATGAGTTTCTGGCTAGACCTTTTAGTATGCAAATTCAAATTCAAATGATCTGAAATGATAGAACTTCAAGAAACTTTTTCCCCAGAATCGAAGTATGATGGAGTTACATAGGGAGAATCTTAATCTTAGTTATTCTATTCCATCTCACATCATGGCTGGGGGCAGGGAGAAGGGAGTATCTTTGGGGGACAATGGGTTCTGGTGTAGTCAGTAAGCTGGGCAGAGGAGCCATCAGGTATTGTCTGTTGTTGGGGGGGGGGATTTCATGTGAACACTTCCTTTCTTGTACCCTGCCACTAGTATTGTTGCTAAAATTGTTTGTTTTCTCATCCAAGTGACAAAATCAGCACACTTAATGAGGGATGAAGAGGGAGCAGCGACCTCAGAACAGGAGGAAGAAGAAGCAGAGCCTGCTGTCCTCCAGAAGAAAAAAACACTACCAGCCAACTTTCCATCATCTGTGAACTTCCTGGGCGTGTACTCTATCCCCTTGTCCAGATCACTGATAAAGATATTAAACAGGACTGGGCCCAAGACTGAGCCTTGGGGACCAGCTGGATGAACTCTATTTCCCACCACTCTGTGGGCCTGGCCATCACCCAGTTTGTCACCCAGCAAACAGCCCACCCATCCAAACCATAAGCAGACAGTTTCTTCAGGAGAATGATGTGAGACTCATTGCAAAAAGCATAAGGGAGATTCCTAGGAAGAGTCTCAGGTGAATCCAGGAGACTATAGTGGAGAACTATTCAGTTTTCCAATCAATTTGCTTAAAAAACTCTACAAAACCGAAATAAAAAAACAAACAAACAAACAAAAAAAGCAGACCAAAGAAACACACGAAAAACCCCAACCAATAATCCCCAAAGAGACAAAAAAAGCCCACAAAAAAACCCGACCCTTAACTGAAAAAAACTCCAAACCCAACACATCAAAAAATCAGGGTGAATGTTTTTAGTAACTTTAAAAATAACAAAACAAAACAAAAAAACCCAGAAAGTCACATTTCTAAAGGTGCTGTCCCAACCTCTTCTCTCAGCAGGGAGGACATCCTGAAGTGGAGCCAGTTGGAACAATGCGGCACAGGGCAGCACCTGGGCCATTGTCACAGGACGGCCCTGTGGCTGCCCCATTGCCAAAACCTGGACACATAAATCAAGCACAGGTATGCACATGTGCTTAGACACAGCAAAAATATATTTGTCTGAAAATAATACTGGTCCATTTATATCACTGGAAAGAGCATAATGCCTCGTCTCAGCTTTCTTTTCAATCATTACAAATGTTTCGAAAATATAGGAGTGCAGAAAATGGAAATATCCAAGATCAACATGAGGACCAATAACAAAGATTCCATTTTTGAAACTGCATTGGGAATCCTCTGCAGAAATTGACTCAGAGCTCTAAGATTTACAAAAAAGACCAAGAGTATTGGAGTCAATACAACACGGTGTCTGGAGACTTCAGCTTGTTGCCTTGATTTCTCAAATATGATGGAGGGAGCACCTTAGCAACTAGAGCTGCCAGTTCTCTCAGGGCCCTGACATGCCTCTGGGTGGGTCCCATGGTCTTGCACGCTCAGGTTCCTCAAGTGGTCTGAAAGCTGACCTGCTACTATGGCTTAGAATCAAGTCCACCAGTCCAGAAACCTGACAGATGTGGAAATAGTGACTGGCAGTAAAAATTGAGACCAACACTTGTTGAGTACCTCAGCCTTCTGCTTGTCTGTTGTCACTAGTCCTGTCTGGCCTATGGGGTTGGGGGGGGAATAGGGGAGGTGTGATAGGTTTCTTTTCATCTTCCTTTTCCCACTGAAATACCCGTAGGTGCCTTTATTATTCTTCTTTTTGGCATGCTTTTCCAAATTCAGCTTCAACTGAGCCTTAGCTATACTGATCCCATCCTCACACACTCATGTGTTACCACTGCATTTTTCCCATGATTTGTCTCGCTGTGTATTGTCTGCATATTAGCTACTTGCATCACATCTATTAATTTCAATAACCTTCTGCCTTTTACTTGTTTCCAAAAAAAACCTTTTTGAAAATTTTCACCTCAGAAATTCACCTGGGAAACGCAAAATCCCCAAAATTCACCTCAACGTCCCCCCTGGGATGCCCAGCACTCACCTGGCAACTCCCAGAATTCCACAAATTCTCCCCAAAATTCACGGGGGACCCTCGAATCCCAGGGCTTCACCCCAAAATCCCACCTGCAACCCCCAAAATCCCTCAAATCACCCCCAAGACCCAGTCCCCCCAACACCTCCCAAATTCACCCCAAAATGTCTCCAATCCCCCTCCAAACCAACCCAGATACCCCCAAATCCACCAAATTCGCTCCAAGACCCAACTGGGACTCCCAAAAATCACAAAAATTCCCTGGAAAATCCACCTGCATCCCCCCAAATTCATCCCAAAATTCTCCCACGACTCCCAAATGCTCACCTGGATACCCCAAAATCGACAGAATTCACCCCAAAATCTGCCTGGCATCCCCAAAACTCACCTGAGAACCCTAAAATTCACATGTATACCCTAAAATTCACCAAATTCCCCCCAAAATTCCCCTGAGATCCCTAGAATTCCACAAATTCCCCCTAAAATTCAACTAAGACTCCCCACATTCCACAAATTCACCCCAAACCTCCCTACCCGGGATCCCCCACAATTCCAAAAATTCGCCCCCAGAATCAACCTGGGACCCCTCAAAACTAACCTGGATCTCCCCAAATCCCCCCCCCTCCAATTCACCTGGGAACCCCCAAATCCCCAGAATTCAACCCAAAATTCACCTGGGACCCCAAAAATCTCCAAATTCGCTCCAAAATGATTGGCAACTTTACACACTCCATTTTCCCACAAAAAGATCTAGAGCCCTGTGCACTTCGTATACAAGCTAAACGGAAAAAACCTTTCTATTCATTCTCAGCAAAAAGACTTCCTATTCCTCCTTCTTTTGCAGAAAACTGCCTTCACTTTCAAACTTATTCTCTTGCTCACTTACCTGCATGATGCTTAGTCCCTGTTCTGCATGCTCATTTTCTTCACTTTTACAAGGAATCCTCTCCTCATCTTCTTCTTCCTCTGCTTTTTCCATTTCCTGTGCCAAGATTACCTGTTTCTCTGTTAGATTTGTTTCTCCAGCTGATTTTTGACAACTGTCCCTATCTTGTGGCACCGCTCACTCGAGAGAGGTGATTGCCCTGCTCTGCTCTGGGCTGGGACTGTGCTCTGTTCAAGCCCTGAGGGCAATTTTGGATGCCACAACGTCAGAAAGACCTCAGGCTATTGGAGAAATGTCCAAAGGAGGGACACAGAGACGGTGAAGAGGCTGGAGGGGAAGCCATACAAAGAGTGGCTGAGGGCATTTGGTTCAGCTGCAGAGAAGACACTGAGCTCACACCTCACTTGGGACCTCTCAGCTCCTCTCAAGGGCAGCACAGGGACAGCTTTGATCTCTGCTCTCTGCAACCAGGGACAGGAGCCAAGGGAATGCCAGGAGCTGTGTCAGGGGACGATTAGGCTGCCTATCAGGGAAAGGGTTTTTTCCTCAGAGGCTGGTCAGGCACTGAATAGGTTCTCCAGGCAATGGGCACAGCCCCAAGGCTGCCAGAGATCCAGGAGCGTTTGGCCAATGCTCTCAGGGATGCAGAGGGTGGGACTGTTGGAGTGTCTGTGCAGGGCCAGGAGTTGGACTTTGACGATCCCTAGGGGTCCCTTCCGACTCAGGAAACTCTTACCATTTTCCCCTCTTTCCTCTCCTTGCACAATGCTCTCAGCTTACTGTTTCACCGTATGTTCCACTTCTGAAACCTCCGCTACTTCTTTCCAGTTCAAGCACAGTTCTACTGGTTACAATCCAAAGATATACCGATTGAAAAACAACCAAAAAGAAACACCTGTTTGGAATGTCGTGGCCTTATTTGGATCTCGAACTGTGAAGTCGATTGTGCCTTGCAAGTTCTAAAAGCTAAACAACAACCAAAACCACCCACCACACCGTTTTAACATAGGGATTTGCTTTCTTCTAAGAAATCCATATCCCTTCTCAAAATTGATCTATTTCGGTAAGAGATCATCTTGAATAGATCACATTAACTAAAGAACCTGGAACACTCAAATCCTTAATGATAAGCCTGTTACCTTGTCGTTTTCTGTTCCAAAGGCAAATGAATTTGCTCAAGTGCCATTTGTAACAAGGACAGAGTTCAAAGTGTGGCTCTGATAAATGCTTTGGTTTCCCTCTCCTATCTCTATCAAAAGCACTTTCTTCAATGGCTGAAACAATACTTGATATAGTCTGAATTTTAAAGGTCATGAAAATTTTCTCAAAAGTGAAAAATTAATATAGCAGTCAGGTTTTAAACCAAGGGGAATTTTTGTTTTAGCTGTATGAAGATTTCCTTCACACTAAAATGCTGGCTGATGGATACCTAGAAGGAATCCATTCCCACAAAATGCTTCCGGGTAAGCCATTACGTCATCCATTACAATTTGCTTCAGGGTCCCGTTCCTGTCCAATTGAAGGTCCCTGTTTAAGAGACTGAAGTACGGAGAGAAATAAAATTAAATATGACTACAGTGCCTTTAAATCTAAATCGAACATCCTGATCCATCTCATAAAACCTTTAGGCTAAATGTTGCCATTGATCTGTTTCTACTGAACACAATCACGTCCTGGCTTGTTAGAGATTAGTTCATTACAAAGAAAGAAATGCACAGAAGTTAAATTCTTTCCAAAGAAGCATTTGACATCTTGCCTTTTGGATGCGGAACCATTCCAACACTGCTTACATAAGAGGTCAAATTACTGTCTTCCATGTTAGTTCTGCACTGTGCTCAGTGGAGCCTTTCTGGTTTATTTGCCTTTGACTTGGACATAAAGCTGAGTCTTGATTCAAGAAAAATCAATATTCACACTTGTTTTCATTTCACGGACATTGGCTTGGTCTCCTAAACAAAGAGAATGATGGGGAATTTATGTAGGTGTTCAGATAGGTAACATTCTCTTTCTGCAACCTGGCGTTGTATTTTCACTTGGTCTGTTACCTCTGGCTTTGTTTTAACGGCTCAAATTATTAGGAAGAGTATCAAACCTCCAGCTCTAACCACAGTCCCACTGCGAGGTGTGTCAAGGTATGTGCATCTGCCCCTCAAGTCCATACTGCTCTTCTAATGTGCCTCTGATCGAGCAGGTAGGAAAGACCTCCTGGGTGTGTGAACAGTGCTGCTTCCTCTACGTCATCAGAGTTGCTGATAAGATCTTCAGGAAGGAGAGTGGTATTGTACCAATTTTTAGACGGTTTTTAAAGTTGCAAGTGCTTGGCTATCTTAAACTTCTGAGGTCCTAGAACTTTGAATGAGATCAAACCTATGAGTGAAGAGATGATGGTGCAGAACAACTTCTGATTCCGGTGACCCAAGAATCTGCACTGCTACTTTTACATTCTGAATAAGGCATGGATGTGATGGTATGCAGAGTAATACTGATGTGCTATGGTTTTTGAATGATAGCAGTCTTCCTTTCTCCCATTCCTAAACCGTGGGCATTATTTGCATTAACCTTGTTCACTAGGGACATTATTCTATATTCTTACATGAAGTGAAAAGCACACTTTTTCCATACCTTCACACAACAGCATTAAAACAAGGCCTAAGTAGTACAACCAATGTTCAAAGATGCTCTGCCTTTTAAGTTGACGATACAAAATTCATACCTTGTTCTAATTTGATCTCAAGAAGAAAAGGTGTTCTCCAAATACTCCTTCAGCTCTTCCTCACAGCTCACCATTTTCCTTTTATCTAAAATTGTATCCAGATCACTTTCATCATCTAAGGCCACATAAAAAAGCTAGTAAAAACGGTTTCGCAGATACTAAAATCTCCCCAACTATTTAGGATTCAAGGAAGTTAATTATGCACATATATTCTACACCCAGAAGAGAAAGCTACCTCAGCAAAACTCATAGCCTATGAAAATCTTCCTAATGAACACCTCTGACACTGCTGCCCAAGTTGGTTGTTGAAACAAGGAGAACCTCACATCCAATCAGACTCTAGACCTGCACAAGATCTCGCAATAGCAACTTGCAGCCACTTTCTACAGAAAGCAGCAGTGATCTCTATCACTGTTGCCATACCAAGAATAAGACAGGACTGTCCATTCAGCGTGAATCAAGCAGTTAGCAAAAATGCACCTGACAGAATGAAACTGAAGAGTAGAAATTCCCATCTAAAAGTCAAAGATTACATTTTTAATTTTATAGCAGGTATTTTGAATTTCAGAGGGCTCTTCGCATTAAGAAAGTCCTGTCTTTATAGCACACCCTTGTTTCTATATTTCTACCTGGTTTATGGCCATTAATTCGTCTCCTTAAAATCACTCCAAAGAAAAACATTCAAGTGAACAAGTTCTTTCTAAACTGCTGGAAGGTGAAATGAATGAGTAAGAGGATATGTAACATGATAAAAGGCTGCCTGGAATTTTACGACGGGTATCCAACATGGCGTCTTCTACCTGGAGGGTAAAAAAAATCAGTCTCCAAGTAAACTGCTAAGAATGCGGATTATCCAAACTTCTGTTTATTCTGGCACCATAAAGCACCAAATCACATTCTATAATTTAACCCTTTAAAAACAACTGCCCGTTTTTTTTATGTATAGAAAAGATTGGAAGACATTTGGGAGATCATTTCCAGCTATACCTTAAGTCTGATCTTAAGCAGACTGGGCCATACGTCATTCATCGCTATCATATGCATTTCAGATAGAAATGATCATAAAAATACAATCTATTTATATTGCAAATAATAAACACAAGAATTATGAACACTTCCACATGAAACTCTTCCACACCAAACTGTTTCTTTGGAGTGTTTTGTCACACTATGGACCTCTTTCTAAGGTGACATCAATAGCCTACCACGCAGAAGGCATTGCAGGTGGGAGCGCAGGAAGAAGAGACTAATCCCGAGGAGTGATGAAAATATATTTCATCAAATAAAAGAAACGTACATCCACACGCTCCACTTCTTCAAACCTACATTTTAGTTTCTCAGTCATCTGAAGCATTTTGGAGCGCACAACTTCAGCATCTTCTGCTCTGCAAATGTACATATCCAACAGGGTCATCTGAAGGAAAAGAAGAACAAATTATTGACATGCCCAGAAGAAATACTGTGTGGCTTTCAGAGAGCCTGGCTAAAGGTAGTGTTTCTTTTCTTGTGATGGACAGAGATAGATTCAGCCTCCTACATGCCATATTAGATTAGTCAACAATACCATCTGGTTGGACACAAAGGGAGAAATTGAGGCAGAGGTGGAATTTCTTTCCCAAGACAAGACAGATTTAGCACAAGGGCTGAGGCTCCTTGCATCTTCCACTTTCACGTAGGACAGCACTCCCTTCATTACCAGCATTTGTTACGGCATTTCCACATTTCAAGTACAAATACCAACTACTACTGTGAAACCAAACAGATGGCTTACTTTTTGAACAGAGTAAGGTGGAGTTTAAAAAGGAATTCCACTTGTTATCTCAATGTTTGGTGCATCCTCAGACGCATTTTTCTCTAATGACACATTGGACCACGGCTATCTCAGCCAAAAGCTGTGGCGCTCAACTTGCACATCTGCCATTTCTCCTGACATTTGCCCTCGACCAGCTCATACTGGATGCTCATTTTCTCCACGCACTCCACATTAGGGCTGTCTGAATGCTATGGAACAGACCACAGTCAAAATTCCCATCTTTCATAGTGCAGTGTGACATGGAAACATGACAGAGGCCATGTGCTGAATCTCAGCACACGGAACAGATCCCAGCAGTGCCTACAGACCTTTGCCTACAGACACCAGACACTACCAGCCAAAGAAATCAAGACATTTTCATACACAGCTCTTTATCATTATGCTTCAAAGTAGCAAGGTACTTACAATCGCTACCAACTTCTTTGCTACCATACAGGCTACAAACATCCCAACAGGATGTGCTCTGGAGCAAGAGAAGGCAGACACAGAGAGGGAAGGCATGCCGCAAGGACACAGAGAAAGGAAGTATCTCCAATACTTCCCCTCTTCTTCTCATACTACCCCTCTTCTTCTGCAAGAGTTAAAAAGGAGTATTTTTTTATGATTGAGAAGGGATCCATGTCAAAATTAACTTTTGATTTCCCCCAGATTCATTTTAACCAAGCCAGATCCTGCTAGATCTCACCATGCACAGGTGTTTGTACTGGCCAAAGGAAAGCCATGCCACAGGCAGCTTCTTTGGCTCTTACTGCCACCTCCAAGCAACTGAGAAGGTATGTGGGAACGCACAAAACAAAGAACAGAGCAAACATGCACTCTCAAAGCAACTGTCTACCTCATCGTTGCCTGGGAGGAAAGAAAATATTGCTTGAATTCCAGACTGTTCTTAGGATTTCCCGACCTACCTAGACTTTTGTTTCAATTCTCCAGAGTTCTGCACCATTCGCTTCCATCAGATTTGGCACGTGTTGGAGGCAACAAGGTGCTATCAAAGTAGGAAACAAGAGTCAGGTGTCAATTCGATTTAATTAATTCATTAACTACATCAGTATCATTCTCACCTTCAAGAATAGAATTCAAAGAATCAATGTTGCTTCTTCTGAGACATTGAAGCCTCAGTAGATCCCAACTTCAAATCTATTAGCATGGCATGAGAGCAATACCTGCTACATTTAGTACATGCAAACTACAAAGACATCTAGAACAGCTCTAAAAGATGAACAAACCCATGAACTTTGAAGTAGATGCTAGCAAGAAATGTGGAAATAGGCTTTATCTGCCCAGTGCTTTTCCCAAAAGCTTGGGCGATCTTTGGCGTCAGTGAGAGTCTCTGTCTCATTATTCAGCAGCTGGCTTAGGGTAAAAAAGGATGCATGCAATCACTTCATTCCTGTTCATGACATAAACTTACTGCATCATCACGGAAGCCATTTACTTGGAAATAGAGCCTAAAAAATAGGTGTCAGACTGGGTACATATCTAGGTTGCTATGAGCAAAACCAATTTCTTTTTAACAGGAAAGCCATACAATATGCCTGCCATGGCATATATTAGTCTACTAGCCCTGCACTTCAACAGGCAGTGAGCTGCTCATTACACCAAATTTACATTGGGCAAGGAGACAGTCTATTTATTACAAGCCCCTAGTTCTAGAACCAAGAATTCAGGAGTTGCTCATTCCCAATGAAAATCTGTGCATTTCATACCTTTGGGGTTTTATGCTTCTGTTCTTTACCTGCCTTGAGTGTGGCTTTCTTGTGAAGTCACTGATGGGTGTTTTTCCAATACATTTCTGCTGATTACACGGTAATTCCATGGCATCAGCAGACATCTCTGAATGTCTCTTTAAAGTATGCTTTTTACTCTTCTTAGAGGACCTTGTCTTCTTCTTTCCTTGACCCAAAAGGTGGGCTAAGTGAGCCTTCAAAGAACCATCATCTCAACAATTAGAATTCTTTCAAACCTACTGAATGGAGAAGAGCGAAAAAAAAATTTAAAAAAACTATCACGCGAAAAACAGCAATAGAGAAAGGTAAAATAAGGAATCCTACATGCCACATGCATACCTCTCTTCTTTCGAGGCTAATTTTAAAATGAGAAAAAAAAAAGAAAAAAGATCATCTTTTCATCAGAGAGGAAAAGTAGACTAACTGGATTGTGTTGCCTTGCTTACAGTTACCAGAAAAGTCAACAGCAGTGTTGAAAAATCCTGAAGCTGGCTAACTACACCTCTAAATGTTTTACTACTATGTTATGATTCTGTCTTCAGTTAATAGAACCTGATATACAACAAAGAGATGGGAGCACATGGAGATGCATTGGAGAGCCTACGCTGGAGGTAACACATTCATTTTTTACATAAACAAATCCAAATTAGAAATGTTGAAAATTACCTGGGGCCATTTCAACAGCCAGCAAACTGACTAACACAACCAACCTTTGGCTTTTATTCCATCCTTTGCTTGCTTTACCTGGGCCTTGAAGATCTGTCTGCAGCCTTCCTCTCTGCAAATATATCACACTCGTCCTATTGAGAAGCCATGGCTCATCACAGCTGCTTGGCCAGGCCTGCTTCCAGAAGAACTGGCAACTACAAGCTGGGAGCCAAGAGATACAACACTTCACTTGGAAAAGGGCCTTCCATGAATCCCAGAATCCCAGAATGGTTTGGACTGGAAGCGACCTTAGAGATGATAGATTATCTTCTTCCCACATCCTGACATGGGCAGGGACACTTTTCCACTAGTCCAGGTTGTTCCATGTCTGCTCCAGCCTGGCCCTGGACACTTCCTGCAGTGGGGCTCCCACACAGCCTCTTTGAGCAACATGTGCCAGGCCTCAGCACCCACACAAGGAAGAATTCCTTTCCAATATCCCATCTACCCCAGCCCTCTAGCAGTTTGAAGCTATTCCCCCTTGTCCTGAGAGTCCAGACCCTTTTGCAAAGTAACTCCCCAGCTATCTTGGAGCCCCAGCAGGCACTGCAAGGGGCTCGAAGGTCTCCCGGGAGCCTTCTGTTCTCCACATTAGACACCCTCAGCTCTCCCAGTCTGTCCTAGAGCAGAGGAGCTCCAGCTTTCAAAGCAGCATAGCAGCCTCCTACCCGTGAAACGCGACACCACAGCTGGCCCTTCGGGCCCTACGGATATCGCTTCCGGTGTCGCTCGGGGGCACTCCCGGCTCTCTCCCCGCATCCCATGTGGCCCTCAGGTGATGCCGCTTGGACGCCACTCCTGCCGCTGTCAGACCAACGCCTATGGCGTGCACCTTTCTTCTCAGAGCTCCGTGCAACATTCTGCCTTTCTCGCAGTTCGAATGGAAAACGAAAGCTATTTGTCTACGCCCTTCACAGAGATCTGTTGCCAGGACGAGAAGGTCTTGTGGCCGGAGTTCGCCCCCTCCGCGAGGAAGCTGCTATTAGCACCGCATTGCAGGGGCGCTTCTCGCTCCTTTAATACGTGCTCAGCGCTGTCCAAATTTGCTGCTAGCTCCACGGTCCTTCTCAGCTGCAAGTAGCAGCGTTCACAGTACATAGAGCTTCGCATGAACTGAGGACCTGGAGGGACATATTGCACAGGAAAATGTGCCAGGAGAGAGACGTGTACTACATCATCCCTAATCGTCATCCAGTTTGTGCTTCTGCTGCTTCTGCTCTTAGAAATTGCTCCTTGAAAGACGAGAAAGAGCATCTTTCTGGGTGCATTGCACTGAGTGACAGCTCGCTAGGGACTTTGCACTCGGAGCCAAGGCAACAGGGCGTGCTTTCCCGCAGAACTGAGGACAAGCTGTTGGGCAGAACTGAAACTGACCGCTGGAGTTCAGACCTGTCCGGAGGGCAGAAGGCGGAGAACCAAGCCACAGGGCACCGGGCTTGTGAGCGCCGTGCAGCGAAGAGGACACGAGCACTCAAAGAGCTCCTTCACAACCGCTTTCACTTCCCAGTGCTCTTGCTGCTTGGAAAAGTAGCACACAGCCGTTGCACGCCATGGCAAAAGCTGGCGCAGTGGCCTTCCTCACAACTTCGCTGTGGTGTACTCCATGCAGCTTGAGCGAAGCAAGAAGGACGCGAGGAAGAGGAATGCATTCTTAAAGTAGCCCTCTGTCAAGCAGCCCTGAAATGGCGCATAACGCATGGCGACTCGCTGCCCTCCATTCTACATACTCGCAGCTCCCTTTGCCTACTTGCAAAAGTTGCTTCCATAGCGGAGGGGGCCAGATTGAAGAGGCAGTGCCTAGGTACACCTTCTACTTATTGCGCGTAAGCCACGTCCAGCTCCTCGCTGCACTCTGTATTTCCCTTACCCATGGGATTTACTGTGGTGCTCTCTGCAACTTGGCGCCTAGAAGTGACCGCCAATATTTCCACAGCGGGCTGCAAGGGAACCAAGGAGCAGCACAAGCAGCAGTGCTTCAGCTTACTCCTTCCAACTGCTAAGGGCACTTGGGAAGTCAAGTGTGAGGCAGCCACCTTCCTCTCCTAGTAGCCTGTAACGTGGTGCACACAAGCACAGGACTTGTGCAGCTTTGTTCACCGCCCTCGCCCGGCGCCGCTTTCACGATCCACTATTAATACAGAGCGGGGGGCATGATGGTTCTTTTGATCCAAAAGGTGCAAACAGGCAAAGTGCAGGGGACAAAATCAGTTTATTCAACAGATGAAAATCAGTTTATTCAACAACAGCAATGCATTTCATCAAATGCCAACAACTCAGTTACGGTAAGGGGGAGAGGTATAGGAAACAAAGTATAGGGAGAGGGGAAGGAAGGAACGAAAGGGATGGGAAACTAGCTGCCAACAGACGAGACGGGCGTCCTCACGGGTCATCTGATAGACGAGTCTTCGTCCGTGGGGAGATCTCAAAGGGTCTTTCTCAGAGAGTCGCTCTTTTATAGTCCTTCTCCAAAGCGAGTGGCCTCTGGCGAAGAGGTGGGAAGATTTATGGACCACTGTGTGGTGCTGCAGGAGACAGGTACGGTCAAGCTCTCCTCAGTTGGTGGGACAACACAAACTCTGGTTGATGCCATGACAGCATAGTCCAGTGAACACAATACAACAGCACACAGTCATGAGCATCCACCTTGGCCGGGCCAGGAAACCATTGTTCAGACTCAGCCTGGGTGGGTGTCCTCGAGGTCTCCTTGCGACGGTCGGGAGGCAAAATCGAGGGGAACTTCGGACCGACCCTTACACAACCCTGTGACTCACAATCGTCGTCAAGAGCACCCCTTTGTACAGTCGTGGTGGAGTCTTCAGTTGTGGTGTCTTCAGGACTCGTCCAAGTTGGTAGCATATCCCGGAAAACAGAGACAGGAAAGTAGGAAAAAGATAAGGGACAGGATAAGGAAAAGGAGAAAAAAGGAAAACAAAAAAGATCAATTATATTCAATTTTTGATTACTAACAATCTTAAACAATTTGTTCAATTCTTTAATTTTTTAATTTTTGTTTAGAAATAAATCAAATTTTTAAAGCAAAATCTTGATTAAACAATTTTAATTGCAATTTGAAGATAATCAATTCTAGTTAAAAATCATATTTTATCCTATTTAAAACCTTGTGTCAATAACCCTAGGGATGCCAACAGTAACCGATCTGGATACATTTGTCACAGATGCCAATTGTGCTAACCGTTTCATTATTCTCCAACTCATGATGTATAGGATTGCTGATAAAACAAAACCAATTAAAACCAAAATCAAGAGAACAATGGTGGGATGACACAATTTGTTCAGGAAACCTGTAGCAGTAGGTGACCACCCAAATAGAGTATCCCACCACCTGTGTTCAGCATCTGTCTTTACCCTTTCCAAAACACGATGTATTGTTTCCACATTGTGATGAAGAGCTATTAGAGTTTTCTGTCCGTTTTTCTTGATCTTCTCCAAAATTTCGATCAAATCTTGGTGGAGCAACAATTGCTTCACCAGAGACAGGTTCATTCCAATTGGAGTGGGCAATAGATGGTGGATCAGTGTGTAATTTGACTACAAAAGATGGTGAGAAGTAACTGGGGCTACATAGGAAAAATCACATCCTGAAATCCTAGTAAAGTTACAGACACAAAAGTTTGAATGATTCTTAGTATTCACTACCAAATTTTCTATGAAAACACTATCACGAGCAGTTCTAAAGCATGCACATCCATTGCCTACATATACCAGTACTGTTTCAGGAATCTCGTTTGGATGAATTTCGAAATTGCAAACGTTCTGTTCTGTGTCCAAGCAGATATCTTGAGCTCTAATTGCATTACTTTCACAGATAAAGCCTTGTTGTTCCCGGACAATGCAAGTTTCCAAATTGACAGTTTGCCACCTCCCAGCAATTTGACGGGCCCATTCCCTATGCTCGAAAGGATAGAGAATAGCTCCGTCATGGTTCAACCCTAATGCAATGATGGGGAATATTGAATGCACTGAAGCATTACGTATAGTCAGTACAAAGGCTGTGGCTGTGTTTGTGCTGGGATCATAGGTAAAATTTACTAAGTTCCACCAGGACTGGAATTCTTTTTCAAAATCAGTGGCACTGTCCCAGACTATCTTTCGAATTTCAGTGGGAAAAGTGCCTTCCTCACCTTCTCTTATAATTAAAGCAGCAACCGACTGCATCCACAACTGGGCCTGGATACAACGGAGAGCCAAAGAGATGTTATTTTGTGTAGCACCAAGTGCATCGATTTTCAATTTGTGGTCATTTACATTTACCTTTTCCCAACTTTGTAATATGTTTGATAACAACCACTGTTGAGTCCCCAAAGCTGTTAAGGTTGTTTGCAGGGGCCGTTGTAATTTGGTTACATCTCCAGCTGTGGTAGTCAATTTATTCATTAGTACTTCTGAATCGATGCTATTCAAAATTCCCAATCCTGTTCCCACAACACCGGTTATGTCTCTTTGCCATTCGTATTTTGGAAGGATTCCGTTTCCGCAACCAGGTTGTCCATCCCTCAAAAGAAGTCTGTAGAAAGAGTGAACAAGCTGGCTGAACGTCTGAGACATTATTTTGCATCAGCAATTTGATTTGTTTGAGAGACCATGCCGGATTAAACAATATTTGTTGTTGGCCAGTTTTTCTAATTACGTATGGCCCAAATTGAAAAATCGTAGGGCTCAACACAACAGGTGGTTGGGTGGTAGGTGTTACAACATTAACATCAAGTTCCCCCCTGTGTTTTGTATTGTTTTTTCCACACATGACTTTATAGGAAAATTGTATAGCAGTTAAATTTAGCCAACAGTCTTGATTTTGGGTTCTACAATATAAAGTCAGGCCATGGGGTCCTATGCCATAACTGTATGCAGGTTCGGTGAGGGATCCAGCCACTAATTTACAAGTTATTGTGATGTCATCACCTTGCGTCACCACGAAAGGAGGGAAAACCTTGTTTTTGTCATCCAACACTAAGGGGGTGCTTACACCATGGTATGCAACTACTGCGGTCAGTGTGGGTTTTTCTATGGCATTTATTTTGAACCTATAGGTTAGACCTTTCAAGCTGGACTCATCTGTTGTGTTATTCTGCCAGGAGCATGTTACATAGGTTGGTCTGGTTAAAGTTATGCCAACAGTCAGTAAGTTCATCCACACAAAGCTTTGTAACTTCGACGTTGTTGGCGTCAGGGTCCAAGGTATAGTTACCAACCTTCCTTTGGCCACAGCACAGTATTAGGGGGACTTGCTTTTTACATGTCCATACTGTCGTGGGGCAGAGACTCGCCGTGATGTTAGGGTGCAAGCTACTAGTTATATCTGATTTTAAGTAATTCCCGGCGATTGCAATGGTAGTGGCTTTCTCATGAAGGGATTTCTCCACTTTTCTGCATCCTACCTTGATTTCTTCACCAATTGTTCCTATTAGTACCCTAGCCCAGTCCTTTTTGTCCCAACCCCAGTCACTTGAACGGTATACCTCAGAATTGTGCAGTACTACGGTTGCAAGGCTTGGGTGACGATCTCTGGGGTAGGGTCCTAAAGCACTGGTATATCTGATGGAAGCTTCAGACCACGGCCACTCGGCCGAGTTTTGGCCATGGTGTTGTGGTAGGATACAGAGAAGTATCAAAAAGGTGATCATGGTTTGTCCGGTTCCCATGTCCCTCGGCGTTCTTCTGTGAAAAGTAAACACAACAGAGTCTGCCACCAAGAGGCAGGAGGTCAAAATGATGGAACAATCCAACGGGTCCTTATCCGATGCTCCTTTCCCAGAGCATTGGTGGCTACCCATGCATATTTATTCAGAGGAGTTTTTGGTACCAGTGGTACTTCTCCTACAGTAGGGAGGTTTACTAAAACAGGTTGTCCAGGGTAATGGGCTGGATTTTTAGGATCCTTAGGTCCCTGTAGTGCAGGAATGATGTTTGGGGCTTTTGGACAAAAAGCAGTTATTTTGGGACACCCGTTTACCCCCCATCTATCATTTATACCTTTTACAGCTTGCCATAATCGAAGATCCCAACTTCCCTCATGTGGTTTTAGGAGTCGCTTCAGAAGACCATTTGTCCTTTCTACAATCCCGTTGGCTTGAGGGTAATAGGGGGTGTGAAAAGTCCACTTTATTCCTTCCTCCCTTGCCTATTCCTGTACTACTTTAGCAGTAAAGTGAGACCCATTATCAGATTGAATCTCCTGTGCCTTTGGAAAAGTTCCAAACCATTCTTGTAATGCCTTAACAGTGTTTTCTCCCGTAGCTCTGTTAAAGGCTTCAGCTTGAGCTAACCCTGATATTATTTCCACTCCTACCAGCACGAAATGTTTACCACCAGACTTCTTAAAGGGACCGATATAATCTACCTGCCACGCGTCCCATAAGCCTTTACCTTTCCTTAAGTGCAAAGGGTCATCTTCCAAAGGATGCCTTTCTAGTCGTCTGCGGCATTGTTCACAAGCTGATATGCATGTTTTACACATTTCCCTGGTGACAGGCCAGCCACGAGCAAGGGCTTCTTTGTACAAATCTTTCGCACCTGTATGTTGTCTTTTTATATGCAGCCATTCTAGCAGGTGCTCCCAATCCTCTGTAATTTGTTCCTTTTCCAGGGGACTTAGTCTTGCTAACTCATCAGCAGCATTATTCCACTCACCAGCTAAATTTCCATCTGTCTGATGAGAAGCCGCCCACCCCACAGCAAAGTTTCCTCGATTGGCTATATCTAGAATTTCTTGCCATTTTTCCTTATGCCATACTGGGATCCTGTTAACTTCCCAATCATTTTGCTGCCAGAAAGGAAGCCACTCTGTACATCCTTTAAACACAGCATAGGAGTCAGTGTAAATACAAACAAGAGAGGTATTATGTACCTCATGCTTGAAAACACTCCATACAGCAATCAGCTCACCAACCTGAGCACTGCCTTCTCCCTCGGTAATAATTCGTTCACCAGATGAAGTATGGAGAGCTACTGCCCTGTATTTCCACACCTTTCCTTCTCGTTTAGCAGAAGCATCAGTAAACCAAGAATTCACTGATTGTTCAGGGGAGAAAGGAGGGGCCACTTTAATTACTGAGGCAGGTTTATCGTGGCTTCTAGCCAAGTTCTCAGTTTCTTGTATATCCAGTTTTTTTAAGCTCCTTCTGTTACAGAGAAGATGTTACAGTAATGTTCTATCTGGGCATACCACTTCCTAACTGAGGATCTCTGGGCCACCCCGTCAGGGGGAGGGGTCCCTCTGGTGACTGTTTTAATAACTTTAAAAGGGCCTTTTAATACAATTGGTTGCTGACGTGTAATTTTCTCCACTTCTATGAGAGCTATGCTGACAACAAAAAGCCCCTTTTCCCAGGTAGTGTATCTTTTTTCAGCATCTTTAAAACCACGAGAAAAAAAACCAACAGGCCTTGTAGGGCCTTCTGGGCCTCGTTGCCATATGTGCACTGACAACCCCGAGGTGGCAAATCCCCATTCTACCTGGAAAGGATCTGTGGGATGAATAGGGCCTAGAGCTTGATGTGCAGTTGCTTCAAAAATCAGCAGTTGTAATGCTTCCTCCTGAGGAGTCCAATCCCATTTTACCTTTTTCCTCAGCAAGTCATAAAGAGGTGTAGCAATAATTGAAAAATCAGGGATGTGTTTTCTCCAAAACACTAATAATCCCAGAGCTTGTTGAAGCTCTTTCCTGGATCCAGGCATTTTAATTTGATCTAGGGAGGTTAGGGTATCAGGTGGAATGCATGTCATACCTCCTTTCCACCAAATCCCCAAAAACTTCACCTCCTGAGAAGGTTTCTGAATTTTCTCTGGGGGAATTTGTAAGTCAAGGCTTTCCAGATGAGACATTATTTTCTGTTGGGTATCCCCCACTACTTCTATTTCATCTCCCCCCACCAGAATATCATCAATGTATTGATAGACAGCTACATTGTCAGGTTTGGGTATCTTTTCTACTTCCTGTGCTAAAGCATGGTGGGCTAGAGTAGGGGAGTGTTTGTACCGTTGAGGAAGCCTAGTGAACGTGTATTGCTGTCCTTCCCACGTGAAGGCAAAACAGTCCATGTCCTCTGGCTGTATAGGTATCATAAAGAACATGTCTTTGACATCTATAGTTGCCATGATTGTATGAGCCTTCTCCTGAATTGAAGTTATAAGTTCAGCTAAATTTGGGACAGCTGCTATGAGAGGATCTGTGTCTGCATTTAGTCTGCGAAAATCTACTGTCAGCCTCCACTTTCCGTTAGGTTTAAGGACTGGCCACACTGGAGAGTTAAAGGGAGAATGAGTGTCAATTATCACTCCCTGATCTCTCAGGTCCTGAATTGACGTTTCTTCCACCCGCTGTCCACCTCACCTGGGCTACCGGCTAGCTCCGGGAAGCCTACGTCAGTGAGTGGCCCCTCCCTGGCACCACTCTGGGAGCCGCAGAATGGGTGTAGCAATAGCTACGCCTGGGCGAGTAGTCAGGGAGAGTTAAAGAGTCGCAGTGTTACCGTATGGACTAGAAGTCCTGAATATTGGAATATAAAGTGTATAAACCATAATAGTAGTAGTAATGCTAAGGCTTGGAGACTGCAGTTCCCAGAGTAGGCCCTGGGAAACTAACTTAGGAATGTGCTGTGCTGAGAAAACAATGTTCAAAAGATTTAGCAGAGCATGCAGAACTGTTAGTGATAAGGTTAGAGTATAATCATAAATAAAGTACTGGTGGTGGGTAGTGGCGTAAGAGGGAGATTAAGGGGGACGACACTATAGTCCTAGGGTAAGCAACCATGTAGGATCTATGATGTAAAATGTTATCTACAAGGTGAATCTATCTATATTATTTAGAAGAATGTGTACTTCTACACGTAAACCGTTTGTAAAAAAGGGTATAAAAACCCTCTGAAAAAGGGAACCAGTGGGATTCTGACTTTGGACGTGAGTCCGCAGGTCCCCGGGCCCCGAATAAAGCACTGCATAAACTGACACTCTGTTAGTTTGTGTTTCAATTTGGGGTATCGGGCAACAGCAGGAGAGACCTTTTACCGTTCTGGGGGAAGGGATTTATTGAAGGAAAAGGTAACAAGTCCGGAGGTTAGGAGGGGGAACCGCAAAAGGCAGTTAGAAGGGGTTCTACACCGGCTTAAGTACGGGGGAGGAGCAAGGGGAAGGCACAAAACTCTGGCCAATAACGGGTAACGGGGGGAGGTACAGAGGGTGGGGAAAGGGGTACATTGAGCCAATAAGGCAAACCGAGGGTGGGGATACATACAATATAACCAGTCATGAATACAAAAGGGAATGCTTGACACAGAAACTTCTAGAACAAAGGGAGGGGCTACAAAGGATTGACATCCCGTGGGGCAGGGTTTAGGGTGAGGGACAGGGAAGGTTCCAGATAAAGGGGAGGGGTTTAGGATGACTGACTAAGGCAAAGGTGGGAAAGGGAAAAACCATTATGCACTTAACTTAGGGGAAAGAAACTGGGATGAACCATAAACACAGAAGGAAAATTAACATTAAACAACATAACACAACACTGAATAACTGGCTTGATTCCTTCTTTGGCACCAGTGGGAAGTGGGTATTGTTTCACATTAGTAATTTTACTGAAAGGTAAGGAAGGTGCGGATTGAAGCAGATTAATATTAAAACGTGGTGTGCCAAAGGACCAGAGACAACCCTCCTCGTCTTCCCACTGTCTTCCAGCAAGGACATCTATTCCCAATAAATCATTTGGAATATCTCCAATTACAATTTTGATAAGTAACAAATTCTCCTCTCCAGGTAGTAAGATTTTTATCAGAGCTATATCCATAGCTTCTGTGGTCCCCAAGGCATTGAGAACAAAGCATTGTCTCCTTGTTGGAACAACTCCACATTTCTGCGCAGCTTTTCTTGTTAGTGCAGAAATTTGGGCTCCAGTGTCAACCACAAAGGTAACAGGTGACCTTTTAGGGCCAACCATTGCTGTTATCAGGAGGTCCCCAGTATTAGGATTTCTGGTGAGCGTTCTAATGAATAACCAGTTCCCCCCCCCCATGCCTCTGCCCACCCACGAGAGACAGGGTTTCTAGTTTCCCTGCTTCTGAAGCCGTTTCAGTTCCATTCCCAAAAACTGAGAAGGAGGAAACTCTGACTCAGCTCTCAGAACCTGTGGACGAGATTGATTTGGCTCCCTGCCCAGAATCTGTGGAGGGGTTAAGTTTGACTCACTGACCACAACCGGTGGAGGAGGAGGTGCACTAGGCTGGACAGTAGGAGAGTTTGATGTAAGGATCTTAGGGCAATGCCAATTCACAACAATTTTTATCAACTTGCCAAGTGGTAAGCCATCCATAACATCTTTAGGAATTTGTTTCTTTAACCCCAACGACCACCAGTACTGAGGAGAAGTAATCGATTTCCCCCTTTCTGGCTTATCACTAGGAGAAACAATGTGTCTAACACCTTTAGTTTTCTCCACTTTATCCTATGGGACTTTTACCGGTCCATATTTCCTGCTGTAATTCAACAATTCCTCTGCAACTTCGCTCCATGTCCAAACTTTACAGTTATTGTCAGGAGATTCTGGAGTCCGTCTAGAGGGGGATTCATAGGGAGGGAAAGAGTCCACGGAACCAGATCGCTCACGTGAGTTTCCAAGAAATCGATCTAATCTTTCTACAGGTGTCATGGATGCGATAGTTTTTTGAAGGAGAATTGCGGTAGATTTGAGTGTTTCTGGGAGACCACGAATTAAAGGGGTCATGATTTCAGGCATTACAGGCAATTGCATAGGTGATTCATAGGTGGTAGTCAGTTTTCTCTCATGTATCATTTGCAAGCAAGCAGCTTTGTGAATGTTTTCCAAAAGTTGGTCGGGAGTACCAACTAAAGCTATAGGGTCTCCCCTTTCCAGGGGGTTAAGCCCCCCAGCCCAAAAATCTGCACTTGGGTCAAGGACCATGGGTAGCTCTTATCTCCGGTTGTTAAGAAGACCCCATGTCCCCAATACCCACTAGCTTCACTTTCTGATAATTTAATCTGATCTCCCCCAGTAAGAGACACGCGAAATACATATTCAGTCTCTGTTTCATGAGGGAGTCGCCCATATTCCTTTGTCAGTTTTGCTAATTCAGTGGCAGAATATGGGATTTCTTTTGTAGAAATGTTTGGTAAAAAATCATCAGGACCAAGATAAGTATATTGTGTTTTAACCATTGGTCTCAACTTCGGACAGCAGTGTTCCCCAAGATTTGTCATTATATTTAACTCCTTTTGGGGATAAATTTGATTAATGTGAACAATCTCCTTCTCTTCTGTTTCTGCGTGTGTTTCATTCTGCTTTACTTTTTTGGTACTTTCTTCTCTTAGGGCAGCCTGTAGCAAATGATTTTCCTCTCGCAACAAACGGTTCTCATTCCTTTCTTGATCTAATTGTTTTTGCAGAATTTGAACAAGATTTTGCAAAGAATCTATAATTGTACTTTCTTCACTAACTCGCTTAGAGCGAGTTTCTATGGCTGCCGTAAGACAAGCTCCCAAAACTGAGCAGAGCATGGTTTTATTTTTGCCCAGTTTGAACTTTGATTCATGTTGCAAAGAATATATTCTATCAATCACATTCTCCAGATTAAACCAATTACTGTTCACCCATTCCTCCCCACCTTGGGACGGTCTGGCGCTATACTTAGCTAATAGAGCATAAAATGCAGCTTTATCTGTTATGGTGGAAATCTCAGTCATTTTGTGAAGGGATAAGTAAAAACCACAACAGGGAGGTCTATTGCTTAAGTTACCACACACAACGAAACAGCTTTCACTGTGTACCCCCCTTCAGTTCCCTGTGCGGGTGAAGAGACCAAACTACTTGAGAGGCACTCCTTAGTTACAAAACACCAGGTTGTCTCTACACTACACCAAGGATCAAAAACATCATAAAAACAACAACAACAACAACAACAGCAGTGTCCCACCTATTGCACCAGTAGATCTTTTGTGAAATTCTGACGACAGAGCACTCAAGCAAGTCTGGGGATGCTCCACATCAAGGTGTCTGCAGTCTGCAGGAAATCAGAAAAACCCCCCTTGCTTTCTAGACAGGCTCACCCATCCAAGGTGGCCAGCTAGCTGAGGCTGGAGTAAGATTTCCTTCCCCTGATACAGACTACAGACAACCTTGCATCCCTTCTGTCTGTAAGTATATCCTGTCGGTGATGCCAATTTAACGTCATGATCCGCTATTAATACAGAGCGGGAGTCATGATGGTTCTTTTGATCTTAAAGGTGCAAACAGGCAAAGTGCAGGGGACAAAATCAGTTTATTCAACAGCAGAAAATCCGTTTATTCAACAACAGCAATGCATTTCATCAAATGCCAACAACTCAGTTACGGTAAGGGGGAGAGGTATAGGAAACAAAGTATAGGGAGAGGGGAAGGAAAGAAAGGGATGGGAAAATAGCTACCAACAGACGAGACGGGCGTCCTCACGGGTCATCCGATAGACGAGTCTTCGTCCGTGGGGAGATCTCAGGGGTCATCTCCAGGGGGTAGACTGGTCTTCGTCAGTGGAGAGATCTCAAAGGGTCTTTCTCAGAGGATCGCTCTTTTATAGTCCTTCTCCAAAGCGAGTGGCCTCTGGCCAAGAGGTGGGAATATTTATGGACCATTGTGTGGTGCTGAGGGAGACAGGTACGGTCAAGCAGTCCTCAGTTGGTGGTACAACACAACCTCTGGTTGGTGCCATGACAGCACAGTCCAGTGAACACAATACAACAGCACATAGTCACAGGCATCCACCTTGGCCGGGCCAAGAAACCATTGTTCAGAGTCAGCCTGGGTGGGGGTCCACGAGTTCTCCTTGCCACGCTCGGTAGGCAAAATCGAGGGGAACTTCGGACCGACCCTTACAGCCCCCGACGCGAGGACGCTGCTATTAGCACCGCATTGCAGGGGAACTTCACGCTCCTTGACTACGTGCTCAACGCTCTCCGAATTCGCTGCTAGCTCCACGGTCCTTCTCAGCTGTAAGTAGCAGTGCTCACAGTACATAGAACTTCTCATGAACTGAGGACCTGGAGGGACATATCGCACACAAAAATGTGTCAGGACAGAGACGTGTTCTACATTGACCCTTCTCGTCATCCATTTTGTGCTTCTGCTGCTTCTGCTGTTAGGAATCGCTCCTTGAAAGACAAGCGAGAGCGTCTTTCTGGGTGCATTGCACTGAGTGAGAGCTCGCTAGGGCCTTTGCACTCGGAGCCAAGGCAACAGGGCGTGCTTGCCCGCGGAACTGAGGACAAGCTGCTGGGCAGAGCTGAAACTGACCGCTGGAGTTCAGCTGTGTCCGGACGGCAGAAGGCGAAGAACGAAGCCACAGGGCACCGGGCTTGCGAGCACAGTGCAGCGAAAAGCACACAAGCAGTCAAATAGCTCCTTCACAATCGCTTTCACTTCTCAGTGCTCTTGCTGCTTGGAAAAGTAGCACACAGCCGTTCCACGCCAGGGCTAAAGCTGGGGCAGTGCCCTTCCTCACCCCTTCGCTGTGGCATATTCCATGCAGCTAGACCGAAGCGAGAAGGATGCGAGTGCGAGGAAGAAGAAGGCGATCTTCAAGTAGCCCTCTGTCAGCAGCCCTGAAAGGGCGCATAACACACGGCGTCTCGCTGCCCTCCATTCTACATACTCGCAGCTCCATTTGCCTACTTGCAAAAGTTGCTACCAGAGCAGAAGGGGCCAGATTGAAGAGGCAGCGCCTAGGTTCACCTTCTACTTATTGCACGTAAGCCACGTCCAGCTCCTCGCTGCACTCTGTATTTCCCTTCTCCGCAGCATGTACCGTGGTGCTGTCTGCAACTTGGAGCCTAGAAGAGACCGGCAATGTTTCCACAGCGGGCTGCAAGTGGAACCAAGGAGCAGCACAAGCAGCAGTGCTTCAGCTTGCTCCTTCCGACTGCTAAGGGCCCTTGGAAGGCAAGCGAGAGGCAGCCACCTTCCTCTCCTAGTAGCCTGTAATGTGCTGCACACTTGCACGGTACTTGTGCAGCTTCGTTCACCGCCCTCGCCCACGTCTGGCGCCGCTTTCAATCCCTGGCTGCTAGAAGCCGCTGAAGCAGCGCCACACAGCCAGCAGTATACCCGCGGCCAAGTGCTCTAGAACGCTGCTTCTGCCCAAGCCTGCCTAGGGCGTTCACCTTTGTTCTCAGAGCTCTGTGCAACAGTCTGCCTCTTTCGCAGTTCAAATGGAAAACGAAAGCTTTTCGCCTACGCCCTTCACAGAGATCTGTTGCCAGTACGAGAAGGTCTAGTGGCCGGAGCTCACCCCCACAGGGAGGCAGATGCTATTAACACTGCATTGCAGGGGCACTTCTCGCTCCTTGACTACGTGCTCAGCGCTCTCCGAATTCGCTGCTAGCTCCACGGTCCTTCTCAGTTGCAAGTAGCAGCGCTCACAGTACATAGAGCTTAACCACGACCAAAGATTAGGAGGGACATGTTGCACATGAAAATGTGACAGTACATTCTACAGCGAGTAGAGACAGAGACACACAGAGAATTCTACACTGCCCCTTCTTATCGGCCATCTTGTGCTCCTGCTGCCTCTGCTGTGATGAATCCTTCCTTGAATGATGAGCGAGAGTGCCTCTCCAGGCACATTGCACTGAGGAGAGCTCCCTAGGGACTTTTGGATGTAAAACTTTTTCCACCTCCAAAAATATATGGGTGAGTCCTAAAAGTTTTGGTTCTATTAAGAATAGTTAGGTCCAAGTATTGCTGTTCTAAACACCCTTGGTTTCAGTCTGAAATTAACTGCTTGTTTCTGTCTTTTTGCCTAGTGGCAATCTAATTCTAAGGTAACTAAATGTGTTGGAAATCCATAAATTACATCTCAGGTTAGGTGGGATAATTGGCTGGGAAGAAAACAGAATTGAGAATTTGGAAAGAATCCAAAGTGAGCTGATGTCACCATCTGAGATTCCCTTGGGTTCCAAATCCTTTCATTTGTGTTTTTGTGGGCTTTTTTGAAGGAGCTGTACAGTTGAAGCCATGATTTAGCTGTGGTGAGACCTGCTCCACTGTAAAAGCATTATTTTCTCAGTGAGCATGGACAACAGTTACAGTGTCGTCTTTTAAGATTCCCTGCACTACACTTATGGTGGCAAAAGCAGTGCCTTGACTGTAATCATAAAAGTGATTACAGCTTCATTGCTTTAACATCATGTAGGATGCTTCCTCCATCTGCTGTGGTCAGCATTAAGTAACAGATTTCTCAGTTTCTAGGAAGAGTCTAGCAAACAATCACCTTGCTCCTTCTCTTGCATTTATTCATCACTGCTATGCTGCTATACAGACAGATAGTCTGTTTATGATTCAACAATTCAATGGGACATCAAGTAAATAGCAAAGCAAAACTAACTACCGAAAGCACTATACAGGCCCGAGATTAACTTGGATTCAAAACAGGTATTCTCCTAGCATTTTTTTACAAGCAAGTCAGCATGTGAAACAGAGGGCACAATGTAGTTTGTGCCTTGTTTTGGGCATGCCCGGAAGAAGGAAATTCTGATTTCACATATGGGAAAAGAAATGTTGACATTTGAATGAGATTGTTCATACCCCAGAAAAGGTTGCTTTGAAAGGTTGTGGAAGTCCTGTTAGGAAACTTGGCTTTACAAGTCCTTTCCACCAGGAGACAACAGCTGCAGAACATCTGGGTGTGCCAGTGTTGAGAGCACCAGCAAAGATCAAAGTGGAGAAGTTGGTGAACAATGGCAGTGGCCTGGGGGAGAGCAAGTGGGGTGCTGGCTGTGGAAACAGGGGAGTCCTGACTGATTTAGGAGGCGTGTGATGGTCTGTGTCAGCAAGCAGAGTAGTGCTGTGGCCTTGGGACACTGCCAATACTGGAATTCAGTGTGGTCACTGGGCAGGCTGAGTGTCTGAGCTGCTGGAGGGATCCAGTTTGCCCACATGTAAACATCCAGTCTCACTCCTGCCGGCCACAGAAAGGAGCAGGATGTGGCTGCTGGCAATGCCTGTCATGTATATGTAGTGCATATGTGTGCTATCCCAGCCTGCTGGGAACACTTCTTCTTTGTGACTGCTTGGGCTGAGGGAGAGAAAGCAGTGGTAGTTTCTGAGGTTTCGAGTTTGCTCGAGTTTCTCAGGCTGTTTCTGGAGCCACCCAGAGTTCTCTTCCTTGAAGCATTTCAATTCCTGGTAATTTTCAAAATTCAAACAGACACAGCCCTAAGCTAGTTGATCTGACTTCAGAGCTATTCTTACGCTGAGCTGTTGGATGATCTGATCTCCTGAGATGTCTTCCATCTCAGTTTATGACATGGTTCTTGTGAAAAGTAGGATCTTTTAGCCTGGAGAAGAGTGGTTTCTGGACAGACAGTATTGTGGCCTTTGAATATGTAAAAAGGGTATAAGACAAATGCAGAAAGACTTTTTAGGAAGGTTTGCAGAGACAGGACAAGGGGCCATGCTTTCAAACTGAGACTAGGTTTAGATTGGCTAAAAGGAAAAACTTTTCTACAATGAAGCTGGTGAGACACTCAAACGGGTGTTCCAGAGAAGTTGTGGATGCCTGTCTTGGTTTAATTTTGACTTTCCCGGCTAACGCACCAAATTAATGTCTTCGTTTTGAGTTGCCAATTTAAATAAACTTATTTTTTCTGTTGTGAGACAGAACCAGGAGCAAGAGAGCAAGGCAGGACTAAATCTTGAGACAGTATAAAAGAAAATTTATTAACTACACAAACAAAAAGAGAGGAAAAAAAAATTCAGAATAAGATTTTTCAGATCACTCCTTCCCTCCCTCTCCCAGTCTTCATAACAACAAAACAAACATATAACAAATACTTCGGTCAGTCCCCAATTTAGTCTTTCTCTGTTCACTTCTGGAGAGAGAAGCGTCTTCTTGTTGAAGTTGTAGGGATTTTTCCAACAAGAAGGAAAAAGACAGTTCTCTTGTGGTTTTATCTTTCACGATTTGCATCCTCCCGGGAACCTGCAACCGTGACACTCCTCCCAACTCTACAGCCGTCCCAAAGTTGTAGATGTGGGCCATGTCTGTCTCATGGGGTATTACATGCAAGAATGAACTGTTCGACAGCAAAGATTCTCTCTGTCTCCTTTCTCTCTGCTCAGGCTTCATCTTCAGAAAACTAAAATCCCCTTCTTTTCTCAGGGCAGAAATTCTCAACACAGGTGCTTTTTAGTCAAATCATCTATTAAATGGAACATTTCCATCCCCCCATGTCTCTTTCCATGGTTTATAGGAATATTCAGTACATCAGTTCATTCCTACAATTTCACAAAAAGATTTTCAGCCATTTCAGCATCTTCTCATTCTCCTTCCATCTTAAAAACTTAGCTCTTACATCACTGACTTCAGAAATCTTCTTATTCCCTTTCATATTCAAAGGAAAGGCTGGAGGCTTTGCAAATCTTATCTGAACACTAAAGCGTTAAAGTTTAACACAACTACACGAGTTGGGCCAGGCTCAGGCCCCGCTGGGGAGATGGCTGAGGTGTTAATCAGACTTTCTGGAGCTGGGCTGCAGCCCCACACTGCTCATGGCCACCCAGGCAGGCCCGGCCTGTCCGGCAGCAGCAAGAGTCGGCCTCCCCTCCCACGCCAGAGCCGCAGGCCCCTGGAGGAGGAAGCTGTGAAGGTCTTATCACACAACTTTTTCTCCCCCCGGCCATCGGGTCCCCTTGTTGGCAAACAGGGCCCAAGCAGCCTACCGAGCCTCCCCCCCGCAGCGGGGAGGGGGAAGCTCGGGTTGATGTTACCTGCTCAGCCGCCGGAAAGACAAGGGGGCTAAGTTCCGGATTACCTCCTTCAAAATGTCTCTGCACGGAGCGAACTAACTTTCTCTAATTGGCTGTTGCAGGTATCCCAACCCCCACAGAGGAAATTCCCTTAGGAAGAACCTCTTCTGAGTTTCTTCTTCCTAAGTCAACCTATCACAATGCCCCATCATTGAGAGTGCTCCTTATCAGTTTGGCTAGTCTTGAGCAATTTGATCTACTGTAAGATCTACCTGGCAAGGAAGTTGGACTAGATGATCTTTAATCACAGAGTGTTGTATGATTCCGTGAAAGACAGAATGCAATAAAGTTCATATTTCACATTTTGGCGCAGACATATTTATTATTTCTCACTTTATGCATCATTGCAATGACAACTTGTTAGCTTCTGAAATGATGAGCTGAGATTGATTTCCTTCCTTAGTTTCATTTTCCCTGTTATTCCGTCATTCTTGGACTTTTTTTTCCACGAGATTTCCTCTTTCAGTAAACTGCCCTTAAGTATCACTTTGCTCCCCACCTGGCTGTTTGTTTTTTTTTAATGACACCTTTTCACTGGTTCGTTTTGGGCCTTTGCTGCTTGAAGTCCAGCAGCCTCCTTGTCTGAGCATTATGGAGCTTTCTTTACAGCTTCATCACTATGCAAAAAGCCATAAATTACTGTGTTCCATCTCACATACCATCAAGTATCACACTAATATTCCCTCTGCTGAATAGCTGGTTGGCTTACATAGACCAGCCAAATACCAGGAAATCCAGATGGCAGCAAGAATCTTGTAGACTACTCAAGCTGTTCATTGAAATTCTGGAGAAGTCACGTGAGGTATCACATTCTCTTGAAAGAAGTGTATATCATCTCAGACATTCTAGAATGGGCTATTAATATTGTCATGAGTTTCTGGCTAGACTTTTTAGTATGCAAATTCAAATTCAAATGATATGAAATGATAGAACTTCAAGAAATTTTCTTTCCCAGAATCGAAGTATGATGGAGTTACATAGGGAGAATCTTAATCTTAGTTATTCTATTCCATCTCACATCATGGCTGGGGGCAGGGAGAAGGGAGTATCTTTGGGGGACAATGGGTTCTGGTGTAGTCAGTAAGCTGGGCAGAGGAGCCATCAGGTATTGTCTGTTGATGGCGGGGAATTCATGTGAACTCGTCCTTTCTTGTACCCTGCCACTAGTATTGTTGCTAAAATTGTTTGTTTTCTCATCCAAGTGACAAAAACAGCACACTTAATGAGGGATAAAGAGGGAGCAGCGACCTCAGAACAGGAGGAAGAAGAAGCAGAGCCTGCTGTCCTCCAGAAGAAAAAAACACTACCAGCCAACTTTCCATCATCTGTGAACTTCCTGGGCGTGTACTCTATCCCCTTGTCCAGATCACTGATAAAGATATTAAACAGGACTGGGCCCAAGACTGAGCCTAGGGGACCAGCTGGATGAACTCTATTTCCCACCACTCTGTGGGCCTGGCCATCACCCAGTTTGCCACCCAGCAAACAGCCCACCCATCCAAACCATAAGCAGACAGTTTCTTCAGGAGAATGATGTGAGACTCATTGCAAAAAGGATAAGGGAGATGCCTAGGAAGAGTCTCAGGTGAATCCAGGAGACTATAGTGGAGAACTATTCAGTTTTCCAATCAATTTGCTTAAAAAACTCTACAAAACCGTAATAAAAAATAAACAAAAAACAAAGAAAGAAACAAAAAAAGCAGACCAAAGAAACACACAAAAAACCCCAACCAATAATCCCCAAAGAGACAAAGAAGTCCACAAAAAAAGCCCACAAAAAAATCCATCCTAAACTGAAAAATAACCTCCAAACCCAACACATCAAAAAATAAGGGAGAAGGTTTTTAGTAACTTTAGAAATATTAAAATAAAGCAAAACAAAAAAACCCAGAAAGTCACATTTCTAAAGGTGCCGTCCCAGCCTCTTCTCTCAGCAGGGAGGACATCCTGAAGTGGAGCCAGTTGGAAGAAAGCGGGACAGGGCAGCACCTTGGCCATTGTCACAGGACGGCGCTGTGGCTGCCCCATTGCCAAAATCTGGACACATAAATCAAACACAGGTCTGCACATGTGCTTAGACACAGCAAAAATATATTTGTCTGAAAAGAATACTGGTCCATTTATATCACTGGAAAGAGCATAATGCCTTGTCTCAGCTTTCTTTTCAGTCATTACAAATATTTGGAAAATAAAGGAGTGCAGAAAATGGAAATATCCAAGAGCAACATGTGGACCAATAACAAAGATTCCATTTTTGAAACTGCATTGGGAATCCTCTGCAGAAATTGACTCAGAGCTCTAAGATTTACAAAAAAGACCAAGAGTATTGGAGTCAATACAACACAGTGTCTGGAGACTTCAGCTGGTTGCCTTGATTTCTCAAATATGATGGATGAACACCTTAGCAACTACAGCTGCCAGTTCTCTCAGGGCCCTGACATGCCTCTGGGTGGGTCCCATGGTCTTGCACGCTCAGGTTCCTCAAGTGGTCTGAAAACTTACCTGCTACTATGGGTTAGAATCAAGTCTACCAGTCCAATAACCTGAGAGATGTGGAAATAGCGACTGGCAGTAAAAATTGAGACCAACACTTTTTGAGTACCTCAGCCTTCTCATTGTCTGTTGTCACTAGTCCTGTTTGGCTTATGGGGGTGGGGGGGAATAGGGGGGAGGTGTGAGAGGTTTCTTTTCATCTTCTTTTTCCCACTGAAATACCCGTAGGAGCCTTTATTATTCTTATTTTTGGCATGCTTTTCCAAATTCAACTTCAACTGCGCCTTAGCTATACTGATCCCATCCTCACACACTCATGTGTTACCACTGTATTTTCCCCATGATTTGTCTCCCTGTGTATTGCCTGCATATTACCTACTTGCATCACATCTATTAATTTTCAATAACCTTCTGGCTTTAACTTGTTTTCAAAAAAAAATTTTTCAACCTTTTCACCTCAGAAATTCACCTGGGAAACCCAAAATCCCCAAAATTCAACCCGAAGTCCCTCCTGGGATGCCCTGCACTCACCTGGCAACTTCCAAAATTCCACAAATTCACCCCAAAATTCACGGGGGACCCCCAAATCCCAGGGCTTCACGCCAAAATTCCACCTGCAACCCCTAAAATCCCTCAAATCACCCCCAAGACCCAGTCCCCCCAACACCTCCCAAATTCACCCCAAAATGTCTCCAATACCCCTCAAAACCCACCCAGATACCCCCAAATCCACCAAATTCACTCCAAGACCCACCTGGGACTCCCAAAAATCACAAAAATTCCCCGGAAAATCCACCTGCATCCCCCAAATTCATCCCAAAATTCTCCCATGACTCCCAAAAGCTCACCTGGATACCCCAAAATCGACAGAATTCACCCCAAAATCTTCCTGGCATCCCCAAAACTCACCTGAGAACCCTAAAATTCACATGTATACTCTAAAATTCACCAAATTACCCCCAAAATTCCCCTGAGATCCATAGAATTTTAGAAATTCCCCCTAAAATTCAACTGGGACTCCCCACATTCCACAAATTCACCCCTGTCCTGGGGTACCATGCAAAAATGTGTATTCTATCACCATCTGTTAAAATGTGGGACGGGTGGTGATCCTCATCTCTGTGGGAGATATCCCCTGCTGATGTGCCATCTGATAAGATCAGGGGGATGGTCATCATTATCTTTTCACAACCCATCCTTCCTCCAGAAGATATATTCTGTTAATGGGCCATTAAGTCCTATTGTGTGACTGATAAGATTACATCATCCCATTGGGAGATGCTCCAGCCAGGGGGAGAAGCCAAACATTTCCTACCTAAATAAAACTGAGATTTGGAACACCAAGGCAGTCCTTTCCACTGGATCCCAGAGGAAAGTGTGACCTTTTTCCACATCATCGCTGGATCTTCAGACCAAAACTGCACCTTCTACAGGAGCACTGCCTCAACTGAACCACATCTGTCATCCAGGACTGCAGCCACCATTTACACGGATTGATACCAACACCCTGACTGACAGGGTGTCAGGTTGTATTTCTGACTTTGTTGGTGGTTTTTTCTTTTGTATTATTGCAGGTATTTTATTTTTTCTCTTTTCTCCTATTAAATTATAGTACTGACTTGGAGTCTCGCATTGGTTTTACTTTCAAACCAACACAACCGCAAACCTCGCTACCCGGGATCCCCCAAAATTCCACAAATTCTCCCCCAAAATCGACCTGGGACCCCTCAAAACTCACCTGGATCTCCGCAAATTCCCCCCCCCCCCCCCCCAAATTCACCTGGGAACCCCCAAATCCCCAGAATTCAACCCATAATTCACCTGGGACCACAAAAACCTCCAAATTCGCTCCAAAATAATTGGCAACTTTACACACTCCATTTTCCCACAAAAGGATCTAGAGCCCTCTGCGCTTCGTATACAAGCTAAACGGAAAAAACCTTTCTATTCATTCTCAGCAAAAAGACTTCCTATTCCTCCTTCTTTTGCAGAAAACTGCCTTCACTTTCAAACTTATTCTCTTGCTCACTTACCTGCATAATGCTTAGTCCCTGTTCTGCATGCTCATTTTCTTCACTTTTACAAGGAATCCTCTCCTCATCTTCTTCTTCCTCTGCTTCTTCCATTTCCTGTGCCTAGATCACCTGTTTCGCTGTTAGATTTGTTTCTCCAGCTGATTTTTGACAACTGTCCCTATCTTGTGGCACCACTCGCTCAAGAGAGGTGATTGCCCTGCTCTGCTCTGGGCTGGGACTGCGCTCTCTTCAAGCCCTGGGGGCAATTTTGGATGCCACAACGTCAGAAAGACCTCAGGCCATTGGAGAAATGTCCAAAGGAGGGACACAGAGATAGTGAAGAGGCTGGAGGGGAAGCCATACAAAGAGTGGCTGAGGGCATTTGGTTCAGCTGCAGAGAGGACACTGAGATCACACCTCACTTGGGACATCCCAGCTCCTCTCAAGGGCAGCACAGGGACAGCTTTGCTCTCTGCTCTCTCCGACCAGGGACAGGAGCCAAGGGAATGCCAGGAGCTGTGTCAGGGGACGATTAGGCTGGCTATCAGGGAAAGGTTTTTTTCCTCAGAGGCTGGTCAGGCACTGAATAGGTTCTCCAGGCAATGGGCACAGCCCCAAGGCTGCCAGAGATCCAGGAGCATTTGGCCAATGCTCTCAGGGATGCAGAGGGTGGGACTGTTGGAGTGTCTGTGCAGGGCCAGGAGTTGGACTTTGACGATCCCTAGGGGTCCCTTCCGACTCAGGAAACTCTTACCATTTTCCCCTCTTTCCTCTCCTTGCACAATGCTCTCAGCTTGCTGTTCCACCGTATGTTCCACATTTGAAACCTCCGCTACTTCTTTCCAGTTCAAGCACAGTTCTACTGGTTACAATCCAAAAATATACAGATTGAAAAACAACCAAAAAGAAACACCTGTTTGGAATGTCGTGGTCTTATTTGGATCTTCAACTTTGAAGTCGATTGTGCCTTGCAAGTTCTAAAAGCAAAACAACAACAAAAAACACCCACCACACCGTTTTAACATAGGGATTTGCTTTCTTCTAAGAAATCCATATCCCTTCTCAAAATGGATCTATTTCAGTAAGAGATCATCTTGAATAGATCGCTTTCTGTCTAAAGAAGCTGGAACACTCAAATCTGTAATGATAAGCCTGTTACCTGGTCATTTTCTCTTCCAAAGGCCAATTTGCTCAAGTGCCGTTTGTAACAAGGACAGAGTTGAAAGTGTGGCTCTGAGAAATGTTTTGGTTTCCCTCTCCTATCTCTATCAAAAGCACTTTCTTCAATGGCTGAAACAATACTTGATATAGTCTGAATTTTAAAGGTCATGAAAATTTTCTCAAAAGTGAAAAATTCATATAGCAGTCAGGTTTTAAACCAATGGGAATTTTTGTTTTACCTGTTTGAAGATTTCCTTCACACCAAAATGCTGGCTGATGGATACCTAGAAAAAATCAATTCCCACAAAATGCTCCCGGGTTAGCCATTACGTCATCCATTACAATTTGCTTCAGTGTCCCGTTCCTGTCCAATTGAAGGTCCCTGTTTAAGAGACTGAAGTACGGAGAGAAATAAAATTAAATATGACTACAGTGCCTTTAAATCTAAATCGAACATCCTGATCCATCTCATAAAACCTTTAGGCTAAATGTTGCCATTGATCTGTTTCTACTGAACACAATCACGTCCTGGCTTGTTAGAGATTAGTTCATTTCAAAGAAAGAAATGCACAGAATTTAAAATATTTCCAAAGAAGCATTTAACATCCTTCCTTTTGGATGGGGAACCATTCCAACACTGCTTACATAAGAGGTCAAATTACTGTCTTCCATGTTAGTTGTGCACTGTGCTCAGTGGAGCCTATCTGGGTTATTGGCCTTTGACTTGGACATAAAGCTGAGTCTTGATTCAAGAAAAATCAATATTCACACTTGTTTTCATTTACACGGACATTGGCTTGATGGGGAATTTATGTAGGTGTTCAGATAGGCAACATTTTCTTTCTGCAACCTGGCGTTGTATTTTCACTTGGCCTGTTACCTCGGGCTTTGTTTTAACGGCTCATATTATTAGGAAGAGTATCAAACCTCCAGCTCTAACCACAGTCCCACTGCGAGGTGTGTCAAGGTATGTGCGTCTGCCCCTCAGGTCCATACTGCTCTTCTAATCTGCCTCTGATCGAGCAGGTAGAAAAGACCTCCTGGGTGTGTGAACAGTTCTGCTTCCTCTATGGCTTCAGAGCTGCTGCTAAGATCTTCAGGAAGGAGAGCAGTATTGTACCAATTTTTAGATGGTTTTTAAAGTTGCAAGTGCTTGGCTATCTTAAACTTCTGAGTTCCTAGAACTTTGAATGAGATCAAATCTATGAGTGAAGAGATGATGGTGCAGACCAACTTCTGATTCCGGTGATCCAAAAATCTGCGCTACTCCTTTAACCTTCTGAATAAGGCATGGATGTGATGGTATGCACAGTAATACTTATGTGCTATGGTTTTTGAAAGACAGGAGTCTGCCTTTGTCCCATTCCTAAACCGTGGGCATTATTTGCCTTAACCTTGTTCAGTAGGGACATTATTCTATATTGTTACATGAAGTGAAAAGCACTCTTTCCATACCTTCACACAACAGCATTAAAACAAGGCCTAAGTAGTACAACCAATGTTCAAAGATGCTCTACCTTTTAAGTTGACAATACAACATTCATACCTTGTTCTAATTTGATCTCAAGAAGAAAGGGTGTTCTCCAAATACTCCTTCAGCTATTCCTCAGAGCTCACCGTTTTGCTTTTTTCTAAAATTGTATCCAGATCACTTTCATCATCTAACGCCACATAAAAAAGCTAGTAAAAATGGTTTCGTAGATACTAACATCTCCCCAACTATTTAGGATTCAAGGAAGTTAATTATGCACATATATTCTACACCCAGAAGTGAAAGCTACTTCAGCAAAACTCATCGCCTATGAAAATCTTCCTAGATAATGAACACCTCTGACACTGCCACCCCAAGTTGGTTGATGAAACAATGAGAACCTCACATCCAATCAGACTCTAGACCTGCACAAGACCTCGTAATAGCAACTTGAAGCCACTTTCTACAGAAAGCAGCAGTGATCTCTATCACTGTTGCCATACCAAGAATAAGACAAGACTGTCCATTCAGCGTGAATCAAGCAGTTAGCAAAAATGCACCTGACAGAATGAAACTGAAGAGTAGAAATTCCCATCTAAAAGTCAAAGATTACATTTTTAATTTTATAGCAGGTATTTTGAATTTCAGAGCATTCTTTACATTAAGAAGTCCTGTCTTTATAGCACACCCTTGTTTTTATGTTTCTACCTGAATTATGGCCATTTAGCCGTCTCCTAAAAATCACTCCAAAGAAAAACATTCAAGTGAACAAGTTCTTTCTAAACTGCTGGAAGGTGAAATGAATGAGTAAGAGGATATGTAACATGATAAAAGGCTGCCTGGAATTTTACAACTGGTATCCAACATGGCGTCTTCTATCTGGAGAGTAAAAAAAATCAGTCTCCAAGTAAACTGCTAAAAATGCGGATTATCAAAACTTCTGTTTATTCTGGCACCATAAAGCACCAAATCACATTCTATAATTTATCCCTTTCGAAACAATTGCCCGACTTTTTTTATATATAGAAAAGATTGGAAGACATTTGGGAGATCATTTCCAGCTATTCCTAAAGTCTGATCTTAAGCAGACTGGGCCATACGTCATTCATCGCTATCATATGTATTTCAGATAGAAATGATAGTAAAAATGCAATCTATTTATATTACAAATAATATACACAAGAATTATGAACACTTCCACATGAAACTCTTCCACACCAAACTGTTTCTTGGGAGTGTTTTGTCACACTATGGACCTCATTCTAAGGTGACATCAATAGCCTTCCAGGCAGAAGGCATTGCAGGTGGGAGCACAGGAAGAACAGACTAACCCAAGGAGTGATGAAAATGTATCTCATCAAATATAAGAAACGTACATCTGTTGTGTTGCCTCGTTTAATGTTAATATTCCTTCTGTGTTGATGGTTGGTCCCATTTTCGTTCCCCTAAGTACATAATGTTTTTTCCCTTTCCCACCTTTTCCCTAGTCAGTCATCCTAAACCCCTCTCCTCTATCTAGAACCTTCCCTGTCCCTCACCCTAAACCCTGCCCCACTGGATGTCAATCCTTTGTAGCCCCTCCCTTTGTTCTAGAAGTTTCTGTGTCAAGCATTCCCTTTTGTATTCATGATTGCATGATTGGTTATATTGTATGTATCCCCACCCTCGGCTTACCTTATTGGCACAATGTACCCCTTTCCCCTCCTTCTGAACCTCCCCCCGTTAACCGTTATTGGCCCTCCCCTTGCTTCTCCCCCGTACTTAAGCCTGTGTAGAACCCCTCAAACTGCCTTTTGCAGTTCCCTATCCCAACCTCCTGACCTGTTGCCTCTTCCTTCAATTAATCCCTTCCCCCAGAACCGTAAAATGTCTCTCCTGTGCCCCTTTGTCCCTCCCTGACGACTTGCCCAGGCGTAGCTGTTGCTACACGTCTTCTGCAGCTCCCAGAGTGGTGCTGGGCAGGGGCCACTCACCGACGCAGGCTTCCCAGAGCTAGCCGGTAGCCCAGGTGAGGTGGGCAGTGGGTGGAAGAAACGTCAGTTTGGTGCTCACCGGGGGGCCACTTCTCCGGTGACCCCACGAAGAGCCTCTTAGATCTGAGGATCAGAGGCATTGGACGTTGACTACTCTGGTCGAAGCAGGCCAGGTCAGCAGCGCTCCCGGGGAGAAGGTGGCAAACCTCTGCGCCCGGAGGACCACTTTCGAGGGAGGGACCTCCTGTTGCAGCTCCTGTTCCAGAGGCCAACAGAGCCGGTAAGTATCCCCCAAGGAGGTGCAGGGGGGCTTACCATTAGGCGGGGCGGGGTGTGCCGCCCTAGGTGTGGGGGCTCGTAAAAACACCCCTTCCTTTAGTCCCTGAGGGTGGGGAACTCACTGGCCCTGGGACCTTTATTCTCAGTTGTTTCGGTTTTCTTTTGCTGCAGTGGGAGAGTGAGTTCTGCTGTGTGGGTACGAGGCACACCATAATGGGTGCAAAGCTGTCCACACAGCAGCGGGAGATGTTTTTCCAAGTTGTGGGTACCCTGGAGGGAGGGAAAAATAAGTTTTCACGGGTTCGTTAAAGAAGTTCATAAAATGGCTTGCTTCCCAATTCCCCGGGGTGTCACCCCAGCAAATGGAGTCGGTGCAATTTTGGGAACTAGTAGGACAAAGGCTCATGGCGTTGAGCAATCAGGACAACACCTCCGTGGATCGGCTTTTCAGTTTACACATTCAAATACGTAGAGCTGTAAAAGAAAAGGCGGGGGGCGCTCGCCCTGCCCCGCTCCCCCAGGATAGGGGGGGGAAGGGAAGCAAGCCATCCCAGGTTCCCCCAGTTGTTCCCCCCTCTCCTAACCCTCTTTCCAATCCCTCTTCCCCTGCATCGGGGGATCCGAGACGGGCAGCTCGGGAACAATCGCAGACCAGCCCGGCCAGGGAGACCAGCCGCTGCTCGCCTGGCCCCTCTCGGTCCTCCCGATACCCTAGCCGGTGCGGCAAGGCTCCAGCCCTCAGGGAGCCTTCCCCTAATCCCTCTTCCAGCAGTTCCGTGTCTCCCAGTTGCACCCCGAGTTCTACCCTGAAACCTGTTTTAAAGAGTTGTAAAGTTTGTAAATGTACCCCGAAACCCTCCCCCGCTCCTACCCCAGGCTCTACCCCAAAAACCCCAAAGTCAGTCAGGCTCCAGTCATCCCCCCCGGAGCCACAAAATAGCCTCCTGGACTCCGGCGCACAAGATGGCGCCTGCCACGTGGCGTGGCCGGTCCCTTGTGCTCTGGCTCCTTTTACTTCCCAGAATCCCTTCCTCATTGATCCGTACCCTCCTCTGACTGTGGCTCCGCCCCCTACATGGTGTCCCAACCCCTTTCTGTTCCCGCCTCCTTCCCCAAGTCCTGCCCCTGTCTCCTCCCACGGGAGGGGTGTTCCTCCTCCCCAGGCTCCTCCTCGTCCTCCTCCTAAAACTCCTCCTCTTACTCCACCCCCAGAGAGGCGGCCCCCGAGCTCAACAGGTCCCACCCATCACCATGAATGTTGCCAGTGTTGTGGCTCCTCCTCGGTAAGCGGTCCTGCCCCTCCGCTTCCGACTTCCGATTCCCACGCCCCTCCTTCCGGTTCCCACGCTCCGGAAACGGAAGTGACAGGCCAGGGGATCGGAACCCGGAACCGGAGACCACACTCATTGCCGCTCCGGTTTTTTATTCTTGGCAAAGGGGTATTCCAAACTGGCGGCCATTTGAATACTCCCATAAAAAGGTGCTCTGCAGGGCACAGAAGGAGTTCGGGAGAAAGAGCGAATATTTTAAAGGCTTATTGGAAGCTACTTTCTCCTCCAATATCTTGGTCCCTAGCGGCTTGAAAGGATTGTTTAAATGTCTCCTCCTATCAATTGAATACAGATTGTGGGAGGACACATGGAAAAGGATGCTAGGGGAACTGCTGCCGGAGCTCTTACAGACCCCCGAGTGCGCCATTGACGCAGACAAAAAACCGATCACGATGGCTCATTTGTGAGGCGAAGGGCAGTGAAAACAAAAATGAGGCGGGCCGTGAGGGGGACCTTGGGGTGGTCAAAACTAATACCGGATGTGACATTCCCACCGGATCCGACATTTACCGAACACGACGAATAGCGCCAGTGTGGACTCCTCGTCCTCCCCTGAGCTTGGCCCTGACAGATAACACTTATTTTGAATCACAGGACTGGCGGTTGGTGTCGGTGAAGCCCACATCACCGGGTTTGTTCGCCGGACTCGACTGCACGTATGCCGTGCTTCGGGATACAAAGTGTACCCCTCCGGAGATTGAAATCGTGCCGCAGACGCAGCTTTTGTGTCCGGACCGTTTCTCTCTCCTGGCACGGTGCATCCAGCCACCATACTTCCTGCCAAAGGAACAACTAGTAGCGCAGGCGATTCCAGTGCCCAACACCACCGTGGCGAAACCGGCTAATCCCTGCGTCTATTGGGCGGAAGTCATTGGTGAGGATAAACCAATCATTGGATGCGGACTCCTTCGGGGTGAAGACTACTTTTACCTCGACGGACTCTTCGATACAGGCGCAGATGTGACAATTATACCAACCGAGAATTGGCCGTCACATTGGGAGTTGCAACCCGTGGCTGTCAGAATACAAGGAGTCAGGGAGGCCCAATTGGCTCGGCAGTCAAAAAGCGTAATTAAAATTGAGGGACCTGAAGGGCAGGTGGCTAATGTCCGCCCTTTTGTTATGGAGTATAAAGCTCCCCTGTGGGGCAGAGATGCCATGTCGCAATGGGGTGTTCGTATTGACATCCCGAAAACCCCACAGGATTTTTCTTAGCTGCCACTGTGGAGCGCCCTGTCCAGAAACTGAATTGGCTATCTGATGAACCAGTATGGATAGATCAGTGGTCGCTTAACAAACAGAAATTGCAGGCGCTCAACGAAATCATGGAGGAGCAGTTAGCCAAAGGTAACATCGAGCCTACCTGGAGCCCTTGGAATTCTCCGGTCTTCGTCATCAAAAAGCCGGGGAAGGACAAGTGGCAGCTCCTTCACGACCTTCGTGAAATAAATAAAAAGATAGAAGACATGGGGTCTCTGCAACCAGGTATGCCCTCACCCTCAATGCTGCTGCAAAATTGGAATCTGGCAGTCCTAGATATCAAGGATTGTTTTTTCCAAATTCCCCTCGACCCCGAGGATGCACCACGGTTTGCCTTCTCGGTTCCATCCATCAACCGGGAAGGCCCAATGGGGTGCTTCCATTGGCGGGTACTGCCTCAGGGCATGAAGAACAGCCCCAGTATCTGTCAATAGTACATGGCCTCATTGCTGTCTCCTGTCCGTGCCAAGGCAGAGGACGCCGTCATCCTGCACTATATGGATGACATGCTAATTTGTGCCCCCACGGACGACATACTGCAGTATGTCCTTGACCTTGTCATCGAGGTTTTGATCTCTGCAGGGTTTGAGCTCCAGAAGGAGAAAGTTCAGAGGATGCCCCCATGGAAGTATCTCAGGCTCCAAATTACCAGCAGGACTATTGTCCCACAGAAATTGGCAATTAACACCAAGCCAAAAACCCTTGCGGATTTCCACCAGCTGTGTGGGTCATTGAATTGGGTCAGACCCTGGCTAGGATAGACCACCGAGGACCTAGCTTCCTTTTTCCATTTATTGAAAGGGGGAGATGAGTTACTTTCTCCTAGAGTGCTGACCCCAGATGCGAGGGCAGCTCTGGAAAAGGTAGAGAAGGCGATGGGGACGAGACAAGCCCATCGCTACCTGCGGAACCTGCAATTTGAGTTTATTATCCTGGGACGGCTGCCGCACCTCCACGGCCTCATTTACCAGTGGGACCAGGACCAGAGGGACCCCCTCTTGATTACAGAGTGGGTGTTCCTCAGTCATCAGAGGTCCAAAAGTATCACCAGGCCACAGGAGCTGATGGCGCAGCTGATCATGAAGGCCAGGGCCCGTTTGCGAGAGCTGGCGGGTTGCGATTTTGCGTTCATCCGAGTACCACTTGCCTTATCATCAGGCAAGCTGACTAAGGAGGTTTTGGAGCATTTGCTCCAGGAGAATGAGACTCTTCTCTTTGCCCTTGATAGCTACACAGGACAAACATCTGTCCACCACCAAAGTCATAAATTATTTAATTCAAATTTCAATCTGGTCCCGAAAGAAAATTTGAGCCGGGTGCCGCTCAAAGCTCTAACTGTTTTTACAGACGCATCTGGGGCTTCGCACAAGTCAGTCATGACTTGGAAGAACCCCCAGACTCAGCAGTGGGAGGCAGATGTTAAGGTTGTTGAGGGTTCCCCTCAAATTGCTGAGTTAGATGCAGTCGTTAGAGCTTTCGAGAGGTTCTCAGAGCCACTTAATTTGGTTACAGATTCGGCCTATGTGGCGGGTGTGGTGTCAAGGGCAGAGAACACTGTTTTGAAAGAAGTCTCTAATCTGAACCTCCACGGTCTGCTCTCGAAGCTGATATATGCTGTCTCCCACCGAGAGCATCCGTACTTCGTGATGCACGTAAGATCGCACACAGACCTGCCAGGCTTTATCGCCTAGGGTAACCAGAGAGCGGACACCCTGGCCGCACCAGCTGATATGGCCAGGATTCCTGATATTTACCAACAGGCAAAGCTGAGCCATCAGAAATTCCATCAGAATGCGCCTGGCTTGGTATGGCAATTCCAACTAATCCGTGACCAGGCCAAGGGCATTGTAGCCACATGTCCCCAGTGCCAGAAGCTTGGGGTGCCAACCCTGAGCTCTGGCATCAATCCTAGAGGCCTGGAGAGCTGTGAGTTATGGCAGATTGATGTCACCCACATTCCGCAGTTCGGCAGGTTGAAATATGTGCATGTGAGTGTGGACACCATTTCCGGGGCAGTCTTCGCTTCTGCTCACACAGGGGAGAAGGCCAAGGACGTACAGAAACACCTTGTACAGGCCTTCTCTGTGTTGGGGATCCCAAGGGAATTGAAATCGGACAATGGCCCAGCATATGCTTCCACGGCCTTCCGAGAGTTCCTGTAGAGGTGGGGAATCAAACATAAGACTGGCAACCCGTTATTCCCCCGCAGGTCAGGGCATGGTTGAGCGCACCCACCAAACGCTCAAACGGGTCCTGGAGCAGCAACAGGGCGATACTCAATTCGATACACCTCATACTAAATTGCATAAAGCCCTTTTTACCATCAACTTTCTTAACTGCTCCTTCGAAGTGCTGAGTCCTCCCATTGTGAGGCACTTCACGAACTCTTCATCATTACGGTTGAGAAAACACCCTCCTGTGATGGTGAAGAACCCGGAGACCGGTAAAACGGAGGGCCCACATGAGTTAGTCACCTGGGGTCGTGGGTACGCTTGCGTATCCACGCCCTTTGGTTTGAGGCGGGTCCCTCAAAGGTGGGTCCGGCCCTATACTGCCAGTCAGGGACATCTGTCAGGGCCAACCTCCGGAGATGTCAAATATGCAGCGCTTTGTCGTCACCGGCGCACCTCCCTGGAACACCAAGGGTCCCCCAGAGGGCGGGACAGCCCCTTCTCCAAGTTGTTTCCTCCCCCTGAAGTTCAGGACCTATTTGAGTAACCCATTCCCTTTTCCTGTTCTGTTTTAGTCAGCCACACGGAGCCCCAGGATGTGGTATGCCCTTGTCATCTGGGCGTGCCTCTGCCAGTCTTCGGTGGAGTGGATAGTCCCGCAGCCAAGGAAGAATGTGTGGGTCACCCTGGCCCAGGCCATGCAGCAGGACCATCTCTGCTTATCAATTGCGGCAACAGAGAACCCACTTTCAACCTGCATGGTGGGGATCCCATTTCAGCCCGAAGAATATCCCAAGACAATCATCAACATGCGGGATGATTTTAACCCCCAGTGGTGGCACCCCTCCTATGCCTCCTATCCTATGACCAACCCCCTATGGGTGTGGGGGGAGTGGTCTAAAGACCTTCCCAAAGCACCCGAGGAACCTCAGGAATTAGACTTACTTGGTTCAGCCCCATCCCCTTTTTGTGTTCAGAATCATTATAGATGGTCCAACCCCGAATCATACCTAAACGTTATCCAACCCAACCTTGACTATAGAGCTGCCGCGTGGTGCAATGCCACCGCCCAGATTGAGGGGACCCCTCTAGACCAACCTCGTCAGCTAGGTAAGGGGGTCTTCTTGATCTGTGGCCACCGGGTGTGGGCAGGCATCCCCTCTCGCCTGATAGGAGGGCTGTGCACCCTTGGACGACTGACCGTTTTCGCCTAACCGTACCCAAATTTCAAATTGGAAATCTAAAACCACAAAATCGGCAATCCAAAAGAGAGAAGCTCATAATTTAGACGAAAATTGCAATGCAGATGTTTTTCGTTGGTCTAAGTCCAAAAGAGTTGCTGTCTCCATCTTTTTACCGTGGGTGGCAGTGGCTAAAGCCCTAGGTGAATTGGGCCGCCTAGAGTGCTGGGTAGCGAAACAGGCAAACCTTACGTCAGCGGCCTTAAGCGACCTCCTAGCAGATGAGGAAATTACCAGGCAGGCGACCCTACAAAATCGGGCAGCAATAGATTTCCTGTTGCTTGCGCATGGCCACGGCTGCGAGGACTTCAAAGGCCTCTGCTGTCTCAACTTGTCATCTCGGAGCAGCAGTGTCCACTCCAAGATACAGCAAATACAAGGTCTTGTCACAAACATCAAGGAGGAATCCTAAGACTGGCTGAGAAACATCTTTAAAATCTGGGGACTTTCGGGTTGGCTGGCTTCGGTTGTCAAAACCATTATTTCTATTGTCCTTGTTATTATTCTCATTTGTATTGCTATCCCCATTAAGACCTTAGTTGTCCGCAGCATCTCCCCATCACCCCAAGTTAACCGCGCAGAGGTGGGGCCTATCCTGGATTGGGATCTCGAAGATCCCCCAAATGGTGAAGACATGAAAGCAGTTGAGGAAGAGAAGGATGGGCTCACCTCTGGCGAGGACTTTGAAAATGACACTTCTGTTTAAAAAGAAAGGGGGAGATGTAGTGTTGTGTTGTTTAATGTTAATTTTCCTTCTGTGTTGATGGTTGGTCCCAGTTTCGTTCCACTAAGTTAAGTACATAATGGTTTTTCCCTTTCCCACCTTTGCCTTAGTCAGTCATCTTAAACCCCTCCCCTTTATCTGGAACCTTCCCTGTCCCTCACCCTAAACCCTGCCCCACTGGATGTCAATCCTTTGTAGCCCCTCCCTTTGTTCTAGAAGTTTCTCTGTCAAGCATTCCCTTATGTATTCGTGACTGGTTATATTGTATGTATCCCCACCCTCGGCTTACCTTATTGGCTCAATGTACCCCTTTCCCCGCCTTCTGTACCTCCCCCCATTAACCGTTATTGGCCAGAGTTTTCTGCCCTCCCCTTGCTTCTCCCCCGTACTTAAGCCTGTGTAGAACCCCTCAAACTGCCTTTTGCGGTTCCCTCTCCCAACCTCCTGACCTGTTGCCTCTTCCTTCAATAAATCCCTTCCCCCATAAGCGTAAAAGGTCTCTCCTGCGCCTCTTTGTCCCTCCCTGACGACTTGCCCAGGCGTAGCTGTTGCTACACCTCTTCTGCAGCTCCGAGAGTGGTGCCGGGGAGGGGCCACTCACCGACGCAGGCTTCCCGGAGCTAGCCGGTAGCCCAGGTGAGGTGGGCAGTGGGTGGAAGAAACGTCATACATCCACGAGCTCCACTTCTTCTTCAAATCTACATTTTAGTTTCTCAGTCGTCTGAGGCATGTTGTAGAGCACAACTTCAGCATCTTCTGCTGCGCAAATGTTCATATCCAACAGGGTCATCTGAAGGAAAAGAAGAACAAATTATTGACATGCACCGAAGAAATACTGTGTGGCTTTCAGAGAGCCTGGCTAAAGGTAGGGTTTCTTTTCTTGTGATGGACAGAGATAGATTCAGCCTCCTACATGCCATATTAGATTAGTAAACAATACCATCTGCTTGGACACAAAGGGAGAAATTGAGGCAGTGGTGGAATTTCTTTCCCAAGAAAAGACAGATTTAGCACAAGGGCTGAGGCCCCTTGCATCTTCCACTTTCACGTAGGACAGCACTCCCTTCATTACCGGCATTTGTTACAGCGTTTCCACATTTCAAGTACAAATACTAACTACTACTGTGAAACCAAACGGATGGCTCACTTTTTGAACAGAGTAAGGCGGAGGTTAAAAAGGAATTCCACTTGTTATCTCAATATTTGGCGCATCCTCAGATGCATTTTACTCGAATGACACATTGGACCACGGCTATCACAGCCAAAAGCTGTGGCACTCAACTTGCACATCTGCCCTTTCTCCTGACATTTGCCCTCGACCAGCTCATACTGGATGCTCATTTTCTCCACACACTCCACATTAGGGCTGTCTGAATGCTATGGACCAGACCACAGTCAAAATTCCCATCTTTCATAGTGCAGTGTGACATGGAAACATGACAGAGGCCATGTGCTGAATCTCAGCACACGGAACAGATCCCTGCAGTGCCTACGGACATTTGCCCACAGACACCAGATACTACCAGCGATAGAAATCAAGACATTTTCATACACAGCTCTTTATCATTATGCTTCAAAGTAGCAAGGTACTTACAATCGCTACCAACTTCTTTGCTACCGTACAGGCTACTAACATCCCAACAGGATGTCCTCTGGAGCAAGAGAAGGCAGACACAGAGAGGGAAGGCATGCTGCAAGGACACAGAGAAAGGAAGTATCTCCAATACTTCCCCTCTTATTCTCCAAGAATTAAAAAGAGTATTTTTGCATGATTGAGAAGGGATCCATGTCAAAATTAACTTTTGATTTCCCCCAGATTCATTCTAACCAAGCCAGTTCCTGCTAGATCTCACCATGCACAGGTGTTTGTACAGGCCAAAGGAAAGCCATGGCACAAGCAGCTTCTTTGGCTCTTACTGCCACCACCAAGCAACTGAGAAGGTATGTGGGAACACACGGAACAAAGAATAGAGCAAACATGCACTCTCAAAGCAACTGTCTGCCTCATCGTTGCCCGGGAGAAAAGAAAATATTGCTTGAATTCCAGACTGTTCTTAGGATTTCCCGACATACCTAGACTTTTGTTTCAATTCTCCAGAGTTCTGCACCATTCGCTTCCATCAGATTTGGCACGTGTTGGAGGCAACAAGGTGCTATCAAAGTAGGAAACAAGAGTCAGGTATCCTAAAATACAAACCACTCAGTACTTCAAATATAAAATTATGAATCCGAATATCCATACTACTGGGCTTTCTTTTATTTACAGCCATCTTGGCAATGAAAATAAACCTGAGATTGTTGTTGTTCAAGGCCAACTGTTTACTGTCCGATAACAAACTAAGTTTCATCTACCTTGTTCCTACATCCACCATAAAAAACCTCCCTGTAAAGATCGTAATGCATTGCACCCACACCAATGCGTCTTGTGTTCAGGATGGATATTCAAACTTAGCAACGTTAGATTTCTATCCAGACTCCTCTCTTAATTTATTATGCAAATAAAATCCCACGCCATGGAGAAAAAATGCCTTGACAAAAGCACCAACTTCGAGCTCTCCACCCATCTTTGCCCATTTCTACTATGTTTCAAGATTTACTTCTCCATTCCTCCATTTTTAGATTTTGATGGCCACCTATTAAGTGTAGCTGGGGCACTGAAAATCAAGAATGCATTTTCTCCATTCAAAAGAGCTGTACAGAAATAGATGTAGACCGTGCCTTACTGCTGCATTTAGCAATCACACAATGACAGGAAGCAAAGTGCATTTTGTAGCCAAGTCCTTCATTAACTCCAGGAACAATTGGTTTCCTTTATGCTATACCCTCTTTTGCCATACCGGATATATTGCAAAACCTTCAGTCTCTGTTCAGTGAGTACCATCTGCTCCTTTATCAGCTTTTCCATTTCCATATTCACAGTTGGGGGATTCTGTATTTCTTCACTTGCCATAAATTCTCTGCAGGATGGAAAGTAGATATGTAGAATGGAATCACATGATATATGTGATATCATACGTGATATCACGTAGAAAGAAAAAATGATCAAGTATTACTTTGATAGAAACCAAAAGTGAACACTAGCCACTTTATGTTGCTCATTGTCCAAAAAAAGACTGCCAAATTTCTGACCTGAAACTCTGAACTACACACTTCTTTTGCATGAGCTTCCAGTCCTTGACTCTCCCTTGCCATTTCAGTTGATGCCATTTTTCTTTCTCAAGCTCTGATTTCATTCGATTCAAGAGTAGCTTGGCAGTTGCCCTCTCATTATCCAGCAGTGCTCTGTTTATATTGTGCATTAGAAAATAAAACCAGAAGTAGAAGCAGAATACGACATGCAAAAACAAACAAAAAATTGTCTCTTCTACAGAAAATGAGGCGAGAAAAGAACACAAATGATAACCAATACCCTGCCAAGTAGAAATTTCTTCTATATTTCAATGATTGATAGGCAGAAAAAATGAATTTCATTTGGGGAAAGCAAGACATTCTAGGAATATTCAGACTGCTATCTTGCCCCAGGTAAAACATTTACCATGGCCTTAGCGTTAATGAGCTTGTGAACATCAGCTGCCAAGAGGAAGGACATTTCCTCCAGTTTCACAGAATACTTGGTCAGTACATCTGCTATCTGTGCAAACAAAGAATACAGAAAAGCAACAACAATGAAAAGTAGAACTCAAATATCAATTTCCCAAGTTAAAATCTTCCTGAACAAGACAATTTTTCCATTCAAGTGAATTAGATTTAATTAATTCATTAACTACATAAGTATCATTCTCACGTTCAAGAATAGAATTCAAAGAATCAACGTTGCTTCTTCTGAGACATTGAAGCCTGAGTAGATCCCAACTTCAAATCTATTAGGATGGCAGGAAAGCAATACCTGCTACATTTAGTACATGTAGACTACAAAGACATCTTGAACAGCTCTAAAAGTTGAACAAACCCATGAACTTTGAAGGAGACGCTAGCAAGAAATGTGGAAATAGGCTTTATCTGCCCAGTGCTTTTCCCAAAAGCTTGGGCACTCCTTGGTGTCAGTGAGAGTCTCTGTCTCATTATTCAGCAGCTGGCTAAGGGTAAAAAAAGGATGCATGCAATCACTTCATTCCTGTTCATGACATAAACTTACTGCATCATCGCAAAAGCCATTTGCTTGGAAATATAGCCTAAAAAATAGGTGTCAGACTGGGTACATATCTAGATTGCTATGAGCAAAACCAATTTCTTTTTAACAGGAATGCCATACAATATGTCTGCCATGGAAAATATTAGTCTACTAGCCCTGCACTTCAACGGGCAGTGAGCAGTTCATTACACCAAATTTCCGTTTGGCAAGGAGACAGTCTATTTATTACAAGGCCCTAGTTCTAGAACCAAGAATTCAGGAGTTGCTCATTCCCAATGAAAATCTGTCCATTTCATACCTTTGGGGTTTTATGCTTCTGTTCTTTACATGTCTTGAGTGTGGCTTTCTTGTGAACTCACTGATGGGTGTTTTTCCAATACATTTCTGCTGATTACACAGTAATTGCATGGCATCAGCAGACATCTCTGAATGTGTCTTTAAAATATGCTTTTTACTCTTCTTAGAGGACCTTGTCTTCTTCTTTCCTTCACCCAAAAGGTGGGCTAAGTGCGCCTTCAAAGAAGCATCATCTCAACAATTAGAATTCTTTCAAACCTACTGAATGCAGAAGAGCGACAAAAAAATTTACAAAAAACTAGCAAGCGAAAGACAGCAGAAGAGAAAGGTAAAATAATGAATCTTATATGCCACATTCATAACTCTCTTCATTCGAGGCTATTTTCAAAACGAGAAAAAAAAAATCATCTTTTCGTCAGAGAGGATATTTGGAGTAACGGGATTGTGTTGCCCTGCTTACAGTTACCAGAAAAGTCAACAGCAGAGTTGAAAACACCTGAAGCTGGCTAACTACACCTCTAGATGTTTTTCTACTGTGTTATGATTCTGTCTTCAGTTAATAGAACCTGATATACAACAAAGAGATGGGAGCACATGGAGATGCATTGGAGAGCCTACGCTGGAGGTAACACATTCATTTTTTACTCAAACAAATCCAAATTAGAAATGTTGAAAATGAACTGGGGCCATTCTAACAGCCAGCACACTGACTAACACAACCAACCTTTGGCTTTTATTCAATCCTTTGCTTGTTTTACCTGGGCCATAAAGATCTGTCTGGAGCCTTCCTCTGCAAATATATCACAGTCATCCTATTGAGAACCCATGGCTCATCACAGCTGCTTGGCGAGGCCTGCTTCCAGAAGAATTGGCAACTACAAGCTGGGAGCCAAGAGATACAACACTTCCCTTGGAAAAGGTCCTTCCATGAATCCTAGAATCCCAGAATGGTTTGGACTGGAAGCAACCTTAGAGATGATAGATTATCTTCTTCCCTCATCCTGACATGGGCAGGGACACTTTTCCACTAATCCAGGTTGCTCCATATCCACTCCAGCCTGGCCCTGGACACTTCCTGCCATGGGGCTCACACACAGCCTCTTTGAGCAACATGTGCAAGGCCTCAGCACCCACACAAGGAAGAATTCCTTTCCAATATCCCATCTACCCCAGCCCTCTGGCAGTTTGGAGCTATTCCCCCTTCTCCTGCTAGTCCAGACCCTTTTCCAAAGTCCCTCCCCAGGTATCTTGGAGCCCCAGGAGGCACCGCAAGGGGCTCGAAGGTCTCCCTGGAGCCTTCTGTTCTCCACATTGGACACCCTCAGCTCTCCCAGTCTGTCCTAGAGCAGAGGAGCTCCAGCTTTCAAAGGAGCTTAGCAGACTCCTACCCGTGAAACTCAGTGCCACCGCAGGTGTTCCGGGCCCTACGGATATCACTTCCGGTGTCGCTCAGGGGCACCGCGGGCTCTCTCCACGCCCCCCATGGGGCCCTCAGTCAATGCCGCTCAGACAACCCTCCTGCCGCTCTTAGACCAACGAGGGGCAGGGAGCCAGCCCAGCTTCAGCCGCAATCCACAGTGTCCTCGGCGGCTGCTGTGGGCTCATGGCGGCTCGCACACGCAGAAGCAGAGGTCCGGAACAGAGGATCATAGCCCCACATTTGTGTTCGTCTCTGCACTAGGCAGGCCAGAATTGCCATGCACGGACTTTTCAGTTCAGCACGAGAATGAGAATAGACCAGCACCATGGGGGAGGAAATCTCTAAAGACTCTTTCATACTTGGTCACTCACTGCCTAGGCACTTTCCATTCCTGGGGCTACACTAACGCCTTTTTTACCTAGTGGGTAAGAAATGCCATTGTTCTGGTGTGCAGCTAAAGGCGCAGCAGAGGCAGGCCAGGCCAAAACTGGGGCAGTGCCCTTCCTCACTCCTTCACTGTGGTGTACTCCATGCAGCTAGAGCAAAGCAAGAAGGACGCGAGAAAGAAGAAGGCGTTCTTAAAGTAGCCCTCTGTCAGCAGCCCTGAAAGGGTACATAACACATGGTGTCTCGCTGCCCTCCATTCTACATACTCGCAGCTCCCTTTGCCTACTTGCAAAAGTTGCTACCAGAGCAGAGGGGGCCAGATTGAAGAGGCAGTGCTTAGGTTCACCTTCTACTTATTGCACGTAAGCCCCCTCCAGCTCCTCGCTGCACTCTGTATTTCCCTTCTCCGCGGCATTTACTGTGGTGCTGTCTGCAACTCGGAGCCTAGAAGTGACCACCAATGTTTCCCCAGCAGGCTGAAAGGGAACCAAGGAGCAGCACAAGCAGCAGTGCTTCAGCTTGCTCCTTCTGTCAGCTAAGGGCACTTGGGAAGGCAAGTGAGAGGCAGCCACCTTCCTCTCCTAGTAGCCTGTAACATAGTGCACACTAGCACGGTACTTGTGCGGCTTCGTTCTCAGCCCTCACCCACTATATGATCCACTGTTAATACAGAGCGGGGGTCATGATGGTTCTTTTGATCTTAAAGGTGCAAACAGGCAAAGTGCAGGGGACAAAATCAGTTTATTCAACAGCAGAAAATCAGTTTATTCAACAAGAGCAATGCATTTCATCAAATGCCAACAACTCAGTTACGGTAAGGGGGAGAGGTATAGGAAACAAAGTATAGGGAAAGGGGAAGGAAAGGAAGGGATGGGAAAATAGCTACCAACAGACGAGACAGGGGTCCTCACGGGTCATCCGATAGACGAGTCTTCATCCGTGGGGATATCTCAGGGGTCTTCTCGAGGAGGTAGATGGGTCTTCATCAGTGGAGAGATCTCGAAAGGTCTTTTCCAGAGGGTTGCTCTTTATAGTCCTTCTCCAAAGCGAGTGGCCTCTGACCAAGAGGTGGGAAGATTTATGGACCATTGTGTGGTGCTGCAGGAGACAGGTACTGTCAAGCACTCCTCAGTTGGTGGTACAACACAAACTCTGGTTGGTGCCATGACAACACAGTCCAGTGAACAAAATACACCAGCACACAGTCACGAGCATTCACCTTGGCCGGGCCAGGAAACCATTGTTCAGAGTCAGCCTCGGTGGGGGGTCCTAGAGGTCTCCTTGCAACGGTCGGAAGGCAAAATCGAGAGGAACTTCGGACAGACACTTACAGCCCCCGACGCGAGGACACTGCTATTAGCACCGCATTGCAAGGGCACTTCTCGCTCCTTGACTACGTGCTCAGCGCTCTCCGAGTTCGCTGCTAGCTCCACGGTCCTTCTCAGCTGCTCACTCAGCAGCACTGACAGTACATAGAGCTTTGCATGGACCGAGGACCTGGAGGGACATATCGCACACGAAAATGTGCCAGGACAGAGACGTGTTCTACATTGTCCCTTCTCGACACCCAGTTTGTGCTTCTGCTGCTTCTGCTGTTAGGAATCGCTCCTTGAAAGACGAGCGACAGCATCTTTCTGGGTGCATTGCACTGAGTGAGAGCTCACTAGGGACTTTGCACTCCGAGCCAAGGCAACAGGGCGTGCTTGCCCGCAGAACTGAGGACAAGCTGTTGGGCAGAGCTGAAACTGACCGCTGGAGTTCAGCTCTGTCTGGAAGGCAGAAGGCGAAGAACGAATCCGCAGGGCACCGGGCTTGCGAGCGCAGTGCAGCAAAGAGCACACGAGCAGCCAAAGAGCTCCTTCACAATCGCTTTCACTTCTCAGTGCTCTTGCTGCTTGGAAAAGTATCACACAACCATTGCACGCCAGGGCAAAAGCTGGGGCAGTGCCCTTCCTCACACCTTCGCTGTGGTGTACTCCATTGTTGGGGGTTGAATGCTTCCCTTTTCTTTCTGTGTAATTTCTCCCATTGTTATGCTGATTGGCTACACCTTAATATAATGTTCTCCGATAGGGAGGTGGGTGGAGGGTGCGGGGGGTGAAACGGGAAAAAGGAAAGGTGGGACGGGTTTCGGGAGGTGGGTCTGGAGGGGGCTGGAAAACTCTCTCGTTCGCTCGTGGAGTGAGACGACGCCTCCTGCTCCTATCTGGCATCTCTCCTGCCACCCTAGCGCTGAGATCCACGCTCTCTGCCATTGGACATCGCTCTGCTGCTCTCCCACCTCACCCTACTACCTCCGGACACTCAGCCGAGCACCACGACCGACACCGTGAGGGGGGAGTCACTTTCCCCATCCCTCTCACCCCTGGGCCGCTGCCGCCTTCACTCCAGGCCTCTTCAAATGTGCGGGACCTGCCCTGCCCCCACAGCACCGGTAACTGACCACAGGGAGACGGCCTGCGGCCAGAAGGGACTGGAACTGAGTTACACTGTTCTGTTCTGTTGTCAGTTTTTATAGGTGTTGTTGTTTTCTGCCTTGTTAGATATCCGCAAAGAACTGTTATTCCTATCCCCACATCTCCTGCCTGAAGGCCTCTGATTTGGACCTAAAATAATTAAAAGGGAGGGGGGTTGCGCTCTGCATCACAGGAAAGGGGCTCTTGCCTTTCCTTAGACCATACCTGTCTTTCAAACCAAGACAGATTTTGGCACCCGGAACATGAGGCATTCCCTGAGGACATTGAGAGAGGGGTAGAAAAGGGGATAACAGTTCTTGAATTACCCAAGCTCGTGGTAGGTGACGCCATGCTGTCCAGGTTACCCTGGATTGGCTTCCATGTGGTCACTGCTATATCTCTCCCATTTGCAAGCCCTTTTTTAAACATGAGTCTCATAACCAAGGTTAATGTGGCTATTATCCGGTTCATTTTGTGGGTTGATCAGTTGAGGAATTCATGGATTTTTAATTTTCTCTGAAAGATGGCCACATGGATTCCGAGCTATCGCGCTCTAAGTGTGTGTTTCTGGGGCTACTTCAATAATGGTACTTATTGTGAGGAAGTGGCAGCAGGTGAAATCTTCTCCCAACCCATCACACGGTTTTTGAAGTTCACCCAACCAGTCTTCAAGGGGTTCAAATCTGCTTTAAATGTTAATGAAATTTTACTGTGGCTTGTGTTGCTTATATCCCTGTTAAACCTGTTCTATCTAACATTCAACGATAAGGGGAGATTGACTTGGATAACGACCCTCATACCGGCCTCAGGGACTAGGGATGTTACCGTGACGACTAGGGAGGTTACCCCACAGCCTGACCCTGTTCCAGAGACTAGGGATATTAACCCAGCGTTTGACCCTGCCCCACAGCCTGCCTTGGAATGGAACCACCTATAATGGGTGGGGGTGCTAGCAAAGGAGATACATGAGATGGGCCAGATGCTGAAGGAGTACCTCTTCCCAGCTGGTGAGAAACCCTCCCCCTGCCTTAAAGAGGGAGACTCTGATGGTGCAGCAGTGGGACCCACAGACGTTACATCTGTCCAGGTTCCAGCTGAACTGCAAGGGCACTCAGCAGCAAGTTGCCCCTGTGGAAACTAGGAAGTCTGAGATGAAAACAAGGCACCTAGATAATAAGGGTCAGGAAGGGGCCCCCTCACAACCAGCAGGGGAGCCAGAAGTTGAGATCATCACGGAGTCCCTGTCATACGAGAGTCTCCGCAACCTGCGAAAAGACATTGTACGACAGGGCCGTGAGCCTTTTACAACCTGGTTACTACGGGTCTGGGACCTTATGGGCACAGGTGTGCAACTGGATGGTACTGAGGCAAGGAATTTGGGAACCTTGACCCAGGACTCAGGTGTGGACCAAGTATTTGTAAGGGAGACAGGTCTCCTTTCCCTCTGGGAGCGACTTTTAATGAGTGTGAGAGAGAGATTTGTCCACAGGGAAAGAATGCAGGAGCACCACCAGAGAACGCCTTGGAATACCCTTGAGGAAGGGATCCAACAGCTGAGAGAAGTGGCAGTACTGGAGGTGCTCTTTGGGAGGGATGGACAGCATGACAATGACCCTGACAAGGTCAGGTGCACAGGGCAGAGGTTGTGGAATCTGACAAACCTGGGCCCATCTCAATATACCCCCTTTATTGCAATGATTAATGCTGATACCAACCAAGTGACAGTGGGTTCTGTTGCCAACAGGCTCAGGAATTTTCAGAGTATGATGGCTGGCCCAATGCAGGCTCATGTCTCTGCTGTGGTTAAGGACCTCAGAGAGGAGTTTAAGGAGGAGATGAAGGAGATAAGGGAAGAGGTGAGGAAGATCAGTGCAGCACCAGTGCGAGTCATGGACCCCAAAAGTAGAGCCCAACGCCCCCCAGCTAGGGATAGAGGGTACACCCCACGTGCTGACCTTTGGTTTTTTCTACGTGACCACGGGGAAGACATGAGAAGGTGGGATGGGAAACCCATTTCTGTCCTGGCAGCACGGGTGCGCCAACTCAGGGAGGGGAACACTAACAGAGGGAACTCCACTAAAGTGAAGGTAGCCTGAACCTCCCATGACCAAGGTGCAAGGTATTACAGAAGGGAAGATGATCTGTCAGATCCCCTTGAAGGAACCTCCACTATGTATGCCCAGGAGAGAAATAATAACCAGGGCTAGAGGGGCCCTGCCTCTAGCCAGGGAGAGGAACGGGAAAACCGGATCTTTTGGATGGTGTGGATCCGATGGCCTGGCACATCAGAGCCACAGGAACTCAGTGAATTGGTTGACAATGGTTCACAGTGTACATTAATACCATCGGGACATGTCGGGGAGGAACCTGTTTCAATTGCCGGGGTTACGGGGGGATCTCAGGAATTGACTTTGCTGGAGGCTGAGGTGAGCCTGACTGGGAAAGAGTGGCAGGAACATCCAATTGTGACTGGCCCAGAGGCACCATGTATCCTAGGCATAGACTTCCTCAGGAACGGCTATTACAAAGACCCAAAGGGACTCAGGTGGGCTTTTGGAATAGCTGCTGTGGCGGCAGAGGGCATTAAGCAGTTGAACACCCTGCCTGGGCTATCAGAAAACCCATCTGAAGTGGGTCTCCTCAGGGTGAAAGAGCAACAGGTGCCAATTGCTACCTCAACAGTGCACCGCCGGCAGTACCGGACGAATCGAGATGCCGTGATCCCCATCCACAAGATGATCCGTGAGCTGGAGAGCCAAGGGGTGGTCAGTAAAACCCACTCACCCTTCAACAGCCCCATCTGGCCTGTGCGTAAATCTGAAGGAGAATGGAGATTAATCGTGGACTATCGTCCATTGAATGAAATTACTCCTGTCACGATCCGCTATTAATGCAGAGCGGGGGTCGTGATTGTTCTTTTCATCTTAAAGGTGCAAACAGGCAAAGTGCAGGGGACAAAATCACTTTATTCAACAGCAGAAAATCAGTTTATTCAACAACAGCAATGCATTTCATCAAATGCCAGCAATTCAATTACGGTAGAGGGGAGAGGTATAGGAAACAAAGTATAGGGAAAGGGGAAGGAAAGGAAGGGATGGGAAAATAGCTACCAACAGACGAGACAGGGGTCCTCACGGGTCATCCGATAGACGAGTCTTCATCCGTGGGGATATCTCAGGGGTCTTCTCGAGGAGGTAGATGGGTCTTCATCAGTGGAGAGATCTCGAAAGGTCTTTTCCAGAGGGTTGCTCTTTATAGTCCTTCTCCAAAGCGAGTGGCCTCTGGCCAAGAGGTGGGAAGATTTATGGACCATTGTGTTGTGCTGCAGGAGACAGGTACGGTCAAGCAGTCCTCAGTTGGTACAACACTACCTCTGGTTGGTGCCATGACAGCACAGTCCAGTGAGCACCATACACCAGCACACAGTCACGTGCATCCACCTTGGCCAGGCCAGGAAACCATTGTTCGGAGTCAGCCTCGGTGGGGGGTCCTCGAGGTCTCCTTGTGACGGTCGGGAGGCAAAATCGAGGGGAACTTCTGACCGACCTTTACATCACCCCATGACTCACGATCGTCGTCAAGAGCGCCCCTTTGTAGAGTTGTAGTGAAGTCTTCACTTGTGGTGTCTTCAGGACTCGTCCAATTTGGTAGCACATCCCGGAAAACAGAGACAGGAAAGTAGGAAAAATATTGTGGACAGGATAAAGATTAGGAGAAAAGCGAAAACAAAATAGATTAATTATATTCAATTTTTTGATTCCTAACAATTTCAAACAATTTGTTCAATTCTTTAATTTTTTCAATTTTGATTAGAAATAAATCAAAATTTTTTTTAAGCAAGTTTTTGATTAAACAATTTTAATTGCAATTTGAAGACAATCAATTCTAGTTAAAAATCATATTTTATCCTATTTAAAACCTTGTGTCAATAACCCTAGGGATGTCAACAGTAACCAATCTGGATACATCTGTCACAGATGCCAATTGTGCTAACCCTTTCATTATTCTCCAAGTCATAATGTATAGAATTGCTGATAAAACAAAACCAATTAAAAGCAAAATTAAGAGAACAATGGTGGGATGACACAATTTGTTCAGGACACCTGTAGCAGTAGGTGACCACCCAAATAGAGTATCCCACCACCGGTGTTCAGCATCTGTCTTTACCCTTTCCAAAACACGATGTATTTTTTCCACATTGTGATGAACAGCTATTAGAGTTTTCTGTCCGTTTTTCTTGATCTTCTCCAAAATTTCGATCAAATCTTGGTGGAGCAACAATTGCTTCACCAGAGACAGGTTCATTCCAATTGGAGTGGGCAATAGATGGTGGATCAGTGTGTAATTTGACTGCAAAAGATGGTGACAAGTAACTGGGGCTACATAGGAAAAATCACATCCTGAAATCCTAGTAAAGTTACAGACACAAAAGTTTGAATGATTCTTAGTATTCACTACCAAATTTTCTATGAAAACACTATCACAAGCAGTTCTAAAGCATGCACATCCATTGCCTACATATACCAGTACAGTTTCACGAATCTCGTTTGGATGAATTTCAAAATTGCAAACGTTCTGTTCTGTGTCCAAGCAGATATCTTGAGCTCTGATTGCATTACTTTCACAAATAAACCCTTGTTGTTCCCAGACAATGCAAGTTTCCAAATTGACAGTTTGCCACCTCCCACCAATTTGACGGGCCCATTCCCTATGCTCGAAAGGATAGAGAATAGCTCCGTCATGGTTCAACCCTAATGCAATGATAGGGAATATTGAATGCACTGAAGCATTACGAATTGTCAGTACAAAGGCTGTGGCTGTGTTTGTGCTGGGATCATAGGTAAAATTTACTAAGTTCCACCAGGACTGGAATTCTTTTTCAAAATCAGTGGCACTGTCCCAGACTATCTTTCGAATTTCAGTGGGAAAAGTGCCTTCCTCACCTTCTCTTATAATTAAAGCAGCAACCGACTGCATCCACAACTGGGCCTGGATACAACGGAGAGCCAAAGAGATGTTATTTTGTGAAGCACCAAGTGCATCGATTTTCAATTTGTGGTCATTTACATTTACCTTTTCCCAACTTGGTAATATGTTTGGTAACAACCACTGTTGGGTCCCCAAAGCTGTTAAGGCTGTTTGCAGGGGCCGTTGTAATTTGGTTACATCTCCAGCTGTGGTAGCCAATTTATTCATTAGTACTTCTGAATCGATGCTATTCAAAATTCCCAATCCTGTTCCCACAACACTGCTTATGTCTCTTGCCATTCGTTTTTTGGAAGGATTCCGTTTCCGCAACCAGGTTGTCCATCCCTCAAAAGAAGTCTGTAGAAAGGGTGAACAAGCTGGCTGAACTTCTGAGACATTATTTTGCATCAGCAATTTGATTTGTTTGAGAGACCATGCCGGATTAAACAATATTTGTTGTTGGCCAGTGTTTTTAATTACATATGGTCCAAATTGAAAAATCGTAGGGCTCAACACAACCGGTGGTTGGGTAGTAAGTGTTACAACATTAACATCAAGTTCCCCCCAGTATTTTGTATCCTTTTTTCCACACATGATTTTATAGGAAAATTGTATAGCAGTTAGATTTAGCCAACAGTCTTGATTTTGGGTTCTACAATATAAAGTCCGGCCATGAGGTCCTATGCCATAACTGTATGCAGGATCGGTGAGGGATCCAGCCACTAATTTACAAGTCATTGCGACATCATCACCTTGTGTCACCATGAAAGGAGGGAAAACCTTGTTTTTGTCATCCACCACTAGGGGGGTACTTCTTCATGTCCCTCGGTGTTCTTCTGTGAAAAGTAAACACAAACAGAGTCTGCCTCCAGGAGGCAGGAGATTAAAATGATGGAACTATCCAGTGTGTAGCATGGACTGGAATTCTGTTAACTTCCCAATCATTTTGCTGCTGAAAAGGGGGCCACTCTGTACCTCCTTTAAACACAGCATAGGAGTCAGTGTAGCTGTAAACAAGAGAGATATTCTGTACCTCAAGTTGGAAAACACTCCAAACAACTGTCAGCTCACCGGTCTGAGAGCTGCCTTCTCCCTCAGTAATAATTTGTTCACCAGCAGAAGTGGGGAGGGCTACTGCCCTGTATCTCCCTACCTTTCCCTCTCGTTTGGCAGAAGCATCAGTGAACCAAGAATTTGCTGATTGTTCAGGGGAGAAAGGAGTGGCTACTTTACTTACCAAGGCAGGTTTGTCATGGCTATTTGCCAAGCTCTCCGTTTCTTGTATTGCCAGATTTTTTACAGCTCTTTCTATCACTGAGAAGATGTTACAGGAATGTTTTATCTGGGCATACCACTTCCCAACTGAGGATCTTTGGGCCACCCCGTCAGGGGGAGGGGTCTCAATAGTGACTGTGATGCGTTTTCTCCAGAACACTAATAATTCTAGAGCCTGTTGTATCTCTTTCCTGGATTCAGGCAATTTAATTTGATCCAGGGAGGTTAGAGTATCAGGTGGAATACATGTCATACTTCCTTTCCACCAAATTCCCAAAAACTTCACCTCCTGAGAAAGTTTTTGAATTTTCTCTGAGGAAATTTGCAAATCAGGGTTTTCCAAATGAGAGATTATTTTTTGTTGGGTATCCCCCACTACTTTTATTTCATCCCCTCCCACCAGAATATCATCAATGTATTGATAGACAGCTGTATAGTCAGGTTTGGGTATCTTTTCTAATTCCTGGGCTAAAGTGTGGTGGGCCGAAGTGGGGGAATGTTCAGACCCTTGGGAAAGCCCAGTGCAGGTGAACTGCTTTGGTTCAACTCCCAGAGCCTGTGGAGGAGACTGATTTGGCACATTGTTCAGAACTTGTGGAGAAGTTTGCTCTGGTACACTGCCCAGAACCTGTGGAGAAGGTTGCTCAGGGGTGCATCACTGATATAATCATATTCTATTTTAATCACAGGTTTCAAGTTGGGGCAGCAGTGTTGTCCACAATTTTTCATCAAAATTAGGTCTTTTTGAGAGTGTATTGGATTAATGTGAATAGCTTCCTTTTCCTGTGTTTCTTTTGGTGTTACACCCTGCGTTGAATTTTTCTCCCATTCTTCTCTTAAGGCAGCTTTTAACAAATTATTTTCATCTAGCAACAAATGGTCCTCATTCCTTTCTTGATCTAATCGTTTTTGCAAAATTTGAACAAGATTTTGTAGAGAGTCTATAATTGTTCTTTCCTCATTTCTGCACTCAGAGCGAGTTTCTATAGCTGCCGTAAGACAAGCTCCTAAAACTGAGCAGAGCATGGTTTTATTTTTGCCCAGTTTGAACTTTGATTCATGTTGCAAAGAATATATTCTATCAATCACATTCTCCAGATTAAACCAATTATTGTTCGCCCATTCCTCCCCACCTTGGGACGGTCTGGCGCTATACTTAGCTAATAGAGCATAAAATGCAGTTTTATCTGTTACAGTGGAGTTCTCAGTCATTTTGTGAAGAGATAAGTAAAAACCACAACAGGGAGGTCTATTGCTCAGGTTACTACACACAACGAAACAGCTTTTGCTGTGTGCCCCCCTTCGCTTCCCTGTGCGGGTGAGGAGACCAAACTACTTGGGAGGCACTCCTTAGTTACAAAACACCAGGTTGTCTCTTCGCTACACCAAGTAGTCAAACATCATAAAACAACAACAACAACAACAGTGTCCCGCCTTTTGCACCAGTAGATCTTTTGTGAAATTCTGACGACAGAGCCCTCAAGCGAGTCTGGGGATGCTCCACACCAAGGTGTCTGCAGTCTGTGGGAAATCAGAAAAACCCCCCTTGCTTTCTAGACAGGTTCACCCATCCAAGGTGGCCAGCTAGGTGCAACTGGAGTAAGACTTCCTTCCCCTGATCCAGACTACAGACAACCCTGCATCCCTTCTGTCTGCCAGAAAATCCTGTCCATGATGCCAATTTAATGTCACGATCCGCTATTAAAGCAGAGCGGGGGTGGTGATGGTTCTTTTGATCTTAAAAATGCAAACAGGCAAAGTGCAGGGGACAAAATCAGTTTATTCAACAGCAGAAAATCAGTTTATTCAACAACAGCAATGCATTTCATCAAATGCCAGCAATTCAATTACGGTAGAGGGGAGAGGTATAGGAAACAAAGTATAGGGAAAGGGGAAGGAAAGGAAGGGATGGGAAAATAGCTACCAACAGACGAGACAGGGGTCCTCACGGGTCATCCGATAGACGAATCTTCGTCCGTGGGGAGATCTCAGGGGTCTTCTCGAGGAGGTAGATGGGTCTTCATCAGTGGAGAGATCTCGAAAGGTCTTTTCCAGAGGGTCGCTCTTTATAGTCCTTCTCCAAAGCGAGTGGCCTCTGACCAAGAGGTGGGAAGATTTATGGACCATTGTGTGGTGCTGCAGGAGACAAGTACGGTCAAGCAGTCCTCAGTTGGTACAACACTACCTCTGGTTGGTGCCATGACAGCACAGTCCAGTGAGCACCATACACCAGCACACAGTCACGAGCATCCACCTTGGCCAGGCCAGGAAACCATTGTTCGGAGTCAGCCTCGGTGGGGGGTCCTTGAGGTCTCCTTGCGACGGTCGGGAGGCAAAATCGAGGGGAACTTTGGACCGACCCTTACAACTCCACCACTGAATGCTGCTGTGCTGGACATGCTGGAACTCCAGTACGAGCTGTAGTCCAAGGCAGCAAAGTGGTACGCCACCATTCACATCACCAATGCATTTTTCTCCATTCCTCTGGCAGTAGAGTGCAGGCCTCAGTTTGCTTTCACCTGGAGGAGTGTGCAATACACGTGGAACCGACTGCCCCAGGGGTGGAAACACAGCCCCACCATCTGTCATGAATTGATCCAGGCTACACTGGAGAGGGGTGGATCTCCAGAACATCTGCAGTACGTTGATGACATCATTGTGTGGGGGGACAGGGCAATGGAGGTATTTCAGAAAGGAGAAAAGATCATTGAGATTCTGCTGGGAGCCGGCTTCACCATTCAAAAGAGCAAAGTCAAAGGGCATGCCAAAGAGATCCAGTTCCTGGGAGTAAAGTGGCAAGATGGACGGCACCAGATTCCCAGTGAGGTCATCAATAAGATCACTGCAATGTCTCCACCAACCAGCAAGAAGGTAACACAAGCCTTCGTAGGTGCCATAGGCTTTTGGAGAATGCACATTCCTGAGTACAGCCAGGTTGTGAGCCCTCTTTACCTGGTCACCCGCAAGAAGAACAATTTCCACTGGGGCCCTGAGCAGCAGCAAGCCTTTGCCCAGATCAAGCAGGAGATTGCTCATGCAGCAGCCCTTAGCCCAGTCAGGAAGGGACCAGAGGTGAAGGACGTGCTCTACTCTGCAGCCGGGAACCATGGTCTGTCCTGGAGCCTGTGGCAGAAGGTGCCTGGTGAGACGCGAGGCCGACCACTGGGATTCTGGAGTCGAAGCTACAGAGGGTCCGAGGCCAACTATACTCCAACGGAGAGGGAGATCTTGGCCGCCTATGAAGGGGTTCAAGCTGCCTCAGAGGTGGTTGGCACGGAAACACAACTCCTCCTGGCACCCCGACTGCCAGTGCTGGGGTGGATGTTTAAAGGAAAGGTTCCCTCAACCCACCATGCCACTGACACCACATGGAGCAAATGGATTGCCCTCATCACACAACGCGCCCGTATTTGATACCCAAATCGCCCTGGGATTTTGGAGATAATTGCCAACTGGCCGGAAGGGGAAGACTTTGGTCTTGCCGACGAAGAGGAACAGGAACAAGTGACCTGGGCTGAAGAAGCCCCACCGTATAACCAACTGCCAGCAGATGAAACATGCTATGCTCTTTTCACTGATGGTTCCTGCCGCATCGTGGGGATGAACCGGAAGTGGAAAGCAGCCGTATGGAGCCCCACATGAGAGGTTGCACAAGCTACCAAAGGAGAACATGGATCGAGTCAACTTGCTGAACTCAAAGCTGATCAGCTGGCCCTGGACATTGTTGAAAGAGAGAAGTGGCCAAAACTCTACCTTTACACTGATTCATGAATGGTAGCCAATGCTCTGTGGGGTTCGCAGGAAAGGTGGAAAAAGGCTAACTGGCAACGTAGGGGAAAGCCAATCTGGGCTGCTGATGAATGGAAAGATATTGCCACCCGGGTAGAGAAGCTGCCTGTGAAAGTCCGTCACGTAGATGCCCATGCACCCAAGAGTCGGGCTAATGAGGAACACCGACACAATGAGCAGTTAGATCAGGCTGCACAGATAGAGGTGTCGAAGATAGATTTAGATTGACAGCACAAGGGAGAGTTGTTCCTGGCTCAATGGGCCCATGATGCCTCAGGTCATCAAGGCAGAGACGCCACCTATAAGTGGGCATGAGACCGAGGGGTGGATCTAACCATGGACAGTATTTCTCAAGTTATCCATGACTGTGAGACGTGTGCTGCCATCAAGCAGGCCAAGCCGGTGAAGCCCCTCTGGTATGGGGGGCGATGGGCCAAATATAAGTATGGAGAGGCCTGGCAGATTGACTACATCACACTGCCTCAAACCCGCCAGGGCAAGCGCTATGTACTGACCATGGTGGAAGCCACCACTGGATGGTTAGAGATCTACCCTGCGCCTCATGCCACTGCTCGGAACACCATCTTGGGCCTGGAAAAAACAAGTTCTTGGGAGGCATGGTACCCCTGAGAGAACTGAGTCAGACAATGGGACTCATTTCAAGAACGGCCTTATACACACCTGGGCTAGAGAACACGGCATTGAGTGGGTGTACCATATCCCCTACCATGCACCAGCTGCAGGGAAAGTTGAACGGTGCAATGGCCTGCTTAAAACCACCTTGAAGGCACTGGGTGGGGGAACTTTGAAGAACTGGGAGATTAATCTACCAAAGGCCACATGGTTAGTGAACACCCGAGGTTCCACTAACCGAGCAGGCCTTGCCCAATCTGAACCCTTGGGAATATCAGATGGAGATAAGGTTCCAGTGGTACACATGAGAGGTATGCTAGGAAAAACTGTTTGGGTGAATCCTGCCTCCAGCAAAGACAATCCCACCCGTGGAGTTGTATTCGCTCAGGGACCAGGTTGCACCTGGAGGGTGATGCAAAAGAGTGGACAGACCCAATGCATACCCCAAGGAGACCTTGTTTTAGGGTGAAATACCTATAGTACTGTGTGTATGTCTCTAACTGCATGTATGTATATATAATGTAACGCTTTAATTTGATATAGCATATTAGTATGGGAGAAACAAAGGGGTGGATAATGTTGGGGGTTGAATGCTTCCCTTTTCTTTCTGTGGAATTTCTCCCATTGTTATGCTAAGTGGCTACACCTTAAGGTAATGTTCTCTCCCAGGGAGGTAGGTGGAGGGAGGAGGAGGGGGGAAACCGGAAAAAGGATAGGTGGGATGGGGGTAGGGAGTGGGCTGGAAAACTCTCTCGTTTGGCTTGTGGAGGGAGAGGACGCCTCCTGCTCCTATCTGGCATCTCGCCTGCCACCCCAGCACTGAGATCCACGCTCCCTGCCTTTGGACATGGCTCTGGTGCTCTCCCACCTCACCCTACTACCTCCGGACACTCTGCAGAGCACCACGAGAACCTGTGGATGCCCCATCATCGAGAGTGCTCCTTATCAGTTTGGCTAGTCTTGATCAATTTGATCTACTCTATGATCTACCTGGCAAGGAAGTTGGGCTAGATAATCTTTAATCAGAGACTGTTGTATGATTCCGTGAAAGACAGAATGCAATAAAGTTCATATTTCAGATTTTGGCGCAGACATATTTATTATTTCTCATTTTATGCATCATTGCAAAGACAAATGGTTAGCTTCTGAAATGATGACCTGAGATTGATTTCCTTCCTTAGTTTCATTTTCCCTCTTATTCCTTCACTCTTCGACTTTCTTTTTCACTAGATTTCCTCTTTGAGTAAACTGCTCTTAAGTAGCACTTTGCTCCCCACCTGGCTTTTTTTTTTTTTTCAACGCCACTTTTTCACTGGTTCATTTTGGGCCTTTGCTGCTTGAAGTCCAGCAGCCTCCTTGTCTGAGCATTATGGAGCTTTCTTTACAGTTTCATCACTATGCAAAAAGCCATAAATTACTGTGTTCCATCTCACATACCATCAAGTATCACACTAATATTCCCTCTGCTGAATAGCTGGTTGGCTTTCATAGTCCAGCCAAATACCAGGAAATCCAGATGGCAGCAAGAATCTTGTAGACTACTCCCGCTTTTCATTTAAATTCTGGAGAAGTCACGTGAGGTATCACATTCTCTTGAAAGAAGTGTATATCATCTCGGACATTCTAGAATGGGCTATTAACATTGTCATGAGTTTCTGGCTAGACTTTTTAGTATGCAAATTCAAATTCAAATGATCTGAAATGATAGAACTTCAAGAATTTTTTTTTCCCAGAATCGAAGTATGATGGAGTTACATAGGGAGAATGTTAATCTTAGTTATTCTATTCCATCTCACATAATGGCTGGGGCAGGGAGAACAGAGTATCTTTTGGGGAGAATGTGTTCCGGTGTAGTCAGTAAGCTGGGCAGAGGAGCCATCAGGTATTGTCTGTTGTTCTGGGGGGATTCATGTGAACTCTTCCTTTCTTGTACCCTGCCACTAGTATTGTTGCTAAAATTGTTTGTTTTCTCATCCAAGTGACAAAATCAGCACACTTAATGAGGGATGAAGAGGGAGCAGCGACCTCAGAACAGGAGGAAGAAGAAGCAGAGCCTGCTGTCCTCCAGAAGAAAAAAACACTACCAGCCAACTTTGCACCATCTGTGAACTTCCTGGGCGTGTACTCTATCCCCTTGTCCAGATCACTGATAAAGATATTAAACAGGACTGGGCCCAAGACTGAGCCTTGGGGACCAGCTGGATGAACTCTATTTCCCACCACTCTGTGGGCCTGGCCATCACCCAGTTTGTCACCCAGCAAACAGCCCACCCATCCAAACCATAATCAGACAGTTTCCTCAGGAGGATGATGTGAGACTCATAGCAAAAAGGATCAGGGAGATGCCTAGGAAGAGTCTCAGGTGAATCCAGGAGACTATAGTGGAGGACTATTCAGTTTTCCAATCAATTTGCTTAAAAAACTCTACAGTACCGTAATAAACAACAAACAAATGAATAAACAAAGCAGACCAAACAAACACAGAAAAAACCCCAACCAATAATCCACAAAGAGACAAAAAAGGCCACCAAAAAAGCCCACAAAAAAATCCATCCTAAACTGAAAAAAAACCTCCAAACCCAACACATAAAAAAATTAGGGTGAATGTTTATAGTAACTTTAAAAATAACAAAACAAAACAAAACAAAACAAACCCAGAAAGACACTTTTCTAAAGGTGCAGTCCCAACTTCTTCCTCAGCAAGGAGGACATCCTGAAGTGGAGCTAGTTGGAAGAAAGCGGGACGGGGCAGCACCTGGGCCATTGTCACAGGACGGCCCTGTGGCTGCCCCATTGCCAAAACCTGGACACATAAATCAAACACAGGTATGCACATGTGCTTAGACACAGCAAAAATATATTTGTCTGAAAAGAAGGTCCATTTATATCACTGGAAAGAGCATAATGCCTCCTCTCAGCTTTCTTTTCAGTCATTACAAATGTTTCGAAAATATAGGAGTGCAGAAAATGGAAATATCCAAGATCAACATGAGGACCAATAACAAAGATTCCATTTTTAAACTGCATTGGGAATCCTCTGCAGAAATTGACTCAGAGCTCTAAGATTTACAAAAAAGACCAAGAGTATTGGAGTCAATACAGCACAGTGTCTGGAGGCTTCAGCTGGTTGCCTTGATTTCTCAAATATGATGGATGAAGCACCTTAGCAACTACAGCTGCCAGTTCTCTCAGGGCCCTGACATGCCTCTGGGTGGGTCCCATGGTCTTGCATGCTCAGGTTCCTCAAGTGGTCTGAAAGCTGACCTGGTACTATGGCTTAGAATCAAGTCCACCAGTCCAATAACCTGACAGATGTGGAAAGAGTGACTGGCAGTAAAAATTGAGACCAACACTTTTTGAGTACCTCAGCCTTCTCATTGTCTGTTGTCACTAGTCCTGTCTGGCTTATGGGGGTGGGGGGGAATAGGGGAGGTGTGATAGGTTTCTTTTCATCTTCCTTTTCCCACTGAAATACCCGTAGGTGCCTTTATTATTCTTATTTTTGGCATGCTTTTCCAAATTCAGCTTCAGCTGAGCCTTAGCTATACTGATCCCATCCTCACACACTCATGTGTTACCACTGTATTTTCCCCATGATTTGTCTCCCTGTGTATTGCCTGCATATTACCTACTTGCATCATATCTATTAATTTTCAATAACCTTCTGGCTTTAATTTGTTTTCAAAAAAAAACCTTTTTGAAAATTTTCTCCTCAGAAATTCACCTGGGAAACCCAAAATCCACAAAATACACCCCGAAGTCCCCACTGGGATGCCCAGCACTCACCTGGCAACTCCCAGAATTCCACAAATTCTCCCCAAAATTCACGGGGGACCCCCAAATCCCAGGGCTTCACGCCAAAATCCCACCTACAACCCCCAAAATCCCTCAAATCACCCCCAACACCCAGTCCCCCCAACACCTCCCAAATTCACCCCAAAATGTCTCCAATCCACCTCAAAACCCATCCAGATACCCCCAAATCCACCAAATTCACTTTAAGACCCATCTGGGACTCCCAAAAATCACCAATATTCCCCGGAAAATCCACCTGCATCCCCCCAAATTCATCCATAAATTCTCCCACGACTCCAAAATGCTTACCTGGATACCCCAAAATCAACAGAATATACCACAAAATCTTCCTGGCATCCCAAAAGCTCACCTGAGAACCCTTATACTCACATATATACCCTAAAATTCAACAAATTCACCCCAAAATTCCCCTGAGATCCCTAGAATTCCACAAATTCCCCCTAAAATTCAACTGGGAGTCCTCACATTCCACAAATTCACCCTAAACCTCCCTACCCGGGATCCCCCTACATTCCACAAATTCTCCCCCAAAATCAACCTGGGACAACTCAAAACTCACCTCGATCTCCCCAGATTCCCCCCCCCCCACTCCAATTCACCTGGGAACCCCCAAATCCCCAGAATTCAACCCAAAATTCACCAGGGACCCCAAAAACCTTCAAATTCGCTCCAAAATGATTGGCAAATTTACACACTCCATTTTCCCACAAAAGGATCTAGAGCCCTCTGCGCTTCGTATATAAGCTAAACGGAAAAAACCTTTCTATTCATTCTCAGCAAAAAGACTTCCTATTCCTCCTTCTTTTGCACAAAACTGCCTTCACTTTCAAACTTATTCTCTTGCTCACTTACCTGCATAATGCTTAGTCCCTGTTCTGCATGCTCATTTTCTTCACTTTTACAAGGAATCCTCTCCTCATCTTCTTCTTCCCCTAGTTCTTCCATTTCTTGTGCCTAGATCACCTGTTTCGCTGTTAGATTTGTTCCTCCAGCTGATTTTTGACAACTGTCCCTATCTTGTGGCACTGCTCGCTCGAGAGAGGTGATTGTCCTGCTCTGCTGTGGGCTGGGACTGCGCTCTCTTGAAGCCCTGGGGGCAATTTTGGATGCCACAAAGTCAGAAAGACCTCAGGCCATTGGAGAAATGTCCAAAGGAGGGACACAGAGATAGTGAAGAGGCTGGAGGGGAAGCCATACAAAGAGTGGCTGAGGGCATTCGGTTCAGCTGCAGAGAGGACAGTGAGCTCACACCTCACTTGGGACCTCTCACCTCCTCTCAAGGGCAGCACTGGGACAGCTTTGCTCTCTGCTCTCTGCGACCAGGGACAGGAGCCAAGGGAATGCCAGGAGCTGTGTCAGGGGACTATTAGGCTGGCTATCAGGGAAAGGTTTTTTTCCTCAGAGGCTGGTCAGGCACTGAATAGGTTCTCCAGGCAATGGGCACAGCCCCAAGGCTGCCAGAGATCCAGGAGGGTTTGGCCAATGCTCTCAGGGATGCAGAGGGTGGGACTGTTGGAGTGTCTGTGCAGGGCCAGGAGTTGGACTTTGACAATCCCTAGGGGTCCCTTCCGAAACAGGAAACTCTTACCATTTTCCCCTCTTTCCTCTCCTTGCACAATGCTCTCAGCTTACTGTTCCACCGTATGTTCCACATTTGAAACCTCCGCTACTTCTTTCCAGTTCAAGCACAGTTCTACTGGTTACAATCCAAAAATATACAGATTGAAAAACAACCAAAAAGAAACACCTGTTTGGAATGTCGTGGTCTTATTTGGATCTTCAACTTTGAAGTCGATTGTGCCTTGCAAGTTCTAAAAGCAAAACAACAACAAAAAACACCCACCACACCGTTTTAACATAGGGATTTGCTTTCTTCTAAGAAATCCATATCCCTTCTCAAAATGGATCTATTTCAGTAAGAGATCATCTTGAATAGATCGCTTTCTATCTAAAGAACCTGGAACACTCAAATCCCTAATGATAAGCCTGTTACCTTGTTGTTTTCTGTTCCAAAGGCAAATGAATTTGCTCAAGTGCCATTTGTAACAAGGACAGAGTTCAAAGTGTGGCTCTGATAAATGCTTTGGTTTCCCTCTCCTATCTCTATCAAAAGCACTTTCTTCAATGGCTGAAACAATACTTGATATAGTCTGAATTTTAAAGGTCATGAAAATTTTCTCAAAAGTGAAAAATTAATATAGCAGTCAGGTTTTAAACCAACGGGAATTTTTGTTTTACCTGTTTGAAGATTTCCTTCACATTAAAATGCTGGCTGATGGATGCCTCAAAGAAATCAATTCGCACAAAATGCTTCTGGGTAAGCCATTACGTCATCCATTACAATTTGCTTCAGTGTCCCGTTCCTGTCCAATTGAAGGTCCCTGTTTAAGAGACTCAAGTACGGAGAGAAATAAAATTAAATATGACTACAGTGCCTTTAAATCTAAATCGAACTTCCTGATCAAGCTCATAAAACCTTTAGGCTAAATGTTGCCATTGATCTGTTTCTACTGAACACAATCACGTCCTGGCTTGTTAGAGATTAGTTCATTACAAAGAAAGAAATGCACAGAAGTTAAAATATTTCCAAAGACGTATTTGACATCCTTCATTTTGGATGGGGAACCATTCCAACACTGCTTACATAAGAAGTCACATTACTCTCTTCCATGTTAGTTGTGCACTGTGCTCAGCGGAGCCTATCTGGTTTATTTGCCTTTGACTTGGACATAAAGCTGAGTCTTGATTCAAGGAAAATCAATATTCACACTTGTTTTCATTTACACGGACATTGGCTTGGTCTCCTAAACAAAGAGAATGATGGGGAATTTATGTAGGTGTTCAGATAGGTAACATTCTCTTTCCGCAACCTGGCATTGTATTTTCACAGGAGCAAGCTGAAGCACTGTGTTGCATTTCCTAGGTGCATTGTAAATGGTACATTCCGTTACCCCTGCTTATGCCCTGTAGCTTCGTCCCTCTCCCCTCCTGGCCATACAGGGCTGGCTGGGATCCAATTTCTCCCCGCCCGCTTTTTCAGACCTTAGAAATGATCTGTAGCCCCTGACCTCTGTCTCTTTCTCCCTCTCTTTCTCCCTCTTTTCCTTGCTACCCACAAGAAATAAACCCTGCAACTTCATCAGGGAAAAGAGCCTCTTTTGTTATCTTATTTAGGTCCATGAGGCAAGGGCCCAGGAGGCTTCATCCTAACACCTGAGCTAGACCGGAGGAAAAGGTGAAGACCCCATTTTTAGGGCAGAGAAAAAGCCTCATTTGGCATCCCAACTTGGATGGTCTCTACAGAGCACCCCACGTCCGGCTGTGACTCCTATTTTAGGGATTCGAGAAGCCTTGGAGTTGATCAACTAGCTTAAATTTCTTTTAGCTGCATTTTGTACAGTTTGAAGGCTTTTCAGCGCGAACCGGGAGCCTGTCAGAAGCCCTGGCAGGTCGGTTCTGGATGCTGACCCACTGCAGTTACTCAGACGCATCTGCCTGCAAGAAAAAAAAAGGTGAGTGAAAGCCTCCTTTCGCGGTTGGTGGGTTCCTGGTGATCCGCGGGGGGGTCTCACCGGTGGCATTTGGCCCGCTCGGCGCAGCTCTGGGGAAGAGAGAAGGCGCGGGAGTGTGCACGGTGTGCGCCCGGCTCTGTGTGCCCACGGCCACGTGGTGTAGCGCGCGGACTGGGGTGGGCTGGACGCAGTCACCCAGGCGCAGCGGCAGGCAGGCAGCTTTGATCAGTTTCAAAGCGGTGGCACAGAGGTTCTTTTGTGTTTTTTTGCGGTTTTTGCGGGTTTTTGCGGCGGGGTCAGTCCCTAACGCGGCCAGGCACCACGTGGGTTTTACCGACAGAAACGGCGAAATTACCATCGGCTCCGCATCCAATAAAGCCTGAAAACCATAGTGTACCTGGCACGTTTTAACAACTAACTCTCTTCCTGTGTTTTTAACTGTAGTGGGGTAGATATAGTGGGAAATTGATAAACATCATGGGCTTACAGCAATCTGCCTTACAAAAGAGTATAAGAAACCAACTAAGGGAAATATTAAGTTCAGGAAATGTTTTAATATCTAACAAAAAATTAGCCCGTTTTGCCAGCTGGCTGTCTGTTGAAAAATCTGACCTTGAATTGCAAAATATAAATTCGATTTCATTTTGGGATGAAATAGGGGATTTATTAACTTTAAAAGTGGAAAATGGAGATAAAACAACTTCTGTATTCCTCCCGATTTTCTTACAAATTCGGAAACTTTTAATTCAGACAGAAAACAACAGACAGCAGCAGCAAAACGGTTCAGACTCACCTTCCCTTTCCCCAAAACCCTATAACCCGGACCTGGAGGGGACCCACGGGTCTCCCTGGGGGGTGCAGGGCGCCCAGCACGGCTGTGGCTGCTCTGAGTCCCTGGGTCCTCCCCGGTATCCCGGTTCTGATAATTTTTCGAAAATTGTCAGCACTCCTTCCTTGTTCCCTTCCCCTCTGGGCAACGGCCACGTGGCTAGGCCTGAAGGCGTCGGTGTCCCAGATAGCTCTGGCCATGCGATACTGCTCGTATGGGGGGTCCCATATGGTGGCAGCCACGTGTTTCCTCCTTCATCCCGCAAACCCCTTCACCCAATGGTCCCTGCCCCTAAGCCTGTCCCATGCCATAACCCATCCCCGCCCTCGGCTCCACTGCCCCCTCCCCCCTCCAAGACCCCGCCCTGCACGGCACCCAGCGACCCCGCCCACAGGTGTTGCAACCCTGAATCCCACCACCCCGCCCCCGCTCCGGTTTCACATTCCTTCCCTCCAAGCTGCTGCGGGGTGGGGGAGGGCAGTGGAGCCCCTGCTGAGTTCAGTGCCGGTGGGGGTGGGGGTCGGGAGGGATCAGCTCACAGCCCCTGCGGGACGGAAGGTGTTCCCCTGGTGGGGGGGGGGGGGGGTGGGCAGCCCTGAAAGTCAACACCAGGAAAAAGAGTATATACCATCAGTTGCTCCTGTAGTTTATCTTGGTAAGATGAATGGGAGAAGAAGTTATCAAACTTTGTCCTATCAAGATAAAAAAGGAAATTTGTAAACTACAGAGAGAATTTGGTAAAAATAGTGAAATCTTTAAAGGCATGATGAGAGCCACCTTTACCTGAAACGAACTGGTTCCATATGATATCAAAGAGCTTTTCCGATGTCTGTTAACTCCTTCAGAATATGATCTATGGGAAAGCCTGTGGAAAAGATCTTTGAAAGTGCTTTTACTAGAGCTTTTAAAAAGGTCAGATGATGCAAAAGATGCTGATAATAATGACATAACATATGAACACCTATGTGGGGAAAAGGATTGGCATTGCCCCGAAAGCCAAAACAGAGTACTATCCAAGTCTGTCCTGGATAAAATATGCAATGTTGCAGAAAAGGCTTTTAATCAATTACCAACAGTAGATACTAGAGGCAGTTATGTTAACATTAAACAGTTTGCTTCTGAGAATTTCTTACAGTTTGTGGACCGCCTTCATGCGCAAGTGGATAGACAGGTGTCTGATCCAGTGGTACAAGCTGAATTAATTAAAGAGATGGCTCAGAGGAATGCTAATGAAACCTGACGTAGGGTTATTCTTGGCCTTCCCCTAGAGCCAGCACCTAGCTTAGCACAGATGATAGAAGCCTGCGCCAGGAAAGCAGAACTGCTCAGTGGACACGAGAGAAATCCAGGACTGGCACACCCAAAGACCATGGTAACTGTAACACCAGAAGCCAAGAAGCAACCAATGTCACCAGAGCAGCTGCAGCACATCATCTGCTTCCATTGCAAGCAGCCAGGACACTTTGCCAGAGACTGTCCACACAACCAGAAACAGAAGAAGACCAACAAACAAAAATCTAGCTTTACAGCGCGTACCCGCCATTAACACAATAGAGCCCTCGGCTCGCAAAGGACTGTCTCTTAATAAACAAAAAGGGAGAGGATGGGATAGAGGATGTGGGGATGCATGGCAATGAAAATATTAAATGTTCAATTAACAAGGTTTGGAAGCCACTAGGCCGTTTTAGGCTCGTGACTACCAAAGGTTTTCATTTCAGGTCACCTGATTGGACAGTCATTACAGTGGACTTACCTAACAGTACACAGGACGTGACGTTAAACCACATGAAACTGGACAGTGAGTACTTTGTTGTCGGGGACACAGCACACACACCCCCAGAGATTGAGGTAGCTCCCACGACCATCAAGGGAAGCATAACTGGCCTCATTCTCCTGGCACGATGTCCTCTACCACCATATTACCTGGTTGAGGGATAAATCCTTGCCCAGGCCATTCCTGTTCCAGCGGAGTTCCCAGTAGATGGAAAATCACCTGAAGTCTACTGAGCAGAAGTGCTGGGTGAGGACAAACCTTCTCTGGCATGCAACCTTACCCGTGGATCAGATCACCTCCATGTGGAGGGGGTACTGGACACAGATGCTGATGTGACTATCATACCTGAAAGTATGGGGCCGCCACATTGGGAACTTCAGCCTGTGGCAGGCAGAATCCAGGGTGTAGGAGGAGTCAAACTGGCAAAAATATCAAAAAGCATCCTAGAAATTGAGGGGCCGGATGGAAAATTGGCTAACATCCGTCCATTTGTTACAGACTTTAAATGCCCTCTATGGGGGAGAGACACCATGTCCCAGTGTGGGGTAAAATTGATTATTCCTAAGTCTCCTCGGGATTTTAAGAAGCGGCCACTGTACAGCACCCTACCGAGAAGTTGAAATGGCTAGATGATACCTTAAAGTGGGTAGCACAGTGGCCGATGAGTAAGGAGAAGCTCCGGGCGCTTGAGGAGCTTGTGGAGGAGCAATTGTCTAAAGGCCCCATAGAGGAGACCACAAGTGCGTGGAATTTCCTGGGTTTTGTGATAAAGAAACCGGGGAAGGACAAGTGGAGGCTGCTCCACGACCTCTGGGAAATAAACAAAGTAATTGAGGACATGGGGTGTCTCCAACCTGGGATGCCTTCTCCAACAATGCTTCCTCAAGATTGGCAATTGGCTGTTCTAGACATCAAGGACTGTTTCTTCCACATTCCCATACACCCAGAGTATGCCCCACGGTTCGCCTTCTCGGTTCCTACCATCAATCGAGAAAGCCCCAATGAAGCGCTACCACTGGTAGGTTTTGCCCCAGGGATTAAAATGTAGTCCCTCCATCTGCCAGTGGCATGTGGCCTCATTTCTGTCCCAGGTGCGTGCCCAGAGAGGGGAGGCCATCATCCTTCATTACATGGATGATGTGCTTGTGTGTGCCCCCGATAACTCTCTACTCCAAGACACACTTGACCTAGTGGTTAAAGTTTTAACCTCTGCTGGATTTGAATTGCAGGAGGACAAAGTCCAAAGGATGCCACCTTGGAAGTACCTGGGCTTGGAAATTACTGCACAGACCATGGTTCCGCAGAAATTGGAAATTAATTGTAATCCAAAAACCTTAGCAGATCTCCATTCCCTGTGTGGGTGGTCATTGAATTGGGTCAGGTGTAAGGCTTTTTCTCGGCCCAAAACAGGGTCTTTCTCCCTTCCTCCAGTCTAGCTCGAGTGTTAGGGTGAAATTCCCCTGGGCCCTAGCCACAGAGACGTATTTAAGATATCAGAAGAGGCTCTTTCCCCTGATAAAGTTACAGGTTTATTTCTCGTGGGTAGTGAGTGAAAAGGGAAGGGAAAAGAGGGGGGGAAGAGAGAGAAAAGAGGGGGAGGAACAGGGCAAGAGCTTGGGGGAAAAGAGCACGGGGGAAGAGAGAAAAGTCGGGGTAAGTGTTGGGTAAGAGAGCGGGGGAAAAAAGGAGCGGGGGCAAGAGGACGGGAAAAAAGCGCGGGGGAAGAGAGTGGGGGGAAAAAGAGTGCGGGATAAGAGCTTGGGGGGAAAAAGAGAGGGAGGCCAGGGGGTACTGACCTTTTCTAGGGTCTGGAAAGGGGGGGCGGGGAGAAATTGGATCCCAGCCAGCTCTGTGTGGCCAGGAGGGGAGAGGGACCAAGATACAGGGCACAGCAGGGGTCACGGGATGTACCATTTACAATGTATCTAGGAAACGCAACAGTCAGGCCCTGGCTAGGCCTCACTAATGAGGACCGAGAACCTCTCTTCAATTTATAGAAGGGGGAGAGAGACCTGCTTTCTCCCAGGGAACTGACCCCAGAGGCAAAGACTGCTATCAAAAAGGTTCAAAAGACTTTAGGAGAGAGGCAAGCTCGCCGTTACCAGCCCGAGCTGCCCTTCAAATTCATTGTCCTAGGAAAACTGTCACACTTACACGGGTTAATATTCCAATGGATCCAGGGGCAGAGAGAGTCACTCTTAATCATAGGGTGGGTCTTCCTCTCCCACCAAAGATCCAAAACTATCACTAAGCCACAAGAGTTAATAGCTCAGCTGATTCGGAAAGCAAGGATGAGACTGTATGAACTAGCTGGTTGTGACTTCACATGCATTCACCTTCCTGTTAAACTGTCTGAGGAGGGAAGGAACTGTCCTGAAAGATTGACTAAAGAGATGTTTGAGCACTTGCTCCAGAGCAATGCCAGTCTCCAATTAGCCCTGGACACCTACAGAGGACAAATATCAGTCCATGCCCCTTCTCACAAGCTGTTTAATGAGGAATTCCACCTCATTCCTCCTCAGAAGAGGAGTCGGTGACCACTCACAGCTCTCACAGTGTTCACGGATGCATCCGGGGTGTCCCACAAGTTGTTGATGACTTGGAGAGATCCTCAGACTCAGCATTGGGAAGCTGATGTTGAGTTAGTGGAAGGATCACCCCAGATAGCTGAACTGGCAGCAGCCGTGAGAGCCTTTGAAGAGTTCTCAGAGCCAATCAACTTGGTAACAGACTCAGCCTATGTAGCGGGGGTAGTGTCCAGGGCGGAGCAGGCAGTGCTCAGAGACATCGAGAATGAGCAGCTTTTCAGGTTGCTTTCCAAACTAATTTATTTGATTTCTCATAGAGAACACCCGTTCTATGTGATGCATGTAAGATCACACACAGATTTGCCAGGCAAAATTGCAGAAGGGAACCGTCAGGCAGACTCCCTTGCAACCCCAGCAGAGCAAGCAACCCCAGCAGAACAAGCACGCCTTCCTGACATCTTCCAACAGGCAAAGCTGAGCCACCAGCAGCATCCCCAGAATACACCAGGTCTAATGCGTCAGTTCCAGCTAACACGGAGTCAGTCTCGAGCCATTGTGGCCACCTGTCCCAATTGTCAGCTGCACACCATGCCCTCAATAGGCATGGGGGTTAACCCCCGAGGTCTTGGCAGTTGTGAGGTATGGCAGACAGACATCATAGACATTCCTAGTTTTGGTCGCCTCAAATATGTGCATGTTAGCATTGACACGTATTCAGGCGCAGTCTATGCCTCTGCCCATGCAGGAGAAAGGGCAATGCTCCCCAAACAACACCTAGTGCAAGCCTTTTCAGTATTGGGGATCCCTAAGGAAATCAAAACTGATCAGGGCGCAGCGCTTAAGTCCAAGGAGTTCCTGGAATTCGTCCAGCAGTGGGGAGTGGAACATAAAACTGGCACCTCCCACTCCCCCACAGGCCAAGGTGTAGTAGAGAGAGCCAATCAGACACTCAAGCAGGTTTTGGCTACACAGAGCAGTTCAACTGCGTGGATGTCTCCACAGCAGAAGCTCTGCAAAGCCATGTTTACTATCAGTTTCCTGAATTGTTCATTTGAGAAGATGAGTCCACCTGTGGTACATCACTTTAACAGTGGTAAACAGTTCAAGTTATCCCAACATCCTCCAGTTTTGATTAGGGACCCAGAAACCTGGGAAATCAAAGGTCCATATGAGCTCGTTACCTGGGGGCGTGGCTATGTGTGCATATCCACTCCCTCAGGCCCTCGGTGGATTCCCCAAAAGTGGGTGAAACCGTATGTCCCCAAACATCCTGCTCCAACTGAGGAGAACGAGGAGCAGGTGGCTGTGGCTTCAAAAAGAAGACGCTGCCGGAAAAAAGAAAAAGAAATCCTCATAGAGGGTGGCATTGCGGCAGATAGAGACTTTTAACAGGTTTTATAATGTTTGTCTTTCCTTTTAGAAAAAAGCTTCTCTTCTCTCAGTCCCCTGATGAACCCCATCCAAGCTGTCTTCCTGTTAACACTGAACAGTCTGGCAGCTGCATGGATCGTCCCTCAACCACGTCAGAACATCTGGGTCACCCTGGCACAAACGCTCCAACAAGAAAACATATGTCTGTCCACAGCAGCAACAGCAAACCCTATGTCCACCTGCCTGGTAGGAATCCCATTGAAGGCTGGAGAATATTCAGCCAGTTTTAAAACACACTTGTCCAATGAAATTCCTGAGTCACACACCATTTCATTACACAAAAATCATAGACAGTAAGCTGGGGTAAGTAAGAACCCCATAGAGGAGTTGCTGCCAAGTTTGCCCAAATCTACTCAGGAACCCCAAGAACTAGAGCTGTTAGGTTCCTACCCAGCACAATATTGCATTCACTTTAGGATCTTCCCCAAACCTTCTAGCATAAAGGAATTCCACAACATAATGCAATATCGTGGGGAATTCACTGCCAAAAGGTGGTGCAATACTATAAGCCATATTGCAACTGATACCCCAACTTATTCAAGCCCCAAAAGCCTCCCAAAGGGATTGTTCTTAATTTGTGGAGACCGGGCTTGGTCAGGGATTCCTTCTCGGCTCTTAGGAGGGCCATGCACCTTCGGTCGGTTGTCCCTGTTGGCACCCAACGAAACCTTAATAAACGATTGGACTCACAAAAACAAATCAGGTAATAAAATCCAAAAAAGAAGTGCAGACAATTTGGACCCAAACTGTGATTCTGAAATTTTCCATTGGGCCAAGTCCAAAAGAATTGCTGTGTCCCTGTTTCTTCTGTGGGTTGCAGCAACTAAAGCTCTAGGTGAATTGGGCCACCTAAAGTGTTGGGTAGTCAAACAAGCAAACTTAACATGCACCGCAATCAGCTCCCTCCTAGAAGACGAGGAAATTACCAGGCAGGCCACACTACAAAATCGTCCTGCTATAGAGTTTCTCTTGTTACTGCATGGACATGAGTGCCAGGAATTTGAAGGACTTTGCTGTATGGACCTGACCTCAAAAGCTCCTAACATCCATGCTGCCCTTTGAAACATGAACAACTTAATCGGACAAGTGAAGCAAGAATCTGAAGATTGGTTCAATGGACTGTTCAAAAGCTGGGGACTCACAGGGTGGTGGACATCTATAGTCAAAACAATTATGTTAATTTTTGCTATTCTTTTCCTTGTAATAACGGCATTCGGGACCCTACGTCACTTAGTTTTCAAGGCCATTAATGGTCTCATTCCCTCTACCTCAGTAGTCAATCACATAGAAATGAAAAACTTAGAGCAATCTAACCCTCCCACCAACTGCAAGTGGTGGGCAACATCATAATTTGAATGAAACTAATATCCTTCTTTCAACTTTGTTAAACAAAAAAACGGGGTGATGTTGCATTTCCTAGATACATTGTAAATGGTACATTCTGTGACCCCTGCTGTGCCCTGTATCTTGGTCCCTCTCCCCTCCTGGCCATACAGGGCTGGCTGGGATCCAATTTCTCCCCGCCCCCCTTTCCAGACCTTAGAAACGGTCGGTACCCCGTGGCCTCTGTCTCTTTTTCCCCTCTTTTCTCCCCCTCCCTCTTTCCCTCGCTACCCACGAGAAATAAACCCTGTAACTTCATTAGGGAAAAGAGCCTCCTTTGTTATCTTATTTACGTCCATTAGGCAAGGGCGCAGGGAAACTTCACCCTAACACCTAAGCTAGACCGGAAGAAAGGGAAAAACCCCATTTTAGGGCCAAGTAAAAGCTTCATGATGGAGTCGCCCATATTCCTTTGTCAGTTTTGCTAATTCAGTGGCAGAATATGGGATTTCTTTTGTAGAAATGTTTGGTACAAAATCATCAGGACCAAGATAAGTATATTGTGCTTTAACCATAGGTCTCAACTTCGGACAGCAGTGTTCCCCAAGATTTTTCATGATAGTTAACTCCTTTTGGGGATAAATTTGATTAATGTGAACAATCTCCTTCTCTTCTGTTTCTGCGTGTGTTTCATTCTGGTTTACTTTTTTGGTACTTTCTTCTCTTAGGGCAGCCTGTAGCAAATGATTTTCATCTCGCAACAAACGGTTCTCATTCCTTTCTTGATCTAATTGTTTTTGCAGAATTTGAACAAGATTTTGCAAAGAATCTATAATTGTACTTTCATCACTAACTCGCTTAGAGCGAGTTTCTATGGCTGCCGTAAGACATGCTCCCAAAACTGAGCAGAGTATGGTTTTATTTTTGCCCAGTTTGAACTTTGATTCATGTTGCAAAGAATATATTCTATCAATCACATTCTCCAGATTAAACCAATTACTGTTCGCCCATTCCTCCCCACCTTGGGACGGTCTGGTGCTACACTTAGCTAATAGAGCATAAAATGCAGCTTTATCTGTTACGGTGGAATTCTCAGTCATTTTGTGAAGGGATAAGTAAAAACCACAACAGGGAGGTCTATTGCTTAAGTTACCACACACAACGAAACAGCTTTCGCTGTGTGCCCCCCTTCGCGGGTGAGGAGACCAAACTACTTGGGAGGCACTCCTTAGTTACAAAACACCAGGTTGTCTCTTCACTACACCAAGTATCAAAAACATCATAAACAACAACAACAACAGTGACCCACCTTTTGCACCAGTAGATCTTTTGTGAAATTCTGTTGACAAAGCCCTGAAGCGAGTCTGGGGATGCTCCACACCAAGGTGTCTGCAGTCTGTGGGAAATCAGAAAAACCCCCCTTGCTTTCTAGACAGGCTCACCCATCCAAGGTGGCCAGCTAGGTGAGGCTGGAGTAAGACTTCCTTCCTCTGATACAGACTACACAGAACCTTGCATCCCTTCTGTCTGTCAGAATATCCTGCCCGTGATGCCAATTTAATGTCACGATTCGCTATTAATACAGAGCGGGAGTCATGATGGTTCTTTTGATCTTAAAAATGCAAACAGGCAAAGTGCAGGGGACAAAATCAGTTTATACAACAGCAGAAAATCAGTTTATTCAGCAACGGCAATGCATTTCATCATATGCCACCAACTCAGTTACTGTAAGGGGGAGAGGTATAGGAAAGAAAGTATAGGGAGAGGGGAAGGAAAGAAAGGGATGGGAAACTAGCTACCAACAGATGAGACGGGCGTCCTCACGGGTCATCCGATAGACGAGTCTTCGTCCGTGGGGAGATCTCAGGGGTCTTCTCCAGGGGGTAGACGGGTCTTCATCAGTGGAGAGATCTCAAAGGGTCTTTCTCAGAGAGTCTCTCTTTTATAGTCCTTCTCCAAAGCGAGTGGCCTCTGGCCAAGAGGTGGGAAGATTTATGGACCATTGTGTGGTGCTGCAGGAGACAGGTACGGTCAAGCACTCCTCAGTTGGTGGTACAACACAAACTCTGGTTGGTGCCATGACAGCACAGGCCAGTGAACACAATACAACAGCACACAGTCACGGGCATCCACCTTGGCCGGGCCAGGAAACCATTGTTCAGAGTCAGCCTGGGTGGGTGTCCTCGAGTCCTCCTTGCGACGGTCGGGAGGCAAAATCGAGGGGAACTTCGGACTGACCCTTACAGCCCCCGACGCGAAGACGCTGCTATTAGCACCGCATTGCAAGGGCACTTCTCGCTCCTTGACTACCTGCTCAGCGCACTCCGAATTCGCTGCTAGCTCCACGGTCCTTCTCAGCTGCAAGTAGCAGCAATTACAATACATAGAGCTTCGCATGGACCGAGGTCATGGAGGGACATATCGCACAGGAAAATGTGTCAGGACAGAGACGTGTTCTATATTGTCCCTTCTCGTATACAGTTTGTGCTTCTGCTGCTTCTGCTGTTAGGAAACACTCCTTGAAAGACGAGCAAGAGCGTCTTTCTGGGTGCATTGCACTGAGTGAGAGCTCGCTAGGGACTTTGCACTCAGAGCCAAGGCAACAGGGCGTGCTTGCCCGCAGAAATGAGGACAAGCTGTTGGGCAGAGCTGAAACTGAGCGCTGGAGTTCAGCTCTGTCCGGAAAGCAGAAGGCGAAGAACGAAGCCGCAGGGCAGCGGGCTTGCGAGCCCAGTGCAGCGAAGAGCACAGGAGCAGTCAAATAGCTCCTTCACAATCGCTTTCACTTCTCAGTGCTCTTGCTGCTTGGAAAAGTAGCACACAGCCGTTGCACGGCAGGGCAGAAGCTGCGGCAATGCCCTTCCTCACACCTTCGCAGTGGTGTACTCCATTGGTGGGGGTTGAAAGCTTCCCTTTTCTTTCTGCGGAATTTATCCCATTGTTATGCTAAGTGGCTATACCTTAAGGTAATGTTCTCTCTAAGGGAGGTGGGTGGAGGGAGGGGGGGCCGGAACAGGAAAAAGGAAAGGTGGGATGGTTTTCGGGAGTGGGCTGGAAAACCCTCTCGTTTGGCTCGTGGAGGGAGAGGACGCCCCGTGCTCGGATCTGGCATCTCCCCTGCCACCCCAGCACTGAGATCCACCCTCCCTGCCTTTGGACATCCCTCTGCTGCTTTCCCACCTCACCCTACTACCTCCGGACCCTCTGCCGAGCACCACGACCGACACCGTGTGGGGGGAGTCACTTTCCCCATCCCTCTCACCCCTGGGCCGCTGCTGCCGTCACTCCAACCCTCTTCAACTGCGCGGGACCTGCCCTGCCCCCACAGCATTGGTAACTGTGCACAGGGAGAAGGCCTACAGCCAAAAGGGACTGGAACTGAGTTATACTGTATTGTTCTGTTCTGTTCTTAATTTTTATAGCTGTTGTTGTTTTCTGCCTTGTTAGATATCAGTAAAGAACTGTTATTCTTATCCCCCATCTCCTGCCTGAAGGCCTCTGATTTGGACCTAAAATAATTAAAAGGGAGGGGGGTCACACTCTGCATCGCAGGAAAGGGGCTCTTGCCTTTCCTTAGACCATACCTGTCTTTCAAACCAAGACAGATTTTGGTGCCCGGAACATGAGGCTTTGCCTGAGGGCATTGAGAGAGGGATAGAAAGAGGATAACAGTTCTTGAATTACCCAAGCTTGTGGTAGGTGACACCATGCTGTCCAGCTTACCCTGGATTGGCGTCCATGTATTCACTGCTATATCTGTCCCATTTGCAAGGCCTTTTTTGAAACATGAGTCTCATAACCAAGGTTAATGTGGCTATTATCCGGTTCATTTTGTGGGTTGATCAGTTGAGGAATTCATGGATTTTTAATTTTCTCTGGAAGATGGCCATATGGATTCAGAGCTATCGCACTCTAAGTGTGTGTTTCTGGGGCTACTTCAAAAATGGTACTTACTATGAGGAAGTGGCAGCAGGTGAAATCTTCACCCAACCCATCACACGGTTTTTGAAGTTCACCTCACCAGTCTACAAGGGGTTCAGATCCCCATAAATGTTAATGAAAGCAAAGAATGAATCCGCAGGGCATCTGGCTTGCGAGTGCAGTTGAGTGAAGAGCACACGAGCAGCCAAAGAGCTCCTTCACAATCGCTTTCACTTCTCAGTGCTCTTGCTGCTTGGAAAAATAGCACACTGCCGTTGCACACCAGGGCAAGAGCTGGGTCAGTGCCCTTCCTCACACCTTCGCTGTGGTGTACTCCATGCAGCTAGAGCGAAGCAAGAAGGACGCCAGGAAGCAGAAGGTGTTCTTAAAGTAGCCCTCTGTCAGCAGCCCTGAAAGGGGGCATAACACACGGCGTCTCACTGCCCTCCATTCTATATACTTGCAGCTCCCTTTTCCTGCTTGCAAAACTTGCTACCAGGACTGAGGGGGCCAGATTGAAGAGGCAGTGCCTAGATTCACCTTCTACTTATTGCACGTAAGCCAGGTCCAGCTCCTCGCTGCACTCTGTATTTCCCTTCTCTGCGGCATTTAATGTGGTGCTCTCTGCAACTCGGCGCCTAGAAGTGACCGCCGATGCTTCCACAGCAGGCTGCAAGGGAACCAAGGAGCAGCACAACCATCACTGCTGAGTCTTTTTCTCGGCCCTAAAAATGGGGTCTTCACCTTTTCCTCCGGTCTAGCTCAGGTGTTAGGAAGAAGCCTCCTGGGCCCTTGCCTCATGGATCTAAATAAGATAATAAAAGAGGCTCTTTTCCCTGATGAAGTTGCAGGGTTTATTTCTCGTGGGTAGCAAGGAAAAAAGGGAGAAAGAGAGGGAGAAAGAGACAGAGCTCATGGGGTACAGATCTTTTCTAGGGTCTGAAAAGGGGGGTGGGGAGAAATTGGATCCCAGCCAGCCCTGTATGGCCAGGAGGGGAGAGGGACCAAGCTACAGGGCATAGCAGGGGTCACGGAATGTGCCGTTTACAATTCACCTAGGAAATGCAGTATCTCCCCGTTTTTTGTTTTACAAAGTTGAAGGAAGGATATTAGCTTCATTTTAATTATGACTTTGCCCAACAACCTGTGAATCCCCAGCCTTTGAAGAGTCCATTGAACTAATCTTCAGATTAGGGTAGCATGGATGTTAGCAGCTTTCGAGGTCAGGTCCATACAGCAAAGTCCTTCAAATTCCTGACCCTCATGTACGTGCAGTAGTAGGAGAAAATCTATGCCCGCACGATTCTGGAGTGTCTGTGCCAGGTTCATCTAGAGGTTTTGACGTGGATGAAGGACGATTCATGCAGCTGCTAAGCTGTTAGGTGTTAACAGGAAGACAACTTGAATGGGGTTCATCACAGGACCTAGAGAAGCGAAGCTTTTCTCTAAAAGGAAAGACAAACACTGTAAAACCTATTAAAAGTTTCTATCTGCCAGAATGTCATCCTCTATGAGGATTTCTTTTTCTTTTTTTCTGGCAGTGTCTTCTTTTTGAAGCCACAGCCACGTGATCCTCGTTCCCCACAGTTGGAACAGGATGTTTGGGGACATACGGTTTCACCCACTTTTGGGGAATCCACCGAGGGCCTGAGGGAGTGGATATGCACACATAGCCACGCCCCCAGGTAACGAGCTCATAGGGACCTTTAATTTCCCAGGTTTCTGGGTGCTTAATCAAGACTGAAGGATGTTGGGATAACTTGAACTGTTTACCACTGTTAAAGTGACGTGCCACAGGTGGACTCATCTTCTCAAATGAACAATTCAGGAAATTGATAGTAAACATGGCTTTGCAGAGCTTCTGCTGTGGAGACATCCACGCAGTTGAACTGTTCTGTGTAGCCAAAACCTGCTTGAGCATCTGATTGGCTCTCTCTACTACACCTTGGCCTGTGGGGGAGTGGGAGGTGCCAGTTTTATGTTCCACTCCCCACTGCTGGACGAATTCCAGGAACTCCTTGGACTTAAGCGCTGCGCCCTGATCAGTTTTGATTTCCTTAGGGATCCCCAATACTGAAAAGGCTTGCACTAGGTGTTGTTTGGGGAGCATTGCCCTTTCTCCTGCATGGGCAGAGGCATAGACTGCGCCTGAATACGTGTCAATGCTAACATGCACATATTTGAGGCGACCAAAACTAGGAATGTCTATGATGTCTGTCTGCCATACCTCACAACTGCCAAGACCTCGGGGGTTAACCCCCATGCCTATTGAGGGCATGGTGTGCAGCTGACAATTGGGACAGGTGGCCACAATGGCTCGAGACTGACTCCGTGTTAGCTGGAACTGACGCATTAGACCTGGTGTATTCTGGGGATGCTGCTGGTGGCTCAGCTTTGCCTGTTGGAAGATGTCAGGAAGGCGTGCTTTTTCTGCTGGGGTTGCAAGGGAGTCTGCCTGATGGTTCCCTTCTGCAATTTCACCTGGCAAATCTGTGTGTGACCTCACATGCATCACATAGAACGGGTGTTCTCTATGAGAAATCAAATAAATTAGTTTGGAAAGCAACCTGAAAAGCTGCTCATTCTCGATGTCTCTGAGCACTGCCTGCTCCGCCCTGGACACTACCCCCGCTACATAGGCTGAGTCTTTCACCAAGTTGATTGGCTCTGAGAACTCTTCAAAGGCTCTCACGGCTGCTGCCAGTTCAGCTATCTGGGGTGATCCTTCCACTAACTCAACATCAGCTTCCCAATGCTGAGTCTGAGGATCTCTCCAAGTCATCAACAACTTGTGGGTCGTCCCTGATGCATCCGTAAACACTGTGAGAGCTTTGAGTGGTCTCCGACCCTTCTTCAGTGGAGGAATGAGGTGGAATTCCTCATTAAACAGCTTGTGAGACGGGGCATAGACTGATATTTGTCCTCTGTAGGTGTCCAGGGCTAATTGGAGACTGGCATTGCTCTGGAGCAAGTGCTCAAACATCTCTATGGTCAATCTTTTAGGACCGTTCCTTCCCTCCTCAGACAGTTTAACAGGAAGGTGAATGCATGTGAAGTCACAACCAGCTAGTTCATACAGTCTCATCCTTGCTTTCCGAATCAGCTGAGCTATTAACTCTTGTGGCTTAGTGATAGTTTTGGATCTTTGGTGGGAGAGGAAGACCCACCCTATGATTAAAAGTGACTCTCTCTGCCCCTGGATCCATTGGAATATTAACCTGTGTAAGTGTGGCAGTTTTCCTAGGACAATGAATTTGACGGGCAGCTCGGGCTGATAACGGTGAGCTTGCCTCTGTCCTAAAGTCTTTTGCACCTTTTAGATTGCCGTCTTTGCCTCTGGGGTCAGTTCCCTGGGAGAAAGCAGGTCTCTCTCCCCCTTCAGTAAATTGAAGAGAGGTTCTAGGTCCTCATTAGTGAGGCCTAGCCAGGGCCTAACCCAATTCAATGACCCACACAGGGAATGGAGATCTGCTAAGGTTTTTGGATTACAATTAATTTCCAATTTCTGCGGAACAATGGTCCGTGCAGTAATTTCCAGGCCCAGGTACTTTCAAGGTGGCATCCTTTGGACTTTGTCCTCCTGCAATTGAAATCCAGCAGAGGTTAAAACTTTAACCACTAGGTCAAGTGTTTCTTGGATTAGAGAGTTATTGGGGGCACACACAAGCACATCATCCATGCAATGAAGGATGATGGCCTCCCCTCTCTGGGCACGCACCTGGGACAGCAATGAGGCCACATGCCACTGGCAGATGGAGGGACTACATTTTAATCCCTGGGGCAAAACCTTCCAGTGGTAGTGCTTCATTGGGGCTTCTTGATTGATGGTAGGAACCGAGAAGGCGGACCGTGGGGCATCCTCTGTGTGTAGGGGAATGTGGAAGAAACAGTCCTTGATGTCTAGAACAGCCAATTGCCAATCTTTAGGAAACATTGTTGGAGAAGGCATCCCAGGTTGGAGAGACCCCATGTCCTCAATTACTTTGTTTATTTCCCAGAGGTCGTGGAGCAGCCTCCGCTTGTCCTTCCCCAATGTCTTTATCACAAAAACCGGGAAATTCCACGCACTTGTGGTCTCCTCTATGGGGCCTTTAGCCAATTGCTCCTCCACAAGCTCCTCAAGAGCCCTGAGCTTCTCCTTACTCATCGGCCACTGTGCTACCCACTTTGGGGTATCATCTAGCCATTTCAACTTTTGGGTAGGGCGCTCTATAATGGCCGCCTCGAAAAATCCCGAGGAGTCTTAGGAATAAGGAATTTTACCCCACACTGGGACATGGTGTCTCTCCCCCATAGAGGGCATTTAAAGTCTGTAACAAATGGACGGATGCTAGCCAATTTTCCATCCGGCCCCTCAATTTCTAGGATGCTTTTTGATATTTTTGCCAATTTGACTCCTCCTACAGCCTGGATTCTGCCTGCCACAGGCTGAAGTTCCCAATGTGGCGGCCACATCCTTTCGGGGATGATAGTCACATCAGCACCTGTGTCCAGTACCCCCTCCACATGGAGGTGATCTTATCCACGGGTTAGGTTGCATGCCAGAGAAGGTTTGTCCTCACCCAGCACTTCTGTCCAGTAGACTTCAGGTGATTTTCCATCTACTGGGACCTCCCCTGGAACAAGAATGCCCTGGGCAAGGATTTATCCCTCAACCAGGTAATATGGTGGCAGAGGACATGGTGGCTTTCGGGGCAATGCCAATCCTTTTCCCCACATAGGTGTTCATATGTTATGTCATTATTTTCTGCATCTTTTACAGCATCTGAGCTTTTCAAAAGCTCTAGTAAAAGCACTTTCAAAGATCTTTTCCACAGGCTTTCCCATAGATCATATTCTGAAGGAGTTAACAGACATTGGAAAAGCTCTTTGATATCATATGGAACCAGTTCGTTTGAGTTAAAGGTGGCTCTCATCATGCCTTTAAAGATGTCACTATTTTCACCAAATTCTCTCTTTACTTTACAAATTTCCTTTTTTATCTTGATAGGACAAAGGTTGATAACTTCTTCTACCATTCCTCTTACCAAGATAAACTACAGAAGCAACTGATGGTATATACTCTTTTCCCTGGTGTTGACTTTCTGGGCTGTGCATCCCCCCCCACCTGGACCGGGGGGCTGCCCACCCCGCCCCCACCACGGGGACACGATCCGTTCCGCAGGGGCTGTGAGCTGATCCCTCCCCACCCCCACCGGCACTGAACTCAGCAGGGGCTCCACTGCCCTCCCCCACCCCGCAGCAGCTTGGAGGGAAGGAATGTGAAACCGGAGCGGGGGAGGGGTGGTGGGATCCAGGGTTGCAACACCTGTGGGCGGGGTCGCTGGGTGCCGTGCAGGGCGGGGTCTTGGAGGGGGGAGGGGGCAGTGGAGCCAAGGGCAGGGATGGATTATGGGAGGGGACAGGCTTAGGGGCAGGGACCAGAGGGTGAAGGGGGTTGCCACCATATGGGACCCCCCCCGCTATGGGCTGTATCGCATGGCCAGAGCTATCTGGGACCCCGACACCTTCAGGCGTAGCGTTCCCCAGAGGGGCAGGGAATAAGGAAGAAGGGCTGACAATTTTCGAAAAATTATCAGAACCGGGATACCGGGGAGGACCCAGGGACTCAGAGCAGCCACAGCAGTGCTGGGTGCCCTGCACCCCCCAGGGAGACCCGTGGGTCCCCTCCAGGTCCGGGTTATAGGATTTTGGGATAAGGGAAGGTGAGTCTGAACCGTTTTGCTGCTGCTCCCTGCTGTTTTCTGTCTGAATTAAGTTTCCGAATTTGTAAGAAAATCAGGAGGAATACAGAAGCTGTTTTATCTCCATTTTCCACTTTTAAAGTTAATAAATCCCCTATTTCATCCCAAAATAAAATCGAATTCATATTTTGCAATTCAAGGTCAGATTTTTCAACAGACAGCCAGCTGGCAAAACGGGCTAATTTTTTCTTAGATATTAAAACATTTCCTGAACTTAATATTTCCCTGAGTTGGTTTCTTATACTCTTTTGTAAGGCAGATTGCTGTAAGCCCATGATGTTTAGCAATTTTCCACTATATCTACCCGACTACAGTTAAAAACACAGGAAGAGAGTTAGTTGTTAAAACGTGCCAGGTACACTACGGTTTTCAGGCTTTATTGGATGCGGAGCCGATGTTAATTTTGCCGTTTCTGTCGGTAAAACCCACGTGGCACCCCCAGCGCTGTAGGGACTGAACCCGCCACAAAAACCGGAAAAAACCGCAAAAAACCGCAAAAAAAACCTCCGTGCCACCGCTTTGAAACCGATCAAATCTGCCTGCCTGCCGCTGCGCCTGGGTGACTGCGCCCAGCGCCCCCAGTCCGCGCACCACACAACTTTGCCGCGGGCACACTGAGCAGCGCGCATGCCTCGCACACGCCCGTGCCGTCTCTCTCCTCGAGAGCTGTGCCGTGCCAGCCAAATGCCACCGGTGAGAACCCCCCGCAGAGCTTCAGAAACCCACCCGCCGCGAAAGGAGGCTTCCACTCACCTATTTTTTTCTTGCAGGCAGAGGCGTCTAAGTAACTGTAGTGGGTCTACGTCCAGAACCGACCTGCCTGGGCTTCTGACAGGCTCCCGGTTTGTGCTTAATGGTCATCGAACTGCACAAAATGCAGGTTAAAGAAATTTAAGCTAGTCTATCATCTCCAAGGCTTCTTGAATCCCAAAAATAGGAGTCACAGCCGAATGTGGGGTGCTCTGTAGAGACCATTCAAGTTGGGCGCCAACTGAGGCTTTTTCTCAGCCCTAAAATGGGGTTCTTCGCCCTTCCTCTGGTCTAGCTCAGGTGTTAGGGTGATGGCTCCCGGGGCCCTTGCCTCATGGATGTAAATTAGATAACAAAAGAGGCTCTTTTCCCTGATGAAGTTACAGGGTTTATTTCTCATGGGTAGCGACGAAAAGAGAGAGCAAGAGAAAAAGAGACAGAGGACAGGGGGCACAGATCTTTTCTAGGGTCTGCAAAGGGTGGCGGGGAGAAATTGGATCCCAGCCAGCCCTGTATGGCCAGAAGGGGAGAGGGACCAAGCTACAGGGCATAGCAGGGGTCACGGAATGTACCATTTACAATTCATCTAGGAAATGCAACAGTCTTTCCTACCTGCTCGATCAGAGGCACATTAGAAGAGCAGTATGGACCTGAGGGGCAGATGCACATACCTTCACACACCTCGCAGTGCGACTGTGGTTAGAGCTGGAGGTTTGATACTCTTCCTAATAATTTGAGCCGTTAAAAGAAAGCCAGAGGTAACAGGCCAAGTGAAAATACAATGCCAGCTTGCGGAAAGAGAATGTTACCTATCTGAACACCTACATAAATTCCCCATCATTCTCTTTGTTTAGGAGACCAAGCCAATGCCCGTGTAAATGAAAACAAGTGTGAATATTGATTTTTCTTGAATCAAGACTCAGCTTTATGTCCAAGTCAAAGGCCAATAAACCAGAAAGGCTCCGCTGAGCACAGTGCACAACTAACATGGAAGACAGTAATTTGACCTCTTATGTAAGCAGTGTTTGCTGGGGTCTTCATGATGGAGAACAGGAATCAATAACACGCACTCAATATGAATGCAAAGAGCAGAGTCTTTATTTTTAACAAAGAGATTATTTTTTTACGTTTTCAGTGGTTACTTAGAGTTTGTTACAAAGAGTACGATTGGTTACACAAAAGACCTATTGTCTTGGGGTGACTGTATGATGCCTATATCCCCAAATCGTCTGTTCTGTTGGTGTTGAATATTAAATTCTGCAACTTTAAGACTGGTTCCAGGAGTGAAAGGGCAGAGGGGGGAAGAAGTGCAGACTTTGTTATCAGAGACTGCTCTGGCTCCTCCGCATTCCTGCTCTCAGACTGTGTTGTCTGCGGTGGACAGCGAGAGAGAGCTCTCCTTTCCTCTTGGTTAGTTTTTTGGCTAGCTGAGGCAGAGAAGCCCCCTGGATTGTTTTTTTGTTGTTTTTTTTTCTCCCATTTTTTTCTGTTTTCCTGGAACTGTTTGAACCTGCTTTGGACTGAAAACCCAGAAGAGCACCGGGAGCTCACACCTGTGTCCCACCGGGCCTGGCCTGGGCAGCCGCATTCCCCAGCACCAGAGGGACTGAGAGCAGACTGAGTGAGCCGGGCAGCCCACGGAAAGAACTCTTCTACATCTGCCATCTCCTCGGAACGGCGAGAGGTTTTGCTGTTTGATATTGTTCATTGTTGCCCTGGGAGGTGTGTTGCCTGTTGAATAAACAGTTCTTTTTTTTCCACTTCTCTCCAATTTTTTTTTCCTTTTCCTTTTTCCCGAGGGACCTCATTCAGAGGTTTCCTCCCAAATTTGCCCTAAACCAGGACAAATACTTTTGGCGCCCAAACGCGGGGCTCGAGAAAGTGGAAAAAAACCTGTTCTGATTGCATTTTGATTATATCTACTCTGTACTGGGGTAAAGCAGTCAGTAACCATGTTGTTTGAAGTCATAATGTCTGCTGTGTCTGTCGGGGTAGAGGCCTTTATGGGTCTCGGGTCCCTAGGCTTTTTTGAGGTTTTAATACCTTTCTGGTCTCTAGGCTTATTTTCTTATCCAGAGATAGCTCCAGTAGTGTCCCTAACTTGCAGTTTTTTCAGTAGAGGAGCACAAATTAGAATAGCTATTGTGCTGGGCTCAGTGATAATGATTTATAGAAAGTTCATAAATCTACTTGAGTTTGTTCTAGGTATCTATGGTTTATGGTTTCTTTGTCCTACCCTGCATCCCAGTTCTAATAGCATGTGTTGGGGGTTCATTAGTAATTGCACCCAGTTTGTTAGAGGAGGAGCAGGGGATGAGGCTTTTCAGCCTTTGCTTTCTTTTTTCTCCCTTGAATCTGTTAAGTCAATTTTTGAGGATGTTCAGTTTCCCCTGAATGTCAAGGAAACTGCAGTCCTGGTATTTAATCTAGTAAGCTTCCTCTACACAGTCTGCAGCCTCTCTAGAGTGAGGGCTGAGGTGTCCAGAGGAGCTGATGGGACCCCTGACCCAGGAGTACGCCCAGGTGTGGAAAATTCTGAGTGGTGTGGGGAATGGGAGAGAATGGGCAGAACCCTGAAGAAATTTTCTGATCCCCCAGCCTGGGAATTTTCACATGAACAAATTCAGAACCCAGAAGAGGTGGGGAAATACCTGGAAGAGAAGTGTCATGATGATTCTAATGAGAAAAGGATCATTGCAATAAGCTGGGCCCTAGCATATGCTTATCGCACACTGCTAGATACTGTAGGGCAGCAGAGAGAGGCAGGGAGGCAGGGAGATAAACCAGCCAATACCCCAGTCACTCCGGTTGTAGCTAAACCAGATAGTAAACCTAAGCCACTGGCAGTTGCTGCAGGAAGAAAACACACCAGCAAAACTGATCGGCCAGTGGACGATGATGATGAGGGGGAAGGACCCTCAAGGCAGGCTTCCGATACAAAATCAGAAGTCAGGACAACTGGCACAGGATCAGAAGCCAATATTGAGTCCCTATCTCTGAAAGACCTTCGTGGCCTGAGAAAGGATTACACCCGACGACCTGATGAATCTATAATTAGTTGGCTGGTCCGTCTCTGGGATGCTGCAGGCGAGGCTACAATTCTGGATGGCACTGAAGCCAGGCATTTGGGATCTGTGTCACATGATCCAGCTATTGACCAAGGAATGATGAGGGGGGCTAATCCTCAGAGTCTCTGGGCACGGGTCCTGGAAAGTGTGGCACAAAGATACCTGTGTGCAGACGATCTCTATATGCAGCAAACCCAATGGAAGACCATAGAACAAGGGATTCAACGCTTGAGAGAAATGGCAGTGGCAGAGATTGTCTTTTCAGATGACCTAACAACTAGGAATACAGACTTGGTACCATGTACACCTGTGATGTGGCGAAAACTTGTACGACTTGGGCCACAAGAATACTCTTCTGCTTTAGCAATAATGAAGGGGGATGACAGGGAGGAGACTGTGCTTGATATGGCGAAGAAGCTACGAGCATATGCAGATGCTGTGCATGGCCCAACAGATGCCAGAATTGCAGCTGTGGAAACACATCTGCAGAAATTAGAAGATAGGATGGAGGAGAATCATAAGAGACTCAGGGAGGAGATTAAAGAGGACATTCTCCAAATCTCGGCTATACGGATCAAAGGTTCTGGCCCCAAACGTAAACGCTCCCCAGATGGGGAGAGAAGACCCTTCTCACGAGCTGAATTGTGGTCTTTCCTGCGTGATTCTGGAGAAAACATGAAGAAGTGAGATGGAAAATCTACTACTGCTCTGGTAAAATGGGTGCTTGAATTGCAGGACAGCGAGATGCAGAGAGGGAGTTCCACTAAAAGGGAAGCAGCTCCAGTTGCGCGTAGCCAAACTGCCAAGTACGATGATGATGATGATGATGATGATGATGATGATGATGATGATATGTCCGATCCCCTTGAAGGAACCTCCAAGACATATGCTCAAGGAAAGAAGAATAACCAGGCTTAGAAGGGCCCTGCCTCTAGCCAGGTAGAGGCTAGGGAGAACCGTGTTTTTTGGACTGTGTGGATTCGTTGGCCTGGCACATCTGAAACACAAAAATATAAGGCCTTGGTTGACTCCGGTTCGCAGTGCACACTAATCCCATCAAGACATGTGGGGGCAGAATCTGTTTCTATTGCTGGTATAACAGGGGGATCACAGGATTTTACTTTGGTGGAAGCAGAGGTGAGCCTGACTAGAAATGAATGGAAGAAACACCCTATTGTGACTGGCCCAGGGGCCCCACGCATTTTGGGCATAGACTTCCTCCAAAATGGGTATTTCAAAGATCCAAAGGGACTCAGGTGGGCTTTTGGAATAGTTGCTGTGGCGGCAGAGGGCATTAAGCAGTTCAACACCTTGCCAGGACTATCCGAAAACCCATCTGCAGTAGGACTCCTGAAGGTGAAGGAGCAACAAGTGCCAATTGCCACCTCAACAGTGCACCGCCGGCAGTACCGGACTAATCGAGATGCCGTGGTCCCCGTCCACAAAATGATCCGTGAGCTGGAGAGCCAAGGGGTGGTCAGCAAAACCCACTCACCCTTCAACAGCCCCATCTGGCCTGTGCGTAAATCTGAAGGAGAATGGAGATTGACCGTAGACTATTGTGCATTAAATGAGGTGACTCCACCGCTGAGCGCTGCTGTGCCAGATATGCTGGAACTCCAGTACGAGCTGGATTCCAAGGCAGCAAAGTGGTACGCCACCATTGACATCGCCAATGCATTTTTCTCCATTCCTCTGGCAGCAGAGCGCAGGCCTCAGTTTGCATTCAACTGGAGGGGTGTGCAATACACGGTGAACCGACTGCCCCAGGGGTGGAAACACAGCCCCACCATTTGCCATGGGCTGATCCAGGCTGCATTAGAAAAGGGTGATGCTCCAGAACATCTGCAGTACATCGATGATATCATCGTGTGGGGGAACACAGCATCAGAAGTATTTGAGAAAGGAAAGAAAATCATCCAGATTCTCCTGAAAGCTGGTTTTGCCATCAAGAAAAGCAAAGTCAAAGGACCTGCCCGAGAGATCCAGTTCCTGGGAGTGAAGTGGCAAGATGGACGGCGCCAGATTCCCAGTGAGGTCATCAATAAGATCACTGCAATGTCTCCACCAACCAGCAAGAAGGAAACACAAGCTTTCCTAGGTGCCATAGGTTTTTGGAGAATGCACATTCCTGAGTACAGCCAGATTGTGAGCCCCCTTTACCTCGTTACCCGCAAGAAGAACGATTTCCACTGGGGCCCTGAGCAGTAGCAAGCCTTTGCCCAGATCAAGCAGGAGATCGCTCATGCAATAGCCCTTGGCCCAGTCAGGACGGGACCAGATGTGAAGAACGTGCTCTACTCTGCAGCCGGGAACCATGGTCTGTCCTGGAGCCTGTGGCAGAAGGTTCCTGGTGAGACGCGAGGCCGACCACTGGGATTCTGGAGTCGAAGCTACAGAGGGTCCGAGGCCAACTACACTCCAACAGAGAAGGAGATCTTGGCCGCCTATGAAGGGGTCCAAGCAGCCTCAGAGGTGGTTGGCACAGAAACACAACTCCTTCTGGCACCCCGACTGCCAGTGCTGGGCTGGATGTTCAAAGCAAAGGTTCCTCCTACCCACCATGCCACTGACGCCACATGGAGTAAATGGATTGCCCTCATCACACAACGCGCCCGTATTGGAAACCCGAATCGCCCTGGGATTTTGGAGATAATTACCAACTGGCCAGAAGGTGATAACTTCGGTCTTGCCGACGAAGAAGAACAGGAACAAGTGACCCGGGCTGAAGAAGCCCCACCGTATAACCAACTGCCAGCAGATGAAACATGCTATGCTCTTTTCACTGATGGTTCCTGCCGTATCGTGGGGATGAACCGGAAGTGGAAAGCAGCCGTATGGAGCCCCACACGACAGGTTGCACAAGCTACCGAAGGAGAAGGTGGATCAAGTCAACTTGCTGAAGTCAAAGCTGTTCAGCTGTCGTTGGACATTGCTGAAAGAGAGAAGTGGCCAAAGCTCTACCTTTACACTGATTCATGGATGGTAGCCAATGCTTTGTGGGGTTGGCTGGAAAGGTGGAAAAAGGCTAACTGGCAACGTAGGGGAAAATCAATTTGGGCTGCTGACGAGTGGAAAGACATTGCCACTCGGGTAGAAAGGCTACCTGTGAAAGTCCGTCATGTAGATGCCCATGTCCCCAAAAGTAGAGCTAATGAGGAGCATCCATACAAAAACCAGGTAGATCAGGCGGCACAGATAGAGGTGTCAAAGATAGACCTAGACTGGCAGCACAAGGGAGAGTTGTTCCTGGCTCGATGGGCCCATGATGCCTCAGGCCACGAGGGTAGAGATGCTACCTATAAGTGGGCACGAGACCGAGGGGTGGATCTAACCATAGACAGTATTTCTCAAGTTATCCATGACTGTGAGACGTGTGCTGCCATCAAGCAGGCCAAGCGGGTGAAGCCCCTCTGGTATGGGGGGCGGTGGTCCAAATATAAGTATGGAGAGGCCTGGCAGATTGACTAAATCACACTGCCCCAGACAAGCCAAGGTAAGCGCTATGTACTGACCATGGTGGAAGCCACCACTGGATGGTTAGAGACCTACCCTGTGCCTCATGCCACTGCTCGGAACACCATCTTGGGCCTTGAGAAACAAGTTTTGTGGAGGCATGGTACCCCTGAGAGAATTGAGTCAGATAATGGGACTCATTTCAAGAATAACCTTATCAACACCTGGGCCAAAGAACATGGTATTGAGTGGGTGTACCATATCCCCTACCATGCACCAGCTGCAGGGAAGGTGGAGAGGTACAATGGACTGTTAAAAAACACTTTGAAAGCATTGGGTGCGGGATCTTTTAAGAATTGGGAGCAGCATTTAGCAAAGGCCACTTGGTTAGTTAACACCCGAGGTTCCACAAATCTAGCAGGCCCTGCCCAGTCTGAGTCCTTGCATACAGTAGATGAAGTCCCAGTGGTGCATGCCAGGGGTTTGTTAGGGAAGAGAGTTTGGATCAATTCTGCCTCAAATACAGACAAACCCATTCATGGGATTGTTTTTGCTCAAGGACCAGGTTGCACATGGTGGATAATTCAGAAGGATGGGACAACACGATGTGTACCTCAGGGAGATCTAATTGTTGGGTGAGAACCATATGTAAATATTACTATTGAATATCACTGTTATTGTCTGTCTATAGCTGTACCTTGCATATATATATGTGTGTATGATAATGATGTATGTGTTTATAGAATTAGTGTGTGTATCAGATATGGTAGTAAGCTGACGATATGGGGATAGGGGGTGGAATGTCTTGGGGTGACTGTATGATGCCTATATCCCCAAATCGTCTGTTCTCTTGGTGTTGAATATTAAAATCTTCAACTTTAAGACTGGTTCCAGGAGTGAAAGGGCAGAGGGGGGAAGAAGAAGTGCAGAGTTTGTTATCAGAGACTGCACTGGCTCCCCCGCATTCCTGCTCTCAGACTGTGTTGTCTGTGGTGGACAGCGAGAGAGAGCTCTCCTTTGCTCTTGGTTAGTTTTTTGGCTAGCTGAGGCAGAGAAGCCCCCTGGATTGTTTTTTTGTTGGTTTTCTTTTTTTTTTCCCATTTTTTTTCTGTTTTCCTGGAACTGTTTGAACCTGCTTTGGACTGAATCAATAATAAGGTAATCAATAGCTGCTCTGTTTTGAAGAATAGCTTGTCGGAGACTACTCATATCTTGAGCCATTTGGGACAGAACTTGTGTAGTGACATTGGCCTGTTTAGCTGTCCAGCACGCTAGGTGTTGGATCTCAGCGCTTGTGATGTTCCCACTGGGGGTAGTAACGCTGCAAAAAATTGAGCGGTTCTACTCCATAGTTCCACTTCATCATCGCATTTATCATCTAATTCCGAGACTTGTCGTTTTTCCCTTCGATTTTTGGAAATGTTCCAGGCAATCAAATGATTATAAGAGGGTAGCATTAAAGATAACTTGCCAAGGTAACAAGGACCCCCATAAGCATGATGAGGTATTCCTTGCCAGGCTCTATCTCCACAGATTAAATATAGGCCTTGAGGTAGGGAAAGGGGCTTAGAAATGTCCAAGTGAATATGACCTGAACCCCACCCATAGGGGGATGATCCACAATGTTCACTACTATTGTAAAACTTACGAGGGGTTAGCCAGACTTGTTTTTTAGATTCGTTAATGTTCCAACTAGTCTGCCCAAAATACACACATCCGGAGTGATTTGCTTTTCGGCTGTCTAGTAAATTTAACTCTTGAGGATCCCATGGCAGGGTTGTATTTAGAGATTTGATTATTTTTGCCAGGCAGTGACTGTTGTTTTTTACTTCTGAGCAATTAATAGGGGGGGCTATAGTAATTTCTTGTGGTTGTACCGGTGTCCCAATGAGGCAAGTTTTAAATGGGTCAGTGGCTGCACTAAGATGTAAACAAAAATTTGTGTTACCAGTTTTGTTGGCCCAAGCGATCCAGAAGTTCTCTTGAGGGAGGGTGATTGATTGCGAAAAGCACTGGGTAAGAGTCAAACATAGTGTTAGTAGCTTAATTAGCATCATTATTGCTATGGATTTTGCAGGCAACAGTATATTGGCTAGATATAATAATAGTACACCAAGCAGTCTCAACTAGCTTTGTATAATTTAAAATATACCACGCATGCAATGCTAAATTCCTTTCTTCTATTGATTCAAATAAGCTTATAGCTTCACTAACAGTTAAATCAGGCAGTTTTAACCACTTTCTAAGTGATTCTAAAGGTCTTACTGATTGGCGTTCCTGACATTCATTACATCCATAAAAGCAAGTATAAATATCACTGGAGTTATACTCCCTTTTACAATTTCCACATAAGAAAGTTCCTAATTTCCATACTACACAACCGCAACGAGGAAATAATACTTCTTGTATTCTAGACCTAAGATATTTCTGTACTAGTCTATGCAAATCAATCACATCTGGAAAGTCTGGGATATTAGGGTGTGTTCTTATTGGTTCCTTGAGAATAATGATTAGGATCGGGATAAGATCTTGCACTCTATTCGTCCACCGTTGAATTTGGCTCCGTGTCTTCTCCAGTTTCCTCAATCTTTGATATCCAAGGCTTGACCCACTTGGCTGGGATCCAATTAGGTTTAGCACCTGTTAATACACAAGCATAACCCTGTCCCCATGTCAATAATTGGTGGGGACCAGTCCATTGTTGTGATTGGAGTTCCCATACAGATACATGTATCTTATGAACAAAGATTCATCCTTGCAAAAATGCAGTGTAATGAGCAACATTTGGGTTTTTAGCTCAGGGCGTTCCATCCACATTTTCCAATTGTGGACATACAATGTTTTTACTACGATTTCTTGTGGAGAGAGGGTGACATTCCCCTCCCTTTGTAAAGCAGAGAAAAGGCGTTTAAGGTCTTGATGTTTGCGTTCTACAATAGCTTGCCCAGTACTATTGTGAGGTACTCCTGTGACATGGGTAATGTTCCATCTACGTAGGAACTCACATGAAGTAGAACTAACATAATTAGGACCGTTATCTGTTTTTATTTGTTGTAGGACACCAAGCACTGCAAAAGCTTCTAACCAGTGTCTGCAGGTTGCCTTACTTTTGGCATTTATCATAGGCGTTGCCCATACTAGTCTGCTACAGGTATCAACAGTGACATGTACATGTTTAGAGCGTCCAAATGATGGCACGATTGTGACATCTGATTGAAACAATGTTCTAGGGTGGAGACCACGAGGGTTCACTCCTTGTAACTGGATTGGGGGTAGTTTTGCACAATCAGGACAACATGCTATGATACCTCGTGCCTCTCGTTTTGTTAGATGGAATTCCTTCTGTAGGCTTAATGCTGACTGGTGAAAAAAGGCATGAGAGGCAACGGCAAGGTCAAAATTACTGAGTCCAATGGCTGGTGAGGATACGATTTGGTCAATTTTGGCGTTTCCTTCTGATAAAAACCCTGGTAGATTGAGATGGCTGCGGATATGTGTTGAGAAAAAGGCATGGTGCCTGATATTAATTACATTTACTAGAAGAACGAGTTCATGATAAAATAAGGAGTTTGAGATTCGACCTATTAATGCGTCCTCAATTCTTTCCAAGATAGAGGCAACATACAAGGAAAGGCTAAGGAGATTAATTTCTTGAAAGTCAAAGTGTTGAATAGCTAAGGTTACAGCCTTGAGTTCAAGTAATTGCACTGATCCTTCCAGATGTTGGTAAACTACGACATCCCAGTTGCCATTTTTCCATATTGCATGTCCGAACCTTTTGGTCCTTCCACTGGCATCAGTAAAAACAGTGATCGCATTGGGAATTGGCTTAGAGTTTTGCAATGTTTGACCTTTTAGTGGGAGGTTAGTGGAAAACAAGGCATGTGACGGATAATGATTATCAAGTTCTAAGCCAATAGTGGCTGTAGTGAATGTATACGATACTGATTGCCGTTCAGTGCAAAGAGACAAATTATTTATGGGCACATAAAGAGAAGATGCATCAACTCCAAAAACAGTAAGCACTCGTTGGCGTGCTTTCAGAATTAAGGATCCTAAATGATCAATACATCTTGTAACAGAGGAAGTGGGGCTACATGCTAAAAACACCCATTCCAATAAGAAGAAAGTCTTGAATGATTCCTGCCCAATTATAGCAATTTGTTCAGCAGGGTAGTTAATGATATAAAGGTTTATTGGTATGGTAGGATCAAACCTAAAAGCAGTTGTACAATGCAACTTTTAGCAATTATTTCCAGTGCTTGTTTCCCTTCTTGGGTTAATTCCCTTTTATCATTAATGTCCTTTGAACCTTGTAACAATTTTCTTAAAGGATCTAAGTCTTGATTTGAAATATCTGCCCATGCACGTATGCTTTGAATGTCTCCTAGAAGCTTTTGCACATCATTGACTGTTTCAATATTTGCATGTAAAGTTACCTTTTGAGGCACAAAGCGAGCTTGTGTTATTTTAAAGCCCAAGTAAGACCAAGGGTCGGAGAATTGCACCTTTTTTTCTGCCACTTTCAATCCCCACTTTTCTAATTCTAGCAATAATTCCTTTTGTTTTAAGTGGGGTAATGGAAATTCACTTGCGACTAAAATGTCATCCATATAATGATATGTTAGAAAATTTGGATTATTAAGTCTCCATTGATGTAAGGCTTGGTCTACAAACCATTGACAAATTGTAGGACTATTTTTCATACCTTGAGGGAGTACCACCCACTCATATCTTTTCATAGGTGCACTGTGATTAATGGAGGGCACACTAAATGCAAATCGTTTGGTATCTTCAGGGTGCAACGGAATGCTAAAAAAGCAATCTTTGATATCAATAATAAACAGGTGATAGTTTTTTGGTAAACCAGCTGGCGATGGCAAACCTGGTTGCAGAATTCCTAAAGAGTGCATTTGATTATTGACTGCCCTTAAGTCATGTAAAAATCTCCATTTTCCCGACTTTTTTTTGTATAACAAAAACGGGGGTATTCCAGGGACTCATAGAAGGTTGTAAATGACCAAAGGCTAATTGTTCTTGTACTAATGAATGGAGATGCTCTAATTTATCTTTAGTGATAGGCCACTGAGCCACCCATACTGGTTGGTCAGATTTCCATGTTAGTTGTATAGTGGGTCGAGCACCTATCGGCGCAGTGGCCTCCCCTGAAAATGTTGGTTGGTTAAAATGACATTCCATTGACTAAGCGTGTCTCTACCAAGGATCCAAAGAGGAGTGTCTAGTACATAAGGTTTTACTACAGCCTTGTTTCCCTCTTTATCAGTAATTTCTACGAATTCCTGACTTTGTAAAGTACGGGTGGTTCCAGCAACTCCTAAGATTTGCTCATTTAAGAGTGTAGTGGGCCGCTGCTGAGGCCAAGCAGTTAGTGGTATTATGGTGACATCTGACCCAGTGTCTAGCATCATTGAATGTTCAAGCATTTCGGAATCATCGATATTATCAGAATACAATTTTACCGTTACTTGCCGGGTCGGTCTATCACTAGTCATGACTTGAGCAAAGGCAATTAAGGGTCCGGTACTACCAAAACCACCAGATCTTTGTGAATTAGTAGCTGTTGGAACCTGGGGAAGAAAAGGAACAAGTTGAGCAATTAACACTACCTTGTGGAATGAACATTGGTGGAGAAAAGACTTTCACTACTATTCTGATAACACCACTATAATCAGCATCAATTACACCAGGTAAAACGAAAATGCTGTCTAAAGTGGCCGACGATCTCCCTAGCAATTATGCGGCCATACCGCCACCTAGTGGACCTTTGGTAGTACTATCGATGACGGTAACAGAATCATCAAAAATAGTCACGGAGTCTCTAGTTACCAAATCGACTCCAGCGCTCCTTTTTGTGGTGGGGAGCATGTTGTAGAGACAGCCATGGCTACTGAAGGGTTCTTTTTGTTCTCCGCGCCCCCCCTTGCAGCTCATCTCGTTTCCCGCCAACGGTGTCCCATCCTTTTTAAATTTGGATCGGCATTCATTTGCCTTGTGGCCAAACTTTTCGCATCGGCGGCAAGTGCCGACAAATGATGTAGATGTGGGGTTCGTATTGTTATTTTGTTGTTGTTTTGCCAAACGTGAAGGACAATGCTTTCTAATATGTCCGGTATGATGGCAATTTTAGCGTGTATTGGGAGGGCCTTTGTCCCCGTTCCCTTGCTTGTGTGCTTGAGTAATGGCTGCAGCTAAAGCAGCAGCATGAATTCGAGCTTTGTCCTTTTCAATTTCTAAAGGGGCTCGTGAACATTGTTCAATCATTTGTATTATTGTTATATGAGCTGGTAATGCTGCTAATAATCGCTTGCAGGTGGCATTTGCATTTTGCATAGCTATTTCTTTTACTAAAGTATCTTTCATATCAGGAGGGACATCTGGTGCTACCTCTACTCCTTCTTTAATCCTGTCCACAAAAGACAAAAAGGATTCATCTTCCTTTTGCTGAATATGTAAATAAGGTTGTCGAGGCTTACCTACTTGGGGCAAGTTCTTAAAAGCTTCTAAAGCAGCAGACTTGCTTTGAGCTAAAATGCGAGCCCCTAACATTGCCTGTCTTTGTGGATCGATGAATTGACCATTTCCCATAAGCACATCTAGCGTGGCAAAGCGTAGAGGATCACCTTGCGGCAAATTGACATTATCTAATTGTTTAAGCTCCAATCTTTGTTGCCACTTTGCTAAAAATAACAGACAACTAGTAGGTCCTAGTCCTAAGTTCAAACATAGCCTTAAGGTCGGCAGGGACGAGTTCTTGATATTTTAGCAATGCTTCTACTTGTCGCCTTACCAAGCGATTATCAACACCGTAGTCCATTACAGATTTTTGAACCCTTGCTATCATTTGCCAGTCTAAGGGCTGCCAAGCATTATTACCACCAGTTCCTCGCACCACCGGAGCTGAGACAAACTGAAAATCTCCCGTCAACTCAGCATTTGTTACCACTCCTTTCCACCTCTTCTTCATGTCAAAAGAAGGGTCTTTGGGGATGGAAGTTTTGTCAGGACCTTTCCCTGAGCCTCCCGAGCCTCCCAAGCCTCTTGAGCCTCCTGAGCCTCCCTCCCCTCCTTTGTTCCACCAACGCTGAAAAGAGTCATTAAAGGTAGTTAACAATCCCGTCCCTTCCTTTTCTGTAGAATGAGAAACATTTGTGTTTTCAATTTCAGAAAGCATTATTGGGGGTAAACCTTTAGATGTTAGAAATTGATTTGCAGTAGGCATATCCCACTCCCCCGCCTTAACCAAATTGATAATGTTCTGTCGGCGTTGAGATGTAGAAGTATTCGGTGCAGAAAAAGAATTTTCCTCTAAAGTTTTGAGGCCGGAGAGAATGGCGTTATGGGCCTTTTTATATGCTTCCCGAATAGTTTTACTTTTGGAACCCTTATCAAGCCACTTCATTTCACCTAACAGTTCAAGCATGGTTTCGGTCTGCTTTTGCAGTGTGGACTGTAAATCGTCCGTGTCCATTTCTGTTTCTTCGGGAAGAGGCACACTCGCTGCGTCGAAAGTGGGAGGTGAGGGCAGATGTAACACGGGGTCAGTATTAGTGGGATTAGCGGGCGCTACGCTCATTGTTACTGGGGGTGCCATAGGTACCGAGGGCACAGAGGGTGCCGTAGGTGCCGGGGGTGCAAAGGAAGGCACATTATGAACATCGGTAGGGTCCCAGGGTGGTATTAAATCATCATAGGGGCCACGGGCCGCAGGGGCTGACACGTACGCGGGTGGGACAGTAGCAGACTCTTGGGTGAGTTTACCAGCTACGGCAGTGACCATGGTCTGTGCTGCGAGTTCCAGCTCAATTTCAACACCCATTTGTTCAATTAACATGCGCAGCTGCCGGTAGGTAGGAGCTAAGGATTTTACCTCCTTATTCCCAGTTTATATAGCTTCCCACAAATATGCCCCAACTTCTTGCCAAGTAATCTCTTTAAAAACATCGGTAGAGTCTTTTAAAAAACCACGATGTTTAGCCCAATACAGTAAATTCATGAGCGAAGACCGATCAACAGTCTCTCCTTTCTTTTGGGCAAGTCTCATTAAGGCATCACCAGTAGCCTTCTTGATAGCTGATACCGTGTTTCCCATCCAGCAAATTTTTTACAGCCATCTAAGGCTCCGACTCACCGGTCGACAGTGGCCACTCACGCCTCTCTCGGACGCCCGGTCGCAACCGCTGCGGGAAGTCAACGTTCTCCTAGGCGGCAGGCACAGAGACCCTCCACATAAAAGTCCGTCTGTTAAGCAGTCTGGCCCCTTCAGATCATCACGTCGGGGTCACCAAGATGCTAGGGTTTTCATGCTGGAGAACAGGAATCAATAACACGCACTCAATATGAATGCAAAGAGCCGAGTCTTTATTTTTAACAAAGAGATGATTTTTATACGTTTTCAATGATTACTTAGAGTTTGTTACAAAGAATACGATTGGTTACACAAAAGACATATATATGTTAACAGTAATTCTATTGGTTCATCTAAGATCTATCTTTCTACAGTCTAGTTATTGTGTAAGATACTCTTTGAATTGGACACGGTATGTCAAGTAAACAGGATCTTGCTTCCCCAGATGTCTTTTCCTTTGTTCTTGCTTATCTCAACGTTAAAATTTATGATTTTGTTTTTCTCCTATAGTCACGCCAAGGACACGGTAACCTTGAACAGACCTTTAACATAACTAAGGTAGTTTTCTATAGACAGGCTGCAGAGCCAGAGCTCCTACTAGGCCGCCAACAGTGTTGCAATGGTTCCCCATCCAAAAGGAAGGATGTCAAATGCTTCTTTGGAAATATTTTAACTTCTGTGCATTTCTTTCTTTGTAATGAACTAATCTGTGACAAGCCAGGAAATGATTGTGTTCAGTAGAAACAGATCAATGGCAACATTTAGCCTAAAGGTTTTATGAGCTTGATCAGGAAGTTCGATTTAGATTTAAAGGCACTGTAGTCATTTTTAATTTTATTTCTCTCCGTACTTGAGTCTCTTAAACAGGGACCTTCAATTGGACAGGAACGGGATGCTGAAGCAAATTGTAATGGATGATGTAATGGCTTACCCAGAAGCATTTTGTGGGAATTGATTTCTTCTAGATGTCCATCAGCCAGCATTTGAGTGTGAAGGAAATCTTCAAACAGGTAAAAAAAAAAATTCCCATTGGTTTAAAACCTGACTGCTATATGAATTTTTCACTTTTGAGAAAATTTTCATGACCTTTAAATTTCAGACTATATCAAGTATTGCTTCAGCCATTGAGAAAAGTGCTTTTTACAGAGATAGGAGAGGGATACCATAACATTTCTCAGAGCCACACTTTGAACTCGGTCCTTGTTACAAATGGCACTTGAGCAAATTCATTTGCCTTTGGAACAGAAAACGGCAAGGTAACAGGCTTATCATTACGGATTTGAGTGTTCCAGGTTCTTTAGATAGTAAGTGATCTATTAAAGATGACCTCTTACTGAAATAGATCCCTTTTGAAAAGGGATACGTATTTCTTAGAAGAAAGCAAATCCCTGTGTTAAAACGGTGTGGTGGGTGTTTTTTGTTGTTGTTTTGCTTTTAGAACTTGCAAGGCACAATCGACTTCATAGTTCGAGATCCAAATAAGACCACGACATTCCAAACAGGTGTTTCTTTTTGGTTGTTTTTCAATCGGAAAGAAGTAGCTGAGGTTTCAGAAGTGGAACATACGGTGGAACGGTAAGCTGAGAGCATTGTGCAAGGAGAGGAAAGAGGAGAAAATGGTAAGAGTTTCCGGAGTCGGAAGGGACACCTAGGGATCGTCAAAGTCCAACTCCTGGCCCTGCACAGACACTCCAACAGTCCCACCCTCTGCATCCCTGAGAGCATTGGCCAAACACTCCTGGATCTCTGGCAGCCTTGGGGCTGTGTCCATTGCCTGGAGAACCTATTCAGTGCCTGACCAGCCTCTAAGGAAAAAAACCTTTCCCTGATAGCCAGCCTAATCGTCCCCTGACACAGCTCCTGGCATTCCCTTGGCTCCTGTCCCTGGTCGCAGAGAGCAGAGAGCAAAGCTGTCCCTGTGCTGCCCTTGAGATGAGCTGAGAAGTCCCAAGTGAGGTGTGATCTCAGTGTCCTCTCTGCAGCTGAACCAAATGCCCTCAGCCACTCTTTGTATGGCTTCCCCTCCAGCCTCTTCACTCTCTCTGTGTCCCTCCTTTGGACATTTCTCCAATAGCCTGAGGTCTTTCTGACATTGTGGCATCCAAAATTGCCCCCAGGGCTTGAAGAGAGCCCAGTCCCAGCCCAGAGCAGAGCAGGAAAATCACCTCTCTCGAGCGAGCGGTGCCACAAGATAGGGACAGTTGTTAAAAATCAGCTGGAGAAACAAATCTAACAGAGAAACAGGCGATCTTGGCACAGGAAATGGAAGAAGCAGAGGAAGAAGAAGAGGAGGAGAGGATTCCTTGTGAAAGTGAAGAAAATGAGCATGCAGAACAGGGACTAAGCATTATGCAGGTAAGTGAGCAAGAGAATAAGTTTGAAAGTCAAGGCAGTTTTGTCCAAAAGACGGTGGAATAGGAAGTCTCTTTGCTGAGAATGAATCCAAAGTTTTTTTCCATTTAGTTTGTATACGAAGCGCACAGGACTCTAGATCCTTCTGTGGGAAAATGGAGTGTGTAAAGTTGCCAATCCTCTTAGAGCAAATTTGATGGTTTTTGGGGTCCCAGGTGAATTTTGGGTTGAATTCTGGGGATTTGGGGGTTCCCCGGTGACTTGGGAGGGGGGGGGATTTGGGGAGATCCAGGTGAGTTTTGAGTTGTCCCAGGTTGATTTTGGGGGAGAATTTTGGAATTTTGGGGGATCCCGGGTAGTGAGGTTTTGGGTTGTGTTGGTTTGAAAATAAAACCAGTGTGAGACTCCAAGTCAGTAATACAATTTAATAGGTGAAAAGAGAAAAAATAAAATACATGCAATAATATAAAAGAAAAAAACACCAATAAAGTCAGAAATACAATCTTGACACCCTGTCTGTCAGGGTGTTGGTAGCAGTCCGTATAAATGGTGGCTGCAGTCCTCCTGGATGACAGATGTGGTTCAGTTGAAGCAGTGATCCTGTAGAAGGTGCAGTTTTCCTCTGAAGATCCAGTGATGATGTGGAAAAAGGTCCGACTTTCCTCTGGGATCCAGTGGAAAGGACTGCTTTGGTGTTCCAAATCTCAGTTTTTATCTAGGTAGGAAATGTTTGGCTCCTCCCACTGTCTGGAGCATCTCCCAATGGGATGATGTAATCTTATCAGTCACAGAATAGGACTTAATGGCCCATTAACAGAATATATCTTCTGGAGGAAGGATGGGTTGTGAAAAGATAACGATGATCATCCCCCTGATCTTATCAGATGGCACATCAGCAGGGGATATCTCCAACAGAGATAAGGATCGCCACCCCTCCCACATTTTAACAGATGGCGATAGGAGACACATTTTTGCATTGTACCCCAGGACATAATAAACTCCTTATTCTATTACCATCTACATCATACCCAAACCAATTCCCTGTTACAGATATATAATACAAAATTAAACCTTACCTACAGTTCTCACTAAAAGTTAGGTCTCCTTGGAGTGCATAATGAGTTTCCCCATCTTTCTGCATTACCCACCAACTTCAACCAGGTCCTTGAGCAAAAACAATCCCACGGATTGGTTTGCCTTTGCCTGTGGTGGGATTAATCCAAACAGTCTTTCCTAAAATACCTTTCATGTGTGCTACAGGGACCTTGTCCCCATCCACTGTGTGCAGGGTTTCAGAGTGGGCAGGACCGGCTCGATTGATGGACCCTCTGGTGTTAACCATCCGGGTGGCTTTGGCCAAGTTCATTTCCCTATTTCTGAAGGTTCCACCACCTGGTGCTTTCAAAGTAGTCTTAAGGAGTCCATTAGACCGTTGAACTTTCCCGGCAGCTGGCGCGTGGTAAGGGATATGATATATCCATTCAATACCATGTTCTTTGGCCCAGGTGTTGATAAGGCCGTTCTTGAAATGGGTTCCGTTGTCTGATTCAATTCTCTCAGGGGTACCATGCCTCCAAAGGACTTGTTTTTCTAGGCCCAAGATGGTGTTCCGGGCAGTGGAATGAGGCACAGGGTAGGTTTCTAACCATCCTGTAGTTGCTTCCACCATGGTCAGTACGTAGCGCTTGCCCTGGTGGGTTTGGGGAAGGGTGATGTAGTCAATTTGCCAGGCTTCCCCATACCTGTACTTTGACCACCGTCCACCGTACCACAGAGGCTTCACCCGCTTGGCCTGTTTGATGCTGTCCATGGTAAGGTCCACCCCTCGGTCAGGGGACCATCGGTATGTTGCATCTCTCCCCTGATGACCAGAGGCATCATGGGCCCAATGAGCTAGGAATGATTCTCCCTTGTGCTGCCAGTCTAGATCCACCTGTGATACTTTCACTTTGGCAGCTCTGTCCACCTGCTCGTTGTTGTGATGTTCTTCATTAGCCCAGCTTTTGGCTACCTGTGCATCCACGTGTCAAACCTTTATGGTCAATTTCTCTACTCAGGCTGCAATGTCCTGCCAAATATCAGTTGCCCAGATGGGTTTCCCTCTGCGCTGCCAGTTGGCCTTTTTCCAGTGATCCAGCCATCCCCACAGAGCATTAGCTACCATCCATGGGTCAGTGTAGAGATAAAGCCTTGGCCACTTCTCTCGTTCAGCAATATCCAAAGCCAACTGGAAGGCTTGTAGCTCTGTGACCTGACTCGATCCACCTTGTCCCTCGGTAGCTTGTGCAACTTGTCGTGTGGGGCTCCATACTGCAGCTTTCCATTTCCGGTTAGTGCCTACAATTCGGCAGGAACCATCCGTGAAGACGGCATATCGTCTTTCAGTCTCCGGTAGCTCATTATATGGTGGGGCTTCCTCAGCACATGCCACTTGCTCCTCTTCTTCTTCAGAAGACAATCCAAAAGTCTCACCTTCAGGCGAGTTTGATATTATTTCCAGAATCCCGGGGCAATTTGGATTCCCAATACATCAGCAGAGGATATCTCCCACAGAGATAAGGATCACCACCCCTCCCACATTTTAACAGATGGTGATAGAATACACATTTTTGCATTGTAGCCCAGGACAGGAGTGAATTTGTAGAATGTGGGGAGTCCCAGTTGAATTTTAGGAGGAATTTGTGGAATTTTAGGGATCTCAGGGGAATTTTGGGGGGAATTTGGTGAATTTTAGGGTATACATGTGAATTTTAGGGTTCTCAGGTGAGTTTTGGGGATGCCAGGCAGATTTTGGGGTGAATTCTGTCGATTTTGGGGTATCCAGGTGAGCATTTGGGAGTCGTGGGAGAATTTTGGGATGAATTTGGGGGGATGCAGATGGATTTTCCGTTGAATTTTGGTGATTTTTGGGAGTCCCAGCTCGGTTTTGGAGTGAATTTGGTCGATTTGGGGGTATCTGGGTGGGTTTTGAGGGGGATTGGAGACATTTTGGGGTGAATTTGGGAGGTGTTGGGGGGGACTGGGTCTTGGGGGTGATTTGAGGGATTTTGGGGGTTGCAGGTGGGATTTTGGGGTGAAGCCCTGGGATTTGGGGGTCCCCCGTGAATTTTGGGGTGAATTTGTGGAATTCTGGGAGTTGTCAGGTGAGTGCTGGGCATCCCAAAGAGGACTTCGGGGTGAATTTGGGGGATTTTGGGTTTCCCAGGTGAATTTCTGAGGTGAAAAGGTTCAAAAACGTTTTTTTTTTGAAAACAAGGTAAACCCAGAAGGTTATTGAAAATTAATAGATGTGATGCAAGAAGGTAATATGCAGACAATACACAGTGAGACAAATCATGGGAAAAATACAGTGGTAACACATGAGTGTGTGAGGATGGGATCAGTATAGCTAAGGCTCAGTTGAAGTTGAATTTGGGAAAGCATGCCAAAAATAAGAATAATAAAGGCACCTACGGGTATTTCAGTGGGAAAAGGAAGATGAAAAGAAACCTATCACTCCTCCCCTATTCCCCCCCCACCCCCATAAGCCAGACAGGACTAGTGACAACAGACAAGGAGAAGGCTGAGGTACTCAACAAGTGTTGGTCTCAATTTTTACTGCCAGTCACTATTTCCATATCTGTCAGCTTATTGGACTGGTGGACTTGATTCTAAGCCATAGTAGCAGGTCAGCTTTCAGACCACTTGAGGAACCTGAGCATGCAAGATCATGGGACCCACCCAGAGGCATGTCAGGGCCCTGAGAGAACTGGCAGCTGTAGTTGCTAAGGTGCTTCCTCCATCATATTTGAGAAATCAAGGCAACCAGCTGAAGTCTCCAGACACTGTGTTGTATTGACTCCAATACTCTTGGTCTTTTTTGTAAATCTTAGAGCTCTGAGTCAATTTCTGCAGAGGATTCCCAATGCAGTTTCAAAAATGGAATGTTTGTTATTGGTCCTCATGTTGATCTTGGATATTTCCATTTTCTGCTCTCCTATATTTTCAAAACATTTGTAATGACTAAAAAGAAAGCTGAGACGAGGCATTATGCTCTTTCCAGTGATATAAATGGACCAGATTTCTTTTTAGACAAATATGTTTTTGCTGTGTCTAAGCACATGTGCATACCTGTGTTTGAATTATGTGTCCAGGTTTTGGCAATGGGGAAGCCACAGTGCCGTCCTGTGATAATGGCCCAGGTGCTGCCCTGTCCCGCTTTCTTCCACTGGCTTCTCTTCAGGATGTCCTCCCTGCTGAGAGAAGAGGCTGGGACAGCACCTTTAGAAATGTGACTTCCTGGTTTTTTTGTTTTGTTTTGTTTTGTTATTTTTAAAGTTACTAGACACCTTCACCCTGATTTTTGATGTGTTGAGTTTGGGGTTTTTTTTCAGTTTTGGGTGGGTTTTTTTGTGGCCTTTTTTGGGCCTTTTTTTGTCCCTTTGGGGGTAATTGTTTGGGGTTTTTTGTGTGTTTTTTTGGTCTGCTTTTTTTGTTTGTTTGTTTGTTTGTTTGTTTATTACGGTTTTTTAGAGTTTTTTAAGCAAATTGATTGGAAAACTGAATAGTCTTCCACTATAGTCTCCTGGATTCACCTGAGACTCTTCCTAGGCATCTCCCTGATCCTTTTTGCAATGAGTTTCACATCATTCTCCTGAAGAAACTGTCTGATTATGGTTTGGATGAGTGGCTGGTTTGCTGGGTAACAAACTGGGTGATGGCCAGGCCCAAAGAGTGGTGGGAAATAGAGTTCATCCAGCTGGTCCCCAAGGTTCAGTCTTGGGCCCAGTCCTGTTTAATATCTTTATCAGTGATCTGGACAAGGGGATAGAGTACAAGCCCAGGAAGTTCACAGATGATGCAAAGTTGGCTGGTAGTGTTTTTTTCTTCTGGAGGACAGCAGGCTCTGCTTCTTCTTCCTCCTCTTCTGAGGTCTCTGCTCCCTCTTCATCCCTCATTAAGTGTGCTGATTTTGTCACTTGGATGAGAAAACAAACAATTTTAGCAACAATACTAGTGGCAGGGTACAAGAAAGGAAGAGTTCACATGAATTCCCCGCCATCAACAGACAATACCTGATGGCTCCTCTGCCCAGCTTACTGACTACACCGGAACCCGTTGTCCCCCAAAGATACTCCCTTCTCCCTACCCCAAGCAATGATGTGAGATGGAATAGAATAACTAAGATTAAGATTCACCCTATGTAACTCCATCATACTTCGATTCTGGGAAAAAAAAAATTCTTGAAGTTCTATCCTTTCAGATCATTTGAATTTGAATTTGCATACTAAAAAGTCTAGCCAGAAACTTATGACAATATTAATAGCCCATTCTAGAATGTCCGAGATGATATACACTTCTTTCAAGAGAATGTGATACCTCACGTGACTTCTCCAGAATTTAAATGAAAAGCGGGAGTAGTCTATAAGATTCTTGCTGCCATCTGGATTTCCTGGTATTTGGCTGGTCTATGTAAGCCAACCAGCTATTCAGCAGAGGGAATATTAGTGTGATACTTGATGGTATGTGAGATGGAACACAGTAATTTATGGCTTTTTGCATAGTGATGAAGCTGTAAAGAAAGCTCCATAATGCTCAGACAAGGAGGCTGCTGGACTTCAAGCAGCAAAGGCCCAAAACGAACCAGGGAAAAGGTGTCATTTAAAAAAAAAAAGCCAGGTGGGGAGAAAAGTGGTACTTAAGGGCAGTTTACTAAAAGAGGAAATCTAATGAAAAAAAGTCCAAGAGTGAAGGAATAACAGGGAAACTGAAACTAAGGAAGGAAATCAATCTCAGCTCATGATTTCAGAAGCTGACAAGTTGTCCTTGCAATGATGCGTAAAGTGAGAAATAATAAATATGTCTGCGCCAAAATCTGAAATATCACCTTTATTGCATTCTGTCTTTCACGGAATCATACAACAGTCTGTGATTAAAGATCATCTAGTCCAACTTCCTTGCCAGGTAGATCTTACAGTCGATCAAATTGCTCAAGACTAGCCTAAATGATAAGGAGCACTCTCAATGATGGGGCATCCACAGTTTCTCTGGAACACCCGTTTGAGTGTCTCACCAGCTTCATTGTAGAAAAGTTTTTCCTTTTAGCCAATCTAAACCTAGTAGTCTCAGTTTGAAAGCATGGCCCCTTGTCCTGTCTCTGCAAACCTTCTGAAAAAGTCTTTCTCCATTTGTCTTATACACTCTTTACATATTCAAAGGCCACCATCCTGTCTCTCCAGAAACCTCTCTTCTCCAGGCTAAAAGATCCTACTTTTCACAAGAACCAGGTCATAAACCGAGATGGAAGACATCTCAGGAGATCATATCATCCAACAGCTCAGCTTAAGAATAGCTCTGAAGTCAGATCAACTAGCTTAGGGCTGTGTCTGTTTGAATTTTGAAAATTACCAGGAATTGAAATGCTTCAAGGAAGAGAACTCTGGGTGGCTCCAGAAACAGCCTGAGAAACTCGAGCAAACTCGAAACGTCAGAAACTACCACTGCTTTCTCTCCCTCAGCCCAAGCAGTCACAAAGAAGAAGTGTTCCCAGCAGGCTGGGATAGCACACATATACACTACATATACATGACAGGCATCGCCAGCAGCCACATCCTGCTCCTTTCTGTGGCTGGCAAGAGTGAGACTGGATGTTTACATGTGAGCAAACTGGGTCCCTCCAGCAGCTCAGACACTCAGCCTGCCCAGTGACCCCATTGAATTCCAGTATTTGCACTGTCCCAAGGCCACAGCACTACTCTGCTTGCTGGCACAGACCATCACACGCCTCCTAAATCAGTCAGGACTGCCCTGGTTCCACAGCCAACACCCCACTTGCTCTCCCCCAGGCCACTGCCATTGTTCACCAACTTCTCCACTTTGATCTTTGCTGGTGCTCTCAACACTGGCACACACAGATGTTCTGCAGCTGTTGTCTCCTGTTGGAAAGGACTTGTAAAGCCATGTTTCCTAACAGGACTTCCAAAACCTTTCAAAGCAACCTTTCCTGGTGTATGATCAATCTCATTCAAATGTCAACATTTCTTTTCCCATATGTGAAATCAGAATTTCCTTCTTCCGGGCATGCCCAAAACAAGGCACAAACCACATTGTGCCTTCTGTTTCACATGTTGACTTGTTTGTAAACAATGCTAGGAGAATACCTGTTTTGATCCAAGCTAATCTCTGGCCCTTATAGTGTTTTCAGTAGTTAGTTTTGCTTTGCTATTTACTTGATGTCCCATTGAATTGTTGAATCATAAACAGACTATCTGTCTGTATAGCAGCATAGCAGTGATGAATAAATGCAAGAGAAGGAGCAAGGTGATTGTTTTGCTAGACTCTTCCTAGAAACTGAGAAATCTGTTACTTAATGCTGACCACAGCAGATGGAGGAAACATCCTACATGATGTCAAAGCAATGAAACTGTAATCACTTTTATGATTACAGTCAAGGCACTGCTTTTGCCACCATAAGTGGAGTGCAGGGAATCTTAAAAGACGACACTGTAACTGTTGTCCATGCTCACTGAGAAAATAATGCTTTTACAGCGGAGCAGGTCTCACCGCAGCTAAATCATGGCTTCAACTGTACACCGCCTTCAAAAAAGCCCACAAAAACAGAAATGAATGGATTTGGAACCCAAGGGAATGTCAGATGGTGGCATCAGGGCACTTTGGATTCTTTCCAAATTCTCAATTCCATTTTCTTCCGAGCCAATTATCCCACCTAACCTGAGATGTAATTTATGGATTTGCAACACATTTAGTTACCTTAGAATTAGATAGACACTAGGCAAAAAGACAGAAACAAGCAGTTAATTTCAGACTGAAACCAAGGGTGTTTAGAACAGCAATACTTGGACATAACTAATCTTAATAAAACCAAAACTTGTAGGAGTTACCGATGTATTTTCGGAGGTGGAAAAAGTTTTACACCCAAAAGTCCCTAGGGAGCTCTCAGTCAGTGCAATGTGCCAGGAGAGGCGCTCTCTCTCGTCTTTCAAGGAACGATTTGTCACAGCAGAGGCGTCAGTAGCACAAGATGGCCGACGAGAAGGGGCAGTGTAGAACTCTCTGTCAGTCTCAGTCACTACTCAGTGTAGAACGTCTCTGTCCTGGCACATTTTCGTGTGCGATATGTCTCTCCAGGTCTTCGGTCCTTGCGAAGCTCTATGTACTGTAATCGCTGCTACTTGCAGCTGAGAAGGACCGTGGAGCTAGCCGCAAATTCGGAGAGCCCTGAGCACATAGTCAAGGAGCAAGAAGTGCCCCTGCAATGCGGTGCTAATAGCAGCTTCCTTGCGGAGGGGGCGAGCTCCGAACAAAAGACCTTCTCTTCCTGGCAACAGATCTCTGTGAAGGGTGTAGGCGAAAAGCTTTCGTTTTCCATTTGAACTGCGAGAGAGGCAGACTGTTGCACGGAGCTCTGAGAACAAAGGTGCACGCCCTAGGCGGGCTTGGGCAGAAGCAGCGTTCTCGAGCGCTTGGCTGCCTGCACACTGCTGGCTGTGTGGTGCCCCTTCAGAGGCTTCTGGCAGCCGGGGAGTGAATGAGGCGCCAGGAGTGGGAGAGGGCGGTGAACAAAGCCGCACAAGTACCGTGCTTGTGTGCGGCACGTTACAGGCTCCTAGGAGAGGAAGGTGGCTGCCTCTGGCTTGTGTTCCCAAGTGCCCTTAGCAGTTCAAAGGAGCAACCTGAAGCACTGCTGCTTGTACTGCTCCTTGGTTCCACTTGCAGCCCGCTGTGGAAACATTGGCGGTCACTTCTAGGCTCCGAGTTGCAGAGAGCACCACGGTAAATGCCACGGAGAAGGGAAATACAGAATGCAGCGAGGAGCTGCACGTGGCTTAAGTGCAATAACTAGAAGGTGAACCTAGGCACTGCCTCTTCAATCTGGCCCTCTCTACTCTGGTAGCATTTTTGCAAGTCAGGAAAGGGAGCTGCGAGTATGTAGAATGGAGGGCAGCAAGACGCCATGTGTTATGCGCCCTTTCAGGGTTGCTGACAGAGGGCTAGTTGAAGAACGCCTTCTTCTTCCTAGCGTCCTTCTTGCTTTGCTCTAGCTGCATGGAGTGCACCACAGCTAAGGTGTGAGGAAGGGCACTACCTCAGCTTTTGGCCTGGCCTACCTGTGCTGCGCCTTTAGCTGCACACCAGAACAATGGCATTTCTTATCCGCAAGGTAAAAAAGGTGTTAGTGTAGCCTCAGGATTGGCATTGCCCAGACATTAACTTCAGAGACCACGAATGAGGGAGTTTTTAGCGGTTTCCTCCCCCATGGCGCAGGTGTATTCTCATTCTCGTGCTGAACTGCAAAGTCCGGGCATGGCAATTTTGGCCCGCCTTGTGCAGAGACGAACACAAATATGTGGCTATTATCCTCTGTACCGGACCTCTGTGTTATAAATGAGAGACAAAAGTATTGATATTCAGCAAAATTTTGGATTGCTTTATTTGATATAAAAGAGCAAGCAGCGCGCTGGGGAACACGAGGGGTCACCGCCCACTCCACGCTCCACCAACCCTTGGTTTGCAGCCTCTTCTTGTACTGTGGTTCCTCGTTGTAATCAATAATTTTTTGGGGTTTTTTTGCTGTCATAATTTTGCCAGGTAAGCAGTGGTGGTCGAATAAACATCCTTACACAAATTCACAAAGCCTCCGGGCGATAATCAGTCACAGATAGCCATCTGGTCCTTGTAGATAACCACCAGAGAAGTTCTGGAAGTCTGGTCCTTGAGATAAGCAGTATTGATCAGACAAAGACAGGAAGGGCTTTTTGGGTAGTCTGATTTCGCAAGCTGGTAGCCAATACAACTTATTTGATAAACACAACATAATATAATTAATGTAAGGTAACATAATTGTTGGGGGTTGAATTGTTCCCCTTTTCTTTCTGTGGAATTTCTCCCATTGTTATGATAAGTAATTGTGGCTACACCTTAAAACGACAGATAATGTGCTCTGGTAGGGGGGTGGGTGGAGGGGGAGGGGGGGGGAACCGGAAAAGGAAAGGTGGGATGGGGCGTCTGGAGAGGGGGACTCTCTCTCGCTTGGTTCGTGGTGTGGGAGGACAGCCCGGGGCTCCGGTCTTGCATCTCCCCTGCCATCCCAGCACAGTAAAAGCAGGCTTGCCTTGGTGAATTATTTCCTGCTTCATTCCTTGTTTTGGTGGGGGTTTTCTTGGTTTTCCTCCCCCTTTCTGCTGGGTTTCTTTCTGTCTTTCACGAACTGCAGCTATAAAGATTTTTGCTTTTGCTTTCTGCTTCTCTTCATCCCTCCTTACATAAACTTTTTGTGCTTCTCTTAGCAATTCTTGTAACCCCCGATCTTGCCAATCATCTAACTTGTCTAATTTCTTTCTAATATCTCCCCATGATCGAGCAACAAATTGCGTTTTGAGGAGTGCCTGACCCACTTGTGTATCAAGGTCTATCCCGGAGTACATTTGGAGATCTTTCCTCAGCCGTTCCAACCAGTCAGTAGGGGATTCATCCTTTTTTTGTTGTTCACTAAAGGCTTTATTAATATTTTGTCCTTTAGGAACTGATTCTCGGATACCTTTAAGGAGTATCCATCTTAAGTCCATCATATTCTGGCGATGGACATCATTCTGATTATCCCAGTTAGGATTATTTAATGGCCATTTCTGGTCTCCCCTAGGTCCAATCTGATGCTCCTGGTCCCATACCCTCATTCCAGCCTGTCTGATCATTTCCCGTTCTTCCGTGGTGAATAGGATACTTAATATAGATTGTAATTCCATCCAAGTATACATACTTGGTCCGAGGAATTGATCTAGGCTCTCTGATACCCCTATAGGATCTTTTAATAGTTTTCCCATTTCTTTTTTAAAGTTTCTCACTTCCCCTGTGTTCAAGGGAACACTTACAAATCCAATTAAGCCAGCCTGTTGTCCTGCTAATGGAACTTCCCTCAGGGGGTAAAGGAGAGCCTTTGTATTGTTATCTCCCTCCTCTCTGGTGATACTATCTCTCCTGGTATTCCTTTGACGGGAGCGAGTTCTTAGAGCTATGGGAGTACCAGGAGAAGTGGGTGGGTGGGGGGGGTCTCCTGTATTTTCTGTATTATACAGAGGTGCAAGATTATCGAGGGGTTCCCAGGTAACCTTTTTTTTATCTTCATCCTCTTTTTCTTTTAAAGTATATATCAAGGATGGCTTGGACTGTTTTGCCCACAGGGCAGCATACTCACATTCCTCTCTGTTAAATGGTTCTTTATGAGCCACATATGTGCTTAATGCCCGACAAATCCAACCCTCAAATGATCCGAACATGGGCCAGTATAGGTTATCTTTACCGATCATTTTTCTGGTCCACTCCACCATGCAATATTGAATCAATTTTTCTTTACTTTTTCCTCTGTATACCACCCCTGTGTCCCAACATTTTAATATTAGTCCCAAAGGGCTGCCTGGTGGTATTTCTGGCAACCTACTTGTCTTGTCTTTATTTTCCCAGTCTCCTTGTGGACCAAATGAACTTGAACCTCTTCGTGGGTCCCTGGGACTCAGAATCTTACTCCCTCTTTTTCCCATTTTTACCTCAAGGGACTGTCTTGAGGTGTTTGTACTCCCCGATGTGTTCCGTCCGAACCCCTGCCTCTCCTTGGGTCAGGATGGACTGGAACCCGCCTCTACCTGGGCTGGGATCGGAAAAGCAGCTTTTCCCTTCTCCCTCCGTGACTGGTGTGTTGCAATCTGATTTTCTTTTCCTCACCCTTCCCCCCTGCCCCCCCCTTCACGGGTCCTGCCTTTGCCTGGATTAGGATGGGAAGGACGTAGCCCTACCCGGGCTAGGACAAGAAAATCAGTCTCTCCCTTTGTGCTCACTCGCTTCGTCCAGTCACCGGCCAGGTCCCTCACGGGATGCTGGAAACGCAGATAGAAGGACTCCACTCTAGCTTCGCAGCAAAGGCCACGTCTCATTCAGACAAACACACAGTCATCCCCAACAAACCCCACAGATACTTACAGTCCGATACTCCTGTCTGAGTCTTCGTGCACAAGAATTACAGGTGATTTTGCCGCGGTCTTCCCGGGAGATTTTCCTTGCTCAGTCTATATGGTGCGGTATGTCGACTGGTCCTGAGAATCACTGACGAACCGGGGCCGCAGTAGTGGGGCGCTTCCCTGAAATCGCAGTGCCTCTCAGAGATCCAAGGACGTCCCGGGTTTCGGCACCAAATTGTTATAAATGAGAGACAAAAGTCTCGATATTCAGCAAAATTTTGGATTGCTTTATTTGATATAGAAAGAGCAAGCAGCGCACTGGGGAGCACGAGGGGTCACCGCCCACTCCACGCTCCGCCGAACCTTGGTTTGCAGCCTCTTCTTATACTGCGGTTCCTCGTTGTAATCAATAATTTTTAGGTTTTTTTTGCTGTCATAATTTTGCCAGGTAAGCAGTGGTGGTCGAATAAACATCCTTACACAAATTCACAAAGCCTCCGGGCAATAATCAGTCACAGATAGCCATCTGGTCCTTGTAGATAACCACCAGAGAAGTTCTGGAAGTCTGGTCCTTGAGATAAGCAGTACTGACCAGACAAAGACAAAAAGGGCTTTTTGGGTAGTCCGATTTCGCAAGCTGGTAGCCGATACAACTTATTTGAAAAGGATAACATAATATAACATAATGTAATGTAACATAATACAACATAATATAACATAACAAGGTGATTTTTAACAGAATTATTCAATCATATAATTTCCTTTATCTAGTGTCCATGCTTCACTTCAGAGCTTAGTATTCTGGTTTATGCAAACCCCAATGCTTTTGTGATTAACACGAATATTTTATCAATTGTCACATCTGCTTCCGGGTGTGTCGACCGCTATGAGCCCGCAGCAGCCGCCGAGGACACTGTGGATTGTGGATGAGGCTGGGATGGCCCCCCGGCCCCCGTTGGTCTGACAGGGGCCGGAGTGGCATCAGAGCAGCATCGCCTGAGGGCCTCAAGCAGGGCGGGGAGAGAGCAGGGAGTGACCCTGAGCGACACCGGAAGTGATATCTGTAGGGCCCAAAAAGCCAGCGGTGGCGTCCAGTTTGACGGGTAGGAGGCTGCTAAGCCGCTTTGAAAGCTGGAGCTCCTCTGCTCTAGGACAGACTGGGAGAGCTGTGTGTGTCCAATCTGGAGAACAGAAGGCTCCAGGGCGGCCTTCAAGCCCCTTGCAGTGTTTGCTGGGGCTCCAAGATAGCTGGGGAGGGACTTTGGAAAAGGGTCTGGATTCGCAGGACAAGGGGGAATAGCTTCAAACTGCCAGAGGGCTGGGGTAGATGGGATATTGCAAAGGAATTCTTCCTTGTGTGGGTGCTGAGGCCTGGCACATGTTGCTCAAAGAGGCTGTGTGGGAGCCCCATGGCAGGAAGTGTCCAGGGCCAGGCTGGAGCGGACATGGAGCAACCTGGACTAGTGGAAAAGTGTCCCTGCCCATGTCAGGATGTGGGAAGAAGATAATCTATCATCTCTAAGGTCGCTTCCAGTCCAAACCATTCTGGGATTCTAGGATTCATGGAAGGCCCTTTTCCAAGGGAAGTGTTGTATCTCTTGCCTCCCAGCTTGGAGATGCCAGTTCTTCTGGAAGCAGGCCTGGCCAAGCAGCTGTGATGAGCCATGGGTTCTCAATAGGACGACTGTGATATATTTGAAGAGAGGAAGGCTGCACACAGATCTTCAAGGCCCAGGTAAAACAAGCAAAGGATTGAATAAAAGCCAAATGTTGGTTGTGTTAGTCAGTTTGCTGGCTGTTGAAATGGCCCCAGGTAATTTTCAACATTTCTAATTTGGATTTGTTTGAGTAAAAAATGAATGTGTTACCTCCAGCGTGGGCTCTCCAATGCATCTCCATGTGCTCCCATCTCTTTGTTGTATATCAGGTTCTATTAACTGAAGACAGAATCATAACACAGTAGTAAAACATTTAGAGGTGTAGTTAGCCAGCTTCAGGAGTTTTCAACTCTGCTGTTGACTTTCCTGGTAACTGTAAGCAAGGCAACACAATGCAGTCACTCCACTTTTCCTCTCTGTAAGGAAAAGATGATATTTTTTTTTTTTTTCTCATTTTGAAAATAGCCTCGAATGAAGAGAGTTATGCATGTGGCATGTTGAATTCATTATTTTACCTTTCTCTTCTGCTGTCTTTAGCTTACTAGTTTTTTTAAATTTTTTTGTCTCTGTTCTCCATTCAGTAGGTTCGAAAGAATTCTAATTGTTGAGATGATGGTTCTTTGAAGGCTCACTTAGCCCACCTTTTGGGTGAAGGAAAGAAGAAGACAAGGTCCTCTAAGAAGAGTAAAAAGCATACTTTAAAGAGACATGCGGAGATGCCTGCTGATGTCATGCAATTACTGTGTAATCAGCAGAAATGTGTTAGACAAACACCCATCAGTGACTTCACAAGAAAGCCACACTCAAGGCAGGTAAAGAAGAGAAGCATAAAACCCCAAAGGTATGAAATGGACAGATTTTCATTGGGAATGAGCAACTCCTGAATTCTTGGTTCTAGAACTAGGGGCTTGTAATAAATAGACCGTCTCCTTGCCAAACGTAAATTTGGTGTAATGAACTGCTCACTGCCCGTTGAAGTGCAGGGCTAGTAGACTTATATTTGCCATGGCAGGCATTTTGTATGGCTTTCCTGTTAAAAAGAAATTGGTTTTGCTCATAGCAATCTAGATATGTACCCAGTCTGACACCTATTTTTTAGGCTATATTTCCAAGTAAATGGCTTCCGTGATGATGCAGTAAGTTTATGTCATGAACAGGAATGAAGTGATTGCATGCATCCTTTTTTACCCTAAGCCAGCTGCTGAATAATGAGACAGAGACTCTCACTGACGCCAAGGAGTGCCCAAGCTTTTGGGAAAAGCACTGGGCAGATAAAGCCTATTTCCACATTTCTTGCTAGCGTCTCCTTCAAAGTTCATGGGTTTGTTCATCTTTTAGAGCTGTTCTAGATGTCTTTGTAGTTTACATGTACTAAATGTAGCAGGTTTTGCTCTCATGCCGTCCTAATAGATTTGAAGTTGGGGTCTACTCAGGCTTCAATGTCTCAGAAGACGCAACGTTGATTCCTTGAATTCTCTTCTTGAAGGTGAGAATGATACTTATGTAGTTAATGAATTAATTAAATCGATTACACTTGAATGGAAAAATTGTCTTGTTCATGTAGATTTTAACTTGGGAAATTGATATTTGAGTTCTACTTTTCATTGTTGTTATTTTCTGTATTCTTTGATTGCACAGATAGCAGATGGACTGACCAAGTATTCTGTGAAACTGGAGGAAATGTCCTTCCTCTTGGCAGCTGATGTTCACAAGCTCATTAACGCTAAGGCCATGGTAAATGTTTTACCTGGGGCAAGATAACAGTCTGAATATTCCTAGAATGTCTTTCTTTCCCCAAATGAAATTCATTTTTTCTGCCTATCAATCACTGAAATATAGAAGAAATTTCTACTTGGCAGGGTATTGGTTATCATTTGTGTTCTTTTCTCCCCTCATTTTCTGTAGAAGAGACAATTTTTTGTTTGTTTTTGCATGTCGTATGCTGCTTCTACTTCTGTTTTTATTTTTTAATACACCGAATGTAAAGAGCGCACTGCTGGATAATGAGAGGGCAACTGCCAAGCTACTCTTGAATCGAATGAAATCAGAGCTTGAGAAAGAAAAATGGCATTGTTACCGTATGGACTAGAAATCCTGAATATTAGAATATAAAGTGTGGAAACCATAATAGTAGCAGTTATGCTAAGGCTTGGAGACTGCAGTTCCCAGAGTAGGCCCTGGGAATCTAACTAAGGCATGTGCTGTGCTGAGAGCATGCAGAACTGTTAGTGATAAGGTTAAAGTATAATCATAAATAAAGTACTGGTGGTGGGCAGTCGCGTAAGAGAGTGATTAAGGGGGACAACACTATAGTCCTAGGATAAGCAACCATGTAAGATTTATGACGTAAAAAGCTATCTACAAGGTGAATGTATCTATAGAAGAATGTGTACTTCTGCACATAAACCATTTGTAAAAAGGGTATAAAAAAAAAACCCTCTAAAAAGGGAACCGGTGGGATCCTGACTTAGGACGCAAGTCCGCAGGTCCCCGGGCCCTGAATAAAGCACCGCATAAACTGACACTCTGTTAGTTTGTGTTTTACTTGGGGTTTCGGGCAGCAGCATCAACTGAAATGGCAAGGGAGAGTCAAGGACTGGAAGCTCATGCAAAAGAAGTGTGTAGTTCAGAGTTTCAGGTCAGAAAAGTGGCAGTCTTCTTTTGGACAATGAGCAACACAAAGTGGCGAGTGTCCACTTTTGGTTTCTATCAAAGTAATACTTGATCATTTTTTCTTTCTATGTGATATCACGTATGATATCGCATATATCAGGTGATTCCATTGTACATATCTACTTTCCATCCTGCAGAGAATTTACGGCAAGTGAAGAAATACAGAATCCCCCAACTGTGAATATGGAAATGGAAAAGTTGATAAAGGAGCAGATGGTACTCAGTGAACAGAGACTGAAGGTTTTGCAATATATCGGGTATGGCAAAAGAGGGTATAGCATAAAGGAAAACAATTGTTGCTGGAGTTAATGAAGGACTTGGCTACAAAATGCACTTTGCTTCCTGTCAATGTGTGATTGCTAAATGCAGCAGTAAGGCAGGGACTACATCTATTTCTGTACGGCTCTTCTGAATGGAGAAAATGCATTCTTGATTTTCAGTGCCCCAGCTACACTTAATAGGTGGCGACCAGGCTCTAAAAATGGAGGAATGCAGAAGTAAATCTTGAAACATAGTAGAAATGGGCAAAGATGGGTGGAGACCTACAAGTTGGTGCTTTTGTCAAGGCATTATTTCTCCATGGCGTGGGATTTTATTTGCGTAATAAATTAAGAGAGGACTCTGGATAGAAATCTAACTTTGCTACGTTTGAATATCCATCCTGAACACAAGACACATTGGTGTGGGTGCAATGCATTCCGATCTTTACAGGGAGGTTTTTTACGGTGGATGTAGGAACAAGGTAGATGACAGTTTGTTCCTTATCCGGCAGTAAACAGTTGGCCTTGAACAACAACAATCTCAGGTTTATTTTCATTGCCAAGATGGCTGTAAATAAAAGAAAGCCCAGTAGTATGGATATTTGGATTCGTAATTTTATATTTGAAGTACTGAGTGGTTTGTATTTTAGGATACCTTACTCTTGTTTCCTACTTTGATAGCACCTTGTTGCCTCCAACACGTGCCAAATCTGATGGAAGCGAATAGTGCAGAACTCTGGAGAATTGAAACAAAAGTCTAGGTAGGTCGGGAAATCCTAAGAACAGTCTGGAATTCACGCAATATTTTCTTTTCTCCCGGGGAACGATGAGGCAGACAATTGCTTTGAGAGTGCATGTTTGCTCTATTCTTTGTTCCGTGTGTTCCCACATACCTTCTCAGTTGCTTGGAGGTGGCAGTAAGAGCCAAAGAAGCTGCCTGTGGCATGGCTTTCCTTTGGCCAGTACAAACACCTGTGCATGGTGAGATCTAGAAGGAACTGGCTTGGTTAGAATGAATCTGGGGGAAATCAAAAGTTAATTTTGACATGGATCCCTTCTCAATCATACAAAAATACTCCTTTTTAACTCTTGCAGAAGAAGAGGGGAAGTGTGAGAAGAAGAGGGGAAGTATTGGAGATACTTCCTTTCTCTGTGTCCTTGCAGCATGCCTTCCCTCTCTGTGCCTGCCTTCTCTTGCTCCAGAGCACATCCTGTTGGGATGTTTGTAGCCTGTATGGCAGCAAAGAAGTTGGTAGCGATTGTAAGTACCTTGCTAAATTGAAGCATAATGATAAAGAGCTGTGTATGAAAATGTCTTGATTTCTTTGGCTGGTAGTGTCTGGTGTCTGTAGGCAAAGGTCTGTAGGCACTGCTGGGATCAGTTCTGTGTGCTGAGATTCAGCACATGGCCTCTGTCATGTTTCCATGTCACACGGCACTATGAAAGATGGGAATTTTGACTGTGGTCAGTTCCATAGCATTCAGGCAGCCCTAATGCGGAGTGCGTGGAGAAAATGAGCATCCAGTATGAGCTGGTCGAGGGCAAATGTCAGGAGAAAGGGCAGATGTGCAAGTTGAGTGCCACAGCTTTTGGCTGTGATAGCTGTGGTCCAATGTGTCATTCGAGTAAAATGCATCTGAGGATGCACCAAACATTGAGATAACAAGTGGAATTCCTTTTTAACCTCCGCCTTACTCTGTTCAAAAAGTAAGCCATCCGTTTGGTTTCACAGTAGTAGTTGGTATTTGTACTTGAAATGTGGAAAACCCGTAACAAATGCCGGTAATGAAGGGAGTGCTGTCCTACGTGAATGTGGAATATGCAAGGAGCCTCAGCCCTTGTGCTAAATCTGTCTTATCTCGGGAAAGAAATTCCACCTCTGCCTCAATTTCTCCCTTTGTGTCCAACCAGATGGTATTGTTTACTAATCTAATATGGCATGTAGGAGGCTGAATCTATCTCTGTCCATCACAAGAAAAGAAACAGTACGTTTAGCCAGGCTCTCTGAAAGCCACACAGTATTTCTTCGGTGCATGTCAATAATCTGTTCTTCTTTTCCTTCAGATGACCCTGTTGGATATGAACATTTGCACAGCAGAAGATGCTGAAGTTGTGCACTCCAACATGCTTCAGATGACTGAGAAACTAAAATGTAGGTTTGAAGAAGAAGAGGAGCGCGTGGATGTATGACGTTTCTTCCACCCACTGCCCACCTCACCTGGGCTACCGGCTAGCTCCGGGAAGCCTGCGTCGGTGAATGGCCCCTCCCCGGCACCACTCTGGGAGTCGCAGAAGAGGTTTAGCAACAGCTACACCTGGGCGAGTCGTCAGGGAGGGACAAAGAGGCGCAGGAGAGACCTTTTACGGTTCTGGGGGAAGGGATTTATTGAAGGAAGAGGTAACAGGTCAGGAGGTTGGGAGAGGGAACCGCAAATGGCAGTTTGAGGGGTTCTACACAGGCTTAAGTACGGGGGAGGAGCAAGGGGATGGCACAAAACTCTGTCCAGTAACGGTTAACGGGGGGAGGTACAGAAGGCGGGGAAAGGGGTACATTGAGCCAATAAGGTAAACCGAGGGTGGGGATACATACAATATAACCAATCATGAATACATAAGGGAATGCTTGTCACAGAAACTTCTAGAACAAAGGGAGGGGCTACAACGGATTGACATCCAGTGGGGCAGGGTTTAGGGTGAGGGACAGGGAAGGTTCCAGATAAAGGGGAGGGGTTTAGGATGACTGACTAGGGCAAAGGCGGGAAAGGGAAAAACCATTATGTACTTAACTTACGGGAACGAAACTGGGACCAACCATCAACACAGAAGGGAAATTAACATTAAATAACGCAACACTACATCTCCCCCTTTCTTTTTAAACAGAAGTGTCATTTTCAAAGTCCTCGCCAGAGGTGAGCCCATCCTTCTCTTCCTCAACTGCTTTCATGTCTTCACCATTTGGGGGATCTTCAAGATCCCAATCCAGGATAGGCCCCACCTCTGCGCGGTTAACTTGGGGTGATGGGGAGATGCTGCCGACAACTAAGATCTTAATAATGGGGATAGCAATACAAACGAGAATAATAACAAGGACAATAGAAATAATGGTTTTGACAACTGAAGCCAGCCAACCCGAAAGTCCCCAGCCTTTAAAGATGTTTCTCAGCCAGTCTTCGGATTCCTCCTTGATGTTTGTGACAAGACCTTGTATTTACTGTATCTTGGAGTGGACACTGCTGCTCCGAGATGACAAGTTGAGACAGCAGAGGCCTTTGAAGTCCTCGCAGCCATGGCCATGCGCAAGCAACAGGAAATCTATTGCTTCCCGATTTTGTAGGGTCGCCTGCCTGGTAATTTCCTCATCTGCTAGGAGGTCGTTTAAGGCCGCTGACATAAGGTTTGCCTGTTTCGCTACCCAGGGCTCTAGGCGGCCCAATTCACCTAGGGCTTTAGCTGCTGCCACCCACGGTAAAAAGATGGAGACAGCAACTCTTTTGGACGTAGACCAATGAAAAACATCTGCATTGCAATTTTCATCCAAATTATGAGCTTCTCTCTTTTGGGTTGCCGATTTTATGTTTTTAGATTTCCAATTCGAAATTGGGGTATGGTTAGGCGAAAACAGGGTCAGTCGTCCAAGGGTGCACAGCCCTCCTATCAGGTGAGAGGGGATGCCTGCCCACGCCCTGTCGCCACAGATCAAGAAGACCCCCTTACCTAGTGGACGAGGTTGGTCTAGAGGGGTCCCCTCAATCTGGGCGGTGGTGTTGCACCACGCGGCAGCTCTATAGTCAGGTTTGGGTTGGATAACGTTTAGGTATGATTCGGGGTTGGACCATCTATAATGATTCTGAACACAAAAAGGGGAGGGGCTGAACCAAGTAAGTCTAATTCCTGAGGTTCCTCGGGTGCTTTGGGAAGGTCGTTAGACCACTCCCGCCACACCCAGAGGGGGTTGGTCATAGGATAGGAGGCATAGGAGGGGTGCCACTGCTGGGGGTTAAAATCATCCCGCATGTTGATGATTGTCTTGGGATATTCGTCGGGCTGAAATGGGATCCCCACCAGGCAGGTTGAAAGTGGGTTCCCTGTTGCCACAGCTGATAAGCAGAGATGGTCCTGCTGCATGGCCTGGGCCAGGGTGACCCACACATTCTTCCTCGTCTGCGGGACTATCCACTCCAACAAAGACTGGCAGAGGCACGCCCAGATGACAAGGGCATACCACATCCTGGGGCTCCGGGTGGCTGACTAAAACAGAACAGGAAAAGGGAATGGGTTACTCAAATAGGTCCTGAACTTCAGGGGGAGGAAACAACTTGGAGAAGGGGCTGTCCCGCCCTCTGGGGGACCCTTGGTGTCCCAGGGAGGGGCGCCGGCGATGACGAAGCGCTCCATATTTGACATCTCCGGAGGTTGGCCCTGACAGATGTCCCTGACTGGCAGTATAGGGACTGACACACCTTTGAGGGACGCACCTCAAACCAAAGGGCGTGGATACACAAGCGTACCCACGACCCCAGGTGACTAACTCATGTGGGCCCTCCGTTTTACCGGTCTCCGGGTTCTTCACCATCACGGGAGGGTGTTTTCTCAACCGTAATGATGAAGAGTTCGTGAAGTGCCTCACAATGGGAGGACTCAGCACTTCGAAGGAGCAGTTAAGAAAGTTGATGGTAAAAAGGGCTTTATGCAATTTAGTATGAGGTGTATCGAATTGAGTATCGCCCTGTTGCTGCTCCAGGACCCGTTTGAGTGTTTGGTGGGTGCGCTCAACCATGCCCTGACTTGCAGGGGAATAACGGGATGCCAGTATTATGTTTGATTCCCCACCTCTACAGGAACTCCCGGAAGGCCGTGGAAGCATATGCTGGGCCATTGTCCGATTTCAATTCCCTTGGGATCCCCAACACAGAGAAGGCCTGTACAAGGTGTTTCTGTACGTCCTTGGCCTTCTCCCCTGTGTGGGCAGAAGCGAAGACTGCCCCGGAAAAGGTGTCCACACTCACATGCACATATTTCAACCTGCCGAACTGCGGAACATGGGTGACATCAATCTGCCATAACTCACAGCTCTCCAGGCCTCTAGGATTGATGCCAGAGCTCAGGGTTGGCACCCCAAGCTTCTGGCGCTGGGGACATGTGGCCACAATGTCCTTGGCCTGGTCACGGATTAGTTGGAATTGCCATACCAAGCCAGGCGCATTCTGATGGAATTTCTGATGGCTCAGCTTTGCCTGTTGGTAAATATCAGGAATCCTGGCCATATCAGCTGGTGCGGCCAGGGTGTCCGCTCTCTGGTTACCCTCGGCGAGAAAGCCTGGCAGGTCTGTGTGCGATCTTACGTGCATCACGAAGTATGGATGCTCTCGGTGGGAGACAGCATATATCAGCTTCGAGAGCAGACCGTGGAGGTTCAGATTAGAGACTTCTTTCAAAACAGTGTTCTCTGCCCTTGACACCACACCCGCCACATAGGCCGAATCTGTAACCAAATTAAGTGGCTCTGAGAACCTCTCGAAAGCTCTAACGACTGCATCTAACTCAGCAATTTGAGGGGAACCCTCAACAACCTTAACATCTGCCTCCCACTGCTGAGTCTGGGGGTTCTTCCAAGTCATGACTGACTTGTGCGAAGCCCCAGATGCGTCTGTAAAAACAGTTAGAGCTTTGAGCGGCACCCGGCTCAAATTTTCTTTCGGGACCAGATTGAAATTTGAATTAAATAATTTATGACTTTGGTGGTGGACAGATGTTTGTCCTGTGTAGCTATCAAGGGCAAAGAGAAGAGTCTCATTCTCCTGGAGCAAATGCTCCAAAACCTCCTTAGTCAGCTTGCCTGATGATAAGGCAAGTGGTACTCGGATGAACGCAAAATCGCAACCCGCCAGCTCTCGCAAACGGGCCCTGGCCTTCATGATCAGCTGCGCCATCAACTCCTGTGGCCTGGTGATACCTTTGGACCTCTGGTGACTGAGGAACACCCACTCTGTGATCAAGAGGGGGTCCCTCTGGTCCTGGTCCCACTGGTAAATGAGGCCGTGGAGGTGCGGCAGCCGTCCCAGGATAATAAACTCAAATTGCAGGTTCGGCAGGTAGCGATGGGCTTGTCTCGTCCCCATCGCCTTCTCTACCTTTTCCAGAGCTGCCCTCGCATCTGGGGTCAGCACCCTAGGAGAAAGTAACTCATCTCCCCCTTTCAATAAATTGAAAAGGGGAGCTAGGTCCTCGGTGGTCAATCCTAGCCAGGGTCTGACCCAATTCAATGACCCACACAGCTGGTGGAAATCCGCAAGGGTTTTTGGCTTGGTGTTAATTGCCAATTTCTGTGGGACAATAGTCCTGCTGGTAATTTGGAGCCCAAGATACTTCCACGGGGGCATCCTCTGAACTTTCTCCTTCTGGAGCTCAAACCCTGCAGAGATCAAAACCTCGATGACAAGGTCAAGGACATACTGCAGTATGTCGTCCGTGGGGGCACAAATTAGCACATCATCCATATAGTGCAGGATGACGGCCTCCCCTGCCTTGGCACGGACAGGAGAAAGCAATGAGGCCACGTACCATTGACAAATACTGGGGCTGTTCTTCATTCCCTGAGGCAGTACCCGCCAATGGAAGCGCCTCATTGGGGCTTCCCGGTTGATGGATGGAATCGAGAAGGCAAACTGTGGTGCATCCTCGGGGTCGAGGGGAATTTGGAAAAAACAATCCTTGATATGTAGGACTGCCAGATTCCAATTTTGCGGCAGCATTGAGGGTGAGGGCATACCTGGTTGCAGAGACCCCATGTCTTCTATCTTTTTATTTATTTCACAAAGATGGTGAAGGAGCCGCCACTTGTCCTTCCCCGGCTTTTTGATGACGTAGACCGGACAATTCCAAGGGCTCCAGGTTGGCTCGATGTTACCTTTGGCTAACTGCTCCTCCACGATTTCGTTGAGCGCCTGCAATTTCTGTTTGTTAAGCGACCACTGATCTATCCATACTGGTTCATCAGATAGCCAATTCAGTTTCTGGACAGGGCGCTCCGCAGTGGCCGCTAAGAAAAATCCCGCCAGGTTTTCGGGATGTCAATACGAACACCCCATTGCGACATGGCATCTCTGCCCCACAGGGGAGCTTTATACTCCATAACAAAAGGGTGGACATTAGCCACCTGCCCTTCAGGTCCCTCAATTTTAATTACGCTTTTTGACTGCTGAGCCAATTGGGCCCCCTTGACTCCTTGTATTCTGCCAGCCACGGGTTGCAACTCCCAAAGTGATGGCCAATTCTCGGTTGGTATAATTGTCACATCTGCGCCTGTATCGAAGAGTCCGTCGAGGAAAAAGTAGTCTTCACCCCGACGGAGTCCGCATCCAATGATTGGTTTATCCTCACCAATGACTTCCGCCCAATAGACGCAGGGATTAGCCGGTTTCGCCACGATGGTGTTGGGCACCGGAATCGCCTGCGCTACTACTTGTTCCTTTGGCAGGAAGTATGGTGGCTGGATGCACCGTGCCAGGAGAGAGAAACCGTCCGGACACAAAAGCATTGTCTGCGGCAGGATTTCAATCTCCGGAGGGGTACACTTTGTATCCCCAAGCACGACATACGTGCAGTCGAGTCCAGCAAACAAACCTGGTGATGTGGGCTTCACCAACACCAACCGCCAGTCCTGTGTTTCAAAATAAGTGTTATCTGTCAGGGCCAAGCTCAGGGGAGGACGAGGAGTCCACCCTGGCGCTATTTGTCGTGTTCGGTAAATGTCGGATCCGGTGGGAATGTCACATCCGGTATTAGTATTGCCCTCCCCCCCAAGGTCCCCCTCGCGGCCCACCTCATTCTTGTTTTCACACAAGGCGGGGTCGCTCTCCCCAGTTAGTTTTTCTTTGCTTGTGTGTTTCCTCCCACCTCCCCCTGCCCCTTATCGATTTTATTTTTAAGAGGGCACACGCGCGCGATGTGACCAAGCTGGTTGCAGAGGAAGCAGCGCACTGGGAAAGTCTTTGCATCTGCAGTCATCGCCACCATCTTCACTCCTCCTCTGGTGGGAATAGGTGGCGCTGGCACAACTGCGCGCTTGACACAGGCCTCCACTATAAGCTGGAGAGACGGCTCAGGGTAGAGAGGTAGAGATGTTATAACCTGTTTACATGCATCGTTAGCATTTAACTTTATCATTTCCATTATTAGTTCTTCTAGGGTGTCCTGGTTTTTCACTTGCTTTTCAATTTCAATCTTTAGCCTCTCCACGAACTCAATGATAGGTTCCGCCGGCCCCTGTTTGATGGAGGCATAGTGGACACGGGGCTCGGTGGTCGGCATCACCATGAATGCCTTCTCGGCAGCAGCTTGAATTTTTAAAATCACAGGCTTTGGGATTTTTTTCTGCCTGTGCTTCTGCCTGGGACCACTGCCCTTCGCCTCACAAATGATCCATCGTGATGGGCTTTTTGTCTGCGTCAATGGCGCACTTGGGGGTCTGTAAGAGCTCAGGCAGAAGTTCCCCTAGCATCCTTTTCCATGTGTCCTCCCACAATCTGTACTCAATTGATAGGAGGAGACATTTAAACAATCCTTTCAAGTCGCTAGGGACCAAGATATTGGAGGAGAAAGTAGCTCCCAATAAGCCTTTAAAATATTCGCTCTTTCTCCCGAACTCCTTCTGTGCCCTACAGAGCTCCTTTTTATGGGAGTATTCAAATGGCCGCCAATTTGGAATACCCCTTTGCCAAGAATAAAAAACCGGAGCGGCAATGAGTGTGGTCTCCGGTTCCGGGTTCCGATCCCTTGGCCTGTCACTTCCAGTTTCCGGAGAGTGGGAACCGGAAGGAGGGGCGTGGGAATCGGAAGTCGGAAGCGGAGGGGCAGGACCGCTTACCGAGGAGGAGCCAGAACACTGGCAACATTCATGGTGATGGGTGGGACCTGTTGAGCTCGGGGGCTGCCTCTCTGGAGGTGGAGTAAGAGGAGGAGTTTTAGTAGGAGGAGGAGGAGGAGCCTGGGGAGGAGGAACACCCCTCCCGTGGGAGGAGACAGGGGCAGGACTTGGGGAAGGAGGCGGGAACAGAAAGGGTTTGGGACACGGTGTAGGGTGCGGAGCCACAGTTGGAGGAGGGTACGGATCAATGAGGAAGGGATTCTGGGAAGTAAAAGGAGCCAGAGCACAAGGGACAGGACACGCCACGTGGCCGGCGCCATCTTGTGCGCCGGAATCCAGGAGGCTATTTTGTGGCTCCGGGGGTGATGACTGGAACCTGACTGACTTTGGGGTTTTTGGGGTAGAGCCTGGGGGAGGAGCGGGGGAGGGTTTCGGGGTACATTTACAAACTTTACAACTCTTTAAAACAGGTTTCAGGGTTGTCCTAGGGTGATGTTATGGTGTTTGTATCTCCAATCGTGTGTCCTGATTATGTTTGGTATTATGTCCTGTGCTTCCAGGACTGACTCTGAGAGTGAAGCTTTGTTTTGTCTTGTTATCAGCCGGCTCACCTCCCCCATGGTCTATGTTTAGGAGAGGTTTTAGCTCGGTTTGCTTGCTTGCTTGCTTGCTTGCCTGCTTGCTTGCTTGCTTGCTTGCCTGCTTGCTCGCTTCTGCCTCTTTTTCTTTCCTTCGCTTTGCCCTTGCTTTTTTCTTATTAGTTAGTTCAGCTAGGCAGTCCAACTTTTTCCCTGGACTGTTTTCTCTTCCACCCCGTCCCCTCCCTCTCCTGGATACCATCTGAACCTGTTCCGGACTGGGACCTGGGAAACCCCAAGAAACACCGGGAGTCTACACTTTGTCACCTGCAGCAGTCATTCCCCAGCGCCAGAGACTGATAACTGAGCGACCACTCGCCAGAGAGACTGAACTTGGCATCCCTTCAGAACGGTGAAAGAGTTTTTTTGTCAGCTGGTGTTGTCTTTTTTCCCTGTACTGGGGAGTGTCTTGCTTGTTAAATAAACAGGTTTTTTCTCCCACTCTTCTCCGAGGAAATTCTTCCCGAACCCGGCGGTGGGGGGGGGGAGGAGTCGTGGGGTTTGCTGTCTGGGGGCTCCTTCTGGAGGTTTTCCCCCAAATTTGCCCAAAACCAGGAGAAGGGTAGAACTCGGGGTGCAACTGGGAGAGACGGAACTGCGGGAAGAGGGATTAGGGGAAGGCTCCCTGACGGCTGGCGCCTTGCCGCCTGGGCTAGGGTATCGGGAGGACCGAGAGGGGCCAGGCGAGCAGCGGCTGGTCTCCCTGGCCGGGTGGTCTGCTATCGTTGCCGAGCTGCCCGTCTCGGATCCCCCGATGCAGGGGAAGAGGGATTGGAAAGAGGGTTAGGAGAGGGGGGAAAAACTGGGGGAACCCGGGATGGCTTGCTTCCCTTCCCTGCCCTCTCCTGGCCGGGCGGGGCCGGGGGCGCGATCCCCGCCTTTTCTTTTACAGCTGTACGAATTTGAATGTATAAACTGAAAAGCCGATCCACGGAGGTGTCGTCCTGATTGCTCAACGCCATGAGCCTTTGTCCTACTAATTCCGAAAATTGGACTGACTCCATTTGCTGGGGTGACACCCCGGGGAATTGGGAAGCAAGCCATTTTATGAACTTCTTTTACGAACCCCGTGAAAACTTTTTTTCCCTCCCTCCATGGTACCCACAACTTGGAAAAACATCTCCCGCTGCTGTGTGGACAGCTTTGCGCCCATTATGGTGTGCCTCGTACCCACACAGCAGAACTCACTCTCCCACTGCAGCAAAAGAAAACTGAAACAACTGAGAATAAAGGTCCCAGGGCCAGTGAGTCCCTCACCCTCAGGGACTAAAGGAAGGGTTTTTTTTCGGGCCCCCACACCTAGGGCTGCACACCCCGCCCAGCCTAATGGTAAGCCCCCCTGCACCCCGTTGGGGGATACTTACTGGCTCCGTTGGCCTCTGGAACAGGAGCTGCAACAGGAGGCCCCTCCCTCGAAAGTGGTCCTCCGGGCGCAGAGGTTTGCCACCTTCTCCCCGGGAGCACTGCCGACCTGGCCGGCTCCGAACGGGGTAGTCGACGCCCAATGCCTCTAATCGTCAGATCTTAGAGGCTCTTCATGGGGTCACCGGTGAAGTGGCCCCGCGGGGAGAGCCAAACTGACGTTTCTTCCACCCACTGCCCACCTCACCTGGGCTACCGGCTAGCTCCGGGAAGCCTGCATCGGTGAGTGGCCCCTCCCCGGCACCACTCTGGGAGCTGCAGAAGAGGTGTAGCAACAGCTACGCCTGGGCTAGTCGTCAGGGAGGTACAAAGAGGCGCAGGAGAGACCTTTTACGGTTCTGGGGGAAGGGATTTATTGAAGGAAGAGGTAACAGGTCAGGAGGTTGGGAGAGAGAACCGCAAAAGGCAGTTTGAGGGGTTCTACACAGGCTTAAGTACGGGGGAGGAGCAAGGGGAGGGCCAATAACGGTTAACGGGGGGAAGTACAGAAGGTGGGGAAAGGGGCACATTGAGCCAATAAGGCAAACCGAGAGTGGAGATACATACAATATAACCAATCATGAATACAAAAGGGAATGCTTGACACAGAAACTTCTAGAACAAAGGGAGGGGCTACAAACGATTGACATCCAGTGGGGCAGGGTTTAGGGTGAGGGACAGGGAAGGTTCCAGATAAAGAGGAGGGGTTTAGGGTGACTGACTAGGGAAAAGGTGGGAAAGGGAAGAAACATTATGTACTTAGGGGAACGAAACTGGGACCAGCCATCAACACAGAAGGAATGTTAACATTAAACAACGCAACACAACAGATGTATGTTTCTTTTATTTGATGACATATATTTTCACCACTCCTTGGGATTAGTCTGTTCTTCCTGTGTTCCCACCTGCAATGCTTTTTTCTGCATGGCAGGTTATTGATGTCACCTTAGAAAGAGGTGCATAATGTGACAAAACACTCCAAAGAAGCAGTTTGGTGTGGAAGAGTTTCATGTGGAAGTGTTCATAATTCTTGTGTTTATTATTTGTAATATAAATAGATTGTATTTTTATGATCATTTCTATCTGAAATACATATGATAGCCACGAACGACATATGGCCCAGCCTGCTTAAGATCAGACTTTAGGAATAGCTGGAAATGATCTCCCAAATGTCTCCCAATCTTTTCTATACATAAAAATAGTCGGGCAGTTGTTTCTAAAGGAATAAATTACAGAATGTGATTTGGTGCTTTATGGTGCCAGTATAAACAGAAGTTTTGATAATCCGCATTCTTAGCAGCTTACTTGGAGACTGATTTTTTTTACTCTCCAGATAGAAGACGCCATGTTGGATAAGAGTCGTAAAATTCCAGGCAGCCTTTTATCATGTTACATATCCTCTTAGTCATTCATTTCACCTTCCAGCAGTTTAGAAAGAACTTGTTCACTTGAATGTTTTTCTTTGGAGTGATTTTAAGGAGATGGCTAAATGGCCATAATACAGGTAGAAACATAAAAACAAGGGTGTGCTATAAAGACAGTACTTCTTAATGCAAAGAGCCCTCTGAAATTCAAAATACCTGCTATAAAATTAAAAATGTGATCTTTGACTTTTAGATGGGAATTTCTACTCTTCAGTTTCATTCTGTCAGGTGCATTTTTGCTAACTGCTTGATTCACGCTGAATGGACAGTCCTGTCTTATTCTTCGTATGGCAACAGTGATAGAGATCACTGCTGCTTTCTGTAGAAAGTGGCTGCAAGTTGCTATTACGAGATCTTGTGCAGGTCTAGAGTCTGATTGGATGTGAGGTTCTCATTGTTTCAACAAGCAACTTGGGCTGGCAGTGTCAGAGGTGTTCATTATCTAGGAAGATTTTCATAGGCGATGAGTTTTGCTGAGGTAGCTTTCTCTTCTGGGTGTAGAATATATGTGCATAATTAACTTCCTTGAATCCTAAATAGTTGGGGAGATTTTAGTATCTACGAAACCATTTTTACTAGCTTTGTTATGCGGCCTTAGATGATGAAAGTGATCTGCATACAATTTTAGAAAAAAAGGAAATGGTGAGCTGTGAGGAAGAGCTGAAGGAGTATTTGGAGAACACCCTTTCTTCTTGAGATCGAATTAGAACAAGGTATGAATGTTGTATCGGCAACTTAAAAGGTAGAGCATCTTTGAACATTGGTTGTACTACTTAGGCTTTGTTTTAATGCTGTTGTGTGAAGGTATGGAAAAAGAATGCTTTTCACTTCATGTAAGAATATAGAATGATGCCCCTACTGGACAAGGTTATGGCAAATATCGGCCACGGTTTAGGAATGGGACAAAGGAAGACTGCTATCATTCAAAAACCATAGCACATCAGTATTACTGTGCATACCATCACATCCATGCCTTATTCAGAAGGTAAAAGTAGTAGTGCAGATTCTTGGATCACCGGAATCAGAACTTGGTCTGCACCATCATCTCTTCACTCATAGATTTGATCTCATTCAAAGTTCTAGGAAGTCAGATGTTTAAGACAGCCTAGCACTTGCATCTTCAAAAACCATGTAAAAATTGGTACAATACCGCTCTCCTTCCTGAAGATCTTAGCAGCAGCACTGAAGCCATAGAGGAAGCAGCACAGTTCACACACCCAGAAGGTCTTTCCTACCTGCTCGATCAGAGGCACATTAGAAGAGCAGTATGGACCTGAGGGGCAGATGCACATACCTTCACACACCTCGCAGTGGGACTGTGGTTAGAGCTGGAGGTTTGATACTCTTCCTAATAATTTGAGCTGTTAAAACAAAGCCAGAGGTAACAGACCAAGTGAAAATACAATGCCAGGTTGCGGAAAGAGAATGTTACCTATCTGAACACCTACATAAATTCCCCATCATTGTCTTTGTTTAGGAGACCAAGCCAATGTCCATGTAAATGAAAACAAGTGTGAATATTGATTTTTCTTGAATCAAGACTCAGCTTTATGTCCAAGTCAAAGGCCAATAAACCAGAAAGGCTCCGCTGAGCACAGTGCACAACTAACATGGAAGACAGTAATTTGATCTCTTATGTAAGCAGTGTTGGAATGGTTCCCCATCCAAAAGGAAGGATGTCAAATGCTTATTTGGAAATATTTTAACTTCTGTGCATTTCTTTCTTTGTAATGAACTAATCTGTAACAGGCCAGGACATGATTGTGTTCAGTAGAAACAGATCAATGGCAACATTTAGCCTAAAGGTTTTATGAGATTGATCAGGAAGTTCGAATTAGATTTAAAGGCACTGTAGTCATATTCTATTTTATTTCTCTCCGTACTTGAGTCTCTTAAACAGGGACCTTCAATTGGACAGGAACGGGACACTGAAGCAAATTGTAATGGATGACGTAATGGCTTACCCAGAAGCATTTTGTGGGAATTGATTTCTTCTAGGTATCCATCAGCCAGCATTTGAGTGTGAAGGTAATCTTCAAACAGGTAAAACAAAAATTCCCGTTGGTTTAAAACCTGACTGCGACATTAATTTTTCACTTTTGAGAAAATTATCATGACCTTTAAAATTCAGAATATATCAAGTATTGTTTCAGCCATTGAAGAAAGGGCTTTTGATAGAGATAGGAGGGGGAAACCAAAACATTTCTCAGAGCCACACGTTGAACTCTGTCCTTGTTACAAACGGCACTTGAGCAAATTCATTTGCCTTTGGAACAGAAAACAACAAGGTAACAGGCTTATCATTATGGATTTGAGTGTTCCAGGTTCTTTGGATAGTAAGTGATCTATTAAAGATGACCTCTTACTGAAATAGATCCCTTTTGAAAAGGGATACGTATTTCTTAGAAGAAAGCAAATCCCTGTGTTAAAACGGTGTGGTGGGTGTTTTTTGTTGTTGTTTTGCTTTTAGAACTTGCAAGGCACAATCGACTTCATAGTTCGAGATCCAAATAAGACCACGACATTCCAAACAGGTGTTTCTTTTTGGTTGTATTTCAATCTGTATATCTTTGGATTGTAACCAGTAGAACTGTGCTTGAACTGGAAAGAAGTAGTGGAGGTTTCAGAAGTGGAACATACGGTGGAACAGTAAGCTGAGAGCATTGTGCAAGGAGAGGAAAGAGGGGAAAATGGTAAGAGTTTCCCGAGTCAGAAGGGACCCCTAGGGATCGTCAAAGTCCAACTCCTGTCCCTGCACAGACACTCCAACAGTCCCAATCTCTGCATCCCTGAGAGCATGGGCCAAACGCTCCTGGATCTCTGGCAGCCTTGGGGCTGGGCCCATTGCCTGGAGAACCTATTCAGTGCCTGACCAGCCTCTGAGGAAAAAAACCTTTCCCTGATAGCCAGCCTAATCGTCCCCTGACACAGCTCCTGGCATTGCCTTGACTCCTGTCCCTGGTTGCAGAGAGCAGAGAGCAAAGTTGTCCCTGTGCTGCCCTTGAGAGGAGCTGAGAGGTCCCAAGTGAGGTGTGATCTCAGTGTCCTCTCTGCAGCTGAACCAAATGCCCTCAGCCACTCTTTGTATGGCTTCCCCTCCAGCCTCTTCACTCTCTCTGTGTCCCTCCTTTGGACATTTCTCCAATAGCCTGAGGTCTTTCTGACGTTGTGGCATCCAAAATTGCCCCCAGGGCTTGAAGAGAGCGCAGTCGCAGCCCAGAGCAGAGCAGGGCAATCACCTCTCTCGAGCGAGTGGTGCCACAAGACAGGGGCAGTTGTCAAAAATCAGCTGGAGAAACAAATCTAACAGAGAAACAGGTGATCTAGGCACAGGAAATGGAAGAAGCAGGGGAATAAGAAGATGAGGTGTGGATTCCTTGTAAAACTGAAGAAAATGAGCATGCAGAACAGGGACTAAGAATTATGCAGGTAAGTGAGCAAGGGAATAATTTTGAAAGTGAAGGCAGTTTTGTCGAAAAGAAGGAGGAATAGGAAGTCTTTTTGCTGAGAATGAATAGAAAGGTTTTTTCCGTTTAGTTTGTATATGAAGCGCCCAGGGCTCTAGATCCTTTTGAGGGAGAATGGAGTGTGTAAAGTTGCCAATCATTTTGGAGCGAATTTAAAGGTTTTTGGGGTCCCAGGTGAATTTTGGGTTGAATTCTGGGGATTTGGGGGTTCCTAGGTGAATTGCGGGGGGCGGGGGGGGGGAATCTGGGGAGATCCAGGTGAATTTTAAGGGGTCCCAGGTTGATTTTGGGGGAGAATTTTTGGAATTTTGGGGGATCCCGGGTAGCTAGGTTTGGGGTGAATTTGTGGAATGTGAGGACTCCCAGTTGAATTTTAGGGGGAATTTGTGGAATTCTAGGGATCTCAGGGGAATTTTGGGGTGAATTTGGTGAATTTTAGGTTATACATGTGAATTTTAGGGTTCTCAGGTGAGTTTTGGGGATGCCAGGAAAATTTTGGGGTGAATTCTGTCTATTTTGGGGTATCCAGGTAAGCATTTGGGAGTCGTGGGAGAATTTATGGATGAATTTGGGGGGATGCAGGTGGATTTTCCAGGGAATTTTGGTGATTTTTGGGAGTCCCAGATGGGTTTTAAAGTGAATTTGATGGAATTGGTTATCTGGGTGGGTTTTGAGGTGGATTGGAGACATTTTGGGGTGAATTTGGTAGGTATTGGGGAAACCGGGTCTTGGGGGTGATTTGAGGGATTTAGGGCATTGCAGGTGGGATTTTGGGGTGAAGTCTTGGGATTTGGGGGTCCCCCGTGAATTTTGGGGTGAATTTGTAGAATTCTGGGAGTTGCCAGGTGAGTGCTGGGCATCCCAGGGGGGACTTCGGGGTGAATTTTGTGGATTTTGGGTTTCCCAGGTGAATTTCTGAGGTGAATAGGTTCAAAGAGGTTTTTTTTGAAAACAAGTTAAAGCCAAAAGGTTATTGAAAATTAATAGATGTGATGCAAGAAGGTAATATGCAGACAATACACAGTGAGACACATCATGGGAAAAATACAGTGGTAACACATGAGTGTGTGAGGACGGGATCATTATAGCTAAGGCTCAGTTGAAGCTGAATTTGGAAAAGCGTGCCAAAAATAAGAATAATAAAGGCACCTACGGGTATTTCAGTGGGCAAAGGAAGATGAAAAGAAACATATCACTCCTCCCCTATCCCCCCCAGCCCCATAAGCCAGACAGGACTAGTGACAACAGACAAGGAGAAGGCTGAGGTACTCAACAAGTGTTGGTCTCAATTTTTACTGCCAGTCACTATTTCCATATCTGTCAGCTTATTGGACTGGTGGACTTCATTCTAAGCCATAGTAGCAGGTCAGCTTTCAGACCACTTGAGGAACCTGAGCATGCAAGACCATGGGACCCACCCAGAGGCATGTCAGGGCCCTGAGAGAACTGGCAGCTGTAGTTGCTAAGGTGCTGCCTCCATCATATTTGAGAAATCAAGGCAACCAGCTGAAGTCTCCAGACACTGTGTTGTATTGAGTCCAATACTCTTGGTCTTTTTTGTAAATCTTAGAGCTCTGAGTCAATTTCTGCAGAGGATTCCCAATGCACTTTCAAAAATGGAATCTCTGTTATTGGTCCTCATGTTGATCTTGGATATTTCCATTTTTTGCACTCCTATATTTTCAAAACATTTGTAATGACTGAAAAGAAAGCTGAGACGAGGCATTATGCTCTTTCCAGTGATATAAATGGACCAGTATTCTTTTCAGACAAATATATTTTTGCTGTGTCTAAGCACATGTGCATACCTGTGTTTGATTTATGTGTCCAGGTTTTGGCAATGGGGCAGCCACAGGGCCGTCCTGTGACAATGGCCCAGGTGCTGCCCTGTCCTGCTTTCTTCCAACAGGCTCCACTTCAGGATGTCCTCCCTGCTGAGAGAAGAGGCTGGGACAGCACCTTTAGAAATGTGACTTTCTGGGTTTCTTTTATTTTGTTTTGTTTTGTTATTTTTAAAGTTACTAAAAACATTCACCCTAATTTTTTGATGTGTTGGGTTTGGAGGGGTTTTTTTTTCAGTTTTGCGTGGGTTTTTTTGTGGGCTTTTTTTGGGGCATTTTTGTCTCTTTGTGGATTATTGTTTGGGGGTTTTTCTGTGTTTGTTTGGTTTGCTTTGTTTGTTCGTTTGTTTGTTGTTACCGTTTTGTAGAGTTTTTTAAGCAAATTGATTGGAAAACTGAATAGTCCTCCACTATAGTCTCCTGGATTCACCTGAGACTCTTCCTAGGCGTCTCCCTGATCCTTTTTGCAATGAGTCTCACATCATTCTCCTGAAGAAACTGTCTGCTTATGGTTTGGATGGCTGGGCTGTTTCCTGGGTGACAAACTGGGTGATGGCCAGGCCCACAGAGTGGTGGGAAATAGAGTTCATCCAGCTGGTCCCCAAGGCTGAGTCTTGGGCCCAGTCCTGTTTAATATCTTTATCAGTGATCTGGACAAGGGGATAGAGTACAAGCCCAGGAAGTTCACAGACGATAGAAAGTTGGCTGGTAGTGTTTTTTCCTTCTGGAGGACAGCAGGCTCTGCTTCTTCTTCCTCCTGTTCTGAGGTCGCTGCTCCTCTTCATCCCTCATGAAGTGTGCTGATTTTGTCATTTGGATTTGAAAACAAACAATTTTAGCAACAATACTAGTGGCAGGGTACAAGAAAGGAAGAGTTCACATGAATCCTCCCCCCCCCCAAAAAATAGACAATACCTGATGGCTCCTCTGCCCAGCTTACTGACTACACCAGAACCCATTGTCCCCCAAAGATACTCCCTACTCCCTGCCGCCAGCCATGATGTGAGATGGAATAGAATAACTAAGGTTAAGATTCTCCCTATGTAACTCCATCATACTTCGATTCTGGGAAAAAAAATTTCTTGAAGTTCTCTCATTTCATATCATTTGAATTTGAATTTGCATACTAAAAAGTCTAGCCAGAAACTCATGACAATATTAATAGCCCATTCTAGAATGTCTGAGATGATATACACTTCTTTCAAGAGAATGTGATACCTCACGTGACTTCTCCAGAATTTAAATGAAAAGCGGGAGTAGTCTACAAGATTCTTGCTGCCATCTGGATTTCCTGGTATTTGGCTGGTCTATGTAAGCCAACCAGCTATTCAGCAGTGGGAATATTAGTGTGATACTTGATGGTATGTGAGATGGAACACAGTAATTTATGGCTTTTTGCATAGTGATGAAGCTGTAAAGAAAGCTCCATAATGCTCAGACAAGGAGGCTGCTGGACTTCAAGCAGCAAAGGCCCAAAACAAACCAGTGAAAAGGTGTCATTGAAAAAAAAAAGCCAGTTGGGGAGCAAAGTGGTACTTAAGGGCAGTTTACTGAAAGAGGAAATCTAGTGAAAAAAAAAGTCCAAGAGTGAAGGAATAACACGGAAAATGAAGCTAAGGAAGGAAATCAATCTCAGCTCATCATTTCAGAAGGTAACAAGTTGTTATTGCAATGATGCATAAAGTGAGAAATAATAAATATGTCTGCGCCAAAATCTGAAATATCACCTTTATTGCATTCTGTCTTTCACGGAATCATACAACAGTCTGTGATTAAAGATCATCTAATCCAACTTCCTTGCCAGGTAGATCTTACAGTCGATCAAATTGCTCAAGACTAGCCTAAATGATAAGGAGCACTCTCAATGATGGGGCATCCATAGCTTCTCTGGAACACCCGTTTGAGTGTCTCACCAGCTTCATTGTAGAAAAGTTTTTCCTTTTAGCCAATCTAAACCTAGTCTCAGTTTGACAGCATGGCCCCTTGTCCTGTCTCTGCAAACCTTCCGAAAAAGTCTTTCTCCATTTGTCTTATACCCTCTTTACATATTCAAAGTCCACCATACTGTCTCTCCAGAAACCTCTCTTCTCCAGGCTAAAAGATCCTACTTTTCACAAGAACCAGGTCATAAACTGAGATGGAAGACATCTCAGGAGATCAGATCATTCAACAGCTCAGCGTAAGAATAGCTCTGAAGTCAGATCAACTAGCTTAGGACTGTGTCTGATTGAATTTTGAAAATTACCAGGAATTGAAATGCTTCAAGGAAGAGAACTCTGGGTGGCTCCAGAAACAGCCTGAGAAACTCGAGCAAACTCGAAACGTCAGAAACTACCACTGCTTTCTCTCCCTCAGCCCAAGCAGTCACAAAGAAGAAGTGTTCCCAGCAGGCTGGGATAGCACACATATACACTACATATACATGACAGGCATCGCCAGCAGCCACATCCTGCTCCTTTCTGTGGCTGGCAAGAGTGAGACTGGATGTTTACATGTGGGCAAACTGGGTCTCTCCAGCAGCTCAGACACTCAGCCTGCCCAGTGACCCCACTGAATTCCAGTATTCACAGAGTCCCAAGGCCACAGCACTACTCCTCTTGCTGGCACAGACCATCACACGCCTCCTAAATCAGTCAGGACTCCCCTGGTCCCATAGCCAGCAGCTCACGTGCTCTCCCCCAGGCCACTGCCATTGTTCACCAACTTCTCCACTTTGATCTTTGCTGGTGCTCTCAACACTGGCACACCCAGATGTTCTGCAGCTGTTGTCTCCTGGTGGAACGGACTTGTAAAGCCATGTTTCCTAACAGGACTTCCACAACCTTTCAAAGCAACCTTTTCTGGGGTATGAACAATCTCATTCAAATGTCAACATTTCTTTTCCCATATGTGAAATCAGAATTTCCTTCTTCCGGGCATGCCCAAAACAAGGCACAAACTACATTGTCCCTTCTGTTTCACATGCTGACTTGTTTGTAAACAATGCTAGGAGAATACCTGTTTTGATCCAAGCTAATCTCTGGCCCTTATAGTGTTTTCATTAGTTAGTTTTGCATTGCTATTTACTTGATGTCCCATTGAATTGTTGAATCATAAACAGACTATCTGTATGTATAGAAGCATAGCAGTGATGAATAAATGCAAGTACCATCTGCTCCTTTATCAACTTTTCCATTTCCATATTCAGATTTGGGGGATTCTGTATTTCTTCACTTGCCATAAATTCTGTGCAGGATGGAAAGTAGATATGTAGAATGGAATCACATGATATATGTGATATCATATGTGATATCACGTAGAAAGAAATAATGATCAAGTATTACTTTGATAGAAACCAAAAGTGAACACTAGCCACTTTATGTTGCTCATTGTCCAAAAGAAGACTGCCAAATTTCTGACCTGAAACTCTGAACTACACACTTCTTTTGCATGAGCTTCCAGTCCTTGACTCTCCCTTGCCATTTCAGTTGATGCCATTTTTCTTTCTCAAGCTCTGATTTCATTTGATTCAAGAGTAGCTTGGCAGTTGCCCTCTCATTATCCAGCAGTGCTCTCTTTACATTCTGTGTATCAAAAAAGAAAACCAGAAGTAGAAGCAGCATACGACATGCAAAAACAAACAAAAAATTGTCTCTTCTACAGAAAATGAGGGGAGAAACGAACACAAATGATAACCAATACCCTGCCAAGTAGAAATTTCTTCTATATTTCAATGATTGATAGGCAGAAAAAATGAATTTCATTTGGGGAAAGAAAGACATTCTAGGAATATTCAGACTGCTATCTTGCCCCTGGTAAAACATTTACCATGGCCTTAGGGTTAATGAGCTTGTGAACATCAGCTGCCAAGAGGAAGGACATTTCCTCCAGTTTCACAGAATACTTGATCAGTCCATCTGCTATCTGTGCAATCAAAGAATACAGAAAATAACAACAATGAAAAGTAGAACTCAAATATCAATTTCCCAAGTTTAAATTTACATGAACAAGACAATTTTTCCATTCAAGTGAATTCGATTTAATTAATTCATTAACTACATATGTATCATTCTCACGTTCAAGAATAGAATTCAAAGAATCAACGTTGCTTCTTCTGAGACATTGAAGCCTGAGTAGATCCCAACGTCAAATCTATTAGGACGGCATGAAAGCAATACCTGCTATATTTAGTACATGTAAACTACAAAGACATCTAGAACAGCTCTAAAAGATGAACAAACCCATGAACTTTGAAGGAGACGCTAGCAAGAAATGTGGAAATAGGCTTTATCTGCCCAGTGCTTTTCCCAAAAGCTTGGGCACTCCTTGGCGTCAGTGAGAGTCTCTGTCTCATTATTCAGCAGCTGGCTTGGGGTCAAAAAGGATGCATGCAATCACTTCATTCCTGTTCATGACATAAACTTACTGCATCATCACAGAAGCCATTTACTTGGAAATATAGCCTAAAAATAGGTGTCAGACGGGGTACATATCTAGATTGCTATGAGCAAAACCAATTTCTTTTTAACCGGAAACCATGCAATATGCCTGCCATTGCAAATATTAGTCTACTAGCCCTGCACTTGAACGGGCAGTGAGCAGTTCATTACACCAAATTTACGTTTGGCAAGGAGACAGTCTATTTATTACAAGCCCCTAGTTCTAGAACCAAGAATTCAGGAGTTGCTCATTCCCAATGAAAATCTGTCCATTTCATACCTTTGGGGTTTTATGCTTCTGTTCTTTACCTGCCTTGAGTGTGGCTTTCTTGTGAAGTCACTGATGGGTGTTTTTCCAACACATTTCTGCTGATTACATGGTAATTGCATGGCATCAGCAGACATCTCTGCATGTCTCTTTAAAGTATGCTTTTTACTCTTCTTAGAGGACCTTGTCTTCTTCTTTCCTTCACCCAAAAGGTGGGCTAAGTGAGCCTTCAAAGAACCATCATCTCAACAATTAGAATTCTTTCCAACCTACTGCATGGAGAACAGCGACAAAAAAAAATTTAAAAAGAAACCTAGTATGCGAAAGACAGCAGAAGAGAAAGGTAAAATAATGAATCCTACATGCCACATGCATAACTCTCTTCATTCAAGGCTATTTTCGAAATGAGAAAAAAAAAAATCATCTTTTCCTTACAGAGGAAAAGTAGAGTAACTGGATTGTGTTGCCTTGCTTACAGTTACCAGAAAAGTCAACAGCAGAGTTGAAAACTCCTGAAGCTGGCTAACTACACCTCTAAATGTTTTACTACTGTGTTATGATTCTGTCTTCAGTTAATAGAACCTGATATACAACAAACAGATGGGAGCACATGGAGATGCATTGGAGAGCCCACGCTGGAGGTAACACATTCATTATTTACTCGAACAAATCCAAATTAGAAATGTTGAAAATGACCTGGGGCCATTTCAACAGCCAGCAAACTGACTAACACAACCAACCTTTGGCTTTTATTCAATCCTTTGCTTGTTTTACCTGGGCCTTGAAGATCTGTGTGCAGCCTTCCTCTCTTCAAATATATCACAGTCGTCCTATTGAGAACCCATGGCTCATCACAGCTGCTTGGCCAGGCCTGCTTCAAGAAGAACTGGCATCTCCAAGCTGGGAGGCAAGAGATACAACACTTCCCTTGGAAAAGGGCCTTCCATGAATCCTAGAATCCCAGAATGGTTTGGACTGGAAGCGACCTTAGAGATGATAGATTATCTTCTTCCCACATCCTGACATGGGCAGGGACACTTTTCCACTAGTCCAGGTTGCTCCATGTCCGCTCTAGCCTGGCCCTGGACACTTCCTGCCATGGGGCTCCCACACAGCCTCTTTGAGCAACATGTGCCAGGCCTCAGCACCCACACAAGGAGGAATTCCTTTGCATTATCCCATTTACCCCCGCCCTCTGGCACTTTGAAGCTATGCCCCCTTGTCCTGTGAGTCCAGACCCATTTCCAAAGTTGCTCCCCAGCTATCTTGGAGCCCCTGCAGGCACTGCAAGGGGCTCGAATGTCTCCCCGGAGCCTTCTGTTCTCCAGATTGGACACCCTCAGCTCTCCCAGTCTGTCCTAGAGCAGAGGAGCCCCCGCTTTCAAAGCAGCTTAGCAGCTTCCTATCTATGAAATTCGATGTCACCGCAGGCCTTCCAGGCTCTACGGCTATAGCTTCTGGTGTCGCTCGGGGTCACTCCCGGCTCTCTCCCCGCCCCCCATGGGGCCCTCAGGCGATGCCATTCGGCCGCCACTCCTGCAGTTGTCAGACCAACGGGGGTAGGTCAGCCGGACCAGCCTCATCCACAATCCACAGTGTCCTCGGCGGCTGCTGCAGGCTCATGGCGGCCCACACACCCTGAAGTAGAGCTCTGGAACAGAGGATCATAGCCCCACATTTGTGCTCGTCTTTGCACAAGGCAGGCCAGAATTGCCATGCCCGGCCTTTTCAGTTCAGCACGAGAATGAGAATACACCAGCACCATGGGGGAGGAATCCTCTAAAGACTCCCTCATGCGTGGTCTCTCTATGTTATGCCTAGGCACTTGCCATTCCTGAGGCTACACTAACGCCTTTTTTACCTTGAGGGTAAGAAATGCCATTGTTTTGGTGTGCAGCTAAAGGCGCAGCACAGGTAGGCCTAGGCAAAAGCTGGGGCAGTGCCCTTCCTCACACCTTCGCTGTGGTGCACTCCATGCAGCTAGAGCGAAGCGAGAAGGATGCGAGGAAGAAGAAGGCATTCTTAAAGTAGCCCTCTGTCAAGCAGCCCTGAAATGGCGCATAACACACGGCATCTTGCTGCCCTCCATTCTACATTCTCGCAGCTCCCTTTGCCGACTTGCAAAAATGCTACCAGAGCAAGAGGGCAAGAATGAAGAGGCAGTACCTAGGTTCACCTTCTACTTATTGCACGTAAGCCACGTGCAGCTCCTCGCTGCACTCTGTATTTCCCTTCTCCATGGCATTTACTGTGGTGCTCTCTGCAACTCGGCGCCTAGAAGTGACCGCCAATGTTTCCACAGCGGGCTGCAAGGGAACCAAGGAGCAGCACAAGCAGCAGTGCTTCAGCTTGCACCTTTCGACTGCTAAGGGCACTTGGGAAGGCAAGCGAGAGGCAGCCACCTTCCTCTCCTAGTAGCCTGTAACGTGGTGCACACAAGCACGGTACTTGTGCGGCTTGGTTCACCGCCCTCACCCACGCCTGGCACCGCTTTCAGTCCCCGGCAGCCAGAAGCCACTGAGGCAGCGCCACACAGCCAGCAGTGTGCCAGCAGCCAAGTGCTCGAGGACGCTGCTTCTGCCCAAGCCTGCCTAGGGTGTGCACCTTTGTTCTCAGAGCTCCGTGCCACAGTCTGCCTCTCTCGCAGTTCGAATGGAAAACGAAAGCTTTTCGCCTACGCCTTTCATAGAGATCTGTTGCCAGGACGAGAAGGTCTTGTGGACGGAGCTCGCCCCCGATGCGAGGAAGCTGCTATTAGCACCGCATTGCAGGGGCACTTCTTGCTCCTTGACTACGTGCTCAGCCCTCTCCAAATTCGCTGCTAGCTCCAAGGTCCTTCTCAGCTGCAAGTAGCAGCGCTCACAGTACATAGATCTTCGCATGGACCTAGGACCTGGAAGGACATATCACACACGAAAATGTGCCAGGACAGAGACGTGTTCTACATTGTCCCTTCTCGTCATCCAGTTTGTGCTTCTGCTGCTTCTGCTGTTAATAATGGCTCCTTGAAAGACGAGCAAGAGCGTCTTTCTGGGTGCATTGCACTGAGTGAGAGCTCGCTAGGGGCTTTGCACTAGGAGCCAAGGCAACAGAGGACAGGCTGTTGGGCAGAGCTGAAACTGACCCCAGGAGTTGAGCTCTCTCCGGACGTCAGATGGTGAAGAACGAAGCCGCTTGCGAGCGCAGTGCAGCGAAGAGCACACGAGCAGTCAAAGAGCTCCTTTACAATCGCTTTCAGTTCTCACTGCCGTTGCTGCTTGGAAAAGTAGCTCATAGCCGTTGCACACCAGGGCAAAAGCTGGGGCAGTGCCGTTCCCCACACCTTCGCTGTGGTGTACTCCATTGTTGGGGGTTGAATGGTTCCCTTTTCTTTCTGTGGAATTTATCCCATTTTTATGCTAATTGGCTACATCTTTAGGTAATGTTCTCTCCCAGGGAGGTGTGTGGAGGGAGGGGGAATGAAATGGGAAAAAGGAAACATGGGCTGGAAAACTCTCTTGTTTGGCCCGTGGAGGGAGATGACGCCCCGTGCTCCTATCTGGCATCTCCCCTGCCACCCCAGCGCTGAGATCCACTCTCCCTGCCTTTGGACATCGCTCTGCTGCTCTCCCACCTCACCCTACTACCTCCGGACACTCTGCCGAGAACCATGACCGACACCATGAGGGGGTGTCACTTTCCCCATCCCTCTCACCCCTGGGCTGCAGCCGTCTTCAACTGCGCCGGACCTGCCCTGCTCCCACAGCACTGGTAACTGAGCACAAGGAGATGGCCTGCGGCCAAAAGGGACTGGAACTGAGTCATTCTGTTCGGTTCTGTTGTCAGTTTTTATAGGTGTTGTTGTTTTCTGCCTTGTTAGATATCCGCAAAGAACTGTTATTCCTATCCCCACATCTCCTGCCTGAAGGCCTCTGATTTGGACCTAAAATAATTAAAAGGGAGGGGGGTTGCACTCTGCCTCACAGGAAAGGGGCTCCTGCCTTTCCTTAGACCATACCTGTCTTTCAAACCAAGACAGATTTTGGTGCCCGGAGCGTGAGGCATTCCCTGAGGGCATTGAGAGAGGGGTAGAAAAGGGCATAACAGTTCTTGAATTACCCAAGCTTGTGGTAGGTGACACCATGCTGTCCAGCTTACCCTGGATTGGCTTCCATGTGGTCACTGCTATATCTCTCCCATTTGCAAGCTCTTTTTTTAACATGAGTTTCATAACTAAGGTTACTGTGGCTATTATCCAGTTCATTTTGTGGGTTGATCAGTTGAGGAATTCATGGATTTTTAATTTTCTCTGGAAGATGGCCACATGGATTCAGAGCTATCGCACTCTAAGTGTGTGTTTCTGGGGCTACTTCAATAATGGTACTTACTGTGAAGAAGTGGCAGCATGTGAAATCTTCTCCAAACACATCACATGGTTTTGAAGTTCACCGCACCAGTCTTCAAGGGGTTCCAATCCGCTTTAAATGCAAATGACATTATACTGTGGCTAGTGTTGCTTATATCCCTGTTAAACCTGTTCTATCTAACATTCAGAGATAAGGGGAGATTGACTTGGATAATGACCCTGATACATACCGCAGGGACTAGGGATGTTACCCCAGAGCCTGATCCTTTTTATGAGATTAGGGAGGTTAGCCCAGAGCCTGACCCTGTTCCAGAGACTAGGGATATTAACCCAGCGTTTGACTCTGCCCCACAGCCCACCTTGGAAAGGATCCACCTATAATGGGTGGGAGTGCTAGTGAAAGAGATACATGAGATGGGCCAGATGCTGAAGGAGTACCTCTCCCCAGCTGGTGAGAAACCCTCCCCCTGCCTTAAAGAGGGAGACTCTGATGGTGCAGCAGTGGGACCCACAGACGTTACATCTGTCCAGGTTCCAGCTGAACTGCAAGGGCACTCAGCAGCAGCAGTTGCCCCTGTGGAAACTAGGAAGTCTAAGATGAAAACAAGGCACCCAGATAATAAGGGTAAGGAAGGGGGCCCCTCACAACCAGCAGGGGAGCCAGAAGTTGAGATCATCACTGAGTCTCTGTCATACGAGAGTCTCCGTAACCTGCAAAAAGACATTGTACGACGGGGCCGTGAGCCTTTTACAACCTGGTTACTGCGGGTCTGGGACCTTATGGCACAAGTGTGCAACTGGATAGTACTGAGGCAAGGAATTTTGGAACCTTGACCCAGGACTCAGGTGTGGACCAAGTATTTGTAAGGGAGACAGGTCTCCTTTCCCTCTGGGAGCGACTTTTAATGAGTGTGAAAGAGAGATTTGTCCACAGGGAAAGAATGCAGAAGCACCACCAGAAAACGTGTTGGAATACCCTTGAGGAAGGGATCCAACAGCTGAGAGAAGTGGCAGTACTGGAGGTGCTCTTTGGGAGGGATGGACAGCATGACAATGACCCTGACAAGGTCAGGTGCACAGGGCAGAGGTTGTGGAATCTGGCAAACCTGGGCCCATCTCACTATACCCCCTTTATTGCAATGATTGATGCTGATACCATCCAAGTGACAGTGGGTTCTGTTGCCAACAGGCTCAGGAATTATCAGAGTATGATGGCTGGCCCAATGCAGGCTCATGTCTCTGCTGTGGTTAAGGACCTCAGAGAGGAGTTTAGGGAGGAGATAAATGAGATAAGGGAAGAGGTGAGGAAGATCAGTGCAGCACCAGTGCGAATCATGGACCCCAAAAGTAGAGCCCAATGCCCCCCTGCTAGGGAGAGAGGGTACACCCCACGTGCTGACCTTTGGTTTTTTTCTACGTGACCACGGGGAAGACATGAGAAGGTGGGATGGGAAACCCACTTCTGTCCTGGCAGCACGGGTGCACCAACTCAGGGAGGGGAACACTAACAGAGGGAACTCCACTAAAGTGAAGGTAGCCTCAGCCTCCCAGGACCAAAGTGCAGGGTATTACAGAAGGGAAGATGACCTGTCAGATCCCCTTGAAGGAACCTCCACTATGTATGCCCAGGAGAGAAATAATAACCAGGGCTAGAGGGGCCCTGCCTCTAGCCTGGGAGAAGCACAGGAAAACCGGATCTTTTGGACGGTGTGGATCCCATGGCGTAGCAAATCAGAGCCACAGGAACACAGTGAATTGGTTGACAATGGTTCACAGTGTACATTAAAACCATCGGGGCATGTTGGGGAGGAACCTGTTTCAATTGTGGGGGTTACGGGGGGATCTCAGGAATTGACTTTGCTGGAGGCTGAGGTGAGCCTGACTGGGAAAGAGTAGAAGAAACATTCAATTGTGACTGGCCCAGGGGCACCATGTATCCTAGGCATAGACTTCCTCAGGAACGGCTATTACAAAGACCCAAAGGGACTCAGGTGGGCTTTTGGAATAGCTGCTGTGGTGGCAGAGGGCATTAAGCAGTTCAACACCCTGCCTGGGCTATGAGAAAACCCATTGAATGAAATGACTCCACCACTGTGCGCTGCTGTGCCGGACATGCTGGAACTCCAGTACGAGCTGGAGTCCAAGGCAGCAAAATGGTACGCCAACATTGACATCGCCAATGCATTTTTCTCCATTCCTCTGGCAGTAGAGTGCAGGCCTCAGTTTGCTTTCACCTGGAGGGGTGTGCAATACACGTGGAACCGACTGCCCCAGGGGTGGAAACACAGCCCCACCATCTGTCATGGATTGATCCAGGCTACACTGGAGAGGGGTGGATCTCCAGAACATCTGCAGTACATTGATGACATCATTGTGTGGGGGGATACGGCAATGGAGGTATTTCAGAAAGGAGAAAAGATCATTGAGATTCTGCTGGGAGCTGGCTTCGCCATTCAAAAGAGCAAAGTCAAAAAGTCTGCCCAAGAGATCCAGTTCCTGGGAGTAAAGTGGCAAGATGGACGGCGCCAGATTCCCAGTGAGGTCATCAATAAGATCACTGCAATGTCTCCACCAACCAGCAAGAATGAAACACAAGCCTTCGTAGGTGCCATAGGCTTTTGGAGAATGCACATTTCTGAGTACAGCCAGATTGTGAGCCCTCTTTACCTGGTCACCCGCAAGAAGAACAATTTCCACTGGGGCCCTAAGCAGCAGCAAGCCTTTGCCCAGATCAAGCAGGAGATCTCTCATGCGGTAGCCCTTGGCCCAGTCAGGACGGGACCAGATGTGAAGAACGTGCTCTACTCTGCAGCCAGGAACCATGGTCTGTCCTGGAGCCTGTGGCAGAAGGTGCCTGGTGAGAGGCGAGGCCGACCACCGGGATTCTGGAGTCGAAGCTACAGCGGATCCGAGGCCAACTATACTCAAACGGAGAGGGCGATCTTGGCCGCCTATGAAGGGGTTCAAGCTGCCTCAGAGGTGGTGGGCACTGAAACACAACTCCTCCTGGCACCCCGACTGCCAGTGCTGGGGTCGATGTTTAAAGGAAAGTTTCCCTCAACCCACCATGCCACTGACGTACCATGGAGCAAATGGATTGCCCTCATCACACAACGCACCCATATTGGAAACCCAAATCGCCCTGGGATTTTGGAGATAATTGCCAACTGGCCAGAAGGTGAAAACTTCGGTCTTGCAGACGAAGAGGAACAGTAACAAGTGACCCGGGCTGAAGAAGCGCCACCATATAACCAACTGCCAGCAGATGAAACATGCTATGCTCTTTTCACTGATGGTTCCTGCCGCATCGTGGGGATGAACCGGAAATGGAAAGCAGTCGTATGAAGCCCCACACAACAGGTTGCACAAGCGACCGAAGGAGAACATGGATCGAGTCAACTTGCTGAACTCAAAGCTGATCAGCTGGCCCTGGACATTGCTGAAAGAGAGAAGTGGCCAAAACTCTACCTTTACACTGATTCATGGATGGTAGCCAATGCTCTGTGGGTTTGGCTGGAGAGGTGGAAAAAGGCTGACTGGCAACGTAGGGGAAAACCAATCTGGGCTGTCGATGAATGGAAAGACATTGCCACCCGGATAGAGAAGCTGCCTGTGAAACTCCGTCACGTAGATGCCCATGTCCCCAAGAGTCGGGCTAATGAGGAACACCGACACAATGAGCAGGTAGATCAGGCTGCACAGATAGAGGTGTCGAAGATAGATTTAGATTGGCAGCACAAGGGAGAGTTGTTCCTGGCTCGATGGGCCCATGATGCCTCAGGTCATCAAGGCAGAGATGCCACCTATAAGTGGGCAGGAGAACAAGGGGTGGATCTAACCATGGACAGTATTTCTCAAGTTATCCATGACTGTGAGACGTGTGCTGCCATCAAGCAGGCCAAGCGGGTGAAGCCCCTCTGGTATGGGGGTGATGGGCCAAATATAAGTATGTAGAGGCCTGGCAGATTGACCACATCAAACTGCCTCAAACCAGCCAGGGCAAGCGCTATGTACTGACCATGGTGGAAGCCACGACTGGATAGTTAGAGACCTCCCCTGTGCCTCATGCCACTGCTCGGAACACCATCTTGGGCCTGGAAAAACAAGTTCTTTGGAGTCATGGTACCCCTGAGAGAACTGAGTCAGACAATGGGACTCATTTCAAGAACAGCCTTATACACACCTGGGCTAGAGAACACGGCATTGAGTGGGTGTACCATATCCCCTACCATGCACCAGCTGCAGGGAAAGTTGAACGGTGCAATGGTCTGCTTAAAACCACCTTGAAGACACTGGGTGGGGGAACTTTGAAGAACTGGGAGATTAATCTACCAAAGGCCACATGGTTAGTGAAGACCCGAGGTTCCACTAACCGAGCAGGCCCTGCCCAATCTGAGCCCTTGGGAATATCAGATGGATATAAGGTTCCAGTGGTACACATGAGAGGTATGCTAGGAAAAACTGTTTGGGTGAATCCTGCCTCCAGCAAAGACAATCCCATCCGTGAACTTGTATTCGCTCAGGGACCAGGTTGCACCTGCAGGGTGGTGCAAAAGAGTGGAGAGACCCGATGCATACCCCAAGGAGACCTTGTTTTACGTTGAAATACCTATATAGTACTGAGCCTATTACTCTAGCTGCATCTATGTATTTATAATGTAATGGTTAATTTGATGTAGCATATTAGTATAGGAGAAAAAAAGGGGTGGATAATGTTGGGGGTTGAATGCTTCCCTTTTCTTTCTGTGGAATTTCTCCCATTGTTGTGCTAAGTAGTTGTGGCTACACCTTAAAACGATAGATAATGTTCTCTGGTAAGGGGGTGGGTGGAGGGGGAGGGGGGGAAACCGGAAAAGGAAAGGTGGGACAGGGGGTCTGGAGCGGGGGACTCTCTCTCGCTTGGCTCCTGGAGTGGGAGGACAGCCCGGGCTCCGGTCTGGCATCTCCCCTGCCATCCCAGAGCTGAGATCCACACTCCCTGCCGTTGGACATCCCTCTGCTGCTCTCCCACCTCACCCTACTACTTCCGGACACTCTGCTGAGCACCGCGACCGACACCATGACGGGGAGTCACTTTCCCTTCCCACTCACCCCTGGGCCGCCGCCATCACTCCAGCCCTCTTCGACTGCGGGTGGCCTTTCCTGCCCACAGCGCCGGTAACTGAGCACAGGGAGACGGCCTGAGGCCAAAAGGGACTGGAGCTGAGCTATACTCTTCTGTTCTGTGGTCAATTTTTATAGCTGTGGTTGTTTTCCCGTCTTGTTAGATATCAGTAAAAAACTGTTATTCTTATCCCCACATCGCCTGCCTGAAATCGTCTGATTTGGATCTAAAATAATTAAAAGAGAGGGGGTTGCATTCTGCATCTCAGGAAGGGGGCTCTTGCCTTTGCTTAGACCATACCTGTCTTTCAAACCAAGACAGAGACTCATTGCAAAAAGCCCACCCATCCAAACCATAAGCAGACAGTTTCCTCAAGAGAATTATGTGAGACTCATTGCAAAAAGGATCAGGGAGATGCCTAGGAAGAGTCTCAGGTGAATCCAGGAGACTATAGTGGAGGACTATTCAGTTTTCCAAACAATTTGCTTAAAAAACTCTACAAAATCGTAATAAAAAAACAAACAAACAAACAAATAAAGCAGACCAAACAAACACACAGAAAACCCCAACCAATAATCTCGAAAGAGACAAAAAAGCCCCCAAAAAAGCCCCCCAAGAAACCCACTCAAAACTGAAAAAAACCCCAAACCCAAGACATGAAAAAAACAGGGTGAAGGTTTTTAGTAACTTTAAAAATAACAAAAGAAACAAAAGAAACCCAGAAAGTCACATTTCTAAAGGTGCTGTCCCAGCCTCTTCTCTCAGCAGGGAGGACATCCTGAAGTGGAGCCAGATGGAAGAAAGCGGGACAGGGCAGCACCCGGGCCATTGTCACAGGACGGCCCTGTGGCTGCCCCATTGCCAAAACCTGGACACATAAATCAAACACAGGTATGCACATGTGCTTAGACACAGCAAAAATATATTTGTCTGAAAAGAATACTGGTCCATTTATATCACTGGAAAGAGCATAATGCCTCGTCTCGGCTTTCTTTTCAGTCATTACAAATGTTTCGAAAATATAGGAGTGCAGAAAATGGAAATATCCAAGATCAACATGAGGACCAATAACAAAAATTCCATTTTTGAAACTGCATTGGGATTCCTCTGCAGAAATTGACTCAGAGCTCTAAGATTTACAAAAAAGACCAAGAGTATTGGACTCAATACAACACAGTGTCTGGAGACTTCAGCTGGTTGCCTTGATTTCTCAAATATGATTGAGAAAGCACCTTAGCAACTACAGCTGCCAGTTCTCTCAGGGCCCTGACATGCCTCTGGGTGGGTCAAATGGTCTTGCATGCTCAGGTTCCTCAAGTGGTCTGAAAGCTGACCTGCTGCTATGGCTTAGAATCAAGTCCACCAGTCCAATAACCTGAGAGATGTGGAAATAGTGACTGGCAGTAAAAATTGAGACCAACACTTGTTGAGTACCTCAGCCTTCTCATTGTCTGTTGTCACTAGTCCTGTCTGGCCAATAGGGGTGGGGGGGAGAGGGGAGGAGTGATAGGTTTCTTTTCATCTTCCTTTTCCCACTGAAATACCCATAGGTGCCTTTATTATTCTTATTTTTGGCATGCTTTTCCAAATTCAGCTTCAACTGAGCCTTAGCTATACTGATCCCGTCCTCACAACCTCATATGTTACCAGTGTATTTTTCCCATGATTTGTCTCACTGTGTATTGTCTGCATATTACCTTCTTGCATCACATCTATTAATTTTCAATAACCTTCTGGCTTTAACTTGTTTTCAAAAAACCCTTTTTGAACCTTTTCACCTCAGAAATTCAGCTGGGAAACCCAAAATCTCCAAAATTCACCCCGAAGTCCCTCCTGGGATGCTGAGCACTCACCTGGCAACTCCCAGAATTCCACAAATTCACCCCAAAATTCCCGGGGGACCACCAAATCCCAGGGCTTCACCCCAAAATCCCATCTGCAACCCCCAAAATATTTCAAATCACCCCTAAGATCCAGTCCCCCCAACACCACCCAAATTCACCCCAAAATGTCTCCAATCCCCCTCAAAACCCACCCAGATACCCCCAAATCCACCAAATTCGCTCAAAGACCCAACTGGGACTCCCAAAAATCACCAAATTTCCCCGGAAAATCCACCTTGCATCCCCCCCAGTTCATTCCAAAATTCTCCCACGACTCCCAAATGCTCACCTGGATACCCCAAAATCGACAGAATTCCCCCCAAAATCTGCCTGGCATCCCCAAAACTCACCTAAAAACCCTAAAATTCACATGTATACCCTAAAATTCACCAAATTCCCCCCAAAATTCCCCCTGAAATTCAACTGGGACGCCTCACATTCCACAAATTCACCCCTCTACTGGGGTAGAATTCAAAAATGTGTATTCTATCACAATCTGTTAAAATGTGGGAGGGGTGGTGTTCCTTATCTCTGTGGGAGATCTCCTCTGCTGATGTGCCGTCTGATAAGATCAGGGGGATGATCATCATTATCTTTTCACAACCCATCCTTCCTTCAGAAGACAGATTCTGTTAATGGGCCATTACGTCCTATTGTGTGACTGATAAGATTACATCATCCCATTGGGAGATGCTCCAGCCAGGGGGAGGAGCCAAACATTTCCTACCTAGATAAAAACTGAGATTTGGAACACCAAGGCAGTCCTTTCCACTGGATCCCACAGGAAAGTTGGACCTTTTTCCACATCATCACTGGATCTTCGGAGGAAAACTGCACCTTCTACAGGAGCACTGCTTCAACTGAACCACATCTGTCATCCAGGAGGACTGCAGCCACCATTTATACGGACTACTACCAACACCCTGATTGACAGGGTGTCAGGTTGTATTTCTGACTTTGTTGGTGGTTTTTCTTCTATATTATTGCACGTATTTTATTTTTTCTCATTTCTCCTATTAAATTGTATTACTGACTTGGAGTCTCGCACTGGTTTTGCATTCAAACCAACACATTTATTGGCGCCCAACGAGGGGCACGAAGGGTACAGAGAAAGGTCAGTATTACAATTTTGTATGCACCATGATTCTCAACATGCTTACATGGGTTTTATATCTTGTTCTCTATATTTTTCCGCACATGGGGAACTATCTGCCAGCTGTAATGCTCCTGTGTAGACCAGGATATGGTATAAAAATTGCTTTATTGGCCTATTATGTCTACTGCATGATAACCTCTGTGGCAATGAACATAATTCGGAATATATACTCGACTTTGTTTGCTTGTCCTAGTCTAAGTTGCTACATCCAGGGTTTTAACAATCCCACCCAACCCTTGGGGGGAGGGGTAAAGAATGATTTTTTCCAACCTTTCCGGCCTGATTCAGTAGTTTTTGGAAATGTTGAGTTCCCGCTGGATCCTAAGGACAGCATAATATTGTTGTTAGTTCTGCTTTGTCTCCTCTGCACAGCATACAACATGCTTAGAAATAAAACACTATATGGTGTATTGCTGCGTATTCTTGAGGAAGAGGAAAAAAGAAACAAATCCACTTCGTCCACGTCTGCACACAATGTCATAAAGAGGAGAAGAACCAAACACAAAGTAACAGTGTCCGTGTCTAGGCAGACTGCCACAGAGGAGGAAAAAGCCAAAAGCAAAGCAACAGTGTCCGTGTCTACGCAGACTGCCACAGATGAGGAAAAAAGCCAGAAGCGCCATCACCATCTCCACACAAACCATCACTGAGCCAGAACAGCCTAGAGCAGTAGCAGTTGCCCCCGTTCAGAAGAAGAAATCAAAGAGCAAATCAGTCCGCATAGTGACTGACGAGGACGTAGCAGGACCTTCGCACCCACCGGAAGAGACAGAGCCCAAAATCATCACTCGCTCTCTATCCCTGGGTGAGCTGCGTGACCTGCGGAGGGAATTCACCCACCAGACAAATGAGTCCATCTTGACCTGGCTGCTCTGCATCTGGGACGCTGCAGCCAATGACACCATTCTGGATGGAAGTGAGGCCAGGCAACTGGGATCTCTGTCCTGGGATGTGGTCATTGACCAGGGGATTGGGAGAACCCAAGAAACTCTCAGCCTCTGGCGGTGACTGCTGACAAGTGTGAAGGACAGATACCTTTGTAAAGAAGATCTCCAGGTGTACCAAGGAAAATGGAGTACAATAGAACAAGGTATCCGATGCCTGAGGGAATTGGCCGTGCAGGAGATCATTTTCTGAGAAGATGAGAGATTTCCTAAGAGCCCAGACTGTGTCCGGTGCACGTCACAGATGTGGTTGAGATTTGCACGGCTTGGATCAGAGATGTATTCCCGTTACCTGGCAACGCTGCAGTGGAGGGAAGGTGAGGACATGGTAGGCGTCTTGGCCAATAAACTAAGAATTTATGAGGACACTGTCACAGCCCCATTTCGTACCCATGTCTCATCCGTGGAAACAAGGCTGGTGGAGCAAGTCTGAAGATTGATTGAAGAGGGCCATCAGAAACTAAAAAAAGAACTTAAGGAAAACAACTACTAGATCACTCCAGAACCAACAAGAGTTTCTGCCATTAGGAGCCGGTGTTCCTCAGGCAGGGAGAGAAGACACACTCCACGAGGTAACCTCTGTTTTTTCCTTCAGAAGCATGGAGAAGACATGAGGAAGTGGGATGGAAAACCCACCTCCTCCTTAGCAGCCCGGGTGCGTGAGCTGAAAAGAGGGACACCTACCACAAGAAGCTCATCTAGAGTCAATGCTGCTCCAGTCTCTCATGTACAGAACTCCAGACAGTATCAGAATGATGATATGACTGATCCTCTTGAAGGGACCTCAAGAACGTATTTACAGGAAGAGACCGACATGTACCAAGATCAGGAATAGAGTAGCCCTGCCTCTAGCCAGGTAGAGGAGAGGGATAATCGGATCTATTGGACTGTGTGGATCCGATGGCCTGGCACATCCGACCCACAAAAACATAAGGGTTTGGTTGACACCGGCGCCCAATGTACTCTGATGCCATCAAAGTATGTAGGAGAAGAATCCATCTCTATTTCTGGGGTAACAGGAGGATCCCAGCAGCTGACTGTAGTGGAGGCCAAAGTGAGTTTAACTGGGAACAGGTGGCAGAAACACCCCATCGTGACTGGCTCAGAGGCCCCATGCATCCTTGGCATAGACTATATTAGAAATGGATATTTCAAAGACCCAAAAGGATATCGCTGGGCTTTCGGGATAGCTGCGGTAGAGACAGACAACATTAGAAAACTGAACACCTTTCCTGGTCTTGCAGATGACCCTCTGCTGTGGGACTACTGAGAGTTGAAGAGCAACAGGTACCAATCGCCAGTACAACAGTACACCGTGGGCAATACCGTACTGACAGAGACTCGATGATTCCCATCCATGAAATGATCCGTAAATTGGAGAGTCAAGGGGTGGTCAGCAAAACCCACTCACCCTTGAACAGCCCCATCTGGCCTGTGCGTAAATCTGAAGGAGAATGGAGATTGACCGTAGACTATTGTGCATTGAATGAAATGACTCCACCACTGATCGCTGCTGTGCTGGACATGCTGGAACTGCAGTACGAGCTGGAGTCCAAGGCAGCGAAGTGGTACGCCACCATGGAAATCGCCAATGCATTTTTCTCCATTCCTCTGGCAGCAGAATGCAGGCCTCAGTTTGCTTTCACCTGGAAGGGCGTGCAGTACACCTGGAATTGTCTGCCCCACGGGCGGAAGCACAGTCCCACCACCTGTCATGGACTGATCCAGGCTGCACTGGAAAAGGGAGAAGCCCCCGAACATCTACAGTATATCGATGACATCATTGTATGGGGCAGCACAGCAGGGGAAATCTTCGAGAAAGGAGAGAAGATTATCCAGATTCTGCTGAAAGCTGGTTTTGCCATTAAGCGAAGTAAAGTTAAAGGACCAGCTCAGGAAATTCAGTTTCTAGGAGTCAAGTGGCAAGATGGATGTCGTCAGATCCCAACAGAGGTAATTAATAAGATCACCGCTATGTCTCCACCTGCCAACAAGAAGGAAACACAAGCTTTCCTAGGTGCCATAGGCTTTTGGAGAATGCACATTCCTGAGTACAGTCAGATTGTGAGCCCTCTCTACCTGGTTACCCACAAGAGGAACGATTTCCACCGGGGCCCTGAGCAGCAGCAAGCCTTCACCCAGATCAAGCAGGAGATTGCTCATGCAGTAGCCCTTGGCCCAGTCAGGACGGGACCAGATGTGAAGAACGTGCTCTACTCTGCAGCTGGGAACCATGGTCTGTCCTGGAGCCTTTGGCAGAAGGTGCCTGGTGAGACACGAGGCCGACCACTGGGATTCTGGAGCAGAAGCTACAAAGGATCTGAAGCCAACTACACTCCCACAGAGAAGGAGATCTTGGCCGCCTATGAAGGAGTTCAAGAGGCCTCAGAGGTGATTGGCACAGAAACAAAATTCCTCCTGGCAGCCCGACTAACAGTGCTGGGTTGGATGTTCAAGGGAAAGGTGCATTCCACACATCACGCCACTGACACCACATGGAGCAAGTGGATTGCCCTCATCACTCAGCGCGCCCCTATTGGGAATCAAAATCACCCTGGGATTCTGGACATAATTACAAACTGGCCTGAAGGTGAGACTTTTGGATTGTCTTCTGAAGAAGAAGAGGAGCAAGTGGCACGTGCTGAGGAAGCCCCACCATATAATGAGCTACCGGAGACTGAAAGACGATATGCCCTCTTCACTGATGGTTCCTGCCGAATTGTAGGCACTAACCGGAAATGGAAAGCTGCAGTATGGAGCCCCACACGACAAGTTGCACAAGCTACCGAGGGACAAGGTGGATCGAGTCAGGTCGCAGAGCTAAAAGCCGTCCAGTTGGCTTTGGATATTGCTGAACGAGAGAAGAGGCCAAGGCTTTATCTCTACACTGACTCATGGATGGTAGCTAATGCTCTGTGGGGATGGCTGGATCACTGGAAAAAGGCCAACTGGCAGCGCAGAGGGAAACCCATCTGGGCAGCTGAGATTTGGCAGGACATTGCTGCCCGAGTAGAGAAATTGACCATAAAGGTTCGACACGTGGATGCACAGGTAGCCAAAAGCTGGGCGAATGAAGAACATCACAACAACAAGCAGGTGGACCGAGCTGCCAAAGTGAAAGTATCACAGGTAGATCTAGACTGGCAGCACAAGGGAGAATCATTCCTGGCTCATTGGGCCCATGATGCCTCTGGTCATCAGGGGAGAGATGCAACATACCGATGGGCCCGTGACCGAGGGGTGGATCTTACCATGGACAGCATCTCACAGGTCATCCACAACTGCGAGACCTGTGCTGCAATCAAACAGGCCAAGCGGGTGAAGCCTCTGTGGTATGGTGGACGATGGTCAAAGTACAGGTATGGGGAAGCCTGGCAAATTGACTACATCACCCTTCCCCAAACCCGCCAGGGCAAGCGATATGTACTGAGCATGGTGGAAGCAACTACAGAATGGTTAGAAACCTACCCTGTGCCTCATGCCACTGCCCGGAACACCATCTTGGGCCTAGAAAAACAAGTCCTTTGGAGGCATGGTAGCCCCGAGACAAATGAACCAGACAACGGAACCCATTTCAAGAACGGCCTTATCAACACCTGGGCCAAAGAACATGGTATTGAATGGATATATCATATCCCTTACCACGCGCCAGCTGCCGGGAAAGCTGAAAGGTCTAATGGACTCCTTAAGAATACTTTGAAAGCACCAGGTGGTGGAACCTTCAGAAATTGGGAAATGGACTTGGCCAAAGCCACCTGGATGGTAAACACTCGAGGCTCCATCAATCGAGCCGGTCCTGCCCACTCTGAACCCCTGCACACAGTGGATGGGTACAAGGTCCCTGTGGCACACAGGAAAGGTATTTTAGGAAAGACTGTTTGGTTTAATCCCACCACAGGCAAAGGCAAACCAATCCGTGGGATTGTTTTTGCTCAAGGACCTGGTTGCACTTGGTGGGTAATGCAGAAAGATGGGGAAACCTGTTGTGTACCGCAAGGAACCCTAATTTTTAGTGAGAACTGTAGGTAAGGTTTCATTTTGTATTATATATCTGTAACAGGGAATTGGTTTGGGTATGATGCAGATGGTAATAGAATAAGGGGTGGATTATGTCCTGGGGTACAATGCAAAAATGTGTATTCTATCACCATCTGTTAAAATGTGGGAGGGGTGGTGATCCTTATCTCTGTGGGAGATATCCTCTGCTGATCTGCCATCTGATAAGGTCGGGGGATGATCATCGTTATCTTTTCACAACCCATCCTTCCTCCAGAAGATATATTCTGTTAATGGGCCATTAAGTCCTCTTGTGTGACTGATAAGATTACATCATCCCATTGGGAGATGCTCCAGCCAGGGGGAGGAGCCAAACATTTCCTACCTAGATAAAAACTGAGATTTGGAACACCAAGGCAGTCCTTTCCACTGGATCCCAGAGGAAAGTTGGAGCTTTTTCCTCATCATCGCTGGATCTTCGGAGGAAAACCGCACCTTCTACATGAGCACTGCTTCAACTGAACCACATCTGTCATCCAGGAGGACTGCAGCCAACATTTATAGAGACTGCTACCAACACCCTGACTGACAGCGTGTCAGCTTGTATTTCTGACTTTGTTGCTGATTTTTCTTCTATATTATTGCACGTATTTTATTCTTCTCTTTTCTCCTATAAAATTGTATTACTGACTTGGAGTCTCGCACTGGTTTTACTTTCAAACCAACACAACCCCAAACCTTGCTACCCGGGATCCCCCAAAATTCCACAAATCCACCCCCAAAATTAACCTGTGACCCCGCAAAACTCACCTGGATCTCCCTAAATCCCCCCTCCCCCCCGCCCCCCAATTCACCTGGGAACCCCCAAATCCCCAGAGTTCAACACAAAATTCACCTGGGACCCCAAAAACTCCCAATTTCGCTCCAAAATGATTGGCAACTTTACACACTCTATTTTCCCACAAAAGGAACTAGAGCCCTGTGCCCTTCGTATACAAGCTAAACGGAAAAAACCTTTCTATTCATTCTCAGCAAAAAGACTTCCTATTCCTCCTTCTTTTGGACAAAACTGCCTTCACTTTCAAACTTATTCTCTTGCTCACTTACCTGCATAATGCTTAGTCCCTGTTCTGCATGCTCATTTTCTTCACTTTTACAAGGAATCCACTCCTCATCTTCTTCTTCCCCTGCTTCTTCCATTTCCTGTGCCTAGATCACCTGTTTCTCTGTTAGATTTGTTTCTCCAGCTGATTTTTGACAACTGTCCCTATCTTCTGGCGCCACTCGGTCAAGAGAGGTGATTGCCCTGCTCTGCTCTGGGCTGGGACTGCGCTCTCTTCAAGCCCTGGGGGCAATTTTGGATCCCACAACGTCAGAAAGACCTCAGGCTATTGGAGAAATGTCCAAAGGAGGGACATAGAGACCATGAAGGGGCTGGAGGGGAAGCCATACAAAGAGTGGCTGAGGGCATTTGGTTCAGCTGCAGAGAGGACACTGAGCTCACACCTCACTTGGGACCTCTCAGCTCCTCTCAAGGGCAGCACAGGGACAGCTTTGCTCTCTGCTCTCTGCGACCAGGGACAGGAGCCAAGGGAATGCCAGGAGCTGTGTCAGGGGACGATTAGGCTGGCTATCAGGGAAAGGTATTTTTCCTCAGAGGCTGGTCAGGCACTGAATAGGTTCTCCAGGCAATGGGCACAGCCCCAAGGCTGCCAGAGATCCAGGAGGGTTTGGCCAATGCTCTCAGGGATGCAGAGGGTGGGACTGTTGGAGTGTCTGTGCAGGGCCGGGAGTTGTACTTTTATGATCCCTAGGGGTCCCTTCCGACTCAGGAAACTCTTACCATTTTCCCCTCTTTCCTCTCCTTGCACAATGCTCTCAGCTTACTGTTCCACTGTACGTTCTACTTCTGAAACCTCCGCTACTTCTTTCCAGTTCAAGCACAGTTCTACTGGTTACAATCCAAAGATATACAGATTGAAAAACAACCAAAAAGAAACACCGGTTTGGAATGTCGTGGTCTTATTTGGATCTCGAACTATGAAGTCGATTGTGCTTTGCAAGTTCTAAAAGCAAAACAACAACAAAAAACACCCACCACACCGTTTTAACATAGGGATTTGCTTTCTTCAAAGAAATCCATATCCCTTCTCAAAATGGATCTATTTCAGTAAGAGATCATCTTGAATAGATCCCTTACTATCTAAAGAACCTGGAACACTCAAATCCGTAATGATAAGCCTGTTACCTTGTCGTTTTCTGTTCCAAAGGCAAATGAATTTGCTCAAGTGCCGTTTGTAACAAGGACAGAGTTCAAAGTGTGGCTCTGAGAAATGTTTTGGTCTCCCTATCCAATCTCTATTAAAAGCACTTTCTTCAATTGCTGAAACAATACCTGATATAGTCTGAATTTTAAAGGTCATGAAAATTTTCTCAAAAGTGAAAAATTCATATAGCAGTCAGGTTTTAAACCAACAGGAATTTTTGTTTTACTTGTTTGAAGATTTCCTTCACACTAAAATGCTGGCTGATGGATACCTAGAAGAAATCCCTTCCCACAAAATGCTTCTGGGTAAGCCATTACGTCATCCATTACAATTTGCTTCAGTGTCCCGTTCCTGTCCAATTGAGGGTCCCTGTTTAAGAAACTCAAGTACGGAGAGAAATAAAATTACATATGACTACAGTGCCTTTAAATCTAAATCGAACTTTCTCATCAATCTCATAAAACCTTTAGGCTAAATGTTGCCATTGATCTGTTTCAACTGAACACAATGACGTCCTGGCTTGTTAGAGATTAGTTCATTACAAAGAAAGAAATGCACAGAAGTTAAAATATTTCCAAAGACGTATTTGACTTCCTTCCTTTTGGATGCGGAACCATTCCAACACTGCTTACATAAGAGGTCAAATTACTGTCTTCCATGTTAGTTCTGCACTGTGCTCAGCGGAGCCTTTCTGGTTTATCGGCCATTGACTTGGATATAGAGCTGAGTCTTGATTCAAGAAAAATCAATATTCACACTTGTTTTTATTTACACGGACATTGGCTTGGTCTCCTAAACAAAGAGAATGATGGGGAATTTATGTATGTGTTCAGATAGGTAACATTCTCTTTCTGCAACCTGGCGTTATATTTTCACTTGGTCTGTTACCTCTGGCTTTGTTTTAAAGGCTCAAATTATTAGGAAGAGGATCAAACCTCCAGCTCTAACCACAGTCCCACTGCGAGGTGTGTGAAGGTATGTGCATCTGCCCCTCAGGTTCTTACTGCTCTTCTAATGTGCCTCTGATCGAGCAGGTAGGAAAGACTGTTGCATTTCCTAGATGAATTGTAAATTCATCTCTGTGACCCCTGCTATGCCCTGTAGCTTGGTCCCTCTCCCCTCCTGGCCATACAGGGCTGGCTGGGATCCAATTTCTCCCCGCCCCCCCTTTTCAGACCCTAGAAAAGATCTGTGCCCCCTGACCTCTGTCTCTTTTTCTCTTGCTCCCTCTTTTTCTCGCAACCCACGAGAAATAAACCCTGTAACTTTATCACCGAAAAGAGCCTCATTTGTTATCTTATTTACGTCCATGAGGCAAGGGCCCCGGGAGCCATCACTCTAACACCTGAGCTAGACCGGAGGAAGGGTGAAGAACCCCATTTTAGGGCCGAGAAAAAGCCTCAGTTGGCACTCAACGTGAATGGTCTCTACAGAGCACCCCACTTTTGGCTGTGACTCCTATTTTCAGGATTCAGGAAGCCTTGGAGCTGATCAACTAGCTTAAAGTTCTTTTAGCTGCATTTTGTGCAGTTCGAAGACTTTTAAGTACGAACTGGGAGCCTGTCAGAAGCCCAGGCAGGTCGGTTCTGGACATAGACCCACTGCAGTTACTCAGACGCCTCTGCCTGCAAGAAAAAAAATGGTGAGTGGAGGCCTCCTTTCGCGGTGGGTGGGTTCCTGGAGCTCCGCGGTGGGGTCTCACCGGTGGCATTTGGCTGGCACGGTGCAGCTCTCGGAAGGAAAGGTGGCGAGGGCGTGTGCACGGCGTGCGCCCGGCTCAGTCTGCCCACGGCCACGTGGTGTGGCACACGGACTGTGGAAGGCTGGACGCAATCACCCAGGCGCAGCAGCATGCAAGCAGCTTTGATCGGTTTCAAAGCGGTGGCACAGAGGTTCTTTTGCTTTTTTTTGCGGTTTTTGCGGGTTTTTGTGGCGGGGTCGGTCCCTACAGCCGCGCAGGCACCACGTGGGTTTTAAAGACGGAAACGGCAAAATTAACATTGGCTCCGCATCCAGTAAAGCCTGAAAACCGTAGTGTACCTGGCATGTTTTAACAACTAACTCTCTTCCTGTGTTTTTAACTGTAGTGGGGTAGATATAGTGGCAAATTACTAAACATCATGGGCTTACAGCAATCTGCCTTACAAAAGAGTATAAGAAACCAACTAAGGGAAATATTAAGTTCAGGAAATGTTTTAATATCTAAGAAAAAATTAGCCCGTTTTGCCAGCTGCTTGTGTGTTGAAATATCTGACCTTGAATTGCAAAATATAAATTCGATTTCATTTTGGGATGAAATAGGGGATTTATTAACTTTAAAAGTGGAAAATGGAGATAAAACAACTTCTGTATTCCTCCCGATTTTCTTACAAATTCGGAAACTTTTAATTCAGACAGAAAACAACAGACAGCAGCAGCAAAACGGTTCAGATTCACCTTCCCTTTCCCCAAAACCCTATAACCCGGACCTGGAGGGGACCCACGGGTCTCCCTGAGGGGTGCAGTCGCCCAGCACGACTGTGGCTGCTCTGAGTCCCTGGGTCCTCCCCGGTATCCCGGTTCTGAAAATTTTTCAAAAATTGTCAGCACTCCTTCCTTGTTCCCTTCCCCGCTGGGTAACGGCCACGTGGCTACGCCTGAAGGTGTCAGGGTCCCAGATAGCTCTGGCCATGCGATACAGCCCTTAGGGGAGGTCGCATATGGTGGCAGCTACGTGTTTCCTCCTTCATCCCACAACTCTCTACATCGTCCGTTCTTTGCCCCTAAGCCTGTCCCCTCCCATAACTCATCCCTGCCCTCGGCTCCACCGCCCCCTCCCCCCTTCAAGACCCTGCCCTGCAGGGCACCCAGCGACCCCGCCCACAGGTGTTGGAACCCTGGTCCCCACCACCCCTCCCCCGCTCCGGTTTCACATTCCTTCCCTCCAAGCAGCTGTGGGGTAGGGAAGGGCAGTGGAGCCCCTGCTGAGTTCAGTGCCGGTGCGGGTGGGGGTGGGGTCGGGGAGGGATCACCTCACTGCCCCTGCGGGACGAATGGTGTCCCTGTGGTGGTGGGGGGGGGGGGGGTGGGCAGCCTCCCGGGCCAGGTACGGGGGGATGCCCAGCCCTGATAGTCAACACCTGGGAAAAGAGTATATACCATCAGTTGCTCCTGTAGTTTATCTTGGTAAGAGGAATGGTAGAAGAAGTTATCAACCTTGGTAGAAATAGTGAAATCTTTAAAGGCATGATGAGAGCCACCTTTAACTCAAACGAACTGGTTCCATATGATATCAAAGAGCTTTTCCGATGTCTGTTAACTCCTTCAGAATATGATCTATAGGAAAGACTGTGGAAAAGATCTTTGAAAGTGCTTTTACTAGAGCTTTTAAAAAGCTCAGATGATGCAAAAGATGCTGATAATAATGACATAACATATGAACACCTATGTGGGGAAAAGGATTGGCATTGCCCCGAAAGCCAAACCAGAGTACTCTCCAAGTCTGACCTGGATAAAATATGCAATGTTGCAGAAAAGGCTTTTAATCAATTACCAACAGTAGATACTAAAGGCAGTTATGTTAACATTAAACAGTTTGCTTCTGAGAATTTCTCACAGTTTGTGGACCGCCTTCGTGCGCAAGTGGAAAGACAGGTGTCTGATCCTGTGGTACAAGCTGAATTAATTAAAGAGATGGCACAAAGGAATGCTAATGAAACCTGCCATAGGGTTATTCTTGGCCTTCCCCTAGAGCCAGCACCTAGCTTAGCACAGATGATAGAAGCCTGCACCAGGAAAGCAGAACTGCTCAGTGGACACGAGAGAAATCCAGGACTGGCACGCCCAAAAGCCATGGCAGCTGTAACACCAGAAGCCAAGAAGCAACCAATGTCACCAGAGCAGCTGCAGCACATCATCTGCTTCAAGTGCAAGCAGGCAGGACACTTCGCCAGAGACTGTCCACACGACCAGAAACAGAAGAAGACCAACAAACAAAAAAACTCGCTTTACAGTGCGTACCCGCCATTAACACAATAGCGCGCTCGGCTATAAATACTGTGGGCTCCACACTCGCAAAAGACTCTCTCTTAATAAACAAAAAGGGGGAGGATGGGATAGAGGGTGTGGGGATGCATGGCAATGAAAATATTAAATGTTTAATTAACAAGGTTTGGAAGCCACTAGGCCGTTTTAGGCTTGTGACTAACAAAGGTTTTCATTTCAGGTCACCTGATTGGACAGTCATTACAGTGGACTTACCTAACAGTACACAGGACGTGACGTTAAAACACATGAAACTGGACAGTGAGTACTTTGTTGTCGGGGACACAGCACACACACCCCCAGAGATTGAGGTAGCTCCCATGACCATCAAGGGAAGCATAACTGGCCTCATTCTCCTGGCACGATGTCCTCTACCACCATATTACCTGGTTGAGAGACAAATCCTTGCCCAGGCCATTCCTGTTCCACAGGAGGTCCCAGTAGATGGAAAATCACCTGAAGTCTACTGGGCAGAAGTGGTGGGTGAGGACAAACCTTCTCTGGCATGCAACCTAACCCGTGGATCAGATCACCTCCATGTGGAGGGGGTACTGGACACAGGTGCTGATGTGACTATCATACCCGAAAGGATGTGGCCGTCACATTGGGAACTTCAGCCTGTGGCAGGCAGAATCCAGGGTGTAGGAGGAGTCAAATTGGCAAAAATATCAAAAAGCATCATACAAATTGAGGGGCCGGATGGAAAATTGGCTAGCATCCGTCCATTTGTAACAGACTATAAATGCCCTCTATGGGGGAGAGACACCATGTCCCAGTGGGGGGTAAAATTGATCATTCCTAAGACTCCTCGGGATTTTTAGAGGCAGACACTGTAGACCGCCCTACCCAAAAGTTGAAATGGCTAGATGATACCCCAAAGTGGGTAGCACAGTGGCCGATGAGTAAGGAGAAGCTCAAGGCGCTTGAGGAGCTTGTGGAGGAGCAATTGGCTAAAGGCCACATAGAGGAGACCACAAGTGGGTGGAATTTCCTGGTTTTTGTGATAAAGAAACCGGGGAAAGACAAGTGGAGGCTGCTCCACGACCTCCGGGAAATAAACAAAGTAATTGAGGACATGGATGGGGTCTCTCCAACCTGGAATGCCTTCTCCAACAATGCTTCCTAGAGATTGGCAATTGGCTGTTCTAGACATCAAGGACTGTTTCTTCCATATTCCCCTACACCCAGAGGATGTCCCACTGTTCGCCTTCTCGGTTCCTACCATCAATCGAGAAGCCCCAATGAAGCGCTATCACTGGAAAATTTTGCCCCAGGGATTAAAATGTAGTCCCTCCATCTGCCAGTGCCATGTGGCCTCATTGCTGTCCCAGGTGCGTGCCCAGAGAGGGGAGGCCATCATCCTTCATTACATGGATGATGTGCTTGTGTGTGCCCCCTATAACTCTCTACTCCAAGACACACTTGACCTAGTGGTTAAAGTTTTAACCTCTGCTGGATGTGAATTGCAGGAGGACAAAGTCCAAAGGATGCCACCTTGGAAGCACCTGGGGTTGGAAATTACTGCACGGACCATTGTTCCGCAGAAATTGGAAATTAATTGTAATCCAAAAACCTTAGCAGATCTCCATTCCCTGTGTGGGTCATTGAATTGGGTTAGGCCCTGGCTAGGCATCACTAATGGGGACCTAGAACCGCTCTTCAATTTATTGAAGGGGGAGAGAGAGCTGCTTTCTCCCAGGGAACTGACCCCAGAGGCAAAGACAGCAATCGAAAAGGTACAAAAGACTTTAGGAGAGAGGCAAGCTCACCGTTACCAGCCCGAGCTGCATTTCAAATTCATTGTCCTATGAAAACTGCCACACTTACACGGGTTAATATTCCAATGGATCAAGGAGCAGAGACAGTCACTCTTAATCATAGAGTGGGTCTTCCTCTCCCACCGCAGATCCAAAACTATCACTTAGCCACAAGAAATGATAGCTCAGCTGATTTGGAAAGCAAGGATGACACTGTATGAACTAGCTGTTTGTGACTTCACATGTATTCACCTCCCAGTCAAACTGTCTGAGGAGGGAGGAACTCTCCTGAAAGATTGAATAAAGAGATGTTTGAGCACTTGCTCCAGAGCAATGCCAGTCTCCAATTAGCCCTGGACGCCTTCAGAGGACAAATATCAGTCCATGCCGTGTCTCACAAGCTGTTTAATGAGGAATTCCACCTCATTCCTAGTGAGGAGAGGAGTCAGCGACCACTCAAAGCTCTCACAGTGTTCACGGATGCATCTGGGGCGTCCCTCAAGTTGGTGATGACTTGGAGAAATCCTCAGACTCAGCATTGGGAAGTTCAGTTTGTGGAAGGATCACCCCAGGTAGCTGAACTGGCAGCACTTGTGAGAGCCTTTGAGAAGTTCTCAGAGCCAATCAACTTGGTAAGAGACTCAGCCTATGTAGCAGGAGTAGTGTCCAGGGCGGAGCAGGCAGTGCTCAGAGACATCGAGAATGAGCAGCTTTTCAGGTTGATTTCCAAACTAATTTATTTGATTTCTCATAGAGAACACCCGTTCTATGTGATGCATGTGAGGTCACACCCAGATTTGCCAGGTGAAATTGCAGAAGGGAACCGTCAGGCAGACTCCCTTGCAATTCCAGCAGAACAAGTACGCCTTCCTGACATCTTCCAACAGGCAAAGCTGAGCCACCAGCAGTATCACCAGAATACACCAGGTCTAATGTGTCAGTTCCAGCTAACATGGAGTCAGGCTCGAGCCATTGTGGCCACCTGTCCCAACTGTCAGCTGCACACCATGCCCTCAATGGGCATGGGGGTAAACCCCCGAGGTCTAGGCAGTTAGGTATGGCAGACAGACATCACACACATTCCTAGTTTCGGTCGCCTCAAATATGTGCATGTTAGCATTGACACATATTCAGGTGCAGTCTATGCCTCTGCCCACGCAGGAGAAAGGGCAATGCACGCCAAACAACACCTAGTGCAAGCCTTTTCAGTATTGGGGATCCCTAAGGAAATCTTAACTGATCAGGGCGCAGCGTATAAGTCCAAGGAGTTCCTGGAATTCATCCAGCAGTGGGGAGTGGAACATAAAACTGGCACCTCTCACTCCCCCACAGGCCAAGGTGTAGTTGAGCGAGCCAATCAGACGCTCAAGCAGGTTTTGGCTAAACAGAGCAGTTCAACTGTGTGGATGTCTCCACAGCAGAAGCTCTGCAAAGCCATGTTTACTCTCAATTTCCTGAATTGTTCATTTGAGAAGATGAGTCCACCTGTGGTACGTCACTTTAACAGTGGTAAACAGTTCAAGTTATCCCAACATCCTCCAGTTTTGATTAGGGACCCAGAAACCTGGAAAATCAAAGGTCCCTATGAGCTCGTTACCTGGGGGTGTGGCTATGTGTACGTATCCACTCCCTCAGGCCCTCGGTGGATTCCCCAAAATGGGTAAAACCGTATGTCCCCAAACATCCTGCTCCAACTGAGGAGAACGAGGAGCAGGTGGCTATGGTTTCAAAAAGAATAGGCCACCTGAAAAAAGAAAAAGAAATCCTCCTAAAGGATGACATTCCGGCAGATAGAGACTTTTAACAGGTTTTATAATGTTTGTCTTTCCTTTTATCGAAAAGCTTCTCTTCTCTCAGTCCCGTGATGAACCCCATCCAAGCTGTCTTCCTGTTAACACTGAACAGTCTGGCAGCTGCATGGATCGTCCCTCAACCACGTCAGAACATTTGGGTGACCCTGGTACAGACGCTCCAACAAGAAAACATATGTCTGTCCACAGCAGCAACAGCAAACCCTATGTCCACCTGCCTGGTAGGAATCCCATTGAAGGCTGGAGAATATTCAGCCAGTTTTGAAACACAAATGTCCAATGAAATTCCTGAGTCACACACCATTTCATCACACAAAAATCATAGGCAGCAAGCTGGAGTAAGTTAAAACCCCATAGAGGAATTGCTGCCAAGTTTGCCCAAAGCAGCTCAGGAACCCCAAGAACTAGAGCTGTTAGGTTCCTACCCAGCACAATATTGCATTCACTTTAGGATCTTCCCAAAACCTTCTAGCATAAAAGAATTCCACAACATAATGCAATATCGTGGGGAATTCACTGCCAAAAGGTGTTGCAATACTGTAAGCCATATTGCAGCTGATACCCCAACTTATTCAATCCCCAAAAGCCTCCCAAAGGGATTGTTCTTAATTTGTGGGGACCGGGCGTGGGCAGGGATCCCTTCTCGGCTCTTAGGAGGGCCATGCACCTTCGGTCGGTTGTCCCTGTTGGCACCCAACGAAACCTTAATTAACGATTGGATGCACAAAAACAAATCGGGTAATAAAATCCAAAAAAGAAGTGCAGACAATATGGACCCAAACTGTGATTCTGAAATTTTCCATTGGGCCAAGTCCAAAAGAATTGCTGTGTCCCTGTTTCTTCCGTGGGTTGCAGCAACTAAAGCTCTAGGCGAATTGGGCCACCTAGAGTGTTGGGTAGACAAACAGGCAAACTTAACATGCACCGCAATCAGTTCCCTCCTAGAAGACGAGGAAATTACCAGGCAGGCCACACTACGAAATCATGCTGCTATAGATTTTCTCTTACTACTACACGGACATGAGTGCCAGGAATTTGAAGGACTTTGCTGTATGGACCTGACCTCGAGAGCTCCTAACATCCATGCTGCTCTACGAAACATGAACGACTTTATCGGACAAGTGAATCAAGAATCTGAAGATTGGTTCAATGGACTGTTCAAAGGCTGAGGACTCACAGGGTGGTGGACATCTATAGTCAAAACAATTATGTTAATTTTTGTTATTATTTTTCTTGTAATAATGGCGTTCGGGATCCTACGTCACTTAGTTTTCAAGGCTATTAATGGTCTCATTCCCTCTACCTCAGTAGTCAATCACATAGATATGAAAAACTTCAAACAATCGAACCCTCCCACCAACTGCAAGTGGTGGGCAACATCATAATTTGAATGAAACTAATATCCTTCTTTCAACTTTGTTAAACAAAAAACCGGGAGATGTTGCATTTCTAGATGCATTTGAAATGGTACATTCCGTGACCCCTGCTATGCCCTGTAGCTTGGTCCCTCTCCCCTCCTGGCCATACCGGGCTGGCTGGGATCCAATTTCTCCCTGCCCCCCTTTTCAGACCCTAGAAAAGATTTGTGCCCCCTGACCTCTGCCTCTTTTTCTCTTGCTGCCTCTTTTCCTTGCTACCCATGAGAAATAAATGCTGTAACTTCATCAGGGAAAAGAGCCTCTTTTGTTATCTTACTTAAGTCCATGAGGCAAGGGCCCCGGGAGCCATCACCCTAACACCTGAGCTAGACCGGAGGAAGGGTGAAGAACCCCATTTTAGGGCCGAGAAAAAGCCTCAAAAGACCTCCTGGATGTGTGAACAGTGCTGCTTCCTCTATGGCTTCAGAGCTGCTGCTAAGATCTTCAGGAAGGAGAGCGATATAGTACCAATTTTTAGATGGTTTTTTAAGTTGCAAGTGCTTGACTATCTTAAACTTCTGAGTTCCTAGAACTTTGAATTAGATCGAATCTATGAGTGAAGAGATGATGGTGCAGACCAAGTTCTGATTCCTGTGATCCAAGAATCTGCACTACTCTTTTTACCTTCTGAATAAGGCATGGATGTGATGGTATGCACAGTAATACTGATGTGCTATGGTTTTTGAACGATAGCAGTCTTCCTTTGTCCCATTCCTAAACCGTGGGCATTATTTGCCTTAACCTTGTTCAGTAGGGACGTTATTCTATATTCTTACATGAAGTGAAAAGCACTCTTTTTCCATGCCTTCACACAACAGCATTAAAACAAGGCCTAAGTAGTACAACCAATGTTCAAAGATGCTCTACCTTTTAAGTTGACGATACAAAATTCATACCTTGTTCTAATTTGATCTCAAGAAGAAAGGGTGTTCTCCAAATACTCCTTCAGCTCTTCCTCACAGCTCACCGTTTTCCTTTTTTCTAAAATTGTACCCAGAACACTTTCAACATCTAAGGCCACATAAAAAAGCTAGTAAAAATGGTTTCATAGATACTAAAATCTCCCCAACTATTTAGGATTCAAGGAAGTTAATTATGCACATATATCCTACACCCAGAAGAGAAAGCTACCTCAGAAAACTCATCGCCTATGAAAATCTTCCTAGATAAGGAACACCTCTGACACTGCCACCCCAAGTTGGTTGATGAAACAATGAGACCCTCACATCCAATCAGACTCTAGACCTGCACAAGATCTCGTCATAGCAACTTGCAGCCACTTTCTACCGAAAGCAGCAGTGATCTCTATCACTGTTGCCATACCAAGAATAAGACAGGAATGTCCATTCAGCGTGAATCAAGCAGTTAGCAAAAATGGACCTGACAGAATGAAACTGAAGAGTAGAAATTCCCATCTAAAAGTCAAAGATTACGTTCTTAATTTTATAGCAGGTATTTGGAATTTCAGAGAGCTTTTGCATTAAGAAGTCGTGTCTTTATAGCACACCCTTGTTTTTATGTTTCTACCTGTATTATGGCCACAGCATCTTCAGCTGTGCAAATGTTCATATCCAGCACGGTCATCTGAAGGAAAAGAAGAACAAAGTATTGACATGCACAGAAGAAATACTGATTTCATGTAGGACAGCACTCCCTTCATTACCGGCATTTGTTACAACTTTTCCACATTTCAAGTAAAAATACCAACTACTACTGTGAAACCAAACAGATGGCTTACTTTTTGAACAGAGTAAGGAGGAGGTTAAAAAGGAATTCCACTTGTTATCTCAATGTTTGGTGCATCCTCAGACGCATTTCACTCTAATGACACATTGGACCACGGCTATCACAGCCAAAAGCTGTGGCACTCAACTTGCACATCTGCCCTTTCTCCTGACATTTGCCCTCGACCAGCTCATACTGGATGCTCATTTTCTCCACGCACTCCACATTAGGGCTGTCTGAATGCTATGGAACTGACCACAGTCAAAATTCCAATCTTTCATAATGCAGTGTGACATGGAAACATGACAGAGGCCACGTGCTGAATCCCAGCACACGGAACAGATGCCAGCAGTGCCTACAGACCTTTGTCTACAGACACCAAACAATACCAGCCAAAGAAATCAAGACATTTTCATACACAGCTCTTTATCATTATGCTTCAAAGTAGCAAGGTACTTACAATCGCAACCAACTTCTTTGCTGCCATACGGGCTACAAACATCCCAACAGGATGTGCTCTGGAGCAAGAGAAGGCAGACACAGAGAGGGAAGGCATGCTGCAAGGACACAGAGAAAGGAAGTATCTCCAATACTTCCCCTCCTCTTCTCATACTTCCCCTCTTCTTCTCCAAGAGTTAAAAAGGAGTATTTTTGTATGATTGAGAAGGGATCCATGTCAAAATTAACTTTTGATTTCCCCCAGATTCATTCTAACCTAGCCAGATCCTCCTAAATCTCACCATGCACAGGTGTTTGTACAGGCCAAAGGAAAGCCATGCCACAGGCAGCTTCTTTGGCTCTTACTGCCACCTCCAAGCAACTGAGAAGGTATGTGGGAACACACGGAACAAAGAATAGAGCAAACATGCACTCTCAAAGCAAATGTCTGCCTCATCGTTGCCCGGGAGAAAAGAAAATATTGCGTGAATTCCAGACTGTTCTTAGGATTTCCCGACCTACCTAGACTTTTGTTTCAATTCTCCAGAGTTCTGCACCATTCGTTTCCATCAGATTTGGCACGTGTTGGAGGCAACAAGGTGCTATCAAAGTAGGAAACAAGAGTCAGGTATCCTAAAATACAAACCACTCAGTACTTCAAATATAAAATTATGAATCCGAATATCCATACTACTGGGCTTTCTTTTATTTACAGCCATCTTGGCAATGATAATAAACCTGAGATTGTTGTTGTTCAAGGCCAACTGTTTACTGCCCGATAAGGAACTAACTGTCATCTACCTTGTTCCTACATCCACCATAAAAAACCTCCCTGTAAAGATCGTAATGCATTGCACCCACACCAATGCGTCTTGTGTTCAGGATGGATATTCAAACGTAGCAACGTTCGATTTCTATCCAGATGTCTCGGTTTGAAAGACAGGTATGGTCTAAGGAAAGGCAGGAGCCCCTTTTCTGCGATGCAGAGTGCAACCCCCCTCCCTTTTAATTATTTTAGGTCCAATTCAGACACCTTCAGGCAGGAGATATGGGGATGAGAATAACAGTTCTTTACTGGTATTTAACAAAGCAGAAAAAACAACAACAGCTATAAAAATTGGCAACAGAAACAGTCTAGCTCCGCTCCAGTCCCTTCTGGCCGCAGGCCGTCTCCCTGTGCTGTTACCGGTGCTGTGGGGGCAGGGCAGGTCCCGCGCAGTTGAAGAGGGCTGGGTGATGGCGGCCGCGGCCCAAGGGAGAGAGGGGATGGGGAAAGTTACTCCCCCCTCACGGTGTCGGTCGTGGTGCTCAGCAGAGTGTCCGGAGGTAGTAGGGTGAGCTGGGAGAGCAGCAGAGCGATGTCCAAAGGCAGGGAGCGTGGATCTCAGCGCTGGGATGACAGGGGAAGATGCCAGAGCAGAGCCCAGGTTGTCTTCCCACTCCAGGAGCCAAGCGAGAGAGAGTTCCCCGCTCCAGACCCCCCTATCCCACCTTTCCTTTTCCGGTTCCCCCCCCCTCCCCCTCCAGCCACCCCCCTACGAGAGAACATTATCTGTCGTTTTAAGGTGTAGCCACAATTACTTAGCATAACAATGGGAGAAATTCCACAGAAAGAAAAGCGAAGCATTCAACCCCCAACACCCAGTTCTTGAAAGTTCCCCCACCCAGTGCCTTCAAGGTGGTTTTAAGCAGGCCATTGCACCGTTCAACTTTCCCTGCAGCTGGTGCATGGTAGGGGATATGGTACACCCACTCAATGCCGTGTTCTCTAGCCCAGGTGTTTATAAGGCTGTTCTTGAAATGAGTCCCATTGTCTGACTCAATTCTCTCAGGGGTACCATGCCTCCAAAGAACTTGTTTTTCCAGGCCCAGGATGGTGTTCCGAGCAGTGGCATGAGGCACAGGGTAGGTCTCCAACCATCCAGTGGTGGCTTCCACCATGGTCAGTACATAGCGCTTGCCCTGGCTGGTTTGAGGCAGTGTGATGTAGTCAACCTGCCAGGCCTCTCCATACTTATATTTGGACCATCGCCCCCCATACCAGAGGGGCTTCACCCGCTTGGCTTGCTTGATGGCAGCGCATGTCTCACAGTCATGGATAACTTGAGAAATACTGTCCATGGTTAGATGCACCCCTCGGTCTCGTGCCCACTTATATGTGGCATCTCTGCCCTGATGACCTGAGGCATCATGGGCCCATCGAGCCAGGAACAACTCTCCCTTGTGCTGCCAGTCTAAATCTATCTGCGACACCTCTATCTGTGCAGCCTGATCTACCTGCTCATTGTGTCGGTGTTCCTCATTAGCCCGACTCTTGGGGACATGGGCATCTACGTGACGGACTTTCACAGGCAACTTCTCTACCCGGGTGGCAATGTCTTTCCATTCATTGGCAGCCCAGATTGGTTTTCCCCTACGTTGCCAGTTAGCCTTTTTCCACCTTTCCAGCCATCCCCACAGCACATTGGCTACCATCCATGAATCAGTGTAAAGGTAGAGTTTTGGCCGCTTCTCTCTTTCAGCAATGTCCAGGGCCAGCTGAACAGCTTTGAGTTCAGCAAGTTGACTCGATCCACCTTCTCCTTCGGTAGCTTGTGCAACCTGTCGTGTGGGGCTCCATACGGCTTCTTTCCACTTCCGGTTCATCCCCACGATGCGGCAGGAACCATCAGTGAAAAGAGCATAGCATGTTTCATCTGCTGGCAGTTGGTTATATGGTGGGGCTACTTCAGCCCGGGTCACCTGTTCCTGTTCCTCTTCGTCGGCAAGGCCAAAGTCTTCCCCTTCCGGCCAGTTGGTAATTATCTCCAAAATCCCAGGGCGATTCGGGTTTCCAATACGGGCACGTTGTGTGATGAGGGCAATCCATTTACTCCATGTGGCGTCAGTGGCATGGTGGGTTGAGGGAACCTTTCCTTTAAACATCCAGCCCAGCACTGGCAGTCGGGGTGCCAGGAGGAGTTGTGTTTCTGTGCCAACCACCTCTGAGGCTGCTTGGACCCCTTCATAGGCGGCCAAGATCTCCCTCTCCGTCGGAGTGTAGTTGGCCTCGGACCCTCTGTAGCTTCGGCTCCAGAACCCCAGGGGTCGGCCTCGCGTCTCACCAGGCACCTTCTGCCAAAGGCTCCAGGACAGACCATGGTTCCCGGCTGCAGAGTAGAGCACGTTCTTCACATCTGGTCCCGTCCTGACTGGGCCAAGGGCTACTGCATGAGCAATCTCCTGCTTGATCTGGGCAAAGGCTTGCTGCTGCTCAGGGCCCCAGTGGAAATCGTTCTTCTTGCGGGTGACCAGGTAAAGAGGGCTCACAATCTGGCTGTACTCAGGAATGTGCATTCTCCAAAAGCCTATGGCACCTAGGAAGGCTTGTGTTTCCTTCTTGCTGGTTGGTGGAGACATTGCAGTGATCTTATTGATGACCTCACTGGGGATCTGGCGCCGTCCATCTTGCCACTTTACTCCCAGGAACTGGATCTCTTGGGCAGGCCCTTTGACTTTGCTCTTTTTAATGGCGAAGCCGGCTCCCAGCAGAATCTCAATGATCTTTTCTCCTTTCTGAAATACTTCCATTGCCGTATCCCCCCACACAATGATGTCATCAATGTACTGCAGATGTTCTGGAGCTCCACCCTTCTCCAGTGTAGCCTGGATCAGCCCATGACAGATGGTGGGGCTGTGTTTCCACCCCTGGGGCAGTCGGTTCCACATGTATTGCACACCCCTCCAGGTGAAAGCGAACTGAGGCCTGCACTCTGCTGCCAGAGGAATGGAGAAGAATGCATTGGCGATGTCAATGGTGGCGTACCACTTTGCTGCCTTGGACTCCAGCTCGTACTGCAGTTCCAGCATGTCCGGCACGGCAGCGCTCAGCGGTGGAGTCACCTCATTCAGTGCACGATAGTCCACTGTCAATCTCCATTCTCCTGCCGATTTACGCACAGGCCAGATGGGGCTGTTGAAGGGTGAGTGGGTTTTGCTGACCACCCCTTGGCTCTCCAGCTCACGGATCATCTTGTGGATGGGGATCACGGCATCTCGATTCGTCCGGTACTGCCGGCGGTGCACTGTTGAGGTAGCAATTGGCACCTGTTGCTCTTTCACCCTGAGGAGTCCCACTGCAGATAGGTTTTCTGATAGCCCAGGCAGGGTGTTCAACTGCTTAATGCCCTCTGCCGCCACAGCAGCTATTCCAAAAGCCCACCTGAGTCCCTTTGGGTCTTTGTAATAGCCATTCCTGAGGAAGTCTATGCCTAGGATACATGGTGCCTCTGGGCCAGTCACAATTGGATGTTTCTGCCACTCTTTCCCAGTCAGGCTCACCTCAGCCTCCAGCAGAGTCAATTCCTGAGATCCCCCTGTAACCCCAGCAATTGAAACAGGTTCCTTTCCGACATGTCCTGATGGTATTAATGTACATTGTGAACCAGTGTCAACCAATGCTCTGTGTTCCTGTGGCTCTGATGTGCCAGGCCATCGGATCCACACCGTCCAAAAGATCCGGTTTTCCCGTGCCTCTCCCTGGCTAGAGGCAGGGCCCCTCTAGCCCTGGTTATTATTTCTCTCCCGGGCATACATAGTGGAGGTTCCTTCAAGGGGATCTGACAGATCATCCTCCCTTCTGTAATACCCTGCACCTCCATGGGAGGCTGAGGCTACCCTCACTTTAGTGGAGTTCCCTCTGTTGGTGTTCCCCTCCCTGATTTGGCGCACCCGTGCTGCCAGGACAGAAGTGGGTTTCCCATCCCACCTTCTCATGTCTTCCCCGTGGTCACGTAGAAAAAACCACAGGACAGCACGTGGGGTGTACCCTCTCTCCCTAGCTGGGGGGCGTTGGGCTCTACTTTTGGGGTCCATGACTCGCACTGGTGCTGCACTGATCTTCCTCACCTCTTCCCTTATCTCCTTCATCTCCTCCTTAAACTCCTCTCTGAGGTCCTTAGCCACAGCAGAGACATGAGCCTGCACTGGGCCAGCCATCATACTCTGATAATTCCTGAGCCTGTTGGCAACAGAACCCACTGTCACTTGGTTGGTATCAGCATCAATCATTGCAATAAAGGGGGTATATTGAGATGGGCCCAGGTTTGCCAGATTCCACAACCTCTGCCCTGTGCACCTGACCTTGTCGGGGTCATTGTCATGCTGTCCATCCCTCCCAAAGAGCACCTCCAGTACTGCCACTTCTCTCAGCTGTTGGATCCCTTCCTCAAGGGTATTCCAAGGGGTTCTCTGGTGGTACTCCTGCATTCTTTCCCTGTGGACAAATCTCTCTCTCACACTCATTAAAAGTCGCTCCCAGAGGGAAAGGAGACCTGTCTCCCTTACAAATACCTGGTCCACACCTGAGTCCTGGGTCAAGGCTCCCAAATTCCTTGCCTCAGTACCATCCAGTTGCACACCTGTACCCATAAGGTCCCAGACCCGCAGTAACCAGGTTGTAAAAGCCTCACGGCCCCGTCGTACCATGTCTTTTCGCAGGTTACGGAGACTCTCGTATGACAGGGACTCGGTGATGATCTCAACTTCTGGCTCCCCTGCTGATTGTGAGGGGCCCCCTTCCTGACCCTTATTATCTAGGTGCCTTGTTTTCATCTTAGACTTCCTAGTTTCCACAGGGGCAACTGCTGCTGGCTGTGAGTGCCCTTGCAGTTCAGCTGGAACCTGGACAGATGTAACATCTGTGGGTCCCACTGCTGCACCACCAGAGTCTCCCTCTTTAAGGCAGGGGGAGGGTTTCTCACCAGCTGGGGAGAGGTACTCCTTCAGCATCTGGCCCATCTCACGTATCTCCTTTGCTAGCACCCCCACCCATTCTGGGTGGTTCCTTTCCGAGGTGGGCTGTGGAGCAGGGTCAAACTCTGGGGTAATATCCCTAGTCTCTGGGATAGGATCAGGCTCTGGGGTAACCTCCCTAGTCTCTGGGACAAGATCAGGCTCTGGGGTAACCTCCCTAGTCTCTGGGACAGGATCAGGCTCTGGGGTAACATCACTAATCCCTGGGGTAGGTATCAGGGTTGTTATCCAAGTCAATCTCCCCTTATCTCTGAATGTTAGATAGAACAGGTTTAACAGGGATATAAGCAACACTAGCCACAATATAATGTCATTAGCATTTAAAGTGGATTGGAACCCCTTGAAGACTGGTGGGGTGAACTTCAAAAACCCTGTGATGGGTTGAGAAAAAATTTCACCTGCTGCCACTTCCTCACAGTAAGTACCATTATTGAAGTAGCCCCAGAAACACACACTTAGAGTGCGATAGCTCTGAATCCATGTGGCCATCTTCCAGAGAAAATTAAAAATCCATGAATTCCTCAACTGATCAACCCACATAATAAACTGGATAATAGCCAGAGTAACCTTGGTTATGAAACTCATGTTTAAAAAAGGGCTTGCAAATGGGAGAGATATAGCAGTGACCACATGGAGGCCAATCCAGGGTAAGCTGGACAGCATGGTGTCACCTACCACAAGTTTGGGTAATTTAAGAACTGTTATCCCCTTTTCTACCCCTCTCTCAATGCCCTCAGGCAATGCCCCACGTTCCGGGCACCAAAATCTGTCTCGGTTTGAAAGACAGGTATGGTCTAAGGAAAGGCAGGAGCCCCTTTTCTGCGATGCAGAGTGCAACCCCCCTCCCTTTTAATTATTTTAGGTCCAATTCAGACACCTTCAGGCAGGAGATATGGGGATGAGAATAACAGTTCTTTACTGGTATTTAACAAAGCAGAAAAAACAACAACAGCTATAAAAATTGGCAACAGAAACAGTCTAGCTCCGCTCCAGTCCCTTCTGGCCGCAGGCCGTCTCCCTGTGCTGTTACCGGTGCTGTGGGGGCAGGGCAGGTCCCGCGCAGTTGAAGAGGGCTGGGTGATGGCGGCCGCGGCCCAAGGGAGAGAGGGGATGGGGAAAGTTACTCCCCCCTCACGGTGTCGGTCGTGGTGCTCAGCAGAGTGTCCGGAGGTAGTAGGGTGAGCTGGGAGAGCAGCAGAGCGATGTCCAAAGGCAGGGAGCGTGGATCTCAGCGCTGGGATGACAGGGGAAGATGCCAGAGCAGAGCCCAGGTTGTCTTCCCACTCCAGGAGCCAAGCGAGAGAGAGTTCCCCGCTCCAGACCCCCCTATCCCACCTTTCCTTTTCCGGTTCCCCCCCCCTCCCCCTCCAGCCACCCCCCTACGAGAGAACATTATCTGTCGTTTTAAGGTGTAGCCACAATTACTTAGCATAACAATGGGAGAAATTCCACAGAAAGAAAAGCGAAGCATTCAACCCCCAACACCAGACTCCTCTCTTAATTTATTACGCAAATAAAATCCCACGCCATGGAGAAAAACATGCCTTGACAAAAGCACCAACTTCTAGCTCTCCACCCATATTTGCCCATTTCTACTATGTCTCAATATTTACTTCTCCATTCCTCCGTTTTTAGAGCCTGATCGCCACCTATTAAGTGTAGCTGGGGCACTGAAAATCAAGAATGCATTTTCTCCATTCAAAAGAGCTGTACAGAAATAGATGTAGTCCCTGCTTTACTGCTGCATTTAGCAATCACACAATGAGAGGAAGCAAAGTGCATTTTGTAGCCAAGTCCTTCATTAACTCCAGCAACAATTGTTTTCCTTTATGCTATACCCTCTTTTGCCATACCCGATATATTGCAAAACCTTCAGTCTCTGTTCACTGAGTACCATCTGCTCCTTTATCAGCTTTTCCATTTCCATATTCACAGTTGGGGGATTGTGTATTTCTTCACTTGCCATAAATTCTCTGCAGGATGGAAAGTAGATATGTAGAATGGAATCACATGATATATGTGATATCATACGTGATATCACGTTGAAAGAAAAAATGATCAAGTAATGCTTTGATAGGAAACCAAAAGTGAACACTAGCCACTTTATGTTGCTCATTGTGCAAAAGAAGACTGCCACATTTCTGACCTGAAACTCTGAACTACACACTTCTTTTGCATGAGCTTCCAGTCCTTGACTCTCCCTTGCCATTTCAGTTGATGCCATTTTTCTTTCTCAAGCTCTGATTTCATTTGATTCAAGAGTAGCTTGGCAGTTGCCCTCTCATTATCCAGCAGTGCTCTCTTTACATTCTGTGTATTAAAAAATAAAACCAGAAGTAGAAGCAGCATACGACATGCAAAAGCAAACAAAAAATTGTCTCTTCTACAGAAAATGAGGGGAGAAAAGAACACAAATGATAACCAATACCCTGCCAAGTAGAAATTTATTCTATATTTCAGTGATTGATAGGCAGAAAAAATGAATTTCATTTGGGGAAAGAAAGACATTCTAGGAATATTCAGACTGCTATCTTGCCCCAGGTAAAACATTTACCATGGCCTTAGCGTTAATGAGCTTGTGAACATCAGCTGCCAAGAAAAAGGTCATTTCCTCCAGTTTCACAGAATACTTGGTCAGTACATCTGCTATCTATGCAATCAAATATAGAAAAGAAACAACAATGAAAAGTAGAACTCAAATATCAATTTCTCAAGTTAAAATCTACATGAACAAGACAATTTTTCCATTCAAGTGAATTCGATTTAATTAATTCATTAACTACATAAGTATCATTCTCACATTCAAGAATAGAATTCAAAGAATCAACATTGCTTCTTCTGAGACATTGAAGCCTCAGTAGATCGCAAATTCAAATCTATTAGGACGGCATGAAAGCAACACCTGCTACATTTAGTACATGTAAACTACAAAGACATCTAGAACAGCTCTAAAAGATGAACAAACCCATGAACTTTGAAGTAGATGCTAGCTAGAAATGTGGAAATAGGCTTTATCTTCCCAGTGCTTTTCCCAAAAGCTTGGGCACTCCTTGGCGTCAGTGAGAGTCTCTGTCTCATTATTCAGCAGCTGGCTTAGGGTAAAAAAGGATGCATGCAATCACTTCATTCCTGTTCATGACATAAACTTACTGCATCATCATGGAAACCATTTACTTGGAAATAGAGCCTAAAAGATAGGTGTCAGACAGGGTACATATCTAGATTGCTATGAGCAAAACCAATTTCTTTTTAACCGCAAAGCCATACAATAGGCCTGCCATGGCAAATATTAGTCTACTAGCCCTGCACTTCAACGGGCAGTGAGCAGGTCATTACACCAAATTTACGTTTGGCAAGGAGACAGTCTATTTATTACAAGCCCCTAGTTCTAGAACCAAGAATTCAGGAGTTGCTCATGCCCAATGAAAATCTGTCCATTTCATACCTTTGGGGTTTTATGCTTCTGTTCTTTACCTGTCTTGAGTGTGGCTTTCTTGTGAAGTCACTGATGGGTGATTTTCCAACACATTTCTGCTGATTACACGGTAATTGCATGGCATCAGCAGACATCTCTGCATGTCTCTTTAAAATATGCTTTTTACTCGTCTTAGAGGACCTTGTCTTCTTCTTTCCTTCACCCAAAAGGTGGGCTAAGTGAGCCTTCAAAGAACCATCATCTCAACAGTTAGAATTCTTTCTAAACCTACTGAATGGAGAACAGCGACAAAAAAAATTTAAAAAAACTTGTACGCGAAAGACAGCAGAAGAGAATGGTAAAAAAATGAATCCTACATGCCACATGCATAACTCTCTTCATTCTAGGCTATTTACCAAATGAGAAAAAAAAAAAAAAAAAAAGATCATCTTTTCCTCAGAGAGGAAAAGTGGAGTAAGTGGATTGTGTTACCTTGCTTACAGTTACCAGAAAAGTCAACAGCAGAATTGAAAACTCCTGAAGCTGGCTAACTACACCTCTAAATGTGTTACTACTGTGTTATGATTCTGTCTTCAGTTAATAGAACCTGATATACAACAAAGAGATGGGAGCACATGGAGATGCATTGGAGAGCCTACGCTGGAGGTAACACATTCATTTTTTACTCAAACAAATCCAAATTAGAAATGCTGAAAATGACCTGGGGCCATTTCAACAGCCAGCAAACTGACTAACACAACCAACCTTTGGCTTTTATTCAATCCTTTGCTTGTTTTACCTGGGCCTTGAAGATCTGTCTGCAGCCTTCCTCTCTGCAAATATATCACACTTGTCCAATTGAGAACCCATGGCTCATCACAGCTGCTTGGCGAGGTCTGCTTCCAGAAGAACTGGCAACTCCAAGCTGGGAGCCAAGAGACAACACTTCACTTGGAAAAGGGTCTTCCATGAATCCTAGAATCCCAGAATGGTTTGGACTGGAAGCGACCTTAGAGATAGATTCTCTTCTTCCCACATCCTGACATGGGCAGGGACACTTTTCCACTAGTCCAGGTTGCTCCATGTCTGCTCCAGCCTGGCCCTGGACACTTCCTGCCATGGGGCTCTCACACAGCCTCTTTGAGCAACATGTGCCAGGCCTCAGCACCCACACAAGGAAGAATTCCTTTCCAATATCCCATCTACCCCTGCCCTCTGGCAGTTTGGAGCTATTCCCCCGTGTCCTCCGAGTCCAGACCCTTTTCCAAAGTCCCTCCCCATCTATCTTGCAGCCCCAGCAGGCGCTGCAAGGGGCTTGAAGTTCTCCCTGGAACCTTCTGTTCTCCAGATTGGACAACCTCAGCTCTTCCAGTCTGCCCTAGAGCAGAGGAGCTCCAGCTTTCAAAGCAGCTTAGCAGTCTCCTACCCGTGAAACTCGATGCCACCGCGGGCCATCCGGGCCCTACGGCTATCTCTTCCGGTGTCACTCAGGGTCCCTCCCAGCTCTCTCCCCGCCCCCCATGTGGCCTGAGGCGATGCTGCTCGGCTGCCACTCTTGCTGCTCTCAGACCAACGGGAGCCGGGGGGCCAGCCCAGCCTCATCCACAATCCACAGTGTCCTCGGTGGCTGCTGCCCGCTCCTGGCGGCATACACACCTGGAAGCAGAGCTCCGGAACAGAGGATCATAGCCCCACATTTGTGTTTGTCCCTGCACAAGGCAGGCCAGAATTGCCATTCCTGGACTTTTCAGTTCAGCAGGAGAATGAGAATACACCTGCACCATGGGGGAGGAGACCACTAAAGACTCCCTCATACGTGGTCTCTCAACTTAATGCCTAGGCTCTTGCCATTCCTGAGGCTACACTAACGCCTTTTTTACCTTGCGGGTAAGAAATACCATTGTACTGGTGTGCAGCTAAAGGCGCAGCACAGGCACGGCAGGGCAAAAGCTGGGGCTGTGCCCTTCCTCACACCATTGCTGTGGTGTACTCCATGCATTTAGAGCGAAGAGAGAAGGTCGACAGGAAGAAGAAGGCCTTCTTAAAGTAGCCCTCTGTCAAGCAGCCCTGAAACAGCGCATAACACACGGCGTCTCGCTGCCCTCCATTCTACATACTCGCAGCTCCCTTTGCCGACGGGCAAAAGTTGCTACCAGAGCAGAGGGGGCCAGATTGAAGAGGCAGTGCCTAGGTTCACCTTCTACTTATTGCACGTAAGCCACGTCCAGCTCGTCGCTGCACTCTGTATTTCCCTTCTCCGTGGCATTTACCGTGGTGCTCTCTGCAAGTCGGGGCCTAGAAGTGACCGCCAATGTGTCCACAGCCTGCTGCAAGTGGAACCAAGGAGCAGCACAAGCAGCAGAGCTTCAGCTTGCTCCTTTCGACTGCTAGGGTCATGTGGGAAGGCAAGCGAGAGGCAGCCACCTTCCTCTCCTAGCTGCCTGTATCGTAGTACACACAAGCACGGTACTTGTGCGGCTTTGTTCACGGCCCTCGCCCACTCCTGGCGCAGCTTTCACTCCCCCGCGGCCAGAAGCCGCTGAAGAGGTGCCACACAGCCAGCAGTGGGCCGGCAGCCAAGTGCTCTAGAACGCTGCTTCTGCCCAAGCCCGCCTAGGGCGTGCACCTTTGTTCTCAGAGATCCGTGCAACAGTCTGCCTCTCTCGCAGTTCAAATGTAAAATGAAAACTTTTCGCCTGCGCCCTTCACAGAGAACTGTTGCTAGGACGAGAAGGTCTTGTGGCCAGAGCTCGCCCCTGTCACAGTCCACTATTAATACAGAGCGGGGGTCGTGATGGTTGTTTTGATCTAAAAGGTGCAAACAGGCAAAGTATAGGGGACAAAAGCAGTTTATTCAACAGCAGAAAATCAGTTTATTCAACAACAGCAATGCATTTCATCAAATGCCAACAACTCAGTTACTGTAAGGGGGAGAGGTACAGGAAACAAAGTATAGGGAGAGGGGAAGGAAAGAAAGGGATGGGGAAATAGCTACGAACAGACGAGACGGGCGTCCTCACAGGTCATCCAATAGACGAGTCTTCATCCGTGGGGAGATCTCAGGGGTCTTCTCCAGGGGGTAGATGGGTCTTCATCAGTGGAGAGATCTCAAAGGCTCTTTCTCAGAGAGTCGCTCTTTCATAGTCCTTCTCCAAAGCGAGTGGCCTCTGGCCAAGAGGTGGGAAGATTTATGGACCATTGTGTGGTGCTGCAGGAGACAGGTACGGTCAAGCAGTCCTCAGTTGGTGGTACAACACAACCTCTGGTTGGTGCCATGACAGCACAGTCCAGTGAACACAATACACCAGCACACAGTCATGAGCATCCACCTTGGTCGGGCCAGGAAACCACTGTTCAGAGTCAGCCTGGGTGGGGGTAATCGCGGTCTCCTTACGACGGTCGGGAGGCAAAATCGAGGGGAACTTCGGACCGACCCTTACACCACCCCGTGACTCACGATCGTTGTCAAGAGCACCCCTTTGTAGAGTCGTGGTGGAGTCTTCAGTTGTGGTGTCTTCAGGACTCGTCCAAGTTGGTAGCATATCCCGGAAAACAGAGACAGGAAAGTAGGAAGAAGATAAGGGACAGGATAAGGAAAAGGAGAAAAAAGGAAAACAAAACAGATCAATTATATTCAATTTTTGATTACTAACAATCTTAAACAATTTGTTCAAGTCTTTAATTTTTCAATTTTTGTTTAGAAATAAATCAAATTTTTAAAGCAAAATTTTGATTAAACAATTTTAATTGCAATTTGAAGATAATCAATTCTAGTTAAAAATCATATTTTATCCTATTTAAAACCTTGTGTCAATAACCCTAGGGATGCCAACAGTAACCGATCTGGATACATTTGTCACAGATGCCAATTGTGCTAACCGTTTCATTATTCTCCAACTCATAATGTATAGGATTGCTGATAAAACAAAACCAATTAAATCCAAAATCAAGAGAACAATGGTGGGATGACACAATTTGTTCAGGACACCTGTAGCAGTAGGTGACCACCCAAATAGAGTATCCCACCACCTGTGTTCAGCATCTGTCTTTACCCTTTCCAAAACACGATGTATTTTTTCCACATTGTGATGAACAGCTATTAGAGTTTTCTGTCCGTTTTTCTTGATCTTCTCCAAAATTTCGATCAAATCTTGGTGGAGCAACAATTGCTTCACCAGAGAGAGGTTCATTCCAATTGGAGTGGGCAACAGATGGTGGATCAGTGTGTAATTTGACTGCAAAAGATGGTGACAAGTAACTGGGGCTACATAGGAAAAATCACATCCTGAAATCCTAGTAAAGTTACAGACACAAAAGTTTGAATGATTCTTAGTATTCACTACCAAATTTTCTATGAAAACACTATCACAAGCAGTTCTCAAGCATGCACATCCATTGCCTACATATACCAGTACTGTTTCAGGAATCTCGTTTGGATGAATTTCAAAATTGCAAACATTCTGTTCTGTATCCAAGCAGATATCTTGAGCTCTAATTGCATTACTTTCACAGATAAAGCCTTGTTGTTCCCGGACAATGCAAGTTTCCAAATTAACAGTTTGCCACCTCCCAGCAATTTGACGGGCCCATTCCCTATGCTCGAAAGGATAGAGAATAGCTCCGTCATGGTTCAACCCTAATGCAATGATGGGGAATATTGAATGCACTGAAGCATTACGTATAGTCAGTACAAAGGCTGTGGCTGTGTTTGTGCTGGGATCATAGGTAAAATTTACTAAGTTCCACCAGGACTGGAATTCTTTTTCAAAATCAGTGGCACTGTCCCAGACTATCTTTCGAATTTCAGTGGGAAAAGTGCCTTCCTCACCTTCTCTTATAATTAAAGCAGCAACCGACTGCATCCACAACTGGGCCTGGATACAACTGAGAGCCAAAGAGATGTTATTTTGTGTAGCACCAAGTGCATCGATTATCAATTTGTGGTCATTTACATTTACCTTTTCCCAACTTTGTAATATGTTTGATAACAACCACTGTTGAGTCCCCAAAGCTGTTAAGGTTGTTTGCAGGGGCCGTTGTAATTTGGTTACATCTCCAGCTGTGGTAGCCAATTTATTCATTAGTACTTCTGAATCGATGCTATTCAAAATTCCCAATCCTGTTCCCACAACACCGGTTATGTCTCTTGCCATTCGTTTTTTGGAAGGATTCCGTTTCCGCAACCAGGTTGTCCATCCCTCAAAAGAAGTCTGTAGAAAGGGTGAACAAGCTGGCTGAACTTCTGAGACATTATTTTGCATCAGCAATTTGATTTGTTTGAGAGACCATGCCGGATTAAACAATATTTGTTGTTGGCCAGTTTTTCTAATTATGTATGACCCAAATTGAAAAATCGTAGGGCTCAACACAACCGGTGGTTAGGTGGTAGGTGTTACAACATTTACATCAAGTTCCCCCCTGTGTTTTGTATTGTTTTTTCCACACATGACTTTATAGGAAAATTGTATAGCAGTTAAATTTAGCCAACAGTCTTGATTTTGGGTTCTACAATATAAAGTCAGGCCATGGGGTCCTGTGCCATAACTGTATGCAGGTTCGGTGAGGGATCCAGCCACTAATTTACAAGTTATTGTGATGTCATCACCTTGCGTCACCACGAAAGGAGGGAAAACCTTGTTTTTGTCATCCAACACTAAGGGGGTGCTTACACCATGGTATGCAACTACTGCGGTCAGTGTGGGTTTTTCTATGGCATTTATTTTGAACCTATAGGTTAGACCTTTCAAGCTGGACTCATCTGTTGTGTTATTCTGCCAGGAGCATGTTACATAGGTTGGTCTGGTTAAAGTTATGCCAACAGTCAGTAAGTTCATCTGCACAAAGCTTTGTAACTTCGACGTTGTTGGCGTCAGGGTCCAAGGTATAGTTACCAACCTTCCTTTGGCCACAGCACAGTATTAGGGGGACTTGCTTTTTACATGTCCATACTGTCGTGGGGCAGAGACTCGCCGTGATGTTAGGGTGCAAGCTACTAGTTATATGTGATTTTAAGTAATTCCCGGCAATTGCAATGGTAGTGGCTTTCTCATGAAGGGATTTCTCCACTTTTCTGCATCCTACCTTGATTTCTTCACCAATTGTTCCTATTAGTACCCTAGCCCAGTCCTTTTTGTCCCAACCCCAGTCACTTGAACGGTATACCTCAGAATCGTGCAGTACTACGGTCGCAAGGCTTGGGTGACGATCTCTGGGGTAGGGTCCTAAAGCACTGGTATATCTGATGGAAGCTTCAGACCACGGCCACTCGGCCGAGTTTTGGCCATGGTGTTGTGGTAGGATACAGAGAAGTATCAAAAAGGTGATCATGGTTTGTCCGGTTCCCATGTCCCTGGGCGTTCTGTGAAAAGTAAACACAACAGAGTCTGCCACCAAGAGGCAGGAGGTCAAAATGATGGAACAATCCAACGGGTCCTTATCCGATGCTCCTTTCCCAGAACATTGGTGGCTACCCATGCATATTTATTCAGAGGAATTTTTAGTACCAGTGGTACTTCTCCTACAGTAGGGAGGTTTACTAAAACAGGTTGCCCGGGGTAATGGGCTGGATTTTTAGGATCATTAGGTCCCTGAAGTGCAGGAATGATGCTTGGGGCTTTTGGACAAAAAGCAGTTATTTTGGGACACCCGTTTACCCCCCATCTATCATTTATACCTTTTACAGCTTGCCATAATCGAAGATCCCAACTTCCCTCATGTGGTTTTAGGAGTCGCTTCAGAAGACCATTTGTCCTTTCTACAATCCCGTTGGCTTGAGGGTAATAGGGGGTGTGAAAAGTCCACTTTATTCCTTCCTCCCTTGCCCATTCCTGTACTACTTTAGCAGTAAAGTGAGACCCATTATCAGATTGAATCTCCTGTGGCTTTGGAAAAGTTCCAAACCATTCTTGTAATGCCTTAACAGTGTTTTCTCCCATAGCTCTGTTAAAGGCTTCAGCTTGAGCTAACCCTGATATTATTTCCACTCCTACCAGCACGAAATGTTTACCACCAGACTTCTTAAAGGGACCGATATAATCTACCTGCCACGCGTCCCATAAGCCTTTACCTTTCCTTAAGTGCAAAGGGTCATCTTCCAATGGATGCCTTTCTAGTCGTCTGCGGCATTGTTCACAAGCTGATATGCATGGTTTACACATTTCCCTGGTGACAGGCCAGCCACGAGCAAGGGCTTCTTTGTACAAATCTTTCGCACCTGTATGTTGTCTTTTTATATGCAGCCATTCTAGCAGGTGCTCCCAATCCTCTGTAATTTGTTCCTTTTTCAGGGGACTTAGTCTTGCTAACTCATCAGCAGCATTATTCCACTCACCAGCTAAATTTCCATCTGTCTGATGAGAAGCCACCCACCCCACAGCAAAGTTTCCTCGATTGGATATATCTAGAATTTCTTGCCATTTTTCCTTATGCCATACTGGGATCCTGTTAACTTCCCAATCATTTTGCTGCCAGAAAGGAAGCCACTCTGTACATCCTTTAAACACAGCATAGGAGTCAGTGTAAATACAAACAAGAGAGGTATTATGTACCTCATGCTTGAAAACACTCCATATAGCAATCAGCTCACCAACCTGAGCACTGCCTTCTCCCTCAGTAATAACTCGTTCACCAGATGAAGTATGGAGAGCTACTGCCCTGTATTTCCACACCTTTCCTTCTCGCCTAGCAGAAGCATCAGTAAACCAAGAATTCACTGATTGTTCAGGGGAGAAAGGAGGGGCCACTTTAATTACTGAGGCAGGTTTATGGTGGCTGCTAGCCAAGTTCTCAGTTTCTTGTATAGCCAGATTTTTTACAGCTCCTTCTGTTACAGAGAAGATGTTACAGTAATGTTCTATCTGGGCATACCACTTCCTAACTGAGGATCTCTGGGCCACCCCGTCAGGGGGAGGGGTCCCTCTGGTGACTGTTTTAATAACTTTAAAAGGGCCTCTTAATACAATTGGTTGCTGACGTGTAATTTTCTCCACTTCTATGAGAGCTATGCTGACAACAAAAAGCCCCTTTTCCCAGGTAGTGTATCTTTTTTCAGCATCTTTAAAACCATGAGAATAAAAACCAACAGGCCTTGAAGGGCCTTCTGGGCCTCGTTGCCACATGTGCACTGACAACCCCGAGGAGGCAAATCCCCATTCTACCTGGAAAGGATCTGTGGGATGAATAGGGCCTAGAGCTTGATGTGCAGTTGCTTCAAAAATCAGCAGTTGTAATGCTTCCTCCTGAGGAGTCCAATCCCATTTTACCTTTTTCCTCAGCAAGTCATAAAGAGGTCTAGCAATAATTGAAAAATCAGGGATGTGTTTTCTCCAAAACACTAATAATCCCAGAGCTTGTTGAAGCTCTTTCCTGGATCCAGGCATTTTAATTTGATCTAGGGAGGTTAGGGTATCAGGTGGAATGCATGTCATACCTCCTTTCCACCAAATCCCCAAAAACTTCACCTCCTGAGAAGGTTTCTGAATTTTCTCTGGGGGAATTTGTAAGTCAAGGCTTTCCAGATGAGAGATTATTTTTTGTTGGGTATCCCCCACTACTTCTATTTCATCTCCCCCCACAAGAATATCATCAATGTATTGATATACAGCTACATTGTCAGGTTTGGGTATCTTTTCTAATTCCTGTGCTAAAGCATGGTGGGCTAGAGTAGGGGAGTGTTTGTACCCTTGAGGAAGCCTAGTGAAGGTGTATTGCAGTCTTTCCCACGCGAAGGCAAAACAGTCCATGTCCTCTGGCTGTATAGGTATCATAAAGAACATGTCTTTGACATCTATAGTTGCCATGATTGTATGAGCCTTCTCCTGAATTGAAGTTATAAGTTCAGCTAAATTTGGGACAGCTGCTGTGAGAGGATCTGTGTTTGCATTTAGTCTGCAAAAATCTACTGTCAGCCTCCACTTTCCGTTAGGTTTACGGACTGGCCACACTGGAGAGTTAAAGGGAGAATGAGTGTCAATTATCACTCCCTGATCTCTCAGGTCCTGAATAACTGGCTTGATTCCTTCTTTGGCACCAGTGGGAAGTGGGTATTGTTTCACATTAGTAATTTTACTGAAAGGTAAGGAAGGTGCGGATTGAAGCAGATTAATATTAAAACGTGGTGTGCCAAAGGACCAGAGACAACCCTCCTTGTCTTCCCACTGTCTTCCAGCAAGGACATCCATTCCCAATAAATCATTTGGAATATCTCCAATTACAATTTTGATAAGTAACAAATTCTCTTCTCCAGGTAGTAAGATTTTTATCAGAGCTATATCCATAGCTTCTGTGGTCCCCAAGGCATTGAGAACAAAGCATTGTCTCCTTGTTGGAACAACTCCACATTTCTGTGCAGCTTTTCTTGTTAGTGCAGAAATTTGGGCTCCAGTGTCAACCACAAAGGTAACAGGTGACCTTTTAGGGCCAACCATTGCTGTTATCAGGAGGTCCCCAGTATTAGGATTTCTGGTGAGCGTTCTAATGAATAACCAGTTCCCCGCCCACCCCATCCCTCTGCCCACCCATGAGAGACGGGGTTTCTAGTTTCCCTGCTTCTGAAGCCGTTTCAGTTCCATTCCCAAAAACTGAGAAGGAGGAAACTCTGACTCAGCTCTCAGAACCTGTGGAGGAGATTGATTTGGCTCACTGCCCAGAATCTGTGGAGGGGTTAAGTTTGACTCACTGACCACAACCGGTGGAGGAGGAGGTGCACTAGGCTGGACAGTAGGAGAGTTTGATGTAAGGATCTTAGGGCAATGCCAATTCACAACAATTTTTATCAACTTGTCAAGTGGTAAGCCATCCATAACATCTTTAGGAATTTGTTTCTTTAACCCCAACGACCACCAGTACTGACGGGGAGTATTCAATTTCCCCTTTTCTGGTTTAGCACTAGGAGAAACAATGTGTCTAACACCTTTAGTTTTCTCCACTTTATCCTCTGGGACTTTTACGGGTCCATATTTCGTGCCGTAATTCAACAATTCCTCTGCAACTTCGCTCCATGTCCAACCTTTACGGTTATTGTCAGGAGATTCTGGAGTCCCTCTAGAGGGGGATTCATAGGGAGGGAAAGAGTCCACGGAACCAGATCGCTCACGTGAGTTTCCAAGAAATCGATCTAATCTTTCTACAGGTGTCATGGATGCGATAGTTTTTTGAAGGAGAATTGCGGTAGATTTGAGTGTTTCTGGGAGACCACGAATTAAAGGGGTCATGATTTCAGGCATTACAGGCAATTGCATAGGTGATTCATAGGTGGTAGTCAGTTTTCTCTCATGTAACATTTGCAGGCAAGCAGCTTTGTGAATGTTTTCCAAAAGTTGGTCGGGAGTACCAACTAAAGCTATAGGGTCTCCCCTTTCCAGGGGGTTAAGCCCCCCGGCCCAAAAAGCTGCACGTTGGGTCAAGGACCATGGGTAGCTCTTATCTCCAGTTGTTAAGAAGACCCCATGTCCCCAATACCCACTAGCTTCACTTTCTGATAATTTAATCTCATCTCCCCCAGTAAGAGACACGCGAAATACATATTCAGTCTCTGTTTCATGAGGGAGTCACCCATATTCCTTTGTCAGTTTTGCTAATTCAGTGGCAGAATATGGGATTTCTTTTGTAGAAATGTTTGGTACAAAATCATCAGGACCAAGATAAGTATATTGTGTTTTAACCATAGGTCTCAACTTCGGACAGCAGTGTTCCCCAAGATTTGTCATTATAGTTAACTCCTTTTGGGGATAAATTTGATTAATGTGAACAATCTCCTTCTCTTCTGTTTCTGCGTGTGTTTCATTCTGCTTTACTTTTTTGGTACTTTCTTCTCTTGGGGCAGCCTGTAGCAAATGATTTTCATCTCGCAACAAACGGTTCTCATTCCTTTCTTGATCTAATTGTTTTTGCAGAATTTGAACAAGATTTTGCAAAGAATCTATAATTGTACTTTCATCACTAACTCGCTTAGGGTGAGTTTCTATGGCTGCCGTAGGACAAGCTCCCTAAACTGAGCAGAGTATGGTTTTATTTTTGCCCAGTTTGAACTTTGATTCATGTTGCAAAGAATATATTCTATCAGTCACATTCTCCAGATTAAACCAATTACTGTTGGCCCATTCCTCCCCACCTTGGGACGGTCTGGCGCTATACTTAGCTAATAGAGCATAAAATGCAGCTTTATCTGTTACGGTGGAATTCTCAGTCATTTTGTGAAGGGATAAGTAAAAACCACAACAGGGAGGTCTATTGCTTAAGTTACCACACACAACGAAACAGCTTTCGTTGTGTGCACCCCTTCGCTTCCCTGTGCGGGTGAAGAGACCAAACTACTTGGGAGGCACTCCTTAGTTACAAAACACCAGGTTGTCTCTTCACTACACCAAGTATCAAAAACATCATAAAAAGCAACAACAACAACAACAACAACAACAACATCAACAACAACAACAACAACAGCAACAACAACAACAACAACAGTGTCCCGCCTTTTGCACCAGTAGATCTTTTGTGAAATTCTGACTACAGAGCCCTCAAGCGAGTCTGGGGATGCTCCACATCAAGGTGTCTGCAATCTGCGGGAAATCAGAAAAACCCCCCTTGTTTTCTAGACAGGCTCACCCATCCAAGGTGGCCAGCTAGGTGAGGCTGGAGTAATACTTCCTTCCCCTGATACAGACTACAGACAACCTTGCATCCCTTCTGTCTGTCAGAATATCCTGTCCATGAGGCCGATTTAATGTCACGATCCGCTATTAATACAGAGCGGGAGTCATGATGGTTCTTTTGACCTTAAAGGTGCAAACAGGCAAAGTGCAGGGGACAAAATCAGTTTATTCAACAGCAGAAAATCAGTTTATTCAACAACAGCAATGCATTTCATCAAATGCCAACAACTCAATTACTGTAAGGGGGAGAGGTATAGTAAACAAAGTATAGGGAGAGGGGAAGGAAAGAAAGGGATGGGAAAATAGCTACCAACAGATGAGACGGGCGTCCTCACGGGTCATCTGATAGACGAGTCTTTGTCTGTGGGGAGATCTCAGGGATCTTCTCCAGGGGGTAGACGGGTCTTCATCAGTGGAGAGATCTCAAACGGTCTTTCTCAGAGAGTCACTCTTTTATAGTCTTTCTCCAAAGCGAGTGGCCTCTGGCCAAAAGGTGGGAAGATTTATGGACCATTGTGTGGTGCTGCAGGAGACAGGTACGGTCAAGCTCTCCTCATTTGGTGGTACAACAGAAACTCTGTTTGGTGCCATGACAGCACAGTCCAGTGAACACAATACACCAGCACACAGTCACGGGCATCCACCTTGGCCGGGTCAGGAAACCATTGCTCAGAGTCAGCCTGGGTGGGTGTCCTCGAGGTCTCCTTGCGACGGTCTGGAGGCAAAATGGAGGGGAACTTCGGACCGACCCTTACACAACCCCGTGACTCACGATGCGAGGACGCTGCTATTAGCACCGCATTGCAGGGGCATTTCTCGCTCCTTGACTACGTGCTCAGTGCTCTCCAAATTCGCTGCTAGCTCCACTGTCCTTCTCAGCTGCAAGTAGCAGCGCTCACAGTACATAGAGCTTCTCATGGACCGAAGACCTGGAGGGACATATCGCACATGAAAATGTGCCAGGACAGAGACGTGTTCTACACTGTGCCTTCTCGTCATCCAGTTTGTGCTTCTGCTGCTTCTGCTGTTAGGAATGGCTCCTTGAAAGACGAGCGAGACCGTCTTTCTGGGTACACTGCACTGAGTGAGAGCTCGCTAAGGACTTTGCACTAGGAGCCAAGGCAACAGGGCGTGCTTGCCCGCAGAACTGAGAACAAGCTGTTGGGCAGAGCTGAAACTGACCGCTGGAGTTCAGCTCTGTCCGGAAGGCAGAAGGTGAAGAACGAAGCCGCAGGGCACCAGGCATGCGAGCGCAGTGTAGCGAAGAGCACACGAGCAGTCAAATAGCTCCTTCACAATTGCTTTCACTTCTCAGTGCTCTTGCTGCTTGGAAAAGTAGCACACAGCCGTTGCACGGCAGGGCAAAAGCTGCGGCAGTGCCCTTCCTCACACCTTTGCTATGGTGTACTCCGTTGGTGGGGGTTGAATGCTTCCCTTTTCTTTCTGTGGAATTTATCCCATTGTTATGCTGAGTGGCTATACCTTAAGGTAATGTTCTCTCGCAGGGAGGTGGGTGGAGGGAGGGGGGCGGGGGGAACTGGAACAAGGAAAGGTGGGACGGGTTTCGGGAGCGGGCTGGAAAACTCTCTCCTTTGGCTCGTGGAGGGAGAGGACGCCCCGTGCTCGGATCTGGCATCTCCCCTGCCACCCCAGCGCTGAGATCCACGCTCCCTGCCGTTGGACATCACTCTGCTGCTCTCCCACCTCACCCTACTACCTCCGGACACTCTGCCGAGCACCGCGACCGACACCGTGAGGGGGGAGTCACTTTCCCCATCCCTCTCAACCCTGGGCCGCTGCCTCCGTTACTCCAGCACCCTTCAACTGCGCGGGACTTGCCCTGCCCCCGCAGCATTGGTAACTGAGCACAGGGAGACGGCCTACAGCCAAAAGGGACTGGAACTGAGTTATACTGTACTGTTCTGTTCTGTTGTCAATTTTTATAGCTGTTGTTGTTTTCTGCCTTGTTAGATATCACTAAAGAACTGGTATTCTTATCCTCACATCTCCTGCCTGAAGGCCTCTGATTTGGACCTTAAATAATTAAAAGGGAGGGGGGTTGCACTCTGCATTGCAGGAAAGGGGCTCTTGTCTTTCCTTAGACCATACCTGTCTTTCAAACCAAGATAGATTTTGGTGCCCGGAACGTGAGGCATTCCCTGAGGGCATTGAGAGAGGGGTAGAAAAGGGGATAACAGTTCTTGAATTACCCAAGCTTGTGGCAGGTGACACCATGCTGTCCAGCTTACCCTGGATTGGCCTCCATGTGGTCACTGCTATATCTCTCCCATTTGCAAGGCATTTTTAAACATGAGTCCCATAACCAAGGTTACTGTGGGTATTATCCGGTTCATTTTGTGGGTTGATCAGTTGAGGAATTCATGGATTTTTAATTTTCTCTGGAAGATGGCCACATGGATTCAGAGCTATCGCACTCTAAGTGTGTGTTTCTGGGGCTACGTCAGTAATGGTACTTACTGTTAGGAAGTGGCAGCAGGTGAAATCTTCACCCAACCCATCACACGGTCTTTGAAGTTCACCCCACCAATCTACAAGGGGTTCAGATCCCCATAAATGTTAAAGAAAGCGAAGAACGAATCCGCAGGGCATCGGGCTTGTGAGTGCAGTGCAGCAAAGAGCACACGAGCAGCCAAAGAGCTCCTTCACAATCGCTTTCACTTCTCAGTGCTCTTGCTGCTTGGAAAAATAGCACACAGCTGTTGCACACCAGGGCAAGAGCTGGGTCAGTACCCTTCCTCACACCTTCGCTGTGGTGTACTCCATGCAGCTAGAGCGAAGCGTGAAGGACGCGAGGAAGAAGAAGGCGTTCTTAAATAGCCCTCTGTCAGCAGCCCTGAAAGGGCGCATAACACACGGCATCTCGCTGCCCTCCATTCTACATACTTGCAGCTCCCTTTTCCTGCTTGCAAAACTTGCTACCAGAGTAGAGGGGGCCAGATTGAATAGGCAGTGCCTAGGATCACCTTGTACTTATTGCACGTAAGCCATGACCAGCTCCTCGCTGCACTCTGTATTTCCCTTCTCTGCGGCATTTAATGTGGTGCTCTCTGCAACTCGGCTTCTAGAAGTGACCACCAATGCTTCCGCAGCAGGCTGAAAGGGGACCAAGGAGCAGCACAAGCAGCAGTGCTGAGGCTTTTTCTCTGCCCTAAAAATGGGGTCTTCACCTTTTCTTCCGGTCTAGCTCTGGTGTTAGGATGAAGCCTCCTGGGCCCTTGCCTCATGGACCTAAATAAGATAATAAAAGAGGCTCTTTTCCCTGATGAAGTTGCAGGGTTTATTTCTCCTGGGTAGCAAGGAAAAGAGGGAGAAAGAGAGGGAGAAAGAGACAGAGGTCAGGGGGTACAGATCTTTTCTAGGGTCTGAAAAGGGGGGCGGGGAGAAATTGGATCCCAGCCAGCCCGGTATGGCCAGGAGGGGAGAGGGACCAAGCTACAGGGCATAGCAGGGGTCACGGAAATTGCCATTTACAATGCACCTAGGAAATGCAATATCTCCCCATTTTTTGTTTAACAAAGTTGAAAGAAGGATATTAGCTTCATTTAAATTATGACTTTGCCCACCACCCTGTGAATCCCCAGCCTTTGAACAGTCCATTGAACCAATCTTCAGATGAGGGTAGCATGGATGTTAGGAGCTTTCGAGGTCAGGTCCATACTGCAAAGTCCTTCAAATTCCTGGCACTCATGTCCGTGCAGTAGTAGGAGAAAATCTATGCCCACACGATTCTGGCGTGTGTGGGCCAGGTTCTTCTAGATGTTTTGATGTGGCTGAAGGACGATTCATGCAGTTGCTAAACTCTTCAGTGTTAACAGGAAGACAACTTGAATGGGTTTCATCACAGGACCTAGAGAAGGGAAGCTTTCCTCTAAAAGGAAAGACAAACATTTTAAAACCTATTAAAAGTTTCTATCTGCTGGAATGTCATCCTCTATGAGGATTTCTTTTTCTTTTTTCTGGCGGTGTCTTCTTTTTGAAGCCACAGCCACCTGCTCCTCGTCCCCTCAGTTGGAGCAGGATGTTTGAGAACATATGGTTTCACCTACTTTTGGGGAATACACCGAGGGCCTGAGGGAGTGGATACGCACACATAGCCACCCCGCCAGGTAACGAGCTAATAGGGACCTTTATTTTCCAGGTTTCTGAGTGCTTAATCAAGACTGGAGGATGTTGGGATAACTTGAACTGTTTACCACTGTTAAAGTGACGTACCACAGGTGGACTCATCTTCTCAAATGAACAATTCAGGAAATTGATAGTAAACATGGCTTTGCAGGGCTTCTGCTGTCAAGACATCCACGCAGTTGAATTGCTCTGTGCAGCCAAAACCTGCATGAGCATCTGATTGGCTCGCTCAACTACACCTTGGCCTGTGGGGGAGTGGGAGGTGCCAGTTTTATATCCCACTCCCCACTGCTGGATGAGTTCCAGGAACTCCTTGGACTTAAGCGATGCGCCCTGATCAGTTAAGATTTCCTTAGGGATCCCCAATACTGGAAAGGCTTGCACTAGGTGTTGTTTGGCGTGCATTGCCCTTTCTCCTGCGTGGGCAGAGGCATAGACTGCACCTGAATATGTGTCAATGCTAACATGCACATATTTGAGGCGACCGAAACTAGGAATGTGTGTGATGTCTGTCTGCCATACCTCACAACTGCCAAGACCTCGGGGGTTAACCCCCATGCCTATTGATGGCATGGTGTGCAGCTGACAGTTGGGACAGGTGGCCACAATGGCTCGAGCCTGACTCGGTGTTAGCTGGAACTGACGCATTAGACCTGGTGCATTTTGGTGATACTGCTGGTGGCTCAGCTTTGCCTGTTGGAAGATGTCAGGAACGTGTGCTTTCTCTGCTGGGGTTGCAAGGGAGTCTCCCTGACGGTTCCCTTCTGCAATTTCACCTGGCAAATCTGTGTGTGACCTCACATGCATCACATAGAACGGGTGTTCTCTATGAGAAATCAAATAAATTAGTTTGGAAAGCAACCTGAAAAGCTGCTCATTCTTGATGTCTCTGGGCACTGCCTCCTCCGCTCTTGACACTACCCCCACTACATAGGCTGAGTCTGTTACCAAGTTGATTGGCTCTGAGAACTTCTCAAAGGCTCTCACAACTGCTGCCAGTTCAGCTACCTGGGGTGATGCTTCCACAAACTCAACATCAGCCTCCGAATGCTGAGTCTTGGGATTTTTTCAAGTCATCACCTACTTGTGGGACGCCCCGGATGCATCCGTGAACACTGTGAGATCTTTGAGTTGTCTCTGACTCCTCTCGAAGAATGAGGTGGAATTCCTCATTGAACAGCTTGTGAGAGGGGGCATGGACTGATATTTGTCCTCTGTAGGTATCCAGGGATAATTGGAGAATGGCATTGCTCTGGAGCAAGTGCTCAAACATCTCTTTAGTCAGTCTTTCAGGAGAGTTCCTCCCCTCCTCAGACAGTTTGACTGGGAGGTGAATATATGTGAAGTCACAAACAGCTAGTTCATACAGTGTCATCCTTGCTTTCTGAATCAGCTGAGCTATTAACTCTTGTGGCTAATGATAGTTTTGGATCTTTGGTGGGAGAGGAAGACCCACTCTATCATTAAGAGTGACTCTCTCTGTCCCTGGATCCATTGGAAGATTAACCTGTGTAACTGTGGCAGTTTTCCTAGGGCAATGAATTTGAAGGGCAGCTCGGGCTGGCAACGGTGAGCTTGCCTCTCTCCTAAAGTCTTTTGTACATTTTCGATTGCCGTCTTTGCCTCTGGGGTCAGTTCCCTGGGAGAAAGCAGCTCTCTCTCCCCTTTCAATAAATTGAAGAGAGGTTCTAGGTCCTCATTAGTGAGGCCTAGACAGGGCCTGACCCAATTCAATGACCACCCACACAGGGAATGGAGATCTGCTAAGGTTTTTGGATTACAATTAATTTCCAATTTCTGCGGAACAATGGTCCGTGCAGTAATTTCCAAGCCCAGGTACTTCCAAGGTGGCATCCTTTGGACTTTGTCCTCCTGCAATTCAAATCCAGCAGAGGTTAAAACTTTAACCACTAGGTCAAGTGTGTCTTGGAGTAGAGAGTTATCGGGGGCACACACAAGCACATCATCCATGTAATGCAGGATGATGACCTCCCCTCTCTGGGCACGCACCTGGGACAGCAATGAGGCCACATGGCACTGGCAGATGGAGGGACTACATTTTAATCCCTGGGGCAAAACCTTCCAGTGGTAGCGCTTCATTGGGGCTTCTCGATTGATGGTAGGAACCGAGAAGGCGAACCGTGGGGCATCTTCTGGGTGTAGGGGAATGTGGAAGAAACAGTCCTTGATGTCTAGAACAGCCAATTGCCAGTCTCTGGGAAGCATTGTTGGAAAAGGCATTCCAGGTTGGAGAGGCCCCATGTCCTCAAGTACTTTGTTTATTTCCAGGAGGTGGTGGAGCAGCCTCCACTTCTCCTTCCCCGGTTTCTTTATCACATAAACCGGAAAATTCCACGCACTTCTGGTCTCCTCTATGTGGCCTTTAGCCAATTGCTCCTCCACAAGCTCCTCAAGCGCCCTGAGCTTCTCCTTACTCATCGGCCACTGTGCTACACACTTTGGGGTATCATCTAGCCATTTCACCTTTTGGGTAGGGCGCCCCACAGTGGCCACCTCTAAAAATCCCCAGGAGTCTTAGGAATAATCAATTTCACCCCCCACTGGGACATGGTGTCTCTCCCCCATAGAGGGCATTTATAGTCTGTAACAAATGGACGGATGCTAGCCAGTTTTCCATCCGGCCCCTCAATTTGTACAATGCTTTTTGATATTTTTGCCAATTTTACTCCTCCTACACCCTGGATTCTGCCTGCCACAGGCTGAAGTTCCCAATGTGATGGCCACATCCTTTCAGGTATGATAGTCATATCAGCACCTGTGTCCAGTACCCCCTCCACATGGAGGTGATCTGATCCACGGGTTAGGTTGCATGCCAGAGAAGGTTTGTCCTCACCCACCACTTCTGCCCAGTAGACTTCAGGTGATTTTCCATCTACAGGGACCTCCTGTGGAACAGGAATGGCCTGAGCAAGGATTTGTCCCTCAACCAGGTAATATGGTGGTAGAGGACATCATGCCAGGAGAATGAGGCCAGTTATGCTTCCCTTGATGGTCATGGGAGCTACCTCAGTCTCTGGGGGTGTGTGTGCTGTGTCCCCTAAAACAAAGCACTCACTGTCCAGTTTCATGTGGTTTAACGTCACGTCCTGTGTACTGTTAGGTAAGTCCACTGTAATGACTGTCCAATCAGGTGACCTGAAATGAAAACCATTGCTAGTCACAAGCCTAAAACGGCCTAGTGGCTTCCAAACCTTGTTAATTGAACATTTAATATTTTCATTGCCATGCATCCCCACACCCTCTATCCCATCCTCCCCCTTTTTGTTTATTAAGAGACAGTCCTTTGCGATAGTGGAGCCCTCCGCATTTATAGCTGAGCACGCTATTGTGTTAATGGCGGGTAGGCGCTGTAAAGCTAGTTTTTTTGTTTGTTGGTCTTCTGTTTCTGGTTGTGTGGACAGTCTTTGGCGATGTGTCCTGGCTGCTTGCACTGGAAGCAGATGATGTGCTGCAGCTGCTCTGGTGACATTGGTTGCTTCTTGGCTTCTGGTGTTACAGCTGCCATGGTCTTTGGGTGTGCCGGTCCTGGATTTCTTTCGTGTCCACTGAGCAGTTCTGCTTTCCTGACGCAGGCTTCCATCATCTGTGCTAAGCTAGGTGCTGGCTCGAGGGGAAGGCCAAGAATAACCCTACGGCAGGTTTCATTAGCATTCCTCTGAGCCATCTCTTTAATTAATTCAGCTTGTACCACTGGATCAGACACCTGTCTTTACACCTACGTACGAAGGCGGTCCACAAACTTTAAGAAATTCTCAGAAGCAAACTGTTTAATGTTAACATAACTGCCTTTAGTATCTACTGTTGGTAATTGATTAAAAGCCTTTTCTGCAACATTGCATATTTTATCCAGGACAGACTTGGATAGTACTCTGTTTTGGCTTTCGGGGCAATGCCAATCCTTTTCCCCACATAGGTGTTCATATGTTATGTCATTATTATCAGCATCTTTTGCATCATCTGAGCTTTTTAAAAGCTCTAGTAAAAGCACTTTCAAAGATCTTTTCCACAGGCTTTCCCATAGATCATATTCTGAAGTAGTTAACAGACATCGGAAAAGCTCTTTGATATCATATGGAACCAGTTCGTTTGAGTTAAAGGTGGCTCTCATCATGCCTTTAAAGATGTCACTATTTCTACGAAATTCTCTCTGTACTTTACAAATTTCCTTTTTTATCTTGATAGGATAAAGGTTGATAACTTCTTCTACCATTCCTCTTACCATGATAAACTACAGGAGCAACTGATGGTATATACTCTTTTTCCTGGTGTTGACTTTCAGGGCTGGGCATACCCCCCCAACCCGGACCGGGAGGCTGCCCAACCCCCCCACCACGGGGACACCATCCGTCACGCAGGGGCTGTGAGCTGATCCCTCCCCACCCCCACCCCCACCCGCACCGGCACTGAACTCAGCAGGGGCTCCACTGCCCTCCCCCACCCCACAGCAGCTTGGAGGGAAGGAATGTGAAACCGGAGCGGGGGAGGGGTGGTGGGATCCAGGGTTGCAACACCTGTGGGCGGGGTCGCTGGGTGCCGTGCAGGGCGGGGTCTTGGAGGGGGGAGGGGGCAGTGGAGCCGAGGGCAGGGATGGGTTATGGGAGGGGACAGGCTTAGGGGCAGGGACCGGAGGGTGAAGGGGGTTGCGGGATGAAGGAGGAGACACGTGGCTGCCACCATATGGGGGACCCCCCCCTCTCCCTGTACCGCATGGCCAGAGCTATCTGGGACCCCGACACCTTCAGGCGTAGCCACGTGGCCGTTGCCCAGAGGGGAAGGAAACAAGGAAGGAGTGCTGACAATTTTCGAAAAATTCTCAGAGCCAGGATACCGGGGAGGACCCAGGGACTCAGAGCAGCCACAGTCGTGCTGGGCGCCCTGCACCCCCCAGGGAGACCCCTGGGTCCCCTCCAGGTCCAGGTTATAGCGTTTTGGGGAAAGGGAAGGTGAGTCTGGTCCGTTTTGCTGCTGCTCCCTGCTGTTTTCTGTCTGAATTAAGTTTCCGAATTTGTAAAAGCTTCGGGAGGAATACAGAAGCTGTTTTATCTCCATTTTCCACTTTTCAAGTTAATAGATCCCCTATTTCATCCCAAAATGAAATCGAATTTATATTTTGCAGTTCAAGGTCAGATTTTTCAACAGACAGCCAGCTGGCAAAACGGGCTAATTTTTTCTTAGATATTAAAACATTTCCTGAACTGAATATTTCCCTGAGTTGTTTTTTTATACCCTTTTGTAAGGCAGATTGCTGTAAGCCTATGATGTTTAACGATTTGCCACTATATCTACCCCTCTACAGTTAAAAACACAGGAAGAGAGTTAGTTGTTAAAACGTGCCAGGTACACTACGGTTTTCAGGCTTTACTGGATGCCGACCCGATGTTAATTTCGCCGTTTCTGTCGGTAAAACCCACGTGGCGCCCGCGCCGCTGTAGGGACCGACCCCGCCGCAAAAACCCACAAAAACCGCAAAAAACCGCAAAAAAAACCTCCGTGCCACCGCTTTGAAACCGATCAAAGCTGCCTGACTGCCGCTGCGCCTGGGTGACTGCCTGCAGCCCCCCCCCCAGTCCGTGCGCCACACCATGTGGCCGCTGGCACACCGAGCCACGCGCATGCCGCACACACACCCGCACCGTCTCTATCGTCGAGAGCTGCGCCCGCCGGCCAAATGCCACCGGTGAGAGCCCCCGCGGAGCTCCAGGAACCCACCCGCCGCAAAAGGAGGCTTCCACTCACCTTTTTTTTCTTGCAGGCAGAGGCGTCTGAGTAACTGTAGTGGGTCTACGTCCAGAACCGACCTGCCTGGGCTTCAGACAGGCTCCCGGTTCGTGCTTAAGAGTCTTCCAACTGCACAAAATGCAGCTAAAAGAAATTTAAGCTAGTTGATCAGCTCCAAGGCTTCCTGAATCCTGAAAATAGGAGTCACAGCCAAAAGTGGGGTGCTCTGTAGAGACCATTCACGTTGGGCGGCAACTGAGGCTTTTTCTCAGCCCTAAAATGGGGTTCTTCGCCCTTCCTCCGGTCTAGCTCAGGTGTTAGGGTGATGGCTCCCGGGGCCCTTGTAAATAAGATAACAAAATAGGATCTTTCCCCTGATGAAGTTAGAGGGTTTATTTCTCATGGATAGCGAGGAAAAGAGGGAGCAAGAGAAAAAGAGACAGAGGACACGGGGCACAGATCTTTTCTAGGGTCTGAAAAGGGGGGCAGGGAGAAACTGGATCCCAACCAGCCCTGTATGACTAGGAGGGAAGAGGGACCAAGATACAGGGCATAGCAGGGGTCACGGAATGTACCATTTACAATGCATCTAGGAAATGCAACAGTCTTTCCTACCTGCTCGATCAGAGGCACATTAGAAGAGCAGTATGCACATGAGGGGCAGATGCACATACCTTCACACACCTCGCAGCGGGACTGTGGTTAGAGCTGGAGGTTTGATACTCTTCCTAATAAGGTGAGCCATTAAAACAAAGCCAGAGGTAACAGACCAAGTGAAAATACAATGCCAGGTTGCGGAAAGAGAATGTTACCTATCTGAACACCTACATAAATTCCACATCATTATCTTTGTTTAGGAGACCAAGCCAATGTCCATGTAAATGAAAACAAGTGTGAATATTGATTTTTCTTGAATCAAGACTCAGATTTATGTCCAAGTCAAAGGCCAATAAACCAGAAAGGCTCCGCTGAACACAGTGCAGAACTAACATGGAAGACAGTAATTTGACCTCTTATGTAAGCAGTGTTGGAATGGTTCCCCATCCAAAAGGAAAGATGTCAAATGCTTCTTTGGAAATATTTTAACTTCTGTGCATTTCTTTCTTTGTAATGAACTAATCTCTAACAAGCCAGGACGTGATTGTGTTCAGTAGAAACAGATCAATGGCAACATTTAGCCAAAAGGTTTTATGAGCTTGATCAGGAAGTTCGATTTAGATTTAAAGGCACTGTAGTCATATTTAATTTTATTTCTCTCCGTACTTGAGTCTCTTAAACAGGGACCTTCAATTGGAGAGGAACAGGACACTGAAGCAAATTGTAAAGGATGACGTAATGGCTTACCCGGAAGCATTTTGTGGGAATTGATTTCTTCTAGGTATCCATCAGACAGCATTTTAGTGTGAAGGAAATCTTCAAACAGGTAAAACAAAAATTCCCGTTGGTTTAAAAGCTGACTGCTATATTAATTTTTCACTTTTGAGAAAATTTTCATGACCTTTAAAATTCCGACTATATCAAGTATTGTTTCAGCCATTGAAGAAAGTGCTTTTGATAGAGATAGGAGAGGGAAACCAAAACATTTCTCAGAGCCGCACTTTGAACTCTGTCCTTGTTACAAATGGCACTTGAGCAAATTCATTTGCCTTTGGAATAGAAAACTACAAGGTAACAGGCTTATCATTACGGATTTGAGTGTTCCAGGTTCTTTAGATAGTAAGTGATCTATTCAAGATGATCTCTTACTGAAATAGATCCATTTTGAGAAGGGATATGGATTTCTTAGAAGCAACTCCCTGTGTTAAAATGGTGTGGTGGGTGTTTGTTGTTGTTGTTTTGCTTTTAGAACTTGCAAGGCACAATCGACTTCATAGTTCGAGATCCAAATAAGACCACGACATTCCAAACAGGTGTTTCTTTTTGGTAGTTTTTCAATCTGTATATCTTTGGATTGTAACCAGTAGAACTGTGTTTGAACTGGAAAGAAGCAGCAGAGGTTTCAGAAGTGGAACATACGGTGGAACGGTAAGCTGAGAGCATTGTGCAAGGAGAGGAAAGAGAGGAAAATGGTATGAGTTTCCTGAGTCGGAAGGGACCCCTAGGGATCCTCAAAGTCCAACTCCTGGCCCTGCACAGACACTCCAACAGTCCCACCCTCTGCATCCCTGAGAGCATTGGCCAAATGCTCCTGGATCTCTGGCAGCCTTGGGGCTGTGCCCATTGCCTGGAGAACCTATTCAGTGCCTGACCAGCCTCTGAGGAAAAAAACCTTTCCCTGATAGCCAGCCTAATCGTCCCCTGACACAGCTCCTGGCATTGCCTTGGCTCCTGTCCCTGGTCGCAAAGAGCAGAGAGCAAAGCTGTCCCTATGCTGCCCTTGAGAGGAGCTGAGAGGTCCCAAGTGAGGTGTGAGCTTAGTGTCCTCTCTGCAGCTGAACCAAATGCCCTCAGCCACTCTTTGTATGGCTTCCCCTCCAGCCTCTTCACTATCTCTGTGTCCCTCCTTTGGACATTTCTCCAATAGCCTGAGGTCTTTATGACGTTGTGGCATCCAAAATTGCCCCCAGGGCTTGAAGAGAGCGCAGTCCCAGCCCAGAGCAGAGCAGGGCAATCACCTCTCTCGAGCGAGCGGTGCCACAAGATAGGGACAGTTGTCAAAAATCAGCTGGAGAAACAAGTCTAACAGAGAAACAGGTGATCTTGGCACAGGAAATGGAAGAAGCAGAGGAAGAAGAAGATGAGGAGAGGATTCCTTGTAAAAGTGAAGAAAATGAGCATGCAGAACAGGGACTAAGCATTATGCAGGTAAGTGAGCAAGAGAATAAGTTTGAAAGTGAAGGCAGTTTTGTCCAAAAGAAGGAGGAATAGGAAGTCTTTTTGCTGAGAATGAATAGAAAGTTTTTTTTCTGTTTAGTTTGTAAACGAAGCGCACAGGGCTCTAGATCCTTTTGTGGGAAGGTGGAGTGTGTAAAGTTGCCAATCATTTTGGAGCGAATTTGGAGGTTTTTGGGGTCCCAGGTGAATTTTGGGTTGAATTCTGGGGATTTGGGGTTCCCAAGTGAATTGGAGGGGGGGGGGATTTGGGAAGATCCAGGTGAGTTTTGAGGGGTCCCAGGTTGATTTTCAGGGAGAATGGGTGGAATTTTGGGGGATCCCTGGTAGTGAGGTTTGGAGTGAATTTGTGGAATGTGGGGAGTCCCAGTTTAATTTTAGGGGGAATTTGTGGAATTCTAGTGATCTCAAGGGTAATTTGGGGGGGAACTTGGTGAATTTTAGGGTATACATGTGAATTTTAGGGTTTTTAGGTGAGTTTTGGGGATGTCAGGCAGATTTTGGGGTGAATTCTGTTGATTTTGAGGTATCCAGGTAAGCATTTGGGAGTCGTGGGAGAATTTTGGGATGAATTAGGGGGATGCAGGTGGATATTCCGGGGTATTTTGGTGATTTTTGGGTGTCCCAGCTGGGTCTTGGAGTGAATTTGGTGGATTTGGGTGTATCTGGGTGGGTTTTGAGGGGGACTGGAGACATTTTGTGGTGAATTTGGGAGGTGTTGGGGGGACCGGGTGTTGGGGGTGATTTGAGGGATTTTGGGGGTTGCAGGTGGGATTTTGGGGTGAAGCCCTGGGATTTGGTGGTTCCCCGTGAATTTTGGGGTGAATTTGTGGAATTCTGGGAGTTGCCAGGTGAGTGCTGGGCATCCCAGGGGGGACTTCGGGGTGAATTTTGGGGATTTTGGGTTTCCCAGGTGAATTTCTGAGGTGAAAAGGTTCAAAAAGGTTTTTTGTGAAAACAAGTTAAAGCCAGAAGGTTATTGAAAATTAATAGATGTGATGCAAGAAGGTAATATGCAGACAATACACAGTGAGACAAATCATGGGAAAAAAACAGTGGTAACACACGAGTGTGTGAGGATGGGATCAGTATAGCTAAGGCTCAGTTGAAGCTGAATTTGGAAAAGCATGCCAAAAATAAGAATAATAAAGGCACCTACGGGTATTTCAGTGGGAAAAGGAAGATGAAAAGAAACCTATCACACCACCCATATAAGCCAGACAGGACTAGTAACAACAGACAAGGAGAAGGCAGAAGTACTCAACAAGTGTTGGTCTCAATTTTTCCTGCCAGTCACTATTTCCACATCTGTCAGGTTATTGGACTGGTGGACTTTATTCTAAGCCATTGAAGCAGGTCACCTTTTTTTTTCACTTTTGGTTGGGTTGTTTTGTGGGCTTTTTTGAGGGGGCCTTTTTTGTCTCTTTGGGGATTATTGGTTGGGGGTTTTTGTGTGTTTCTTTGGTCTGCTTTTTTTGTTTCTTTTTTTGCTTGTTTGTTTATTACGGTTTTGTCGAGTTTTTTAAGCAAATTGATTGGAAAACTGAATAGTCCTCCACTATAGTCTCCTGGATTCACCTGAGACTCTTCCTAGGCATCTCCCTGATCCTTTTTGCAATGAGTCTCACATCATTCTCCTGAGGAAACTGTCTGCTTATGGTTTGGATGGGTGGGCTGTTTGCTGGGTGACAAACTGGGTGATGGCCAGGCCCACGGAGTGGTGGGAAATAGAGTTCATCCAGCTGGTCCCCAAGGCTCAGTCTTGGGCCCAGTCCTGTTTAATATCTTTATCAGTGATCTAGACAAGGGGATAGAGTACACGCCCAGGAAGTTCACAGATGATGCAAAGTTGGCTGGTAGTGTTTTTTTCTTCTGGAGGACAGCAGGCTCTGCTTCTTCTTCCTCCTGTTCTCAGGCCGCTGCTCCCTCTTTATCCCTCATTAAGTGTGCTGATTTTGTCACTTGGATGAGAAAACAAACAATTTTAGCAACAATACCAGTGGCAAGGTACAAGAAAGGAAGAGTTCACATGAATTCCCCTCCCCTCCCCCAAGAACAGACAATACCTGATGGCTCCTCTGCTCAGCTTACTGACGACACCGGAACCCACGGTCCCCCAAAGATACTCCCTTCTCCCTGCCGCCAGCCATGATGTGAGATGGAATAGAATAACTAAGATTAAGATTCTCCCTATGTAACTCCATCATACTTCGATTCTGGGAAAGAAAATTTCTTGAAGTTTTATCATTTCAGATCATTTGAATTTGAATTTGCATACTAAAAAGTCTAGCCAGAAACTCATGATACTATTAATAGCCCATTCTAGAATGTCTGAGATGATATACCCTTCTTTCAAGAGAATGTGACACCTCACGTGACTTCTCCAGGATTTCAATGAACAGCGGGAGTAGTCTACAAGGTTCTTGCTGCCATCTGGATTTCCTGGTATTTGGCTGGTCTATGTAAGCCAACCAGCTATTCAGCAGAGGGAATATTAGAGTGACACTTGATGGTATGTGAGATGGAACACAGTAATTTATGGCTTTTTGCATAGTGATGAAGCTGTAAAGAAAGCTCCATAATGCTCAGACAAGGAGGCTGCTGGACTTCAAGCAGCAAAGGCCCAAAACGAACCAGTGAAAAGGCGACATTAAAAAAAAAAAAAAGCCAGGTGGGGAGCAAAGTCATACTTAAGGGCAGTTTACTGAAAGAGGAAATCTAGTGAAAAAAAAAGGCCAAGAGTGAAGGAGTAACAGGGAAAATGAAACTAAGGAAGGAAATCAATCTCAGCTCATCATTTCAGAAGCTGACAAGTTGTCATTGCAATGATGCATAAAGTGAGAAATAATAAATATGTCTGCACCAAAATCTGAAATATGAACTTTATTGCCTTCTGTCTTTCACGGAATCATACAACAGTCTGTGATTAAAGATCATCTAGTCCAACTTCCTTGCCAGGTAGATCTCACAGTTGATCAAATTGCTCAAGACTAGCCAAACTGATAAGGAGCACTCTCAATGATGGGGCATCCACCGCTTCTCTGGAACGCCCATTTGAGTGTCTCGCCAGCTTCATTTTAGAAAAGTTTTCCCTTTTAGCCAATCTAAACCTAGTCTCAGTTTGAAAGCATTGCCCCTTGTCCTGTCTCTGCAAACCTTCCTAAAAAGTCTTTCTCCATTTGTCTTATACCCTGTTTACGTATTCCAAGGCCACCATACTGTCTCTTCAGAAACCTCTCTTCTCCAAGCTAAAAGAGCCTGCTTTTCTCGAGACCCTGGCCATAAACTGAGATGGAAGACATCTCAGGAGATCAGATCATCCAACAGCTCAGCGTAAGAATAGCTCTGAAGTCAGATCAACTAGCTTAGGGCTGTGTCTGTTTGAATTTTGAAAATTACCAGGAATTGAAATGCTTCAAGGAAGAGAACTCTGGGTGGCTCCAGAAACAGCCTGAGAAACTCGAGCAAACTCGAAACGTCAGAAACTACCACTGCTTTCTCTCCCTCAGCCCAAGCAGTCACAAAGAAGAAGTGTTCCCAGCAGGCTGGGATAGCACACATATACACTACATATACATGTCAGGCATCGCCAGCAGCCACATCCTGCTCCTTTCTGTGGCTGGCAGGAGTGAGACTGGATGTTTACATGTGGGCAAACTGGGTCCCTCCAGCAGCTCAGACACTCAGCCTGCCCAGTGACCCCACTGAATTCCAGTACTCGCAGTGTCCCAAGGCCACAGCACTACTCCGCTTGCTGGCACAGACCATCACACGCCTCCTAAATCAGTCAGGACTCCCCTGGTCCCACAGCCAGCACCCCACTTGCTCTCCCCCAGGCCACTGCCATTGTTCACCAACTTCTCCACTTTGATCTTTGCTGGTGCTCTCAACACTGGCACAGCCAGATGTTCTGCAGCTGTTGTCTCCTGGTGGAAAGGACTTGTAAAGCCATGTTTCCTAACAGGACTTCCACAACCTTTCAAAGCAACCTTTTCTGGGGTATGAACAATCTCATTCAAATGTCAACATTTCTTTTCCCATATGTGAAATCAGAATTTCCTTCTTCCGGGCATGCCCAAAACAAGGCACAAACTACATTGTCCCTTCTATTTCACATGCTGACTTGTTTGCAAACAATGCTAGGAGAATACCTGTTTTAATCCAAGCTAATCTCTGGCCCTTATAGTGCTTTCAGTAGTTAGTTTTGCTTTGCTATTTACTTGATGTCCAATTGAATTGTTGAATCATAAACAGACTATCTGTCTGTATACAAGCATAGCAGTGATGAATAAATGCAAGAGAAGGAGCAAGGTGATTGTTTGCTAGACTCTTCCTAGAAACTGAGAAATCTGTTACTTAATGCTGACCACAGCAGATGGAGGAAACATCGTACATGATGTCAAAGCAATGAAACTGTAATCACTTTTATGATTACAGTCAAGGCACTGCTTTTGCCCCCATAAGTGTAGTGCAGGGAATCTTAAAAGACGACACTGTAACTGTTGTCCATGCTCACTGAGAAAATAATGCTTTTACAGCAGAGCAGATCTAACCGCAGCTAAAAAATGGCTTCAACTGCACACCACCTTCAAAAAAGCCCACAAAAACACAAATGAAAGGATTTGGAACCCAAGGGAATCTCGGATTGTGACATCAGCTCACTTTGGATTCTTTCCAAATTCTCAATTCCATTTTCTTCCCAGCCAATTATCCCACCTACCCTGAGATGTAATTTATGGATTTCCAACACATCTAGTTACCTTAGATTTAGATTGCCACTAGGCAAAAAGACAGAAAGAAGCAGTTAATTTCAGTCTGAAACTAAGGGCGTTTAGAACAGCAATACTTGGACGTAACTATTCTTAATAAAACCAAAAATTTTAGGACTTACCCATGTATTTTTGGAGGTGGAAATGCTTTACATCCAAAAGTCCCTAGGGAGCTCTCTCTCAGTCCAATGTGCCTGGAGAGGGGCTCTCGCTCTTCATTCAAGGAACGATTCGTCACAGCAGAGGCAGTAGGAGCACAGGATGGCCGACGAGAAGGGGCAGTGTACAACTCTCAGTCTGTCTCTGTCTCTACTCAGTGTAGAACACGTCTCTGTCCTGGCACATTTTCGTGTGCGATATGTCCCTCCAAGTCCTCGCTCCATGCGAAGCTCTATGTACTGTGAGCGCTGCTACTTGCAGCTGAGAAGGACCATGGAGCTAGCAGCAAATTTGGAGAGCGCTGAGCACATAATCAAGGAACGAGAAGTGCACCTGCAATGTGGTGCTAATAGCAGCTTCCTCGCGGCGGGGGCGAGCTCCGGCCACAAGACCTTCTCATCCTGACAACAGATCTCTGTGAAGGGCGTAGGCAAAAAAACTTTCATTTTCCATTCGAACTGCGAGAGAGGCAGACTGTTGCACAGAGCTCTGAGAACAAAGGTGCACTCCCTAGGCGGGCTTGGGCAGAAGCAGCGTTCTCGAGCGCTTGGCTGCCGGCACACTGCTGGCTGTGTGGCTCCGCCTCAGTGACTTCTGGCCGCCGGGGAGCGAAAGTGGCGCCAGGCGTGGGCGAGGGTGGTGAACGAAGCCTCACAAGTACCGTGCTTGTGTGCGGCACGTTACAGGCTACTAGGAGAGGAAGGTGGCTGCCTCTCGCTTGCCTTCCCAAGTGCCCTTAGCAGTCGGAAGGAGCACGCTGAAGCACTGCTGCTTGTGCTGCTCCTTTGTTCCCTTGCAGTCCGCTGTGGAAACATGGGCGGCCACTTCTAGGCACCGAGTTGCAGAGAGCACCACGGTAAATGCCGCGGAGAAGGGAAATACATAGTGCAGCGAGGAGCTGGACGTGGCTTGCGTGCTATAAGTAGAAGGTGAACCTAGGCACTGTCTCTTCAATCTGGCCCTCTCTACTCTGGTAGCAACTTTTGCAGGTTGGCAAAGGGAGCTGCGAGTATGTAGAATGGAGGGCAGCGAGACGCCGTGTGTTATGCGCCCTTTCAGGGCTGCTGACAGAAGGCTGCTTTAAGAACGCCTTCTTCTTCCTTGCGTTCTTCTTGCTTCGCTCTAGCCGCATGGAGAACTCCACAGCGAAGGTGTGAGGAAGGGCACTGCCCCAGCTTTTGGCTTCGCCTGCCTGTGCTGCGCCTTTAGCTGCACACCAGAACAATGGCATTTCTTACCCGCAAGGTAAAAAAGGTGTTAGTGTAGCCTCAGGATTAGCAGGAGCCTAGTCATTAAGTTGAGAGACCACGTATGAGGGAGTCTTTAGCGGTTTCCTCCCCCATGGCGCAGGTGTATTCTCATGCTGAACTGAAAAGTCCGGGCATGGCAATTCTGGCCAGCCTTTTGCAGAGACGAACACAAATGTGGGGCTATGATCCTCTGTTCCGGACCTCTGTGATGTTAATGAGAGACAAAAGTATTCATATTCCTCAAAATTTTGGATTGCTTTATTTGATCTAGAAAGAGCAAGCAGCGCGCTGGGGAACACGAGGGGTCACTGCTCACGCCACGCTCCAACGAACCTTGGTTTGCAGCCTCCTCTTGTACTGTGGTTTCTGGTTGTAATCAATAATTTTTGGCTTTCTTTTGCTGTCATAATTTTGCCAGGTAAGCAGTAGTGGTCGAATAAACATCCTTACACAAATTCACAAAGCCTCCGGGCGATAATCAGTCACAGATAGCCATCTGGTCCTTGTAGATAACCACCAGAGAAGTTCTGGAAGTCTGGTCCTTGAGATAAGCAGTATTGATCAGACAAAGACAGGAAGGGCTTTTTGGGTAGCCCGATTTCGCAAGCTGGGAGCCGATACAACTTATTTGATAAACATAACATAATATAATTAATGTAATGTAACATAATTGTTGGGGGTTGAATTGTTCCCCTTTTCTTTCTGTGGAAATTCTCCCATTGTTATGCTAAGTAATTGTGGCTACACCTTGAAACGACAGATAATGTTCTCTCCTATGGGGGGTCGGTGGAGGGGGGGGGGGGAACCGGAAAAGGAAAGGTGGGATGGGGTGTCTGGAGCGGGGGACTCTCTCTCGCTTAGCTCGTGGTGTGGGAGGACAGCCCCGGGCTCCGGTCTGGCATCTCCCCTGCCATCCCTGCACTGAGATCCACACCCCCTGCCGTTGGACATCGCTCTGCTGCCCTCCCACCTCACCCTACTATCTCCGGACACCCTGCTGAGCACCACGACCGACACCATGAGAGGGGAGTCTCTTTCCCCATCCCTCTCACCCCTGGGCTGCCGCCATCACCCAGCCCTCTTCAACCGCCGGGACCGGCCCTGCCCCCACAGCACCGGTAACTGAGCTCAGGGAGACGGCCTGTGCCCAAAAGGGACTGGAGTGGAGCTATACTGTTCTGTTCTGTTGCCAATTTTTATAGCTGTTGTTGTTTTTTCTGCCTTGTTGGATATCAATAAAGAACTGTTACCCTTATCTCCAGACCTCCTGCCTGAAGGCTTCCCATTTGGACCTAAAATAATTAAAAGGGAGGGGGTTGCATTCCGCATCTCAGGAAAGGGGTTCTTGCCTTTCCTTAGCAGATACCAGTCTTTCTAACCAAGACAATAATATAACATAATATAACATAACAAGGTGATTTTAAACAGACTTATTTAATCATATAATTTCCTTTATCTAGTGTCCATGCTTCACTTCAGAACTTAGTATTCTGGTTTATGCAAACCCCAATGCTTTTGTGATTAACACCAATCTTTTATCAATTGTCACACTTTCCCCACTTCTCTTTTTTTATCGCATTGATTAGTGTTCTGGTTTCCAATTTTGTCAGTACCTCTTGTACTGACATTAATTTTGTTGCCTTCTCAGGGTCTATTGGTATTGTAGCAACTTGCATTCCTTGAACCACCGACTGGATTAGTCGAATGAAGCATGGAACAAGACAAGGGATGAACAGTAGTCCTAATAAAGCACATGTTAACATAAATCCTAATTTCGTCCACCAAGTTTTCCCCAACAGGTTATTCCACCAATTATCATTAAGCATAGAGTTCCCGGTTTGTACAGGTACATGGCTATTCGTTTTATTTCTTCTGCAATTTTAGTAATTACTTCACCATTATCATCAATTTCTAAGCAGCATTCAGAATTATTAAACTTTCCACACACTCCCCCTTCTTCAGCTAACAGATAGTCTAGAAGCCAGTCGGTTTTGATATACTGCTGCTCTAGTTTGGGTAAGTTGTTTAGCTATCAATTCCGTTGCTCGGGCTGTCCGGTTTGAAGTAATTTCTACCACGGCTTGTAGCCTGATAATTCTATTTAGCATATAAATTGGAGTGCAATAGCCCCAGCTCCCATCTTGAGCCCAGGTAGCTGGTCCATAATATTCAATAATTCGTTCTGGGGGCCATTCATCATCCTTCCATATTTGTGTTCCCCCTATGTCTGTGCTCCTTTTATTTCGATACAAAGTTTCATACAAGGGAACTCCTAACACTCTATTACCCTTTTCCTTTGGTAATGTAAAAAACGCAGGCTGGATAATCCCTAGAGTACATGTCCCTCTCCATCTTTTTGGTAGGGTATTATAAGCTTTTTTCCCACAGATCCAAAATATTCCATCTGGGGCTTTCCAGCTTAGTTTAACTGATTCAGGTTGTTGCTAGTAGGTCCTTACACTTTTTATTTCTTCATATGGGTTGGCTCTGTTTTTATTATACCAGCATAGTCCTGTAAAATTGTTCTTTATACAATTACCTTTACTTAACTTTCCCCAATATCCTTCTGGAGCTTTGGGCCACCAAGACTGTTTGCTTGCATTTGTAATCAGGATAGTCTTACAGGGGGTGTGCCCCACATATTGGGTAAAGTTAGTTCCCTGACATGTTATACATACCTCTCCTATTACCTCATGTCTTAGAACCCACCCTTCAGGTCTATTGACTCCCCTTGATATTTCCGTTTGATTCCACTGTAACAACTGCTCTGGGCCCAATCCCTCCCCCCTCCATGGCCATTGTTCAGTCATTTTCATTCCTCCACAGATCCAACAGTGAGTTCAGTTCAGTTCAGTAGTGATTTCTTTCATTAATTCTACAAATAAATTTTTCCCCAATGTGGGCAAATCGCGTTCGCTGAGTTGTTTTATTTTCTCATACAAGTTAAAATTTGCCCCATGGTTTGTCTTTGTTCCTTTGAACACCTTAGTTATATTTTTTATCAATTCTTCCTTGTAGTGATCTTGCACTCCTCCCTGATCTGAATATCCCCACATACCTTCTTTTGTGAAGCAGAGGTGTGTCTCTCCTAATGGACAACTTTGGTATGCTGATGGAGCCCACCCTCCTTTTCCCAAATTGGTGGCTCCCCAGTAACTTCTTCCCATAATAGTGCAAGTTTCTAAGTTGTGTTTATTATAGCAGGCCGAATTGATATGTGTATGGAAGGCAAGGGTGGATACCGTGCGTCTGCCATACTTAATTGTCTGGTAACACTTGGAACAAGCATCAGCACTATTTCCTTTTATCATCATTAGCAATAGGATGACTCCCATGACCATTTTCATCCCTCTGCCTCCCTCAAGGCCTACGGGGTTGCTGCCAGTAGCCGAGGTTTGTTTAATCTTCTCGGCAGCAGGGAATATGTCCTGGGGTCTCCCACATTGTCTTTCTCTTTTGGTAGTGTTTCTTAATTTTGTCCCAGCTTTTAGCTTTAACATTCCAGTACAAGGTACAGCGGTAACAGCACAGTATACACAACCCTTCTGACACTTTCTTGTCAATACCTCTGCTCTGGCTCTCTTTTTTTTCCTTATTCCTCCCACCAGTTATGATCATCAATTTCGATTTCTCCTTGTGCTGATAGGGTATTAATACTTTAATAGTTTCCTTACATTCATTTCTTCTACACTGGACACATAATGCGAATGGGGGATACCCACCATAGGAATAACACCACAACAACTCAGTACAATATGGACACCTTTTCTTGATGAACAGGCTACACTCGGGTTTGGGGCAGGTGACTTTCAGTCCTGATTAGGAGACCTTTGAGACGAATTGATCCGGTATTGACATCAAGTCTTCCGAATTCGCACTTTGAGGTCTCCAGGCTCAGATGTTACTGTCCAACCTGCAGTAGGAGGGGTTACAGGACCCTTGCCTCTACTCACATGTGTCCATCCCTTTTCAGCTGTCCTCACAGCTGTTTCAGTCGTTAACAGAACTAAATACGGTCCTTCCCATTTTGGAGCTAGATTTTCTTCTTTCCATACTTTCATTAACACATGTTGTCCTGGCTTAATTTTATGTATGGCAAATCCTAGAGGGACAGTTTGAGCTAAAATCCCCTTCTCTCTTAATTCTTCCAAGTTTTTGCTGATTGTTATTATGTAATTCTGAAGAGAAGGGTCCTGAACTAACGTCAGATCAAGGTGTACTCCTTTAGGGTAAGGCATACCATACAGCATCTCATATGGTGAAATCCCTGTTTTTGAATTTGGCATTGTTCGTATATTAGACAGGGCTAGTGGGAGGCACTTTGTCCATGGCATTTTAGTCTCAATCATTAGTTTTGACAGCTGTTGTTTTAATGTTTGATTCATCCTTTCAACCCTCCCAGAACTCTGAGGGTGCCAAGGTGTATGATACTCCCAGCTGATGCCCAGCGCCGAGGTCAGTAACTTAAGCACCTTTGATGTAAAGTGTGTCCCCTGGTCTGAGTCTATTGCTCGAACCAGGCCATACCTTGGGATTATGTGTTCCAACAATATTTTGGCTACCACTTGTGATGCGGCCCTAGCTGCAGGGTATGACTCTACCCAGTGGGTTAATTGGTCTACTCTCACTAGTAAGTATTTCCACCTTCCTATTTTTGGCAATTCTGTAAAATCTACTTGTATTCTTTCAAAGGGTCTGTAAGCAGTTTTCCGTCCTCCTAACGGACCTTGTTGCATACCTTTTTTATTAATTTTCTGACAAGTTAAACAACCCTGTACACTCTGCTTTGCAATATCAAAAATGCCGATGCATCCAAAAAATTTTAAAAATTGGTCTGCTAGCGCTCTGGTTCCCCAATGTGTTTGTTGGTGTAATTGTTCAATAATTTGTCTGGCCTGGGTCTTAGGTAAAATTTCCCTGCCATCTGGTAAAACCCATTTCTTCTCATGCTGTTCTGCCTTTAATTTTTTTATCGCTTCTTTTTCCTGAGGAATAAATAGCTTCTGTAATTCCTGGTTGGGGCTGAGATCTTTAACTGTAGTACTTAATACAGAAACCGGTTTTTGCTCCAATGCTGCTTTTTTTGCTTCTTTGTCAGCCAGATTATTCCCCCTTGTATGGTAGCTTGTTCCTTTTTGGTGCCCTCTTATATGGGCCACAGCAATTTCAGTGGGGCCCCTAAGAGCCTCTAGTATTCTAACAATTAATTCTTGATGTATCAACCCCTGTCCTTGAGTGTTAATTAACCCCCTTTCTTCCCAAATTTTACCAAATGTGTGGACTATGCCATAGGCATACTTAGAATCCTTATATATCATCCCTTTTTTACCTTCTAAATAAAATAATGCCCTATAAAGAGCAAATAGTACACAAGCCTGAGGGGACCATGCTGCGTTTAAGGGTCCGGATTCTACTAATTTCAATTCTCTCCTCCTACTATGGCATATCCCAATTTTCGTTTTCCTTCCATCACTCGAGAAGATCCATCTATAAACAATTTTACTCCATCCTTAAATTCAACTTCTCCCAAGTCAGGTCTAATTTTTGTTTGTAATTCTATAACATCCACACAATCATGTTCTAAATTTTCTCCTGGTTCCCCATATAGGAATTGTGCAGGACTTTGAGCAGTTGTTGTTTTTAGCTCCAAATCTGGGGAAGTGATTAGAATAGCTTCATATTTTAATATTCGGGCATCGGTTAAGCATTTCTCAGCTTTTTGATTCAGAATTCCCCTTGTGTTATGAGGGGTGTGGACCACTAGGGGTGCCCCAAAGGTAATTTTTCGGGCTTCTTCAATTAAAAGTGCTGTGGCCACTAGGGCCTGGAGGCATGTGGGCCAACCCCGACTGACAGGGTCGAGCAGTTTAGAATAATATCCTACTGGCTTTCGATTGCCTGCCCATTCCTGGATGAGTACCCCATATGCTGTTTGATCAGAGGTATTTACAAATAACTGAAATGGTCTCTCCAAGTCTGGGAGACTGAGTACAGGGGCTTGGATTAAAGCATGTTTGACCTTTTCAAAACTTTTATCATCCTCTTCTGTCCATTTTAGGAGATTAGTGGTAAGTTTTTCATATAGAAATTTTACTTTCTCACTAAATCCCTCTATCCATTGGCGACAATATCCCAGCAATCCCAAAATTTTCCTCACTTCTTTTTTGGTTTTTGGAGGTCCCAGACTTAATATTCCAGAGATTCTATTAGGATCCAATTTCTTTTTCCCTTTACTTAGCCAATGTCCCAAATATTTTACTTCTGGTTCTGTGAACTGTAATTTGGCTTTGGATACCTTCAATCCCTGTTGTCCCAAAAAGTTTAAAAGTTTTATAGTCCCATTTCTAGTAGATTTCTCGTCTTTTTCTGCTATTAATAGATCATTTACATATTGTAACAATTTCACCCCATCTGGTGACTCAAAAGACTGCATTAATTCTTCTAGGGCTTGTCCAAAGAGATTACGGGATTCTGTAAAGCCCTGAGGCAATACTGTCCAAAGCAGTTGTTGTTTCCTGCCCTTATCAGGATCTTACCATTCAAAGGCAAAGTAATCTCTACTACTTTCTTCTAATGGGCATGCCCAGAAGGCATCTTTTAGATCTATTACACTACACCAAGTGTAGTCAGGGGACAACTGGCTTAAGAGTGTGTAAGGGTTTGCTACTACGGGAAATTTGGTAACAGTTTGCTGATTTTTAGCTCTCAAATCCTGTACCAATCTGTAATTCCCGTCTGTCTTTTTGACAGGCAGAATAGGAGTATTATGTGGGGACATACATGGTTCCAAAGCCCCCTGTTGCAAAAGGTTTTCTATGAGAGGCTTAAGGCCCCGTCTCCCTTCCAGAGATATTGGATATTGACGAACTCGGATAGGCAAATCGGGATCAGTGATTTTCACTTTGATAGGTTTCATTTTTAACTTCCCTATTTCTCCAGGGGTGTACCACACCTCAGGACATATTTGCTCCTCGTCCTTTTGAGTTAAAGCAAAAAATTTAAGCTGACCTTGGGATACTTCAATTTTCAAATCCAATGCTATTATTAAATCCCTCCCCAATAAATTATTTTCTGCCTCTGGCAGTAACAGCAGATCTTTTAATTCAATTTTGGTTTGGGTCTCAATTTGCACATTTTTAATAATAGGGACCCGAAATGGTTCACCTTTTGCTCCAACCACGAGTGCTGTTTCTCTACTAGGTTTACACCCTTTTGGTAGGTGTTTAATTGTGGATTTTTCGGCTCCTGTATCTACTAAAAATTCCACCTCCTCCCCCTGGGGACCAATCTTTAAATTTATCAAGGGCTCTTTGGATGGTATGGTCCCTAATACATACAGCCCCTGACACCCCTATTCGTCTTCCTGGAACATTTTTTCATCCCGTATCCGTTCTTTACAATTTTTCTTTATATGACCTTTCTTGTTACAGTAAAAGCAGGTTCGTCTTGGTGAATTATTTCCTGCTTCATTTCCTTGTTTTGGTGGGGGTTTTCGTGGTTTCCCTCCCCCTTTCTGCTGGGTTTCTTTCTGTCTTTCACGAACTGCAGCTATAAAGATTTTTGCTTTTGCTTTCTGCTTCTCTTCATCCCTCCTTACATAAACTTTTTGTGCTTCTCTTAGCAATTCTTGTAACCCCCGATCTTGCCAATCATCTAACTTGTCTAATTTCTTTCTAATATCTCCCCATGATCGAGCAATAAATTGGGTTTTGAGGAGTGCCTGACCCACTTGTGTATCAGGGTCTATCCCGGAGTACATTTGGAGATCTTTCCTCAGCCACTCCAACCAGTCAGTCTGGGATTCATCCTTTTTTTGTTGTTCACTAAAGGCTTTATTAATATTTTGTCCTTTCGGAACTGATTCTTGGATACCTTTAACGAGTATCCATCTTAAGTCCATCATATTCTGGCGATGGACATCATTCTGATTATCCCAGTTAGGATTATTTAATGGCCATTTCTGGTCTCCCCTAGGTCCAGTCTGATGCTCCCGGTCCATACCCTCATTCCAGCCTGTCTGATCATTTCCCGTTCTTCCGTGGTGAATAGGATACTTAATATAGATTGTAATTCCATCCAAGTATACATACTTGGTCCGAGGAATTGATCTAGTCTCTCTGATACCCCTATAGGATCTTTTAATAGTTTTCCCATTTCTTTTTTAAAGTTTCTCACTTCCCCTGTGTTCAAGGGAACATTTACAAATCCAATTAAGCCAGCCTGTTGTCCTGCTAATGGCACTTCCCTCAGGGGGTAAAGGCGAGCCTTTGTATTGTTATCTCCCTCCTCTCTGATGATACTATCTCTCCTGGTATTCCTTTCACTGGAGTGAGTTCTTAGAGCTATGGGAGTACCAGGAGGAGAAGTGGGTGTGTGTGGGGGGGTCTCCTGTATTTTCTGTATTATACAGAGGTGGGTGATTATCAAGGGGTTCCCAGGTAACCTTTTTTTTATCTTCATCCTCTTTTTCTTTTAAAGTATATATCAAGGATGGCTTGGACTGTTTTGCCCACAGGGCAGCATACTCACATTCCTCTCTGTTAAATGGTTCTTTATGAGCCACATATGTGTTTAATGCCCCACAAATCCAACCCTCAAATGAGCCGAACATGGGCCAGTATAGGTTATCTTTACGGATCATTTCTCTGGTCCACTCCACCATGCAATATTGAATAAATTTTTATTTACTTTTTCCTCTGTATAACACCCCTGTGTCCCAACATTTTAATATTACTCCCAAAGGGCTGCCTGGTGGTATTTCTGGCAACCTACTTGTCTTGTCTTTATATTCCCAGTCTCCTTGTGGACCAAATGAACTTGAATCTCTTCGTGGGTCCCTGGGACTCAGAATCTTACTCCCTCTTTTTCCCATTTTTACCTCAAGGGACTGTCTTGAGGTGTTTGTACTCCCCGATGTGTTCCGCCTGAACCCCTGCCTCTCCTTGGGTCAGGATGGACTGGAACCCACCTCTACCTGGGCTGGGATGGGAAAAGCAGCTTTTCCCTTCTCCCTCCGTGACTGGTGTGTTGCAATCTGCTTTTCTTTTCCTCCCCCTTCCCCACCCGCCCCCCCCCTTCCCGGGTCCTGCCTTTTCCTGGACTAGGATGGGAAGGACTTAGCCTCTACCTGGGCTAGGACAAGAAAATCAGTCTCTCCCTTTGTGCTCACTAGCTTCGTCCGGTCACCGGCCAGGTCCCTCACGGGATGCTGGAAACGCAGATAGAAGGACTCCACTCTCGCTTCGCAGCAAAGGCCACGTCTCATTCAGACAAACACACAGTCATCCCCACCAAACAAGACAGATACTCACAGTCCGATGCTCCTGTCTGGGTCTTCATGCACAAGAATTACAGGTGATTTTGCCGCGGTCTTCCGGGGAGATTTTCCTTGCTCAGTCTATATGGTGCAGTACGTCCATGGCTCCTGAGAATCACTGAAGAACCGGGGCCAGAGCAGTGGGGCGCCTCCCCGAAATCGCAGTGCCTCTCAGGGCTCCAAGGACGTCCCGGGTTTCGGCACCAAATTGTTATAAATGAGAGACAAAAGTCTCTATATTAAGCAAAATTTTGGATTGCTTTATTTGATATAGAAAGAGCAAGCAGCACGCTGGGGAACGCGAGGGGTCACCGCCCCCTCCACGCTCCACCGAACCTTGGTATTGTTATGAATGGTTTTCTATTTTTCCAATTAAACAAACAACAAAGATTAAAAGTAACAACAAATTTTTAATAGTAACAATTATAAATGAATACAATCAGAAGTATTAAAGATGATTACAAAAATTATTGAAACTAAATACCATCCAAGTAAAGTATTACAATTGTATAATTTGGGATGGATAAAATTTGAGAGTAAGTGTTTTAGTAGAATTGAGGTTCGTATAAAGCATAAGCAAAACCGACCGGGGGTATGGGGAGGGGCCTGCCCTTCCTCTCGTACCAAAGCATTTGGGCTAACAATCCCACTTATATACTATAGGCTACAAAAGTTTCTAGGAAGCTCCTCCTAGTTTCTATTCCTAAAATCTACGTAACTATACTGCACGGCGCATGCTCTACTAATGGGTTAGGGGGTCTCTTATCCTTTTGAGGGTCTTATTTCCGGTGAAGGCTCATCATCTTCATCGGTGACCTAGGTGTGACCTGCAGGTAGCGCAGGCGCCGTGTGTGACTGAGCAGATGTTTTCCATAACATGACTCTAATTAAGTCCCATGCTTGGAATCATTCCATTTTTGACAGCTTCAAGGTTGAAGCTGTATTTCTAGATGCTGCTTATCAGACCTACGTCCTTCTACTATTCTTATCTGACTTTCTTCTAACCTTCTTCTTGGACTCCCAACATCTGGAAGATGTCTTTTGTCCTGTCTCACCCATCTCCCCCCCTTTCACTCGGTAACAATAGTCTTCTATTGATCTACATACAATTTTGCTAATATAGTTACAATTTAATTAGCACGAATCACATTTATCACAGTTTGCAGCCTCTTGTTATACTGTGGGTTCTCGTTGTTCACAAATTCACAAAGCCTTTGGGTGATAATTAGTCACAGATAGACATCTGGTCCTTGTAGATGACCACCAGGGAAGTTCTGGGAGTCTGGTTTTTGGGATAGGCAGTATTGATTAGACAAAGGTAGAAAGGGCTTTATGGGAAGTCCGATTTCGCAAGCTGGATAGCTGATACAACTTATTTGAAAAACATAACATAATAAAACATAATGTAATGTACCATAATACAACATAATATAACATAACAAGGTGATTTTAAACAGAATTATTTAATCATATAATTTCCTTTATCTAGTGTCCATGCTTCACTTCAGAGCTTAGTATTCTGGTTTATGCAAACCCCAATGCTTTTGTGATTAACATGAATCTTTTATCAATTGTCACAAAGGGAACCAAGGAGCACCACAAGCAGCAGTGCTTCAGCTTGCTCCTTTCGACTGCTAAGGGCACTTGGGAAGGCAAGCGAGAGGCAGCCACCTTCCTCTCCTAGTAGCCCGTATAGTGATGTACACAAGAACGGTACCTGTGAGGCTTCGTTCACCGCCCTCACCCACGTCTGGCGCCGCATTCACTCCCGGGCGGCCAGAAGTAGCTGAAGCGGCACCACACAGCCAGCAGGGTGCCGGCAGCCAAGCGCTCGAGAACGCTGCTTCTGCCCAAGCCCGCCTAGGGCGTGCACCTTTGTTCTCAGAGCTCCGTGCAACACTCTGTCTCTCTCGCAGTTCGAATGGAAAACGAAAGCTTTTGCCTACGCCCTTCACAGAAATCTGTTGCCAGGACGAGAATGTCTTGTGGCCGGAGGTCGCCACCGACGCGAGGAAGCTGCTATTAGCACCGCATTGCAGGGGCACTTCTCGCTCCTTGACTACGTGCTCAGCGCTCTCCGAATTCGCTGCTAGCTCCACGGTCCTTCTCAGCTGCAAGTAGCAGCGCTCACAATACATAGAGTTTCGCATGGACACGAAAATGTGCCAGGACAGAGAGGTGTTCTACATTGTCCCTTCTTGCCATCCAGTTTGTGCTTCTGCTGCTTCTGCTGTTAGGAATCGCTCCTTGAAAGACAAGAGAGAGCGTCTTTCTGGGTGCATTGCACTGAGTGAGAGAGATCGCTAGGGTCTTTGCACTGGGAGCCAAGGCAACAGGGCGTGCTTGCCCGCAGAACTGAGGACATGCTGTTGGGCAGAGCTGAAACTGACCAATGGAGTTCAGCTCTGTCCGGAAGGCAGAAGGAGCAGAACGAAGCCGCAGGGCACCGGGCTTGAGAGCGCAGCGGGCAAAGAGCACAGGAGCAGTCAAAGAGCTCCTTCAGAATCGCTTTCACTTCTCAGTGCTCTTGCTGCTTGGAAAAATAGCACAGAGCCCTTGCAAGCCAGGGCAAAAGCTGGGCAGTGCCCTTCCTCACACCTTCGATGCAGTGTGCTCCATGCAACCAGAGCAAAGTGAGAAGGAAGCGAGGAAGAAGAGGGCGTTCTTAAAGTAGCCCTCTGTCAGCAGCACTGAAAGGGCGCATGACTCACGGCGTCTCGCTGCACTCCATTCTACATACTCGCAGCTCCCTTTGCTGACTTGCAAAACTTGCTACCAGAGCAGAGGGGGCTAGACTGGAGATGCAGGGCCTAGGTTCACCTTCAAGTAGCAGCGCTCACAGTACATAGAGCTTGGCAAGGACCAAAGACCTGGAGGGACATATCGCACGCGAAAATGTGCCAGGGCAGAGACATTCTACACTGAGTAGAGACAGAGACAGACAGAGAGTTGTACACTGCCCCTTCTCGTCGGCCATCTTGTGCTCCTACTGCCTCTGCTTTCACGAATCGTTTTTTGAATGAAGAGCGAGAGCCCCTTTCCAGGCACATTGCACTGAGTGAGAGCTCCCTAGGGACTTTTCGATGTAAAACTTTTTCCGCCTCCAAAAATACATGGGTAAGTCCTAAAAGTTTTGGTTTTATTAAGAATAGTTACGTCCAAGTATTGCTGTTCTAAACAACCTTGGTTTCAGTCTGAAATTAACTGCTTGTTTCTGTCTTTTTGCCTAGTGGTAATCTAAATCTAAGGTAACTAGATGTGTTGGAAATCCATAAATTACATCTCAGGTTAGGTGGGATAATTGGCTAGGAAGAAAATGGAATTGAGAATTTGGAAAGAAACCAAAGTGAGCTGATGTCACAATCCGAGATTCCCTTGGGTTCCAAATCCTTTCATTTGTGTTTTTGTGGGCTTTTTTGAAGGTGGTGTGCAGTTGAAGCCATGATTTAGCTGCGGTGAGACCTGCTCTGCTGTAAAAGCATTATTTTCTCAGTGAGCATGGACAACAGTTACAGTGTCATCTTTTAAGATTCCCTGCACTCCACTTATGGTGGCAAAAGCAGTGCCTTGACTGTAATCATAAAAGTGATTACAGTTTCATTGCTTTGACATCATGTAGGATGCTTCCTCCATCTGCTGTGGTCAGCATTAAGTAACAGATTTCTCACTTTCTAGGAAGAGTCTAGCAAACAATCACCTTGCTCCTTCTCTTGCATTTATTCATCACTGCTATGCTGCTATACAGACAGTTTATGATTCAACAATTCAATGGGACATCAAGTAAATAGCAAAGCAAAACTAACTACCGAAAGCACTATAAGGGCCAGAGATTAGCTTGGATCAAAACAGGTATTCTCCTAGCATTGTTTACAAACAAGTCAGCATGTGAAACAGAAGGCACAATGTAGTTTGTGCCTTGGTTTGGGCATGCCCGGAAGAAGGAAATTCTGATTTCACATATGTGAAAAGAAATGTTGACATTTGAATGAGATTGTTCATACCCCAGAAAAGGTTGCTTTGAAAGGTTGTGGAAGTCCTGTTAGGAAACAGGGCTTTACAAGTCCTTTCCACCAGGAGACAACAGCTGCAGAACATCTGGCTGTGCCAGTGTTGAGAGCACCAGCAAAGATCAAAGTGGAGAAGTTGGTGAACAATGGCAGTGGCCTGGGGGAGAGCAAGTGGGGTGCTGGCTGTGGGACCAGGGGAGTCCTGACTGATTTAGGAGGCGTGTGATGGTCTGTGCCAGCAAGCGGAGTAGTGCTGTGGCCTTGGGACACTGCGAGTACTGGAATTCAGTGGGGTCACTGGGCAGGCTGAGTGTCTGAGCTGCTGGAGGGACCCAGTTTGCCCACATGTAAACATCCAGTCTCACTCCTGCCAGCCACAGAAAGGAGCAGGATGTGGCTGCTGGTGATGCCTGTCATGTATATGTAGAGTATATGTGTGCTATCCCAGCCTGCTGGGAACACTTCTTCTTTGTGACTGCTTGGGCTGAGGGAGAGAAAGCAGTGGTAGTTTCTGACGTTTCGAGTTTGCTCGAGTTTCTCAGGCTGTTTCTGGAGCCACCCAGAGTTCTCTTCCTTGAAGCATTTCAATTCCTGGTAATTTTCAAAATTCAGACACAGCCCTAAGCTAGTTGATCTGACTTCAGAGCTATTCTTACGCTGAGCTGTTGGATGATCTGATCTCCTGAGATGTCTTCCATCTCAGTTTATGACCTGGTTCTTGTGAAAAGTAGGATCTTTTAGCCTGGAGAAGAGAGGTTTCTGGAGAGACAGTATTGTGGCCTTTGAATATGTAAAGAGGGTATAAGACAAATGGAGAAAGACTTTTTAGGAAGGTTTGCAGAGACAGGACAAGGGGCCATGCTTTCAAACTGAGACTAGGTTTAGATTGGCTAAAAGGAAAACCTTTTCTACAATGGAGCTGGTGAGACACTCAAATGGGCGTTCCAGAGAAGCGGTGGATGCCCCATCATTGAGAGTGCTCCTTATCAGTTTGGCTAGTCTTGAGCAATTTGTTCTACTGTAAGATCTACTGGGCAAGGAAGTTGGACTAGATGATCTTTAATCACAGACTGTTGTATGATTCCGTGAAAGACAGTAGGCAATAAAGTTCATATTTCAGATTTTGGCGCAGACATATTTATTATTTCTCACTTTATGCATCATTGCAATGACAACTTGTTAGCTTCTGAAATGATGAGCTGAGATTGATTTCTTTCCTTAGTTTCATTTTCCCTGTTACTGCTTCACTCTTGGACTTTTTTTTTCACTAGATTTCCTCTTTCAGTAAACTGCCCTTAAGTATCACTTTGCTCCCCACCTGGCTTTTTTTTTTTCAATGACACCTTTTCACTGATTCGTTTTGGGCCTTTGCTGCTTGAAGTCCAGCAGCCCCCTTGTCTGAGCATTATGGAGCTTTCTTTACAGCTTCATCACTATGCAAAAAGGCATAAATTACTGTGTTCCATCTCACATACCATCAAGTATCACACTAATATTCCCTCTGCTGAATAGCTGGTTGGCTTACATAGACCAGCCAAATACCAGGAAATCCAGATGGCAGCAAGAACCTTGTAGACTACTCCCGCTGTTCATTGAAATCCTGGAGAAGTCATGTGAGGTATCACATTCTCTTGAAAGAAGTGTATATCATCTCAGACATTCTAGAATGGGCTATTAATATTGTCATGAGTTTCTGGCTAGACTTTTTAGTATGCAAATTCAAATTCAAATGATCTGAAATGATAGAACTTCAAGAAATTTTCTTTCCCAGAATCGAAGTATGATGGAGTTACATAGGGAGAATCTTAATCTTAGTTATTCTATTCCATCTCACATCATGGCTGGGGGCAGGGAGAAGGGAGTATCTTTGGGGGACAATGGGTTCTGGTGTAGTCAGTAAGCTGGGCAGAGGAGCCATCAGGTATTGTCTGTTGATGGCGGGGAATTCATGTGAACTCGTCCTTTCTTGTACCCTGCCACTAGTATTGTTGCTAAAATTGTTTGTTTTCTCATCCAAGTGACAAAATCAGCACACTTAATGAGGGATAAAGAGGGAGCAGCGGCCTGAGAACAGGAGGAAGAAGAAGCAGAGCCTGCTGTCCTCCAGAAGAAAAAAACACTACCAGCCAACTTTGCATCATCTGTGAACTTCCTGGGCGTGTACTCTATCCCCTTGTCTAGATCACTGATAAAGATATTAAACAGGACTGGGCCCAAGACTGAGCCTTGGGGACCAGCTGGATGAACTCTATTTCCCACCACTCCGTGGGCCTGGCCATCACCCAGTTTGTCACCCAGCAAACAGCCCACCCATCCAAACCATAAGCAGACAGTTTCCTCAGGAGAATGATGTGAGACTCATTGCAAAAAGGATCAGGGAGATGCCTAGGAAGAGTCTCAGGTGAATCCAGGAGACTATAGTGGAGGACTATTCAGTTTTCCAATCAATTTGCTTAAAAAACTCTACAAAACCGTAATAAACAAACAAGCAAAAAAAGAAACAAAAAAAGCAGACCAAAGAAACACACAAAAACCCCCAACCAATAATCCCCAAAGAGACAAAAAAAGCCCATAAAAAAACCCACCCAAAACTGAAACAAAACCCCAAACCTAACACATCAAAAAATCAGGGTGAAGGTTTTTAGTAAATTTAAAAATAAGAAAACAAAACAAAACAAAAAAACCCAGAAAGTCACATTGATAAAGGTGCTGTCCCAGCCTCTTCTCTCAGCAGGGAGGACATCCTGAGGTGGAGCCAGTTGGAAGAAAGCGGGACAGGGCAGCACCTGGGCCATTGTCACAGGATGGCCCTGTGGCTGCCCCATTGCCAAAACCTGGACACATAAATCAAACACAGGTATGCACATGTGCTTAGACACAGCAAAAATATATTTGTCTGAAAAGAATACTGGTCCATTTATATCACTGGAAAGAGCATAATGCCTCGTCTCAGCTTTCTTTTCAGTCATTACAAATGTTTCGAAAATATAGGAGTGCAGAAAATGGAAATATCCAAGATCAACATGAGGACCAATAGCAAAGATTACATTTTTGAAACTGCATTGGGAATCCTCTGCAGAAATTGACTCAGAGCTCTAAGATTTACAAAAAGACCAAGAGTATTGTAGTAAATACAACACAGTGTCTGGAGGCTTTCACTGTTTGCCTTGTTTTCTCAAATATGATGGAGGCAGCACCTTAGCAACTACAGCTGCCAGTTCTCTCAGGGCCCTGACATGCCTCTGGGTGGGTCCCATGGTCTTGCATGCTCAGGTTCCTCAAGTGTTCTGAAAGCTGACCTGCTACTATGGCTTAGAATCAAGTCGACCAGTCCAATAACCTGACAGATGTGGAAATAGCGACTGGCAGTAAAAATTGAGACCAACACTTGTTGAGTACTTCTGCCTTCTCCTTGTCTGTTGTCACTAGTCCTGTCTGGCTTATGGGGGTGGGGGGGGGAATAGGGGAGGTGTGATAGGTTTCTTTTCATCTTCCTTTTCCCACTGAAATACCCGTAGGTGCCTTTATTATTCTTATTTTTGGCATGCTTTTCCAAATTCAGCTTCAACTGAGCCTTAGCTATACTGATCCCATCCTCACAAACACATGTGTTACCACTGTATTTTTCCCATGATTTGTCTCGCTGTGTATTGTCTGCATATTACCTACTTGCATCACATCTATTAATTTTCAATTACCTTCTGGCTTTACCTTGTTTTCAAAATAAACCTTTTTGTACCTTTTCACCTCAGAAAATCACCTGGGAAACCCAAAATCCCCAAAATTCACCCCGTAATCCCCCCTGGGATGCCCAGCACTCACCTGGCAACTCCCTGAAATCCACAAATTCACCCCAAAATTCACGGGGGACCCCCAAATCCCAGGGCCTCACCCCAAAATTCCACCTGCAACCCCCAAAATCCCTCAAATCACTGCCAAGATCCAGTCCCCCCAACACCTCCCAAATTCCCCCCAAAATGTCTCCAATCCCCCTCAAAACCCACCCAGATCCCCCCAAATCCACCAAATTCTCTTGAAGACCCATCTGGGACTCCCAAAAATCACCAAAATTCCCGGGAAAATCCACCTGCATCCCCCCCAATTCATCCAAAAATTCTCCCATGACTCCCAAGTGCTCCCCTGGATACCCCAAAATCAACAGAATTCACCCCAAAATCCGCCTGGCATCACCAAAACTCACCTAAAAACCCTAAAATTCACATGTATACCCTAAAATTCACCAAATTCCCCCCAAAATTTCCCTGAGATCCCAAGAATTCCACAAATTCCCCTCTAAAATTCAACTGGGACTCCCCACATTCCACAAATTCACCCCAGTCTTGGGGTACAATGCAAAAATGTGTATTCTATCAGCATCTGTTAAAATGTGGGAGGGGTGGTGATCCTTATCTCTGTGGGAGATATCCTCCTCTCATGTGCCATCTGATAAGATCAGGGGGATGATCATCGTTATCTTTTCACAACCCATCCTTCCTCCAGAAGATATATTCTGTTAATGGGCCATTAAGTCCTCTTGTGTGACTGATAAGATTACATCATCCCATTGGGAGATGCTCCAGCCAGGGGGAGGAAACAAACATTTCCTACCTAGATAAAAACTGAGATTTGGAACACCAAGGCCGTCCTTTCCACTGGATCCCAGAGGAAAGTCGGACCTTTTTCCACATCATCGCTGGATCTTCGGAGGAAAACTGCACCTTCAACAGGAGCACTGCTTCAACTGAACGACATCTGTCATCCAGGAGGACTGCAGCCACCATTTATACGGACTGCTACCAACACCCTGACTGACAGGGTGCAGGTTGTATTTCTGACTTTGTTGGTGGTTTTTCTTTTATATTATTGCATGTATTTTATTTTTTCTCTTTTCTCCTATTAAATTGTATTACTGACTTGGAGTCTCGCACTGGTTTTACTTTCAAACCAACAGAACCCCAAACCTCGCTCCCCGGGATCCCCCAAAATTCCACAAATTCTCCCCCCAAAATCAACCTGGGACAACTCAAAACTCACCTGGATCTCCCCAAATCCCCCCCCCCCAATTCACCTGGGAACCCCCAAATCCCCAGAATTCAACCCAAAATTCAACTGGGACCCCAAAAACCTCCAAATTCACTGCAAAATGATTGGCAACTTTACACACTCCATTTTCCCACAAAAGGATCTAGAGCTGAATCATTAAAAAACCCGGTATAATCACGGACAAAACCCTCTAACTAATTAAAATTAGAAAGTGGTATGTTTATTCACCGGCGGGCGGCATGGGAGTCACCTCCGAAAGGCGTGACGGCCCTGAACAAGGTTCTTTTCCATCTATTTATTCCCCAAGATCTTACATACAATACTGTTGGAGGTTGAATTAAGCCCTTTTCTTTCAGTGGAATTTTCTCCCATTGTTATGCTAAGTAATTGTGGCTACACCTTAAAACGACAGATAATGTTCTCTCGTAGGGGGGTGGGTGGAGGGGGAGGGGGTGGGGAACCGGAAAAGGAAAGGTGGGACGGGGGGGTCTGGAGCTGGGCTCTCTCTCTCTCTCGCTTGGCTCGTGGAGTGGGAAGACAACCTGGGCTCTGCTCTGGCATCTTCCCTGCCATCCCAGCACTGAGATCCACGCTCCCTGCCTTTGGACATCGCTCTGCTGCTCTCCTAGCTCACCCTACTACCTCCGGACACTCTGCTGAGCACCACGACCGACACCGTGAGGGGGGAGTCACTTTCCCCATCCCCGCTCACCCCTGGGCCGCGGCCGCCATCACTCCAGCCCTCTTCAACTGCGCGGGACCTGCCCTGCCCCCACAGCACCGGTAACAGCACAGGGAGACGGCCTGCGGCCAGAAGGGACTGGAGCGGAGCTAGACTGTTCTGTTGCCAATTTTTATAGCTGTTGTTGTTTTTCTGCTTTGTTAGATACCAGTAAAGATCTGTTATTCTTATCCCCATATCTCCTGCCTGAAGGTGTCTGAATTGGACCTAAAATAATTAAAAGGGAGGGGGGTTGCAATCTGCATCGCAGAAAAGGGGCTCTTGCCTTTCCTTAGACCATACCTGTCTTTCAAACCAAGACAGCTTTTGGCGCCCAACATGGGGCATTGCCTGAGGGCATTGAGAGAGGGGTAGAAAAGGGGATAACAGTTCTTAAATTACCCAAACTTGTGGTAGGTGACACCATGCTGTCCAGCTTACCCTGGATTGGCCTCCATGTGGTCACTGCTATATCTCTCCCATTTGCAAGCCCTTTTTTAAACATGAGTTTCATAACCAACGTTACTGTGGCTATTATCCAGTTTATTATGTGGGTTGATCAGTTGAGGAATTCATGGATTTTTAATTTTCTCTGGAAGATGGCCACATGGATTCAGAGCTATCGCACTCTAAGTGTGTGTTTCGGGGGCTACTTCAATAATGGTACTTACTGTGAGGAAGTGGCAGCAGGTGAAATTTTTTCTCAACCCATCACAGGGTTTTTGAAGTTCACCCCACCAGTCTTCAAGGGGTTCCAATCCACTTTAAATGCTAATGACATTATATTGTGGCTAGTGTTGCTTATATCCCTGTTAAACCTGTTCTATCTAACATTCAGAGATAAGGGGAGATTGACTTGGATAACAACCCTGATACCTACCCCAGGGATTAGTGATGTTACCCCAGAGCCTGATCCTGTCTCAGAGACTAGGGAGGTTACCCCAGAGCCTGATCCTGTCCCAGAGACTAGGGAGGTTACCCCAGAGCCTGATCCTATCCCAGAGACTAGGGATATTACCCCAGAGTTTGACCCTGCTCCACAGCCCACCTCGGAAAGGAACCACCCAGAATGGGTGGGGGTGCTAGCAAAGGAGATACGTGAGATGGGCCAGATGCTGAAGGAGTACCTCTCCCCAGCTGGTGAGAAACCCTCCCCCTGCCTTAAAGAGGGAGACTCTGAGGGTGCAGCAGTGGGACCCACAGATGTTACATCTGTCCAGGTTCCAGCTGAACTGCAAGGGCACTCGCAGCCAGCAGCAGTTGCCCCTGTGGAAACTAGGAAGTCTAAGATGAAAACAAGGCACCTAGATAATAAGGGTCAGGAAGGGGGCCCCTCACAACCAGCAGGGGAGCCAGAAGTTGAGATCATCACCGAGTCCCTGTCATACGAGAGTCTCCGTAACCTGCGAAAAGACATGGTACGACGGGGCCGTGAGCCTTTTACAACCTGGTTACTGCGGGTCTGGGACCTTACCGGTACAGGTGTGCAACTGGATGGTACTGAGGCAAGGAATTTGGGAGCCTTGACCCAGGACTCAGGTGTGGACCAAGTATTTGTAAGGGAGACAGGTCTCCTTTCCCTCTGGGAGCGACTTTTAATGAGTGTGAGAGAGAGATTTGTCCACAGGGAAAGAATGGAGAAGTACCACCAGAGAACGTGTTGGAATACCCTTGAGGAAGGGATCCAAGAGCTGAGAGAAGTGGCAGTACTGGAGGTGCTCTTTGGGAGGGATGGACAGCATGACAATGACCCTGACAAGGTCAGGTGCACAGGGCAGAGGTTGTGGAATCTGGCAAACCTGGGCCCATCTCAATATACACCCTTTATTGCAATGATTGATGCTGATACCAACCAAGTGACAGTGGGTTCTGTTGCCAACAGGCTCAGGAATTATCAGAGTATGATGGCTGGCCCAATGCAGGCTCATGTCTCTGCTGTGGCTAAGGACCTCAGAGAGGACTTTCAGGAGGAGATGAAGGAGATAAGGGAAGAGGTGAGGAAGATCAGTGCAGCACCAGTGCGAGTCATGGACCCCAAAAGCAGAGCCCAACGCCCCCCAGCTAGGGAGAGAGGGTACACCCCACGTGCTGACCTGTGGTTTTTTCTACGTGACCACGGGGAAGACATGAGAAGGTGGGATGGGAAACCCACTTCTGTCCTGGCAGCACGGGTGCGCCAACTCAGGGAGGGGAGCACTAACAGAGGGAACTCCACTAAAGTGAAGGTAGCCTCAGCCTCCCATGACCAAGGTGCAGGGTATTAGAGAAGGGAAGATGATCTGTCAGATCCCCTTGAAGGAACCTCCACTATGTATGCCCAGGAGAGAAATAATAACCAGGGCTAGAGGGGCCCTGCCTCTAGCCAGGGAGAGGCACGGGAAAACTGGATCTTTTGGACGGTGTGGATCCCATGGCCTGGCACATCAGAGCCACAGGAACACAGTGCATTGGTTGACACTGGTTCACAGTGTACATTAATACCATCAGGACATGTCGGGAAGGAACCTGTTTCAATTGCCAGGGTTACGGGGGGATCTCAGGAATTGACTTTGCTGGAGGCTGAGGTGAGCCTGACTGGGAACGAGTGGCAGAAACATCCAATTGTGACTGGCCCAGAGGCACCATATATCCTAGGCATAGACTTCCTCAGGAACAGCTATTACAAAGACCCAAAGGGACTCAGGTGGGCTTTTGGAATAGCTGCTGTGGCAGCAGAGGGCATTAAGCAGTTGAACACCCTGCCTGGGCTATCAGAAAACCCATCTGCAGTGGGACTCCTCAGAGTGAAAGAGCAACAGGTGCCAATTGCTACCTCGACAGTGCACCGCCGGCAGTACCGGACGAATCGAGATGCCGTGATCCCCATCTACAAGATGATCCGTGAGCTGGAGAGCCAAGGGGTGGTCAGCAAAACCCACTCACCCTTCAACAGCCCCATCTGGCCTGTGCGTAAATCTGAAGGAGAATGTTGATTGACAGTGGACTATCGTGCATTGAATGAGGTGACTCCACCGCTGAGTGCTGCCGTGCCAGACATGCTGGAACTGCAGTACGAGCTGGAGTCCAAGGCAGCCAAGTGGTACGCCACCATTGACATCGCCAATGCATTTTTCTCCATTCCTCTGGCAGCAGAGTGCAGGCCTCAATTTGCTTTCACCTGGAGGGGTGTGCAATACATGTGGAACCGACTGCCCCAGGGGTGGAAACACAGCCCCACCATCTGTCATGGGCTGATCCAGGCTACACTGGAGAAGGGTGGAGCTCGAGAACATTTGCAGTACATTGATGACATCATTGTGTGGGGGGATACGGCAATGGAAGTACTTCAGAAAGGAGAAAAGATCATTGAGATTCTGCTGGGAGCTGCCTTCGCCATTAAAAAGAGCAAAGTCAAAGGGCCTGCCCAAGAGATCCAATTCCTGGGAGTAAAGTGGCAAGATGGACGGCGCCAGATCCCCAGTGAGGTCATCAATAAAATCACTGCAATGTCTCCACCAACCAGCAAGAAGGAAACACAAGCCTTCCTAGGTGCCATAGGCTTTTGGAGAATGCACGTTCCTGAGTACAGCCAGATTGTGAGCCCTCTTTACCTGGTCACCCGCAAGAAGAACGATTTCCACTGCGGCCCTGAGCAGCAGCAAGCCTTTGCCCAGATCAAGCAGGAGATTGCTCATGCAGTAGCCCTTGGCCCAGTCAGGACGGGACCAGATGTGAAGAACGTGCTCTACTCTGCAGCCGGGAACCATGGTCTGTCCTGGAGCCTTTGGCAGAAGGTGCCTGGTGAGACGCGAGGCCGACCACTGGGGTTCTGGAGCCGAAGCTACAGAGGGTCCGAGGCCAACTACACTCCAACGGAGAGGGAGATCTTGGCTGCCTATGAAGGGGTCCAAGCTGCCTCAGAGGTGGTTGGCACGGAAACACAACTCCTCCTGGCACCCCGACTGCCAGTGCTGGGCTGGATGTTTAAAGGAAAGGTTCCCTCAACCCACCATGCCACTGATGCCACATGGAGTAAATGGATTGCCCTCATCACACAAGGTGCCCGTATTGGAAACCCGAATCGCCCTGGGATTTTGGAGATAATTACCAACTGGCCAGAAGGGGAAGACTTTGGTCTTGCCGATGAAGAGGAACAGGAACAGGTGACCCGGGCCGAAGAAGCCCCACCATATAACCAACTGCCAGCAGATGAAACATGCTATGCTCTTTTCACTGATGGTTCCTGCCGCATCGTGGGGATGAACCGGAAGTGGAAAGCAGCTGTATGGAGCCCCACACGACAGGTCGCACAAGCTACCGAAGGAGAAGGTGGATGGAGTCAACTTGCTGAACTCAAAGCTGTTCAGCTGGCCCTGGACATTGCTGAAAGAGAGAAGTGGCCAAAACTCTACCTTTACACTGATTCATGGATGGTAGCCAATGTGCTGTGGGGATGGCTGGAAAGGTGGAAAAAGGCTAACTGGCAACGTAGGGGAAAACCAATCTGGGCTGCTGATGTGTGGAAAGATATTGCCACCCGGGTAGAGAAGCTGCCTGTGAAAGTCCGTCATGTAGATGCCCATGTCCCCAAGAGTCGGGGTAATGAGGAACACCGACACAATGAGCAGGTAGATCAGGCTGCACAGATAGAGGTGTCGACGATAGATTTAGACTGGCAGCACAAGGGAGAGTTGTTCCTGGCTCAATGGGCCCATGATGCCTCAGGTCATCAGGGCAGAGATGCCACCTATAAGTGGGCACGAGAACGAGGGGTGGATCTAACCATGGACAGTATTTCTCAAGTTATCCATGACTGTGAGACATGCGCTGCCATCAAGCAGGCCAAGCGGGTGAAGCCCCTCTGGTATGGGGGGCGATGGGCCAAATATAAGTATGGAGAGGCCTGGCAGATTGACTACATCACACTGCCTCAAACCCGCCAGGGCAAGCGCTATGTACTGACCATGGTGGAAGCCACCACTGGATGGTTAGAGACCTACCCTGTGCCTCATGCCACTGCTCGGAACACCATCCTGGGCCTTGAAAAACAAGTTCTTTGGAGGCATGGTACCCCTGAGAGGATTGAGTCAGACAATGGGACTCATTTCAAGAATAGCCTTATAAACACCTGGGCTAGAGAACACGGCATTGAGTGGGTGTACCATATCCCTTACCATGCACCAGATGCAGGGAAAGTTGAATGGTGCAATGGCCTGCTTAAAACCACCTTGAAGGCACTGGGTGGGGGAACTTTCAAGAACTGGGAGATTAATCTACCAAAGGCCACCTGGTTAGTAAACACCCGAGGTTCCACTAACCGAGCAGGCCCTGCCCAATCTGAGCCCTTGGGAATATCAAATGGAGATAAGGTTCCAGTGGTACACATGAGAGGTATGCTAGGAAAAACTGTTTGGGTGAATCCTGCCTCCAGCAAAGACAATCCCATCCATGGAGTTGTATTCGCTCAAGGACCAGGTTGCACCTGGTGGGTGATGCAAAAGAATGGAGAGACCAGATGCATACCCCAAGGAGACCTTGTTTTAGGGTGAAATACCTATAGTATTGTGCCTATGTCTCTAACTGCATGTATGTATATATAATGTAACAGTTTAATTTGATATAGCATATTAGTATGGGAGAAATTCAGGGGTGGATAATGTTGGAGGTTGAATTAAGCCCTTTTCTTTCAGTGGAATTTTCTCCCATTGTTATGCTAAGTAATTGTGGCTACACCTTGAAACGACAGATAATGTTCTCTCGCAGGGGGGTGGGTGGAGGGGGAGGGGGGGGGAACCGGAAAAGGAAAGGTGGGACGGGGGGGTCTGGAGCTGGGCTCTCTCTCTCTCTCTCTTGGCTCGTGGAGTGGGAAGACAACCTGGGCTCTGCTCTGGCATCTTCCCTGCCATCCCAGCACTGAGATCCACGCTCCCTGCCTTTGGACATCGCTCTGCTGCTCTCCTAGCTCACCCTACTACCTCCGGACACTCTGCCGAGCACCACGACCGACACCGTGAGGGGGGAGTCACTTTCCCCATCCCCGCTCACCCCTGGGCCGCGGCCGCCATCACTCCAGCCCTCTTCAACTGCGCGGGACCTGCCCTGCCCCCACAGCACCGGTAACAGCACAGGGAGACGGCCTGCGGCCAGAAGGGACTGGAGCGGAGCTAGACTGTTCTGTTGCCAATTTTTATAGCTGTTGTTGTTTTTCTGCTTTGTTAGATACCAGTAAAGAACTGTTATTCTTATCCCCATATCTCCTGCCTGAAGGTGTCTGAATTGGACCTAAAATAATTAAAAGGGAGGGGGGTTGCACTCTGCATCGCAGAAAAGGGGCTCTTGCCTTTCCTTAGACCATACCTGTCTTTCAAACCAAGACAAATACATATGCATAACCCCAGTACCTCCCATCCCCATTCCATATTAAAATGAGCCCATTAGTCCTTCACGCATGCACAGCTCCTCTCTTGAATTGGGTCGGTGGTCTAGAAATGGGTCAGTGGTCTCGAAGGATGAAGTCAGGAGAGTCTTCATCAGGTCTCAGTGACCCTCTGGCACCATCCAAGGCTCCGTGCTTCATGGTTAGCAGTTTACTTATTTTACATTCTTCTGTACGTAAATTTATAATAGCAGATAATTATACCAATTAGCTCTAGCCTAAGCATCTAGTAATTATTAACCTACCATTTACCTACCTAACTTACATCTTGGTCATGGAAACTACTTCTACTCTTAGCAAAAATCTTAACTTTTTAAAACCATGATTCATTCCCCACTGCTTCTTCAAAGTTAGTAAATTCTTTTCCTAATAGCAATGCTTTGGTTACTTTTCATGCTTTGACAGTTTTGGTAGGGAAACTTTCTGGCCACCCTGAAAAGGTACCTGTTAATACCAATAGGTATTGTTACCCCCCTCTCCTGGGTAGTTCTGAAAAATCAATTTGCCATTGTTGCCCAGGCCCATAGCCTTTTTCAATTTGTCCAGGCTTTGGTTTAGGAATATTCTTGGGATTAGTTTGGAGGCAAGGCTACATTGGCGAGTCACCTGAATTACTGCACCTTGCAAGTTTCTGGCCATGATTTGATCTTTCAAATGATTGTACAGGGCATCAATTCCCCAATGTGTTTTCTCATGGTTCTTTTTCACTAATAACCATAACATGTAAGAGTGTTACCGTATGGACTAGAAATCCTGAATATTAGAATATAAAGTGTATAAACCATAATAGTAGTAGTAATGCTAAGGCTTGAAGACTGCAGTCCTCAGAGTAGGCCCTGGGAAACTAACTTAAGAGTGTGCTGTGCTGAGAGCATGCAGAACTGTTAGTGATAAGGTTAAAGTCTAAACATAAATAAAGTACTGGTGGTGGGCAGTGGCATAAGAGAGAGATTGAGGGGGAGAACACTATAGTCCTGAGGCAGTGGCGCCAGAGAGAGATTGAGGAGGAGAACACTATAGTCCTAAGATAAGCAACCATGTAGGATTTATGACGCCAAAATGCTATCTTCAAGGTGAATGTATCTACAGAAGAATGTGTACTTCTGCACATAAACCATTTGTAAAAAGGGTATAAAAAACCCTCTAAAAAGGGAACCAGCGGGATCCTGACTTGGGACGCGAGTCCGCAGGTCCCCGGGCCCTGAATAAAGCACCGCATAAACTGACACTCTGTTAGTTTGTGTTTTACTTGGGGTTTCGGGCAGCAGTTTTGGCGACCGCGGCAGGACTCCGGAGGCGGCAGGGGCGGTTCGCGAGCTGATCTACTCCACGCCGGCACCAGGTGATTTCTGGGGAGACATCAACCCGTGCCCGACCCCGCGCCTGACGGACGACTGTGAGGTAAGCCCGCAAGGTGCTTTATTCTTTATTGAAAGGGAAAGCCCGCTGATTAAGACGGGACGGTGATCCCGCACCGGGGGCAAAGGACGTCTTAAAGGTTGTGGAAAAGGAAGCCTAGGCGCTGGTCGTCAGACGCAACAGTGATTGCGCAGATCCAGCACTTGCCACTCGCGGCGACGAGAAAGGCAAGAATTGTGGTAAAGGGTGTGTGAGTGTGGAAATAATAGTAAAGTGTGTGAGTGTGAGTGTTATGATGCCTTTTAAAACCTTTAAAGTTCTGGCTAGTTCGGGGATGGAAATTCCGAATGATTCACCCTTGGGCTGTTTGTTGCAACATTGGAAGGTGGGGAAATTTGGTCAAGAACTGAGTAAAAAGAAATTGATTGATTTTTGTAATCATGTGTGGCCCCAATACGAACCTGAGGGTATGCAATGGCCCCGAAATGGTACTCTAAATCCTGATATTATAACTCCTCTTATGCATTTCTTACAAAATAATGAGAAATGGGAAGAAATCCCGTATCTTGATTTGTTTTATTATTTGAAAAATAAGCCAGAGTGGCAGAAGGAGTGTGGCATCATGGTCTTAAAAACAGCAACAGATGGTTGTGCGGGCTGCAAAGGGTGGCAGAAAGGGAAGGGGTATTCTGTTAAGTTGTCAGACCCTGAGGAGGATGTTTCTCTGTTGGTAGCACCTAGTGCACCCCCCCCGGAAGAGAGTGAATCGAGTGAGTCGGACGAAGAGGTGAATGAGGAAGAAAAGGGGGGGGATTTAGAGAGAGGAAAAGTCGTTGATAAGCCGCGTACTCCTCTATGTGAAAGGACCCGTAGCGGGCGGGAGAAGAAGGGAAAAAGGGATGCACAATTGATGGCTCCGTTGCGGGAAGCGGTCGGACCCCACGGGGAACGAGTAATGGTGAAAGTTCCTTTTTCTCCTAATGATTTGTTAATTTGGAAGCAGTCTGTGGGGGCTTATCGGGAGGATCCTGAACGGGCGGCAAGGGTAGTGAAAATGGTGATTAAAACACAGAATCCAGACTGGAATGATTTACAGGTTTTACTGGATACAATAATGGACTCTACTGAGAAAGAGATGGTGTTTAGAGCTATGAGGGAAAAGGCACGAGAAATGATTAGGTTGCAAATAGCGGATGGTACATTAAACGATTTGGTGCCGCGGGAGGATCCAGAGTGGAATGTTAATTCAACAGGGGGTTACCATAGACTTAAGGCTTATCAAGAATTGTTGATAGAAGGAATACGGAGCGGGATACCTAAGACGTTAAACTGGTCCAAGCTGTATTCAGTAAAGCAGGAGAAAAATGAGTCCCCGTCAGCTTTCTTAGAAAGGCTTAAGGAAACTGCTCGAAAATATACCAGTTTGGAAATTGAAGGGGAATCAGGGAAATTGCAGCTAGCTTTAATTTTTATGGGACAATCCCAAGAGGATATTCGGAAAAAGTTGCAGAAATTAGAAGGGGAAGATACACGGAATTTGGATAAACTTTTAGAAGTTGCGTGGAAGGTATATAATAATAGGGAAAAAGAGACTGCTAAGAAGCAACAAGCTAGTATGTTGGCAGTACTACAGCAGATAACGGGGAATGGTATGTGGGGAGGTGGCCGGGGGCGCGGACGGGGGCGAGGAATGGCTAGGGGAGGAATTTCGATGGGTGGAAGGGGATTCCCAAACCAATTACAAATGGGACAAGGAAGAATGAGATTGGGATTGGATCAGTGTGCCTTGTGCAAGAACAGAGGACACTGGAAAAACGAATGTCCACTTAATCAAGGTATGGGATTCGGGCTGAATAGCGGGGAGGGGTTGATAAATAATTCAAGTGCAGTTCGTGGAGGGCCACAAGGTGTCGCCCAAGCCTTTATGATGGGAAGCTACCAGAATCAAAGCTGACTAGATCGGGATCTGAAGGTAGTCTTAGAAGTAGACGGGGAACCATTGGAATTTAGAGTAGATACGGGGGCTACATATTCTGCTATTAACACCAAATTAGGACCTCTAAGTGATTCTACCATTCGGGTGGTAGGGGTTACAGGACAGGTGGAAGAAAGGGCATTTTTATGTCCGTTGGATATAAAGTTTGGGGGGAAAGAATTTGATCATCAATTTTTATATATGCCAAATAGCCCAGAATCATTAATAGGGAGGGATTTGTTATCAATGTTAGAGGCAAAAATAATCTTTGAAAAAGGAAGAGTAAAATTAGAAATTCCAGAAGATAATATAGCCAAATTATTTACAGTGAAAGAAGTAGAGGCAACAGAAATCCCCACAGAAATAGAACAGGCTGTGGTACCATGGGTATGGGAAATAGGGATTCCTGGAAAATCAAAAGCAGCACAACCGGTAGTTGTGGAATTGAAGGAAGGAGCACAACCCGTACGGATAAGGCAGTACCCTCTGAAACTAGAGGCTCGGAAAGGAGTAGCACCCTTAATAGATCAGTTTGTCAGTTTAGGGATATTACAGGAATGTGAATCAGAATTCAATACCCCCATATTTCCGGTAAAGAAGTCCAATGGTAAGTACAGGTTAGTTCAAGATCTGAGGGCAATTAATAACATAACAAAGGATATTCATCCAGTAGTAGCAAATCCATATACATTGCTAACAGCTGTCTCGGAGATATTTAAATGGTTCACAGTAATTGACTTGAAAGATGCATTCTTCTGTATCCCTTTGGCATTTGAAAGTAGGAAAATTTTTGCTTTCGAATGGGAAAACCCTGCTACAGGACGGAAAAGACAGCTCACCTGGACACGCTTACCACAAGGATTCAAGAATTCTCCAACCATCTTCGGAAACCAATTAGCCCGGGAACTAGAAGAATGGAGACTAACCCAGGTAAAGGAGTCACCTTCCTCATTTATTCTTTTACAGTACGTAGATGATATTTTTCTAGCCTCAACAGAAGAAGACATCTGTCGCAGACTCAGCATTGAACTCCTCAACATGCTCGGACAAGCTGGATACCGAGTGTCAAAAGAAAAGGCCCAGCTGGTAAGAACACAAGTCATTTATTTGGGATGCGAGATATCACAAGGAGTTCGGAAATTAGGGGTGAACCGGATCCAGGCCATATGTGCTATACCAACACCTCGAAATTCACAAGAGTTAAGGTCCTTTTTAGGAATGGCAGGGTGGTGTCGGTTGTGGATTCCAGAATTTGGACTAAAAGCAAAACCTCTGTATGAGGCAGTCAAGAATCCTGAATTTAAATGGAATAAAATACAAGAAAAGGCATTTCAGAACTTGAAGCAAGCCCTAAAAGAGGCACCTGCATTAGGGTTGCCAGATCTCACAAAACCCTTTCAGCTATATGTAAATGAGAGGCAAAGACTGGGGATTGGGGTGTTGACACAAAAATTGGGAACATGGAAGCGCCCGGTGGGATACTTCTCAAAACAACTGGATCCAGTAAGCGCTGGATGGCCTGGCTGCCTTAGAGCTGTTGCTGCAACAGTGCTTCTGATACAAGAAGCTAGAAAACTAACTATGGGGCAGAAAATGGAAGTGTTTGTCCCACATATGGTAATAGCAGTGTTGGAACAAAAGGGGGGGCATTGGCTCTCCTCCAGCCGTATGCTGCAATACCAGGCAATCCTTAGGGAACATGATGATGTTGAAATGAAGGTAACTAACCATCTCAATCCAGCCGAATTTCTTAGAGCCACCCAAGAAGAAGGCAACCTGGTACACGACTGTGTGGAGACCATCGAACAGGTATACGCTACCCGCAAGGATCTAAAGGATGAGCCCTTAGACGAACCTGAATGGGAGCTGTATACCGATGGATCTAGTTTCGTGGAGAATGGAACCAGGTACGCCGGGTATGCAGTGGTAACTCTAAGACAGGTTATAGAAGCTAGAGCCTTGGCTCCCGGAACATCAGCACAACAAGCTGAAATCCAAGCCCTCATCCGAGCCTTGGAATTGAGTCAAGGGAAAAGAGTAAATATTTGGACTGATTCTAAATATGCATTTGGGGTAATACATGTACATGGGGCATTATGGAAGGAGAGAGGACTATTAAATTCACAGGGTTCGTCAATCAAACACCGAGAACAAATTGTGCAACTACTGGAAGCAGTACATAAGCCCCAGGCGGTAGCAGTAATGCATGTAAAAGGACACCAGCAGGGAGAAGAAAGAGCATTCCAGGGAAATCGTCTGGCTGACAGAGCAGCCAGACAGGCTGCTCGCGAGGTATGGACCCAAATGGCGTTGCTACCAGCACGTACCAACCCTGCGGAAGCTTTCATGGACGAAGTACCAGTATACCTACCAGAAGACGAAAAATTAGCACGGCTGGTACAAGCTAAGAAGAATGCGGCTGGATGGTATGTAACTGCCGTAGGACAAGTGATATTGCCAACAAAAATAATGAGAATGATATTAGAAATTGAACATAACAAATGCCATTGGGGAGCAGAAGCTTTAGTGCAATTTCTAAAACAAGAAATAATCTCCAATCAGATGTTAACAATGGCCAAAAGGATCAATGCAATGTGTCCAGTTTGTATTAAGAACAACCCAATGACACGTAGGCAAGTGCAAATGGGAAAATTGCAAATAGGCCCACAGCCAGGAGATTATTGGCAGATAGATTTTTCAGAATTACCAAAAGCACAGGGGTATAAGTATGTTTTAGTCTATGTATGTACCTTCTCAGGCTGGCCAGAGGCATTCCCATGTAGAACAAACCAAGCAAAAGAAGTGATTAAAACTTTACTTCGAGAAATCATCCCTAGGTTTGGAATCCCACTAGGGATGTCCTCTGATAGGGGACCTCATTTTGTGGCAGGAATAGTGCAAGAAGTGGCTAAGGTACTTGGGATAACATGGAATCTCCATACACCTTGGAGACCTCAGTCTAGTGGACAAGTAGAAAAAATGAATCAGACACTAAAAGGCCAAATTAAGAAAATCTGCCAAGAAGCAAAGATACAATGGCCTCAAGCATTACCTTTAGCTCTGTTAAGGGTCAGAATCAAACCTAGAGACAAGGTAGGAGTAAGTCCGTATGAAATTTTATACGGCAAACCCTATCATGCTGCTACTTACAAAGGGGACCCTAATGTGGTGGGAGATCAGGTACTGGTAAATTACATTTTGTCTCTCAATAAGACTCTTACAGCACTACGGGGGGCGTTGCAGTGGAATCGACCTTTGCCTCTGGAGAATCCCGTCCACGATATACAGCCTGGAGACCAAGTCTACATAAAAAACTGGAATGTGGAACCACTAAAAGAAACATGGGACGGTCCCCGACAAGTGATTATGACTACATACACAGCCGTAAAGGTCCAGGGGATCGACAATTGGATACACTACACCCGAATCAAGAAAGTCCCGTCACGATGGGAAGTCCAACCTTTAACCGACACAAAACTGGTGTTCAGGGCAAGGCCTTGATTGCGATGTTAATGTTGAGCATTGCTCGTATCGGAGATGCCTTTGTTAAAGTTACTGTCCCTAAACCAACAGTGATTGTACCACAAGGGGCAAATGTAAATCTAACCTGTTTGTTTTCTGATAACCAGGGAGCTGGATTCGATGAAGTAAAGACGGAATGGAAATTGATCACTACAAATAAGGTATTTTCAGAAGAAATTGTGACAATTTGGGATATGAAACAGCAGAAAGGTAATACTACCCTAATGATCTCACACTTGCAAAAAGCCCAGGTTGGTCAATTTTCATGCATGGTATGGATTAGGGAAAGTTTCGATTATGGGAACTTAGATGTAAAAATTTTGGTGGAGGGTTTTAAGACAGAAGGGCATTCTTATCCAATACAAGTAACACCCACAAGTATGAGAATTGACATGTGGGATGGTCCTTCATTGAGAATCAATTGTACTCTTAAATTAGGGAATCTTTGCAGGATGAGAAAAACTAGAATGGTCCAACAAGCAAAAGAAATGGAAAATGAGAAACAGGAATTGGGGCAAGAGAATTTGGTAGTGGGATTAATTAGGGATTTTGGGAAAATGCAAAATGTAACAGCGATAACAGCGTGTTTGCCCTTGCCAAAGGCAGCAAGTGACCCTATACCGTGGGGAATCATCCCATTAGGAGAAATGCCCCCAAAAATAGTAAATGGAACGAGGAAATGCCACAGAGAGCTACGAAATCGCACTAGAATAGTAGAAGAGGTTTATACCTATGGAAGACGGTGGTCAACCCCAGGGCAAAGATCGGAATGTTTAAAATTACCAAATTCTGTATTCACTGAAATAGGTCAATACAACAATGTTGGGTGGTGCACATTTGAAGTAAATCAGAAAAGAAGAAAACCTGTAGTAGATTATTATCATGAGATAGTGTGTCAGGAAGGGAAAGAAGAGTGGGAGCAATGGAAAGCAATTTGGGGTCCTAGCCTACTCGAACCCTATAGTTATATCGGATCAATACACTGGTGTATCGAGTGGTCAAGAAAACAGGAACATCCAGGGGCCCTCGAAGTTGAAACAGTGCACCACAGCAGACTAGCCCAAATATCAGGTTGGAACTGTAGTAAAGTCATAACCTGTGATACCCCAGAATCCCAAATTGGATTGGTACCCGTTCGGGTGTTGTTGAAATGGGGATGTGAATGTCAGAAATACAACCATACAATAACGGGAGAATTAAAAGGAGCTCGGAAAGATTGTCAATCAACCACAGTACGAAGCCCCGGAAATTCAGTCTGGGTAATGGGACATGGCCAATGGACTACACATTTACCGATAGGTGGTCCGATTACTCAAATAACGTTAGGGATACCAACCTTATGTCCATTTTGGAAACAGTCCAAATTAACCAAGGAGGACCAAGAGAAAAGGACGAAAAGGGGATTAAGCCCTGAGATAGTCGAAGCAGAAAATCTAGAGAATGAATGGCACGAACCGGGGGAAAGTGTAAAATTCGGTTGGATGCTTGAATCCTTATTTGCACCTGTATCTACATATAGAAACCGGGAAATGTTATATAAATTACTAGAGCAGACAGAAAGATTGGCAGCAGTAACAAAGAAGGGATTTAGAGATCTTAATATACAATTACAAGCCACAACCAGGATGACAATCCAGAATAGAATGGCATTAGATCTGCTCTTATTAAAGGAACACGGAGTTTGTGGATATTTACAAGGAGGGGATGATCACTGTTGTGTACATATCCCAAATGTCACGAAGGAAGTAGAAAAGGATATAGGTCAATTGGAGCGAATTGAACTAAACATACATGAAGTACAAAAGAATGCAGAACATAATTGGGTTGGAGCTTTATTCAGTTCTTTAGGAATCCAGGTCTCTGGTTGGTTATCCTCAATTATTCAAAATGGAATAATGATTGTAATAATCATTGTAGTAATTGTGATTATGTATAGGTGTCTTTTAGGAATAATTGCTAAAGAAGGAACACATACACGGCAAATCATGAAGGCCCTGACTCGAAAAGAAGTGATTCAACCAACTTCCTGAAACAACCCTCCACCATCATATCTGGAAACTATCACTTGGAAGAATTGAGCATCCTTGCAGAAGGCTCTGAAGAATGCTCAAAAGGGGGGAGTTGTTACCGTATGGACTAGAAATCCTGAATATTAGAATATAAAGTGTATAAACCATAATAGTAGTAGTAATGCTAAGGCTTGAAGACTGCAGTCCTCAGAGTAGGCCCTGGGAAACTAACTTAAGAGTGTGCTGTGCTGAGAGCATGCAGAACTGTTAGTGATAAGGTTAAAGTCTAAACATAAATAAAGTACTGGTGGTGGGCAGTGGCATAAGAGAGAGATTGAGGGGGAGAACACTATAGTCCTGAGGCAGTGGCGCCAGAGAGAGATTGAGGAGGAGAACACTATAGTCCTAAGATAAGCAACCATGTAGGATTTATGACGCCAAAATGCTATCTTCAAGGTGAATGTATCTACAGAAGAATGTGTACTTCTGCACATAAACCATTTGTAAAAAGGGTATAAAAAACCCTCTAAAAAGGGAACCAGCGGGATCCTGACTTGGGACGCGAGTCCGCAGGTCCCCGGGCCCTGAATAAAGCACCGCATAAACTGACACTCTGTTAGTTTGTGTTTTACTTGGGGTTTCGGGCAGCAAGAGGGGATCACAAGCCTACCTTTTCCTCTGTCTGTAATAGCCCACCCCTCTTGGTTATAACTCCTGTTTTCTTCTCTAATGAGCTTTTTGTCCCTTTTATTGTATCTTGGCTTACCTTCCATAGAAATTTGCCCATCTAGAATTAAAGCTGCCTCAATTGTTTTAATAATTACCTTACCTTTAGCTGTTTCTTTTGCCTTTCTGTCCACCAGCTCATTTCCTTTTTCCAATTCAGAGCTCACTTTTTGGTGTATACATGTTGATTTCTTTTCTTTTAGCTAGCTCTAAGGCCTGGGTTAAAGTGATTATTTCAGCCTTCTGTGCAGAGGTGTTTATTGGCAATGGTCCAGACTCTATCACCTCTCTATTGTGGTAACCGCATACCCAGCATATCTTTTTCCACTGATGATGTAGATGCTCCCATCAGCGAACCAAGTTGCAGCGTCCTCGAGAGGGGTGTCCTTCAGATCCAGGCGACTGGAGTAAGTGGCTTCAATGGTCTCCAGGCAGTCATGGATCACTGGTTGTCCCATACTCCCGCTGAGGAAAGAAGCTGGATTGACAGTGTTAGTTACCACAATTTCAACATCCTCTTGTTCTACACGTATGGCCTGGTACTTTAGAAGTCTTTGTGGGGAAAGCCAATGTCTTCCTTTCACCTCCAGGACTGCAGCTTCTGGCCTAGGGTGAATTTGTGTGCCTCTTACTGCTGCAACAGCTCTGAGGCACCCTGGCCACCCCTTGGCTGCCGTGTCCAGCTGTTTGGAGAGGTAGGTGACTGCCCTCCAGTACGGGCCCAGGTCTTGTGCTGGTATTCCCAGAGCAATCCCCTGCTTTTTGTGAGAAAACAGAAAGAATGGTTTACTCACATCTGGAAGTCCCAGGGCTGGAGCTGACATGAGAGCCTTCTTTAGTTGGTCAAAGGCTCATGTTGCTTCTTTCATCCGTTGGAGATCTCTGCTTCCTTCCGTAATCAAGGTATATAGGGGTTTGACTAACAGCCCATAATTGTAAATCCACAGTCTGCACCACCCTGTCATGCCCAAGAAGGTTCTCAGTTCTTTCACTGTTTGGGGTTTTGGGGTCTGGCATATTGTTTCCTTGCAATCCTGTCCCAAGGTTCTTTGTCCAGCACTAATCTCATAGCCCGGATAGACAACTGTTCGTCTCACCATCTGGGCTTTCTTCTGGGATACTCGATACCCCTGTAGACCCCAAAAAATTTAGGAGGCTTACCGTCCACTCCATACATGCTTCTTGAGTTTTACTAGCTATCAGGAGGTCCTCCACATACTGTAACAGCTGTCCTTCTCTTGATGGAGCTTCCCAGGATTCTAGATCTTTTGCCAGCTCTTCTCCAAATATGGTAGGGGAATTCTTGAACCCCTGGGGTAGTACACACCATGTGAGCTGAGTTTTACCTCCAGTTTTGGGATTTTCCCATTCAAATGCAAAAATTTTCTGGCTGGTTTCACGGAGAGGAAGGCAAAAGAAAGCATCCTTTAAATCTAAAACAGTAAACCAGGTTAGTTTGGATGTTAAACGAGTTAACAAGGTGTAGGGGTTGGCTACCACTGGTAACAGCTCGCAAATCTTGTACTAACCTGTATGATCCATCGGGCTTTTTTACGGACAAAATAGGAGTATTAAAATCAGATTGACATTTTTTTAGTAGTCCTATTTACAAAAAGTTCTTAATTACTGGACTAATCCCTTCCCTACTTTCCTTTTTTAAGGGGTATTGTCTAATTTTAACTGGTTGTTTTCCTTCTTTAAGCCGGATTTGTACTGGTAGAGCATTCTTTGCTCTCGCTGGTATATTGGAGGCCCACACCCCAGGGAGCAGCTGATCTATTATTTTCTTAATAATTTCTTCTTTGTTTTCAGCCACAATATCTTTGGTTATTAGCATTACATTTAACAGTTCCACGTATTGCGGATCATTTACCTCCAAACTAATTTCCCCATTTTTGAATATTATTTTTGTTTTTAATAGTTCCAATAGATTCTTACCCAAAAGTGTTAATGGAGCATTGGGCATTGTTAGGGGTTGAATTGTTCCCTTTTCTTTCTGTGGAATTTTCTCCCATTCTTATGCTAAGTTATTGTGGCTACAGACAGATAATGTTCTCTCCTATGGGGGTGGGTGGAGGGGGAGGGGGGGAACTGGAAAAGGAAAGGTGGGACGGAGGGTCTGGAGCGGGGCACTCTCTCTCGCTTGGCTCGTGGAGTGGGAGGACAGGCCGGGCTCCGATCTGTCATTTCCCCTGCCATCCCAGCACTGAGATCCACGCTCCCTGCTGTTGGACATCGCTCTGCTGCTGTCCCAGGTCACCCTACTATCTCCGGACACCCTGCTGAGCACAACGACCGACACCGTGAGGGGGGAAGTCACATTCCCATCCCTCTCACCCCTGGGCCGCCGCCACCACCCAGCCCTCTTCAACTGCGTGAGACCTGCCCTGCCCCCACAGCACCGGCAAATGAGAGCAGGGAGACGGCCTGCGGCCAAAAGGGACTGGAGCAAAGCTATACTTTTCTGTTCTGTTGCCAATTTTTATACCTGTTGTTTTTTTCTTTTTTTCTGCCTTGTTGGATATCAGTAAAGAACTGTAACCCTTATCCCCACACCTCCTGCCTGAAGGCTTCTGATTTGGACCTAAAATAATTAAAAGGGAGGGGGTTGCATTCCGCATCTCGGGAAGGGGGCACTTGCCTTTCCTTAGACCATACCTGTCTTTCAAACCAAGACAGATTTTTGCGCCCGGAACATGAGTCATTGCCTGAGGGCATTGAGTGAGGGGTAGAAAAGGGCATAAGTTTCTTGAATTACCCAAGCTTGTGGTAGGTGACACCATGCTTTCCAGTGTTGCGTTTCCTAGATACATTGTAAATGGTACATTCCGTGACCCCTGCTGTGCCCTGTATCTTGGTCCCTCTCCCCTCCTGGCCATACAGGCCTGGCCGGGATCCAATTTCTCCCCGCCCCCCCCCCCTTTCCAGACCCTAGAAAAGGTCAGTACCCCCTGGCCTCTGTCTCTTTTCCCCTCTTTTTCCCCTCCTTTTTCCCCTTCTCTCTTTCCCTCGCTACCCACGAGAAATAAACCCTGTAACTTTATAAGGGGAAAGAGCCTCTTTTGATATCTTATTTACGTCCATGAGGCAAGGGCCCAGAGAAACTTCACCCTAACACCTGAGCTAGACTGGAGGAAGGGTGAAAAACCCCATTTTTGGGGCTGAGAAAAAGCCTCAGTTGGCGCCCCTATGTGGTTAGTCTCTACAGAGCACCCCACCTTCAATTGTGACTCCTATTTTTGGGATTCAACAAGCCTGGGAGCTGATCAACTAGCTTAAATTTCTTTAAGCTGCAGTTTGTGCAGTTCAAAGACTTTTCAGCATGAACCGGCAGCCTGTCAGGAGCCCAGAGAGGTCGGTTCTTGACGTAGACCCACTACAGTTACACAGACGCCTCTCCCTGCAAGAGAAAAGGTGAGTGAAAGCATCCTTTCGCAGCAGGTGGTTCCCGGAGCTCCGCGGGGCGGGGTCTCACCAGTGGCATTTTGCCGGCCCGGCGCCGTTCTCAGAGGGAGAGGCGGGGCAGGCGTGTTTGCAGTGTGCCCGCGGCTCGGCAGCCCGAGGCCACGTGGTACGTGCGCACTGGCTGAGGGGGGGCTGGACGCAGTCACCCAGGCGCAACGCGACAGGCAGACAGCTTTGGTCAGTTTCCAAGCTGGGGCACAGATGGTTTTTTTTTGCAGTTTTTGCGGTTTTTACGGGTTTTTGCGGAGAGGTTGGTCCCTACAGCGGCACTGGCACCACATAGGTTTTACCGAAATAAAAAATAAACGGCGAAATTAACATCGGCTCCGGATCCAGTAAAGCCTAAAAACCGTAGAGTACCTAGCACATCTTAACAACTAACTCCTTTCCTGTGTTTTAACTGTAGTGGTGTGGATATAGTGCAAATTGCTGAACACCATGGGCTTACAGCAATCTGCCTTACAAAAGAGTATAAAAAAACAATTCAGGGAAATATTAAGTTCAGGAAATGTTTTAATATCTAAGAAAAAATTAGCCCGTTTCGCCAGCTGGCTGTCTGTTGAAAAATCTGACCTTGAATTGCAAAATATAAATTCGATTTCATTTTGGGATGAAATAGGAAATTTATTAACTTTAAAAGTAGAAAATGGAGATAAAACTGCCTCTGTATTCCTCCCGATATTCTTACAAATTCGGAAAGTTTTAATTCAGACAGAAAACAACAGACAGCAGCAGCAAAACGATTCAAACTCACCTTCCCTTTCCCAAAAACCCTATAACCCCGACCTGGAAAGTACCCGCAGGTCTCCCTGAGAGGTGTAGGGCGCCCAGCACGGCTGTGACCGTTCTAAGTCCCTGAGTCCTCCCCAGTGTCCCGGTTCTGATAATTTTTCGAATTTTGTCAGGCCTACTTCCTTGTTCCCTGCCCCTCTGGGCAACGGACACGTGGCCTATCTGGACAGGTCAGGGTCGGGGTCCCAGATAGCTCTGGCCATGCGGTACAGGGAGAGGGGGGGGGGGTCCCCCATATGGTGGCAGCCACGTGTCTCCTCCTTCATCCCGCAACCCCCTTCACCCCCCGGTCCCTGACCATAAGCCTGTCCCCTCCCATAACTCATCCCTGCCCTCAGCGCCGCCACCCCCTCCCCCCTCCAAGACCCCGCCCTGCACGGCACCCAGCGACCCCGCCCACAGGTGTTGCAACCCTGGATCCCACCACCCCTCCCCCTCTCCAGTTTCACATTCCTTCCCTCCAAGCTACAGCTGGGTAGAGGAGGGCAGTGGAGCCCCTGCTGAGTTCAGTGCCGGTGGGGGTGGGGGTGGGGAGGGATCAGCTCACAGCCCCTGCGTGACGGATGGTGTCCCCGTGGTGGGGGGGGGGGGGGGGGGTGGGCAGCCTCCCCGGCCGGGTGGGCAGGGGGTGCCCAACCCTGAAAGTCTGAAAGTCAACACCAGGAAAAAGAGTATATACCATCAGTTGCTCCTGTAGTTTATCTTCGTAAGAGGAATGGTAGAAGAAGTTATCAACCTTTGTCCTATCAAGATAAAAAAGGAAATTTGTAAAGTACAGAGAGAATTTGGTAGAAATAGTGAAATCTTTAAAGGCATGATGAGAGCCACTTTTAACTCAAACGAACTGGTTCCATATGATATCAAATAGCTTTTCCGATGTCTGTTAACTCCTTCAGAATATGATCTATGGGAAAGTCTCTGGAAAAGATTTTTAAAAGTGCTTTTACTAGAGCTTTTAAAAAGCTCAGATAATGCAAAAGATGCTGATAATAATGATATAACATATGAACACCTATGTGGGGAAAACGATTGGCATTGCCCTGAAAGCCAAACAAGAGTACTATCCAAGTCTGTCCTGGATAAAATATGCAATGTTGCAGAAAAAGCTTTTAATCAATTACCAACAGTAGATACTAAAGGCAGTTATATTAACATTAAACAGTTTGCTTCTGAGAATTTCTTACAGTTTGTGGACCGCCTTCGTACGTAGGTGTAAAGACAGGTGTCTGATCCAGTGGTACAAGCTGAATTAATTAAAGAGATGGCTCAGAGGAATGCTAATGAAACCTGCCGTAGGGTTATCCTTGGCCTTCCCCTGGAGCCAGCACCTAGCTTAGCACAAATGTTAGAAGCCTGCGTCAGGAAAGCAGAACTGCTCAGTGGACACGAAAGAAATCCAGGACTGGCACGCCCAAAAACCACGGCAGCTGTAACACCAGAAGCCAAGAAGCAACCAATGCAAACAGAGCAATTGCAGCACATCATCTGCTTCCAGTGCAAGCAGCCAGGACACATCGCCAAAGACTGTCCACACAACTAAAAACAGGAGAAGACCAACAAACAAAAAAACTAGCTTTACTGCCCGTACCCGCCATTAACACAATAGCGCGCTCGGCTATAAATGCGGTGGCCTCCACACTGGCAAAAGACTCTCTCTTAATAAACAAAAAGGGGGAGGATGGGATAGAGAGTGTGGGGATGCATGGCAATGAAAATATTAAATGTTCAATTAACAAGGTTTGGAAGCCACTAGGCCGTTTTAGGCTTGTGACTACCAAAGGTTTTCATTTCAGGTCACCTGATTAGACAGTCATAACAGTGGACTTACCTAACAGTACACAGGACGTGACGTTAAACCACATGAAACTGGACAGTGAGTGCTTTGTTGTAGGGGACACAGCACACACACCCCCAGAGACTGAGGTAGCTCCCATGACCATCAAGGGAAGCATAACTGGCCTCATTCTCCTGGCACGATGTTCTCTACCACCATATTACCTGGTTGAGGGACAAATCCTTGCTCAGGCCATTCCTGTTCTAGTGGAGGTCCCAGTAGATGGAAAATCACCTGAAGTCTACTGGGCAGAAGTGGTGGGTGAGGACAAACCTTATCTGGCATGCAACCTAACCTGTGGATGAGATCACCTCCATGTGGAGGGGGTACTGGACACCGGTGCTGATGTGACTATCATACCCAAAAGGATGCGGCCGTCACGTTGGGAACTTCAGCCTGTGGCAGGCAGAATCCAAGGTGTAGGAGGAGTAAAACTGGCAAAAATATCAAAAAGCATCGTGCAAATTGAAGGGCCGGTTGGAAAATTGGCTAGCATCCGTCCATTTGTAACAGACTATAAATGCCCTCTATGGGGGAGAGACACCATGTCCCAGTGTGGGGTGAAATTGATCATTCCTAAAACTCCCCGGGATTTTTAGAGGTGGCCACTGTGGGGCGCCCTACCCAAAAGTTGAAATGGCGAGATGATACCCCAAAGTGTGTAGCACAGTGGCCGATGAGTAAGGAGAAGCTCAGGGCACTTGAGGAGCTTGTGGAGGAGCAATTGGCTAAAGGCCACATAGAAAAATCACAAGTGCGTGGAATTTCCCGGTTTTTGTTACAAAGAAACCAGGGAAAGACAAGTGGAGGCTGCTCCACGACCTCCGGGAAATAAACAAAGCAATTGAGGACAGGGCGTCTCTCAAACCTGGGATGCCTTCTCCAACAATGCTTCCCAGAGATTGGCAATTGGCTGTTCTAGACACCAAGGACTGTTGCTTCCACATTCCCCTACACCCAGAGGATGCCCCACGGTTCGCCTTCTCGGTTCCTACCATCAGTCAAGAAGCCCCAATGAAGCACTACCACTGGAAGGTTTTGCCCCAGGGATTAAAATGTAGTCCCTCCATCTGCCAGTGGCATGTGGCCTCACTGCTGTCCCAGGTGCGTGCCCAGAGAGGGGAGGCCATCATCCTGCATTACATGGATGATGTGCCAGTGTGTGCACCCGATAACTCTCTACTCCAAGACACACTTGACCTAGTGGTTAAAGTTCTAACCTCTGCTAGATTTGAATTGCAGGAGGACAAAGTCCAAAGGATGCCACCTTGGAAGTACGTGGGCCTGGAAATTACTGCACGGACCATTGTTCCACAGAAATTGGAAATTAATTGTAATCCAAAAACCTTAGCAGATCTCCATTCCCTGTGTGGGTCATTGAATTGGGTTAGGCCCTGGCTAGGCCTCACTAATGGGGACCTAGTGCTGCCCGATGCCCCAAACAGAACACAAACTAACAGAGTGTCAGTTTATGCGGTGCTTTATTCAGGGCCCGGGGAACCTGCGGACTAGCGTCCAAAGTCAGGGTCCCACAGTTCCCTTTTTCGTCAAGTTTTTTATACCTTTTTACAAAGTAGTCCACGTGCAGAGGTACACATTCTTCAAGACAATACAGATACATAAATCTTGTAGATATCATTCCTAAAAGTTATAAATTTTGCATGCTTGTCTATTCAAAACTATAGGCTACCCCCCTTTAATTCCCCCTTGCATGTTTTCCCATCACCAGAACCCTTTATTTATTATTATACTTTAGCCTTATCCTGAAAGTTTCTAGATGTTCTTATATGCTCCACTAAATTCTTTAATTATCTTTAATTATTGTTTCCACAGTCCCCAGCTCATTCCCAGGGCTGGTTCCCAGGGCCTGTCTGAGAACTGCAGTTTTCTAAGCCTTAGCATGACTACTACTATATCTGCATTAGTCCTTTTTCTCATTATTTCGGTATCACTAGAACCTCTCTTCAATTTATTGAAGGGGGAGAGAGAGCTGCTTTCTCCCAGGGAACTGACCCTAGTGGCAAAGACGGCAATCGAAAAGGTACAAAAGACTGTAGGAGAAAGGCAAGCTCGCCGTTACCAGCCAGAGCTGCCCTTCAAATTCATTGTCCTAGGAAAACTGCCACACTTACACGAGTTAATATTCCAATGGATCCAGGGGCAGAGAGAGTCACTCTTAATGATAGAGTGGGTCTTCCTCTCCCACCAGAGATCCAAAACTATCACTAAGCCACAAGAGTTAATAGCTCAGCTGATTTGGAAAGCAAGGATCAGACTGTATGAACTGGCTGGTTGTGACTTCACATGTATTCACCTCCCTGTTAAACTGTCTGAGGAGGGAAGGAACGCTCCTGAAAAATTGACTAAAGAGATGTTGGAACACTTGCTCCAGAGCAATGCCAGTCTCCAATTAGCCCTGGACAGCTACAGAGGACAAATATCAGTCCATGCCCCGTCTCACAAGCTGTTTAATGAGGAATTCCACCTCATTCCTCGTGAGGAGTCGGAGACCACTCAAAGCTCTCACAGTGTTCACGGATGCATCTGGGGTGTCCCAAAAGTCGGTGATGACTTGGAGAGATCCTCAGACTCAGCATTGGGAAGCTGATGTTGAGTTTGTGGAAGGATCACCCCACTTTGAGAAGTTCTCAGAGCCAATAAACTTGGTGACAGACTCAGCCTATGTAGCGGGGGTAGTGTCCAGATTTGAGCAGGCAGTGCTCAGAGACAACGAAAATGAGCAGCTTTTCAGGTTGCAGTCAAAACTAATTTATTTGATTTCTCATAGGGAACACCCGTTCTATGTGATGCATGTGAGATCAAACACTGATTTGCCAGGCGAAATTGCAGAAGGGAACCGTCAGGCAGACTCCCTTGCAACCCCAGCAGAACAAGCAACCCCAGCAGAACAAGCACGCCTTCCTGACATCTTCCAACAGGCAAAGCTGAGCCACCAGCAGTATCACCAGAATACACTAGGTCTAATGCGTCAGTTCCAGCTAACACGGAGTCAAGCTCGAGCCATTGTGGCCACCTGTCCCAACTGTCAGCTGCACACCATGCCATCAATAGGCATGGGGGTTAACCCCCGAGGCCTTGCCAGTTGTGAAGTATGGCAGACAGACATCACACACATTCCTAGTTTTGGTCGCCTCAAATATGTGAATGTTAGCATTGACACGTATTCAGGCGCAGTCTATGCCTCTGCCCATGCAGGAGAAAGGGCTATGCATGCCAAACAACACCTAGTGCAAGCCTTTTAAGTGTTGGGGGTCCCTAAGGAAATCAAAACTGATCAGGGCGCAGCGTGTAAGTCCAAGGAGTTCCTGGAATTCGTCCAGCAGTGGGGAGTGGAACATAAAACTGGCACCTTCCACTCCCCCACTGGCCAAGGTGTAGTTGAGCGAGCTAATCAGACACTCAATCAGGTTTTGGATAAACAGAGCAGTTCAACTGCGTGGATGTCTCCACAGCAGAAGCTATGCAAAGCCATGTTTACTATCAATTTCCTGAATTGTTCATTTGAGAACATGAGTCCACCTGTGGTACGTCACTTTAACAGTGCTAAACATTTCAATTTATCCCAACATCCTCCAGTTTTGATTAGGGACCCAGAAACCTGGGAAGTCAAAGGTCCCTATGAGCTCGTTACCTGGGGGTGTGGCTATGCGTGTGTATCCACTCCCTCAGGCCCTCGGTGGATTCCCCAAAAGTGGGTGAAACCGTATGTTCCCAAACATCCTGCTCCAACTGAAGGGAACGAGGAGCAGGTGGCTGTGGCTTCAAAAAGGAGACACTGCCGGAAAAAAGGAAAAGAAATCCTCATAGAATGTGGCATTCCTGCAGATAGAGACTTTTAATAGGTTTTATAATGTTTGTCTTTCCTTCTAGCGAAAAGCTTCTCTTCTCTCAGTCCCGTCATGAACCCCATCCAAGCTGTCTTCCTCTTAACACTGAACAGTCTAGCAGCCGCATGGATCGTCCCTCAGCCATGTCAGAACATCTGGGTGACCCTGGCACAGACACTCCAACAAAAAAACATGTGTCTCTCCACGGCAGCAACAGCAAACCCTATGTCCACCTGCCTGGTAGGAATCCCATTGAAGGCTGGAGAATATTCAGCCAGTTTTGAAACACAAATGTCCAATGAAATTCCTGAGTCACACACCATTTCATCACACAAAAATCATAGGCAGCAAGCTGGATTAAGTAAAAACCCCATAGAAGAGTTGCTGCCAAGTTTGCCCAAAACAGCTCAAGAACCCCAATAATTGGAACTGTTAGGTTCCTACCCAGCACAATATTGCATTCACTTTAGGATCTTCCCAAAACCTTCTAGCATAAAAGAATTCCACAACATAATGCAATATCGTGGGGAATTCTCTGCCAAAAGGTCGTGTAATACTATAAGCCATATTGCAGCTGATACCCCAACTTATTCAAGCCCCAAAAGCCTCCCAAAGGCATTGTTCTTAATTTGTGGGGACCGGGAGTGGGCAGGGATCCCTTCTCAGCTCTTAGGAGGGCCATGCACCTTCGGTCGATTGTCCCTGTTGGCACTCAACGAAACCTTAATTAGCGATTGGACTCACAAATACAAATAGGGTAATAAAATCCTAAAAAGAAGTGCAGACAATTTGGACCCAAACTGTGATTCTGAAATTTTCCATTGGGCCAAGTCCAAAAGAATTGCTGCATCCCTGTTTCTTCCGTGGGTTGCAGAAGTTAAAGCTCTAGGCGAATTGGGCCACCTAGAGTGTTGGGTAGTCAAACAGGCAAACTTAACATCCACCGCAATCAGCTCCCTCCTAGAAGACGAGGAAATTACCAGGCAGTCCACACTACAAAATCGTGCTGCTTTAGATTTTCTCTTGCTACTACACAGACATGAGTGCCAGGAATTTGAAGGACTTTGCTGTATGGACCTCACCTCGAGAGCTCCTAACATCCATGCTGCCCTCCAAAACATGAACCACTTGATTGGACAAGTGAAGCAAGAATCTGAAGATTGGTTCAATGGACTGTTCAAAGGCTGGGGACTCACAGGGTGTTGGACATCTATAGTCAAAACAATTATGTTAATTTTTGTTATTCTTTTTCTTGTAATAACGGCCTTCGGGATCCTACGTCACTTAGTTTTTAAGGCCATTAATGGTCTCATTCCCTCTACCTCAGTAGTCAATCACATAGAAATGAAAAACTTGGAACAATCTAACCCTCCCACCAACTGCAAGTGGTGGGCAAAATCATAATTTGAATGAAACTATTATCCTTCTTTCAACTTTCTTAAACATAAAACGGGGATGTGTTGCGTTTCCTAGATACATTGTAAATGATACATTCCGTGACCCCTGCTGTGCCTTGTATCTTGGTCCCTCTCCCCTCCTGGCCATACAGGCCTGGCCGGGATCCAATTTCTCCCCGCCCCCCTTTCCAGACCCTAGAAAAGGTCAGTACCCTCTGGCCTCTGTCTCTTTTCCCCTCTTTTTCCCCTCCTTTTTCCCCTTCTCTCTTTCCCTCGCTACCCACGAGAAATAAACCCTGTAACTTTATAAGGGGAAAGAGCCTCTTTTGATATCTTATTTACGTCCATGAGGCAAGGGCCCAGGGAAACTTCACCCTAACACCTGAGCTAGACCGGAGGAAGGGTGAAAAACCCCATTTTTGGGGTCCAGTAAAAGCCTCAGTCCAGCTTACCCTGGATTGGCCTTCATGTGGTCACTGCTATATCTCTCCCATTTGCAAGCCCTTTTTTAAACATGAGTCTCATAGCCAAGGTTACTGTGGTTATTATCCGGTTCATTTTGTGGGTTGATCAGTTGATGAATTAATGGATTTTTAATTTTCTCTGGAAGATGGCCTCATGGATTCAGAGCTATCGCACTCTAAGTGTGTGTTTCTGTGGCTACTTCAATAATGGTACTTACTGTGAGGAAGTGGAAGCAAGTGAATTTTTTTCCCAACCCATCACAGGGTTTTTGAAGTTCACCCCTGTCCTAGGGTGATGTTATGGTGGTTTTATCTCCAATCGTGTGTCCTGATTATGTTTGGTATTATGTCCTGTGCCTCCAGGACTGACTCTGAGAGTGAAGCTTTGTTTTGTCTTGTTATCAGCCGGCTCACCTCCCCAATGGTCTATGTTTAGGAGAGGTTTTAGCTTGGCTTGCTTGCTTGCTTGCTTGCTTGCCTGCTTGCTTGTCTGCTTGATCGCTTCTGCCTCTTTTTCTTTCCTTCGCTTTGCCCTTGCTTTTTGCTTATTAGTTAGTTCAGCTAGGCAGTCCAACTTTTTCCCTGGACTGTTTTCTTTTCCACCCCGTTCCCTCCCTCTCCTGGATACCATCTGAACCTGTTCCGGACGGGGACCTGGGAAATCCCAAGAAACACTGGGAGTCTGCATTCTGTCACCTGCAGCAGTCATTCCCCAGCGCCAGAGACTGATAACTGAGCGACCACTCGCCGGAGAGTCTGAGTTTGTCATCCCTTCAGAACGGTGAAAGAGTTTTTTTGTCAGCTGGTGTTGTTTTTTTCCCTGTGCTGGGGAGTGTCTTGCTTGTTAAATAAACAGGTTTTTTCTCCCACTCTTCTCTGAGGGAATTCTTCCCGAACCCGGTGGTGGGGGGGGGGGGGAGGAGTGGTGGGGTTCGCTGTCTGGGGGCTCCTTCTGGAGGTTTTCCCCCAAATTTGCCCAAAAGCAGGACAAATATATTGGCACCCAACGTGGGGCTCGAGAAAGTGGGAAAAAACCCTGTTCTAATAATAATTTGGTTCAAATTATTTTGTGTTGGTATAGAGCAGTTCTTGGCTATGTTGTTGGAATTCATGTCTTTTGGGGTGGAGGCCTGCATGGGTTTTTGGTCCCTAGGGATTTTTGAGGTCTTAATACCTCTGTGGTCCCTAGGTTTATTTGCTTATCCTGAAATAGCTCCGGTATTGTCCCTAATACGTAGTTTCTGTAGCAGAGGGGCATTGACCAAAATATCCATCTGGATGGGCTTGGTTTTAATGGCCTGCAGGAGATTTATAAAGGTGCTGGAGTCTGTTCCAGGAATGTATGGTTCTTGGTTGTGGTTGTGTACTCAGTTTGTTAGAGGAGAAGCAGGGGATGAGGCTTTTCAGCCTTTGTTTTCCTTCTTCTCCTCTGAATTTGTTACATCCTTTTTGGAGAATGTTCAGTTCCCCCTGAATGTTAAAGAGACCATCTTTCTGGTGTTTAATATGGTAAGCTTTCTCTATATAGTTTGCAGTTTCTCTAGAATGAGAGCTGAGATTTCTAGAGGGGCTGAGACCCCTGACCCCAGAGTAGAGCCAGGCGTGAGGAATCCTGAGTGGTGTGGGAAATGGGAGGATATGGGCCAAATCTTAAAGGAATTTTCTGACCCTACATCCTGGGATTTTCCATGTGAACAAATTCAGAACCCAGCTGAGGTGGCAAAGTACCTGAAAGAGAAGTGCCATGGTAATTCTAAGGAGAAGAAGATCATTGCAGTGAGCTGGGCCCTGGCATATGCTTACCGTACCCTGCTAGATACTGTAGGGCAGCAGACAGAGGAAGGGGGACAGGCAGATAAATCAGCCACTATCCCAGTCACTCAGGCTGCAGCCAACACCCCAGGCTCGAGGCCAACAACTACACCAGACAGTGAGCCTAAGCCAGCAGCTAAACCTGTCAGTAAGCCTCAACCAATGGCTGTTGCTACCAGCACGAGAAGTGGAAAGTGCACAGACAAGACTGATCGACCAGTGGATGACGATGATGATGATGATGCAGGAGAAGGACCCTCAACGCCTCCTGACATAAAACCAGGAGTCAAAGCAACTGGTACAAGATCAGAGGCCAATATTGAGTCTTTTTCCCTAAAGGACCTCCGTGGCCTAAGAAAGGATTACACCCGACAACCTGATGAGTCTATAATTAGTTGGTTGGTCCGTCTTTGGGATGCTGCAGGCGAGGCTACAATTCTGGATGGCACTGAAGCCAGGCATTTGGGATCCCTGTCACATGATCCTGTCATCGACCAAGGAATGATGAGGGGGCCTAACCCTCACAGCCTCTGGGCACGGGTCCTGGACAGTGTAGCACAAAGATACCTGTGTGCAGACGATCTTTATATGCAGCAGACTCAGTGGAAGACGATAGAGAAGGGATCCAACGCCTGAGAGAAATGGCAGTGGCAGAGATTATCTTCTCAGATGACATAACAACTAGGAATCCAGACTTGGTACCGTGTACATGTGTGATGTGGCGAAAACTTGTGTGGCTTGGGCCCCATGAATACGCTTCTGCTTTAACAATAATGAAGCGGGACGAGAGGGATGAGACCGTGCTTGATATGGCGAAGAAGCTCCGAGCATATGCAGATGCCGTGCATGGCCCAACACATGCCAGAATTGCAGCTGTGGAAACACGTCTGCAGAAATTAGAAGACAAGATAGAGGAGAATCATAGAAGACTCAGGGAGGAGATTAAAGAGGACCTTCTCCAAATCTCAGCAGTACAAATTAGAGGCCCTGGTATCCAATGCAGACGTTCCCCTGATGGGGAGAGGAGGTACACCCCACGAGCTGAGCTGTGGTTCTTCCTACGTGATTGTGGAGAAAACATGAGGAGATGGGATGGAAAATCTACTGCTGCTCTGGCACAACGGGTGCATGAATTGAAGGAAGGCAAGACTCAAAGAGAAAGTTCCACCAAAAGGAGAGCAGCTCCAGTTGCCCGTAGCCAAGCTGCCAAGTATGATGATGATGATGATGATATGTCTGATCCCCTTGAAGGAACCTCTAAGACATATGCCCAAGGAAAGAAGGATAAACAGGCTTAGAGGGGCCCTGCCTCTAGCCAGGGAGAGGCGAGGGAAAATCGTGTTTTCTGGACTGTGTGGATTCGTTGGCCTGGCACATCGGAACCACAAAAGTATAAAGCTTTGGTTGATACTGGTGCCCAATGCACATTAGTCCCATCAAGATATGTGGGGGCAGAATCTGTTTCTATTGCTGGTGTGACAGGTGGATCACAGGACTTTACCTTGGTGGAAGCTGATGTGAGCTTGACTGGACATGAATGGAAAAAACATCCTATTGTGACTGGCCCAGAGGCCCCATGCATTTTGGGCATAGATTACCTCCAAAGGGGGTATTTTAAAGATCCAAAAGGATTCAGGTGGGCATTTGGGATAGCAGCTGTGGTGACAGAGGGCATCCAGCAATTGAACACCTTGTCTGGACTGTCTGAGAATCCAAGTACTGTAGGACTTCTGAAAGGAGAAGAGCAAAAGGTCCCAATTGCCACTTCCATAGCGCATCACCGACAATACAGAACAACTTGAGATGCTGTGGTTCCCATCCATAAAATGATCCGTGAGCTGGAGAGCCAAGGGGTGGTCAGCAAAACCCACTCACCCTTCAACAGCCCCATCTGGCCTGTGCGTAAATCTGAAGGAGAATGGAGATTGACCGTAGACTATCGTGCATTGAATGAGGTGACTCCACCACTGAGTGCTGCTGTGCCAGACATGCTGGAACTGCAGTACGAGCTGGAGTCCAAGGCAGCAAAGTGGTACGCCACTATTGATATTGCCAATGCATTTTTCTCCATTCCTCTGGCAGCAGAATGCAGGCATCAGTTTGCTTTCACATGGAGGGGAGTGCAGTACACCTGGAATCGACTGCCCCAGGGGTGGAAGCACAGTCCTACCATCTGCCATGGACTGATCCAGACTACACTAGAAAAGGGTGAGGCTCCAGAACATTTACAATATATTGATGATATCATTGTGTGGGGGAACACAGCAGCAGAAGTGTTCAAGAAAGGAGAGAGAATCATCCAAATCCTCCTGGAAGCCGGCTTCGCCATCAAGAAGAGTAAAGTTAAGGGACCTGCTCGAGAGATCCAGTTCCTGGGAGTGAAGTGGCAAGATGGACGGCGTCAGATTCCTACTGATGTCATCAACAAAATCACAGCTATGTCCCCACCAACCAAGAAGAAGGAGACACAAGCTTTCTTAGGCGCCATAGGTTTTTGGAGGATGCACATTCCTGAGTACAGTCAAATCGTGAGCCCTCTTTACCTGGTTACCCGCAAGAAGAACGATTTCCATTGGGGCCCTGAGCAGCAACAAGCTTTTGCCCAGATAAAGCAGGAAATTGCTCATGCAGTAGCCCTTGGCCCAGTCAGGACAGGACCAGATGTGAAGAACGTGCTCTACTCTGCAGCCGGGAACCATGGTCTGTCCTGGAGCCTGTGGCAGAAGGTGCCTGGTGAGACTCGAGGCCGACCATTAGGATTTTGGAGTCGGAGCTTCAGAGGGTCTGAAGCTAACTACACCCCAACAGAGAAGGAGATCTTGGCCGCCTATGAAGGGGTCCAAGCAGCTTCAGAGGTGGTTGGCACAGAAGCACAACTCCTTCTGGCACCCCGACTACCGGTGCTGGGGTGGATGTTCAGAGGAAAGGTTCCCTCCACCCACCATGCCACCAGCGCTACATGGAGCAAGTGGATTGCCCTCATTACACAGCGCGCCCGGATTGGAAAACTGAATCGCCCTGGGATTTTGGAAGTAATTACAAATTGGCCTGAAGGTGAAAGTTTTGGTGTCACAGATGAGGAACAAGAACCAGTGACACGGGCTGAAGAAGCTCCACCATATAAGCAACTGCCAGCAGAGGAGACACACTATACTCTATTCACCGATGGTTCCTGTCGCATTGTGGGGATGAATCGGAGGTGGAAAGCAGCTGTATGGAGCCCCACACGACGGGTAGCAGAGGCCACTGAAGGAGAGGGTGGATCCAGTCAACTTGCTGAACTCAAAGCAGTTCAACTGGCCTTAGACATTGCAGAAAGAGAGAAGTGGCCAAAGCTTTACCTTTATACTGATTCATGGATGGTAGCCAATGCTCTGTGGGGATGGTTGGAGAGATGGAAAGAGGCTAACTGGCAGCGTAGAGGAAAACCAATTTGGGCTGCCGAAGAGTGGAATGATATCGCTACCCGGTTAGAGAAACTACCTGTGAAGGTTCGCCATGTAGATGCCCATGTTCCCAGAAGTAGGGCTAATGAAGAGCAGCAAAACAATCAGCAGGTAGATCAGGCTGCAAAGATAGGGGTGTCGAAGACAGACCTTGATTGGGAACACAAGGGAGAGTTGTTCCTAGCACAATGGGCCCATGATGCCTCAGGCCACCAGGGTAGAGATGCCACCTATAAGTGGGCACGAGACCGAGGGGTGGATCTAACCATGGACAGTATTTCTCAAGTTATCCATGACTGTGAGACGTGCGCTGCCATCAAGCAAGCCAAGCGGGTGAAGACCCTCTGGTATGGGGGGCGGTGGTCCAAGTCCAAGTATGGGGAGGCCTGGCAGATTGATTTCATCACACTGCCCCAGACACGCCAAGGCAAGCGCTATGTACTGACCATGGTGGAAGCCACCACAGGATGGTTGGAAACCTACCCTGTGTCTCATGCTACAGCCCGTAACACCATCCTGGGCCTTGAAAAGCAGGTCCTTTGGAGGCATGGTACCCCTGAGAGGATTGAGTCAGACAATGGGACTCATTTCAAGAATAGCCTTATCAACACCTGGGCTAGGGAACGTGGCATTGAGTGGGTGTACCATATCCCCTACCATGCACCAGCTGCAGGGAAAGTGGAAAGGTACAATGGACTGTTAAAAACCACCTTGAGAGCATTGGGTGGGGGATCTTTCAAAAACTGGGAGCAGCATTTAGCAAAGGCCACTTGGTTAGTTAACACCCGAGGTTCCACCAACCGAGCGGGCCCTGCCCAGTCTGAGTCCCTGAATATAGTAGATGGAGACAAAGTCCCAGTGGCACATATCAGAGGTTTGTTAGGGAAGGCAGTTTGGATCAATTCTGCCCCGAGTACAGACAAACCCATTCGTGGGATTGTCTTTGCTCAAGGACCAGGTTGTACATGGTGGATAATGCAGAGAGATGGAACAACACGATGTGTACCTCAGGGAGATCTGATTGTGGGGTGAGGCAGAATAAGACAGAAGGAAATGTGTAAGTGTTGAAGGTCTGAGTAAGTGAGATAGAAGTAAATGTGTCCGAGTAAGTGAAAGATGGAAATTTCTACTTGCTGAAGTTTTTACATGCTGTTTAGTATGTTCACGATATGGAGATAAGGGGTGGAATGTCCTAGGGTGATGTTATGGTGTTTGTATCTCCAATCGTGTGTCCTGATTATGTTTGGTATTATGTCCTGTGCTTCCAGGACTGACTCTGAAAGTGAAGCTTTGTTTTGTCTTGTTATCAGCCGGCTCACCTCCCCCATGGTCTATGTTTAGGAGAGGTTTTAGCTTGGCTTGCTTGCTTGCCTGCTTGCTTGCCTGCTTGCTCGCTTCTGCCTCTTTTTCTTTCCTTCGCTTTGCCCTTGCTTTTTGCTTATTAGTTAGTTCAGCTAGGCAGTCCAACTTTTTCCCTGGACTGTTTTCTTTTCCACCCCGTTCCCTCCCTCTCCTGGATACCATCTGAACCTGTTCTGGACGGGGACCTGGGAAACCCCAAGAAACACCGGGAGTCTGCATTCTGTCACCTGCAGCAGTGATTCCCCAGCGCCAGAGACTGATAACTGAGCGACCACTCGCCGGAGAGACTGAGTTTGTCATCCCTTCAGAACGGTGAAAGAGTTTTTTTGTCAGCTGGTGTTGTTTTTTTCCCTGTGCTGGGGAGTGTCTTGCTTGTTAAATAAACAGGTTTTTTCTCCCACTCTTCTCTGAGGGAATTCTTCCCGAACCCGGTGGTGGGGGGGGGAGGAGTGGTGGGGTTCGCTGTCTGGGGGCTCCTTCTGGAGGTTTTCCCCCAAATTTGCCCAAAACCAGGACAACCCCACTAGTCTTCAAGGGGTTCCAATCTGCTTTAAATGCTAATGACATTATATTGTGGCTAGTGTTGTTTATATACCTGTTAAACCTGTTCTATCTAACATTCAGAGATAAGGGGAAATTGACTTGGATAACAACCCTGATACCTACTGCAAGGGACTGGTGATGTTACCCCAGAGCCTGATCCTGTCCAAGAGACTAGTGTTGCCCGATGCCCCAAACAGAACACAAACTAACAGAGTGTCAGTTTATGCGGTGCTTTATTCAGGGCCCGGGGAACCTGCGGACTAGCGTCCAAAGTCAGGGTCCCACAGTTCCCTTTTTCGTCAAGTTTTTTATACCTTTTTACAAAGTAGTCTACGTACAGAGGTACACATTCTTCAAGACAATACAGATACATAAATCTTGTAGATATCATTCCTAAAAGTTATAAATTTTGCATGCTTGTCTATTCAAAACTATAGGCTACCCCCCTTTAATTCCCCCTTGCATGTTTTCCCATCACCAGAACCCTTTATTTATTATTATACTTTAGCCTTATCCTGAAAGTTTCTAGATGTTCTATATGCTCCACTAAATTCTTTAATTATCTTTAATTATTGTTTCCACAGTCCCCAGCTCATTCCCAGGGCTGGTTCCCAGGGCCTGTCTGAGAACTGCAGTTTTCTAAGCCTTAGCATGACTACTACTATATCTGCATTAGTCCTTTTTCTCATTATTTCGGTATCACTAGGGAGGTTACCACAGAGCCTGATCCATTCCTAGAGACTAGGAAGGTTACCCCAGAGCCTGATCCTGTCCCAGAGACTAGGGATATTACCCCAGAGTTTGACCCTGTCCCACAGCCCACCTTGGAAAGGAACCACCCAGAATGGGTGGGGGTGCTAGCGAAGGAGATACGTGAGATGGGCCAGATGCTGAAGGAGTACCTCTCCCCAGCTGGTGAGAAACCCTCCCCCTGCCTTAAAGAGGGAGACTGATGGTGCAGCAGTGGGACCCACAGATGTTACATCTGTCCAGATTCCAGCTGAACTGCAGGGGCACTCAGCAGCAGCAGTTGCCCCTGTGGAAACTAGGAAGTCTAAGATGAAAACAAGGCACCTAAATAATAAGGGTCAGGAAGGGGGCCCCTCACAACCAGCAGGGGAGCCAGAAGTTGAGATCATCACCGAGTCCCTGTCATACGAGAGTCTCCGTAACCTGCGAAAAGACATTGTATGACGGGGCCGTGAGGCCTTTACAACCTGGTTACTGCGGGTCTGGGACCTTACGGGTACAGGTGTGCAACTGGATGGTACTGAGGCAAGGAATTTGGGAGCCTTGACCCAGGACTCAGGTGTGGACCAAGTATTTGTAAGGGAGACAGGTCTCCTTTCCCTCTGGGAGCGACTTTTAATGAGTGTGAGAGAGAGATTTGTCCACAGGGAAAGAATGGAGAAGCACCACCAGAGAACGTGTTGGAATACCCTTGAGGAAGGGATCCAAGAGCTGAGAGAAGTGGCAGTACTGGAGGTGCTCTTTGGGAGGGATGGACAGCATGACAATGACCCTGACAAGGTCAGGTGCACAGGGCAGAGGTTGTGGAATCTGGCAAACCTGGGCCCATCTCAATATACACCCTTTATTGCAATGATTAATGCTGATACCAACCAAGTGACAGTGGGTTCTGTTGCCAACAGGCCAGGAATTTTTAGAGTATGATGGTTGGCCCAATGCAGGCTCATGTCGCTGCTGTGGTTAAGGACATCAGAGAGGACTTTCAGGAGGAGATGAAGGAGATAAGGGAAGAGGTGAGGAAGATCAGTGCAGCACCAGTGCGAGTCATGGACCCCAAAAGTAGAGCCCAACGCCCCCCAGCTAGGGAGAGAGGGTACACCCCACGTGCTGACCTTTGGTTTTTTCTACGTGACCACGGGGAAGACATGAGAAGGTGGGATGGGAAACCCACTTCTGTCCTGGAAGCACAGGTGCGCCAACTCAGGGAGGGGAACACCAACAGAGGGAACTCCACTAAAGTGAAGGTAGCCTGAGCCTCCCATGACCAAGGTGCAGGGTATTAGAGAAGGGAAGATGATCTGTCAGATCCCCTTGAAGGAACCTCCACTATGTATGCCCAGGAGAGAAATAATAACCAGGGCTAGAGGGGCCCTGCCTCTAGCCAGGGAGAGGCACGGGAAAACTGGATCTTTTGGACGGTGTGGATCCCATGGCCTGGCACATCAGAGCCACAGGAACACAGAGCATTGGTTGACACTGGTTCACAGTGTACATTAATACCATCGGGACATGTCGGGAAGGAACCTGTTTCAATTGTCGGGGTTACGGGGGGATCTCAGGAATTGACTTTGCTGGAGGCTGAGGTGAGCCTGACTGGGAAAGAGTGGCAGAAACATCCAATTGTGACTGGCCCAGAGGCACCATGTATCCTAGGCATAGACTTCCTCAGGAGTGGCTATTACAAAGACCCAAAGGGACTCAGGTGGGCTTTTGGAATAGCTGCTGTGGCGGCAGAGGGCATTAAGCAGTTGAACACCCTGCCTGGGCTATCAGAAAACCTATCTGCAGTGGGACTCCTCAGGGTGAAAGAGAAACAGGTGCCAATTGCTACCTCAACAGTGCACCGCCGGCAGTACCGGACGAATCGAGATGCCGTGATCCCCATCCACAAGATGATCCGTGAGCTGGAGAGCCAAGGGGTGGTCAGTAAAACCCACTCACCCTTCAACAGCCCCATCTGGCCTGTGCATAAATCTGAAGGAGAATGGAGATTAACCATGGACTATCGTGCATTGAATGAAATGACTCCACCACTGAGGGCTGCTGTGCCGGACATGCTGGAACTCCAGTACGTGCTGGAGTCCAAGGCAGCCAAGTGGTACGCCACCCTTGACATTGCCAATGCATTTTTCTCCATTCCTCTGGCAGCAGAGTGCAGGCCTCAGTTCGCTTTCACATGGAGGGGTGTGCAATACACGTGGAACCAACTGCCCCGGGGGTGGAAACACAGCCCCACCATCTGTCATGGATTGATCCAGGCTACACTGGAGAGGGGTGGATCTCCAGAACATCTGCAGTACATTGATGACATCATTGTGTGGGGGGACACGACACTGGAGGTATTTCAGAAAGGAGAAAAGATCATTGAGATTCTGCTGGAACCCGGCTTCGCCATTAAAAAGAGCAAAGTCAAAAAGCCTGCCCAAGAGATCCAGTTCCTGGGAGTAAAGTGGCAAGATGGACGGCGCCAGATCCCCAGTGAGGTCATCAATAAGATCACTGCAATGTCTCCACCAACCAGCAAGAAGGAAACACAAGCCTTCCCAGGTGCCATAGGCTTTTGGAGAATGCACATTCCTGAGTACAGCCAGATTGTGAGCCCTCTTACCAGGTCACCCGCAAGAAGAACGATTTCCACTGGGGCCCTGAGCAGCAGCAAGCCTTTGCCCAGATCAAGCAGGAGATTGCTCATGCAGTAGCCCTTGGCCCAGTCAGGACAGGACCAGATGTGAAGAACCTGCTCTACTCTGCAGCCAGGAACCATGGTCTCTCCTGGAGCCTGTGGCAGAAGGTGCCTCGTGAGACGCAAGGCCGACCACTGGGGTTCTGGATTCAAAGCTACAGAGGGTCCGAGGCCACCTACACTCCAACGGAGAGGAAGATCTTGGCCGCCTGTGAAGGGGTTCAAGCTGCCTCAGAGGTGGTTGGCACGGAAACACAACTCCTCCTGGCACCCCGACTGCCAGTGCTGGGGTGGATGTTTAAAGGAAAGGTTCCCTCTATCTACCATGCCACTGATGCCACATGGAGTAAATGGATTGTCCTCATCACACAACGCGACTGTATTGGAAACCCGAATTGCCCTGGGATTTTGGAGATAGTTACCAACTGGCCGGAAGGGGAAGACTTTGGCCTTGCTGACGAAGAGAAACAGGAACAAGTGACCCGGGCCGAAGAAGCCCCACCGTATAACCAACTGCCAGCAGATGAAACATGCTAGGCTCTTTTCACTGATGCTTCCTGCCACATCGTGGGGATGAACCAGAAGTGGAAAGCAGCCGTATGGAGCCCCACACGACAGGTTGCACAAGCTACCGAAGGAGAAGGTGGATGGAGTCAACTTGCTGAACTCAAAGCTGTTCAGATGGCCCTGGACATTGCTGAAAGAGAGAAGTGGCCAAAACTCTACCTTTACACTGATTCATGGATGGTAGCCAATGTGCTGTGGGGATGGCTGGATAGGTGGAAAAAGGCTAACTGGCAACGTAGGGGAAAACCAATCTGGGCTGCCGATGAATGGAAAGACATTGCCACCCGGGTAGAGAAGCTGCCTGTGAAAGTCCGTCACGTAGATGCCCATGTTCCAAAGAGTCGGGCTAATGAAGAACACCGACACAATGAGCAGGTAGATCAGGCTGCACAGATAGAGGTGTCGAAGATAGATTTAGACTGGCAGCACAAGGGAGAGTTGTTCCTGGCTCGATGGGCCCATGATGCCTCAGGTCATCAGGGCAGAGATGCCACCTATAAGTGGGCACGAGAACGAGGGGTGGATCTAACCATGGACAGTATTTCTCAAGTTATCCATGACTGTGAGACGTGCGCTGCCATCAAGCAAGCCAAGCGGGTGAAGCCCCTCTGGTATGGGGGGCGATGGGCCAAATATAAGTATGGAGAGGGCCTGGCAGATTGACTACATCACACTGCCTCAAACCCGCCAGGGCAAGCGCTATGTTCTGACCATGGTGGAAGCCACCACTGGATGGTTAGAGACCTACCCTGTGCCTCATGCCACTGCTCGGAACACCATCCTGGGCCTTGAAAAACAAGTTCTTTGAAGGCATGGTACCCCTGAGAGAATTGAGTCAGACAATGGGACTCATTTCAAGAACAGCCTTATAAACACCTGGGCTAGAGGACATGGCGTTGAGTGGGTGTACCATATCCCCTACCATGCACCAGCTGCAGGGAAAGTTGAACGGTGCAATGGCCTGCTTAAAACCACCTTGAAGGCACTGGGTGGGGGAACTTTCAAGAACTGGGAGATTAATCTACCAAAGGCCACATGGTTAGTGAACACCCGAGGTTCCACTAACCGAGCAGGCCCTGCCCAATCTGAGCCCTTGGGAATATCAGATGGATATAAGGTTCCAGTGGTACACATGAGAGGTATGCTAGGAAAAACTGTTTGGGTAAATCCTGCCTCCAGCAAAGACAATCCCATCTGTGGAGTTGTATTCGCTGAGGGACCAGGTTGCATCTGGAGGGTGATGCAAAAGAGTGGAGAGACGTGATGCATACCCCAAGGAGACCTTGTTTTAGGGTGAAATACCTATAGTACTGTGCCTAGGTCTCTTAACTGCATGTATGTATATATAATGTAACAGTTTAATTTGATATAGCATATTAGTATGGCAGAAATTCAGGGGTGGATAATGTTGGAGGTTGAACTATTCCCTTTTCTTTCTGTGGAATTTTCTCCCATTGTTATGCTAAGTAATTGTGGCTACACCTTGAAACGACAGATAATGCTCTCTCGTAAGGGGGTGGCTGGAGGGGGAGCAGGGGGGAATCGGAAAAAAGGAAACGTGGGACGGGGGGTCTGGAGCAGGGCTTCTCTCTCTCGCTTGGCTCGGGAGTGGGAAGACAACCTGGGCTCCCCTCTGGCATCTTCCCCTGCCATCCCAGCACTGAGATCCACGCTCCCTGCCTTTGGACATCACTCTGCTGCTCTCCCAGCTCACCCTACTATCTCCGGACACTCTGCCGAGCACCACCACCGACACCGTGAGGGGGAGTCACTTTCCCCATCCCCTCTCACCCCTGGGCCGCGGCCGCCATCACCCAGCCCTCTTCAACTGCGCGGGACCTGCCCTGCCCCCACAGCATTGGTAACTGAGCACAGGGAGAGGGCCTACTGCCAAAAGGGACTGGAACTAAGTTATTCTGTACTGTTCTGTTCTGTTGCCAATTTTTATAGCTGTTATTGTTTTTCTGCTTTGTTAGATACCAGTAAAGAACTGTTATTCTTATCCCCATATCTCCTGCCTGAAGGAGTCTGAATTGGACCTATAATAATTAAAAGGGAGGGGGGTTGCACCCTGCATCGCAGAAAAGGGGCTCCTGCCTTTCCTTAGACCATACCTGTCTTTCAAACCAAGACAATAAAGAACAATTTTACAGGACTATGCTGGTATAATAAAAATAGAGCCAACCCATATGAAGAAGTAAAAAGTGTAAGGACCTATTGGCAACAACCTGAATCAGTTAAACTAAGCTGGAAAGCCCCAGATGGAATATTTTGGATCTGTGGGGAAAAAGCTTATAATACCCTACCAAAAAGATGGAGAGGGACATGTACTCTAGGGATTATCCAGCCTGCGTTTTTTACATTACCAAAGGAAAAGGGTAATAGAGTGTTAGGAGTTCCCTTGTATGAAACTTTGTATCGAAATAAAAGGAGCACAGACATAGGGGGAACACAAATATGGAAGGATGATGAATGGCCCCCAGAACGAATTATTGAATATTATGGACCAGCTACCTGGGCTCAAGATGGGAGCTGGGGCTATCGCACTCCAATTTATATGCTAAATAGAATTATCAGGCTACAAGCCGTGGTAGAAATTACTTCAAACCAGACAGCCCGAGCAATGGAATTGATAGCTAAACAACTTACCCAAACTAGAGCAGCAGTATATCAAAACCGACTGGCTTCTAGACTATCTGTTAGCTGAACAAGGGGGAGTGAGTGGAAAGTTTAATAATTCTGAATGCTGCTTAGAAATTGATGATAATGGTGAAGTAATTACTAAAATTGCAGAAGAAATAAAACGAATAGCCCATGTACCTGTACAAACCAGGAACTCTATGCTTAATGATAATTGACGGAATAACCTGTTGGGGGAAACTTGGTGGAAGAAATTAGGATTTATGTTAACATGTGCATTATTAGGACTACTGCTCATCCCTTGTCTTGTTCCATGCTTCATTCGACTAATCCAGTCGGTGGTTCAAGGAATGCAAGTTGCTACAATACCAATAGACCCTGAGAAGGCAACAAAATTAATGGCAGTACAAGAGGTACTGACAAAATTTGAAACCAGAACATGAATCAATGGGATAAAAAAAGAGAAGTGGGGAAATTGTGACAAGTGATAAAAGATTGGTGTTAATCACAAAAGCATTGGGGTTTGCATAAACCAGAATACTAAGCTCTGAAGTGAAGCATGGACACTAGATAAAGGAAATTATATGATTAAATAATTCTGTTTAAAATCACCTTGTTATGTTATATTATGTTGTATTATGTTACATTACATTATGTTATATTATGTTATATTTATCAAATAAATTGTATCCACTACCAGCTTGCGAAATGGGACTACCCAAAAAGCCCTTCCTGTCTTTGTCTGATCAATACTGCTTATCTCAAGGACCAGACTTCCAGAACTTCTCTGGTGGTTATCTACAAGGACCAGATGGCTATCTGTGACTGATTATCGCTCGGAGGCTTTGTGAATTTGTGTAAGGATGTTTATTCGACCATCACGGCTTACCTGGCAAAATTATGACAGCAAAAAAAACCTAAAAATTATTTATTACAACGAGGAACCACAGTACCAGAAGAGGCTGCAAACCAAGGTTCGGTGGAGCGTGGTGGGTCGGTGATCCCTCGTGTTCCCCAGCGCGCTGCTTGCTCTTTCTAGATCAAATAAAGCAATCCAAAATTTTGAGGAATATGAATACTTTTGTCTCTCATTTATAACACAGAGGTCCGGTACAGAGGATAACAGCCACACATTTGTGTTCATCTCTGCACAAGGCAGGCCAGAATTGCCATGCCAGGACTATTCAGTTCAGCACGAGAATGAGAATACACCTGCTCCATGGGGGAGGAAACCGCTAAAGACTCCCTCATACGTGGTCTCTCAACTTAATGCCTAGGCACTTGCCAATCCTGAGGCTAGACTAACACTATTTTACCTTGCGAGTAAGGAATGCCATTGTTCTGGTGTGCAGCTAAAGGCGCAGCACAGGCAGGCGAGGCCAAAAGCTGGGGCAGTGCCCTTCCTCACACCTTTGCTGTGGTGCACTCCATGCAGCTAGAGCGAAGCAAGAAGGACGCTAGGAAGAAGAAGGCGTTCTTCAACTAGCCCTCTGTCAGCAGCCCTGAAAGGGCGCATAACACACTGCGTCTCGCTGCCCTCCATTCTACATACTCTCAGCTCCCTTTGCCTACTTGCAAAAATGCTACCAGAGTAGAGAGGGCCAGATTGAAGAGGCAGTGCCTAGGTTCACCTTCTACTTATAGCACCTAAGCGACGTCCAGGTCCTCGCTGCACTCTGTATTTCCCTTCTCTGCGGCATTTACCGTGGTGCTGTCTGCAACTCGGAGCCTAGAAGTGACCGCCAATGTTTCCACAGCGGACTGCAATGGAAACAAGGAGCAGCACAAGCAGCAGTGCTTCAGCTTGCTCCTTCCGACTGCTAAGGGCACTTGGGAAGGCAAGTGAGAGGCAGCCACCTTCCTCTCCTAGTAGCCTGTAACGTGGTGCACACAAGCACGGTACTTGTGCGTCTTCGGTCACCGCCCTCGACCACTCCTGGCGCCGCATTCACTCCCCGGCGGTCAGAAGCCGCTGAAGCGGCGCCACACAGACAGCAGTGTGCCGGCAGCCAAGCGCTCGAGAATGCTGCTTCTGCCCAAGCCCGCCTAGGGCGTGCACCTTTGTTCTCAGAGCTCCGTGCAACAGTCTGCCTCTCTCGCAGTTCGAATGGAAAACGAAAGCTTTTGCCTAAGCCCTTCACAGAGATCTGTTGCCAGGACGAGAAGGTATTGCGGCCGGAGCTCGCCCCCGCCTTGAGGGAGCTGCTATTAGCACCGCATTGCAGGGGCACATCTAGCTCCTTGACTACGTGCTCAGCGCTCTCCGAATTCGCTGCTAGCTCCACGGTCCTTCTCAGCTGCAAGTAGCAGTGCTCACAATACATAGAGTTTCGCATGGACCGAGGACATGGAGGAACATATCGCACACGAAAATGTGCCAGGACAGAGACGTTCTACACTGAGTAGTGACTGAGACAGACAGAGAGTTCTACACTGCCCCTTCTCGTCGGCCATCTTGTGCTCCTGACGCGTCTGCTGTGACAAATCGTTCCTTGAAAGACGGGCGAGAGCGCCTCTCCAGGCACATTGCACAGAGTGAGAGCTCCCTAGGGACTTTTGGATGTAAAACTTTTTCCACCTCCAAAAATACATGGGTAAGTCCTACAAGTTTTGGTTTTATTCAGATTAGTTATGTCCAAGTACTGCTGTTCTAAACACCCTTGGTTTCAGTCTGAAATTAACTGCTTGTTTCTGTCTTTTTGCATAGTGGCAAACTAATTCTAAGGTAACTAGATGTGTTGGAAATCCATAAATTACATCTCAGGTTAGGTGGGATAATTGGCTAGGAAGAAAATGGAATTGAGAATTTGCAAAGAAACCAAAGTGAGCTTATGTCACAATCCGAGATTCCCTTGGGTTCCAAATACTTTCATTTGTGTTTTTGTGGGCTTTTTTGAAGGTGGTGTACAGTTGAAGCCATGATTTAGCTGCGGTGAGACCTGGTCCGCTGTAAAAGCATTATTTTCTCAGTGAGCATGGACAACAGTTACAGTGTCGTCTTTTAAGATTCCCTGCACTCCACTTATGGGGGCAAAAGCAGTGCCTTGACTGTAATCATAAAAGTGATTACAGTTTCATTGCTTTGACATCATGTAGGATGCTTCCTCCATCTGCTGTGGTCAGCATTAAGTAACAGTTTTCTCAGTTTCTAGGAAGAGTCTAGCAAACAATCACCTTGCTCCTTCTCTTGCATTTATTCATCACTGCTATGCTTGTATACAGACAGATAGTCTGTTTATGATTCAACAATTCAATTGGACATCAAGTAAATAGCAAAGCAAAACTAACTACTGAAAGCACTATAAGGGCCAGAGATTAGCTTGGATCAAAACACGTATTCTCCTAGCATTGTTTACAAACAAGTCAGCATGTGAAATAGAAGGCACAATGTAGTTTGTGCCTTGGTTTGGGCATGCCCGGAAGAAGGAAATTCTGATTTCACATATGGGAAAAGAAATGTTGACATTTGAATGAGATTGTTCATACCCCAGAAAAGGTTGCTTTGAAAGGTTGTGGAAGTCCTGTTAGGAAACATGGCTTTACAAGTCCTTTCCACCAGGAGACAACAGCTGCAGAACATCTGGGTGTGCCAGTGTTGAGAGCACCAGCAAAGATCAAAGTGGAGAAGTTGGTGAACAATGGCAGTGGCCTGGGGGAGAGCAAGTGGGGTGCTGGCTGTGGGACCAGGGGAGTCCTGACTGATTTACGAGGTAGTAGTGCTGTGGCCTTGGGACAGTGCAAATACTGGAATTCAGTGGGGTCACTGGGCAGGCTGAGTGTCTGAGCTGCTGGAGGGACCCAATTTTCTCACATGTAAACATCCAGTCTCACTCTAGCCAGCCACAGAAAGGAGCAGGATGTGGCTGCTGGTGATGCCTGTCATGTATATGTAGAGTATATGTGTGCTATCCCAGCCTGCTGGGAACACTTCTTCTTTGTGACTGCTTGGGCTGAGGGAGAGAAAGCAGTGGTAGTTTCTGAGGTTTTGAGTTTGCTCGAGTTTCTCAGGCTGTTTCTGGAGCCACCCAGAGTTCTCTTCCTTGAAGCATTTCAATTCCTGGTAATTTTCAAAATTCAGACACAGCCCTAAGCTAGTTGATCTGACTTCAGAGCTATTCTTACGCTGAGCTGTTGGATGATCTGATCTCCTGAGATGCCTTCCATCTCAGTTTATGACCTGGTTCTTGTGAAAAGTAGGATCTTTTAGCCTGGAGAAGAGAGGTTTCTGGAGAGACACTATTGTGGCCTTTGAATATGTAAAGAGGGTATAAGACAAATGGAGAAAGACATTTTAGGAAGGTTTGCAGAGACAGGACAAGGGGCCATGCTTTCAAACTGAGACTAGGTTTAGATTGGCTAAAAGGAAAAACTTTTCTACAATGAAGCTGGTGAGACACTCAAACGGGTGTTCCAGAGAAGTTGTGGATGCCCCATCATTGAGAGTGCTCCTTATCAGTTTGGCTAGTCTTGAGCAATTTGTTCTACTGTAAGATCTACTGGGCAAGGAAGTTGGACTAGATGATCTTTAATCACAGACTGTTGTATGATTCTGTGAAAGACAGTAGGCAATAAAGTTCATATTTCAGATTTTGGCGCAGACATATTTATTATTATGCATCATTGCAAGGACAACTTGTTAGCTTCTGAAATGATGAGATGAGATTGATTTCTTTCCTTAGATTCATTTTCCCTGTTATTCCTTCACGCTTGGACTTTTTTTTTACTAGGTTTCCTCTTTTAGTAAACTGCCCTTAAGTATCACATTGCTTCCCACCTGGCTTTTTTTTTTTTTTCAATGCCACTTTTTCACTGGTTCGTTTTGGGCCTTTGCTGCTTGAAGTCCAGCAGCCACCCTGTCTGAGCATTATGGAGCTTTCTTTACAGCTTCATCACTATGCAAAAACCATAAATTAGTGTGTTCCATCTCACATACCATCAAGTATCACACTAATATTCCCTCTGCTGAATAGCTGGTTGGCTTACATAGACCAGCCAAATACCAGGAAATCCAGATGGCAGCAAGAATCTTGTAGACTACTCAAGCTGTTCATTGAAAATCGGGAGAAGTCACGTGAGGTATCACATGCTCTTGAAAGAAGTGTATATCATCTCAGACATTCTAGAATGGGCTATTAATATTGTCTTGAGTTTCTGGCTAGACTTCTTAGTATGCAAATTCAAATTCAAATGATCTGAAATGATAGAACTTCAAGAATTTTTTTTTCCCAGAATCGAAGTATGGTGGAGTTACATAGGGAGAATCTCAATCTTAGTTATTCTATTCCATCTCACATCATGGCTGGGGGCAGGGAGAAGGGAGTATCTCTGGGGGATAGTGGGTTCTGGTGTAGTCGGTAAGCTGGGCCGAGGAGCCTTCAGGTATTGTCTGTTGCTGGGGGGGGATTCATGTGAACTCTTCCTTTCTTGTACCCTGCCACTAGTATTGTTGCTAAAATTGTTTGTTTTCTCATCCAAGTGACAAAAACAGCACACTTAATGAGGGATAAAGAGGGAGCAGCGACCTCAGAACAGGAGGAAGAAGAAGCAGAGCCTGCTGTCCTCCAGAAGAAAAAAACACTACCAGCCAACTTTCCATCATCTGTGAACTTCCTGGGCGTGTACTCTATCCCCTTGTCCAGATCACTGATAAAGATATTAAACAGGACTGGGCCCAAGACTGAGCCTTGGGGACCAGCTGGATGAACTCTATTTCCCACCACTCTGTGGGCCTGGCCATCACCCAGTTTGTCACCCAGCAAACAGCCCACCCATCCAAACCATAAGCAGACAGTTTCCACAGGAGAATGATGTGAGACTCATTGCAAAAAGGATCAGGGAGATGCCTAGGAAGAGTCTCAGGTGAATCCAGGAGACTATAGTGGAGGACTATTCAGTTTTCCAATCAATTTGCTTAAAAAACGCTTCAAAACTGTAATTAAAAAACACAGAAACAAACAAACAAAAAAGCAGACAAAAAAAACACACATAAAACCCCAGCCAATAATCCCCAAAGAGACAAAAAAGCCCACAAAAAAAGCCCACAAAAAACCAACCATACTGGGAAAAAAACCCAAACCCAACACATCAAAAAATCAAGGTGAAGGTTTTTAGTAAATTTAAAAATAAGAAAACAAAACAAAACAAAAAAACCCAGAAAGTCACATTGCTAAAGGTGCTGTCCCAGCCTCTTCTCTCAGCAGGGAGGACATCCTGAAGTGGAGCCAGTTGGAAGAATGCGGGACAGGGCAGCACCCGGGCCATTGTCACAGGACGGCCCTGTGGCTGCCCCATTGCCAAAACGTGGACACATAAATCAAACACAGGTATGCACATGTGCTTAGACACAGCAAAAATATATTTGTCTGAAAAGAATACTGGTCCATTTATATCACTGGAAAGAGCATAATGCCTTGTCTCAGCTTTCTTTTCAGTCACGACAAATGTTTCGAAAATATAGGAGTGCAGAAAATGGAAATATCCAAGATCAACATGAGGACCAATAACAAAGATTCCATTTTTGAAAGTGCATTGGGAATCCTCTGCAGAAATTGACTGAGAGCTCTAAGATTTACAAAAAAGACCAAGAGTATTGGAGTCAATACAACACAGTGTCTGGAGGCTTCAGCTGGTTGCCTTGATTTCTCAAATATGATGGAGGAAGCACCTTAGCAACTACAGCTGCCAGTTCTCTCAGGGCCCTGACATGCCTCTGGGTGGGTCCCATGGTCTTGCATGCTCAGGTTCCTCAAGTGTTCTGAAAGCTGACCTGCTACTATGGTTTAGAATCAAGTCGACCAGTCCAATAACCTGACAGATGTGGAAATAGTGAGTGGCAGTAAAAACTAAGACCAACACTTGTTGAGTACCTCAGCCTTCTCCTTGTCTGTTGTCACTAGTCCTGTCTGGCTTATGGGGGTGGGGGAGGAATAGGGGAGGAGTGATAGGTTTCTTTTCATCTTCCTTTTCCCACTGAAATACCCGTAGGTGCCTTTATTATTCTTATTTTTGGCATGCTTTTCCAAATTCAGCTTCAACTGAGCCTTAGCTATACTGATCCCATCCTCACACACTCATGTGTTACCACTGTATTTTTCCCATGATTTGTCTCGCTGTGTATTGTCTGCATATTACCTACTTGCATCACATCTATTAATTTTCAATTACCTTCTGGCTTTAACTTGTTTTCAAAATAAACCTTTTTGTACCTTTTCACCTCAGAAAATCACCTGGGAAACCCAAAATCCCCAAAATTCACCCCGTAATCCCCCCTGGGATGCCCAGCACTCACCTGGCAACTCCCTGAAATCCACAAATTCACCCCAAAATTCACGGGGGACCCCCAAATCCCAGGGCTTCACCCCAAAATCCCACCTGCAACCCCCAAAATCCCTCAAATCCCCCCCAAGACCCAGTCCTTCAACACCTTCCAAATTCACCCCAAAATGTCTCCAATCCCCCTCAAAACCCACCCAGAAACCCCCAAATCCACCAAATTCACTCCAAGACCCATCTGGGACTCCCAAAAATCACCAAAATTCCCAGGAGTACCCACCTGCATCCCCCCCAATTCATCTCAAAATTCTCCCACGACTCCCAAATGCTCACCTGGATACCCCAAAATCGACAGAATTCACCCCAAAATCTGCCTGGCATCCCCCAAACACACCTGAGAACCCTAAAATTCACATGTATACCCTAAAATTCACCAAATTCCCCCCAAAATTTCCCTGAGATCCCAAGAATTCCACAAATTCCCCTCTAAAATTCAACTGGGACTCCCCACATTCCACAAATTCACCCCAGTCTTGGGGTACAATGCAAAAATGTGTATTCTATCAGCATCTGTTAAAATGTGGGAGGGGTGGTGATCCTTATCTCTGTGGGAGATATCCTCTGCTCATGTGCCATCTGATAAGATCAGGGGGATGATCATCATTATCTTTTCACAACCCATCCTTGCTCCAGAAGATATATTCTGTTAATGGGCCATTAAGTTTTATTGTGTGACTGACAAGATTACATCATCCCATTGGGAGATGCTCCAGCCAGGGGGAGGAGCCAAACATTTCCTACCTAGATAAAAAGTGAGATTTGGATCACCAAGGCATTCGTTTCCACTGGATCCCAGAGGAAAGTTACACATTTTTCCACATCATCGCTGGATCTTCGGAGGAAAACTGCACCTTCAACAGGAGCACTGCTTCAACTGAACCACATCTGTCATCCAGGAGGACTGCAGCCACCATTTATACGAACTGCTACCAACACCTTGACTGACAGGGTGTCAGGTTGTATTTCTGACTTTGTTGGTGGTTTTTCTTTTATATTATTGCATGTATTTTATTTTTTCTCTTTTCCCCTATTAAACTGTATTACTGACTTGGAGTCTTGCACTGGTTTTACATTCAAACCAACAGAACCCCAAACCTCGCTCCCCGGGATCCCCAAAAATTCCACAAATTCTCCCCCAAAATCAACCTGGGACCCCTCAAAACTCACCTGGATCTGCCCAACCCCCCCCCCCCCCCAATTCACCTGGGAACCCCAAAATCCCCAGAATTCAACCCAAAATTCACCTGGGACCCCAAAAACCTCCAAATTCACTCCAAAATTATTGGCAACTTTACACACTCCATTTTCTCACAAAAGGATCAAGAGCCCTGTGAGCATCGTATACAAACTAAATGGAAAACAACTTTCTATTCATTCTCAGCAAAAAGACTTCCTATTCCTCCTTCTTTTGGACAAAAGTGCCTTCACTTTCCAACTTATTCTCTTGCTCACTTACCTGCATAATGCTTAGTCCCTGTTCTGCATGCTCATTTTCTTCACTTTTACCAGGAATCCACTCTTCATCTTCTTCTTCCTCTACTTCTTCCATTTCCTGTGCCTAGATCACCTGTTTCTCTGTTAGATTTGTTTCTCCTGCTGATTTTTGACAACTGTCCCTATCTTGTGGCACCGCTCGCTCGAGAGAGGTGATTGTCCTGCTCTGCTCTGGGCTGGGACTGCGCTCTCTTCAAGCCCTGGGGGCAATTTTGGATGCCACAACGTCAGAAAGACCTCAGGCTATTGGAGAAATGTCCAAAGGAGGGACACAGAGACCGTGAAGGGGCTGTGGGGAAGCCATACGAAGAGTGGCTGAGGGCATTTGGTTCAGCTGCAGAGAGGACACTGAGCTCACACCTCACTTGGGACCTCTCACCTCCTCTCAAGGGCAGCACAGGGACAGCTTTGCTCTCTGCTCTCTGCAATCAGGGACAGGTGCCAAGGGAATGCCAGGAGCTGTGTCAGGGGACTATTAGGCTGGCTATCAGGGAAAGGTTTTTTCCCTCAGAGGCTGGTCAGGCACTGAATAGGTTCTCCAGGCAATGGGCACAGCCCCAAGGCTGACAGAGATCCAGGAGGGTTTGGCCAACGCTCTCAGGGATGCAGAGGGTGGGACTGTTGGAGTGTCTGTGCAGGGCCAGGAGTTGGACTTGGACGATCCCTAGGGGTCCCTTCCGACTCAGGAAACTCTTACCATTTTCCCCTCTTTCCTCTCCTTGCACAATGCTCTCAGCTTACTGTTCCACCGTATGTTCCACTTCTGAAACCTCCGCTACTTCTTTCCAGTTCAAGCACAGTTCTACTGGTTGCAATCCAAAAATATACAGATTGAAAAACAACCAAAAAGAAACACCTGTTTGGAATGTCGTGGTCTTATTTGGATCTCGAACTATGAAGTCTATTGTGCCTTGCAAGTTCTAAAAGCAAAACAACAGCAAAAAACACCCACCACACCGTTTTAACATAGGGATTTGCTTTCTTCTAAGAAATCCATAGCCCTTCTCAAAATGGATCTATTTCAGTAAGAGATCATCTTGAATAGATCACTTACTATCTAAAAACCTGGAACACTCAAATCCGTAATGATAAGCCCGTTACCTTGTCGTTTTCTGTTCCAAAGGCAAATGAATTTGCTCAAGTGCCGTTTTTAACAAGGACATAGTTCAAAGTGCGGCTCTGAGAAATGTTTTGGTTTCCCTCTCCTATCTCTATCAAAAGCACTTTCTTCAATGGCTGAAACAATACTTGTTGTAGTCTGAATTTTAAAGGTCATGAAAATTTTCTCAAATGTGAAAAATTAATATAGCAGTCAGGTTTTAAACCAACGGGAAACCCTGTCACTTCATCAGGGAAAAGAGCCTCTTTTGTTATCTTATTTACGTCCATGAGGCAAGGGCTTCGGGAGCCATCACCCTAACACCTGAGCTAGACCGGAGGAAGGGCGAAGAACCGCATTTTAGGGCCGAGAAAAAGCCTCAGTCGGCACCCTACGTGAATGGTCTCTACAGAACACCCCACTTTCGGCTGTGACTCCTATTTTCGGGATTCAAGAATCCTTGGTGCTGATCAACCAGCTTAAATTTCTTTTAGCTGCATTTTGTGCAGTTCAAAGACTTTTAAGCACGAACCGGGAGCCTGTCTGAAGCCCAGGCTGGTCGGTTCTGGACGTAGACCCACTATAGTTACTCAGACGCCTCTGCCTGCAAGAAAAAAAAAGGTGAGTGGAAGCCTCCTTTTGCACAGAGGGAGGCAGCTTTGATCGGTTTCAAAGTGGCGGCACGGAGGTTTTTTTGCGGTGTTTTGCGGTTTTTGTGGGTTTTTGCGGCGGGATCGGTCCCTACAGCGGCGCGGGTGCCACGGGGGTTTTATCAACAGAAACAGCGAAATTAACATCGGCTCCGCATCCAGTAAAGCCTGAAAACCGTGGTGTACCTGGCACGTTTTAACAACTAACTCCTTTCCTGTGTTTTTAACTGTAGTGGGGTAGATATAGTGGCAAATTGCTAATCATCATGGGCTTAGAGCAATCTGCCTTACAAAAGAGTATAAGAAACCAACTCAGGGAGATATTAAGTTCAGGAAATGTTTTAATATCTAAGAAAAAGTTAGCCCGTTTTGCCAGCTGTCTGTCTGTTGAAAAATCTGACCTTGAATTGCAAAATATAAATTCAATTTCATTTTTAGATGAATTGGGGGATTTATTAACATTAAAAGTGGAAAATGGAGATAAAACAGCTTCTGTATTCCTCCCGAATTTTTTACAAATTTGGAAACTTTTAATTCAGACAGAAAACAACAGACAGCAGCAGCAAAACGGTTCAGAATCACCTTCCCTTTCCCCAAAACCCTATAACCCGGACCTGGAGGGGACCCACGGGTCTCCCTGGGGGGTGCAGGGCTCCCAGCACTGCCGTGGCTGCTCTGAGTCCCTGGGTCCTCCCCGGTATCCCGGTTCTGATAATTTTTCGAAAATTGTCAGCACTCCTTTCTTGTTCCCTTCCCCTCTGGGCAACGGTCATGTGGCTACACCTGAAGGTGTCAGTGTCCCAGATAGCTCTGGCCATGCGATACAGCCCGTAGGGGGGGTCCCATATGGTGGCAGTCACGTGTCTCCTCCTTCATCCCGCAATCCCCTTCACCCTCCGGTCCCTGCCCCTAAGCCTGTCCCCTCCCATAACCCATCCCTGCCCTCGGCTCCACTGCCCCCTCCCCCCTCCAAGACCCAGCCCTGCACGGCACCCCACAACCCACCCACAGGTGTTGCAACCCTGAATCCCACCACCCCTCCCCCACAATGGTTTCACATTCCTTCCCTCCAAGCTGCTGTGGGGTGGGGGAGGGCAGTGGAGCCCCTGCTGAGTTCACTGCTGGTGGGGGTGGGGAGGGATCAGCTCACAGCCCCTGCGGGACTGATGGTGTCCCCGTGGTGAAGGGGGTGGGCAGCCTCCTGGTCCGGGTGGGGGGGGATGCCCAGCCCTGAAAGTCAACACCAGGGAAAAGAGTATATACCATCAGTTGCTCCTGTAGTTTATCTTGGTAAGAGGAATGGTAGAAGAAGTCATCAACCTTTGTCCTATCAAGATAAAAAAGGAAATTTGTAAAGTACAGAGAGAATTTGGTAGAAATAGTGAAATCTTTAAAGGCATGATGAGAGCCACCTTTAACTCAAACGAACTGGTTCCATATGATATCAAAGAGCTTTTCCGATGTCTGTTAACTCCTTCAGAATATGATCTATGGGAAAGCCTGTGGAAAAGATATTTGAAAGTACTTTTACTAGAGCTTTTAAAAAGCTCAGATGATGCAAAAGATTCTGATAATAATGACATAACATATGAATACCTATGTGGGGAAAAGGATTGGCATTGCCCCGAAAGCCAAACCAGAGTACTATCCAAGTCTGTCCTGGATAAAATATGCAATGTTGCAGAAAAGGCTTTTAATCAATTACCAACAGTAGATACTAAAGGCAGTTATGTAAACATTAAACAGCTTGCTTCTGAGAATTTCTTACAGTTTGTGGACCTCCTTCGTGCACAAGTGGAAAGACAGGTGTCTGATCCAGTAGTACAAGCTGAATTAATTAAAAAGATGGCTCAGAGGAATGCTAATGAAACCTGCCGTAGGGTTATTCTTGGCCTTCCCCTAGAGCCAGCACATAGCTTAGCACAGATGATAGAAGCCTGCGCCAGGAAAGCAGAACTGCTCAGTGGACAGGAGAGAAATCCAGGACTGGCACACCCAAAGACCACGGCAACTGTAACACCAGAAGCCAAGAAGCAACCAATGTCACCAGAGCAACTGCAGCACATCATCTGCTTCCAGTGCAAGCAGCCAGGACACTTCACCAGAGACTGTCCACACAACCAGAAACAGAAGAAGACCGACAAAAAATCCAGCTTTACTGCCCGTACCCGCCATTAACAAAATAGCGCGCTCGGCTATAAATGCGGTGGGCTCCACACTCGCAAAGGACTCTCTCTTAATAAACAAAAAGGGGGAGGATGGGAGAGAGGGTGTGGGCATGCACGGCAATCAAAATATTAAATGTTCAATTAACAAGGTTTGGAAGCCACTAGGCCGTTTTAGGCTTGTGACTACCAAAGGTCTTCATTTCAGGTCACGTGATTGGACAGTCATTACAGTGGACTTACCTAACAGTACACAGGATGTGACGTTAAACCACATGAAACAGGACAGTGAATACTTTGTTGTCGGGGACACAGTACACACACCCCTAGAGACTGAGGTGGTTCCCATGACCATCAGGGGAAGCATAACTGGCCTCATTCTCCTGGCACGATGTCCTCTACCACCATATTCCATGGTTGAGGGACAAATCCACACCCAGGCCATTCCTGTTCCACAGGAGGTCCCAGCAAATGGAAAATCACCTGAAGTCTACTGGGCAGAAGTGTTGGGTGAGGACAAACCATCTCTGGCATGCAACCTAACCCGTGCATCAGATCACCTCCATGTGGAGGGGGTACTGGACACCGGTGCTGATGTGACTATCATACCCGAAAGGATGCAGCCGTGACACTGGGAACTTCAGCCTGTGGCAGGCAAAATCCAAGGTGTAGGAGGAGTAAAACTGGCAAAAATATCAAAAAGCATCATACAAATTGAAGGGCCGGATGGAAAATTGGCTAGCATCTGTCCATTTGTTACAGACTATAAATGCCCTCTATGGGGGAGAGACACCATGTGCCAGTGGGGGGTAAAATCTATTATTCCTAAGACTCCTCGGTATTTTTAGAGGCGGCCACTGTAGATCACACTACCCAAAAGGTGAAATGGCTAGATGATATCCCAAAGTGGGTAGCACTGTGGCCGATGAGTAAGGAAAAGCTCAGGGTGCTTGAGGAGCTTGTGGAAGAGCAATTGGCTAAAGGCCACATATGAGACCACAAGTGCATGGAATTTTCTGGTTTTTGTGATAAAGAAAGCGGGGAAGGACAAGTGGAGGCTGCTCCACGACCTCCGGGAAATAAACAAAGTATTTGAAGACATGGGGTCTCTCCAACCTGGAATGCCTTCTCCAACAATGCTTCCTAGATATTGGCAATTGGCTGTTCTAGACATCAGGGACTGTTTCTTCCACATTCCCCTACACCCAGAGGATGCCCCACAGTTCGTCTTCTCGGCTCCTACCATCAATCAAGAAGCTCCAATGAAGCGCTACCACTGGAAGGTTTTGCCCCAGGGATTAAAATGTAGTCCCTCCATCTGCCAGTGGCATGTGGCCTCATTGCTATCCCAGGTGCGTGCCCAGAGAGGGGAGGTCATCATCGTGCATTACATGGATGATGTGCTTGTGTGTGCCCCCGATAACTCTCTACTCCAAGACACACTTGACCTAGTGGTTAAAGTTTTAACCTCTGCTGGATTTGAATTGCAGGAGGACAAAGTCCAAAGGATACCACCTTGGAAGTACGTGGGCCTGGAAATTACTGCACGGACCATTGTTCCACAGAAATTGGAAATTAATTGTAATCCAAAAACCTTAGCAGATCTCCATTCCCTATGTGGGTCATTGAATTGGGTTAGGCCCTGGCTAGGCCTCACTAATGAGTACCTAGAACCTCTCTTCAATTTATTGAAAGGGGAGGGAGAGCTGCTTTCTCCCAGGGAACTGACCCCAGAGTCAAAGACGGCAATCGAAAAGGTACGAAAGTCTTTAGGAGAGAGGCAAGCTCACCGTTACCAGCCCGAGCTGCCCTTCAAATTCATTGTCCTAGGAAAACTGCCACACTTACACTAGTCAATATTCCAACGGATCCAGGGGCAGAGAGAGTCACTCTTAATGATAGAGTGGGTCTTCCTCTCCCACCAAAGATCCAAAACTATCACTAAGCCACAAGAGTAAATAGCTCAGCTGATTCGGAAAGCAAGGATCAGACTGTATGAACTGGCTGGTTGTGACTTCACATGTATTCACCTCCCTGTTAAACTGTCTCAGGAGGGAAGGAATGCTCCTGAAAAAGTGACTAAAGAGATGTTGGAACACTTGCTCCAGAGCAATGCCAGTCTCCAATTAGCCCTGGACAGCTACAGAGGACAACTATCACTCCGTGCCCCGTCTCACAAGTTGTTCAATGAGGAATTCCACCTCATTTCTCGTGAGGAGTCGGAGACCACTCAAAGCTCTCACAGTGTTCACGGATGCATCTGGGGTGTCCCAAAAGTCGGTGATGACTTGGAGAGATCCTCAGACTCAGCATTGGGAAGCTGATGTTGAGTTTGTGGAAGGATCACCCCACTTTGAGAAGTTCTCAGAGCCAATAAACTTGGTGACAGACTCAGCCTATGTAGCGGGGGTAGTGTCCAGATTGGAGCAGGCAGTGCTCAGAGACAATGAAAATGAGCAGCTTTTCAGGTTGCATTCCAAACTAATTTATTTCATTTCTCGTAGGGAACACCCGTTCTATGTGATGCATGTGAGATCACACACAGATTTGCCAGTCGAAATTGCAGAAGGGAACCGTCAGGCAGACTCCCTTGCAACCCCAGCAGAACAAGCAACCCCAGCAGAACAAGCAACCCCAGCAGAACAAGCACGCCTTCCTGACATCTTCCAACAGGCAAAGCTGAGCCACCAGCACTATCACCAGAATACACTAGGTCTAATGCGTCAGTTCCAGCTAACACGGAGTCAAGCTCGAGCCATTGTGGCCACCTGTCCCAACTGTCAGCTGCACACCATGCCATCAATAGGCATGGGGGTTAACCCCCGAGGTCTTGCCAGTTGTGAGGTATGGCAGACAGACATCACACACATTCCTAGGTTTGGTCACCTCTGATATGTGCATGTTAGCACTGACACGTATTCAGGCACAGTCTATGCCTCTGCCCATGCAGGAGAAAGGGCTGTGCACGCCAAACAACACCTAGTGCAAGCCTTTTCAGTGTTGGGGGTCCCTAAGGAAATCAAAACTGATAAGGGAGCAGCGTATAAGTCCAAGGAGTTCCTGGAATTCGTCCAGCAGTGGGGAGTGGAACATAAAACTGGCACCTCCCACTCCCCCACTGGCCAAGGTGTAGTTGAGCGAGCTAATCAGACACTCAATCAGGTTTTGGCTAAACAGAGCAGTTCAACTGCGTGGACGTCTCCACAGCAGAAGCTCTGCAGAGCCATATTTACTATCAATTTCCTAAATTGTTCATTTGAGAACATGAGTCCACCTGTGGTACGTCACTTTAACAGTGCTAAACAGTTCAAGTTATCCCAACATCCTCCAGTTTTGATTAGGGACCCAGAAACCTGGGAAATCAAAGGTCCCTATGAGCTCGTTACCTGGGGGCGTGGCTATGCGTGTGTATCCACTCCCTCAGGCCCTCGGTGGATTCCCCAAAAGTGGGTGAAACCGTATGTTCCCAAACATCCTGCTCCAACTGAGGAGAACGAGGAGCAGGTAGCTGTGGCTTCAAAAACAAGACGCCGCCGGAAAAAAGGAAAATAAATCCTCATAGAAGGTGGCATTCAGCAGATAGAGACTTTTAATAGGTTTTACAATGTTTGTCTTTCCTTTTAGCGAAAAGTTTCCCTTCTCTAGGTTCTGTGATGAAACCCATTGAAGTTGTCTTCCTGTTAACACTGAACAGTTTAGCAGCTGCATGAATTGTCCTTCAGCCAGATCAAAACATGTAGATCAACCTGGCACACACACTCCAGAATCGTGCTGCTATAGATTTTCTCCTACTACTGCTCGGACGTGAGTGACAGGTATTTGAAGGACTTTACTGTATGGACCTGACCTCGAAAGCTCCTAACATCCATGCTACCCTAATCTGAAGATTGGTTCAATGGACTGTTCAAAGGCTGGGGATTCACAGGGTTGTGGGCAAAGTCATAATTTAAATGAAACTAATATCCTTGTTTCAACTTTGTAAAACAAAAAATGGGGAGATATTGCATTTCCTAGGTGCATTGTAAATGGCATATTCCGTGACCCCTGCTATGCCCTTTAGCTTGGTCCCTCTCCCCTCCTGGCCATACAGGGCTGGCTGGGATCCAATTTCTCCCCCCGCCCCCCTTTTCACACCCTAGAAAAGATCCATACCCCCTCACCTCTGTCTCTTTCTCCCTCTCTTTCTCCCTCTTTTCCTCGCGACCCACGAGAAATAAACCCTGCAACTTCATCAGGGAAATGAGCCTCTTTTGTTATCTAATTTAGGTCCATGAGGCAAGGGCCCAGGAGGCTTCATCCTAACACCTGAGCTAGACCGGAGGAAAAGGTGAAGACCCCATTTTTAGGGCCGAGAAAAAGCCTCAGCACTGCTGCTTGTGCTGCTCCTTGGTTCCCTTGCAGCCCGCTGTGGAAATATTGGTGGTAACTTCTAGGCGCCGAGTTGCAGAGAGCACCACGGTAAATGCCGCGGAGAAGGGAAATACAGAGTGCAGAGAGGAGCTGGACGTGGCTTACGTGCAATAAGTAGAAGGTGAACCTAGGCACTGCCTCTTCAATCTGGCCCCCTCAGTCCTGGCAGCAACTTTTGCAAGGTCGGCAAAGGGAGCTGCAAGTATGTAGAATGGAGGACACGAGACGACATGTGTTATGCGCCCTTTCAGGGCTGATGACAGAGGGCTACTTTAAGAATTCCTTCTTCTTCCTCGCGTCCTTCTCGCATCGCTCTAGCTGCATGGATTACACCACAGCGAAGATGCGAGGAAGGGCTCTGACCCAGCTCTTGCCCTGGTGTGCAACGGCTGTGTGCTATTTTTCCAAGCAGCAATCGCACTGAGAAGAGAAAGCGATTGTGAAGGAGCTCTTTGGCTTCTCGTGTGCTCTTCGCTGCACTGCACTCACAAGCCCAATGCCCTGCGGATTCGTTCTTTGCTTTCATTAACATTTATGGGGATCTGAACCCCTTGTAGACTGGTGGGGTGAACTTCAAAAACCATGTGATGGGTTGGGAGAAGATTTCACCTGCTGCCACTTCCTCACAGTAAGTACCATTATTGAAGTAGCCCCAGAAACACACACTTGGAGTGCGATAGCTCTGAATCCATGTGGCCATCTTCCAGAGAAAATTAAAAATCCATGAATTCCTCAACTGATCAACCCACAAAATGAACCGGATAATAGCCACAGTAACCTTGGTTATGAGACTCATGTTTAAAAAAGGGCTTGCAAATGGGAGAGATATAGCAGTGACCACATGGAGGCCAATCCAGGGTAAGCTGGACAGCGTGGTGTCACCTACCACAAGCTTGGGTAATTCAAGAACTGTTATCCCCTTTTCTACCCCTCTATCAATGTCCTCAGGCAAAGCCTCACGTTCCGGGCGCCAAAATCTGTCTTGGTTTGAAAGACAGGTATGGTCTAAGGAAATGCAAGAGCCCCTTTCCTGCAATGCAGAGTGCAACCCCCCTCCCTTTTAATTATTTTAGGTCCAAATCAGAGGCCTTCAGGCAGGAGATGTGGGGATAAGAATAACAGTTCTTTACTGGTATCTAACAAAGCAGAAAAACAACAACAGCTATAAAAATTGGCAACAGAACAGTCTAGCTCCGCTCCAGTCCCTTCTGGCCGCAGGCCGTCTCCCTGTGCTGTTACCGGTGCTGTGGGGGCAGGGCAGGTCCCGCGCAGTTGAAGAGGGCTGGAGTGATGGCTGCCGCGGCCCAGGGGTGAGCGGGGATGGGGAAAGTGACTCCCCCCTCACGGTGTCGGTCGTGGTGCTCGGCAGAGTGTCCGGAGGTAGTAGGGTGAGGTGGGCGAGCAGCAGAGCGATGTCCAAAGGCAGGGAGCGTGGATCTCAGCACTGGGGTGGCAGGGGGGATGCCAGATCTGAGCACAGGGCGTCCTCTCCCTCCACGAGCCAAACGAGAAAGTTTTCCAGCCCGCTCCCGACCCCCGTCCCACCTTTCCTTTTTCTGGTTTCCGACCCCCCCCCCCTCCATCCACCTCCCTGCTAGTGAACATTACGTTAAGGTGTAGCCAATTAGCATAACAATGGGATAAATTCCACAGAAAGAAAGGGAAGCATTCAACCCCCAACAATGGAGTACACCGCAGTGAAGGTGTGAGGAAGGGCACTGCCGCAGCTCTCGCCCCGCCGTGCAACGGCAGTGTGCTACTTTTCCAAGCAGCAAGAGCACTGAGAAGTGAAAGCGATTGTGAAGGAGGTATTTGACTGCTCGTGTGCTCTTCCCTGCACTGCGCTCGCAAGCCCGGTGCCCTGCGGCTTCGTTCTTTGCCTTCTGCCTTCCGGACAGACCTGAACTCCAGCGGTCAGTTTCAGCTCTGCCCAATACCTTGTCCGCAGTCCTGCGGGCAGGCACGCCCTGTTGCCTTGGCTCCGAGTGCAAAGTCCCTAGCGAGCTCTCACTCAATGCAATGCACCCAGAAAGACGCTCTCGCTCGTCTTTCAAGGAGCGATTCCTAACAGCAGAAGCAGCAGAAGCACAAACTGGATCACGAGAAGTGACAATGTAGAACACGTCTCTGTCCTGGCACATTTTCGTGTGCGATATGTCCCTCCATGTCCTCGGTCCATGCGAAGCTCTATGTACTGTGAGCGCTGCTACTTGCAGCTGAGAAGGACCATGGAGCTAGCAGCGAATTCGGAGAGCGCTGAGCATGTAGTCAAGGAGCGAGAAGTGCCCCTGCAAGGCGGTGTTAATACCAGCTTCCTCGCGGCGGGGGCGAGCTCCGGCCACAAGACCTTCTCGTCCTGGCGACAGATCTCTATGAAGGGCGTAGGCAGAAAGCTTTCGATTTCCATTCGAACTGCGAGAGAGGCAGACTGTTGCACGGAGCTCAGAGAACAAACGTTCACGCCCTAGGGGGGCTTGGGCAGAAGCAGCGTTCTCGAGCACTTGGCTGCCGGCACACTGCTGGCTGTATGGCGCCGCTTCAGCGGCTTCTGGCCGCGGGGGAGTGAATGCGGCGCCAGGCGCGGGCGCGGGCAGTGAACGAAGCCGCACAAGTACCGTGCTTGTGTGCAGCACTGTTGGAGTCAGTAAGTCAGGAGTTTCTCTGAATCCTTCAGGGAGAGATCAGAATGCAGGGATTGAGTTGAATCCTTTGGATGGATTGAAGTATATTAGGCCTCTCATAAGGCAGAGGTGTAGACTTAAGCTATAACATAAGAGAAAGAAAATAAGTAAGTAAATGGAATAAGTTTTAAGTGCTTTTAGTGAGCAAAAGGTCTTAGATGCCTAAGAAGTACTACATGTTCTAGTGAAGGTTGAAAAACATACTAGTGTTTTCTTAGAGGCTCCAAGAACTTAGCTTTAGACATAATAGAGTTAGAGTTAAGAAAATTGCTGACATTTTTCAGTTAGAACAAGATAGGCCATGAATGTAATTTATACGTAGCTTGGCGTGTTAAGAAATTAGAATTCTAATAGTTTAAGAAGTAGTGGTCCGATTGTGGTCCGATTCTACGTCTTAGTTTGCTCATAAGTTTCTATAAAAGAAGAGGCTTGGAAAGAGACATTGCTTTTAGCTATTGCTTTTATGCCACAGCTTTTGCTCTGCTTTTGTTTTCGCCGCTGAAATCAAGACCCGAGAAGAAGATAGGAGCTGCCCGGCTCCTCCGGCCCTGCTGGGACCACGGGGAGCTTCTGCTTCTGTTTGGGACTTTGAGCTAGAACCTGGAATGGACTTTGTTAGCTTTGACTCTGCATTTGAGACTGATGTGCTTCTGCAATAAATAACTTTACAGCTACTATTAGCTGCTTTGCTTTTTACATAAAAGCAGAAGTAGCCTGAGAGTGTGGGTGCACAAGAGGCACCCGGAGGTCCCCAGAAACCTCACATTTGGTGCCCCGTGTTTGGTGCCGTGCTTTCACCTCGCTGTGCAAGGCTTTATATCTACTGTCGGGCCTCCCTCGAACCCTCATTTGAGTGTGGTAAGAAGAAGGCTGGACACCCCACCGGTTGCTGAGAGGAGCAAGCACCCCTAAACCGTGGACGAAGGAGGCTGGGTCTGGACCTTCTCATCGCCTGTCTTATATTGAGGTGAGCTTTGGGGTGAAGAGTAGTGCCATTTAGAATTAGAGAAATGCGAAATAATATGCCAAAAGAGCAGAAATATGTCTTTGATTACTTAAAATTCTTTTTAAGAAAGCATGGTTTTAACGTTTCTGAAAAAAAGTTGAAAGAGCTTTTAGTATATGCTCATAGTGTGTTTCCTTATATAGATCTCGATTCTGCCTTAAGTGCTTCTTATTGGGATCAGATAGGATTTATGCTTTTTGAAGATATTACTCGAGGTGATAAGACAGCCCCGTTGCTGTTACCAACTTGGAAGTATGTTAGTGATTCTCTGTTAGTGCATAATCGTGTCGATACAGAGGTTTCCTCTCTCCCTTCTGTGATGCCGTTGCGAGCCTTTGAGGGAAATTCTGGTACCGAGCCCCCCCCCCACCGCGATCTCGGGCAGCCACCCCACCGCGGTCTCCTGCAGCTAGGGAGGATGGCCCTGAATGCGATCTCGGGGTCTCGCCGCCACGATTGTTACACAGTGAGCCCTGTTTTGCGAGTGCGGTACCTGGTTCTGTCCCACCGGCCCCCGAACGGAGTTTCGAGGGCGAAAGAGCTGCGGGTCCTGTACCGGGTTCCAGTGTCGGGGATTGGGGTGATTGTCAGTTTCCCTCCCCTCCGCGGTTGAGTCGAGCGGCAGCGCCAGTTTTGGCTGCGCTGGAAGCACGTCGCGATTTTTACAGCATGACTGCCGGTGCTAGGTACCTGCCGTGCGGGCCGCTTCCTTTAACGGTAGCTGCGCCGCCGTTTTTTTCTACCTTGCACCGGGACGATGCTGGCTTTGCTGCATTTTACGGGCCTTTTCCACAAATGACTCAGTCGGCTTTCATACCTTATGCCGCGAGTTTGAATTCGGAGCGCATTCGGGGAGTTTTCCATCTCTGCATACTTATCGGGACCGCGCGGAAGTTTTCGAACAAGTGCTGCCTCATGACGTCTGTCCTTTGCATCGGGCAGCCGTCGCATCTTCTGCGCCTGCGGGTCCCCAACCCGGCCCTCGTTGCTGTGTTCATTGTGCACCTACGGAGGCGGAGTTGCCGGTCCCCGCCCACAGCCGGACCGGCAATGTGATCGGGAGATCGGGATCCCCGCCTCCCCCCCGCGTAGCCGCGGTTCTGCGGTTTCTGTGCCTGCATGGGACAACCCTCCTTCTGTGTCCATAGATGAGGCAGAGTTGGCAAAGAAGAGGGGGAATTGGAGGGAGGAGGGGCAGGAAGGCGTGATTGAGGGTGAGAGGGATCAGTGGGCTATTGAGAAAAAGAGAGGAGTTGATTGTCCCGTTCCAGGGAGATCAGAGGTTCCAACATCAAAGCCAGAAAACTCAAACGGGGAAAGAAGTTCGTCTGTTTTTAAGCCTGAGGATTCTCAGTCAAAGACTCCACAGCATGTTTCTGTAAATTGGACAGCAATGAGGCACCAAGCAATTAAAGAGAAAGATTTTCATTTAGCTACTGAACCGTTATTAGCTCTGCCTGTTAGATACGGCAGAGGAGGAGCGAACCCTAGATGGGAACCAATAGATCATCAAGATGTTAAGGAGCTGAGGAAGGTATTGAAGGAGGATGGATTGGGCTCACCATATTTTAGGCAATTATTGAGAGGAATGTTTAACAGTGTGGATTTGACGCCGCATGATTGCCGTTGTATTGCTGGAGCATTGTTGACAGAATCACAATTAATTTTGTGGGAAGGAAGGTGGAAAAGGTTTTTAAATCAATTAATTGAAGGATATGCTGGGGGTCCCAATGCTCAGTTTACACTGGCAGATTTAGCAGGAGAAGCCCCACATGATAGAACTGAAGACCAGGCAGTAGATTTGCCTAGAGCAGTGCTCAATGATATTAAGAGGGCTGCCTGCAAAGCCTTGCTTCTGACTCAGCCAGCAGGGACCCCAGAGAGAGATTTTGTGCAAATTAAACAAGGGCCAACAGAACCCTATGCAACATTTGTTGACCGCCTATCACAGGCCCTGGACAGGCAATGTGAAGATGATAGAATCCGTACACTGATGCTTCAAACTCTTGCTTTCATGAATGCTAATAGTGAGTGTAAAAAAAGGTATTCAAAGCCTGCCAGATTCTAACCCCGATCTCTCACGGATGCTAGAGGCTTGCAGTAAGATTGGCACTCCACAACATATAGCTACTCTTCAAGCAGATACTATGGGAGAGAAGATTGGGGAAAAACTTAAAGAGAATAATGATTACCTTGCAAAGGCTCTTGATAATATTAGTTCAGCACTTTTGCAAAATAATAAGTTTCAGAAAGATGGTGCTTCTAAAGGATCATGTTATAGATGTGGAAAATCAGGACATTTGATAAAGAATTGCCCAGAGCCAGCAGAGAGCAAAAAGTCAACTGGTCATTGCCCAAGATGCAGAAAGGGGAAGCATCAAGCTAGCCAATGCCGTTCTAAATATGATATTGAAGGGAATCTGTTGACGGGAAACGGGAGAGTGAGCGCGCCCCACCGCGTGCCGAAACAAATAGTGGCTTTCCAGCAGCCAGGAGGCTTCCCTGGGGCAGGATACATGAATTATCCGGCCCCATCATACCCTGGGTGGCCAGTCAGTTACCCAACGATCCCACCCTTTTACCCCCAGGGGCACAATGCGAGCTGGCAACTTCCAAATTAACCTGCTTTTTACAGAATTGTCATGCAGTTGTTTCTACAGGAGTGACGGGAACTTCACAAAGGAGACAAGATTTTCTAATTATAGGTAAAGAAAGGAATCGTATTTTGGGACTTGTGGTTTTTCCGACTATTGTTTCAGCAAATTGTAATGAAGAATTGACAGTTTTAGTTCAAGCCTGGTGCCTTCCACTTGCTATTCCAGCAGGAACTCCAATAGCTACAGCTGTTGCTTTGCCACCTAATATAGAGGAGCAGCTTGTTGAAGGTCAACGGATGTCAACTGGGAACATGAATACAGCTTCTCATGTTTTTTGGGTGGAACATATAGGCCGCAACCGACCAAAACTGACTTGCAGCCTAACTCATAATAACAAAACTATTGAAATTACAGGTCTCCTGGACACTGGTGCTGATGTTACAGTGATTTCTTATTTGCTTTGGCCAAAGGACTGGACTTTAATTACTCCTTTAGATCCTATTACAGGTATCAGAGGGGCCACTGTTTGTCAACGAAGTGAATACATGATCACAGTCAGAGGACCAGCGGGGAAGACAGCAGCCATCTGTCCCTTTGTGGTGCAAAGACCCATCACAGCCTGGGGAAGGGACCTGCTGTCTCAGTGGGGAGCAAGGCTGGAAGTGGATTTTTGTGAAAAGCCATGACAGCATTTATCACTCCAAAATTATCCTGGAAAACTAATAATCCTGTATGGGTGAGTCAACGGCCTCTGGAGGAAGAGAAATTGAGTGCTCTTAAAGAACTGATTAGAGAACAACTAAGAAAAGGCCACATTAGAGTGACGAACAGTCCGTGGAATTCACCAGTGTTTGTCATTCGCAAGAAAGCATCTGGTGCCTGGAGGCTGCTTCAAGACCTCAGGAAGATCAATGAGGTAATAGAAGACATGGGACCACTACAACCAGGTCTCCCTTCACCCTCAATGATCCCGAGAGACTGGCCTTTTGTTATTATTGACTTAAAAGACTGTTTTTTCAATATCCCACTTCATCCAGATGACGCTCCACGGTTTGCTTTTTCTATTGCAAGTATCAACAGACAAGAACCCCTGCAAAGATACCACTGGGTGGTTCTGCCACATGGAATGAAGAACTCTCCTACTATATGTCAATGGTTTGTGGCTCAGGCTTTGGCCCCTGTGCAGCAAAAGCATCCTCGAGCAATGATTTTACATTACATGGACGATTTACTTATTTCAGCTTCGACTCAAAAGGAAGTAAAAGAGGTTTGTGATAATGTTGCAGCAGTTCAGGAAGCAGGACTTGAAATCTCCACTGAAAAAATATGAGAAGTTTCACCATGGAAGTATTTAGGGTGGAGAATGACAGAGCATTCCATCAAGCCTCAGAAAATTCAGCTCCAAACTAAGGTCAACACCTTACAAGATCTGCAGCAACTTTTGGGGGAAATCAACTGGATCAGAGTTACTTTAGGGATTACCAATGATGAACTTGCTCCGGTTTTTGACTTGCTTAGAGGGAATTGTGACATCACTTCTCCGAGATTTTTGACACCTGAAGCTCAGAAAGCCCTTGAAAAGGTCACCGAAGCCCTTCAATCTAGACAAGCTCATCGATGTGTGCATTCATTGCCTTATTTTCTTGCAATTTTGGGGGGAAACAAACAGTTATATGGACTGATATTTCAGTGGGACGTTCTGAAAGGGGACCCTTTGTTGATAATAGAATGGGTTTTTTTATCTTCTAGGTCTCCCAAGACAATTTTTACCACGATGGAAATGTTGGCTCAGATTGTAATTAGAGCCAGGGAAAGGTTAATGGCCATTGCAGGTCGGGATTTTACCATAATCTACTTGCCTTTGAGGAGAGAGTATTCTGATTGGGCATTGCAAAAGTCAGAGGATTTGCAGATTGTGTTGTTAAATTTTTCGAGTATTTGTTCTCTACATTTCCCAAGTCACAAGTTATTGCAAGCAAAATTAAATTTTAGGGAAAAGCCCATTTTAAGTCAAGTGCCTCTGGAAGCTATTAGTGTTTACTGATGGTTCAGGGAGAACCCATAAGTCAGTTATTACGTGGCAAAACGAAAAAACTAAAGACTGGGAGTCAGATATTCAGTCAGTGGAAGGTTCACATCCAGTTGTGGAGTTAGCAGCTGTAGTTAGAACGTTTCAACTTTTTCCAGAACCTTTTAATTTGATCACAGATTCTGCATATGTAGCAAATATAGTAAACAGAATAGAGGGATCAATTCTAAAAGATGTCAATAATGATGATTTATATCGATACCTTGCATGTCTTTATACTATCTTGCAAAATAGAACTAATCCATATTTTGTTTCCCATATTAGGGCTCATTCTTCACTTCCAGGATTTCTGGCAGAAAGGAATGCTAGGGCTGATGAGCTGACAGTGGCTGCTGTTAATACTTTGCCCAACATTTTTGGGCAAGCAAAATTGAGTCATGCCTTCTTTCACCAAAATGCTCAAGCACTTGTGCGGACCTTTCACCTTTCTAAAGATCAGGCGAAGGCAATTATAAGTGCCTGTCCTGACTGTCAATTGGTGCAACCTCCTGTCTCCACAGGAGCAGTCAGTCCACGAGGGTTACACAGCCTTGAATTGTGGCAAACAGATATTACTAAGTACCCATCATTTGGGAAGTTTAAAAACATCCATGTGTCAGTGGACACTTTTTCAGGTGCAGTTTATGCCTCCCTTCATACAGGGGAGACAGCTAACCAGGTGTGTCAACATTTTTTGCAAGCTTTTGCTTCATTGGGTGTGCCTCAGGAGATAAAAACTGACAATGGCCTAGCATATAAGGCCAAAAGATTGTCTGATTTTTTGATGGATTGGGCTGTTCGACATGTTTTTGGTATCGCTCATTCTTCCACAGGTCAAGGAATTGTTGAAAGAATGCATCGCTCTTTAAAACGTATCTTAGATCAGCAGAAAGGAGGATTGGCACAAGCCACACCACAAATGAGATTGAGTAAAGCTTTGTATGTTTATAATTTTTTGAATAGCTCTCCTACAGAGCCTGACCCACCAATTTTTAGGCATTTCTATAACAATACACGGGCAAAATTGAAAGAAAATCCTCCAGTTTTGATCAAAAATTAAGAAACTGGGAAAATTGAAGGCCCATTTCCTTTAATAACTTGGGGCAAGGATTTTGCTTGTATTTCCACAGATTCAGGACCCAAGTGGATTCCAGATAAGAACGTGAAACCTTTCCAAGAGCAAGAAAGAAAGCACTACCCACTCCTCCAGTGAAGAAGCGGGCACACAAACGTGAACTGTTAAAGATCTTTACTTACACCTGATATCTCATGCTTCATCTAAAGAAGACTGTGTGCTCTGTTCTTTTTTTTTTTTTTTTTTTAAAAGAGGGGGAATCAGTAGTATTGTAGAATTTTGTTTTGTATTAGTTTAGGGAAATATGGGTTTTCATTTTATGCTGTGCTTTTATTGCTTTGCTTTGTTTACTATTAGTAGTACAGATTTGCCAATTAGCCAGACTACGACGAATGTTTGGGTGACATTAGCTAATGTGACCGGTCTGGATACTATATGTCTGTCCAACACAACCCCGGAGAAGCCATTTTCAACTTGTTTAGTTGGTGTGACTGTGGATGTTTGGCCAATTCCCATAGAAGTTGATAGAGCTATACGAGGACCTTTGGCAGGAACGCCAAAATGGGACCTTCAAACCCCTGTTAGTACATGGGAGTGGTGGGTTCCCCATCTTCCTGAAACAATTTCAGAACCACAAGAATTGGACATTTTTGGTTCTGTGAAAATGAACTTTTGTGCTGTGTTTAACTACACAGAAGAAAATCGAGCTTTAGTTAAAGATGTTTCTCCCCATCATGTTATTTATAAAAATCAAACTTTTTGGTGTAATCAGACTTATTGGGTCCAATTGACGTTTAATAATGTTACTTATCAGTTGCCACGAGGGATGTTTTTTATTTGTGGGGACAGAGTTTGGCCTGCCATCCCGGCGCACATCAAAGGTGGACCATGTAGTATTGGAAAACTTACTTTGCTAGCACCCAAAATGAAGAAGTCTATGAAGTATAGAGTGAGGAGATTTACCCATCTTTACAAACCAGACTGCAAGGATGATTTTACACCTTGGGGTCTTGGGAAGAGACTTCCATCGTCTCTTCTTTTGCCACAACTTAGTTCGGCAGTGGCATTGAAGCAATTAGATCGATTGGGGTGCTGGTTGAGTAAAGAGACCAGTGCTACTTCCCTTGCAATGAGTGATATGTTAACGGATGTTAGCAGTAATAGACATGCAACTTTGCAAAATAGAGCTGCAATTGATTTCCTTTTGTTAGCCCATGGCCATGGATGTGAAGATTTTGATGGAATGTGTTGCATGAATTTATCTGATCATTCAGAATCCATTCATAAAAGTATACAACTTCTTAGTGAAGGTATGGCAAAGATCAAAATTGATGATGGAACTTGGTTAGATGATTTCTTTAATGGATTAGACCTGATGTCGTAGGCAAAGAAGCTTTTAAAAATGGGTTTATATGTTTTAGTTATTATAATACTGGTACTAATTATGGTGGCCCATTTTTTCCGATGTATTCGACGGCTAATTGAAAGATCTGTTGAGGGGATCTTTATGGTCGAAAGAGGAGGGGGAGATGTTGGAGTCAGTAAGTCAGGAGTTTCTCTGAATCCTTCAGGGAGAGATCAGAATGCAGGGATTGAGTTGAATCCTTTGGATGGATTGAAGTATATTAGGCCTCTTACTTATAAGGCAGAGGTGTAGCCTTAAGCTATAACATAAGAGAAAGAAAATAAGTAAGTAAATGGAATAAGTTTTAAGTGCTTTTAGTGAGCAAAAGGTCTTAGATGCCTAAGAAGTAGTACATGTTCTAGTGAAGGTTGAAAAACATGCTAGTGTTTTCTTAGAGGCTCCAAGAACTTAGCTTTAGACATAATAGAGTTAGAGTTAAGAAAATTGCTGACATTTTTCAGTTAGAACAAGATAGGCCATGAATGTAATTTATACGTAGCTTGGCGTGTTAAGAAATTAGAATTCTAATAGTTTAAGAAGTAGTGGTCCGATTGTGGTCCGATTCTACGTCTTAGTTTGCTCATAAGTTTCTATAAAAGAAGAGGCTTGGAAAGAGACATTGCTTTTAGCTATTGCTTTTATGCCACAGCTTTTGCTCTGCTTTTGTTTTCGCCGCTGAAATCAAGACCCGAGAAGAAGATAGGAGCTGCCCGGCTCCTCCGGCCCTGCTGGGACCACGGGGAGCTTCTGCTTCTGTTTGGGACTTTGAGCTAGAACCTGGAATGGACTTTGTTAGCTTTGACTCTGCATTTGAGACTGATGTGCTTCTGCAATAAATAACTTTACAGCTACTATTAGCTGCTTTGCTTTTTACATAAAAGCAGAAGTAGCCTGAGAGTGTGGGTGCACAAGAGGCACCCGGAGGTCCCCAGAAACCTCACACACCACTTACAGGCTACTAGGAGAGAACTGTGGCTGCCTCTCGCTTGCCTTCCCAAGTGCCCTTAGCAGTCGGAAGGAGCAAGCTGAAGCACTGCTGCTTGTGCTGCTCCTAGGTTCCCTTGCGGCCCACTGTGGAAACATTGGAGGTCACTTCTAGGCTCCGAGTTGCAGACAGCACCACGGTAAATGCCGCGGAGAAGGGAAATACAGAGTGCAGAGAGGAACTGGACGTGGCTTACGTGCAATAAGTAGAAGGTGAACCTAGGCACTGCCTCTTCAATCTGGCCCCCTCTGCTCTTGTAGCAACTTTTGCAAGTCGGCAAAGGGAGCTGCAAGTATGTAGAATGGAGGGCAGCGAGACGCAGTGTGTTATGCGCCCTTTCAGGGCTGCTGACAGAGGGATACTTTAAGAATTCCTTCTTCTTCCTCGCGTCCTTCTCGCATCGCTCTAGCTGCATGGAGAACACCATAGCGAAGGTGTGAGGCAGGGCACTGCCCCAGCTTTTGCCTAGGCCTGCCTCTACTGCGCCTTTATCTGCACACCAGAACAATGGCATTTCTTACCCAAAAGGTAAAATAAGTGTTAGTAGCCTCAGTATTGGCAAGTGCCTAGGCATTAACTTGAGAGACCACGTATGAGGGAGTCTTTAGAGATTTCCTCCCCCATGGAGCAGGTGTATTCTCATTCTCATGCTGAACTGAAAAGTCCGGGCATGGCAATTCTGGCCCGCCTTTTGCAGAGACGAACACAAATGTGGGGCTATGATCCTCTGTTCCGGACCTCTGGTTCCGGTTGTGCGGTCCGCCATGAGCCTGCAGCAGCCGCAGAGGACACTGTGGATTGTGGATGAGGCTGAGCTGGCCCAGCGCCCCCCGTTGGTGTGACAGCGGCAGGAGTGGCGTCGGAGCGGCATCACCTGAGGGCCCCATGGGGGGCGGGGAGAGAGCCAGGAGTGACCCTGAGCGACACTGGAAGCTATATCCATCGGGCCCGGAAGGCCTGAGGTGCATCGAATTTCACGGGTAGGAGGCTGCTAAGCTGCTTTGAAAGCTGGAGCTCCTCTGCTCTAGGACAGACTGGGAGAGCTGTGGGTGTCCAATGTGGAGAACAGAAGGCTCCAGGGAGACCTTCAAGCCCCTTGCAGTACCTGCTGGGGCTCCAAGATAGCTGGGGAGGGACTTTGGAAAAGGGTCTGGACCCGCAGGACAAGGGGGAATAGCTCCAAACTGCCAGAGGGCTGGGGTAGATGGGATATTGGAAAGGAATTCTTCCTTGTGTGGGTGCTGAGGCCTGGCACATGTTGCTCAAAGAGGCTGTGTGGGAGCCCCATGGCAGGAAGTGTCCAGGGCCAGGCTGGAGCGGATATGGAGCAACCTGGACTAGTGGAAAAGTGTCCCTGCCCATGTCAGGATATGGGAAGAAGATAATCTATCATCTCTAAGGTCGCTTCCAGTCCAAACCATTCTGGGATTCTAGGATTCATGGAAGGCCCTTTTCCAAGTGAAGTGTTGTATCTCTTGGCTCCCCGCTTGTAGTTGCCAGTTCTTGTGGAAGCAGGCCTGGCCAAGCAGCTGTGATGAGCCATGGCTTCTCAATAGGACGACTGTGATATATTTGCAGGGAGGAAGGCTGCAGACAGATCTTCAAGGCCCAGGTAAAACAAGCAAAGGATTGAATCAAAGCCAAAGGTTGGTTGTGTTAGTCAGTTTGCTGGCTGTTGAAATGGCCCCAGGTCATTTTCAACATTTCTAATTTGGATTTGTTTGAGTAAAAAATGAATGTGTTACCTCCAGCTTGGGCTCTCCAATGCATCTCCATGTGCTCCCATCTGTTTGTTGTATATCAGGTTCTATTAACTGAAGACAGAATCATAACACAGTAGTAAAACATTTAGAGGTGTAGTTAGCCAGCTTCAGGAGTTTTCAACTCTGCTGTTGACTTTTCTGGTGACTGTAAGCAAGGCAACACAATCCAGTAACTCCACTTTTCCTCTCTGAGGAAAAGATGATTTTTTTTTTTTTCTCGTTTTAAAAGTAGCCCCGAATGAAGAGAGTTACGCATGTGGCATGTAGGATTCATTATTTGACCTTTCTCTTCTGCTGTCTTTCGCTTACTAGTTTTTTTAAATTTTTTTTGTCTCTGTTCTCCATTCAGTAGGTTTGAAAGAATTCTAATTGTTGAGATGATGGTTCTTTGAAGGCTCACTTAGCCCACCTTTTGGGTGAAGGAAAGAAGAAGACAAGGTCCTCTAAGAAGAGTAAAAAGCATACTTTAAAGAGACATTCAGAGATGTCTGCTGATGCCATGCAAATACCGTGTAATCAGCAGAAATGTGTTGGAAAAACACCCATCAGTGACTTCACAAGAAAGCCACAGTCAAGACAGGTAAAGAACAGAAGCATAAAACCCCAAAGGTATGAAATGGACAGATTTTCATTGGGAATGAGCAACTCCTGAATTCTTGGCTCTAGAACTAGGGGCTTGTAATAAACAGACTGTCTCCTTGCCAAACGTAAATTTGGTGTAATGAACTGCTCACTGCCCTTTGAAATGCAGGGCTAGTAGACTTATATTTGCCATGGCAGGCATATTGTACGGCTTTCCTGTTAAAAAGAAATTGGTTTTGCTCATAGCAATCTAGATATGTACCCAGTCTGACACCGATTTTTTAGGCTATATTTCCATGTATATGGCTTCCATGATGATGCAGTAAGTTTATGTCATGAACAGGAATGAAGTGATTGCATGCATCCTTTTTTACCCTAAGCCAGCTGCTGAATAATGAGACAGAGACTCTCACTGACGCCAAGGAGTGCCCAAGCTTTTGGGAAAAGCACTGGGCAGATAAAGCCTATTTCCACATTTTTTACTAGCGTCTCCTTCAAAGTTCATGGGTTTGTTCATCTTTTGGAGCTGTTCTAGATGTCTTTGTAGTTTACATGTACTAAATGTAGCAGGTATTGCTCTCATGCCGTCCTAATAGATTTGAAGTTGGGATCTACTCAGGCTTCAATGTCTCAGAAGAAGCAACGTTGATTCTTTGAATTCTATTCTTGAACGTGAGAATGATACTTATGAAGCTAATGAATTAATTAAATCGAATTCACTTGAATGGAAAAATTGTCTTGTTCATGTAGATTTTAGTTTGGGAAATTGATATTTGATTTCTACTTTTCATTGTTGTTGCTTTTCTGTATTCTTTGATTGCACAGATACCAGATGTACTGACCAAGTATTCTGTGAAACTGGAGGAAATGTCCTTCCTCTTGGCAGCTGATGTTCACAAGCTCATTAACGCTAAGGCCATGGTAAATGTTTTACCTGGGGCAAGATAACAGTCTGAATATTCCTAGGATGTCTTTCTTTCCCCAAATGAAATTCAATTTTTACTCCTATCAGTCACTGACATATAAAATAAATTTCTACTTGGCAGGGTATTGGTTATCTTTTGTGTTCGTTTCTCCCCTCATTTTCTGTAGAAGAGACAAATTTTTGTTTGTTTTTGCATGTCGTATGCTGCTTCTACTTCTGGTTTTATTTTTTAATACACTGAATATAAAGAGAGCACTGCTGGATAATGAGAGGGCAACTGCTAAGCTACTCTTGAATCGAATGAAATCAGAGCTTGAGAAAGAAAAATGGCATCAACTGAAATGGCAAGGGAGAGTCAAGGACTGGAAGCTCATGCAAAAGAAGTGTGTAGTTCAGAGTTTCAGGTCAGAAATGTGGCAGTCTTCTTTTGGACAATGAGCAACACAAAGTGGCTAGTGTTCACTTTTGGTTTCTATCAAAGTAATACTTGATCATTTTTTCTTTCTACGTGATATCACATATGATATCACATATATCATGTGATTCCATTCTACATATCTAATTTCCATCCTGCAGAGAATTTATGGCAAGTGAAGAAATACAGAATCCCCCAACTGTGAATATGGACAAGTTGATAAAGGAGCAGATGGTACTCAGTGAACAGAGACTGAGGGCTTTGCAATATATTGGTTATGGCAAAAGACGGTATAGCATAAAGGAAAACAATTGTTGCTGGAGTTAATGAAGGACTTGGCTACAAAATGCACTTTGCTTCCTGTCAATGTGTGATTGCTAAATGCAGCAGTAAGGCAGGGTCTACATCTATTTCTGTACAGCTCTTTTGAATGGAAAAAATGCATTCTTGATTTTCAGTGCCCCAGCTACACTTAATAGGCGGCGATCAGGCTCTAAAAATGGAGGAATGCAGAAGTAAATCTTGAAACATAGTAGAAATGGGCAAAGATGGGTGGAGAGCTAGAAGCTGGTGCTTTTGTCAAGGCATATTTTCTCAATGGCGTGGGATTTTATTTGCGTAATAAATTAAGAGAGGAGTCTGGATAGAAATCTAACGTTGCTACATTTGAATATCCATCCTGAACACAAGACACATTGGTGTGGGTGCAATGCATTATGATCTTTACAGGGAGGTTTTTTACGGTGGATGTAGGAACAAGGTAGATGACAGTCAGTTCCTAATCGGGCTGTAAACAGTTGGCCTTGAACAACAACAATCTCAGGTTTATTTTCATTGCCATGATGGCTGTAAATAAAAGAAAGCCCAGTAGTATGGATATACGGATTCATAATTTTATATTTGAAGTACTGACTGGTTTGTATTTTAGGATACCTGACTCTTGTTTCCTACTTTGATAGCACCTTGTTGCCTCCAACACGTGCCAAATCTGATGGAAGGGAATGGTGCAGAACTCTGGAGAATTGAAACAAAAGTCTAGGTAGGTCAGGAAATCCTAAGAACAGTCTGGAATTCAAGCAATATTTTCTTTTCTCCCGGGCAACGATGAGGCAGACAGTTGCTTTGAGAGTGCATGTTTGCTCTATTCTTTGTTCTCTGTGTTCCCACATACCTTCCCAGTTGCTTGGAGGTGGCAGTAAGAGCCAAAGAAGCTGCCTGTGGCATGGCTTTCCTTTGGCCAGTACAAACACCTGTGCATGGTGAGATCTAGCAGGAACTGGCTTGGTTAGAATGAATGTGGGGGAAATCAAAAGTTAATTTTGACATGGATCCCTTCTCAATCATACAAAAATACTCCTTTTTAACTCTTGGAGAAGAAGACTGAAAGTATGAGAAGAAGAGGGGAAGTATTGGAGATACTTCCTTTCTCTGTGTCCTTGCAGCATGCCTTCCCTCTCTGTGTCTGCCTTCTCTGCTCCAGAGCACATCCTGTTGGGATGTTTGTAGCCTGTGTGGTAGCAAAGAAGTTGGTAGTGGTTCTAAGTACCTTGCTACTTTGAAGCATAATGATAAAGAGCTGTGTATGAAAATGTCTTGATTTCTTTGGCTGGTAGTGTCTGGTGTCTGTAGGCAAAGGTCTGTAGGCACTGCTGGGATCTGTTCCGTGTGCTGAGATTCAGCACATGGCCTCTGTCATGTTTCCATGTCACACTGCACTATGAAAGATGGGAATATTGACTGTGGTCTCTTCCATAGCATTCAGACAGCCCTAATCTGGAGTGCGTGGAGAAAATGAGCATCCAGTATGAGCTGGTCGAGGGCAAATGTCAGGAGAAAGGGCAGATGTGCAAGTTGAGTGCCACAGCTTTTGGCTGTGATAGCCGTGGTCCAATGTGTCATTCGAGTAAAATGCGCCTGAGGATGCACCAAACATTGAGATAACAAGTGGAATTCCTTTTTAACCTCTGCCATACTCTGTTCAAAAACTAAGCCATCCGTTTGGTTTCACAGCAGTAGTTGGTATTTGTACTTGAAATGTGGAAAAGCTGTAATGAATGCCGGTAATGAAGGGAGTGCTGTCCTACGCGAATGTGGAAGATGCAAGGGGCCTCAGCCCTTTTGCTAAATCTGTCCTATCTAGGGGAAGAAATTCCACCTCTGCCTGAATTTCTCCCTTTGTGTCCAACCAGATGGTATTGTTTACTAATCTAATATGGCATGTAGGAGGCTGAATCTATCTCTGTCCATCACAAGAAAAGAAACACTACGTTTAGCCAGGATCTCTGAAAGCCATACAGTATTTCTTCTGTGCATGTCAATAATTTGTTCTTCTTTTCCTTCAGATGACCCTGTTGGATATGAACATTTGCACAGCAGAAGATGCTGAAGTTGTGCACTCCAACATGCTTCAGATGACTGAGAAACTAAAATGTCGATTTGAAGAAGTGGAGCACGTCGATGTATGTTTCTTTTACTTGATGACATATATTTTCATCACTCCTTGGGATTAGTCTGTTCTTCCTGTGCTCCCACCTGCAATGCCTTCTGCGTGGTAGGCTATTGAGGTCTCCTTAGAAAGAGGTCCATAATGTGACAAAACACTCCAAAGAAACAGTTTGGTGTGGAAGAGTTTCATGTGGAAGTGTTCATAATTCTTGTGTTTATTATTTGTAATATAAATAGATTGTATTTTCATGATCATTTCTATCTGAAATACATACGATAGCGATGAATGATGTATGGCCCAGTCTGCTTAAGATCAGACTTTAGGAATAGCTGGAAATGATCTCCCAAATGTCTTCCAATCTTTTCTATACATATAAAAGTTAGGAAGTCGTTTCTAAAGGGATAAATTATAGAATGTGATTTGGTGCTTTATGGTGCCAGAATAAACAGAAGTTTTGATAATCCGCATTCTTAGCAGTTTACTTGGAGACTGTTGTTTTTTACTCTCCAGATAGAAGATGCCATGTTGGATACCAGTCGTAAAATTCCAGGCAGCCTTTTACCATGTTACATATCCTCTTACTCATTCATTTCACCTTCCAGCAGTTTAGAAAGAACTTGTTCACTTGAATATTTTTCTTTGGAGTGATTTTAAGGAGACGGCTAAATGGCCATTATACAGGTAGAAACATAAAAACAAGGGTGTGCTATAAAGACAGGACTTCTTAGTGCAAAGAGCCCTCTGAAATTCAAAATACCTGCTATAAAATTAAAAATGTAATCTTTGACTTTTAGATGGGAATTTCTACTCTTCAGTTTCATTCTGTCAGGTGCATTTTTGCTAACTGCTTGATTCATGCTGAATGGACAGTCCTGTCTTATTCTTGGTATGGCAACAGTGATAGAGATCACTGCTGCTTTCTGTAGAAAGTGGCTGCAAGTTGCTATTATGAGATCTTGTGCAGGTCTAGAGTCTGATTGGATGTGAGGTTCTCATTGTTACAACAACCACCTTGGGGTGGCAGGGTCAGAGGTGTTCATTATCTAGGAAGATTTTCATAGGCGATGAGTTTTGCTGAGGTAGCTTTCTCTTCTGGGTGTAGAGTATATGTGCATAATTAACTTCCCTGAATCCTAAATAGTTGGGGAGATTTTAGTATCTACGAAACCATTTTTACTAGCTTTTTTATGTGGCCTTAGATGATCAAAGAGATCTGGATACAATTTTAGAAAAAACGAAAATGGTTAGCTGTGAGGAAGAGCTGAAGGAGTATTTGGAGAACACCCTTTCTTCTTGAGATCAAATTAGAACAAGGTATGAATTTTGTATCGTCAACTTAAAAGGTAGAGCATCTTTGAACATTGGTTGTACTACTTAGGCCTTGTTTTAATGCTGTTGTGTGAAGGTATGGAAAAAGAGTGCTTTTCACTTCATGTAAAAATACAGAATAATGTCCCTACTGAACAAGGTTAAGGCAAATAATGCCCACGGTTTAGGAATGGGACAAAGGAAGACTGCTATCATTCAAAAACCATAGCACACCAGTATTACTGTGCATACCATCACATCCATGCCTTATTCAGAAGGTAAAAGGAGTAGTGCAGATTCTTGGATCACCGGAATCAGAAGGTGGTCTGCACCATCATCTCTTCACTCATAGATTTGATCTCATTCAAAGTTCTAGGAACTCAGAAGTTTAAAATAGCCAAGCACTTGCAACTTTAAAAACCATCTAAAAATTGGTACAATACGGCTCTCCTTCCTGAAGTTATTAGCAGCAGCTCTGAAGCCATAGAGGAAGCAGCACTGTTTTCACACACCCAGGAGGTCTTTCTTACCTGCTCGATCAGAGGCACATTAGAAGAGCAGTATGGACCTGAGGGGCAGATGCATGCACCTTGACACACCTAGCAGTGGGACTGTGGTTAGAGCTGGAGGTTTGATACTCTTCCTAATAATTTGAGCCGTTAAAACAAAGCCAGAGGTAACAGACCAAGTGAAAATACAATGCCAGGTTGCGGAAAGAGAATGTTACCTATCTGAACACCTACATAAATTCCCCATCATTCTCTTTGTTTAGGAGACCAAGCCAATGTCCGTGTAAATGAAAACAAGTGTGAATATTGATTTTTCTTGAATCAAGACTCAGCTTTATGTCCAATTCAAAGGCAAATAAACCAGAAAGGCTCCGCTGAGCACAGTGCACAACTAACATGGAAGACAGTAATATGACCTCTTATGTAAGCAGTGTTGGAATGGCTCCCCATCCAAAAGGAAGGATGTCAAATGCTTCTTTGGAAATATTTTAACTTCTGTGCATTTCTTTCTTTGTAATGAACTAATCTCTAACAAGCCAGGACATGATTGTGTTCAGTAGAAACAGATCAATGGCAACATTTAGCCTAAAGGTATTATGAGATTGATCAGGAAGTTCGATTTAGATTGAAAGGCACTGTAGTCATATTTAATTTTATTTATCTCCGTACTTGACCCTCTTAAACAGGGACCTTCAATTGGAGAGGAACGGGACACTGAATCAAATTGTAATGGATGACGTAATGGCTTACCCGGAAGCATTTTGTGGGAATTGATTTCTTCTAGGTATCCATCAGCCAGCATTTTAATGTGAAGGAAATCTTCAAACAGGTAAAACAAAAATTCACGTTGGTTTAAAACCTGACTGCTATATTAACTTTTCACTTTTGAGAAAATTTTCATGACCTTTAAAATTCAGACTATATCAAGTATTGTTTCAGCAATTGAAGAAAGTGCTTTTGATAGAGATAGGAGAGGGAAACTGTAACATTTCTCAGAGCCACATGTTCAACTCTGTCCTTGTTCCAAATGGCACTTGAGCAAATTCATTTGCCTTTGGAACCGAAAACGACAAGGTAACAGGCTTATCATTACGGATTTGAGTGTTCCAGGTTCTTTAGGTAGTAAGTGATTTATTCAAGATGATCTCTTACTGAACTAGATCCATTTTGAGAAGGGATATGGATTTCTTAGAAGAAAGCAAATCCCTATGTTAAAACGGTGTGGTGGGTGTTTTTTCTTGTTGTTTTGTTTTTAGAACTTGCAAGGCACAATCGACTTCATAGTTTGAGATCCAAATAAGACCACGACATTCCAAACAGGTGTTTCTTTTTGGTTGTTTTTCAATCTGTATATCTTTGGATTGCAACCAGTAGAACTGTGCTTGAACTGGAAAGAAGTAGCGGAGGTTTCAGAAGTGGAACATACGGTGGAACAGTAAGCTGAGAGCATTGTGCAAGGAGAGGAAAGAGGGGAAAATGGTAAGAGTTTCCTGAGTCGGAAGGGACCCCTAGGGATCATCAAAGTCCAACTCCTGGCCCTGCACAGACACTCCAACAGTCCCACCCTCTGCATCCCTGAGAGCATTGGACAAACGCTCCTGGATCTCTGGCAGCCTTGGGGCTGTGCCCATTGCCTGGAGAACCTATTCAGTGCCTGACCAGCCTCTGAGGAAAAAAACCTTTCCCTGATAGCCAGCCTAATCGTCCCCTGACACAGCTCCTGGCATTCCCTTGGCTCCTGTCCCTGGTTGCGGAGAGCAGAGAGCAAAGCTGTCCCTCTGCTGCCCTTGAGAGGAGCTGAGAGGTCCCAAGTGAGGTGTGAGCTCAGTGTCCTCTCTGCAGCTGAACCAAATGCCCTCAGCCACTCTTTGTATGGCTTCCCCTCCAGCCTCTTCACTATCTCTGTATCCCTCCTTTGGCCATTTCTCCAATAGCCTGAGGTCTTTCTGACGTTGTGGCATCCAAAATTGCCCCCAGGGCTTGAAGAAAGCGCACTCCCAGCCCAGAGAAGAGCAGGACAATCACCTCTCTCGAGTGAGCGGTGCCACAAGATAGGGACAGCTGTCAAAAATCAGCTGGAGAAACAAATCTAACAGAGAAACAGGTGATCTTGGCACAGAAAATGGAAGAAGCAGAGGAAGAAGAAGATGAGGAGAGGATTCCTTGTAAAAGTGAAGAAAATGAGCATGCAGAACAGGGACTAAGCATTATGCAGGTAAGTGAGCAAGAGAATAAGTTTGAAAGTGAAGGCAGTTTTGTCCAAAAGAAGGAGGAATAGGAAGTCTTTTTGCTGAGAATGAAAAGAAAGATTTTTTCCGTTTAGTTTGTATACGAAGAGCACAGGGCTCTAGATCCTTTTGTGGGAAAATGGAGTGTGTAAAGTAGCCAATCATTTTGGAGCGAGTTTGGATGTTTTTGGGATCCCAGGTGAATTTTGATTTGAATTATGGGGATTTGGGGTTCCCAGGTGAATTGGGGGGGGGGGGATTTGGGGACATCCAGGTGAGTTTTGAGGGGTCCCAGGTTGATTTTGGGGGAGGATTTGTGGAATTTTGGGGGATCCCGGATAGCGAGGTTTGGGGTGAATTTGTGGAATGTGGGGCGTCCCAGTTGAATTTTAGGGGGAATTTGTGGAATTCTAGGGTTCTCAGGGGTATTTTGGGGAGAGTTTGGTGAATTTTAGGGTATACATGTGAATTTTAGGGTTCTCAGGTGAGTTTTGGTGATTCCAGGCAGGTTTTGGGGTGAATTCTGTCGATTTTGGGGTATCCACGAGAGCATTTGGGAGTCGTGGGAGAATTTTGGGATGAATTTGGGGGATGCAGGTGGATTTTCCTGGTTTTTGGTGATTTTTGGGAGTCCCAGATTGGTCTAGGAGTGAATTTGGTGGATTTGGGGGTATCTGGGTGAGTTTTGAGGGGGCTTGGAGACATTTTGGGGTGAATTTGGGAGGTGTTGGGGGACTGGATCTTGGGGGTGATTTTAGGGATTTTGGGGGTTGCAGGTGGGATTTTGGGGTGAAGCCCTGGGATTTGGTGGTTCCCCGTGAATTTTGGGGTGAATTTGTGGCATTCTGGGATTTGCCAGGTGAGTGCTGGGCATCCCAGGGGGTACTTCGGGCTGAAGTTTGGGGATTTTGGGTTTCCCAGGTGAATTTCTGAGGTGAAAAGTTTCAAAAAGGTTTTTTTTGAAAACAAGTTAAAGCCAGAAGGTAATTGAAAATTAATAGATGTGATGCAAGAAGGTAATATGCAGACAATACACAGCGAGACAAATCATGGGAAAAATACAGTGGTAACACATGAGTGTGTGAGGATGGGATCAGTATAGCCAAGGCTCAGTTGAAGCTGAATTGGGGAAAGCATGCCAAAAATAAGAATAATAAAGGCACCTACGGGTATTTCAGTGGAAAAAAGAAGATGAAAAGAAACCTATCACACCTCCCCTATTCCCCCACCCCCATAAGCCAGACGGGACTAGTGCCAATAGACAAGGAGAAGGCTGAAGTACTCAACAAGTGTTGGTCTCAATTTTTACTGCCAGTCACTATTTCCACATCTGTCAGGTTATTGGACTGGTGGACTTGATTCTAAGCCATAGTAGCAGGTCAGCTTTCAGACCACTTGAGGAACCTGAGCATGCAAGACCATGGGACCCACCCAGAGGCATGTCAGGGCCCTGAGAGAACTGGCAGCTGTAGTTGCTGAGGTGCTTTCTCCATCATATTTGAGAAATCAAGGCAACCAGCTGAAGCCTCCAGACACTGTGTTGTATTGACTCCAATACTCTTGGACTTTTTTATAAATCTTAGAGCTCTGAGTCAATTTCTGCAGAGGATTCCCAATGCAGTTTGAAAAATGGAATCTTTGTTATTGGTCCTCATGTTGATCTTGGATATTTCCATTTTCTGCACTCCTATATTTTCAAAACATTTGTAATGACTAAAAAGAAAGCTGAGACGAGGCATTATGCTCTTTCCAGTGATATAAATGGACCAGTATTCTTTTCAGACAAATATATTTTTGCTGTGTCTAAGCACATGTGCATACCTGTGTTTGATTTATGTGTCCAGGTTTTGGCAATGGGGCAGCCACAGGGCCGTCCTGTGACAATGGTGCTGCCCTGTCCCGCATTCTTCCAACTGGCTCCACTTCAGGATGTCCTCCCTGCTGAGAGAAGAGGCTGGGACAGCACCTTTAGAAATGTGACTTTGTGGGTTTTTTTGTTTTGTTTTGTTATTTTTAAAGTTACTAAAAACATTCACCCTGATTTTTGATGTGTTGGATTTGGAGTTTTTTTTCACTTTAATTTTTTTGGTGGGCTTTTTTGTCTCTTTGGGGATTATTGGTTGGGGGTTTTTGTGTGTTTGATTGCTCTGCTTTTTTTGTTTGTTTGTTTGTTTCTTTATTGCGCCTTTGTAGATTTTTTTAAGCAAATTGATTGGAAAACTGAATAGTCCTCCACTATTGTCCCCTGGATTCACCAGACACTCTTCCTAGGCATCTCCCTGATCCTTTTTGCAATGAGTCTCACATCATTCTCCTGAAGAAACTGTCTGCTCATGATTTGGATGGGTGGGCTGTTTGCTGGGTGACAAACTGGGTGATGGCCAGGCCCACAGAGTGGTGGGAAATAGAGTTCATCCAGCTGGTCCCCAAGGCTCAGTCTTGGGCCCAGTCCTGTTTAATATCTTTATCAGTGATCTGGACAAGGGGATAGAGTACACGCCGAGGAAGTTCACAGATGATGCAAAGTTGGCTGGTAGTGTTCTTTTCTTCTGGAGGACAGCAGTCTCTGCTTCTTCTTCCTCCTGTTCTGAGGTCGCTGCTCCCTCTTCACCCCCCATTAGGTGTGCTAATTTTGTCACTTGGATGAGAAAACAAACAATTTTAGCAACAATACTAGTGGCAGGGTACAAGAAAGGAAGAGTTCACATGAATCCTCCCCCCCCCAACAACAGACAATACCTGATGGCTCCTCTGCACAGCTTACTGACTACACCGGAACCCACTGTCCCCCAAAGATACTCCCTTCTCCCTGCCCCCAGCCATGATGTGAGATGGAATAGAATAAATAAGATTAAGATTCTCCCTATGTAACTCCATCATACTTCGATTCTGGGAAAAAAAAATTCTTGAAGTTCTATCATTTCAGATTATTTGTATTTGAAATTTCATACTAAAAAGTCTAGCCAGAAACTCATGACAATGTTAATAGCCCATTCTAGAATGTCCGAGATGATATACACTTCTTTCAAGAGAATGTGATACCTCACGTGACTTCTCCAGAATTTCAATGAACAGTGGGAGTAGTCTACAAGATTCTTGCTGCCATCTGGATTTCCTGGTATTTGGCTGGTCTATGTAAGCCAACCAGCTATTCAGCAGAGGGAATATTAGTGTGATACTTGATGGTATGTGAGATGGAACACAGTAATTTATGGCTTTTTGCATAGTGATGAAGCTGTAAAGAAAGCTCCATAATGCTCAGACAAGGAGGCTGCTGGACTTCAAGCAGCAAAGGCCCAAAACGAACCAGTGAAAAGATGTCGTTGAAATAAAAAAAGCCAGGTGGGGAGCAAAGTGATACTTAAGGGCAGTTGACTGAAAGAGGAAATCGGGTAAAAAAAAAAGTTCAAGAGTGAAGGAATAACAGGGAAAATGAAACTAAGGAAGGAAATAAATCTCAGCTAATCATTTCAGAAGCTAACAAGTTGTCTTTGCAATGATGCATAAATTGAGAAATAATAAATAAGTCGGAACCAAAATCTGAAATATGAGCTTCATTGCATTCTGTCTTTTATGGAATTGTACAACAGTCTGTGATTAAAGATCATTTAGTCCAACTTCCTAGCCAGGTAGATCTTACAGTAGATCAAATTGCTCAAGACTAGTCAAACTGATAAGGAGCACTCTCAATGACGGGGCATCCACAACTTCTCTGGAACACCTGTTTGAGTGTCTCACCAGCTACATTGTAGAAAAGTTTTTCCTTTTAGCCAATCTAAACCTAGTTTCAGTTTCAAAGCATGGCCCCTTGTCCTGTCTCTGCAAACCTTCCTAAAAAGTCTTTCTCCCTTTGTCTTATACCCTCTTTACATATTCAAAGGCCACCATACTGTCTCTCCAGAAACCTCTCTTCTCCAGGCTAAAAGATCCTACTTTTCACAAGAACCAGGTCATAAACTGAGATGGAAGACATCTCAGGAGATCAGATCATTCAACAGCTCAGCCTAAGAATACCTCTGAAGTCAGATCAACTAGCTTAGGGCTGTGTCTGTTTGAATTTTGAAAATTACCAGGAATTGAAATGCTTCAAGGAAGAGAACGCTGGGTGGCTCCAGAAACAGCCTGAGAAACTCGAGCAAACTCGAAACCTCAGAAACTACCACTGCTTTCTCTCCCTCAGCCCAAGCAGTCACAAAGAAGAAGTGTTCCCAGCAGGCTGGGATAGCACACATATACACTACATATACATGACAGGCATCGCCAGCAGCCACATCCTGCTCCTTTCTGTGGCTGGCAGGAGTGAGACTGGATGTTTACATGTGGGCAAACTGGGTCCCTCCAGCAGCTCAGACACTCAGCCTGCCCAGTGACCCCACTGAATTCCAGTACTTGCAGTGTCCCAAGGCCACAGCACTACTCCGCTTGCTGGCACAGACCATCACACGCCTCCTAAATCAGTCAGGACTCCCCTGGTCCCACAGCCAGCACCCCACTTGCTCTCCCCCAGGCCACTGCCATTGTTCACCAACTTCTCCACTTTGATCTTTGCTGGTGCTCTCATCACTGGCACACCCAGATTTTCTGCAGCTCTTGTCTCCTGGTGGAAAGGACTTGTAAAGCCATGTTTCCTAACAGGACTTCCACAACCTTTCAAAGCAACCTTTTCTGGGGTATGAACAATCTCATTCAAATGTCAACATTTCTTTTCCCATATGTGAAATCAGAATTTCCTTCTTCCGGGCATGCCCAAACCAAGGCAAAAACTACATTGTCCCTTCTGTTTCACATGCTGACTTGTTTGCAAACAATGCTAGGAGAATACCTGTTTTAATCCAAGCTAATCTCTGGCCCTTATAGTGCTTTCGGTAGTTAGTTTTGCTTTGCTATTTACTTGATGTCCCGTTGAATTTTTGAATCACAAACAGACTATCTGTCTGTATAGCAGCATAGCAGTGATGAATAAATGCAATTACCATCTGCTCCTTTACCAACTTTTCCATTTCCATATTCACAGTCGGGTGATTCTGTATTTCTTCACTTGCCATAAATTCTCTGCAGGATGGAAATTAGATATGTAGAATGGAATCACATGGTATATGTGATATCATACGTGATATCACATAGAAAGAAAAAATGATCAAGTATTACTTTGATAGAAACCAAAAGTGAACACTAGCCACTTTGTGTTGCTCATTGTCCAAAAGAAGACTGCCACATTCTGACCTGAAACTCTGAACTACACACTTCTTTTGCATGAGCTTCCAGTCCTTGACTCTCCCTTGCCATTTCAGTTGATGCCATTTTTCTTTCTCAAGCTCTGATTTCATTCGATTCAAGAGTAGCTAGGCAGTTGCCCTCTCATTATCCAGCAGTGCTCTCTTTATATTCAGTGTATTAAAAAATAAAACCAGAAGTAGAAGCAGCATACGACATGCAAAAGCAAACAAAAAATTGTCTCTTCTAAAGAAAATAAGGGGAGAAAAGAACACAAATGATAACCAATACCCTGCCAAGTAAAAATTTCTTCTATATTTCAGTGATTGATAGGCAGAAAAAATGAATTTCATTTGGGGAAAGAAAGACATTCTAGGAATATTCAGACTGCTATCTTGCCCCAGGTAAAACATTTACCATGGCCTTAGCGTTAATGAGCTTGTGAACATCAGCTGCCAAGAGGAAGGACATTTCCTCCAGTTTCACAGAATACTTGGTCAGTACATCTGCTATCTGGGCAATCAAAGAATACAGAAAAGCAACAACAATGAAAAGTAGAAATCAAATATCAATTTCCCAAGTTAAAACCTACATGAACAAGACAATTTTTCCATTCAAGTGAATTCGATTTAATTAATTCATTAGCTTCATAAGTATCATTCTCACGTTCAAGAATAGAATTCAAAGAATCAACGTTGCTTCTTCTGAGACATTGAAGCCTGAGTAGATCCCAACTTCAAATCTATTAGGACGGCATGAGAGCAATACCTGCTACATTTAGTACATGTAAACTGCAAAGACATCTAGAACAGCTCTAAAAGATGAACAAACCCATGAATTTGATGGAGATGCTAGCAAGAAATGTGGAAATAGGCTTTATCTGCCCAGTGCTTTTCCCAAAAGCTTGGGCACTCCTTGGCGTCAGTGAGAGTCTCTGTCTCATTATTCAGCAGCTGGCTTAGGGTAAAAAAGGATGCATGCAATCACTTCATTCCTGTTCATGACATAAACTTACTGCATCATCACGGAAGCCATTTACTTGGAAATATAGCCTAAAAAATAGGTGTCAGACTGGGTACATATCTAGATTGCTATGAGCAAAACCAATTTCTTTTTAACAGGAAAGCCATACAATATGCCTGCCATGGCAAATATTAGTCTACTAGCCCTGCACTTCAACGGGCAGTGAGCTGCTCATTACACCAAATTTACGTTTGGCAAGGAGACAGTCTGTTTATTACAAGCCCCTAGTTCTAGAACCAAGAATTCAGGAGTTGCTCATTCCCAATGAAAATCTGTCCATTTCATACCTTTGGGGTTTTATGCTTCTGTTCTTTACCTGTCTTGACTGTGGCTTTCTTGTGAAGTCACTGATGGGTGTTTTTCCAACACATTTCTGCTGATTACATGGTAATTGCATGGCATCAGCAGACATCTCTGAATGTCTCTTTAAAGTATGCTTTTTACTCTTCTTAGAGGACCTAGTCTTCTTCTTTCCTTCACCCAAAAGGTGGGCTAAGTGAGCCTTCAAAGAACCATCATCTCACCAATTAGAATTCTTTCAAACCTACTGAAAGAGAACAGAGACAAAAAAATTTAAAAAACTAGTAGGCAAAAGACAGCAGAAGAGAAAGGTAAAATAATGAATCCTACATGCCACATGCATAACTCTCTTCATTTGAGGCTATTTTTAAAATGAGAAAAAAAAAGAGTAAAAAAGATCATCTTTTCCTCAGAGAGGAAAAGTGGAGTTACTGGATTGTGTTGCCTTGCTTACAGTTACCAGAAAAGTCAACAGCAGAGTTGAAAACTCCTAAAGCTGGCTAACTACACCTCTAAATGTTTTACTACTGTGTTATGATTCTGTCTTCAGTTAATAGAACCTGATATACAACAAAGAGATGGGAGCACATGGAGATGCATTGGAGAGCCCAAGCTGGAGGTAACACATTCATTTTTTACTCAAACAAATCCAAATTAGAAATGTTGAAAATGACCTGGGGCCATTTCAACAGCCAGCAAACTGACTAACACAACCAAACTTTGGCTTTTATTCAAGCCTTTGCTTGTTTTACCTGGGCCTTGAAGATCTGTCTGCAGCCTTCCTCTCTGCAAATATATCACACTCGTCCTATTGAGAAGCCATGGCTCATCACAGCTGCTTGGCCAGGCCTGCTTCCAGAAGAACTGGCAACTGCAAGCGGGGAGCCAAGAGATACAACACTTCACTTGGAAAAGGGCCTTCCATGAATCCTAGAATCCCAGAATGGTTTGGACTGGAAGCGACCTTAGAGATGATAGATTATCTTCTTCCCACATCCTGACATGGGCAGGGACACTTTTCCACTAGTCCAGGTTGCTCCATGTCCGCTCCAGCCTGGCCCTGGACACTTCCTTCCATGGGGCTCCCACACAGCCTCTTTAAGCAACATGTGCCAGGCCTCAGCATCCAGACAAGGAAGAATTCCTTTCCAATATCCCACCTACCCCAGCCCTCTGGCAGTTTGAAGCTATTCCCCCTTGTCCTGATAGTCCAGACCCTTTTCCAAAGTCCCTCCCCTGCTATCTTGGAGCCCCAGCAGGCACTGCAAGGGGCTCCAATGTCTCCCTGGAGCCTTCTGTTGTCCAGATTGGACACCCTCAGCTCTCCCAGTCTGTCCTAGAGCAGAGGAGCTCCAGCTTTAAAAGGAGCTTAGCAGCCTCCTACCCATGAAATTCGATACCACCACAGGCCTTTTGGGCCCTACGTATATAGCTTCTGTTGTTGCTCGGGGTCACTCCCGGCTCTCTCCCCGCCCCCCATGGGGCCCTCAGGCGATGCCGCTCGGACGCCACTCCTGCCGCTGTCAGACCAACGGGGGCGGGGGGCCACCCATCCTCATCCACAATCCACAGTGTCCTCTGCGGCTGCTGCGGGCTCATGGCGGCCCACACACCCGGAAGCAGAGCTCTGGAACAGAGGATCATAGCCCCACATTTGTGTTCGACCCTGCACAAGGCAGCCCAGACTTGTCATGCCCGGACTTTGCAGTTCAGCACGAGAATGAGAATACACCTGCACCATGGGGGAGGAAACCGCTAAAGACTCCCTCATACGTGGTCTCTCCACTTAATGCCTAGGCACATGCCGATACTGAGGCTAAACTAAGACCTTTTTATCTTTTGGGTAAGAAATGCCATTGTTTTGGTGTGCAGATAAAGGCGCAGCACAGGCATGCCAGGCCAAAACTGGGGCAGTGCCCTGCCTCACACCTTCGCTGTGGTGTTCTCCATGCAGCTAGAGAGAAGTGAGAAGGATGCGAGGAAGAAGAAGGCGTTCTTAAAGTAGCCCTCTATCAGCAGCCCTGAAAGAGCGCATAACACACGGCGTCTCGCTGCCCTCCATTCTACATACTCGCAACTCCCTTTGCCGACTGGAAAAAGTTGCTACCAGAGCACAGCGGGGCAAATTGAAGAGGCAGTTCATATGTTCACCTTCTACTTACTGCGTGTAAGCCACGTCCAGCTCCTCGCTGCACTCTGTATTTCCCTTCTCCGCGGCATTTACCGTGGTGCTGTCTGCAACTCGGAGCCTAGAAGTGACCGCCAATGTTTCCACAGCGGACTGCAATGGAAACAAGGAGCAGCACAAGCAGCAGTGCTTCAGCTTGCTCCTTCCGACTGCTAAGGGCACTTGGGAAGGCAAGCGAGAGGCAGCCACCTTCCTCTCCTAGTAGCCTGTAACATGGTGCACACAAGCACGGTACTTGTGCGACTTTGTTCATGGCCCTTGCCCATGCCTGGCGCTGCTTTCACTCCCCGGAGGCCAGACGCCACTGAAGCGGCGCCACACAGCCAGCAGTGTGACGGCAGCCAAGTGCTCGAAAACGCTGCTTCTGCCCAAGCCCGCCTAGGGCGTGCACCTTTGTTCTCAGAGCTCCATGGAAAAGTCTGACTCTCTCGCAGTTCGAATGGAAATTGAAAGCTTTTCGCCCACGACCTTCACAGAGATCTGTTGCCAGGACGAGAAGGTCTTGGGGTCAGAGCTCGCCCCTGTCACGATCCACTATTAATACAGAGCGGGGGTGGTGATGGTTGTTTTGATCTTAAAGGTGCAAACAGGCAAAGTGCAGGGGACAAAATCAGTTTATTCAACTGCAGAAAATCAGTTTATTCAACAACATCAATGCATTTCATCAAATGCCAACAACTCAGTTACTGTAAGGGGGAGAGGTATAGGAAACGAACTATAGGGAGAGGGGAAGGAAAGAAAGGGATCGGGAAATAGCTACCAACAGATGAGATGGGCGTCCTCACGGGTCATCCGATAGACGAGTCTTCGTCCGTGGGGAGATCTCAGGGGTCTTCTCCAGGGAGTAGATGGGTGTAAGGCTTTTTCTCGGCCCAAAACAGGGTCTTTCACCCTTCTCCGGTCTATCTCAAGTGTTAGGGTGAAATTCCCCTGGGCCCTAGCCACAGAGACGTAGTTAAGATATCAAAAGAGGCTCTTTCCCCTGATAAAGTTACAGGTTTATTTCTCGTGGGTAGTGAGTGAAAAGGGAAGGGAAAAGAGCGGGGGAAGAGAGAGAAAAGAGGGGGAAGAACAGGGTAAGAGCGTGGGGGAAAAGAGCACGGGGGAAGAGAGAAAAGTCGGGGTAAGAGCTGGGTAAGAGAGCAGGGGAAAAAAGGAGTGGGGGCAAGAGGACGGGAGAAAAGCGCGGGGGAAGAGAGCGTGGGGGGAAAAAGAGTGCGGGATAAGAGAGCGAGGCCAGCGGGTCCTGACCTTTTCTAGGGTCTGGAAAGGGGGGGGCGGGGAGAAATTGGATCCCAGCCAGCTCTGTGTGGCCAGGAGGGGAGAGGGACCAAGATACAGGGCACAGCAGGGGTTACGGGATGTACCATTTACAATGTATCTAGGAAATGCAACATCACCCCGTTTTTTGTTTAACAAAGTTGAAAGAAGGATATTGGTATCATTCAAATTACGATTTTGCCCACCACTTGTAGCTGGCGGGAGGGTTAGATTGTTTCAAGTCTTTCATTTCTATGTGATTGACTACTGAGGTAGAGGGAATGAGACTATGAATAGCCTTGAAAACTAAGTGACGTAGGATCCCGAACGCGATTATTACAAGGAAAAGAACAACAAAAATTAACATAATTGTTTTGACTATAGACGTCCACCACCCTGTGAGTCCCCAGCCTTTGAACAGTCCATTGAACCAATCTTCAGATTCTTGCTTCACTTGTCCGATTAAGTTGTTCATGTTTCGGAGGGCAGCATGGATGTTAGGAGCTTTCGAGGTCAGGTCCATACAGCAAAGTCCTTCAAAATCCTGTCACTCATGTCCGTGCAGTAGCAAGAGAAAATCTATTTTCTTGTTGGAGCGTCTGTGCCAGGGTCACCCAGATGTTCTGACGTGGCTGAGGGACAATCCATGCAGCTGCTAGACTGTTCAGTGTTAACAGGAAGACAGCTTGGATGGGGTTCATCAAGGGACTGAGAGAAGAGAAGCTTTTCTCTAGAAGGAAAGACAAACATTATAAAACCTATTAAAAGTCTCTATCCACTGGAATGCCACCTTCTATGAGGATTTCTTTTCCTTTTTTCCGGCGGCGTCTTCTTTTTGAAGCCACTGCTACCTGCTCCTTGTTCTCCTCAGTTGGAGCAGGATGTTTGGGAACAAACGGTTTTACCCACTTTTGGGGAATCCACCGAGGGCCTGAGGGAGTGGATACACATGCATAGCCACGCCCCCAGGTAACGAGCCCATAGGGATCTTTGATTTCCCAGGTTTCTGGGTCCCTAATCAAAACTGGAGGATGTTGGGATAACTTGAATTGTTTACTACTGTTAAAGTGACGTACCACAGGTGGACTCATGTTCTCAAATGAACAATTTAGGAAATTGATAGTAAACATGGCTTTGCAGAGCTTCTGCTGTGGAGACATCCACACAGTTGAACTGCTCTGTTTAGCCAAAACCTGTTTGAGTGTCTGATTGGCTCGCTCAACTACACCTTGGCCTGTGGGCGAGTGGGAGGTGCCAGTTTTATGTTCCACTCCCCACTGCTGGACGAATTCCAGGAACTCCTTGGACTTACACGCTGCGCCCTGATCAGTTTTGATTTCCTTAGGGATCCCCAACACTGAAATGGCTTGCACTAGGTGTTGTTTGGCATGCATAGCCCTTTCTCCTGCATGGGCAGAGGCATAGACTGCACCTGAATATGTGTCAATGCTAACATTCACATATTTGAGGCGACCAAAACTAGGAATGTGTGTGATGTCTGTCTGCCATACTTCACAACTGGCAAGGCCTCGGGGGTTAACCCCCATGCCTATTGATGGCATGGTGTGCAGCTGACAAGTGGGACAGGTGGCCACAATGGCTCGAGCCTGACTCCGTGTTAGCTGGAACTGACGCATTAGACCTGGTGTATTCTGGTGATACTGCTGGTGGCCCAGCTTTGCCTGTTGGAAGATGTCAGGAAGGCGTGCTTGTTCTGCTGGGGTTGCAAGGGAGTCTGCCTGACGGTTCCCTTCTGCAATTTCGCCTGGCAAATCAGTGTGTGATCTCACATGCATCACATAGAACGGGTGTTCCCTATGAGAAATCAAATAAATTAGTTTTGAATGCAACCTGAAAAGCTGCTCATTTTCGTTGTCTCTGAGCACTGCCTGCTCCAATCTGGACACTACCCCCGCTACATAGGCTGAGTCTGTCACCAAGTTTATTGGCTCTGAGAACTTTTCAAAGGCTCTTACGACTGCTGCCAGTTCAGCTACCTGGGGTGACCCTTCCTCAAACTCAACATCAGCTTCCCAATGCTGAGTCTGAGGATCTCTCCAAGTCATCACCGACTTGTGGGATGCCCCAGATGCATCCGTTAACACTGTGAGAGCTTTGAGTGGTCTCTGACTCCTCTTCTCACGAGGAATGAGGTGGAATTCCTCATTAAACAGCTTGTGAGACAGGGCATGGACTGATATTTGTCCTCTGTAGGTGTCCAGGGCCAATTGGAGACTGGCATTGCTCTGGAGCAAATGCTCAAACATCTCTTTAGTCAATTTGTCAGGAGAGTTCTTTCCCTCCTCAGACAGTTTAACAGGGAGGTGAATACATGTGAAGTCACAGCCAGCTAGTTCATACACTCTGATCCTTGCTTTCCGAATCAGTTGTGCTATTAACTCTTGTGGCTTAGTGATAGTTTTGGATCTTTGGTGGGAGAGGAAGACCCACTCTATGATTAAGAGTGACTCTCTCTGCTCCTTGATCCGTTGGAATATAAACCCGTGTAAGTGTGGCAGTTTTCCTAGGATAATGAATTTGAAGGGCAGCTCGGGCTGGTAACGGTGAGCTTGCCTCTCTCCTATGGTCTTTTGTACCTTTTCGATTGCAGTCTTTGCCTCTGGGGTCAGTTCCCTGGGAGAAAGCAGCTCTCTCTCCCCTTTCAATAAATTGAAGAGAGGTTCTAGGTCCTCATTAGTGAGGCCTAGCCAGGGCCTAACCCAATTCAATGACCCACACAGGGAATGGAGATCTGCTAAGGTTTTTGCATTACAATTAATTTCCAATTTCTGCGGAACAATGGTCCGTGCAGTGATTTCCAGGCCCAGGTACTTCCAAGGTGGCATCCTTTGGACTTTGTCCTCCTGCAATTCAAATCCAGCAGAGGTTAAAATTTTAACCACTAGGTCAAGTGTGTCTTGGAGTAGAGAATTATCGGGGGCACACACAAGCACATCATCCATGTAATGCAGGATGATGGCCTCCCCTCTCTGGGCACGCACCTGGGACAGCAATGAGGCCACATACCACTGGCAGATGGAGGGACTACATTTTAATCCCTGGGGTAGTACTCTCCAGTGATAACGCTTCATTGGGGCCTCTCGATTGATGGTAGGAACCGAGAAGGCGAACCTTGGGGCATCCTCTGGGTGTAGGGGAATATGGAGGAAACAATCCTTGATGTCTAGAACAGCCAATTGCCAATCTCTGGGAAGCATTGTTGGAGAAGGCATTCCAGGTTGGAGAGACCCCATGTCTTCAATTACTTTGTTTATTTCCCGGAGGTCGTGGAGCAGCCTCCACTTGTCTTTCCCTGGTTTCTTTATCACAAAAATCGGGAAATTCCACGCACTTGTGGTCTCTTCTATGTGGCCTTTAGCCAATTGTTCCTCCACAAGCTCCTCAAGCGCCCTGAGCTTCTCCTTACTCATCGGCCACTGTGCTACCCACTTTGGGATATCATCTAGCCATTTCAATTTTTGGGTAGGGCGCCTCACAGTGGCCGCTTCTAAAAATCCCGAGGAGTTTTAGGAATAATCAATTTCACCCCCCACTGGGACATGGTGTCTCTCCCCCATAGAGGGCATTTATAATCTGTAACAAATGGACGGATGCTAGCCAATTTTCCATCCGGCCCCTCAATTTGTACGATGCTTTTTGATATTTTTGCCAATTTGACTCCTCCTACACCCTGGATTCTGCCTGCCACAGGCTGAAGTTCCCAATGTGATGGCCACATCCTTTCGGGTATGATAGTCACATCAGCACCCGTGTCCAGTACCCCCTCCACATGGAGGTGATCTGATCCACGGGTTAGGTTGCACGCCAGAGAGGGCTTGTCCTCACCCACCACTTCTGCCCAGTAGACTTCAGGTGATTTTCCATCTACTGGGACCTCCTGTGGAACAGGAATGGCCTGGGCAAGGATTTGTCCCTCAGCCAGGTGATATGGTGGTAGAGGACATCGTGCCAGGAGAATGAGGCCAGTTATGCTTCCCTTGATGGTCATGGGAACCACCTCAATCTCTAGGGGTGTGTGTGCTGTGTCACCGACAAAAAAGTACTCACTGTCCAGTTTCATGTGGTTTAACATCACGTCCTGTGTACTGTTAGGTAAGTCCACTGTAATGACTATCCAATCAGGTGACCTGAAATGAAAACCTCTGGTAGTCACAAGCCTAAAACGACCTAGTGGCTTCCAAACCTTGTTAATTGAACATTAGATATTTTCATTGCCATACATCCCCACACCCTCTATCCCATCCTCCCCCTTTTTGTTCATTAAGAGAGAGTCTTTTGCGAATGTGGAGCCCGCAGTATTTATAGCCGAGCACGCTATGGTGTTAATGGCGGGTACGCGCTGTAAAGTTAGTTTTTTTGTTTGTTGGTCTTCTTCTGTTTCTGGTTGTGTGGACAGTCTCTGGCGAAGTGTCCTGGCTGCTTGCACTGGAAGCAGATGATGTGCTGCAGTTGCTCTGGTGACATTGGTTGCTTCTTGGCTTCTGGTGTTACAGCTGCCATGGTTCTTGGGTGTGCCAGTCCTGGATTTCTTTCGTGTCCACTGAACAGTTCTGCTTTTTTGGCGCAGGCTTCCATCATTTGTGCTAAGCTAGGTGCTGGCTCCAGGGGAAGGCCAAGGATAACCCTACGGCAGGTTTCATTAGCATTCCTCTGAGCCATCTCTTTAATTAATTCAGCTTGTAATACTGGATCAGACACTTGTCTTTCTACTTGCGTACGAAGGCGGTCCACAAACTGTAAGAAATTCTCAGAAGCAAACTGTTTAATGTTAATATAACTGCCTTTAGTATCTACTGTTGGTAATTGATTAAAGGCTTTTTCTGCAGCATTGCATATTTTATCTAGGACAGACTTAGATAGTACTCTGGTTTGGTTTTCAGGGCAATGCCAATCTTTTTCCCCACATAGGTGTTCATATGTTATGTCATTATTATCAGCATCTTTTGCATTATCTGAGCTTTTTAAAAGCTCTTGTAAAAGCACTTTTAAAGATCTTTTCCACAGGCTTTCCCATAGATCATATTCTGAAGGAGTTAACAAACATCGGAAAAGCTCTTTGATATCAGATGGAACCAGTCCGTTTGAGTTAAAAGTGGCTCTCATCATGCCTTTAAAGATTTCACTATTTCTACCAAATTCTCTTTGTACTTTACAAATTTCTTTTTTATCTTGGTAGGACAAAGGTTGATAACTTCTTTTTCTGTTTCTCTTACCAAGATAAACTATAGGAGCAACTGATGGTATATACTCTTTCTCCTGGTACTGACTTTCAGGTTTGGGCATCCCCCCCCCACCCGGTCCGGGAGGCTGGCCACCCCCCCCACCACGGGAGCGCCATCCATCCCCCAGGGGCTGTGAGCTGATCCCCCCCCACCCCCACCGGCACTGAAACTCGCAGGGGCTACATTGCCCTCCCCCACCCCGCAGCAGCTTGGAGGGAAGGAATGTGAAACTGGAGAGGGGGAGGGGTGGTGGAATTCAGGGTTGCAACACCTGTGGGCGGGGTCGCCAGGTACCAGGCAGGACAGGGTCTTGGAGGGGGGAGGGGGCGGTGGAGCCGAGGGCAGGGATGAGTTATGGGAGGGGGCAGGCTTAGGGGCTGGGACCGGAGGGTAAAGGGTGTTGCGGGATGAAGGAGGAGACGCGTGTCTGTCACCATACCGGCCCCCCCCCTCTCCCTGAACCGCATGTCCAATGCTATCTGGGACCCCAATCTTGACCTGTCCAGATACGGCCACGTGTTCGTGGCCCGGAGGGGAAGGGAACAAGGAAGGAGATCTGATAATTTTCGAAAAATTGTCAGAACCGGGATACTGGGGAGGATTGGGGGTTCAGCACAGTTACAGCCATGCTGAGCATGCTGCATTTCCAAGGGAGACCCTGGGGTGCTTTCCAGGTTATGGTTATAGGGATTTTTGGAAAGGGAAGGTGAGCTTGAATCATTTTGCTGCTGCTGTCTGTTGTTTTCTGTCTGAATTAAAACTTTCTGAATTTGTAAGAATATCGGGAGGAATACAGAGGCAGTTTTATCTCCATTTTCTACTTTTAAAGTTAATAAATCCCCCATTTCATCCCAAAATGAAATCGAATTTATATTTTGCAGTTCAAGGTCAGATTTTTCAACAGACAGCCAGCTGGCAAAACGAGCTAGTTTTTTATTAGATATTAAAACATTTCCCGATCTTAGTATTTCCTTGAGTTGTTTTGTTATACTCTTTTGTAAGGCAGATTGCTGTATTCCCATGGTATTATCAATTTGCACTATATCTACCCCACTACAGTTAAAACACAGGAAAGGAGTTAGTTGTTAAGACGTGCTAAGTAAACTACGGTTTTCAGGCTTTACTAGATGCGGAACCGATGTTAATTTCTCCGTTTTTCGTCAGCAAAACCTTATGTGGCGCCCGCGCCGCTGTAGGGATCGACCCCGCCACAAAAACCCGTAAAAACCGCAAAAACTGCAAAAAAACTCCCTGTGCCGCAGCTTTGAAACTGATCAAAGCTGCCTGCCTGCCGCGTCAGGGTAAGAGCTGGGTAAGAGAGCGGGGGAAAAAAGGAGCGGGGGGAAGAGGACGGGAGAAAAGCGCGGGGGAAGAGAGCGTGGGGGGAAAAAGAGTGCGGGATAAGAGAGCGAGGTCAGCGGGTCCTGACCTTTCTAGGGTCTGGAAAGGGGGGGGCGGGGAGAAATTGGATCCCAGCCAGCTCTGTGTGGCCAGGAGGGGAGAGGGACCAAGATACAGGGCACAGCAGGGGTTACGGGATGTACCATTTACAATGTATCTAGGAAACGCAACAGATGGGTCTTCATCAGTGGAGAGATCTCAAAGGGTCTTTCTCAGAGGATTGCTCTTTCATAGTCCTTCTCCAAAGCGAGTGGCCTCTGGCCAAGAGGTGGGAAGATTTGTGGACCATTGTGTTTTGCTGCAGGAGACAGGTACGGTCAAGCAGTCCTCAGCTGGTGGTACAACACAACCTCTGGTTGGTGCCATGACAGCACAGTCCAGTGAACACAATACACCAGCACACAGTCACGAGCACCCACCTTGGCCGGGCCAGGAAACCATTGTCCAGAGCCAGCCTGGGTGGGGGTCCTCGAGGTCTCCTTGCGATGGTCGGGACGCAAAATCGAGGGGAACTTCAGACCGACCCTTACACCACCCCGTGACTCACGATCGTCATCAAGAGCACCCTTTGTACAGTCGTGGTGGAGTCTTCAGTTGTGGTGTCTTCAGGACTCGTCCAAGTTGGTAGCATATCCCGGAAAAGAGAGACAGGAGAGTAGGAAAAAGATAAGGGACAGGATAAGGAAAAGGAGAAAAAAGGAAAACAAAACAGATCAATTATATTCAATTTTTGATTACTAACAATCTTAAACAATTTGTTCAATTCTTTAATTTTTCAATTTTTGATTAGAAATAAATCAAATTTTTAAAGCAAAATTTTAATTAAACAATTTTAATTGCAATTTGAAGATTATCAATTCTAGTTAAAAATCATATTTTATCTTATTTAAAACCTTGTGTCAATAACCCTAGGGATGCCAACAGTAAGCGATCTGGATACATTTGTCACAGATGCCAATTGTGCTAACCGTTTCATTATTCTCCAACTCATAATGTATAGGATTGCTGATAAAACAAAACCAATTAAAACCAAAATCAAGAGAACAATGGTGGGATGACACAATTTGTTCAGGACACCTGTAGCAGTAGGTGACCACCCAAATAGAGTATCCCACCACCTGTGTTCAGCATCTGTCTTTACCCTTTCCAAAACACGATGTATTTTTTCCACATTGTGATGAACAACTATTAGAGTTTTCTGTCCGTTTTTCTTGATCTTCTCGAAAATTTCGATCAAATCTTGGTGGAGCAACAATTGCTTCACCAGAGAGAGGTTCATTCCAATTGGAGCGGGCAATAGATGGTGGATCAGTGTGTAATTTGACTGCAAAAGATGGTGAGAAGTAACTGGGGCTACATAGGAAAAATCACATCCTGAAATCCTAGTAAAGTTACAGACACAACAGTTTGAATGATTCTTAGTATTCACTACCAAATTTTCTATGAAAACACTATCACAAGCAGTTCTAAAGCATGCACATCCATTGCCTACATATACCAGTACTGTTTCAGGAATCTCGTTTGGATGAATTTCAAAATTACAAACGTTCTGTTCTGTGTCCAAGCAGATATCTTGAGCTCTAATTGCATTACTTTCACAGATAAACCCTTGTTGTTCCCGGACAATGCAAGTTTCCAAATTGACAGTTTTCCACCTCCCACCAATTTCACGGGCCCATTCCCTATGCTCGAAAGGATAGAGAATAGCTCCGTCATGGTTCAGCCTTAATGCAATTATGGGGAATATTGAATGCACTGAAGCATTACGAATCGTCAGTACAAAGGCTCTGGCTGTGTTTGTGCTGGGATCATAGGTAAAATTTACTAAGTTCCACCAGGACTGGAATTATTTTTCAAAATCAGTGGCACTGTCCCAGACTATCTTTTGAATTTCAGTGGGAAAAGTGCCTTCCTCACCTTCTCTTATAATTAAAGCAGCAACCGACTGCATCCACAACTGGGCCTGGATACAACGGAGAGCCAAAGAGATGTTATTTTGTGTAGCACCAAGTGCATCGATTTTCAATTTGTGGTCATTTACATTTACCTTTTCCCAACTTGGTAATATGTTTGGTAACGAACACTGTTGGGTCCCAAAGCTGTTAAGGATGTTTGCAGGGGCCGTTGTAATTTGGTTACATCTCCAGCTGTGGTAGCCAATTTATTCATTAGTACTTCTGAATCAATGCTATTCAAAATTCCCAATCCGGTTCCCACAACACCGGTTATGTCTCTTGCCATTCGTTTTTTGGAAGGATTCTGTTTCTGCAACCAGGTTGTCCATCCCTCAAAAGAAGTCTGTAGAAAGGGTGAACAAGCTGGCTGAACTTCTGAGACATTATTTTGCATCAGCAATTTGATTTGTTTGAGAGACCATGCCGGATTAAACAATATTTGTTGTTGGCCAGTTTTTCTAATGACGTATGGCCCAAATTGAAAAATCGTAGGGCTCAGCACAACCGGTGGTTGGGTGGTAGGTGTTACAACATTAACATCAAGTTCCCCCCAGTATTTTGTATTGTTTTTTCCACACATGACTTTATAAGAAAATTGTATAGCAGTTAAATTTAGCCAACAGTCTTGATTTTGGTGTCTACAATATAAAGTCAGGCCATGGGGTCCAATGCCATAACTGTATGCAGGTTCGGTGAGGGATCCAGCCACTAATTTACAAGTTATTGCAAAGTCATCACCTTGCGTCACCACGAAAGGAGGGAAAACCTTGTTTTTGTCATCCAACACTAAGGGGGTGCTTACACCATGGTATGCAACTACTGCAGTCAGTGTGGGTTTTTCTATGGCATTTATTTTGAACCTATAGGTCAGACCTTTCAAGCTGGACTCATCTGTTGTGTTATTCTGCCAGGAGCATGTTACATAGGTTGGTCTGGTTAAAGTAAAGTTATGCCAACAGTCAGTAAGTTCATCCGCACAAAGCTTTGTAACTTCGACGTTGTTGGCGTCAGGGTCCAAGGTATAGTTACCAACCTTCCTTTGGCCACAGCACAGTATTAGGGGGCCTTGCTTTTTACATGTCCATACTGTCGTGGGGCAGAGACTCGCCGTGATGTTAGAGTGCAAGCTACTAGTTATATCTGATTTTAAGTAATTCCCGGCGATTGCAATGGTAGTGGCTTTCTCATGAAGGGATTTCTCCACTTTTCTGCATCCTACCTTGATTTCTTCACCAGTTGTTCCTATTAGTACCCTAGCCCAGTCCTTTTTGTCCAAACCCCAGTCACTTGAACGGTATACCTCAGAATTGTGCAGTACTACGGTCGCAAGGCTTGGGTGACGATCTCTGGGGTAGGGTCCTGAAGCACTGGTATATCTGATGGAAGCTTCAGACCACGGCCACTCGGCCGAGTTTTGGCCATGGTGTTGTGGTAGGATACAGAGAAGTATCAAAAAGGTGATCATGGTTTGTCCGGTTCCCATGTCCCTGCGCGTTCTTCTGTGAAAAGTAAACACAACAGAGTCTGCCACCAAGAGGCAGGAGGTCAAAATGATGGAACAATCCAACGGGTACTTATCCGATGCTCCTTTCCCAGAGCATTGGTGGCTACCCATGCATATTTATTCAGAGGAGTTTTTAGTACCAGTGGTACTTCTCCTACAGTAGGGAGGTTTACTAAAACAGGTTGCCCAGGGTAATGGGCTGGATTTTTAGGATACTTAGGTCCCTGTAGTGCAGGAATGATGCTTGGGGCTTTTGGACAAAAAGCAATTATTTTGGGACACCCGTTTACCCCCCATCTATCATTTATACCTTTTACAGCTTGCCATAATCGAAGATCCCAACTTCCCTCATGTGGTTTTAGGAGTCGCTTCAGAAGACCATTTGTCCTTTCTACAATCCCGTTGGCTTGAGGGTAATAGGGGGTGTGAAAAGTCCACTTTATTCCTTCCTCCCTTGCCCATTCCTGTACTACTTTAGCAGTAAAGTGAGACCCATTATGAGATTGAATCTCCTGTGGCTTTGGAAAAGTTCCAAACCATTCTTGTAATGCCTTAACAGTGTTTTCTCCCGTAGCTCTGTTAAAGGCTTCAGCTTGAGCTAACCCTGATATTATTTCCACTCCTACCAGCACAAAATGTTTACCACCAGACTTCTTAAAGGGACCGATATAATCTACCTGCCACGCGTCCCATAAGCCTTTACCTTTCCTTAAGTGCAAAGGGTCATCTTCCAAAGGATGCCTTTCTAGTCGTCTGCGGCATTGTTCACAAGCTGATATGCATGGTTTACACATTTCCCTGGTGACAGGCCAGCCACAAGCAAGGGCTTCTTTGTACAAATCTTTCGCACCTGTATGTTGTCTTTTTATATGCAGCCATTCTAGCAGGTGCTCCCAATCCTCTGTAATTTGTTCCTTTTTCAGGGGACTTAGTCTTGCTAACTCATCAGCAGCATTATTCCACTCACCAGCTAAATTTCCATCTGTCTGATGAGAAGCCGCCCACCCCACAGCAGAGTTTCCTCGATTGGCTATATCTAGAATTTCTTGCCATTTTTCCTTATGCCATACTGGGATCCTGTTAACTTCCCCATCATTTTGCTGCCAGAAAGGAAGCCACTCTGTACATCCTTTAAACACAGCATAGGAGTCAGTGTAAATACAAACAAGAGAGGTATTATGTTCCTCATGCTTGAAAACACTCCATACAGCAATCAGCTCACCAACCTGAGCACTGCCTTCTCCCTCAGTAATAATTCGTTCACCAGATGAAGTATGGAGAGCTACTGCCCTGTATTTCCACACCTTTCCTTCTCGTTTAGCAGAAGCATCAGTAAACCAAGAATTCACTGATTGTTCAGGGGAGAAAGGAGGGGCCACTTTAATTACTGAGGCAGGTTTATCGTGGCTGCTAGCCAAGTTCTCAGTTTCTTGTATAGCCAGATTTTTTACAGCTCCTTCTGTTACATAGAAGATGTTACAGTAATGTTCTATCTGGGCATACCACTTCCTAACTGAGGATCTCTGGGCCACCCCATCAGGGGGAGGGGTCCCGCTGGTGACTGTTTTAATAACTTTAAAAGGGCCTCTTAATACAATTGGTTGCTGACGTGTAATTTTCTCCACTTCTATGAGAGCTATGCTGACAACAAAAAGCCCCTTTTCCCAGGTAGTGTATCTTTTTTCAGCATCTTTAAAACCACGAGAATAAAAACCAACAGGCCTTGTAGGGCCTTCTGGGCCTCGTTGCCATATGTGCACTGACAACCCCGAGGTGGCAAATCCCCATTCTACCTGGAAAGGATCTGTGGGATGAATAGGGCCTAGAGCTTGATGTGCAGTTGCTTCAAAAATCAGCAGTTGTAATGCTTCCTCCTGAGAAGGAGTCCAATCCCATTTTACCCTTTTCCTCAGCAAGTCATAAAGAGGTCTAGCAATAATTGAAAAATCAGGGATGTGTTTTCTCCAAAACACTAATAATCCCAGAGCTTGTTGAAGCTCTTTCCTGGATCCAGGCATTTTAATTTGATCTAGGGAGGTTAGGGTATCAGGTGGAATGCATGTCATACCTCCTTTCCACCAAATCCCCAAAAACTTCACCTCCTGAGAAGGTTTCTGAATTTTCTCTGGGGGAATTTTTAAGTCAAGGCTTTCCAGATGAGAGATTATTTTCTGTTGGCTATCCCCCACTACTTCTATTTCATCTCCCCCCACCAGAATTTCATCAATGTATTGATAGACAGCTACATTGTCAGGTTTGGGTATCTTTTCTAATTCCTGTGCAAAAGCATGGTGGGCTAGAGTAGGGGAGTGTTTGTACCCTTGAGGAAGCCTAGTGAAGGTGTATTGCTGTCCTTCCCACGTGAAGGCAAAACAGTCCATGTCCTCTGGCTGTATAGGTATCATAAAGAACATGTCTTTGACATCTATAGTTGCCATGATTGTATGAGCCTTCTCCTGAATTGAAGTTATAAGTTCAGCTAAATTTGGGACAGCTGCTGTGAGAGGATCTGTGTTTGCATTTAGTCTGCGAAAATCTACTGTCAGCCTCCACTTTCCGTTAGGTTTACGGACTGGCCACACTGGAGAGTTAAAGGGAGAATGAGTGTCAATTATCACTCCCTGATCTCTCAGGTCCTGAATAACTGGCTTGATTCCTTCTTTGGCACCAGTGGGAAGTGGGTATTGTTTCACATTAGTAATTTTACTGAAAGGTAAGGAAGGTGCGGATTGAAGCAGATTAATATTAAAACGTGGTGTGCCAAAGGACCAGAGACAACCCTCCTTGTCTTCCCACTGTCTTCCAGCAAGGACATCCATTCCCAATAAATCATTTGGAATATCTCCAATTACAATTTTGATAAGTAACAAATTCTCCTCTCCAGGTAGCAAGATTTTTATCAGAGCTATATCCATAGCTTCTGTGGTCCCCAAGGCATTGAGAACAAAGCATTGTCTCCTTGTTGGAACAACTCCACATTTCTGTGCAGCTTTTCTTGTTAGTGCAGAAATTTGGGCTCCAGTGTCAACCACAAAGGTAACAGGTGACCTTTTAGGGCCAACCATTGCTGTTATCAGGAGGTCCCCAGTATTAGGATTTCTGGTGAGCGTTCTAATGAATAACCAGTTCCCCGCCCACCCCATCCCTCTGCCCACCCATGAGAGACGGGGTTTCTAGTTTCCCTGCTTCTGAAGCCGTTTCAGTTCCATTCCCAAAAACTGAGAAGGAGGAAACTCTGACTCAGCTCTCAGAACCTGTGGAGGAGATTGATTTGGCTCACTGCCCAGAATCTGTGGAGGGGTTAAGTTTGACTCACTGACCACAACCGGTGGAGGAGGAGGTGCACTAGGCTGGACAGTACGAGAGTTTGATGTAAGGATCTTAGGGCAATGCCAATTCACAACAATTTTTATCAACTTGTCAAGTGGTAAGCCATCCATAACATCTTTAGGAATTTGTTTCTTTAACCCCAACGACCACCAGTACTGACGGGGAGTATTCAATTTCCCCTTTTCTGGTTTAGCACTAGGAGAAACAATGTGTCTAACACCTTTAGTTTTCTCCACTTTATCCTCTGGGACTTTTACGGGTCCATATTTCCTGCTGTAATTCAACAATTCCTCTGCAACTTCGCTCCATGTCCAAACTTTCCGGTTATTGTCAGGAGATTCTGGAGTCCGTCTAGAGGGGGATTCATAGGGAGGGAAAGAGTCCACGGAACCAGATCGCTCACGTGAGTTTCCAAGAAATCGATCTAATCTTTCTACAGGTGTCATGGATGCGATAGTTTTTTGAAGGAGAATTGCGGTAGATTTGAGTGTTTCTGGGAGACCACCAATTAAAGGGGTCATGATTTCAGGCATCACAGGCAATTGCATAGGTGATTCATAGGTGGTAGTCAGTTTTCTCTCATGTATCATTTGCAGGCAAGCAGCTTTGTGAATGTTTTCCAAAGGTTGGTCGGGAGTACCAACTAAAGCTATAGGGTCTCCCCTTTCCAGGGGGTTAAGCCCCCCAGCCCAAAAAGCTGCACGTTGGGTCAAGGACCATGGGTAGCTCTTATCTCCGGTTGTTAAGAAGACCCCATGTCCCCAATACCCACTAGCTTCACTTTCTCATAATTTAATCTCATCTCCCCCAGTAAGAGACACGCGAAATACATATTCAGTCTCTGTTTCATGAGGGAGTCGCCCATATTCTTTTGTCAGTTTTGCTGAATCATTGGCAGAATATGGGATTTCTTTTGTAGAAATGTTTGGTACAAAATCATCAGGACCAAGATAAGTATATTGTGTTTTAAACATAGGTCTCAACTTCGGACACCAGTGTTCCCCAAGATTTTTCATTATAGTTAACTCCTTTTGGGGATAAATTCGATCAGTGTGAACAATCTCCTTCTCTTCTGTTTCTGCGTGTGTTTCATTCTGGTTTACTTTTTTGGTACTTTCTTCTCTTGGGGCAGCCTGTAGCAAATGATTTTCATCTCGCAACAAACGGTTCTCATTCCTTTCTTGATCTAATTGTTTTTGCAGAATTTGAACAAGATTTTGCAAAGAATCTATAATTGTACTTTCTTCACTAACTCGCTTAGAGTGAGTTTCTATGGCTGCCATAAGACAAGCTCCCAAAACTGAGCAGAGTATGGTTTTATTTTTGCCCAGTTTGAACTTTGATTCATGTTGCAAAGAATATATTCTATCAATCACATTCTCCAGATTAAACCAATTACTGTTCGCCCATTCCTCCCCACCTTGGGACGGTCTGGTGCTACACTTAGCTAATAGAGCATAAAATGCAGCTTTATCTGTTACGGTGGAATTCTCAGTCATTTTGTGAAGGGATAAGTAAAAAATACAACAGGGAGGTCTATTGCTTAAGTTACCACACACAACGAAACAGCTTTCGCTGTGTGCCCCCCTTCGCTTCCCTGTGCGTGTGAAGAGACCAAACTACTTGGGAGGCGCTCCTTAGTTACAAAACACCAGGTTGTCTCTTCACTACACCAAGTATCAAAAACATCATAAAAAACAACAACAACAACAACAACAGTGACCCGCCTTTTGCACCAGTAGATCTTTTGTGAAATTCTGACTACAGAGCCCTCAAGCGAGTCTGGGGATGCTCCACACCAAGGTGTCTGCAGTCTGCGGGAAATAGGAAAAACCCATCTTGCTTTCTAGACAGGCTCACCCATCCAAGGTGGCCAGCTAGGTGAGGCTGGAGTAAGACTTCCTTCCTCTGATACAGACTACAGACAACCTTGCATCCCTTCTGTCTGTCAGAAAATCCTGTCCGTGACGCCAATTTAATGTCACGATCTGCTATTAATACAGAGTGGGGGTCATGATGGTTCTTTTGATCTTAAAGGTGCAAACAGGCAAAGTGCAGGGGACAAAATCAGTTTATTCAACAGCAGAAAATCAGTTTATTCAACAACAGCAATGCATTTCATCAAATGCCAACAACTCAGTTACGGTAAGGGGGAGAGGTATAGGAAACAAAGTATAGGGAGAGGGGAAGGTAAGAAAGGGATGGGAAAAGAGCTACCAACAGACGAGACGGGCGTCCTCATGGGTCATCCGATAGACGGGTCTTCGTCGGTGGAGAGATCTCAAAGGGTCTTTCTCAGAGGATCGCTCTTTTATAGTCCTTCTCCAAAGCGAGTGGCCTCTGGCCAAGAGGTGGGATGATTTATGGACCATTGTGTGGTGCTGCAGGAGACAGGTACGATCACGCACTCTTCAGTTGGTGGTACAACACAAACTCTGGTTGGAATCGCTCCTTGAAAGACGAGCGAGAGCGTCTTTCTGGGTGCATTGCACTGAGTGAGAGCTCCCTAGGGACTTTTGGATGTAAAACCTTTTCCATCTCCAAAAATACATGGCTAAGTCCTAAAAGTTTTTGTTTTATTAAGAATAGTTTCGTCCAAGTATTTCTGTTCTAAACACCCTTGGTTTCAGTCTGAAATTAACTGCTTGTTTCTGTCTTTTTGCCTAGTGGCAATCGAATTCTAAGGTAACTAGATGTGTTGGAAATCCATAAATTACATTTCAGGTTAGGTGGGATAATTGGCTCAGAAGAAAACGGAATTGAGAATTTGGAAAGAATCCAAAGTGAGCTGATGTCACCATCCCAGATTCCCTTGGGTTCCAAATCCTTTCATTTGTGTTTTTGTGGGCTTTTTTGAAGGCGGTGTACAGTTGAAGCCATGATTTAGCTGCGGTGAGACCTGCTCCACTGTAAAAGCATTATTTTCTCAGTGAGCATGGACAACAGTTACAGTGTCGCCTTTTAAGATTCCCTGCACTCCACTTATGGTGGCAAAAGCAGTGCCTTGACTGTAATCATAAAAGTGATTACAGTTTGATTGCTTTGACATCATGTAGGATGTTTCCTCCATCTGCTGTGGTTAGCATTAAGTAACAGATTTCTCAGTTTCTAGGAAGAGTCTAGCAAACAATCACCTTGCTCCTTCTCTAGCATTTATTCATCACTGCTATGCTGCTACACAGACAGATAGTCTGTTTATGATTCAAGAATTCAATGGGACATCAAGTAAATAGCAAAGCAAAACTAACTACCGAAAGCACTATAAGGGCCAGAGATTAGCTTGGATCAAAACAGGTATTCTCCTAGCATTGTTTACAAACAAGTCAGCATGTGAAACAGAAAGCACAATGTAGTTTGTGCCTTGTTTTGGGCTTGCCCGGAAGAAGGAAATTCTGATTTCATATATGGGAAAAGAAATGTTGACATTTGAATGAGATTGTTCATACGCCAGGAAAGGTTGCTTTGAAAGGTTTTGGAAGTCCTGTTAGGAAACATGGCTTTACAAGTCCTTTCCACCAGGAGACAAGAGCTGCAGAACATCTGGGTGTGCCAGTGTTGAGAGCACCAGCAAAGATCAAAGTGGAGAAGTTGGTGAACAATGGCAGTGGCCTGGGGGAGAGCACGTGAGGTGCTGGCTGTGGGACCAGGGGAGTCCTGACTGATTTAGGAGGCGTGTGATGGTCTGTGCCAGCAAGGGGAGTAGTGCTGTGGCCTTGGGACACTGCGAATACTGGAATTCAGTGGGGTCACTGGGCAGGCTGAGTGTCTGAGCTGCTGGAGGGACCCAGTTTGCCCACATGTAAACATCCAGTCTCACTCTTGCCAGCCACAGAAAGGAGCAGGATGTGACTGCTGGCGATGCCTGTCATGTATATGTAGTGTATATGTGTGCTATCCCAGCCTGCTGGGAACACTTCTTCTTTGTGACTGCTTGGGCTGAGGGAGAGAAAGCAGTGGTAGTTTCTGAGGTTTAGAGTTTGCTCGAGTTTCTCAGGCTGTTTCTGGAGCCACCCAGCGTTCTCTTCCTTGAAGCATTTAAATTCCTGGTAATTTTCAAAATTCAAACAGACACAGCCCTAAGCTAGTTGATCTGACTTCAGAGCTATTCTTACGCTGAGCTGTTGGATGATCTGATCTCCTGAGATGTCTTCCATCTCAGTTTATGACCTGGTTTTTGTGAAAAGTAGGATCTTTTAGCCTGGAGAAGAGAGGTTTCTGGAGAGACAGGATGGTGGCCTTTGAATATGTAAAGAGGGTATAAGACAAATGGAGAAAGACTTTTTCGGAAGGTTTGCAGAGACAGGACAAGGGGCCATGCTTTCAAACTGAGACTAGGTTTAGATTGGCTAAAAGGAAAAACTGTTCTACAATGAAGCTGGTGAGACACTCAAACGGGTGTTCCAGAGAAGCTGTGGATGCCCCATCATTGAGAGTGCTCCTTATCAGTTTGGCTAGTCTTGAGCAAGTTGATCGACTGTAAGATCTACCTGGCTAGGAAGTTGGACTAAATGATCTTTAATCACAGACTGTTGTACAACTCCCTAAAATACAGAATGCAATGTAGCTCATATTTCAGATTTTGGTGCCGACCTATTTATTATTTCTCAAGTTATGCATCATTGCAATGTCAACTTGTTAGCTTCTGAAATGATGAGCTGAGATTGATTTCCTTCCTTAGTTTCATTTTCCCTCTTATTCCTTCACTCTTGGACTTTTTTTTCACTAGATTTCCTCTTTTAGTAAACTGCCCTTAAGTATCACTTTGCTCCCCACCTGGCTTTTTTTTTTTTTTCAATGACACCTTTTCACTGGTTCGTTTTCGGGCTTTGCTGCTTGAAGTCCAGCAGCCCCCTTGTCTGAGCATTATGGAGCTTTCTTTACAGCTTCATCACTATGCAAAAAGCCATAAATTACTGTGTTCCATCTCACATACCATCAAGTATCACACTAATATTCCCTCTGCTGAATAGCTGATTGGCTTATATAGACCAGCCAAATACCAGGAAATCCAGATGGCAGCAAGAATCTTGTAGACTACTCCCGCCGTTCATTCAAATTCTGGAGAAGTCACGTGAGGTGTCACATTCTCTTGAAAGAAGGGTATATCATCTCGGACATTCTAGAATGGGCTATTAATATTGTCATGAGTTTCTGGCTAGACTTTTTAGTATGCAAATTCAAATTCAAATGATCTGAAATGATAGAACTTCAAGAAATTTTTTTTCCCAGAATCGAAGTATGATGGATTTACATAGGGAGAATCTTAACCTTAGTTATTCTATTCCATCTCACATAATGGCTGTGGGCTAGGAGAAGGGAGTATCTTTGGGGGACAATGGGTTCCAGTGTAGTCAGTAAGCTGTGCAGAGGAGCCATCAGGTATTGTCTGTTGTTGGGGGGGGATTCATGTGAACTCTTCCTTTCTTGTACCCTGCCACTAGTATTGTTGCTAAAATTGTTTGTTTTCTCATCCAAGTGACAAAATCAGCACACTTAATGAGGGATGAAGAGGAGCAGCGACCTCAGAACAGGAGGAAGAAGAAGCAGAGCCTGCTGTCCTCCAGAAGGAAAAAACACTACCAGCCAACTTTGTATGATCTGTGAACTTCCTGGGCGTGTACTCTATCCCCTTGTCCAGATCACTGATAAAGATATTAAACAGGACTGGGCCCAAGACTGAGCCTTGGGGACCAGCTGGATGAACTCTATTTCCCACCACTCTGTGGGCCTGGCCATCACCCAGTTTGTCACCCAGCAAACAGCCCACCCATCCAAACCATAAGCAGACAGTTTCCACAGGAGAATGATGTGAGACTCATTGCAAAAAGGATCAGGGAGATGCCTAGGAAGAGTCTCAGGTGAATCCAGGAGACTATAGTGGAGGACAATACAGTTTTCCAATCAATTTGCTTAAAAAACTATACAAAACCGTAACAAACAAACAAACAAACGAACAAACAAAGCAGACCAAACAAACACAGAAAAAACCCCAACCAATAAGCCACAAAGAGACAAAAAGCCCACAAAAAAACCCACCCAAAACTGTAAAAAAAACCCTCCAAACCCAGCACATCAAAAAATTAGGGTGAATGTTTTTCGTAACTTTAAAAATAACAAAACAAAACAAACCCAGAAAGTCACATTTCTAAAGGTGCGGTCCCAGCCTCTTCTCTCAGCAGGGAGGACATCCTGAAGTGGAGCCTGTTGGAAAAAAGCGGGACAGGGCAGCACCTGGGCCATTATCACAGGACGGCCCTGTGGCTGCCCCATTGCCAAAACGTGGACACATAAATCAAACACAGGTATGCACATGTGCTTAGACACAGCAAAAATATATTTGTCTGAAAAGAATATTGGTCCATTTATATCACTGGAAAGAGCATAATGCCTCGTGTCAGCTTTCTTTTCAGTCATTACAAATGTTTCGAAAACATAGGAGTGCAGAAAATGGAAATATCCAAGATCAACATGAGGACCAATAACAAAGATTCCATTTTTGAAAGTGCATTGGGAATCCTCTGCAGAAATTGACTCAGAGCTCTAAGATTTACAAAAAAGACCAAGAGTATTGGAGTCAATACAACACAGTGTCTGGAGACTTCAGCCGGTTGCCTTGATTTCTCAAATATGATGGCGGACGCACCTTAGCAACTACAGCTGCCAGTTCTCTCAGGGCCCTGACATGCCTCTGGGTGGGTCCCATGGCCTTGCATGCTCAGGTTCCTCAAGTGGTCTGAAAGCTGACCTGCTACTATGGCTTAGAATCAAGTCCTCCAGTCCAATAACCTGAGAGATGTGGAAATGGTGACTGGCAGTAAAAATTGAGACCAACACTTGTTGAGTACCTCAGCCTTCTCCTTGTCTGTTGGCACTAGTCCTGTCTGGCTTATGGGGGTGGGGGGGGGAATAGGGGAGGAGTGATAGGTTTCTTTTCATCTTCCTTTTCCCACTGAAATACCCGTAGGTGCTTTTATTGTTCTTATTTGTGGCATGCTTTTCCAAATTCAGCTTCAACTGAGCCTTAGCTATACTGATCCAGTCCTCACAAACTCATGTGTTACCACTGTATTTTTCCCATAATTTGTCTCGCTGTGTATTGTCTGCATATTACCTACTTGCATCACATCTATTAATTTTCAATAACCTTCTGGCTTTAACTTGTTTTCAAAATAAACCTTTTTGAACCTTTTCACCTCAGAAAATCACCTGGGAAACCCAAAATCCCCAAAATTCACCCCCAAGTCCCCCCTGGGATGCCCAGCACTCACCTGGCAACTCCCAGAATTCCACAAATTCACCCCAAAGTTCACGGGGGACCCCCAAATCCCAGGGCTTCACCCCAAAATCCCACCTGCAACCCCCAAAATCCCTCAAATCACCCCCAAGACCCAGTCCTTCAAACACCTCCCAAATTCACCCCAAAATGTCTCCAATCCCCCTCAAAACACACCCAGATACCCCCAAATACACCAAATTCACTCCAAGACCCATCTGGGACTCCCAAAAATCACCAAAATTCCCTGGAAAATCCACCTGCATGCCCCCAAATTCATCCCAAAATTCTCCCACGACTCCCAAATACTCAGCTGGATACCCCAAAATTGACAGAATTCACCCCAAAATTTTCCTGGCATCCCCAAAACTCACCTGAGAACCCTAAAATTCACATGTATACTCTAAAATTCACCAAATTCCCCCCAAAATTCCCCTGAGATCCCTAGAATTCCACAAATTCCTCCTAAAATTCAACCGGGACTCCTCACATTCCACAAATTCACCCCTGTCCTTGTTACCGTATGGACTAGAAATCCTGAATATTGGAATATAAAGTGTATAAACCATAATAGTAGTAGTAATTCTAAGGCTTGGAGACTGCAGTTCCGAGAGTAGGCCCTGGGAAACTAACTTAGGAATGTGCTCTGCTGAGGAAACAATGTTCAATAGATTTAGCAGAGCATGCAGAACTGTTAGTGATAAGGTTAGAGTATAATCATAAATAAAGTACTGGTGGTGGGTAGTGGCGTAAGAGGGAGATTAAGGGGGAGGACTGTTGCGTTTCCTAGATACATTGTAAATGGTACATCCCGTGACCCCTGCTGTGCCCTGTATCTTGGTCCCTCTCCCCTCCTGGCCACACAGAGCTGGCTGGGATCCAATTTCTCCCCGCCCCCCCTTTCCAGACCCTAGAAAAGGTCAGTACCCGCTGGCCTCGCTCTCTTCCCCCGCGCTTTTCTCCCGTCCTCTTACCCCGCTCTCTTCCCCTGCTCTCTTACCCCGTCTTTTCTCTCTTACCCCGCACTTTTCCCTCTTCCCCCGTTCTCTTTTCCCCCCCATGCTCTTACCCTCTTCTTCCCCCTCTTTTCTCTCTCTTCCCCCGCTCTTTTCCCTTCCGTTTTTCACTCACTACCCACGAGAAATAAGCCTGTAACTTTATTAGGGGAAAGAGCCTCTTTTGATATCTTAACTAGTTCCCTGTGGCTAGGGCCCAGGGGAATTTCACCCTAACACCTGAGCTAGACCGGAGGAAGGGTGAAAGACCCTATTTTGGGGCCGAGAAAAAGCCGACAGTTGGCACTCCACGTGCGTGGTTTCTACAAAGCACCCACGTTTCGCTGTGACTCCTATTTTCGGGATTCGACCAGCATAGGAGCTGATCAACTAGCTCAAATTTCTTTAAGCTGCATTTTGTGCAGTTCGAAGACTTTTCAGCACGAACCGGCACCCTGTCAGGAGCTCAGACAGGTCGGTTCGGGACGTGGATCCACTACCGTTACACAGACGTCTTTGCCTGCAGGACAAAAGGTGAGTGAAGCGTCCCTTTGCGGCAGGTAGTTCCCGGAGCTCCGCGGGGGGGTCTCACCGGTGGCATTTTGCCGGCCCGGCGCTGTTCTCGGGAGGAGAGGCGGCGCGGGCGTGTTTGCAGCGTGCGTGCGGCTCGGAAGCCCTCGGCCACATGGTGCGGCGTGGGGGCTGGGGGGGGGCTGGACGCGGCCACCCCAGGCGCGGCAGGCAGGCAGCTTTGATCGGTTTCAGAGCTGCGGCACAGGGAGTTTTTTTGCAGTTTTTGCAGTTTTTACGGGTTTTTGCGGCGGGGTCGGTCCCTACAGCGGCACGGGCGCCACATTACGTTTTGCTGACGAAAAACGGAGAAATTAACATCGGTTCCGCATCTAGTAAAGCCTGAAAACCGTAGTGTACTTAGCACGTCTTAACAACTAACTCCTTTCCTGTGTTTTAACTGTAGTGGGGTAGATATAGTGCAAATTGATAATACCATGGGAATACAGCAATCTGCCTTACAAAAGAGTATAACAAAACAACTCAAGGAAATACTAAGTTCAGGAAATGTTTTAATATCTAATAAAAAATTAGCCCGTTTTTCCAGCTGGCTATCTGTTGAAATATCTGACCTTGAATTGCAAAATATAAATTCGATTTCATTTTGGGATGAAATGGGGGATTTATTAACTTTAAAAGTAGAAAATGGAGATAAAACTGCCTCTGTATTCCTCCCGATATTCTTACAAATTCGGAAACTTTTAATTCAGACAGAAAACAACAGACAGCAGCAGCAAAATGATTCAAGCTCACTTTCCCTTTCCAAAAAACCCTATAACCATAACCTGGAAAGCACCCCAGGGTCTCCCTTGGAAATGCAGCATGCCCAGCACGGCTGTAACTGTTCTAAACCCCCAAATCCTTCCCAGTATCCCAGTTCTGACGATTTTTCGAAAATTATCAGCTCTCCTTCCTTGTTCCCTTCCCCCCGGGTCACGAACACGTGGCCAAATCTGGACAGGTCAGGGTCGGGGTCCCAGGTAGCATTGGACATGCGGTCCAGGGAGGGGGGGGGGGGTCGATATGGTGACAGCCACGTGTCTCCTCCTTCATCCCGCAACCCCCTTTACCCTCCGGTCCCAGCCCCTAAGCCTGCCCCCTCCCATAACTCATCCCTGCCCTCGGCTCCACTGCCCCCTCCCCCCTCCAAGACCCTGCCCTGCACGGTACCTGGCGACCCCGCCCACAGGTGTTGCAACCCTGAATTCCACCACCCCTCCCCCGCTCCGGATTCACATTCCTTCCCTCCAAGCTGCTGCAGGGTGGGGGAGGGCAGTGGAGCCCCAGCTGAGTTCAGTGCCGGTGGGGGTGGGGAGGGATCAGCTCACAGCCCCTGGGGGATGGATGGTGCTCCCGTGGTGGGGGGGGATGGCCAGCCCTGAAAGTCAACACAAGGGAAAAGAGTATATAGCATCAGTTGCTCCTGTAGTTTATCTTGATAAGAGGAATGGTAGAAGAAGTTATCAACCTTTGTCCTACCAAGATAAAAAAGAAATTTGTAAAGTACAAAGAGAATTTGGTAGGAATAGTGAAATCTTTAAAGGCATGATGAGAGCCACTTTTAACTCAAACGAACTGGTTCCATATGATATCAAAGAGCTTTTCCGGTGTCTGTTAACTCCTTCCGAATATGATCTATGGGAAAGCCTGTGGAAAAGGTCTTTAAAAGTGCTTTTACAAGAGCTTTTAAAAAGCTCAGATAATGCAAAAGATGCTGATAATAATGATATGACATATGAACACCTATGTGGAGAAAAAGATTGGCATTGCCCTGAAAACCAAACCAGAGTACTATCTAAGTCTGTCCTAGATAAAATATGCAATGTTACAGAAAAAGCCTTTAACCAATTACCAACAGTAGATACTAAAGGCAGTATTATTAACATTAAACAGTTTACTTCTGAGAATTTCTTACAGTTTGTGGACCGCCTTTGTACGCAAGTAGAAAGCCAGGTGTCTGATCCAGTATTACAAGCTGAATTAATTAAAGAAATGGCTCAGAGGAATGCTAATGAATCCTGCCGTAGGGTTATCCTTGGCCTTCCCCTGGAGCCAGCGCCTAGCTTAGCACAGATGATAGAAGCTTGCGCCAGAAAAGCAGAACTGTTCAGTGGACACGAAAGAAATCCAGGACTGGCACACCCAAAGACCATGGCAGCTGTAACACCAGAAGCCAAGAAGCAACCAATGTCACCAGAGCAACTGCAGCACATCATCTGCTTCCAGTGCAAGCAGCCAGGACACTTCGCCAGAGACTGTCCACACAACCAGAAACAGAAGAAGACCAAGAAACAAAAAAACTAACTTTACAGCGCGTACCCGCCATTAACACCATATGTAAATGTACCATTTACAATCCATCTAGGAAATGCAACAGTCTTTCCTACCTGCTCAATCAGGGGCACATTAGAAGAGCAGTATGGACCTGAGGGGCAGATGCACATACCTTCACAGACTTTGCAGTGGGACTGTGGCTAGAGATGGAGGTTTGATATTCTTCCTGATAATTTGAGCCATTAAAACAAAGCCAGAGGTAACAGACCAAGTGAAAATACAATGCCAGGTTGTGGAAAGAGAATGTTACCTATCTGAACAACTACATAAATTCCCCATCATTCTCTTTGTTTAGGTGACCAAGCCAATGTCCGTGTAAATGAAAACAAGTGTGAATATTGATTTTTCTTGAATCAAGACTCAGCTTTATGTCCAAGTCAAAGGACAATAAACCAGAAAGGCTCCACTGAGCACAGTGCACAACTAACATGGAAGACAGTAATTTGACCTCTTATGTAAGCAGTGTTGGAATGGTTCCTCATCCAAAAGGAAGGATGTCAAATGCTTCTTTGGAAATATTTTAACTTCTGTGCATTTCTTTCTTTGTAATGAACTAATCTCTAACAAGCCAGGACGTGATTGTGTTCAGTAGAAACAGATCAATGGCAACATTTAGCCTAATGGTATTATGAGCTTGATCAGGAAGTTCGATTTAGATTTAAAGGCACTGTAGTCATATTTAATATTATTTCTCTCCGTACTTGAGTCTCTTAAACAGGGACCTTCAATTGGACAGGAACGGGACACTGAAGCAAATTGTAATGGATGACGTAATGGCTTACCCGGAAGCATTTTGTGGGAATGGATTTCTTCTAGGTATCCATCAGCCAGCATTTTAGTGTGAAGGAAATCTTCAAACAGGTAAAACAAAAATTCCTGTTGGATTAAAACCTGACTGCTATATTAACTTTTCACTTTTGAGAAAATTTTCATGACCTTTAAAATTCAGACTATATCAAGTATTCTTTCAGCCATTGAAGAAAGTGCTTCTGATAGAGATAGGAGAGGGAAACCAAAACATTTCTTAGAGCCACACTTTGAACTCTGTCCTTGTTACAAACGGCAATTGAGCAAATTCATTTGCCTTTGGAACAGAAAACGACAAGGTAACAGCCTTATCATTACGGATTTGCGTGTTCCAGGTTCTTTAGATAGTAAGTGATCTATTCAAGATGATCTCTTACTGAAATAGATCCATTTTGAGAAGGGATATGGATTTCTTAGAAGAAAGCAAATCCCTATGTTAAAACGGTGTGGTGGGTGTTTTTTGTTGTTGTTTTGCTTTTAGAACTTGCAAGGCACAATCGACTTCATAGTTCGAGATCCAAATAAGACCACGACATTCCAAACAGGTGTTTCTTTTTGGTTGTTTTTCAATCGGTATATCTTTGGATTGCAACCAGTAGAACTGTGCTTGAACTGGAAAGAAGTAGCGGAGGTTTCAGAAGTGGAACATACGGTGGAACAGTAAGCTGAGAGCATTGTGCAAGGAGAGGAAAGAGGGGAAAATGGTAAGAGTTTCCTGAGTCGGAAGGGACCCCTAGGGATCGTCAAAGTCCAACTCCTGGCCCTGCACAGACACTCCAACAGTACCACCCTCTGCATCCCTGAGAGCGTTGGACAAACACTCCTGGATCTCTGGCAGCCTTGGGGCTGTGTCCATTGCCTGGAGAACCTATTCAGTGCCTGACCAGCCTCTGAGGAAAAAAGCCTTTCCCTGATAGCCAGCCTAATCGTCCCCTAGCACAGCTCCTGGCATTCCCTTGCCTCCTGTCCCTGGTTGCAGAGAGCAGAGAGCAAAGCTGTCCCTGTGCTGCCCTTGAGATGAGCTGAGAGGTCCCAAGTGAGGTGTGAGCTCAGTGTCCTCTCTGCAGCTGAACCAAATGCCCTCAGCAACTCTTTGTATGGCTTCCCCTCCAGCTTCTTCACTATCTCTGTGTCCCTCCTTTGGACATTTCTCCAATAGCCTGAGGTCTTTCTGACGTTGTGGCATCCAAAATTGCCCCCAGGGCTTGAAGAGAGCGCAGTCCCAGCCCACAGCAGAGCAGGACAATCAACTCTCTCGAGCGAGCGGTGCCACAAGATAGGGACAGTTGTCAAAAATCAGCTGGAGAAACAAATCTAACAGAGAAACAGGTGATCTAGGCACAGGAAATGGAAGAAGCAGAGGAAGAAGTAGATGAGGAGAGGATTCCTTGTAAAAGTGAAAAAAATGAGCATGCAGAACAGGGACTAAGCATCATGCATGTAAGTGAGCGAGACTCCAAGTCAGTCATACAATTTAATAGGAGAAAAGAGAAAAAATAAAATACATGCAATAATATAAAAGAAAAAACACCAACAAAGTCAGAAATACAGCCTGACACCCTATCAGTCAGGGTGTTGGTAGCAGTCTGTATAAATGGTGGCTGCAGTCCTCCTGGATGACAGATGTGGTTCAGTTGAAGCAGTGCTCCTGTAGAAGGTGCAGTTTTCCTCCAAAGATCCAGCGATGATGTGGAAAAAGGTCCGAGTTTCCTCTGGGATCCAGTGGAACGGGCTGCCTTGGTGTTCCAAATCTCAGTTTTTATCTAGGTAGGAAATGTTTGGCTCCTCCCCCTGGCTGGAGCATCTCCCAATGGGATGATGTAATCTTGTCAGTCACACAATAGGACTTAATGGCCCATTAATAGAATATATCTTATGGAGGAAGGATGGGTTGTAAAAAGATAACGATGATCATCCCCCTGATCTTATCAGATGGCACATCAGCAGAGGATATCTCCCACAGAGAAAAGGATGACCACCCCTCCCACATTTTAACAGATGTTCATGGAATACACATTTTTGCATTTTACCCCAGGATGTTGTCCGATACGCCAAATTAAAACACAAACTAACAGGGTGTCACTTTATGCGGTGCTTTATTCCGGGCCCGGGGACCTGCGGACGCACGTCCAAAGTCAGAATCCCACTGGTTCCCTTTTTCAGAGGGTTTTTATACCCCTTTTTACAAATGGTTTACATGCAGAAGTACACATTCTTCTAAATAATATAGATACATTCACCTTGTAGATAACATTTTACATCATAGATCCTACATGGTTGCTTATCCTAGGACTATAGTGTCCCCTGTCGGCTTTTTCTCGGCCCCAAAATAGGGTCTTTCACTCTTCCTCCGGTCTAGCTCACGTGTTAGGGTGAAATTCCCCTGGGCCCTAGCCACAGGGATGTAGTTAAGATATCAAAAGAGGCTCTTTCCCCTAATAAAGTTACAGGCTTATTTCTCGTGGGTAGTGAGTGAAAAACGGAAGGTAAAAGAGCGGGGAAAGAGAGAGAAAAGAGGGGGAAGAAGAGGGTAAGAGCATGGGGGGGATTAGATTGTTTCAAGTCTTTCATTTCTATGTGATTGACTACTGAGGTAGAGGGAATGAGACTATGAATAGCTTTGAAAACCAAGTGACGTAGGATCCCGAATGCCATTATTACAAGGAAAAGAATAACAAAAATTAACATAATTGTTTTGACTGTAGAAGTCCACCACCCTGTGAGTCCCCAGCCTTTGAAAAGTCCATTGAACCAATCTTCAGATTCTTGCTTCACTTGTCCGATCAAGTTGTTCGTGGGTGTTAGGAGCTTTCGAGGTCAGGTCCATACAGCAAAGTCCTTCAAATTCATGGCACTCATGTCCGTGTAGTAGCAAGAGAAAATCTATTTTCTTGTTGGAGCGTCTGTGCCAGGGTCACCCAGATGTTCTGACGTGGCTGAGGGACGATCCATGCAGCTGCTAGACTGTTCAGTGTTAGCAGGAAGACAGCTTGGATGGGGTTCATCATGGGACTGAGAGAAGAGTAGCTTTTTTCTAAAAGGAAAGACAAACTTTATAAAACCTGTTAAAAGTCTCTATCTGCCGCAATGCCACCTTCTATGAGGATTTCTTTTCCTTTTTTTCTGCGGCGTCTTCTTTTTGAAGCCACAGCTACCTGCTCCTCGTTCTCCTCAGTTGGAGCAGGATGTTTGGGAACAAACGGTTTCACCCACTTTTGGGGAATCCATCGAGGGCCTGAGGGAGTGGATACGGACGCATAGCCACGCCCCCAGTTAACAAGCTCATAGGGACCTTTGATTTCCCAGGTTTCTGGGTCCCTAATCAAAACTGGAGGATGTTGGGATAACTTGAATTGTTTACTACTTTTAAAGTGATGTACCACAGGTGGACTCATGTTTTCAAATGAACAATTTAGGAAATTGATAGTAAACATGGCTTTGCAAGGCTTCTGCTGTGGAGACATCCACACAGTTGAACTGCTCTGTTTAGCCAAAACCTGCTTGAGTGTCTGATTGGCTCGCTCCACTATTCCTTGGCCTGTGGGGGAGTGGGAGGTGCCAGTTTTATGTTCCACTCCCCACTGCTGGACGAATTCCAGGAACTCCTTGGACTTATACGCTGCGCCCTGATCAGTTTTGATTTCCTTAGGGATCCCCAACACTGAAAAGGCTTGCACTAGGTGTTGTTTAGCATGCATAGCCCTTTCTCCTGCATGGGCAGAGGCATAGACTGCGCCTGAATATGTGTCAATGCTTACATGAACATATTTGAGGCGACCAAAAATTGGAATGTGTGTGATGTCTGTTTGCCATACCTCACAACTGCCAAGACCTCGGGGGTTTACCCCCATGCCTACTGATGGCATGGTGTGCAGCTGACAGTTGGGACAGGTGGCCACAATGGCTAGAGCCTGACTCCGTGTTAGCTGGAACTGACGCATTAGACCTGGTGTATTCTGGTGATAGTGCTGGTGGCTCAGCTTTGCCTGTTGGAAGATGTCAGGAAGGCGTGCTTGTTCTGCTGGGGTTGCTTGTTCTGCTGGGGTTGCAAGGGAGTCTGCCTGACGGTTCCCTTCTGCAATTTCGCCTGGCAAATCTGTGTGTGATCTCACATGCATCACATAGAACGGATGTTCTCTATGAGAAAGCAAATAAATTAGTTTGGAAAGCAACCTGAAAAGCTGCTCATTTTTGATGTCTCTGAGCACTGCCTGCTCTGCTGGGGTCACTATCCCTGCTACATAGGCTGAGTCTGTCACCAAGTTTATTGGCTCTGAGAACTTTTCAAAGGCTCTTACGACTGCTGCCAGTTCAGCTACCTGGGGTGACCCTTCCACAAACTCAACATCAGCTTCCCAGTGCTGAGTCTGAGGATCTCTCCAAGTCATCACCGACTTGTGGGATGCCCCAGATGCAGCCGTGAACACTTGTGAGAGCTTTGAGTGGTCTCCGACTCCTCACGAGGAATGAGGTGGAATTCCTCATTAAACAGCTTGTGAGACCGGGCATGGACTGATATTTGTCCTGTGTAGCTGTCCAGGGCTAATTTGAGACTGGCACTGCCCTGGAGCAAATGCTCAAACATCTCTTTAGTCAATTTGTCAGGAGAGTTCTTTCCCTCCGCAGACAGTTTAACAGGGAGGTGAATACATGTGAAGTCACAACCAGCTAGTTCATACAGTCTGATCCTTGCTTTCCGAATCAGCTGTGCTATTAACTCTTGTGGCTTAGTGATAGTTTTGGATCTTTGGTGGGAGAGGAAGACCCACTCTATGATTAAGAGTGACTCTCTCTGCCCCTGGATCCATTGGAATATTAACCCGTGTAAGTGTGGCAGTTTTCCTAGGACAATGAATTTGAAGGGCAGCTGGGGCTGGTAAAGGGTGAGCTTGCCTCTCGCCTAAGGTCTTTTGTACCTTTTAGATTGCAGTCTTTGCCTCTGGGGTCAGTTCCCTGGGAGAAAGCAGCTCTCTCTCCCCTTTCAATAAATTGAAGAGAGGTTCTAGGTCCTCATTAGTGAGGCCTAGCCAGGGCCTAACCCAATTCAATGACCCACACAGGGAATGGAGATCTGCTAAGGTTTTGGATTCCAATTACTTTCCAATTTCTGCGTAACAGTGGTCCGTGCAGTAATTTCCAGGCCCAGGTACTTCCAAGGTGGCATCCTTTGGACTTTGTCCTCCTGCAATTTCAATCCAGCAGAGGTTAAAACTTTAACCACTAGGTCAAGTGTGTCCTGGAGTAGAGAGTTATCGGGTGCACACACTAGCACATCATCCATGTAATGAAGTATGATGGCCTCCCCTCTCTGGGCACGCACCTGGGACAGCAGTGAGGCCACATACCACTGGCACATGGAGGGACTACATTTCATTCCCTGTGGAAGAACTCTCCAGTGGTAACGCTTCATTGGGGCCTCTTGATTGATGGTAGGAACCGAGAAGGCGAACCGTGGGGCATCCTCTAGGTGTAGGGAATATGGAAGAAACAATCCTTGATGTCTAGAACAGCCAATTGCCAATCTCTGGGAAGCATTGTTGGAGAAGGCATTCCAGGTTGGAGAGACCCCATGTCTTCTATTACTTTGTTTATTTCCCGGAGGTCGTGGAGCAGCCTCCACTTGTCTTTCCCTGGTTTCTTTATCACAAAAATTGGGAAATTCCACGCACTTGTGGTCTCTTCTATGTGGCCTTTAGCCAATTGTTCCTCCACAAGCTCCTCAAGCGCCCTGAGCTTCTCCTTACTCATCGGCCACTGTGCTACCCACTTTGGGGTATCATCTAGCCATTTCAACTTTTGGGTAGGGCGCCTCACAGTGGCCGCTTCTAAAAATCCCGAGGAGTTTTAGGAATAATCAATTTCACCCCCCACTGGGACATGGTGTCTCTCCCCCATAGAGGGCATTTATAATCTGTAACAAATGGACGGATGCTAGCCAATTTTCCATCCGGCCCCTCAATTTGTACGATGCTTTTTGATATTTTTGCCAATTTGACTCCTCCTACACCCTGGATTCTGCCTGCCACAGGCTGAAGTTCCCAAAGTGACGGCCACATCCTTTCGGGTATGATAGTCACATCAGCACCCGTGTCCAGTACCCCCTCCACATGGAGGTGATCTGATCCACGGGTTAGGTTACACACCAGAGAGGGCTTGTCCTCACCCACCACTTCTGTCCAGTAGACTTCAGGTGATTTTCCATCTACTGGGACATCCTGTGGAACAGGAATGGCCTGGGCAAGGATTTGTCCCTCAGCCAGGTGATATGGTGGTAGAGGACATCGTGCCAGGAGAATGAGGCCAGTTATGCTTCCCTTGAGGGTCATGGGAGCCACCTCAATCTCTGGGGGTGTGTGTGCTGTGTCCCTGACAACAAAGTACTCACTGTCCAGTTTCATGTGGTTTAACGTCACGTCCTGTGTACTGTTAGGTAAGTCCACTGTAATGACTATCCAATCAGGTGACCTGAAATGAAAACCTCTGGTAGTCACAAGCCTAAAACGACCTAGTGGCTTCCAAACCTTGTTAATTGAACATTTGATATTTTCATTGCCATACATCCCCACACCCTCTATCCCATCCTCCCCCTTTTTGTTTATTAAGAGAGAGTCTTTTGCGAGTGTGGAGCCCGCAGTATTTATAGCCGAGCGCGCTATGGTGTTAATGGCGGGTACGCGCTGTAAAGTTAGTTTTTTTGTTTGTTGGTCTTCTTCTGTTTCTGGTTGTGTGGACAGTCTCTGGCGAAGTGTCCTGGCTGCTTGCACTGGAAGCAGATGATGTGCTGCAGTTGCTCTGGTGACATTGGTTGCTTCTTGGCTTCTGGTGTTACAGCTGCCATGGTCTTTGGGTGTGCCAGTCCTGGATTTCTTTCGTGTCCACTGAACAGTTCTGCTTTTCTGGCGCAAGCTTCTATCATCTGTGCTAAGCTAGGCGCTGGCTCCAGGGGAAGGCCAAGGATAACCCTACGGCAGGATTCATTAGCATTCCTCTGAGCCATTTCTTTAATTAATTCAGCTTGTAATACTGGATCAGACACCTGGCTTTCTACTTGCGTACAAAGGCGGTCCACAAACTGTAAGAAATTCTCAGAAGTAAACTGTTTAATGTTAATAATACTGCCTTTAGTATCTACTGTTGGTAATTGGTTAAAGGCTTTTTCTGTAACATTGCATATTTTATCTAGGACAGACTTAGATAGTACTCTGGTTTGGTTTTCAGGGCAATGCCAATCTTTTTCTCCACATAGGTGTTCATATGTCATATCATTATTATCAGCATCTTTTGCATTATCTGAGCTTTTTAAAAGCTCTTGTAAAAGCACTTTTAAAGACCTTTTCCACAGGCTTTCCCATAGATCATATTCGGAAGGAGTTAACAGACACCGGAAAAGCTCTTTGATATCATATGGAACCAGTTCGTTTGAGTTAAAAGTGGCTCTCATCATGCCTTTAAAGATTTCACTATTCCTACCAAATTCTCTTTGTACTTTACAAATTTCTTTTTTATCTTGGTAGGACAAAGGTTGATAACTTCTTCTACCATTCCTCTTATCAAGATAAACTACAGGAGCAACTGATGCTATATACTCTTTTCCCTTGTGTTGACTTTCAGGGCTGGCCATCCCCCCCCACCACGGGAGCACCATCCATCCCCCAGGGGCTGTGAGCTGATCCCTCCCCACCCCCACCGGCACTGAACTCAGCTGGGGCTCCACTGCCCTCCCCCACCCTGCAGCAGCTTGGAGGGAAGGAATGTGAATCCGGAGCGGGGGAGGGGTGGTGGAATTCAGGGTTGCAACACCTGTGGGCGGGGTCGCCAGGTACCGTGCAGGGCAGGGTCTTGGAGGGGGGAGGGGGCGGTGGAGCCGAGGGCAGGGATGAGTTATGGGAGGGGGCAGGCTTAGGGGCTGGGACCGGAGGGTAAAGGGGGTTGCGGGATGAAGGAGGAGACACGTGGCTGTCACCATATCGACCCCCCCCCCCCTCCCTGGACCGCATGTCCAATGCTACCTGGGACCCCGACCCTGACCTGTCCAGATTTGGCCACGTGTTCGTGACCCGGGGGGAAGGGAACAAGGAAGGAGAGCTGATAATTTTCGAAAAATCGTCAGAACTGGGATACTGGGAAGGATTTGGGGGTTTAGAACAGTTACAGCCGTGCTGGGCATGCTGCATTTCCAAGGGAGACCCTGGGGTGCTTTCCAGGTTATGGTTATAGGGTTTTTTGGAAAGGGAAAGTGAGCTTGAATCATTTTGCTGCTGCTGTCTGTTGTTTTCTGTCTGAATTAAAAGTTTCCGAATTTGTAAGAATATCGGGAGGAATACAGAGGCAGTTTTATCTCCATTTTCTACTTTTAAAGTTAATAAATCCCCCATTTCATCCCAAAATGAAATCGAATTTATATTTTGCAATTCAAGGTCAGATATTTCAACAGATAGCCAGCTGGAAAAACGGGCTAATTTTTTATTAGATATTAAAACATTTCCTGAACTTAGTATTTCCTTGAGTTGTTTTGTTATACTCTTTTGTAAGGCAGATTGCTGTATTCCCATGGTATTATCAATTTGCACTATATCTACCCCACTACAGTTAAAACACAGGAAAGGAGTTAGTTGTTAAGACGTGCTAAGTACACTACGGTTTTCAGGCTTTACTAGATGCGGAACCGATGTTAATTTCTCCGTTTTTCGTCAGCAAAACGTAATGTGGCGCCCGTGCCGCTGTAGGGACCGACCCCGCCGCAAAAACCCGTAAAAACTGCAAAAACTGCAAAAAAACTCCCTGTGCCGCAGCTCTGAAACCGATCAAAGCTGCCTGCCTGCCGCGCCTGGGGTGGCCGCGTCCAGCCCCCCCCCAGCCCCCACGCCGCACCATGTGGCCGAGGGCTTCCGAGCCGCACGCACGCTGCAAACACGCCCGCGCCGCCTCTCCTCCCGAGAACAGCGCCGGGCCGGCAAAATGCCACCGGTGAGACCCCCCCGCGGAGCTCCGGGAACTACCTGCCGCAAAGGGACGCTTCACTCACCTTTTGTCCTGCAGGCAAAGACGTCTGTGTAACGGTAGTGGATCCACGTCCCGAACCGACCTGTCTGAGCTCCTGACAGGGTGCCGGTTCGTGCTGAAAAGTCTTCGAACTGCACAAAATGCAGCTTAAAGAAATTTGAGCTAGTTGATCAGCTCCTATGCTGGTCGAATCCCGAAAATAGGAGTCACAGCGAAACGTGGGTGCTTTGTAGAAACCACGCACGTGGAGTGCCAACTGTCGGCTTTTTCTCGGCCCCAAAATAGGGTCTTTCACCCTTCCTCCGGTCTAGCTCAGGTGTTAGGGTGAAATTCCCCTGGGCCCTAGCCACAGGGAACTAGTTAAGATATCAAAAGAGGCTCTTTCCCCTAATAAAGTTACAGGCTTATTTCTCGTGGGTAGTGAGTGAAAAACGGAAGGGAAAAGAGCGGGGGAAGAGAGAGAAAAGAGGGGGAAGAAGAGGGTAAGAGCATGGGGGGGAAAAGAGAACGGGGGAAGAGGGAAAAGTGCGGGGTAAGAGAGAAAAGACGGGGTAAGAGAGCAGGGGAAGAGAGCGGGGTAAGAGGACGGGAGAAAAGCGCGGGGGAAGAGAGCGAGGCCAGCGGGTACTGACCTTTTCTAGGGTCTGGAAAGGGGGGGCGGGGAGAAATTGGATCCCAGCCAGCTCTGTGTGGCCAGGAGGGGAGAGGGACCAAGATACAGGGCACAGCAGGGGTCACGGGATGTACCATTTACAATGTATCTAGGAAACGCAACAGTCCTCCCCCTTAATCTCCCTCTTACGCCACTACCCACCACCAGTACTTTATTTATGATTATACTCTAACCTTATCACTAACAGTTCTGCATGCTCTGCTAAATCTATTGAACATTGTTTCCTCAGCAGAGCACATTCCTAAGTTAGTTTCCCAGGGCCTACTCTCGGAACTGCAGTCTCCAAGCCTTAGAATTACTACTACTATTATGGTTTATACACTTTATATTCCAATATTCAGGATTTCTAGTCCATACGGTAACAAGGACAGGGGTGAATTTGTGGAATGTGAGGAGTCCCGGTTGAATTTTAGGAGGAATTTGTGGAATTCTAGGGATCTCAGGGGAATTTTGGGGGGAATTTGGTGAATTTTAGAGTATACATGTGAATTTTAGGGTTCTCAGGTGAGTTTTGGGGATGCCAGGAAAATTTTGGGGTGAATTCTGTCAATTTTGGGGTATCCAGCTGAGTATTTGGGAGTCGTGGGAGAATTTTGGGATGAATTTGGGGGCATGCAGGTGGATTTTCCGGGGAATTTTGGTGATTTTTGGGAGTCCCAGATGGGTCTTGGAGTGAATTTGGTGTATTTGGGGGTATCTGGGTGTGTTTTGAGGGGGATTGGAGACATTTTGGGGTGAATTTGGGAGGTGTTTGAAGGACTGGGTCTTGGGGGTGATTTGAGGGATTTTGGGGGTTGCAGGTGGGATTTTGGGGTGAAGCCCTGGGATTTGGGGGTCCCCCGTGAACTTTGGGGTGAATTTGTGGAATTCTGGGAGTTGCCAGGTGAGTGCTGGGCATCCCAGGGGGGACTTGGGGGTGAATTTTGGGGATTTTGGGTTTCCCAGGTGATTTTCTGAGGTGAAAAGGTTCAAAAAGGTTTATTTTGAAAACAAGTTAAAGCCAGAAGGTTATTGAAAATTAATAGATGTGATGCAAGTAGGTAATATGCAGACAATACACAGCGAGACAAATTATGGGAAAAATACAGTGGTAACACATGAGTTTGTGAGGACTGGATCAGTATAGCTAAGGCTCAGTTGAAGCTGAATTTGGAAAAGCATGCCACAAATAAGAACAATAAAAGCACCTACGGGTATTTCAGTGGGAAAAGGAAGATGAAAAGAAACCTATCACTCCTCCCCTATTCCCCCCCCCACCCCCATAAGCCAGACAGGACTAGTGCCAACAGACAAGGAGAAGGCTGAGGTACTCAACAAGTGTTGGTCTCAATTTTTACTGCCAGTCACCATTTCCACATCTCTCAGGTTATTGGACTGGAGGACTTGATTCTAAGCCATAGTAGCAGGTCAGCTTTCAGACCACTTGAGGAACCTGAGCATGCAAGGCCATGGGACCCACCCAGAGGCATGTCAGGGCCCTGAGAGAACTGGCAGCTGTAGTTGCTAAGGTGCGTCCGCCATCATATTTGAGAAATCAAGGCAACCGGCTGAAGTCTCCAGACACTGTGTTGTATTGACTCCAATACTCTTGGTCTTTTTTGTAAATCTTAGAGCTCTGAGTCAATTTCTGCAGAGGATTCCCAATGCACTTTCAAAAATGGAATCTTTGTTATTGGTCCTCATGTTGATCTTGGATATTTCCATTTTCTGCACTCCTATGTTTTCGAAACATTTGTAATGACTGAAAAGAAAGCTGACACGAGGCATTATGCTCTTTCCAGTGATATAAATGGACCAATATTCTTTTCAGACAAATATATTTTTGCTGTGTCTAAGCACATGTGCATACCTGTGTTTGATTTATGTGTCCACGTTTTGGCAATGGGGCAGCCACAGGGCCGTCCTGTGATAATGGCCCAGGTGCTGCCCTGTCCCGCTTTTTTCCAACAGGCTCCACTTCAGGATGTCCTCCCTGCTGAGAGAAGAGGCTGGGACCGCACCTTTAGAAATGTGACTTTCTGGGTTTTTTTGTTTTGTTTTGTTATTTTTAAAGTTACTAAAAACCTTCACCTTGATTTTTTGATGTGTTGGGTTTGGGTTTTTTTCCCAGTATGGGTGTTTTTTTGTGGGCTTTTTTTGTGGGCTTTTTTGTCTCTTTGGGGATTATTGGCTGGGGTTTTATGTGTGGGTTTTTTGTCTGCTATTTTGTTTGTTTGTTTCTGTGTTTTTTTATGACGGTTTTGTAGAGTTTTTTAAGCAAAGTGATAGGAAAACTGAATAGTCCTCCACTATAGTCTCCTGGATTCACCTGAGACTCTTCCTAGGCATCTCCCTGATCCTTTTTGCAATGAGTCTCACATCATTCTCCTGAAGAAACTGTCTGCTCATGATTTGGATGGGTGGGCTGTTTGCTGGGTGACAAACTGGGTGATGGCCAGGCCCACAGAGTGGTGGGAAATAGAGTTCATCCAGCTGGTCCCCAAGGCTCAGTCTTGGGCCCAGTCCTGTTTAATATCTTTATCAGTGATCTCGACAAGGGGATAGAGTACACGCCCAGGAAGTTCACAGATGATGCAAAGTTGGCTGGTAGTGTTTTTTTCTTCTGGAGGACAGCAGGCTCTGCTTCTTCTTCCTCCTGTTCTGAGGTCGCTGCTCCCTCTTCATCCTTCATTAAGTGTGCTGATTTTGTCACTTGGATGAGAAAACAAACAATTTCAGCAACAATACTAGTGGCAGGGTACAAGAAAGGAAGAGTTCACATGAATCGCCCCCCCCCCCCCAACAACAGACAATACCTGAAGGAACCTCTGAGCCCGCTTTCTGACTACACCAGAACCCATTGTCACCCAAAGATACTCCATTCTCCCTGCCCCCAGCCATGATGTGAGATGGAATAGAATAACTAAGATTAAGATTCTCCCTATGTAACTCCATCATACTTCGATTCTGGGAAAAAAAATTTCTTGAAGTTCTCTCATTTCAGATCATTTGAATTTAAATTTGCATATGAAAAAGTCTAGCCAGAAAGTCATGACAATATTAATAGCCCATTCTAGAATGTCTGAGATGATATACACTTCTTTCAAGAGAATGTGATACCTCATGTGACTTCTCCAGAATTTGAATGAACAGCGGGAGTAGTCTACAAGATTCTTGCTGCCATCTGGATTTCCTGGTATTTGGCTGGTCTATATAAGCCAATCAGCTATTCAGCAGAGGGAATATTAGTGTGATACTTGATGGTATGTGAGATGGAACACAGTAATTTATGGCTTTTTGCATAGTGATGAAGCTGTAAAGAAAGCTCCATAATGCTCAGACAAGGTGGGTGCTGGACATCAAGCAGCAAAGGCCCAAAACGAACCAGTGAAAAGGTGTCATTGAAAAAAAAAAAGCCAGGTGGGGAGCAAAGTGATACTTAAGGGTAGCTTACTAAAAGAGGAAATCTAGTGAAAAAAAAGTCCAAGAGTGAAGGAATAACAGGGAAAATGAAACTAAGGAAGGAAATCAATCTCAGCTCATCATTTCAGAAGCTAACAAGTTGTCATTGCAATGATGCATAAAGTGAGAAATAATAAATATGTCTGTGCCAAAATCTGAAATATGAACTTTCTTGCATTCTGTCTTTCACAGAATCATACAACAGTCTGTGATTAAAGATCATCTAGTCCAACTTCCTTGCCAGGTAGATCTTACAGTCGATCAAATTGCTCAAGACTAGCCAAATTGATAAGGAGCACTCTCAATGATGGGGCATCCACAACTTCTCTGGAACACCCGTTTGAGTGTCTCACCAGCTTCATTGTAGAAAAGTTTTTCCTTTTAGCCAATCTAAACCTAGTCTCAGTTTGAAAGCATGGCCCCTTGTCCTGTCTCTGCAAACCTTCCTAAAAAGTCTTTCTCCATTTGTCTTATACCCTCTTTACATATTCAAAGGCCACAATACTGTCTCTCCAGAAACCTCTCTTCTCCAGGCTAAAAGATCCTACTTTTCACAAGAACCAGGTCATAAACTGAGATGGAAGACATCTCAGGAGATCAGATCATCCAACAGCTCAGCATAAGAATAGCTCTGAGGTCAGATCAACTAGCTTAGGGCTGTGTCTGTTTGAATTTTGAAAATTACCAGGAATTGAAATGCTTCAAGGAAGAGAACTCTGGGTGGCTCCAGAAACAGCCTGAGAAACTCGAGCAAACTCTAAACCTCAGAAACTACCACTGCTTTCTCTCCCTCAGCCCAAGCAGTCACAAAGAAGAAGTGTTCCCAGCAGGCTGGGATAGCACACATATACACTACATATACATGACAGGCATCGCCCGCAGTCACATCCTGCTCCTTTCTGTGGCTGGCAGGAGTGAGACTGGATGTTTACATGTGGGCAAACTGGGTCCCTCCAGCAGCTCAGACACTCAGCCTGCCCAGTGACCCCACTGAATTCCAGTATTCGCAGTGTCCCAAGGCCACAGCACTACTCCCCTTGCTGGCACAGACCATCACACGCCTCCTAAATCAGTCAGGACTCCCCTGGTCCCACAGCCAGCACCCCACTTGCTCTCCCCCAGGCCACTGCCATTGTTCACCAACTTCTCCACTTTGATCTTTGCTGGTGCTCTCAACACTGGCACACCCAGATGTTCTGCAGCTGTTGTCTCCTGGTGGAAAGGACTTGTAAAGCCATGTTCCCTAACAGGACTTCCACAACCTTTCAAAGCAACTTTTTCTGGCATATGAACAATCTCATTCAAATGTCAACATTTCTTTTCCCATATGTGAAATCAGAATTTCCTTCTTCCGGGCATGCCCAAAACAAGGCACAAACTACATTGCGCCTTCTGTTTCACATGCTGACTTGTTTGTAAACAATGCTAGGAGAATACCTGTTTTGATCCAAGCTAATCTCTGGCCCTTATAGTGCTTTCAGTAGTTAGTTTTGCTTTGCTATTTACTTGATGTCCCATTGAATTGTTGAATCATAAACAGACTATCTGTCTGTATAGCAGCATAGCAGTGATGAATAAATGCAAGAGAAGGAGCAAGGTGATTGTTTGCTAGACTCTTCCTAGAAAGTGAGAAATCATATACTTAATGCTAACCACAGCAGATGGAGGAAGCATCCTACATTATGTCAAAGTAATGAAACTGTAATCACTTTTATGATTACAGCCAAGGCACTGCTTTTGCCACCATAAGTGGAGTGCAGGGAATCTTAAAAGACGACACTGTAACTGTTGTCCATGCTCACTGAGAAAATAATGCTTTTACAGCGGAGCAGGTCTCACCGCAGCTAAATCATGGCTTCCACTGTACACCGCCTTCAAAAAAGCCCACAAAAACACAAATGAAAGGATTTGGAACCCAAGGGAATCTCGGATGGTGGCATCAGCGCACTTTGGATTTTTCCAAATGCTCAATTCCTTTTTTTCCCCAGCCCATTATCCCACCTACCCTGAGATGTAATTTATGGATCTGCAATACATCTAGTTACCTTAGAATTAGATTGCCACAAGGCAAAAAGACAGAAACAAGCAGTTAATTTCAGACTGAAACCAAGGGTGTTTAGAACAGCAATACTTGGACATAACTAATCTTAATAAAACCAAAACTTTTAGGACTTACCCATGTATTTTTGGAGGTGGAAAAAGTTTTACATCCAAAAGTCCCTAGGGAGCTCTCAATCAGTGCAATGTGCCTGGAGAGGTGCTCTCGCTCGTCTTTCAAGGAATGATTTGTCACAGCAGAGGCCTCAGGAGCACAAGATGGCTGACGAGAAGGGGCAGTGTAGAACTCTCTGTCTGTCTCTGTCTCTACTCAGTGTAGAACGTCTCTGTCCTGGCACATTTTCTTGTGCGATATGTCTCTCCAGGACTTCGGTCCTTGCAAAGCTCTATTTACTGTGTGCGCTGCTACTTGCAGCTAAGAAGGACCATGGAGCTAGCAGCGAATTCGGAGAGGGCTGAGCATGTAGTCAAGAAGCGAGAAGTGCCCCTGCAATGCGGTGCTAATAGCATTTTCCTCGCGTCCGGGGCAAGCTCCGGCCACAAGACCTTCTCATCCTGGCAAGAGATCTCGATGAAAGGCGTAAGCGAAAAGCTTTCATTTTCCATTCGAACTGTGAGAGAGGCAGACTCTTGCATGGAGCTCTGAGAACAAAGGTGCACTCCCTAGGCGGGCTTGGGCAGAAGCAGCGTTCTCGAGCACTTGGCTGCTGGCACACTGCTGGCCGTGTGAACGAAGCCACACAAGTACCCTGCTTGTTTGTACCACGTAACAGGGTACTAGGAGAGGAAGGTGGCTCCCTCTCGCTTGCATTCCCAAGTGCCCTTAGCAGTCAGAAGGAGAAAGCTGAAGCACTGCCGCTTGTGCTGCTCCTTGGTTCCCTTGCAGCCTGCAGTGGAAACATTGGCGGTCACTTCTAGGCGCCGAGTTGCAGAGACCACCACGGTAAATGCCGTGGAGAAGGGAAATACAGAGTGCAGCGAGGAGCTGGAGGGGGCTTACATGCAATAAGTAGAAGGTGAACCTAGGCACTGCCTCTTCAATCTGGCCCCCCCTGCTCTGGTAGCAAATTTTGCAAGTCAGCAAAAGGGGCTGTGAGTGTGTAGAATGCAGGGCAGCAAGACGCCGTGTGGTATGCGCCATTTCAGGGCTGCTTGACAGAGGGCTACTTCAAGAATGCCTGCTTCTTCCTCGCGTCCTTTTTGCTTCTCTCTAGCTGCATGGAGTACACCACAGCGGAGGTGTGAGGAAGGGCACAGCCCCAGGTTTTGCCTAGGCCTGCCTGTGCTGCGCCTTTAGCTGCACACCAAAACAATGGCATTTCTTACCCTCAAGGTAAAAAAGGCGTTCGTGTAGCCTCAGTATTGACAAGTGCGAGGCATTAAGATGAGAGACCACGTATGAGGGAGTCTTTAGAGGATCCCTCCCCCGTGGTGCTGATGTATTCCCATTTTCGTGCTGAACTGAAAAGTCCGGGCATGGCAATTCTGGCCTGCCTTGTGCAGAGAGGAACACAAATATGGGGCTATGATCCTCTGTTCCGGAACTCTGCTTCCGGGTGTGTGGGGCGCCATGAGCCCGCAGCAGCCGCTGAGGACACTGTGGATTGTGGATGAGGGTGGGCTGGCCCCCCGGCCCCCCGTTGGTCTGAGAGTAGCAGGAGTGGCGTCGGAGCGGCATCGCCTGAGGACCCCATGGGGGGAGGGGAAAGAGAAGGAAGGGACACCGAGTGACACCGGAAGCGATATCCGTAGGGCTCCGAAGGCCTGCGGTGGCATCGAGTTTCGCGGGGAGGAGGCTGCTAAGCTGCTTGGAAAGCTGGAGCTCCTCTGCTCTAGGACAGACTGGGAGAGCTGAGGGTGTCCAATCTGGAGAACAGAAGGCTCCAGGGAGACATTCGAGCCCCTTGCAGTGCCTGCTGTGGCTCCAAGATAGCAGGGGAGGGACTTTGGAAAAGGGTCTGGACTCGCAGGACAAGGGGGAATAGCTTCAAACTGCCAGAGAGCTGGGGTAAATGGGATATTGGAAAGGAATTCTTCCTTGTGTGGGTGCTGAGGCCTGGCACATGTTGCTCAAAGAGGCTGTGTGGGAGCCCCATGGCAGGAAGTGTCCAGGGCCAGGCTGGAGCGGACATGGAGCAACCTGGACTAGTGGAAAAGTGTCCCTGCCCATGTCAGGATGTGGGAAGAAGATAATCTATCATCTCTAAGGTCGCTTCCAGTCCAAACCATTCTGGGATTCTAGGATTCATGGAAGGCCCTTTTCCAAGTGAAGTGTTGTATCTCTTGGCTCCCCGCTTGCAGTTGCCAGTTCTTCTGGAAGCAGGCCTGGCCAAGCAGCTGTGATGAGCCATGGCTTCTCAATAGGACGAGTGTGATATATTTGCAGAGAGGAAGGCTGCAGACAGATCTTCAAGGCCCAGGTAGAACAAGCAAAGGATTGAATCAAAGCCAAAGGTTGGTTGTGTTAGTCAGTTTGCTGGCTGTTGAAATGGCCCCAGGTCATTTTCAACATTTCTAATTTGGATTTGTTTGTGTAAAAAATGAATGTGTTACCTCCAGAGTAGGCTCTCCAATGCATCTCCATGTGCTCCCATCTCTTTGTTGTATATCAGGTTCTATTAACTGAAGACAGAATCATAACACAGTAGTAAAACATTTAGAGGTGTAGTTAGCCAGCTTCAGGAGTTTTCAACTCTGCTGTTGACTTTTCTGGTAACTGTAAGCAAGGCAAGACAATCCAGTTACTCCACTTTTCCTCCCTGAGGAAAAGATGATCTTTTTTTTTTTTATTTTTTCATTTTAAAAATAGCCTCGAATGAAGAGAGTTATGCATGTGGCATGTAGGATTCATTTTTTTACCTTTCTCTTCTGCTGTCTTTCGCGTACTAGTTTTTTAAAATTTTTTTTGTTGCTGTTCTCCATTCAGTAGGTTTGAAAGGTTTCTAATTGTTGAGATGATGGTTCTTTGAAGGCTCACATAGCCCACCTTTTGGGTGAAGGAAAGAAGAAGACAAGGTCCTCTAAGAAGAGTAAAAAGCATACTTTAAAGAGACATTCAGAGATGTCTGCTGATGCCATGCAAATACGGTGTAATCAGCAGAAATCTGTTGTAAAGACACACATCAGTGACTTTCCAAGAAAGCCTCACTCAAGACAGGTAAAGAACAGAAGCATAAAACCCCAAAGGTATGAAATGGACAGATTTTCATTGGGAATGAGCAACTCCTGAATTCTTGGTTCTAGAACTAGGGGTTTGTAATAAATAGACTGTCTCCTTGCCAAACGTAAATTTGGTGTAATGAACTGCTCACTGCCCGTTGAAGTGCAGGGCTAGTATACTAATATTTGCCATGGCAGGCATATTGTACGGCTTTCCTGTTAAAAAGAAATTGGTTTTGCTCATAGCAATCTAGATATATACCCAGTCTGACACATATTTTTTAGGCTATATTTCCAAGCAAATGGCTTCCATGATGATGCAGTAAGTTTATGTCATGAACAGGAATGAAGTGATTGCATGCATCCTTTTTTACCCTAAGCCAGCTGCTGAATAATGAGACAGAGACTCTCACTGACGCCAAGGAGTGCCCAAGCTTTTGGGAAAAGCACTGGGCAGATAAAGCCTATTTCCACATTTCTTGCTAGCATCTCCATCAAATTCATGGGTTTGTTCATCTTTTAGAGCTCTTCTAGATGTCTTTGCAGTTTACATGTACTAAATGTAGCAGGTATTGCTCTCATGCCGTCCTAATAGATTTGAAGTTGGGATCTACTCAGGCTTCAATGTCTCAGAAGAAGCAACGTTGATTCTTTGAATTCTATTCTTGAACGTGAGAATGATACTTATGAAGCTAATGAATTAATTAAATCGAATTCACTTGAATGGAAAAATTGTCTTGTTCATGTAGGTTTTAACTTGGGAAATTGATATTTGATTTCTACTTTTCATTGTTGTTGCTTTTCTGTATTCTTTGATTGCACAGATAGCAGTTGTACTGACCAAGTATTCTGTGAAACTGGAGGAAATGTCCTTCCTCTTGGCAGCTGATGTTCACAAGCTCATTAACGCTAAGGCCATGGTAAATGTTTTACCTGGGGCAAGATAGCAGTCTGAATATTCCTAGAATGTCTTTCTTTCCCCAAATGAAATTCATTTTTTCTGCCTATCAATCACTGAAATATAGAAGAAATTTCTACTTGGCAGGGTATTGGTTATCATTTGTCTTCTTTTCTCCCCTCATTTTCTGTATAAGAGACAATTTTTTGTTTGTTTTTGCATGTTGTATTCTGCTTCTACTTCTGGTTTTATTTTTTAATACACAGAATATAAACAGAGCACTGCTGGATAATGAGAGGGCAACTGCCAAGCTACTCTTGAATCGAATGAAATCAGAGCTTGAGAAAGAAAAATGGCATCAACTGAAATGGCAAGGGGGAGTCAAGGACTGGAAGCTCATGCAAAAGAAGTGTGTAGTTCAGAGTTTCAGGTCAGAAATGTGGCAGTCTTCTTTTGGACAATGAGCAACACAAAGTGGCTAGTGTTCACTTTTGGTTTCTATCAAAGTAATACTTGATCATTTTTTCTTTCTACGTGATATCACATATGATATCACATATATCATGTGATTCCATTCTACATATCTACTTTCCATCCTGCAGAGAATTTATGGCAAGTGAAGAAATACAGAATCCCCCAACTGTGAATATGGAAATGGAAAAGTTGGTAAAGGAGCAGCTGGTACTCAGTGAACAGAGACTGAAGGTTTTGCAATATATCGGGTATGGCAAAAAAGGGTATAGCATAAAGGAAAACAATTGTTGCTGGAGTTAATGAAGGACTTGGCTACAAAATGCACTTTGCTTCCTGTCAATGTGTGATTGCTAAATGCAGCAGTGAGACAGGGTCTACATCTATTTCTGTACAGCTCTTTTGAATGGAAAGAATGCATTCTTGATTTTCAGTGCCCCAGCTACACTTAATAGGTGTCAACCAGGCTCTAAAAATGGAGGAATGCAGAAGTAAATCTTGAAACATAGTAGAAATGGGCAAAGATGGGTGGAGAGCTAGAAGTTGGTGCTTTTGTCAAGGCATTTTTTCTCCATGGCGTGGGATTTTATTTGCGTAATAAATTAAGAGAGGAGTCTGGATAGAAATCTAACGTTGCTACATTTGAATATCCATCCTGAACACAAGACGCATTGGTGTGGTTGCAATGCAGTGCGATCTTTTCAGGGAGGTTTTTTATAGTGGATGTAGGAACAAGGTAGATGGCAACTAGTTCCTTATCGGGCAGAAAACAGTTGGCCTTGAACAACAACAATCTCAGGTTTATTTTCATTGCCAAGATGGCTGTAAATAAAAGAAAGCCCAGTTGTATGGATATACGGATTCATAATTTTATATTTGAAGTACTGACTGGTTTGTATTTTAGGATACCTGACTCTTGTTTCCTACTTTGATAGCACCTTGTTGCCTCCAACACGTGCCAAATCTGATGGAAGCGAATAGTGCAGAACTCTGGAGAACTGAAACAAAAGTCTAGGTAGGTCAGGAAATCCTGAGAACCGTCTGGAATTCAAGCAATATTTTCTTTTCTCCCGGGCAACGATGAGGCAGACAGTTGCTTTGAGAGTGCATGGTTGCTCTATTCTTTGTTCCGTGTGTTCCCACATACCTTCTCAGTTGCTTGGAGGTGGGAGTAAGAACCAAAGAAGCTGCCTATGGCATGGCTTTCCTTTGGCCAGTACAAACACCTGTGCATGGTGAGACCTAGCAGGAACTGGCATGGTTAGAATGAATCTGGGGGAAATCAAAAGTTAATTTTGACATGGATCCCTTCTCAATCATACAAAAATACTCCTTTTTAACTCTTGGAGAAGATGAGGGGAAGTATGAGAAGAAGAGCAGAAGTGTTGGAGATACTTCCTTTCTCTGTGTCCTTGCAGCATGCCTTCCCGCTGTGTGCCTGCCTTCTCTTGCTCCACAGCACATCCTGTTGGCATGTTTGTAGCCTGTATGGTAGCAAAGAAGTTGGTAGCAATTTTAAGAACCTTGCTCTTGCGTTTCCTAGATACATTGTAAATGGTACATTCCGTGACCCCTGCTGTACCCTGTATCTTGGTCCCTCTCCCCTCCTGGCCACACAGAGCTGGCTGGGATCCAATTTCTCCCAGCCCCCCCCTTTCCAGACCCTAGAAAAGGTCAGGACCCGCTGACCTCGCTCTCTTTTCCCGCATCTCTTTTTTTCCCCCAGATCTCTTATCCCGCTCTTCCTTTTTCCCCCCCTTTTTCTCTTCCCCTGTTCTCTTTTCCCCCCCCACGCTTTTACCCTGTCCTTCCCCCTCTTTTCTCACTCTTCCCCCGCTCTTTTCCCTTCCCTTTTCACTCACTACCCACGAGAAATAAACCTGTAACTTTATCAGAGGAAAGAGCCTCTTTTGATATCTTATCTATGTCTCTGTGGCTAAGGCCCAGGGGAATATCACCCTAACACCTGAGCTAGACCGGAGGAGGGTGAAAGACTCTGTTTAGGCCGGGAAAAAGCCGTTACAGTTGGCGCTCCACGTGCGTAGTTTCTTTAAAGCTCCCACGTTTAGCTGTGACTCCTATTTTCGGGATTCGACCAGCATAGGAGCTGATCAACTAGCTCAAATTTCTTTAAGCTGCATTTTGTGCAGTTCGAAGACTTTTCAGCACGAACCGGCAGCCTGTCAGTCCCAGACAGGTCGGTTCAGGACGTGGATCCACTACCGTGTACACACACGTGTCTGCCTGCAACAGAAAAGGTGAGTTAAGCGTCCCTTTCCGGCGGGTGGTTCCCGGAGCTCCGCGGGGGGGTCTCACCGGTGGCATTTTGCCGGCCCGGCGCTGTTCTCGGGAGGAGAGGCGGCGCGGGAGTGTTTGCAGCGTGCGCACGGCTCAGCAGCTCGTGGCCACGTAGTGCGGCGCGGGGGCTATGGGGGGGCTGGACGCGGCCACCCCAGGCGCGGCGCAGCAGGCAGGCAGCTTTGATCGGTTTCAGAGCTGCGGCACAGGGGTTTTTTTTTGCGTTTTTGCGGTTTTTACGGGTGTTTGCGGCGGGGCCGGTCCCTACAGAGGCGCGGGCGCCACACATAGGTTTTGCTGACAAAAAACGGCGAAATTAACATCGGTTCCGCATCTAGTAAAGCCTGAAAACCGTGGTGTACGTCTTAACAACTAACTCCTTTCCTGTGTTTTAACTGTAGTGGGGTAGATATAGTGCAAATTGCTAACACTATGGGGATACAGCAATCTGCTTTACAAAAGAGTATAACAAAACAACTCACAGTAATACTAAGTTCAGGAAATATTTTAATATCTAATAAAAAACTAGCTCGTTTTGCCAGCTGGCTGTCTGTTGAAAAATCTGACCTTGAATTGCAAAATATAAATTCGATTTCATTTTGGGATGAAATAGGGAATTTATTGACTTCAAAAGTAGAAAATGGAGATAAAACTGCCTCTGTATTCCTTCCAATATTCTTACAAATTCGGAAAGTTTTAATTCAGACAGAAAACAACAGACAGCAGCAGCAAAATGATTCAAGCTCACCTTCCCTTTCCAAAAATCCCTATAACCATAACCTGGAAAGCACCCTAGGGTCTCCCTTGGAAATGCAGCATGCTCAGCACGGCTGTAAGTGTTCTCCTTCCTTGTTCCCTTCCCCTCCGGGCCACGAACACGTGGCCGTATCTGGACAGGACAGGATTGGGGTCCCAGATAGCATTGGACATGCGGTCCAGGGAGAGGGGGGGGGCCGATATGGTGGCAGCCACGTGTCTCCTCCTTCATCCCGCAACACCCTTTACCCTCTGGTCCCAGCCCCTAAGCCTGTCCCCTCCCATAACCCATCCCTGCCCTCGGCTCCACCGCCCCCTCCCCCCTCCAAGACCCTGTCCTGCCTGGTACCTGGTGACCCCGCCCACAGGTGTTGCAATCCTGAATTCCACCACCCCTCCCACTCTCCGGTTTCACATTCCTTCCCTCCAAGCTGCTGCAGGGTGGGGGAGGGCGATGTAGCCCCTGCTAGGTTCGGTGATGGTGGGGGTGGGGGTGAGGGGGGATCAGCCCACAGCCCCTGCGTGATGGATCGTGCTCCCGTAGTGGGGGGGGGGCGGGCGGCCTCCCGGGCCCGGTGGGGTGGGGTGCCTAAACCTGAAAGTCAGCACCAGGAGAAAGAGTATGTACCATCAGTTGCTCCTGTAGTTTATCTTGGTAAGAGAAACGGAAAAAGAAGTTATCAACCTTTGTCCTACCAAGATAAAAAAGAAATTTGTAAAGTACAAAGAGAATTTGGTAGGAATAGTGAAATCTTTAAAGGCATGATGAGAGCCACCTTTAACTCAAATGAACTGGTTCCACATGATATCAAAGAGCTTTTCCGAGGTCTGTTAACTCCTTCCGAATATGATCTATGGGAAAGCCTATGGAAAAGATCTTTAAAGGTGCTTTTACAAGAGCTTTTAAAAAGCTCAGATAATGCAAAGGATGCTGATAATAATGATATCACATATGAACACCTATGTGGGGAGAAAGATTGGCATTGCCCTGAAAACCAAACCAGAGTACTATCTAAGTCTGTCTTACATAAAATATGCAATGCTGCAGAAAAAGCCTTTAATCAATTACCAACATTAGATACTAAAGGCAGTTATATTAACATTAAACAGTTTACTTCTGAGAGTTTCTTACAGTTTGTGGACCGCCTTCGTACGCAAGTAGAAAGACAAGTGTCTGATCCAGTATTACAAGCTGAATTAATTAAAGAGATGGCTCAGAGGAATGCTAATGAAACCTGCCGTAGGGTTATCCTTGGCCTTCCCCTGGAGCCAGCACCTAGCTTAGCACAGATGATAGAAGCTTGCGCCAAAAAAAAGCAGAACTGTTCAGTGGACACGAAAGAAATCCAGGACTGGCACACCCAAGGACCATGGCAGCTGTGACACCGGACGCCAAGAAGAAACCAGTGTCACCAGAGCAACTGCAGCACATCATCTGCTTCCAGTGCAAGCAGCCAGGACACTTCGCCAGGGACTGTCCACACAACCAGAAACAGAAGAAAACCAACAAAGAAAAAAACTAACTTTACAGCGCGTACCCGCCATTAACACCATAGCGCGCTCGGCTATAAATACTGCGGGCTCCACACTCGCAAAAGACTCTCTCTTAATGAACAAAAAGGGGGAGGATGGGATAGAGGGTGTGGGGATGTATGGCAATGAAAATATCAAATGTTCAATTAACAAGGTTTGGAAGCCACTAGGCCGTTTTAGGCTTGTGACTACCAGAGGTTTTCATTTCAGGTCACCTGATTGGACAGTCATTACAGTGGACTTACCTAACAGTACACAGGACGTGACGTTAAACCACATGAAACTGGACAGTGAGTACTTTGTTGTCGGTGACACAGCACACACACCCCTAGAGATTTAGGTGGTTCCCATGACCATCAAGGGAAGCATAACTAGCCTCATTCTCTTGGCACGATGTCCTCTACCACCATATTACCTGGCTGAGGGACAAATCCTTGCCCAGGCCATTCCTGTTCCACAGGAGGTCCCAGTAGATGGAAAATCATCTGAAGTCTACTGGGCAGAAGTGGTGGGTGAGGACAAGCCCTCTCTGGCGTGTAACCTAACCCGTGGATGAGATCACCTCCATGTGGAGGGGGTACTGGACACGGGTGCTGATGTGACTATCATACCCGAGAGGATGTGGCCATCACATTGGGAACTTCAGCCTGTGGCAGGCAGAATCCAGGGTGTAGGAGGAGTCAAATTGGCAAAAATATCAAAAAGCATCATACAAATTGAGGGGCCGGATGGAAAATTGGCTAGCATCCGTCCATTTGTTACAGATTATAAATGCCCTCTATGGGGGAGAGACACCATGTCACAGTGGGGGGAAAAATTAATTATTCCTAAAACTCCTGGGGATTTTTAGAAGTGGCCACTATGGGGCGCCCTACCCAAAAGTTGAAATGGCTAGATGATACCCCAAAGTGGGTAGCACAGTGGCCGATGAGTAAGGAGAAGCTCAGGGCGCTTGAGGAGCTTGTGGACGAACAATTGGCTAAAGGCCACATAGAGGAGACCACAAGTGCATGGAATTTCCCGATTTTTGTGATAAAGAAACCAGGGAAAGACAAGTGGAGGCTGCTCCACGACCTCCGGGAAATAAACAAAGTAATTGAAGACATGGGGTCTATCCAACCTGGAATGCCTTCTCCAACAATGCTTCCCAGAGATTGGCAATTGGCTGTTCTAGACATCAAGGATTGTTTCTTTCATATTCCCTTACACCCAGAGGATGCCCCACGGTTTGCCTTCTCGGTCCCTACCATCAATCGAGAGGCCCCAATGAAGCGTTACCACTGGAGAGTTCTGCCACAGGGAATGTAGTCCCTCCATCTGCCAGTGGTATGTGGCTTCATTGCTGTCCCAGGTGCGTGCCCAGAGAGGGGAGGCCATCATCCTTCATTACATGGATGATGTGCTAGTGTGTGTACCCGATAACTCTCTACTCCAGGACACACTTGACCTTGTGGTTAAAGTTTTAACCTCTGCTGGATTTGAATTGCAGGAGGACAAAGTCCAAAGGATGCCACCTTGGAAGTACCTGGGCCTGGAAATTACTGCACGGACCACTGTTACGCAGAAATTGGAAATTAATTGTAATCCAAAAACCTTAGCAGATCTCCATTCCCTGTGTAGGTCATTGAATTGGGTTAGGCCCTGGCTAGGCCTCACTAATGAGGACCTAGAACCTCTCTTCAATTTATTGAAAGGGGAGAGAGAGCTGCTTTCTCCCAGGGAACTGACCCCAGAGGCAAAGACTGCAATCGAAAAGGTACAAAAGACCTTAGGAGAGAGGCAAGCTCACCGTTACCAGCCCGAGCTGCCCTTCAAATTCATTATCCTAGGAAAACTGCCACACTTACACGGGTTAATATTCCAATGGATCAAGGAGCAGAGAGAGCCACTCTTAATCATAGAGTGGGTCTTCCTCTCCCACCAGAGATCCAAAACTATCACTAAGCCACAAGAGTTAATAGCTCAGCTGATTTGGAAAGCAAGGATCAGACTGTATGAACTGGCTGGCTGTGACTTCACATGTATTCACCTCCCTGTTAAACTGTCTGAGGAGGGAAAGAACTCTCCTGAAAAATAGACTATAGAGATGTTTGAGCATTTGCTCCAGGGCAATGCCAGTCTCAAATTAGCCCTGGACAGCTACAGAAGACAAATATCAGTCCATGCCCCGTCTCACAAGCTGTTTAATGAGGAATTCCACCTCATTCCTCCTGAGAAGAGGAGTCGGAGACCACTCAAAGCTCTCACAGTGTTCACAGATGTATCTGGGGCATCCCACAAGTCGGTGATGACTTGGAGAGATCCTCAGACTCAGCATTGGGAAGCTGATGTTGAGTTTGTGGAAGGGTCACCCCAGGTAGCTGAACTGGCAGCAGACGTGAGAGCCTTTGAAAAGTTCTCGGAGCCAATAAACTTGGTGACAGACTCAGCCTATGTAGCGGGGATAGTGTCCAGGGCAGAGCAGGCAGTGCTCAGAGACATCGAAAATGAACAGCTTTTCAGGTTGCTTTCCAAACTAATTTATTTGATTTCTCATAGAGAACATCCGTTCTATGTGATGCATGTAAGATCACACACAGATTTGCCAGGCGAAATTGCAGAAGGGAACCGTCAGGCAGACTCCCTTGCAACCCCAGCAGAACAAGCAACCCCAGCAGAACAAGCACGCCTTCCTGACATCTTCCAACAGGCAAATCTGAGCCACCAGCAGTATCACCAGAATACACCAGGTCTAATGCGTCAGTTCCAGCTAACACGGAGTCAGGCTCTAGCCATTGTGGCCACCTGTCCCAACTGTCAGCTGCACACCATGCCCTCAATAGGCATGGGGGTTAACCCCCGAGGTCTTGGCAGTTGTGAGGTATGGCAAACAGACATCACACACATTCCAATTTTTGGTCGCCTCAAATATGTTCATGTAAGCATTGACACATATTCAGGCGCAGTCTATGCCTCTGCCCATGCAGGAGAAAGGGCTATGCATGCTAAACAACACCTAGTGCAAGCCTTTTCAGTGTTGGGGATCCCTAAGGAAATCAAAACTGATCAGGGCGCAGCGTATAAGTCCAAGGAGTTCCTGGAATTCGTCCAGCAGTGGGGAGTGGAACATAAAACTGGCACCTCCCACTCCCCCACAGGCCAAGGTATAGTGGAGCGAGCCAATCAGACACTCAAACAGGTTTTGGCTAAACAGAGCAGTTCAACTGTGTGGATGTCTCCACAGCAGAAGCCTTGCAAAGCCATGTTTACTATCAATTTCCTAAATTGTTCATTTGAAAACATGAGTGCACCTGTGGTACATCACTTTAAAAGTAGTAAACAATTCAAGTTATCCCAACATCCTCCAGTTTTGATTAGGGACCCAGAAACCTGGGAAATCAAAGGTCCCTATGAGCTTGTTACCTGGGGGCGTGGCTATGCGTCCGTATCCACTCCCTCAGGCCCTCGATGGATTCCCCAAAAGTGGGTGAAACCGTTTGTTCCCAAACATCCTGCTCCAACTGAGGAGAACGAGGAGCAGGTAGCTGTGGCTTCAAAAAGAAGACGCCGCAGAAAAAAAGGAAAAGAAATCCTCATAGAAGGTGGCATTCCGGCAAATAGAGACATTTAACAGGTTTTATAATGTTTGTTTTTCCTTCTAGAGAAAACCTTCTCTTCTCTCAGTCCCGTGATGAACCCCATCCAAGCTGTCTTCCTGCTAACACTGAACAGTCTAGCAGCTGCATGGATCGTCCCTCAGCCACGTCAGAACGTCTGGGTGACCCTGGCACAGACGCTCCAACAAGAAAACATATGTCTGTCCACAGCAGCAACAGCAAACCCTATGTCCACCTGCCTGGTACGAATCCCATTGAAGGCTGGAGAATATTCAGCCAGTTTTGAAACACACTTGCCCAATGAAATTCCTGAGTCACACACCATGTCATCACACAAAAATCATAGGCAGCAAGCTGGAATAAATAAAAACCCCATAGAAGAGCTGCTGCCAAGTTTGCCCAAAACAGCTCAAGAACCCCAAGAATTAGAACTGCTAGGTTCCTACCCATCACAATATTGCATTCACTTGAGAATCTTCCCAAAACCTTCTAGCATAAAGGAATTCCACAACATAATGCAACATCGTGGGAAATTCACTGCCAAAAGGTGGTGCAATACTATAAGCCATATTGCAACTGATACCCCAACTTATTCAAGCCCCAAAAGCCTCCCAAAGGGATTGTTCTTAATTTGTGGAGACCGGGCATGGGCAGGAATTCCTTCTCGGCTCTTAGGAGGGCCATGCACCTTCGGTCGGTTGTCCCTGTTGGCACCCAACGAAACCTTAATTAGTGATTGGACTCACAAAAACAAATCAGGTAATAAAATCCAAAAACGAAGTGCAGACAATATGGACCCAAACTGTAATTCTGAAATTTTCCATTGGGCCAAGTCCAAAAGAATTGCTGCATCCCTGTTTCTTCCGTGGGTTGCAGCAGCTAAAGCTCTAGGCGAATTGGGCCACCTAGAGTGTTGGGTAGTCAAACAGGCAAACTTAACATCCACCGCAATCAGCTCCCTCCTAGAAGACGAGGAAATCACAAGGCAGGCCACACTCCAAAATCGTGCTGCTATAGATTTTCTCTTGCTACTACACGGACATGAGTGCCAGGAATTTGAAGGACTTTGCTGTATGGACCTGACCTCGAAAGCTCCTAACATCCATGCTGCCCTCCGAAACATGAACAACTTAATCGGACAAGTAAAGCAAGAATCTGAAGATTGGTTCAATGGACTTTTCAAAGGCTGGGGACTCACAGGGTGGTGGACATCTATAGTCAAAACAATTATATTAATTTTTGTTATTCTTTTCCTTGTAATAATGGCGTTCGGGATCCTACGTCACTTGGTTTTCAAGGCTATTCATAGTCTCATTCCCTCTACCTCAGTAGTCAATCACATAGAAATGAAAGACTTGAAACAATCTAACCCTTCCGCCAGCTACAAGTGGCGGGCAAAATCGTAATTTGAATGATACCAATATCCTTCTTTCAACTTTGTTAAACAAAAAACGGGGAGATTTTGCGTTTCCTAGATACATTGTAAATGGTACATCCCGTGACCCCTGCTGTACCCTGTATCTTGGTCCCTCTCCCCTCCTGGCCACACAGAGCTGGCTGGGATCCAATTTCTCCCCGCCCCCCCTTTCCAGACCCTAGAAAAGGTCAGTACCCGCTGACCTCGCTCTCTTTTCCCGCATCTCTTTTTTTCCCCCAGATCTCTTATCCCGCTCTTCCTTTCCCCCCCCCTTTTTCTCTTCCCCTGTTCTCTTTTCCCCCCCACGCTTTTACCCTGTCCTTCCCCCTCTTTTCTCTCTCTTCCCCCGCTCATTTCCCTTCCCTTTTCACTCACTACCCACGAGAAATAAACCTGTAACTTTATCAGGGGAAAGAGCCTCTTTTGATATCTTATCTACGTCTCTGTGGCTAAGGCCCAGGGGAATATCACCCTAACACCTGAGCTAGACCGGAGGAGGGTGAAAGACTGTTTAGGCCTGGAAAAAGCCGTTACACCTTGCTACTTTGAAGCATAATGATAAAGAGCTGTGTATGAAAATGCCTTGATTTCTTTGGCTGGTAGTGTCTGGTGTCTGTAGGCAAAGGTCTGTAGGCACTGCTGGGATCTGTTCCGTGTGCTGAGATTCAGCACATGGCCTCTGTCATGTTTCCATGTCACACTGCACTATGAAAGATGGGAATTTTGACTGTGGTCTCTTCCATAGCATTCAGACAGCCCTAATGTGGAGTGTGTGGAGAAAATGAGCATCCAGTATGAGCTGGTCGAGGGCAAATGTCAGGAGAAAGGGCAGATGTGCAAGTTGAGTGCCACAGCTTTTGGCTTTGATAGCCGTGGTCCAATGTGTCATTAGAGTAAAATGTGTCTGAAGATTCACCAAACATTGAGATAACAAGTGGAATTTGTTTTTAACCTCCGCCTTACTCTGTTCAAAAAGTAAGCCATCTGTTTGGTTTCACAGTAGTAGTTGATATTTGTACTTGAAATGTGGAAAAGCCGTAACAAATGCCAGTAATAAGTGAGTGCTCTCCTATGTGAATGTGGAAGATGCAAGGAGCCTCAGCCCTTATGCTAAATCTGTCTTATCTTGGGAAAGAAATTCCACCTCTGCCTCAATTTCTCCCTTTGTGTCCAACCAGATGGTATTGTTTACTAATGTAAAGTGGCATGTAGGAGGCTGAATCTATCCCTGTCCATTACAAGAAAAGAAACACTACGTTTAGCCAGGCTCTCTGAAAGCCATACAGTATTTCTTCTGTGCATGTCAATAATTTGTTCTTCTTTTCCTTCAGATGACCCTGTTGGATATGAACATTTGCACAGCAGAAGATGCTGAAGTTGTGCACTCCAACACGCTTCAGATGACTGAGAAACTAAAATGTAGGTTTGAAGAAGAAGTGGAGCATGTGGATGTACGTTTCTTTTATTTGATGACATATATTTTCATCACTCCTTGGGATTAGTCTGTTCTTCCTGTGCTCCCACCTGCAATGCCTTCTGCGTGGTAGGCTATTGATGTCACCTTAGAAAGAGGTCCATAGTGTGACAAAACACTCCAAAGAAACAGTTTGGTGTGGAAGAGTTTCATGTGGAAGTGTTCATAATTCTTGTGTTTATTATTTGTAATATAAATACATTATATTTTTATGATCATTTCTATCTGAAATGCATATGATAGCAATGAATGACGTATGGCCCAGTCTGCTTAAGATCAGACTTTAGGAATAGCTGGAAATGATCTCCCAAATGTCTTCCAATCTTTTCCATATATAAAAAAAGTTGAGCAGTTGTTTCTAAAGGAATAAATTATAGAATGTGATTTGGTGCTTTATGGTGCCAGAATAAACAGAAGTTTTGATAATCCGCATTCTTACCAGTTTACTTGGCGATTTATTTTTCTTACTCTCCAGATACAAGATGCCATGTTGGATACCAGTCGTAAAATTCCAGGCAGCCTTTTATCATGTTACATATCCTCTTACTCATTCATTCCACCTTCCAGCAGTTTAGAAAGAACTTGTTCACTTGAATGTTTTTCTTTGGAGTGATTTTAAAGAGATGGGTAAATGGACATGACACAGGTAGAAACATAAAAACAAGGGTGTGCTATAAAGACAGGACTTCTTAATGCAAAGAGCCCCCTGAAATTCAAAATACCTGCTGTAAAATTAAAAATGTAATCTTCTAGATGGGAAATTCTACTCTTCAGTTTCATTCTGTCAGGTGCATTTTTGCTAACTGCTTGATTCACACTGAATGGACAGTCCTGTTTTATTCTTGGTATGGCAACAGTGATAGAGATCACTGCCGCTTTCTGTAGAAAGTGGCTGCAAATTGCTATTACGAGATCTTGTGCAGGTCTAGAGTCTGATTGAATGTGAGGTTCTCATTGTTTCAACAAGCAACTTGGGGTGGCAGTGTCAGAGGTGTTCATTATCTAGGAAGATTTTCATAAGCAATGAGTTTTGCTGAGGTAGCTTTCTCTTCTGGGTGTAGAATGTATGTGCATAATTAACTTTGCTGAATCCTAAATAGTTGGGGACATTTTAGTAGCTACGAAACCATTTTTACTAGCTTTTTTATGTGGCCTTAGATGATGAAAGAGATCTGGATACAATTTTAGAAAAAGGAAAACGGTGAGCTGTGAGGAAGAGCTGAAGGAGTATTTGGAGAACACCCTTTCTTCTTGAGATCAAATGAGAACAAGGTATGAATTTTGTATCGTCAACTTAAAAGGTAGAGCATCTTTGAACATTGGTTGTACTACTTAGGCCTTGTTTTAATGCTGTTGTGTGAAGGTATGGAAAAAGAGTGCTTTTCACTTCATGTACGAATATAGAATAATGTCCCTAGTGAACAAGGTTAAGGCAAATAATGCCCACGGTTTAGGAATGGGACAAAGGAAGACTGCTATCATTCAAAAACCATAGGACATCAGTATTACTGTGCATACAATCACATCCATGCCTTATTCAGAAGGTCAAAGTAGTAGCGCAGATTCTTGGATCACTGGAATCAGATGTTGGTCTGCACCATCATCTCTTCACTCATAGTTTTGATCTCATTCAAAGTTCTAGCAACTAAGATGGTTTAGATAGCCAAGCACTTGCAACTTTAAAATCATCTAAAAATTGGTACAATACCGCTCTCCTTCCTGAAGATCTTAGCAGCAGCTCTGAAGCCATAGAGGAAGCAGCACTGTTCAAACACCCAGGAGGTCTTTCCTAGCTGCTCGATCAGAGGCACATTAGAAGAGCAGTATGGACCTGAGGAGCAGATGCACATACCTTGACACAGCTAGCAGTGGGATTGTGGTTAGAGCTGGAAGTTTGATACTCTTCCTAATAATTTGAGCCGTTTAAACAAAGCCAGAGGTAACAGGCCAAGTGAAAATACAATGCCAGGTTGAGGAAAGAGAATGTTACCTATCTGAACACCTACATAAATTCCCCATCATTCTCTTTGTTTAGGAGACCAAGCCAATGTCCGTGTAAATGAAAACAAGTGTGAATATTGATTTTTCTTAAATCAAGACTCAGCTTTATGTCCAAGTCAAAGGCAAATAAACCAGAAAGGCTCCGCTGAGCACAGTGCAGAACTAACATGGAAGACAGTAATTTGACCTCTTATGTAAGCAGTGATGGAATGGATCCCCATCCAAAAGGAAGGATGTCAAATGCTTCTTTGGAAATATTTTAACTTCTGTGCATTTCTTTCTTTGTAATGACCTAATCTCTAACAAGGCAGGACGTGATTGTGTTCAGAAGAAACAGATCAATGGCAACATTTAGCCTAAAGGTTTTATGAGATTGATCAGGAAGTTCGATTTAGATTTAAAGGCACTGTAGTCATATTTAATTTTATTTCTCTCCGTACTTGAGTCTCTTAAACAGGGACCTTCAATTGGACAGGAACGGGACACTGAAGCAAATTGTAATAGATGACGTAATGGCTTAACCAGAAGCATTTTGTGGGAATTGATTTCTTCTAGGTTTCCTTCAGCCAGCATTTTAGTGTGAAGGAAATCTTCAAACAGGTAAAACAAAAATTCCCGTTGGTTTAAAACCTGACAGCTATATTAATTTTTCACTTTTGAGAAAATTTTCATGACCTTTAAAATTCAGACTATTTCAAGTATTGTTTCAGCCATTGAAGAAAGGGCTTTTGATAGAGATAGGAGGGGGAAACCAAAACATTTCTCAGAGCCACATGTTCAACTCTGTCCTTGTTCCAAATGGCACTTGAGCAAATTCATTTGCCTTTGGAACAGAAAACGACAAGGTAACAGGCTTATCATTATGGATTTGAGTGTTCCAGGTTCTTTAGATAGTAAGTGATCTATTCAAGATGATCTCTTACTGAAATAGATCCATTTTGAGAAGGGGTATGGATTTCTTAGAAGAAAACAAATCCCTATGTTAAAAGGGTGTGGTGGGTGTTTTTTGTTGTTGTTTTGCTTTTAGAACTTGCAAGGCACAATCGACTTCATAGTTCGAGATCCAAATAAGACCACGACATTCCAAACAGGTGTTTCTTTTTGGTTGTTTTTTCAATCTGTATATCTTTGGATTGTAACCAGTAGAACTGTGCTTGAACTGGAAAGAAGTAGCGGAGGTTTCAGAAGTGGAACATACGGTGGAACAGTAAGCTGAGAGCATTGTGCAAGGAGAGGAAAGAGGGGAAAATGGTAAGAGTTTCCTGAGTCGGAAGGGACCCCTAGGGATCATCAAAGTCCAACTCCTGGCCCTGCACAGACACTCCAACAGTCCCACCCTCTGCATCCCTGAGAGCATTGGACAAACACTCCTGGATCTCTGGCAGCCTTGGGGCTGTGTCCATTGCCTGGAGAACCTATTCAGTGCCTGACCAGCCTCTGAGGAAAAAACCTTTCCCTGATAGCCAGCCTAATCGTCCCCTGACAAGCTCCTGGCATTCCCTTGGCTCCTGTCCCTGGTCGCAGAGAGCAGAGAGCAAAGCTGTCCCTGTGCTGCCCTTGAGAGGAGGTGAGAGGTCCCAAGTGAGGTGTGAGCTCGGTGTCGTCTCTGCAGCTGAACCAAATGCCCTCAGCAACTCTTTGTATGGCTTCCCCTCCAGCCTCTTCGCTATCTCTGTGTCCCTCCTTTGGACATTTCTCCAATAGCCTGAGGTCTTTCTGACGTTGTGGCATCCAAAATTGCCCCCAGGGCTTGAAGAGAGCGCTGTCCCAGCTCAGAGCAGAGCAGGATAATCACCTCTCTCGAGCGAGCGGTGCCACAAGATAGGGACACTTGTCAAAAATCAGCTGGAGAAACAAATCTAACAGAGAAACAGGTGATCTTGACACAGGAAATGGAAGAAGCAGGGGAAGAAGAAGATGAGGAGAGGATTCCTTGTAAAAGTGAAGAAAATGAGCATGCAGAACAGGGACTAAGCATTATGCAGGCAAGTGAGCAAGAGAATACGTTTGAAAGTGAAGGCAGTTTTGTCCAAAAGAAGGAGGAATAGGAAGTCTTTTTGCTGAGAATTAATAGAACGCTTTTTTCCGTTTACTTTGTATATGAAGCACCCAGGGCTCTGAATCATGTTTGTAAAAAGTTAAGATTTTTGCTAAGAGTAGAAGTAGTTTCCATGACCAAGATGTAAGTTAGGTAGGTAAATGGTAGGTTAATAATTACTAGATGCTTAGGTTAGAGCTAATTGGTATAATTGTCTGCTATTATAAATTTTCGTACAGAAGAATGTAAAATAAGTAAACTGATAACCATGAAGCACGGAGCCTTGGATCGTGCCAGAGTGTCACTGAGACCTTATGAAGACTCTCTTGACTTCATCCTTCGAGACCACTGACCCATTTCGAGACCACCGACCCAATTCAAGAGAAGAGCTGTGCACGTGTGAAGGACTAATGGGCTCATTTTAATATGGGATGGGGATGGGAGGTGCTGGGGTTTTGCATATGTATTGTGTGTAAGATCTTGGGGAATAAATAGATGGCAAAGAACCTTGTTCAGGGCTGTCACGCCTTTTGGAGGTGACTCCCCTTACGCCCACTGGAGAATAAACAAAGAACTTTCTAACTTTAATTAGTTAGAGGGTCTTTGTCCGTGATTGTACCGGGTTTTTTAATGATTCAGCTCTAGATCGTTTTGTGGGAAAATGGAGTGTGTAAATTTGCCAATCATTTTGGCGCAAATTTGTCGGGTTTTGGGGTCACAGGTGAATTTTGGGTAGAATTCTGGGGATTTGGGGGTTCCCAGGTGAATTTGGGGAGGGGGGGGATTTGGGGAGATCCAGGTCGATTTTGGGGGAGAATTTGTGGAATTTTGAGGGATCCCGGGGAGCGAGGTTTGGGGTTGTGTTGGTTTGAAAGTAATACCAGTGCGAGACTCCAAGTCAGTAATACAATTTAATAGGAGAAAAGAGAAAAAATAAAATACATGCAATAATATAAAAGAAAAACCTCCAACAAAGTCAGAAATACAACCTGACACCCTATCAGTCAGGGTGTTGGTAGCAGTCTGTATAAATGGTGGCTGCAGTCCTCCTGGATGACAGATGTGGTAGAGTTGAAGCATTGCTCCTGTAGAAGGCACAGTTTTCCTCCGAAGATCCAGCGATGATGTGGAAAAAGTCCAACTTTCCTCTGGGATGCAGTGGAAAGGACTGCCTTGGTGTTCCAAATCTCACTTTTTATCTAGGTAGGAAATGTTTGGCTCCTCCCCCTGGCTGGAGCACCTCCCAGTGGGATGATGTAATCTTATCAGTCACACAATGGGACTTAATGGCCCATTAAGAGAATATATCTTCTGGAGGAAGGATGGGTTGTGAAAAGATAACGATGATCATCCCCCTGATCTTATCAAATGGCACATCAGCAGGGGATATCTCCCACAGAGATAAGGATCACCACCCCTCCCACATTTTAACAGATCGTGATAGAATACACATTTTTGCATTGTACCCCAGGACATAATCCACCCCTTATTCTATTACCATCGACATCATAACCAAACCAATACCCTGTTACAGATATATAACACAAAGTGAAACCTTACATACAGTTCTCACTAAAAATTAGGTCTCCTTGCAGTACACAACGGGTTTCCCCATATTTCTGCATTACCCACCAAGAGCAACCAGGTCCTTGAGCAAAAACAATCCCACGGATTGGTTTGCCTTTGCCTGTGGTGGGATTAATCCAAACAGTCTTTCCTAAAGTACCTTTCATGTGTACCACAGGGACCTTGTCCCCATCCACTGTGTGCAGGGGTTGAGAGTGGGCAGGACCGGCTCGATTGATGGACCCTCGGGTGTTACCATCCAGGTGGCTTTGGACAAGTTCATTTCCCGATTTATGAAGGTTTCAACACCTAGTGCTTTCAAAGTAGTCTGAAGGAGTCCATTAGACCGTTCAACTTTCCCAGCAGCTGGCGCGTGATAAGGGATATGATATATCGATTCAATACCATGTTCTTTGGCCCAGGTGTTGATAAGGCCGTTCTTGAAATGGGTTCCGTTGTCTGATTCAATTCTCTCGGGGGTACCATGCCTCCAAAGGACTTGTTTTTCTAGGCCCAAGATGGTGTTCTGGGCAGTGGCATGAGGCACAGGGTAGGTTTCTAACCATCCTGTAGTTGCTTCCACCATGGTCAGTACGTAGCGCTTGCCCTGGTGGGTTTGGGGAAGGGTGATGTAGTCAATTTGCCAGGCTTCCCCATACCTGTACTTTGACCATCGTCCACCGTACCACAGAGGCTTCACCCGCTTGGCCTGTTTGATTGCGGCACAGGTCTCGCAATCGTGGATGACCTGTGAGATGCTGTCCATGGTAAGGTCCACCCCTCAGTCACGGGCCCATCGGTATGTTGCATCTCTCCCCTGATGACCAGACCCATCATGGGCCCAACGAGCTAGGAATGATTCTCCCTTGTGCTGCCAGTCTAGAACCACCTGTGATACTTTCACTTTGGCAGCTCGGTCCACCTGCTCATTGTTGTGATGTTCTTCATTAGCCCGGCTTTTGGGTACATGTGCATCCACGTGTCAAACCTTTATGGTCAATTTCTCTACTCGGGCAGCAATGTCCTGCCAAATCTCAGCTGCCCAGATGGGTTTCCCTCTGCGCTGCCAGTTGGCCTTTTTCCAGCGATCCAGCCATCCCCAGAGCATTAGCTACCATCCATGAGTCAGTGTAGAGATAATGCCTTGGCCACTTCTCTCGTTCAGCAATATCCAAAGCCAACGGGACGGTTTTTATCTCTGTGACCTGACTCGATCCACCTTGTCCCTCGGTAGCTTGTGCAACTTGTCGTGTGGGGCTCCATACTGCAGCTTTCCATTTCCGGTTAGTGCCCACAATTTGGCAGGAACCATCAGTGAAGAGGGCATATCGTCTTTGAGTCTCTGGTAGCTCATTATATGGTGGGGCTTCCTCAACACGTGCCACTTGCTCCTCTTCTTCTTCAGAAGACAATCCAAAAGTCTCACCTTCAGGCCAGTTTGTAATTATTTCCAGAATCCCAGGGCGATTTGGATTCCCAATACATCAGCAGAGGATATCTCCCACAGAGATAAGGAACACCACCCCCCCCTCATTTTAACAGATGGTGATAGAATACACATTTTTGCATTGAACCGCATGACAGGGGTGAATTTGTAGAATGTGGGGAGTCCCAGTTGAATTTTAGGGGGAATTTGTAGAATTCTAGGGATCTCAGGGGAATTTTGGGGGGAATTTGGTGAATTTTAGGGTATAGATGTGAATTTTAGAGTTCTCAGGTGAGTTTTGGGGATGCCAGGTGGATTTTGGGGTGAATTCTGTCTATTTTGGGGTATCCAGGTGAGCATTTGGGAGTCATGGGAGAATTTAGGGTTGAATTTGGGGGATGCAGGTGGATTTTCCAGGGAATTTTGGTGATTTTTGGGAGTCCCAGATGGGTCTTGGTGTGAATTTGATGGATTTGGGGTATCTGGGTGGGTTTTGAGGGGGATTGGAGAGATTTGGGGGTGAATTAGGAGGTGTTGGGGGGACTGGGTCTTGGGGGTGATTTGAGGGATTTAGGGGGTTGCAGGTGGGATTTTGGGGTGAAGCCCTGGGATTTGGGGGTCCCCCGTGAACTTTGGGGTGAATTTGTGGAATTCTGGGAGTTGCCAGGTGAGTGCTGGGCATGCCAGGGAGGACTGCGGGGTGAATTTGGGGGATTTTGGGTTTCCCAGGTGAATTTCTGAGGTGAAAAGGTTCAAAAGGTTTTTTTTTTGAAAACAAGTTAAAGCCAGAAGGTTATTGAAAATTAATAGATGCGATGCTCGAAGGTAATATGCAGACAATACACAGCGAGACGAATCATGGGAAAAATACATTGGTAAAACATGAGTGTGTGAGGATGGGATCAGTATAGCTAAGGCTCAGTTGAAGCTGAATTTAGAAAAGCATGCCAAAAATAAGAATAATAAAGGCACCTACGGGTATTTCAGTGGGAAAAGGAAGATGAAAAGAAACCTATCACAACTCCCTTATTCCCCCCCCCACCCCCATAAGCCAGACAGGACTAGTGCCAACAGACAAGGAGGTACTCAACAAGTGTTGGTTTCAATTTTTACTGCCAGTCACTATTTCCACATCTCTCAGGTTATTGGACTGGTGGACTTGATTCTAAGCCATAGTAGCAGGTCAGCTTTCAGACCACTTGAGGAACCTGAACATGCAAGACCATGGGACCCACCCAGAGGCATGTCAGGGCCCTGAGAGAACTGGCAGCTGTAGTTGCTAAGGTGCTTCCGCCATCATATTTGAGAAATCAAGGCAACCAGCTGAAGTCTCCAGACACTGTGTTGTATTGACTCCAATACTCTTGGTCTTTTTTGTAAATCTTAGAGCTCTGAGTCAATTTCTGCAGAGGATTCCCAATGCACTTTCAAAAATGGAATCTTTGTTATTGGCCCTCATGTTGATCTTGGATATTTCCATTTTCTGCACTCCTGTATTTTGGAAACATTTGTAATGACTGAAAAGAAAGCTGAGATGAGGCATTATGCTCTTTCCAGTGATATAAATGGACCAGTGTTCTTTTCAGACAAATATATTTTTGCTGTGTCTAAGCACATGTGCATACCTGTGTTTGATTGATGTGTCCAGGTTTTGGCAATGGGGCAGCCACAGGGCCGAGCTGTGACAATGGCCCAGGTGCTGCCCTGTCCCGCTTTCTTCCAACTGGCTCCACTTCAGGATGTCCTCGCTGCTGAGAGAAGAGGCTGGGACCGCACCTTTAGAAATGTGACTTTCTGGGTTTTTTTGTTTTGTTTTGTTATTTCTAAACTTACTAGAAACCTTCACCCTGATTTTTTTATGTGTTGGGTTTGGGGATTTTTTTCAGTTTTGGTTGGGTTTTTTTGTAGGCATTTTTTGGGGCTTTTTTTGTCCCTTTGGGGATTATTGCTTGGGGATTTTTGTGTGTTTGTTTGGTCTGCCTTTTTTGTTTGGTTGGTTGGTTTTTTATTACGGTTTCGTAGAGTTTTTTAAGCAAATTCATTGGAAAACTGAATAGTCCTCCACTATAGTCTCCTGGATTCACCTGAGACTCTTCCTAGGCATCTCCCTGATCCTTTTTGCAATGAGTCTCACATCATTCTCCTGTGGAAACTGTCTGCTTATGGTTTGGATGGGTGGGCTGTTTGCTGGGTGACAAACTGGGTGATGGCCAGGCCCACAGAGTGGTGGGAAATAGAGTTCATCCAGCTGGTCCCCAAGGCTCAGTCTTGGGCCCAGTCCTGTTTAATATCTTTATCAGTGATCTAGACAAGGGGATAGAGTACAAGCCCAGGAAGTTCACAGATGATGCAAAGTTGGCTGGTAGTGTTTTTTTCTTCTGGAGGACAGCAGGCTCTGCTTCTTCTTCCTCCTGTTCTGAGGTCGCTGCTCCCTCTTCATCCCTCATTAAGTGTGCTTATTTTGTCACTTGGATGAGAAAACAAACAATTTCAGCAACAATACTAGTGGCAGGGTACAAGAAAGGAAGAGTTCACATGAATCCCCCCCCAACAACAGACAATACCTGATGGCTCCTCTGCACAGCTTACTGACTACACCGGAACCCACTGTCCCCCAAAGATACTCCCTTCTCCCTGCCCCCAGCCATGATGTGAGATGGAATAGAATAACTAAGATTAAGATTCTCCCTATGTAACTCCATCATACTTCGATTCTGGGAAAAAAAAATTCTTGAAGTTCTATCCTTTCAGATCATTTGAATTTGAATTTGCATATGAAAATGTCTAGCCAGAAACTCATGACAATATTAATAGCCCATTCTAGAATGTTTGAGATGATATACACTTCTTTCAAGAGAATGTGATACCTCATGTGACTTCTCCAGAATTTCAATGATCAGCGGGAGTAGTCTACAAGATTCTTGCTGCCATCTGGATTTCCTGGTATTTGACTGGTCTATGTAAGCCAACCAGCTATTCAGCAGAGGGAATATTAGTGTGATACTTGATGGTATGTGAGATGGAACACAGTAATTTATGCCTTTTTGCATAGTGATGAAGCTGTAAAGAAAGCTCCATAATGCTCAGACAAGGAGGCTGCTGGACTTGAAGCAGCAAAGGCCCAAAACGAACCAGTGAAAAGGTGTCGTTGAAAAAAAAAAAAAGCCAGGTGGGGAGCAAAGTGATACTTAAGGGCAATTTACTGAAAGAGGATATATGGTGAAAAAAAAAAGTTCAAGAGTAAAGGAATAAGAGGGAAAATGAAACTAAGGAAGGAAATCAATCTCAGCTCATCATTTCAGAAGCTAGCAAGTTGTCATTGCAATGATGCATAAAGTGAGAAATAATAAATATGTCTGCGCCAAAATCTGAAATATGAACTTTATTGCATTCTGTCTTTCACGGAATCATACAACAGTCTGTGATTAAAGATCATCTAGTCCAACTTCCTTGCCAGGTAGATCTTACAGTCGATCAAATTGCTCAAGACTAGCCAAATTGATAAGGAGCACTGTCAATGATGGGGCATCCACAACTTCTCTGGAACACCCGTTTGAGTGTCTCACCAGCTTCATTGTAGAAAAGTTTTTCCTTTCAGCCAATCTAAACCTAGTCTCAGTTTGAAAGCATGGCCCCTTGTCCTGTCTCTGCAAACCTTCCGAAAAAGTCTTTCTCCATTTGTCTTATACCCTCTTTACATATTCAAAGGCCACCATCCTGTCTCTCCAGAAACCTCTCTTCTCCAGGCTAAAAGATCCTACTTTTCACAAGAACCAGGTCATAAACTGAGATGGAAGACATCTCAGGAGATCAGATCATTCAACAGCTCAGCCTAAGAATACCTCTGAAGTCACATCAATTAGCTTAGGGCTGTGTCTGTTTGAATTTTGAAAATTACCAGGAATTGAAATGCTTCAAGGAAGAGAACTCTGGGTGGCTCCAGAAACAGCCTGAGAAACTCGAGCAAACTCGAAACCTCAGAAACTACCACTGCTTTCTCTCCCTCAGCCCAAGCAGTCACAAAGAAGTGCTCCCAGCAGGCTGGGATAGCACACATATACACTACATATACATGACAGGCATCGCCAGCAGCCACATCCTGCTCCTTTCTGTGGCTGGCAAGAGTGAGACTGGATGTTTACATGTTGGCAAACTGGGTCCCTCCAGCAGCTCAGATACTCAGCCTGCCCAGTGACCCCAATGAATTCCAGTATTCACAGTGTCCCAAGGCCACAGCACTACTCCGCTTGCTGGCACAGGCCATCACATGCCTCCTAAATCAGTCAGGACTCCCCTGGTCCCACAGCCAGCACCCCACTTACTCTCCCCCAGGCCACTGCCATTGTTCACCAACTTCTCCACTTTGATCTTTGCTGGTGCTCTCAACACTGGCACACCCAGATGTTCTGCAGCTGTTGTCTCCTGGTGGAAAGGACTTGTAAAGCCATGTTTCCTAACAGGACTTCCACAACCTTTCAAAGCAACCTTTTCTGGGGTATGAACAATCTCATTCAAATGTCAACATTTCTTTTCCCATATGTGAAATCAGAATGTCCTTCTTCCGGGCATGCCCAAAACAAGGCACAAACTACATTGCGCCTTCTGTTTCACATGCTGACTTCTTTGTAAACAATGCTAGGAGAATACCTGTTTTGATCCAAGCTAATCTCTGGCCCTTATAGTGCTTTCGGTAGTTAGTTTTGCTTTGCTATTTACTTGATGTCCCATTGAATTCTTGAATCATAAACAGACTATCTGTCTGTGTAGCAGCATAGCAGTGATGAATAAATGCTAGAGAAGGAGCAAGGTGATTGTTTGCTAGACTCTTCCTAGAAACTGAGAAATCTGTTACTTAATGCTGACCACAGCAGATGGAGGAAGCATCCTACATGATGTCAAAGCAATCAAACTGTAATCACTTTTATGATTACAGTCAAGGCACTGCTTTTGCCAGCATAAGTGGAGTGCAGGGAATCTTAAAAGACGACACTGTAACTGTTGTCCATGCTCACTGAGAAAATAATGCTTTTACAGCGGAGCAGGTCTCACTGCAGCTAAATCATGGCTTCAACTGTACACTGCCTTCAAAAAAGCCCACAAAAACACAAATGAAAGGATTTGGAACCCAAGGGAATCTCGGATGGTGGCATCCGCTCACTTTGGATTCTTTCCAAATTGTCAATTCTGTTTTCTTTCGAGCCAATTATCCCACCTAACCTGAGATGTAATTTATGGATTTGCAACACATCTAGTTACCTCAGAATTAGATTGCCACTAGGCAGAAAGACAGAAACAAGCAGTTAATTTCAGACTGAAACCAAGAGTGTTTAAAAGAGCAATACTTGGATGAAACTATTCTCAATAAAACCAAAAATTTTAGGACTTAGCCATGTATTTTTGGAGGGGGAAAATGTTTTTTATCCGAAAGTCCCTATGGAACGGTCACTCAGTGCAATGCTCCTGGAGAGGAGCTCTCGGTCGTCATTCAAGGAACGATTTGTCACAGCAGAGGCCTCAGGAGCACGAGATGGCCGACAAGAAGGGGCAGTGTAGAACTCTCTGTCTGTCTCTGTCTCTACTCAGTGTAGAACGTCTCTGTCCTGGCACATTTTCGTGTGCGATATGTCCCTCCAGGACTTCGGTCCTTGCGAAGCTCTATGTACTGTGAGCGCTGCTACTTGCAGCTGAGAGGGACCGTGGAGCTAGCAGCGTATTTGGAGAGCGCTGAGCACGTAGTCAAGGAGAGAGAAGTGCCCCTGCAATGCGGTGCTAATAGCAGCGTCCTCGCGTCAGGGGCTGTAAGGGTTGGTCCGAAGTTCCACTCTATTTTGCCTCCCGACCGTCGCAAGGAGACCTTGAGGACCCCCACCCAGGCTGACTCTGAACAATGGTTTCCTGGCCCGGCCAAGGTGGGTGCTCGTGACTGTGTGCTGGTGTCTTGTGTTCACTGGACTGTGCTGTCATGGCACCAACCAGAGGTTGTGTTGTACCACCAGCTGAGGACTGCTTGACCGTACCTGTCTCCTCCAGCAAAACACAATATTCCATAAATCTTCCCACCTCATGGCCGGAGGCCACTCGCTTTGGAGAAGGACTATAAAAGAGCGATCCTCTGAGAAAGACCCTTTGAGATCTCTCCACTGATGAAGACCCGTCTACCCCCTGGAGAAGACCCCTGAGATCTCCCCACGGACGAAGACTCGTCTATCGGATGACCCATGAGGACGCCCGTCTCGTTTGTTGGTAGCTATTTCCCCATCCCTTTCTTTCCTTCCCCTCTCCCTATATTTGTTTCCTATACCTCTCCCCCTTACCGTAACTGAGTTGTTGGCATTTGATGAAATGCATTGCTGTTGTTGAATAAACTGATTTTGTCCCCTGCACTTTGCCTGTTTGCACCTTTAAGATCAAAACAACCATCATGACCCCCGCTCTGTATTAATAGCGGATGGTGACATTAAATTGGCGTCACGAACAGGATTTTCTGACAGACAGAAGGGATGCAAGGTTGTCTGTAGTCTGTATCAGGGGAAGGAAGTCTTACTCCAGCCGCACCTAGCTGGCCACCTTGGATGGGTGAGCCTGTCTAGAAAGCAAGATGGGTTTTTCCGATTTCCCGCAGACTGCAGACGCCTTGGTGTGGAGCATCCCCAGACTCGCTTGAGGGCTCTGTAGTCAGAATTTCACAAAAGATCTTCTGGTGCAATAGGCGGGACACTGTTGTTGTTGTTGTTGTTGTTTTTTATGATGTTTTTGATACTTGGTGTAGTGAAGAGACAACCTGGTGTTTTGTAACTAAGGAGTGCCTCCCAAGTAGTTTGGTCTCTTCACCCACACAGGGAAGCGAAGGGGGGCACACAGCGAAAGGTGTTTCGTTGTTTGTGGTAACTTAAGCAATAGACCTCCCTGTTTTGGTTTTTACTTATCCCTTCACAAAATGACTGAGAATTCCACTGCAACAGATAAAGTTGCATTTTATGCTCTATTAGCTAAGTATAGCGCCAGACTGTCCCAAGGTGGGGAGGAATGGGCGAACAATAATTGGCTTAATCTGGAGAATGTGATTGATAGAATATATTCTTTGCAACATGAATCAAAGTTCAAACTGGGCAAAAATAAAACCATGCTCTGCTCAGTTTTAGGAGCTTGTCTTACGGCAGCCATAGAAACTCGCTCTAAGCGAGTTAGTAAAGAAAGTACAATTATAGATTCTTTGCAAAATCTTGTTCAAATTCTGCAAAAACAATTAGATCAAGAAAGGAATGAGGAATGAGAACCGTTTGTTGTTGTGTTTGTTGTTGGCCAGAATTGCCATGCCCGGACTTTTCAGTTCAGCGCGAGAATGAGAATACACCTGCGCCACGGGGGAGGAAACCTCTAAAGACTGCCTCATATGTGGTCTCTTCACTTAATGCCTAGGCACTTGCCAATACTGAGGCTACACTAACACCTTTTTTACCTTGTGGGTAAGAAATGCCATTGTTCTGGTGTGCAGCTAAAGGCGCAGCAGAGGCAGGCCAGGCCAAAAGCTGGGGCACCGCCCTTCCTCACAGCTTCGCTTTGGTGTTCTCCATGCAGCTAGAGAAGTGAGAAGGACAAGAGGAAGAAGAAGGCGTTCTTAAAGTAGCCCGCTGTCAAGCAGTCCTGAAAAGGCGCATAGCACACTGCGTCTCGCTGCCCTCCATTCTACATACTTGCAGCTCCCTTTGCCTACTTGCAAAAGTTGCTACCAGAGCAGAGGGAGCAGATTGATGAGGCAGTGCCTAGGTTCACCTTCTACTTATTGCACGTAAGCCACGTCCAGCTCGTCGCTGCACTCTGTATTTCCCTTCTCCGCGGCATTTACCGTGGTTCTGTCTGCAACTCGGAGCCTAGAAGTGACCGCCAATGTTTCCACAGAGGGTTGCAAGGGAACCAAGGAGCAGCACAAGCAGCAGTGCTTCAGCTTGCTCCTTCTGACTGCGAAGGGCACTTGGGAAGGCAAGCTAGAGGCAGCCACCTTCCTCTCCTAGTAGCCTGTAACGTGGTGTGTGAGGTTTCTGGGGACCTCCGGGTGCCTCTTATGCACCCACACTCTCAGACTACTTCTTCTTTTATGTAAAAAGCAAATCTGTTAATAGTAGCTGTAAAGTTATTTATTGCAAAAGCACATCAGTCTCAAATGCAGAGTCAAAGCTAACAAAGTCAATTCCAGGTTCTAGCTCAAAGTCCCAAACAGAAGCAGAAGCTCCCTGTGGTCCCAGCAGGGCCGGAGGAGCCAGGCAGCTCCTATCTTCTCGGGTCTTGATTTCAGTGGCGAAAACAAAAGCAGAGCAAAAGCTGTGCCATAAAAGCAATGGCTAAAAGCAATGTCTCTTTCCAAGCCTCTTCTTTTATAGAATCTTACGAGCAAACTAAGACGTAGAATCGGACCAGACTCGGACCACTACTTCTTAACCTATTGGAATTCTAATTTCTTAACACGCCAAGCTACGTATAAATTACGTTCATGGCCTATCTTGTTCTAACTGAAAAATGTAAGCAATATTCTTAACTCTATTATGTCTAAAGCTAAGTTCTTGGAGCCTCTAAGAAAACACTAGCATGTTTTTCAACCTTCACTAGAACATGTACTACTTCTTAGGCATCTAAGACCTTTTGCTCACTAAAAGCACTTAAAACTTATTCCATTTACTTACTTATTTTCTTTCTCTTATGTTATAGCTTAAGTCTACACCTCTGCCTTATAAGTAAGAGGCCTAATATACTTCAATCCATCCAAAGGTTTCAACTCAATCCCTGCATTCTGATCTCTCCCTGAAGGATTCAGAGAAACTCCGGACTTACAGACTCCAACAGTGGCGCACACAAGCACGGTATTTGTGCGGCTTGGATCACCGCCCTCACCCACGTCTGGCGCAGCTTTCACTCCCCGGCGGCCAGAAGCCGCTGAAGTGGCGCCACACAGCCCAGCAGTGTGCCGGCAGCCAAGCGCTCGAGAGCGCTGCTTCTGCCCAAGCCTGCCTAGGGCGTGCACCTTTGTTCTCAGAGCTCCCTGCAACAGTCTGCCACTCTCGCAGTTCGAATGGAAAACGCAAGCTTTTCGCCTACGCCCTTCACAGAGATCTGTTGCCAGGACGTGACGGTTTTGTGGGCAGAGCTCTCCCCAGCCGCGAGGAAGCTGCTATTAGCACCGGATTGCAGGGGCACTTCTCGCTCCTTGACTACGTGCTCAGCGCTCTCCGAATTCGCTGCTAGCTCCACGGTCCTTCTCAGCTGCAAGTAGCAGAGCCCACAGTACATAGAGCTTGGCATGGACCGAGGACTTGGAGGCACATATCGCACACGAAAATATGCCAGGACAGAGATGTGTTCTACACTGAGTAGAGACAGAGACAGACAAAGAGTTCTACACTGCCCCTTCTCATCGGCCATCTTGTGGTCCTGCTGACTCTGCTGTGAAGAATCGTTCCTTTAAATACAAGCGATAGCGCCTCTCCAGGAATATTGCACTGAGTGAGAGCTCCCTAGGGACTTTTGGGTGGAAAACTTTTTCCACCTCCAAAAATACATGGGTAAGTCCTAAAACTTTTGGTTTTATTAAGATTGGTTTCGTCCAAGTATTGCTGTTCTAAACACCCTTGGTTTCAGTCTGAAATTAACTGCTTGTTTCTGTCTTTTTGCCTAGTGGCAATCTAATTCTAAGGTATCTAAATGTGTTGGAAATCCATAAATTACATCTCAGGTTAGTTGGGATAATTGGCCAGGAAGCAAATGGAACTGAGAATTTGGAAAGAATCCAAAGTGAGCTGATGTGACAATCCGAGATTCCCTTGGGTTCCAAATCCTTTCATTTGTGTTTTTGTGGGCTTTTTTGAAGGCGGTGTACGGTTGAAGCCATGATTTAGCTGCGGTGAGACCTCCTCCGCTGTAAAAGCATTATTTTCTCAGTGAGCATGGACAACAGTTACAGTGTCGTCTTTTAAGATTCCCTGCACTCCACTTATGGTGGCAAAAGCAGTGCCTTGACTGTAATCATAAAAGTGATTACAGTTTGATTGCTTTGACATCATGTAGGATGCTTCCTCCATCTGCTGTGGTCAGCATTAAGTAACAGATTTCTCAGTTTCTAGGAAGAGTCTAGCAAACAATCACCTTGCTCCTTCTCTAGCATTTATTCATCACTGCTATGCTGCTATACAGACAGATAGTCTGTTTATGATTCAAGAATTCAATGGGACATCAAGTAAATAGCAAAGCAAAACTAACTACCGAAAGCACTATAAGGGCCAGAGATTAGCTTGGATCAAAACAGGTATTCTCCTAGCATTGTTTACAAAGAAGTCAGCATGTGAAACAGAAGGCGCAATGTAGTTTGTGCCTTGTTTTGGGCATGCCCGGAAGAAGGACATTCTGATTTCACATATGGGAAAAGAAATGTTGACATTTGAATGAGATTGTTCATACCCCAGAAAAGGTTGCTTTGAAAGGTTTTGGAAGTCCTGTTAGGAAACATGGCTTTACAAGTCCTTTCCACCAGGAGACAACAGCTGCAGAACATCTGGGTGTGCCAGTGTTGAGAGCACCAGCAAAGATCAAAGTGGAGAAGTTGGTGAACAATGGCAGTGGCCTGGGGGAGAGCAAGTGGGGTGCTGGCTGTGGGACCAGGGGAGTCCTGACTGATTTAGGAGGTGTGTGATGGTCTGTGCCAGCAAGCGGAGTAGTGCTGTGGCTTGGGACACTGCGAATACTGGAATTCAGTGGGGTCACTGGGCAGGCTGAGTGTCTGAGCTGCTGGAGAGACCCAGTTTGCCCACATGTAAACATCCAGTCTCACTCCTGCCAGCCACAGAAAGGAGCAGGATGTGGCTGCTGGCGATGCCTGTCATGTATATGTAGTGTATATGTGTGCTATCCCAGCCTGCTGGGAACACTTCTTCTTTGTGACTGCTTGGGCTGAGGGAGAGAAAGCAGTGGTAGTTTCTGAGGTTTCGAGTTTGCTCGAGTTTCTCAGGCTGTTTCTGGAGCCACCCAGAGTTCTCTTCCTTGAAGCATTTCAATTCCTGGTAATTTTCAAAATTCAAACAGACACAGCCCTAAGCTAGTTGATCTGACTTCAGAGCTATTCTTACGCTGAGCTGTTGGATGATCTGATCTCCTGAGATGCCTTCCATCTCAGTTTATGACCTGGTTCTTGTGAAAAGTAAGATCTTTTAGCCTGGAGAAGAGAAGTTTCTGAAGAGACAGTATTGTGGCCTTTGAATATGTAAAGAGGGTATAAGACAAATGGAGAAAGACTTTTTCGGAAGGTTTGCAGAGACAGGACAAGGGGCCATGCTTTCAAACTGAGACTAGGTTTAGATTGCTGAAAGGAAAAACTTTTCAACAATGAAGCTGGTGAGACACTCAAACGGGTGTTCCAGAGAAGTTGTGGATGCCCCATCATTGAGAGTGCTCCTTATCAGTTTGGCTAGTCTTGAGCAATTTGATCGACTGTAAGATCTACCTGGCAAGGAAGTTGGACTAGATGTTCTTTAATCACAGACTGTTGTATGATTCCGTGAAAGACAGCATGCTATAAAGTTCATATTTCAGTTTTTAACGCAGACATATGTTGGAGGTTGAATTGTTTCCTTTTTCTTTCTGTGGAATTTTCTCCCATTTTTATGCTAAGTAATTGTGGCTGCACCTTAAAACGACAGATAATGTTCTCTCGTAGGGGGGAGGGGTGGGGGGGGAGAGAGGGGGGGAACCGGAAAAGGAAAGGTGGACGGGGGGCTGGAGCAGGGGGCTCTCTCTCGCTTGGCTAGTGGAGTGGGAGGACAGCCTGGGCACCGATCTGGCATCTCCCTTCCATCCCAGCACTGAGATCCACACTCCCTGCCGTTGGACATCGCTCTGCTGCTCTCCCACCTCACCCCATTACCACCGGACACTCTGCTGAGCACCACAACCGACACCGTGACGGGGAGTCACTTTCCCATCCCTCTCACCCCTGGGCCGCGGCCGCCATCACCCAGCCCTCTTCAACTGGGTGTTACCTGCCCTGCCCCCACAGCACCGGAAACTGAGAGCACGCAGACAGCCTGTTGCCAAAAGGTTCTGGAGCTGAGCTATACTATTCTGTTCTGTTGCCAATTTTTACAACTTTTTTTTTTTTTTGCCTTGTTGGCTATCAGTAAAGAACTGTTACCCTTATCCCCAAACCTCCTGCCTGAAGGCTTCTGATTTGGATCTAAAATAATTAACAGGGACGGGGTTGCATTCTGCATCTCAGGAAAGGGGCTCTTGCCTTTCTTTAGCAGATACCTGTCTTTCAAACCAAGACAGATTTTGGCACCCGGAACGTGAGGCATTGCCTGAGGGCATTGAGAGAGGGGTAGAAAAGGGGATAACAGTTCTTGAATTACCCAAGCTTGTGATAGGTGACACCATGCTGTCCAGCTTACCCTGGATGGGCCTCCATGTGGTCACTGCTATATCTCTCCCATTTGCAAGCCCTTTTTTAAACATGAGTTTCATAACCAAGGTTACTGTAGCTATTATCTGGTTTATTGTGTGGGTTGATCAGTTGAGGAATGCATGGATTTTTAATTTTGTCTCGAAGATGGCCACATGGATTCAGAGCTATTGCACTCTAAGTGTGTGTTTCTGGGGCTACTTCAATAATGGTACTTACTGTGAGGAAGTGGCAGCAGGTGAAATTTTTTCCCAACCCATCACATGGTTTTTGAAGTTCACCCCACCAGTCTTCAAGGGGTTCCAATCCGCTTTAAATGCTAATGACATTATATTGTGGCTAGTGTTGCTTATATCCCTGTTAAACCTGTTCTATCTAACATTCAGAGATAAGGGGAGATTGACTTGGATAACAACCCTGATACCTACCCCAGGGATTAGTGATGTTACCCCAGAGCCTGATCCTGTCCCAGAGACTAGGGATATTAACCCAGAGTTTGACCCTGCCCCACAGCCCACCTCGGAAAGGAACCATGCAGAATGCGTGGGGGTGCTAGCGAAGGAGATACATGAGATTGCCCAGATGCTGAAGGAGTACCTCTCTCCAGCTGGTGAGAAACCCTCCCCCTGCCTTAAAGTGGGAGACTCTGATGGTGCAGCAGTGGGACCCACAGATGTTACATCTGTCCAGGTTCCAGCTGAACTGCAAGGACACTCGCAGCCAGCAGCAGTTGCCCCTGTGGAAACTAGGAAGTCTAAGATGAAAACAAGGCACCTAGATAATAAGGGTCAGAAACGGGGCTCCTCACAACCAGCAGGGGAGCCAGAAGTTGAGATCATCACTGAGTCTCTGTCATACGAGAGTCTCCGTAACCTGCAAAAAGACATTGTACGACGGTGCCGTGAGCCTTTTACAACCTGGTTACTGCGGGTCTGGGACCTTATGGGCACAGGTGTGGAACTGGACGGTTCTGAGTTAAGGAATTTGGGAGCCTTGACCCAGGACTCAGGTGTGGACCAAGTATTTGTAAGGGAGACAGGTCTCCTTTCCCTCTGGGAGCGACTTTTAATGAGTGTGAGAGAGAGATTTGTCCACAGGGAAAGAATGCAGGAGCACCACCAGAGAAGGTGCTGGAATACCCTTGAGGAAGGGATCCAACAGCTGAGACAAGTGGCAGTACTGGAGGTGCTCTTTGGGAGGGATGGACAGCATGACAATGACCCTGACAAGGTCAGGTGCACAGGGCAGAGGTTGTGGAATCTGGCAAACCTGGGCCCATCTCAATATACCCCCTTTATTGCAATGATTAATGCTGATACCAACCAAGTGACAGTGGGTTCTGTTGCCAACAGGCTCAGGAATTTTCAGAGTATGATGGCTGGCCCAATGCAGGCTCATGTCTCTGCTGTGGTTAAGGACCTCAGAGAGGAGTTTAAGGAGGAGATGAAGGAGATAAGGGAAGAGGTGAGGAAGATCAGTGCAGCACCAGTGCGAGTCATGGACCCCAAAAGTAGAGCCCAACGCCCCCCAGCTAGGGAGAGAGGGTACACCCCACGTGCTGACCTGTGTTTTTTTTCTACGTGACCACAGGGAAGACATGAGAAGGTGGGATGGGAAACCCACTTCTGTCCTGGCAGCACGGGTGCGCCAACTCAGGGAGGGGAGCACTAACAGAGGGAACTCCACTAAAGTGAAGGTAGCCTCAGCCTCCCATGACCAAGGTGCAGGGTATTACAGAAGGGAAGATGATCTGTCAGATCCCCTTGAAGGAACCTCCACTATGTATGCCCAGGAGAGAAATAATAACCAGGGCTAGAGGGGCCCTGCCTCTAGCCAGGGAGAGGCACGGGAAAACCGGATCTTTTGGACGGTGTGGATCCGATGGCCTGGCACATCACAGCCACAGGAACACAGCGCATTGGTTGACACTGGTTCACAGTGTACATTAATACCATCGGGGCATGTCGGGAAGGAACCTGTTTCAATTGCTGGGGTTATGGGGGGATCTCAGGAATTGACTTTGCTGGAGGCTGAGGTGAGCCTGACTGGGAAAGAGTGGCAGAAACATCCAATTGTGACTGGCCCAGAGGCACCATGTATCCTAGGCATAGACTTCCTCAGGAGTGGCTAATACAAAGACCCAAAGGGACTCAGGTGGGCTTTTGGAATAGTTGCTGTGGCAGCAGAGGGCATTAAGCAGTTCAACACCCTGCCTGGGCTGTCAGAAAACCCATCTGCAGTGGGACTCCTCAGGGTGAAAGAGCAACAGGTGCCAATTGCTACCTCAACAGTGCACCGCCAGCAGTACGGGACGAATCGAGATCCCGTGATCCCCATACACAAGATGATCCGTGAGCTGGAGAGCCAAGGGGTGGTCAGCAAAACCCACACACCCTTCAACAGCCCCATCTGGCCTGTGCGTAAATCTGTAGGAGAATGGAGATTGACAGTGGACTATCGTGCATTGAATGAGGTGACTCCACCACTGAGCGCTGCCGTGCCGGACCTGCTGGAACTGCAGTACGAGCTGGAGTCCAAGGCAGCCAAGTGGTACGCCACCATTGACATCGCCAATGCATTTTTCTCCATTTCTCTGGCAGCAGAGTGCAGGCCTCAGTTCGCTTTCACCTGGAGGGGTGTGCAATACACGTGGAACCGACTGCCCCAGGGGTGGAAACACAGCCCCACCATCTGTCATGGATTGATCCAGGCTACACTGGAGAAGGGTGGAGCTCCAGAACATCTGCAGTGCATTGATGACATCATTGTGTGGGGGGACACAGCAATGGAGGTATTTCTGAAAGGAGAAAGGATCATTGAGATTCTGCAGGGAGACAGCTTCGCCATTAAAAAGAGCAAAGTCAATGGGCCTGCCCAAGAGATCCAGTTCCTGGGAGTAAAGTGGCAAGATGGACGGCGCCAGATCCCCAGTGAGGTCATCAATAAGATCACTGCAATGTCTCCACCAACCAGCAAGAAGGAAACACAAGCCTTCCTAGGTGCCATAGGCTTTTGGAGAATGCACATTCCTGAGTACAGCCAGATTGTGAGCCCTGTTTACCTGGTCACCCGCAAGAAGAACGATTTCCACTGGGGCCCCGAGCAGCATCAAGCCTTTGCTCAGATCAAGCAGGAGATTGCTCATGCAGTAGCCCTTGGCCCAGTCAGGACTGGACCAGATGTGAAGAACATTCTCTACTCTGCAGTCGGGAACCATGGTCTGTCCTGGAGCCTGTGGCAGAAGGTGCCTGGTGAGACGCGAGGCTGACCACTGGGATTCTGGGGTCGAAGCTACAGAGCGTCCGAGGCCAACTATACTCCAACAGAGAGGGAGATCTTGGCCGCCTATGAAGGGGTTCAAGCTGCCTCAGAGGTGGTTGGCACGGAAACACAACTCCTCCTGGCATCTCGACTACCAGTGCTGGGGTGGATGTTTAAAGGAAAGGTTTCCTCAACCCACCATGCCACTGACGCCACATGGAGCAAATGGATTGCCCTCATCACACAAGGCGCCCGCATTGGAAACCGGAATCGCCCTGGGATTTTGGAGATAATTGCCAACTGGACGGAAGGGGAAGACTTTGATCTTTCCGACGAAGAGATACAGGAACAAGTGCCCCGGGCCGAAGAAGCCCCACCGTATAACCAACTGCCAGCAGATGAAACATGCTATGCTCTTTTCACTGATGGTTCCTGCCGCATCGTGGGGATGAACCGGAAGTGGAAAGCAGCCGTATGGAGCCCCACACGACAGGTTGCACAAGCTACCGAAGGAGAAGGTGGATCGAGTCAACTTGCTGAACTCAAAGCTGTTCAGATGGCCCTGGACATTGCTGAAAGAGAGAAGTGGCCAAAACTCTACCTTTACACTGATTCATGGATGGTAGCCAATGCTCTGTGGGGTTGGCTGGAAAGGTGGAAAAAGGCTAACTGGCAACGTAGGGGAAAACCAATCTGGGCTGCCAATGAATGGAAAGACATTTTCACCCGGGTTGAGAAGCTGTCTGTGAAAGTCCGTCACGTAGATGCCCATGTCCTCAAGAGTTGGGCTAATGAGGAACACCGACACAATGAGCAGGTAGATGAGGCTGCACAGATAGAGGTGTCGAAGATAAATTTAGATTGGCAGAACAAGGGAGAGTTGTTCCTGGCTCGATGGGCCCATGATGCCTCAGGTCATCAGGGCAGAGATGCCACCTATAAGTGGGCACGAGACCGAGGGGTGGATCTAACCATGCACAGTATTTCTCAAGTTATCCATGACTGTGAGACGTGTGCTGCCATCAAGCAGGCCAAGCGGGTGAAGCCCCTCTGGTATGGGGGGCGATGGGCCAAATATAAGTATGGAGAGGCCTGGCAGATTGACTACATCACACTGCCTCAAACCCGCCAGGGCAAGCGCTATGTACTGACCATGGTGGAAGCCACCACTGGATGGTTAGAGACCTACCCTGTGCCTCATGCCACTGCTTCGAACACCATCTTGGGCCTGGAAAAAACAAGTTCTTGGGAGGCATGGTACCCCTGAGAGAATTGAGTCAGACAATGGGACTCATTTCAAGAACAACCTTATACACACCTGGCCTGGAGAACACGGCATTGAGTGGGTGTACCATATCCCCTAACATGCAGCAGCTGCAGGGAAAGTTGAACGGTGCAATTGCCTGCTTAAAACCACCTTGAAGGCACTGGGTGGGGGAACTTTGAAGAACTGGGAGATTAATCTACCAAAGGCCACATGGTTAGTGAACACCCGAGGTTCCACTAACCGAGCAGGCCCTGCCCAATCTGAGCCCTTGGGAATATCAGATGGAGATAAGGTTCCAGTGGTACACATGAGAGGTATGCTAGGAAAAACTGTTTGGGTGAATCCTGCCTCCAGCAAAGACAATCCCATCCGTGGAGTTGTATTCGCTCAGGGAGCAGCTTGCGCCTGATGGGTGATGCAAAAGAGTGGGGAGACCCGATGCATCCCCAAGGAGACCTTGTTTTAGGGTGAAATACCTATAGTACTGTGCCTATGTCTCTAACTGCATGTATGTATTTATAATGCAACGGTTTAATTTGATATAGCATATTAGTATGGGAGATATTCAGGGGTAGATAATGTTGGGGGTTGAATGCTTCCCCTTTCTTTCTGTGGAATTTCTCCCATTGTTATGCTAAGTGGCTACACCTTAAGGTAATGTTCTCTCGCAGGGAGGTGGGTGGAGGGAGGAGGGGGGGAAACGGGAAAAGGAAAGGTGGGACAGGGGGTCTGGAGCGCGGGACTCTCTCTCGCTTGGCTGCTGGAGTGGGAGGACAGCCCCGGCTCCGGTCTGGCATCTCCCCTGCCATCCCAGCACGGAGATCCACACTCCCTGCCGTTGGACATCGCTCTGCTGCTCTCCCACCTCACCCTACTACCACCGGACACTCTGCTGAGCACCACGACCGACACTGTGACGGGGAGTCACTTTCCCATCCCGCTCACCCCTGGGCCGCCACCATCACTCCAGCCCTCTTAGACTGCGCGGAACCTGTCCTACCTACAGCACCGGTAACTGAGCGCAGGGAGACGGCCTGAGGCCAAAAGGGACTGGAGCTGAGCTATACTGTTCTCTTCTGTTGTCTATTTTTATAGCTGTTGTTGTTTTCCTGCCTTGTTAGATATCAGTGAAGAACTGTTACCCTTATCCCCACATCTCCTGCCTGAAGGCCTCTGATTTGGACCTGAAATAATTAACAGGGACGGGGTTGCATCCTGCATCTCAGGAAGGGGGCTCTTGCCTTTCCTTAGACCATACCTGTCTTTCAAACCAAGACAGAGACTCATTGCAAAAAGGATCAGGGAGATGCCTAGGAAGAGTCTCAGGTGAATCCAGGAGACTATAGTGGAGGACTATTCAGTTTTCCAATGAATTTGCTTAAAAAACTCTACGAAACCGTCATAAAAAAATAAACAAACAAAAAAACCAGACCAAAGAAACACACAAAAAGCCCAAACAATTATCCCCAAAGGGACAAAAAAAGCCACAAAAAACCCCACCAAAAACTGAAAAAAACCACCAAAACCAACACATCAAAAAATCAGGGTGAAGGTTTTTAGTAATTTTAAAAATAAAACAAAACAAAACAAAACAAAAAAAACCCAGAAAGTCACATTTCTAAAGGTGCTGTCCCAGCCTCTTCTCTCAGCAGGGAGGACATCCTGAAGTGGAGCCAGTTGGAAGAAAGCAGAACAGGGCAGCACCTGGGCCATTATCACAGGACTGCCCTTCTGCTGCCCCATTGCCAAAACCTGGACACATCAATCAAACACAGGTATGCACATGTGCTTAGACACAGCAAAAATATATTTGTCTGAAAAGAACACTGGTCCATTTATATCACTGGAAAGAGCATAATGCCTCGTCTCAGCTTTCTTTTCAGTCATTACAAATGTTTCAAAAATATAGGAGTGCAGAAAATGGAAATATCCAAGATCAACATGAGGACCAATAACAAAGATTCCATTTTTGAAACTGCATTGGGAATCCTCTGCAGAAATTGACTCAGAGCTCTAAGATTTATAAAAAAGACCAAGAGTATTGGAGTCAATACAACACAGTGTCTGGAGGCTTCAGCTGGTTGCCTTGATTTCTCAAATATGATGGAGGAAGCACCTTCGCAACTACAGCTGCCAGTTCTCTCAGGGCCCTGACATGCCTCTGGGTGGGTCCCATGGTCTTGCATGCTCAGGTTCCTCAAGTGGTCTGAAAGCTGACCTGCTACAATGGGTTAGAATCAAGTCGACCAGTCCAATAAACTGACACATGTGGAAATAGTGACTAGCAGTAAAAATTGAGAGCAACACTTGTTGAGTACCTCAGCCTTCTCCTTGTCTGTTGTCACCAGTCCTGTCTGGCTTAAGGGGGTGGGGGGGAGAGGGGAGGAGTGATAGGTTTCTTTTCATCTTCCTTTTCCCCCTGAAATACCCATAGGTGCCTTTATTATTCTTATTTTTGGCATGCTTTTCCAAATTCAGCTTCAACTGAGCCTTAGCTATACTGATCCCGTCCTCACAAACTCATGTGTTACCACTGTATTTTCCCCATGATTTGTCTCGCTGTGTATTGTCTGCATATTACCTACTTGCATCACATCTATTAATTTTCAATAACCTTCTGGCTTTAACTTGTTTTCAAAAAACCCTTTTTGAACCTTTTCACCTCAGAAATTCAGCTGGGAAACCCAAAATCTCCAAAATTCACCCCGAAGTCCCTCCTGGGATGCTGAGCACTCACCTGGCAACTCCCAGAATTCCACAAATTCACCCCAAAATTCCCGGGGGACCACCAAATCCCAGGGCTTCACCCCAAAATCCCACCTGCAACCCCCAAAATCCCTCAAATCACCCCCAAGATCCAGTCCCCCCAACACCTCCCAAATTCACCCCAAAATGTCTCCAGTCCCCCTCAAAACCCACCCAGATACCCCCAAATCCACAAAATTCACTCCAAGACCAATCTGGGACTCCCAAAAATCACCAGAATTCCCTGGAAAATCCACGTGCATCCCCCCAAATTCATCCTAAAATTCTCCCACGACTCCCAAATGCTCACCTGGATACCCCAAAATCTACAGAATTCACCCCAAAATACACCTGGCATCCCCAAAACTCACCTGAGAACCCTAAAATTCACATGTATACCCTAAAATTCACCAAATTCCCCCCAAAATTCCCCTGAGATCAGTAAAATTCCACAAATTCACCCTAAAATTCAACTGGGACTTTCCACATTCTATAAATTCACTCCTGTCCTGGGCTACAGTGCAAAAATGTGTATTCTATCACCATCTCTTAAAATCTGGGAGGGGTGGTGATCCTTATCTCTGTGGGAGATATCCTCAGCTGATGTATTGGGAATCCAAATTGCCCTGGGATTCTGGAAATAATTACAAACTGGCCTGAAGCTGAGACTTTTGGATTGTCTTCTGAAGAAGAAGAGGAGCAAGTGGCATGTGCTGGGGAGGCCCCACCATATAATGAGCTACTGGAGACTGAAAGACGATATGCCCTCTTCACTGATGGTTCCTGCCAAATTGTAGGCACCAACCGGAAATGAAAAGCTGCAGTATGGAGCCCCACACGACAAGTTGCACAAGCTACCGAGGGACAAGGTGGATCGAGTCAGGTCGCAGAGCTAAAAGCCGTCCAGTTGGCTTTGGATATTGCTGAACGAGAGAAGTGGCCAAGGCATTATCTCTACACTGACTCATGGATGGTAGCTAATGCTCTGTGGGGATGGCTGGATGGCTGGAAAAAGGCCAACTGGCAGCGCAGAGGGAAACCCATCTGGGCAGCTGAGATTTGGCAGGACATTGCTGCCTGAGTAGAGAAATTGACCATAAAGGTTCAACACGTGGATGCACATGTAGCCAAAAGCCCGGCTAATGAAGAACATCACAACAAAGAGCAGGGGGACAGAGCTGCCAAAGTGAAAGTATCACAGGTGGTTCTAGACTGGCAGCACAAGGGAGAATCATTCCTAGCTCGTTGGGCCCATGATGCCTCTGGTCATCAGGGGAGAGATGCAACATACCGATGGGCCCGTGACCGAGGGGTGGACCTTACCATGGACAGCATCTCACAGGTCATCCACGACTGCGAGACCTGTGTCGCAATCAAACAGGCCAAGCGGGTGAAGCCTCTGTGGTACGGTGGACGATGGTCAAAGTACAGGTATGGGGAAGCCTGGCAAATTGACTACATCACCCTTCCCCAAACCCACCAGGGCAAGCGCTACGTACTGACCATGGTGGAAGCAACTACAGGATGGTTAGAAACCTACCCTGTGCCTCATTCCACTGCCTGGAACACCATCTTGGGCCTAGAAAAACAAGTCCTTTGGAGGCATGGTACCCCCGAGAGAATTGAATCAGACAACGGAACCCATTTCAAGAACGGCCTTATCAACACCTGGGCAAAGAACATGGTATTGAATGGATATGTCATATCCCTTACCACGCGCCAGCTGCTGGGAAAGTTGAACGGTCTAATGGACTCCTTCAGACTACTTTGAAAGCACCAGGTGGTGGAACCTTCAGAAATTGGGAAATGAACTTGGCCAAAGCCACCCAGATGGTTAACACCTGAGGGTCCATCAATCGAGCCCGTCCTGCCCACTCTGAACCACTGCACAAAGTTGATGGAATCAAGGTCCCTGTGGTACACATGAAAGGTATTTTAGGAAAGACTGTTTGGATTAATCCCACCACAGGCAAAGGCAAACCAATCCGTGGGATTGTTTTTGCTCAAGGACCAGGTTGCACTTGGTGGGTAATGCAGAAAGATGGGGAAACCCGTTGTGTACTGCAAGTAGACCTAATTTTTAGTGAGAACTGTATGTAAGGTTTCACTTTGTGTTATATATCTGTAACAGGGTATTGGCTTGGGTATGATGTAGATGGTAATAGAATAAGGGGTGGATTATGTCCTGGGGTACAATGCAAAAATGTGTATTCTATCACCATCTGTTAAAATGTGGGAGGGGTGGTGATCCTTATCTCTGTGAGAGATATCCCCGGCTGATCTGCCATCTGATAAGATCAGGGGGATGGTCATGGTTATCTTTTCACAACCCATCCTTCCTCCCGAAGATATATTCTTTTAATGGGCCATTAAGTCCTATTGTGTGACTGATAAGATTACATCATCCCATTGGGAGATGCTCCAGCCAGGGGGAGGAGCCAAACATTTCCTACCTAGATAAAAACTGAGATTTGGAACACCAAGGCAGTCCTTTCCACTGGATCCCAGAGGAAAGTCGGACCTTTTTTCACATCATCGCTGGATCTTTGGAGGAAAACTGCACCTTCTACAGGAGCACTGCTTCAACTGAACTACATCTGTTATCCAGGAGGACTGCAGCCACCATTTATACAGACTGCTACCAACACCCTGACTGACAGGGTGTCAGGTTATATTTCTGAATTTGTTGGTGGTTTTTGTTTTATATTATTGCATGTATTTTATTTTTTCTCTTTTCTCCTATTAAATTGTATTACTGACTTGGAGTCTCGCACTGGTTTTACTTTCAAACCAACACAACCCCAAACCTCGCTACCCCGGATCCCCCAAAATTTCAAAAATTCTCCCCCAAAATCACCCTGGGACCCCTCAAAACTCACCTGGATTTCCCCAAATCCCTCCCGCCCCCCCCCCCCCCAATTCACCTGGGAATCCCGAAATCCCCAGAATTCAAACCAAAATTGACCTGGGACCCCAAAAACCTCCAAGTTCGCTCCAAAATGATTGGCAACTTTACACACTCCATTTTCCCACAAAAATATCTAGAGCTGAATCATTAAAAAAAACGGTATAACCATGAACAAAGACCCACTAACTAATTAAAGTTAGAAAGAGCCATGTTTATTCACTGCTGGGCGGCACGGGAGTCACTAACGAAAGGCGTGACGGCCCTGAACAAGGTTCTTTGCCATCTATTTATTCCCCAAGATCTTACATACAATACATAGGCATAAACCCAGCACCTCCCATCCCCATCCCATATTAAAATGAGCCCATTAGTCCTTCTCGCGTGCACAGCTCTTCTCTTGAATTGGGTCGGTGGTCTCGAAATGGGTCAGTGGTCTCGAAGGATGAAGTCAAGAGAGTCTTCATCAAGTCTCAGTGACACTCTGGCACGATCCAAGGCTCCGTGCTTCATGGTTATCAGTTTACTTATTTTACATTCTTCTGTACGAAAATATATAATAGCAGATAATTATACCAATTAGCTCTAGCCTAAGCATCTAGTAATTATTAACCTACCATTTACCTACCTAACTTACATCTTGGTCATGGAAACTACTTCTACTCTTAGCAAAAACCTTAACTTTTTAAAACCATGATTCAGAGCCCTGGGTGCTTCATATACAAACTAAACAGAAAAAACCTTTATATTCATTCTCAGCAAAAAGACTTCCTATTCCTCCTCCTTTTGGACAAAACTGCCTTCACTTTGAAACTTATTCTCTTGCTCACTTACCTGCATAATGCTTAGTCCCTGTTCTGCATGCTCATTTTCTTCACTTTTACAAGGAATCCTCTCCTCATCTTCTTCTTCCCCTGCTTCTTCCATTTCCTGTGCCTAGATCACCTGTTTCTCTGTTAGATTTGTTTCTCCAGCTGATTTTTGACAGCTGTCCCTATCTTGTGGCACCGCTCGCTCAAGAGAGGTGATTGTCCTGCTGTGCTCTGGGCTGGGACTGGGCTCTCTTAAAGCCCTGGGGACAATTTTGGATGCCACAATGTCAGAAAGACCTCAGGCTATTGGAGAAATGTCCAAAGGAGGGACACAGAGATAGTGAAGCGGCTGGAGGGAAAGCCATAAAAGAGTGGCTGAGGGCATTTGGTTCAGCTGCAGAGAGGACACTGAGCTCACACCTCACTTGGGACCTCTCACCTCCTCTCAAGGGCAGCACAGGGACAGCTTTGCTCTCTGCTCTCTGCGACCAGGGACAGGAGCCAAGGGAATGCCAGGAGCTGTGTCAGGGGACGATTAGGCTGGCTATCAGGGAAAGGTTTTTTTCCTCATAGGCTGGTCAGGCACTGAATAGGTTCTCCAGGCAATGGGCACAGCCCCAAGGCTGCCAGAGATCCAGGAGCGTTTGGCCAATGCTCTCAGGGATGCAGAGGGTGGGACTGTTGGAGTGTCTGTGCAGGGCCAGGAGTTGGACTTTGATGATCCCTAGGGGTCCCTTCCGACTCGGGAAACTCTTACCATTATCCCCTCTTTCCTCTCCTTGCACAATGCTCTCAGCTTACTGTTCCACCATATGTTCCACTTCTGAAACCTCAGCTACTTCTTTCCAGTTCAAGCACCGTTCTACTGGTTACAATCCAAAGATATACCGATTGAAAAACAACCAAAAAGAAACACCTGTTTGGAATGTCGTGGTCTTATTTGGATCTCGAACTATGAAGTCGATTGTGCCTTGCAAGTTCTAAAAGCTAAAGAAGCAAAACCACCTACCACACCGTTTTAATATAGGGATTTGCTTTCTTCTAAGAAATCCATATCCCTTCTCAAAATGGATCTATTTCAGTAAGAGGTCGTCTTGAATAGATCACTTACTATCTAAAGAACCTGGAACACTCAAATCCGTAATGATAAGCCTGTTACCTTGTCGTTTTCTGTTCCAAAGGCAAATGAATTTGCTCAAGTGCCGTTTGTAACAAGGACAGAGTTGAAACTGCGGCTCTGAGAAATGTTTTGGTTTCCCTCTCCTATCTCTATCAAAAGCACTTTCTTCAATGGCTGAAACAATACTTGATATAGTCTGAATTTTAAAGGTCATGAAAATATTCTCAAAAGTGAAATATTAATATAGCAGTCAGGTTTTAAACCAACGGGAATTTTTGTTTTACCTGTTTGAAGATTTCCTTCACGCTAAAATGCTGGCTGATGTATACCTAGAAGGAATCAATTCCCACACAATGCTTCCGGGTAAGCCATTACATCATCCATTACAATTTGCTTCAGCGTCCCGTTCCTGTCCAATTGAAGGTCCCTGTTTAAGAGACTCAAGTACGGAGAGAAATAAAATTAAATTTGACTACAGTGCCTTTAAATCTAAATCGAACTTCCTGATCAATCTCATAATACCTTTAGGCTAAATGTTGCCATTGATCTGTTTCTACTGAACACAATCAAGTCCTGGCTTGTTAGAGATTAGTTCATTACAAAGAAAGAAATGCACAGAAGTTAAAATATTTCCAAAGAAGCATTTGCCATCCTTCCTTTTGGATGGGGAACCATTCCAACACTGCTTACATAAGAGATCAAATTACTGTCTTCCATGTTAGTTGCGCACTGTGCTCAGCGGAGCCTTTCTGGTTTATTGTCCTTTGACTTGGCCATAAAGCCGAGTCTTGATTCAAGAAAAATCAATATTCATACTTGTTTTCATTTACACGGACATTGGCTTGGTCTCCTAAACAAAGAGTATGATGTGGAATTTATGTAGGTGTTCAGATAGGTAACATTCTCTTTCCGCAACCTGGCATTGTATTTTCACTTGGCCTGTTACCTCTGGCTTTGTTTTAATGGCTCAAATTATTGGGAAGAGTATCAAACCTCCAGCTCTAACCACAGTCCCACTGCCAAGTCTGTGAAGGTATGTGCATCTGCCCCTCAGGTCATTACTGCTCTTCTAATGTGCCTCTGATCGAGCAGGTAGGAAAGACTGTTGCATTTCCTAGATGCATTGTAAATGGTACATTCCATGACCACTGCTATGCCCTGTAGCTCGGACCCTCTCCCCTCCTGGCCATACAGGGCTGGCTGGGATCCAATTTCTCCCCGCCACCCTTTGCAGACCCTAGAAAAGATCTGTGCCCCCTGACCTCTGTTTCTTTTTCTCTTTTTTCTCTTTCTCCCTCTTTTCCAAGCTACCCATGAGAAATAAACCCTGTAACTTCATCTGGGAAAAGAGCCTCTTTTGTTATCTAATATACGACCGTGAGCAAGGGCCCTGGGAGCCATCACCCTAACACCTGAGCTAGACCAGAGGAAGGGTGAAGAACCCCATTTTAGGGCTGAAAATAAGCCTCACTTGGCGCCCTATGTGAATGGTCTCTACAGAGCACCCCACGTTTGGCTGTGACTCCTATTTTCAGGATTCAAGAAGCCTTGGAGCTGATCAACTAGCTTAAATTTCTTTTAGCTGCATTTTGTGCAGATCGAAGACTTTTAAGCACGAACCGGGAGCCTGTCAGAAGCCCAGGCAGGTTGGTTCTGGACCTAGACCCGCTACAGTTACTCAGACACCTCTGCCTGCAAGAAAAAAAAAGGTGAGTGGAAGCCTCCTTTTGCGGCGTTTGGGTTCCTGTAGCTCTGCGTGGGGGTCTCACCGGTGGCATTTGGCTGGCGTGGCGCAGCTCTCGAGGAGAGACACAGAGCAGGCCATGACCACGTGGTGTGGCGTGCGGACTGGTGGAGGCTGGAAGCAGTCACCCAGGCGTGGCGGAAGGCAGGGAGCTTTGATCAGTTTCAAAGCGGTGGCAAGGCGGTTTTTCTGCGGTTTTTTGCAGTTTTTGTGGGGTTTTGCGGCGGGTTCGGTCCCTACAGCGGCACGAGCGCCACATGGGTTTTACCGACAGAAACGGCGAAATTAACCTCGGCTCCGCATCCAGTAAAGCCTGAAAACCGTAGTGTACCTGGCACTTTTTAACAACTAACTCTCTTCCTGTGTTTTTAACTGTAGTGGGGTAGATATAGTGCAAATTGATAATACCATGGGAATACAGCAATCTGCCTTACAAAAGAGTATAACAAAACAACTCAAGGAAATACTAAGTTCACGAAATGTTTTAATATCTAAGAAAAAGTTAGCCTGTTTTGCCAGCTGGCTGTCTGTTGAAAAATCTGACCTTGAATTGCAAAATATAAATTCGATTTCATTTTGGGATGAAATAGGGGATTTATTCACTTTAAAAGTGGAAAATGGAGATAAAACAGCTTCTGTATTCCTCCCGAATTTTTTAGAAATTTGGAAACTTTAATTCAGACAGAAAACAACAGACAGCAGCAGCAAAACGGTTCAGACTCACCTTCCCTTTCCCCAAAACCCTATAACCCGGACCTGGAGGGGACCCACAGGTCTCCCTGGGGGGTGCAGGGCTCCCAGCACTGCTGTGGCTGCTCTGAGTCCCTGGGTCCTCCCCGGTATCCTGGTTCTGATAATTTTTTGAAAATTGTCAGCACTCCTTCCTTGTTCCCTTCCCCTCTGGGCAACGGCCACGTGGCTACACTTGAAGGTGTCGGGGTCCCAGATAGCTCTGGCCATGCGATACAGCCCGTAGTGGGGGGGGGGTCCCATATGGTGGCAGCCACGTGTTTCCTCCTTCATCCCGCAACCCCCTTCACCCTCCGGTCCCGGCCCCTAAGCCTGCCCCCTCCCATAACCCATCCCTGCCCTCGGCTCCACTGCCCCCTCCCCCCTCCAAGACCCAGCCCTGCACGGCACCCAGCGACCCCGCCCACAGGTGTTGCAACCCTGGAACCCAGCACCCCTCCCACGCTCCGGTTTTACATTCCTTCCCTCCAAGCTGCTGCGGGGTGGGGGAGGGCAGTGGAGCCCCTGCTGAGTTCAGTGCCGGTGGGGGTGGGGAGGGATCAGCTCACAGCCCCTGCAGGACTGCTGGTGTCCCCTTGGTGGGGGGGGGGGGTGGGCAGCCTCCCGGGCCGGGTGGGGGTGGGGGATGCCCAGCCCTGAAAGTCAACACCAGGAAAAAGAGTATATACCATCAGTTGCTCCTGTAGTTTATCTTGGTAAGAGGAATGGTAGAAGAAGTTATCAACCTTTGTCCTATCAAGATAAAAAAGGAAATTTGTAAAGTACAGAGAGAATTTGGTAGAAATAGTGACATCTTTAAAAGCATGATGAGAGCCACCTTTAACTCAAACGAACTGGTTCCATATGATATCAAAGAGCTTTTCCGATGTCTGTTAACTCCTTCAGAATATGATCTATGGGAAAGCCTGTGGAAAAGATCTTTGAAAGTGCTTTTACTAGAGCTTTTAAAAAGCTCAGATGATGCAAAAGATGCTGATAATAATGACATAACATATGAACACCAATGTGGGGAAAAGGATTGGCATTGCCTCGAAAGCCAAAGCAGACTACTATCCAAGTCTGTCCTGGATAAAATATGCAATGTTGCAGAAAAGGCTTTTAATCCATTACCAACAGTAGATACTAAAGGCAGTTATGTTAACATTAAACAGTTTGCTTCTGAGAATTTCTTACAGTTTGTGGACCGCCTGCGTGCGCAAGTGGAAAGACAGGTGTCTGATCCAGGGGTGCAAGCTGAATTAATTAAAGAGATGGCTCAGAGGAATGCTAATGAAACATGCCGTAGGTTTATTCTTGGCCTTCCCCTAGAGCCAGCACCTAGCTTAGCACAGATGATAGAAGCCTGCGCCAGGAAAGCAGAACTGCTCAGTGGACACGAGAGGAATCCAGGACTGGCACACCCAAAGACCACGGCAACTGTAACACCAGAAGCCAAGAAACAACCAATGTCACCAGAGCAGCTGCAGCACATCATCTGCTTCCAGTGCAAGCAGTCGGACACTTCGCCAGAGACTGTCCACACAAGCAGAAACAGAAGAAGACCAACAAACAAAAAATCTCGCTTTACAGAGCGTACCCGCCATTAACACAATAGAAACCTCGGCTCACAAAAGACTGTCTCTTAATAAACAAAAAGGGGGAGGATGGGATAGAGGGTGTGGGGATGCATGGCAATGAAAATATTAAATGTTCAATTAACAAGGTTTGGAAGCCACTAGGCCGTTTTAGGCTTGTGACTAGCAATGGTTTTCATTTCAGGTCACCTGATTGGACAGTCATTACAGTGGACTTACCTAACAGTACACAGGACGTGACGTTAAACCACATGAAACTGGACAGTGAGTACTTTGTTGTCAGGGACACAGCACACACACCCCCAGAGATTGAGGTATCTCCCATGACCATCAAGGGAAGCATAACTGGCCTCATTCTCCTGGCACGATGTCCTCTACCACCATATTACCTGGTTGAGGGACAAATCCTTACCCAGGCCATTCCTGTTCCAGCAGAGGTCCCAGTAGATGGAAACTCACCTGAAGTCTCCTGGGCAGAAGTGGTGGGTGAGGACAAACCCTCTCTGGCATGCAACCTAACCCGTGGATGAGATCACCTCCATGTGGAGGGGGTACTGGACACAGGTGCTGATGTGACTATCATACCTGAAAGGATGTGGCCGTCACATTGGGAACTTCAGTCTGTGGCAGGCAGAATCCAAGGTGTAGGAGTAAAATTGGAAAAATATCAAAAAGCATCGTACAAATTGAGGGGCCGGATGGAAAATTGGCTAGCATCCGTCCATTTGTTACAGACTATAAATGCCCTCTATGGGGGAGAGACACCATGTCCCAGTGGAGGGTAAAATTGATTATTCCTAAGACTCCTCGGGATTTTTAGAGGCGGCCACTGAAGAGCGCCCTACCGAAAAGCTGAAATGGCTAGATGATACCCCAAAGTGGGTAGCACAGTGGCCGATGAGTAAGGAGATGCTCAGTGCGCTTGAGGAGCTTGTGGAGGAGCAATTGGCTAAAGGCCACATAGAGGAGACCAGAAGTGGGTGGAATTTTCCGGTTTTTGTGAATCAGAAACCCGGGAAGGACAAGTGGAGGCTGCTCCACCACCTCCTGGAAATAAACAAAGTAATTGAGGACATGGGGTCTCTCCAACCTGGAATGCCTTCTCCAACAATGCTTCCTAAAGATTGGCAATTGGCTGTTCTAGACATCAAGGTCTGTTTCATCTACATTCCCCTATACCCAGAGGATGCCCCACGGTTCGCCATCTCCGTTCCTACCATCAATCGAGAAGTCCCAATGAAGCACTACCACTGGAAGGTTTTGCCCCAGGGATTAAAATGTAGTCCCTCCATCTGCCAGTGCCATGTGGCCTCATTGCTGTCCCAGGTGCGTGCCCAGAGAGGGGAGGCCATCATACTTCATTACATGGATGATGTGCTTGTGTGTGCCCCCGATAACTCTCTACTCCAAGACACACTTGACCTAGTGGTTAAAGTTTTAACCTCTGCTGGATGTGAATTGCAGGAGGACAAAGTCCAAAGGATGCCACCTTGGAAGTACCTGGGCTTGGAAATTACTGCACGGACCATTGTTCCGCAGAAATTGGAAATTAATTGTAATCCAAAAATCTTAGCACATCTCCATTCCCTGTGTGGGTCATTGAATTGGGTTAGGCCCTGGCTAGGCCTCACTAATGAGGACCTAGAACCTCTCTTCAATTTATTGAAAGGGGAGAGAGAGCTGCTTTCTCCCAGGGAACTGACCCCAGAGGCAAAGACTGCAATCGAAAAGGTACAAAAGACCTTAGGAGAGAGGCAAGCTCACCGTTACCAGCCCGAGCTGCCCTTCAAATTCATTGTCCTAGGAAAACTGCCACACTTACACGGGTTAATATTCCAATGGATCCAGGGGCAAAGAGAGTCACTCTTAATCATAGAGTGGGTCTTCCTCTCCCACCAAACATCCAAAACTATCACTAAGCCATAAGATTTAATAGCTCAGTTAATTCAGAAAGCAAGGATGAGACTGTATGAACTAGCTGTTTGTGACTTCACATGTATTCACCTCCCAGTCAAACTGTCTGAGGAGTGGAGGAATTGTCCTGAAAGATTGATTAAAGAGATGTTTGAGCACTTGCTCCAGAGCAACGCCAGTCTCCAATTAGCCCTGGACAGCTACAGAGGACAAATATCAGTCCATGCCCGGTCTCACAAGCTGTTTAATGAGGAATTCCACCTCATTCCTCCTGAGGAGTTGGAGACCACTCAAAGCTCTCACAGTGTTCACGGATGCATCCGGGGTGTCCCACAAGTCGGTGATGACTTGGAAAAATCCCCAGACTCAGCATGGGGAAGCTGATGTTGAGTTTGTGGGAGGATCACCCCAGATAGCTGAACTGGCAGCAGTTGTGAGAGCCTTTGAGAAGTTCTCAGAGCCAATAAACTTGGTGACAGACTCAGCCTATGTAGCAGGGGTAGTGTCCAGAGTGGAGCAGGCAGTGCTCAGAGACATCGAGAATGAGCACCTTTTCAGGTTGCTTTCCAAACTAATTCATTTGATTTCTCATAGAGAACACCCGTTCTATGTGATGCATGTGAGATCACACACAGATTTGCCAGGCGAAATTGCAGAAGGGAACCGTCAGGCAGACTCCCTTGCAACCCCAGCAGAACAAGCAACCCCAGCAGAACAAGCACGCCTTCCTGACATCTTCCAACAGGCAAAGCTGAGCCACCAGCAGTATCACCAGAATACACCAGGTCTAATGCGTCAGTTCCAGCTAACACGGAGTCAGGCTCGAGCCATTGTGGCCACCTGTCCCAACTGTCAGCTGCACACCATGACCTCAATAGGCATGGGGGTTAACCCCCGAGGTCTTGGCAGTTGTGAGGTATGGCAAACAGACATCACACACATTCCTAGTTTTGGTCGCCTCAAATATGTGCATGTTAGCATTGACACATATTCAGGCGCAGTCTATGCCTCTGCCCATGCAGGAGAAAGGGCAATGCACACCAAAAACACACCTAGTGCAAGCCTTTTCAGTATTGGCGATCCCTAAGGAAATCAAAACTGATCAGGGCGCAGTGTGTAAGTCCAAGGAGTTCCTGGAATTCGTCCAGCAGTGGGGAGTGGAACATAAAACTGGCACCTCCCACTCCCCCACAGGCCAAGGTGTAGTAGATTGAGCCAATCAGATGCTCGAGCAGGTTTTGGCTAAACAGAGCAGTGCAACTGCATGGCTGTCTCCATAGAAGAAGGTCTGCAAAGCCATGTTTACTATCAATTTCCTGAATTGTTCATTTGAGAACATGAGTCCACCTGTAGTATGTCACTTTAACAGTGGTAAACAGTTCAAGTTATCCCAACATCCTCCAGTCTTGATTGGGGACCCAGAAACCAGGGAAATCAAAGGTCCCTATGAGCTTGTTACCTGGGGGCGTGGCTATGCGTGCGTATCCACTCCCTCAGGCCCTCGGTGGATTCCCCAAAAGTGGGTCAAACCGTATGTCCCCAAACATCCTGCTCCTACTGAGGGGAACGAGGAACAGGTGGCTGTGGCTTCAAAAAGAAGACGCCACCGGAAAAAAGAAAAAGAAATCCTCATAGAGGATGACATTCTGGCAGATAGAAACTTTTAATAGGTTTTACAATGTTTGTCTTTCCTTTTAGAGAAAAGCTTCCCTTCTCTAGGTCCTGTGATGAACCCCATTCAAGTTGTCTTCCTGTTAACACTGAACAGTTTAGCAGCTGCATGAAATCGTCCTTCAGCCACATCAAAACATCTAGATGAACCTGGCACACACACTCCAGAATCGTGCGGGCATAGATTTTCTCCTACTACTGCAGGGACATGAGTGCCAGGAATTTGAAGGACTTTGCTGTATGGACCTGACCTCAAGACCTCCTAACATCCATGCTACCCTAATCTGAAGATTGGTTCAATGGACTGTTCAAAGGCTGGGGATTCACAGGGTGGTGGGCAAAGTCATAATTTAAATGAAACTACTATCCTTCTTTCAATTTTTTAAAACAAAAAACGGGGAGATATTGCATTTCCTAGGTGCATTGTAAATGTCACATTCCGTGACTCCTGCTATGCCCTGTAGCTTGGTCCCTCTCCCCTCCTGGCCATACAGGGCTGGCTGGGATCCAATTTCTCCCCGCCCCCCTTTTCAGACCCTTGAAAAATCTGTACCCCCTGACCTCTGTCTCTTTCTCCCTCTCTTTCTCCCTCTTTTCCTTGTCACCCACCAGAAATAAACCCTGCAACTTCATCAGGGAAAAAAGCCTCTTTTGTTATCTTATTTAGGTCCCTGAGGCACGGGCCCAGGAGGCTTCATCCTAACATCTGACCTAGACCGGAGGAAAAGGTGAAGACCCCATTTTTAGGGCAGAGAAAAAGCCTCAGCACTGCTGCTTGTGCTGCTCCTTGGTTCCCTTGCAGCCCGCTGTGGAAACATTGGCGGTCACTTCTAGGCGCCAAGTTGCAGAGAGCACCACGGTAAATGCCGTGGAGAATGGAAATGCAGAGTGCAGCAAGGAGCTGGACGTGGCTTACGTGCAATAAGTAGAAGGTGAACCTAGGCACTGCCTCTTCAATCTGGCCCCCTCTGCTGTGCTAGCAACTTTTGCAAGTCAGTAAAGGGAGCTGCAAGTATGTAGAATGGAGGGCAGTGAGACACCGTGTGTTATGCGCCCTTTCAGGGCTGCTTACAGAGGACTACTTTAAGATCGCCTTCTTCTTCCTCGCATGGAGTACACCACAGCGAAGGTGTGAGGAAGGGCACTGGCCCAGCTTTTGCCCTGGCGTGCAACTTCTGTGTGCTACTTTTCCAAGCAGCAAGAGCACTGTGAAGTGAAAGCGATTGTGAAGGAGATCTTTGGCTGCTCGTGTGCTCTTTGCTGCACGACTCCAGCGGTCAGTTTCGGCTCTGCCCAACAGCTTGTCCTCAGTTCTGCGGGCAAGCAAGCCCTGTTGCCTTGGCTCCGAGTGCAAAATCCCCAGCAAGCTCTCACTCAGTGCAATGCACCCAGAAAGACGCTCTCGCTCGTTTTTCAAGGAGCCATTCCTAACAGCAGAAGCAGCAGAAGTACAAACTGGATGAAGAGAAGGGACAATGTAGAACACTTCTCTGTCCTGGCACATTTTCGTGGGCGATATATCCCTCCAGGTCCTCCGTCCATGCGAAGCTCTAAGTACTGTGAGGGCTGCTACTTGCAGCTGAGAAGGACCGTGGAGCTAGCAGCGAATTCGGAGAGCACTGAGCACGTAGTCAAGGAGCGAGAAGTGCCCCTGCAATGCGGTGCTAATAGCAGCGTCCTCGCGTCGGGGGCTGTTAGGGTCGGTCCGAAGTTCCCCTCGATTTTGCCTCCCGACCGTCGCAAGGAGACGTCGAGGACCCCCCACCGAGGCTGACTCTGAACAATGGTTTCCTGGCCCGGCCAAGGCGGATGCTCGTGACTGTGTGCTGGTGTATTGTGTTCACTGGACTGTGCTGTCATGGCACCAACCAGAGGTTGTGTTGTACCACCAGCTGAGGACTGCTTGACAGTACCTGTCTCGTGCAGCACCACACAATGGTCCATAAATCTTCCCACCTCTTGGCCAGGCCACTCGCTTTGGAGAAGGACTATAAAAGAGCGATCCTCTGAGAAAGACCCTTTGAGATCTCTCCACTGATGAAGACCCGTCTACCCCCTGGAGAAGACCCCTGAGATCTCCCCACGGACGAAGACTCGTCTATCGGATGACCCATGAGGACGCCCGTCTCGTTTGTTGGTAGCTATTTCCCCATCCCTTTCTTTCCTTCCCCTCTCCCTATATTTGTTTCCTATACCTCTCCCCCTTACCGTAACTGAGTTGTTGGCATTTGATGAAATGCATTGCTGTTGTTGAATAAACTGATTTTCTGCTGTTGAATAAACTGATTTTGTCCCCTGCACTTTGCCTGTTTGCACCTTTAAGATCAAAACAACCATCATGACCCCCGCTCTGTATTAATAGCGGATGGTGACATTAAATTGGCGTCACGGACAGGATTTTCTGACAGACAGAAGGGATGCAAGGTTGTCTGTAGTCTGTATCAGGGGAAGGAAGTCTTACTCCAGCCGCACCTAGCTGGCCACCTTGGATGGGTGAGCCTGTCTAGAAAGCAAGATGGGTTTTCCGATTTCCCGCAGACTGCAGACACCTTGGTGTGGAGCATCCCCAGACTCGCTTGAGGGCTCTGTAGTCAGAATTTCACAAAAGATCTACTGGTGCAAAAGGTGGGACACTGTTGTTGTTGTTGTTGTTGTTTTTTATGATGTTTTTGATACTTGGTGTAGTGAAGAGACAACCTGGTGTTTTGTAACTAAGGAGTGCCTCCCAAGTAGTTTGGTCTCTTCACCCACACAGGGAAGCGAAGGAGGGCACACAGCAAAAGCTGTTTCATTGTGTGTGGTAACTTAAGCAATAGACCGCCCTGTTGTGGTTTTTACTTATCCCTTCACAAAATGACTGAGAATTCCACTGCAACAGATAAAGTTGCATTTTATGCTCTATTAGCTAAGTGTAGCGCCAGACCGTCCCAAGTTGGGGAGGAATGGGCGAACAGTAATTGGTTTAATCTGGAGAATGTGATTGATAGAATATATTCTTTGCAACATGAATCAAAGTTCAAACTGGGCAAAAATAAAACCATACTCTGCTCAGTTTTGGGAGCTTGTCTTACGGCAGCCATAGAAACTCGCTCTAAGCGAGTTAGTGAAGAAAGTACAATTATAGATTCTTTGCAAAATCTTGTTCAAATTCTGCAAAAACAATTAGATCAAGAAAGGAATGAGAACCGTTTGTTGCGAGATGAAAATCATTTGCTACAGGCTGCCCTAAGAGAAGAAAGTACCAAAAAAGTAAACCAGAATGAAACACACGCAGAAACAGAAGAGAAGGAGATTGTTCACATTAATCAAATTTATCCCCAAAAGGAGTTAAGTATAATCACAAATCTTGGGGAACACTGCTGTCTGAAGTTGAGACCTATGGTTAAAACACAATATACTTATCTTGGTCCTGATGATTTTGAACCAAACATTTCTACAAAAGAAATCCCATATTCTGCCACTGAATTAGCAAAACTGACAAAGGAGTATGGGCGACTCCCTCATGAAACAGAGACTGAATATGTATTTCGAGTGTCTCTTACTGGGGGAGATGAGATTAAATTATGAGAAAGTGAAGCTAGTGGGTATTGGGGACATGGGGTCTTCTTAACAACCGGAGATAAGAGCTACCCATGGTCCTTGACCCAACGTGCAGCTTTTTGGGCTGGGGGGCTTAACCCCCTGGAAAGGGGAGACCCTATAGCTTTAGTTGGTACTCCCGACCAACCTTTGGAAAACATTCACAAAGCTGCTTGCCTGCAAATGATACATGAGAGAAAACTGACTACCACCTATGAATCACCTATGCAATTGCCTGTGATGCCTGAAATCATGACCCCTTTAATTGGTGGTCTCCCAGAAACACTCAAATCTACCGCAATTCTCCTTCAAAAAACTATCGCATCCATGACACCTGTAGAAAGATTAGATCGATTTCTTGGAAACTCACGTGAGCGATCTGGTTCCGTGGACTCTTTCCCTCCCTATGAATCCCCCTCTAGACGGACTCCAGAATCTCCTGACAATAACCGTAAAGTTCGGACATGGAGCGAAGTTGCAGAGGAATTGTTGAATTACAGCAGGAAATATGGACCCGTAAAAGTCCCAGAGGATAAAGTGGAGAAAACTAAAGGTGTTAGACACATTGTTTCTCCTAGTGATAAGCCAGAAAAGGGGAAATTGAATACTCCCCGTCAGTACTGGTGGTCTTTGGGGCTAAAGAAACAAATTCCTAAAGATGTTATGGATGGCTTACCACTTGACAAGTTGATAAAAATTGTTGTGAATTGGCATTGCCCTAAGATCCTTACATCAAACTCTCCTACTGTCCAGCCTAGTGCACCTCCTCCTCCACCGGTTGTGGTCAGTGAGTCAAACTTAACCCCTCCACAGATTCTGGGCAGTGAGCCAAATCAATCTCCTCCACAGGTTCTGAGAGCTGAGTCAGAGTTTCCTCCTTCTCATTTTTTGGGAATGGAACTGAAACGGCTTCAGAAGCAGGGAAACTAGAAACCCTGTCTCTCGTGGGTGGGCAGAGGCATGGGGGGGAGGGGAACTGGTTATTCATTAGAACGCTTACCAGAAATCCTAATACTGGGGACCTCCTGATAACAGCAATGGTTGGCCCTAAAAGGTCACCTGTTACCTTTGTGGTTGACACTGGAGCCCAAATTTCTGCACTAACAAGAAAAGCTGCACAGAAATGTGGAGTTGTTCCAACAAGGAGACAATGCTTTGTTCTCAATGCCTTGGGGACCACAGAAGCTATGGATATAGCTCTGATAAAAATCTTACTACCTGGAGAGGAGAATTTGTTACTTATCAAAATTGTAATTGGAGATATTCCAAATGATTTATTGGGAATGGATGTCCTTGCTGGAAGACAGTGGGAAGACGAGGAGGGTTGTCTCTGGTCCTTTGGCACACCACGTTTTAATATTAATCTGCTTCAATCCGCACCTTCCTTACCTTTCAGTAAAATTACTAATGTGAAACAATACCCACTTCCCACTGGTGCCAAAGAAGGAATCAAGCCAGTTATTCAGGACCTGAGAGATCAGGGAGTGATAATTGACACTCATTCTCCCTTTAACTCTCCAGTGTGGCCAGTCCGTAAACCTAACGGAAAGTGGAGGCTGACAGTAGATTTTCGCAGACTAAATGCAAACACAGATCCTCTCACAGCAGCTGTCCCAAATTTAGCTGAACTTATAACTTCAATTCAGGAGAAGGCTCATACAATCATGGCAACTATAGGTGTCAAAGACATGTTCTTTATGATACCTATACAGCCAGAGGACATGGACTGTTTTGCCTTCACATGGGAAGGACAGCAATACACCTTCACTAGGCTTCCTCAAGGGTACAAACACTCCCCTACTCTAGCCCACCATGCTTTAGCACAGGAATTAGAAAAGATACCCAAACCTGACAATGTAGCTGTCTATCAATACATTGATGATGTTCTGGTGGGGGGAGATGAAATAGAAGTAGTGGGGGATAGCCAACAGAAAATAATCTCTCATCTGGAAAGCCTTGACTTACAAATTCCCCCAGAGAAAATTCAGAAACCTTCTCAGGAGGTGAAGTTTTTGGGGATTTGGTGGAAAGGAGGTATGACATGCATTCCACCTGATACCCTAACCTCCCTAGATCAAATTAAAATGCCTGGATCCAGGAAAGAGCTTCAACAAGCTCTGGGATTATTAGTGTTTTGGAGAAAACACATCCCTGATTTTTCAATTATTGCTAGACCTCTTTATGACTTGCTGAGGAAAAGGGTAAAATGGGATTGGACTCCTTCTCAGGAGGAAGCATTACAACTGCTGATTTTTGAAGCAACTGCACATCAAGCTCTATTCATCCCACAGATCCTTTCCAGGTAGAATGGGGATTTGCCACCTCGGGGTTGTCAGTGCACATATGGCAACGAGGCCCAGAAGGCCCTACAAGGCCTGTTGGTTTTTATTCTTGTGGTTTTAAAGATGCTGAAAAAAGATACACTACCTGGGAAAAGGGGCTTTTTGTTGTCAGCATAGCTCTCATAGAAGTGGAGAAAATTACACGTCAGCAACCAATTGTATTAAGAGGCCCTTTTAAAGTTATTAAAACAGTCACCAGCGGGACCCCTCCCCCTGACGGGGTGGCCCAGAAACCCTCAGTTAGGAAGTGGTATGCCCAGATAGAACATTACTGTAACATCTTCTCTGTAACAGAAGGAGCTGTAAAAAATCTGGCTATACAAGAAACTGAGAACTTGGCTAGCAGCCACGATAAACCTGCCTCAGTAATTAAAGTGGCGCCTCCTTTCTCCCCTGAACAATCAGTGAATTCTTGGTTTACTGATGCTTCTGCTAAACGAGAAGGAAAGGTGTGGAAATACAGGGCAGTAGCTCTCCATACTTCATCTGGTGAACGAATTATTACCGAGGGAGAAGGCAGTGCTCAGGCTAGTGAGCTGATTGCTGTATGGAGTGTTTTCAAGCATGAGGTACATAATACCTCTCTTGTTTGTATTTACACTGACTCCTATGCTGTGTTTAAAGGATGTACAGAGTGGCTTCCTTTCTGGCAGCAAAATGATTGGGAAGTTAACAGGATCCCAGTATGGCATAAGGAAAAATGGCAAGAAATTCTAGATATAGCCAATCAAGGAAACTCTGCTGTGGGGTGGGTGGCTTCTCATCAGACAGATGGAAATTTGGCTGGTGAGTGGAATAATGCTGCTGATGAGTCAGCAAGACTAAGTCCCCTGAAAAAGGAACAAATTGCAGAGGACTGGGAGCACCTGCTAGAATGGCTGCATATAAAAAGACAACATACAGGTGCGAAAGATTTGTACAAAGAAGCCCTTGCTCGTGGCTGGCCTGTCACCAGGGAAATGTGTAAAACATGCATATCAGCTTGTGAACAATGCCGCAGACGACTAGAAAGGCATCCATTGGAAGATGACCCTTTGCACTTAAGGAAAGGTAAAGGCTTATGGGACGCGTGGCAGGTAGATTATATCGGTCCCTTTAAGAAGTCTGGTGGTAAACATTTCGTGCTGGTAGGAGTGGAAATAATATCAGGGTTAGCTCAAGCTGAAGCCTTTAACAGAGCTACGGGAGAAAACACTGTTAAGGCATTACAAGAATGGTTTGGAACTTTTCCAAAGCCACAGGAGATTCAATCTCATAATGGGTCTCACTTTACTGCTAAAGTAGTACAGGAATGGGCAAGGGAGGAAGGAATAAAGTGGACTTTTCACACCCCCTATTACCCTCAAGCCAACGGGATTGTAGAAAGGACCAATGGTCTTCTGAAGCGACTCCTAAAACCACATGAGGGAAGTTGGGATCTTCGATTATGGCAAGCTGTAAAACGTATAAATGATAGATGGGGGGTAAACGGGTGTCCCAAAATAACTGCTTTTTGTCCAAAAGCCCCAAGCATCATTCCTGCACTACAGGGACCTAAGGATCCTAAAAATCCAGCCCATTACCCTGGGCAACCTGTTTTAGTAAACCTCCCTACTGTAGGAGAAGTACCACTGGTACTAAAAACTCCTCTGAATAAATATGCATGGGTAGCCACCAATGCTCTGGGAAAGGAGCATTGGATAAGTACCCGTTGGATTGTTCCATCATTTTGACCTCCTGCCTCTTGGTGGCAGACTCTGTTGTGTTTACTTTTCACAGAAGAACGCCCAGGGACATGGGAACTGGACAAACCATGATCACCTTTTTGATACTTCTCTGTATCCTACCACAACACCATGGCCAAAACTCGGCCGAGTGGCCGTGGTCTGAAGCTTCCATCAGATATACCAGTGCTTTAGGACCCTACCCCAGAGATCGTCACCCAAGCCTTGCGACCGTAGTACTGCACAATTCTGAGGTATACCGTTCAAGTGACTGGGGTTGGGACAAAAAGGACTGGGCTAGGGCACTAATAGGAACAATTGGTGAAGAAATCAAGGTAGGATGCAGAAAAGTGGAGAAATCCCTTCATGAGAAAGCCACTACCATTGCAATCGCCGGGAATTACTTAAAATCAGATATAACTAGTAGCTTGCACCCTAACATCACGGCGAGTCTCTGCCCCACGACAGTATGGACATGTAAAAAGCAAGTCCCCCTAATACTGTGCTGTGGCCAAAGGAAGGTTGGTAACTATACCTTGGACCCTGACGCCAACAACGTCGAAGTTACAAAGGTTTGTGCGGATGAACTTAATGACTGTTGGCATAACTTTAACCAGACCAACCTATGTAACATGCTCCTGGCAGAATAACACAACAGATGAGTCCAGCTTGAAAGGTCTGACCTATAGGTTCAAAATAAATGCCATAGAAAAACCCACACTGACGGCAGTAGTTGCATACCATGGTGTAAGCACCCCCTTAGTGTTGGATGACAAAAACAAGGTTTTCCCTCCTTTCGTGGTGACGCAAGGTGATGACTTCGCAATAACTTGTAAATTAGTGGCTGGATCACTCACCGAACCTGCATACAATTATGGCATAAGACCCCATGGCTGGACTTTATATTGTAGAACCCAAAATCAAGACTGTTGGCTACATTTAACTGCTATAAAATTTTCCTCTAAAGTCATGTGTGGAAAAAACAATACAAAATACTGGGGGGAACTTGATGTTAATGTTGTAACACCTCCCACCCAACCACCGGTTGTGTTGAGCCCTACGATTTTTCAATTTGGGCCATACGTAATTAGAAAAACTGGCCAACAACAAATATTGTTTAATCCGGCATGGTCTCTCAAACAAATCAAATTGCTGATGCAAAATAATGTCTCAGAAGTTCAGCCAGCTTGTTCACCCTTTCTACAGACTTCTTTTGAGGGTTGGACAACCTGGCTGCGGAAACGGAATCCTTCTAAAAAAAACGAATGGCAAGAGACATAACCGGTGTTGTGGGAACAGGATTGGGAATTTTGAATAGCATCGATTCAGAAGTACTAATGAATAAATTGGCTACCACAGCTGGAGATGTAACCAAATTACAACGGCCCCTGCAAACATCCTTAACAGCTTTGGGGACTCAACAGTGTTTGTTATCAGACATATTACCAAGTTGGGAAAAGGTAAATGTAAATGACCACAAATTGAAAATCGATGCACTTGGTGCTACACAAAATAACATCTCTTTGGCTCTCCGTTGTATCCAGGCCCAGTTGTGGATGCAGTCGGTTGCTGCTTTAATTATAAGAGAAGGTGAGGAAGGCACTTTTCCCACTGAAATTCGAAAGATAGTCTGGGACAGTGCCACTGATTTTGAAAAATAATTCCAGTCCTGGTGGAACTTAGTAAATTTTACCTATGATCCCAGCACAAACACAGCCACAGCCTTTGTACTGACTATACGTAATGCTTCAGTGCATTCAATATTCCCCATCATTGCATTAGGTTTGAACCATGACGGAGCTATTCTCTATCCTTTCGAGCATAGGGAATGGGCCCGTGAAATTGGTGGGAGGTGGAAAACTGTCAATTTGGAAACTTGCATTGTCCGGGAACAACAAGGGTTTATCTGTGAAAGTAATGGAATCAGAGCTCAAGATATTTGCTTGGATACACAACAGAATGTTTGCAATTTTGAAATTCATCCAAACGAAATTCCTGAAACAGTACTGGTATATGTAGGCAATGGATGTGCATGCTTTAGAACTGCTTGTGATAGTGTTTTCATAGAAAATTTGGTAGTGAATACTAAGAATCATTCAAACTTTTGTGTCTGTAACTTTACTAGGATTTCAGGATGTGATTTTTCCTATGTAGCCCCAGTTACTTCTCACCATCTTTTGCAGTCAAATTACACACTGATCCACCATCTATTGCCCACTCCAATTGGAATGAACCTCTCTCTGGTGAAGCAATTGTTGCACCACCAAGATTTGATCGAAATTTTGGGGAAGATCAAGAAAAACGGACAGAAAACTCTAATAGTTGTTCATCACAATGTGGAAAAAATACATCGTGTTTTGGAAAGGGTAAAGACAGATGATGAACACAGGTGGTGGGATACTCTATTTGGGTGGTCACCTACTGCTACAGGTGTCCTGAACAAATTGTGTCATCCCACCATTGTTCTCTTGATTTTGGTTTTAATTGGTTTTGTTTTATCAGCAATCCTATACATTATGAGTTGGAGAATAATGAAACGGTTAGCACAATTGGCATCTGTGACAAATGTATCCAGATCGGTTATTGTTGGCATCCCTAGGGTTATTGACACAAGGTTTCAAATAGGATAAAATATGATTTTTAACTAGAATTGATAATCTTCAAATTGCAATTAAAATTGTTTAATCAAAATTTTGCTTTAAAATTTTGATTTATTTCTAATCAAAAATTGAAAAATTAAAGACTTGAACAAATTGTTTAAGATTGTTAGTAATCAAAATTTGAATATAATTGATCTTTTTTGTTTTCCTTTTTTCTCCTTTTCCTTATCCTGTCCCTTATCTTTTTCCTACTTTCCTGTCTCTGTTTTCCGGGATATGCTACCAACTTGGACGAGTCCTGAAGACACCACAATTGAAGACTCCACCACAACTCTACAAAGGGGTGCTCTTGACGACGATTGTGAGTCACGGGGTGGTGTAAGGGTTGGTCCGAAGTTCCCCTCGATTTTGCCTCCCGACCGTCGCAAGGAGATGTCGAGGACCCCCCACCGAGGCTGACTCTGAACAATGGTTTCCTGGCCCGGCCAAGGTGGGTGCTCGTGACTGTGTGCTGGTGTATTGTGTTCACTGGACTGTGCTGTCATGGCACCAACCAGAGGTTGTGTTGTACCACCAAGTGAGGACTGCTTGACAGTACCTGTCTCCTGCAGCACCACACAATGGTCCATAAATCTTCCCAGAGGCCACTCGCTTTGGAGAAGGACTATAAAAGAGCGATCCTCTGAGAAAGACCCTTTGAGATCTCTCCACTGATGAAGACCCGTCTACCCCCTGGAGAAGACCCCTGAGATCTCCCCACGGACGAAGACTCGTCTATCGAATGACCCATGAGGACGCCCGTCTCGTCTGTTGGTAGCTATTTCCCCATCCCTTTCTTTCCTTCCCCTCTCCCTGTACTTGTTTTCCTATACCTCTCCCCCTTACCGTAACTGAGTTGTTGGCATTTGATGAAATGCATTGCTGTTGTTGAATAAACTGATTGTCTGCTGTTGAATAAACTGATTTTGTCCCCAGCACTTTTCCTGTTTGTACCTTTAAGATCAAAAGAACCATCATGTCCCCGGCTCTGTATTAACAGAGGATCGTGACAGGGGCGAATTCCGGCCACAAGACCTTCTCGTCCTGGCAACAGATCTCTGTGAAGGGCGCAGGCAAAAAGCTTTCATTTTCCATTTGAACTGCGAGAGAGGCAGACTGGTTCACGGAGCTCTGAGAGCAAAGGTGCACGCCCTAGGCGGGCTTGGGCAGAAGCAGCATTCTCTAGTGCTTGGCTGCCGGCACACTGCTTGCTCTATGGGGCCGCTTCAGCGGCTTCTGGCCGCGGGGGAGTGAAAGCTGCGCCAGGAGTGGGCGAGGGCCGTGAACAAAGCCGCACAAGTACCGTTCTTGTGTGCACTATGATACAGGCTACTAGGAGAGGAAGGTGGCTGCCTCTCGCTTGCCTTCCCACATGACCCTAGCAGTCAAAAGGAACAAGATGAAGCTCTGCTGCTTGTGTTGCTCCTTGGTTCCACTTGCAGCAGACTGTGGACACATTGGCAGTCACTTCTAGGCTCCGAGTTGCAGAGAGCACCACGGTAAATGCCACGGAGAAGGGAAATACAGAGTGCAGCGACGAGCTGGACGTGGCTTACGTGCAATAAGTAGAAGGTGAACCTAGGCACTGCCTCTTCAATCTGGCCCTCTCTGCTCTGGTAGCAACTTTTTCCAGTCGGCAAAGGGAGTTGCGAGTATGTAGAATGGAGGGCAGCAAGACGCCGTGTGTTATGCGCCCTTTCAGGGCTGCTTGACAGAGGGCTACTTTAAGAAGTCCTTCTTCTAGCTGTCGTCCTTCTCTCTTCCCTCTAACTGCATGGAGTACACCACAGCTGAGATGTGAGGAAGGGCACTGCCCGAGCTTTTCCCCTGGCCTGCTTGTGCTGGGCCTTTAGCTGCGCACCAGGACAATGGCATTTCTTACCCGCAATGCGAAATAGGCGTTACTGTAGCCTCAGAAATGGCAAGGGCCTAGGCATTTAGTTGAGAGTCGGTGTCTGAGCATTCTTTGACCTTTCCTCCCCCAGTGCGGAGGTGCATTCTCATGCTCGTGCTGAACTGAAAGGTTCGGGCATGGCAGTTCTGGCCTGCCTTGTGCAGAGACGAACACAAATGTGGGGCTATGATCCTCAGTTCCGGAGCTTTGCTTCCGGGTTTGTGGGCCACCATGAGCCTGCAGCAGCCGCCGCCGCGGACACTGTGGATTGTGGAGGAGGCTGAGCTGGCCTCCCGCCGCCCGTTGGTCTGAGAGCGGCAGGAGTGGCGTCTGAGCGGCATCTCCCGAGGGCCCCATGGGGGGCGGGGAGAGAGCCGGGAGTGATGCCGAGCGACACCGGAAGCGATATCCGTAGGGCCCGGAAGGCCAGCGGTGGCGTCGAGTTTCATGGGTAGAGGGCTGCTAAGCTGCTTGGAAAGCTGGAGCTCCTCTGCTCTAGTGATGTTTCTTCCACCCGCTGCCCACCTCACCTGGGCTACCGGCTAGCTCCGGGAAGGCTACGTCGTTGAGTGGCCCCGCCCCGGCACCACTCCGGGAGCAGCAGAAGGGGTGTAGCAACAGCTACGCCTGGACGAGTCGTCAGGGAGGGATAAAGAGTCGCAGGAGAGACCTTTTACGGTTCTGGGGGAAGGGATTTATTGAAGGAAGAGGTAACAGGTCAGGAGGTTGGGAGAGGGAACCGCAAAAGGCAGTTAGAATGGGTTCTACACCGGCTTAAGTACGGGGGAGGAGCAAGGGGAAGGCACAAAACTCTGGCCAATAACGGGTAACGGGGGGAGGTACAGAAGGTGGGGAAAGGGGTACATTGAGCCAATAACACAAACCGAGGGTGGGGATACATACAATATAACCAATCATGAATACAAGAGGGAATGCTTGACACAGAAACTTCTAGAACAAAAGGAGGGGCTACAAAGGATTGACATGCCATGGGGCAGGGTTTAGGGTGAGGGACAGGGAAGGTTCCAGATAAAGGGGAGGGGTTTAGGATGACTGACTAGGACAAGGGCTGGAAAGGGGAAAACCATTATGCACTTAACTTAGGGGAAAGAAACTGGGATGAACCATAAACACAGAAGGAAAATTAACATTAAACAACATAACACAACACTCTAGGACAGACTGGGAGAGCTGAGGGTGTCCAATGTGGAGAACAGAAGGCTCCAGGGAGACATTCGAGCCCCTTGCAGTGCCTGCTGGGGCTCCAAGATAGCTGGGGAGGGACTTTGCAAAAGGGTCGGGACTCGCAAGACAAGGGGGAATAGCTTCAAAGTGCCAGAGGGCTGGGGTAGATGGGATATTGGAAAGGAATTCTTCCTTGTGTGGGTGCTGAGGCCTGGCACATGTTGCTCAAAGAGGCTGTGTGGGAGCCCCATGGCAGGAAGTGTCCAGGGCCAGGCTGGAGCAGACATGGAGCAACCTGGACTAGTGGAAAAGTGTCCCTGCCCATGTCAGGATGTGGGAAGAAGATAATCTATCATCTCTAAGGTCGCTTCCAGTCCAAACCATTCTGGGATTCTAGGATTCATGGAAGGCCCTTTTCCAAGTGAAGTGTTGTATCTCTTGGCTCCCAGCTTGTAGTTGCCAGTTCTTCTGGAAGCAGGCCTGGCCAAGCAGCTGTGATGAGCCATGGGTTCCCAACAGAACAAGTGTGATATATTTGCAGGGAGGAAGGCTGCAGACAGATCTTTAAGGCCCAGGTAAAACAAGCAAAGGATTGAATCAAAGCCAAAGGTTGGTTGTGTTAGTCAGTTTGCTGGCTGTTGAAATGGCACCAGGTCGTTTTCAACATTTCTAATTTGGATTTGTTTGAGTATAAAATGAATGTGTTACCTCCAGCGTAGGCTCTCCAATGCATCTCCATGTGCTCCCATCTCTTTGTTGTATATCAGGTTCTATTAACTGAAGACAGAATCATAACACAGTAGTAAAACATTTAGAGGTGTACTTAGCCAGCTTCAGGAGTTTTCAACTCTGCTGTTGACTTTTCTGGTAACTGTAAGCAAGGCAACACAATCCAGTTACTCCACTTTTCCTCTCTGAGGAAAAGATGACCTTTTTTTTATTTTTTCATTTTAAAAATAGCCTCGAATGAAGAGAGTTATGCATGTGGCATGTAGGATTCATTATTTTACCTTTCTCTTCTGCTGTCTTTCGCGTACTAGTTTTTTTTTAAATTTTTTTTGTTGCTGTTCTCCATTCAGTAGGTTTTAAAGAATTCTAATTGTTGAGATGATGGTTCTTTGAAGGCTCACCTAGCCCACCTTTTGGGTGAAAGAAAGATGAAGACAAGGTCCTCCAAGAAGAGTGAAAAGCATACTTTAAAGAGACATTCAGAGATGTCTGCTGATGCCATGCAATTACCGTGTAATCAGCAGAAATGTGTTGTAAAAACACACATCCGTGACTTCACAAGAAAGCCACACTCAAGACAGGCAAAGAACAGAAGCATAAAACCCCAAAGGTATGAAATGGGCAGATTTTCATCGGGAATGAGCAACTCCTGGATTCTTGGTTCTAGAACTAGGGGCTTTGTCTTGGTTTGAAAGAGAGATTTTTAAAGAAAGGCAAGAGCATCCTTCCTGAGATGCAGTATGCAACCCCACCCCTATTAATTATTTTAGTTTTAAATCAGAGGCCTTCCTGCTGGAGATGTGGAGATAAGGATAACAGTTCTTTACTGGTATCTAACAAGGCATAAAACATCAACAGCGATAGAAATTGACAACAGAACAGCACAATATAGCTCAGTTCCAGTCCCTTTTGGCAGCAGGCCGTCTCCCTGCACTCAGTTACTGGTGCTGTGGGGGCACAGCAGGTCCTGCGCAGTTGAAGAGGGCTGGGTGATGGCAAGAGCAACCCAGGGTGAGAGGGATGGGAAAGAGACTCCCACCTGCACGGCATCGGTCGTGGTGCTCAGCAGAGTGTCCGATGGTAGTAGGGTGAGGTTGGAGAGCAGCAGAGCGCTGTCCAACGGCAGGGAATATGGATCTCAGCGCTGGAGTGGCAGGGGAGATGCCAGATCGAAGCCCGGGCTGTCCTCCCACTCCACCAGCCATGCGAGAGAGCACCCCCGCTCCAGGCCCTCAGTCCCACATTTCCTTTTCGGGTTCCCCCCCTCCCCCTCCACCCACTCCCCTACGAGAGAACATTATCTATGGTTTATGCGTGTGTTATGCGCCCTTTCAGGGCTGGTGACAGGGGGCTACTCTAAGAACGCCTTCTTCTCCCTCGCATCGTACTCGCTTCGCTCTAGCTGCATGCAGTACACCACAGCGAAGGTGTGAGGAAGGGCACGGCCCCAGTTTTGCCCTGGCGTGCAACCGCTGGGTGCTACTTTTCCAAGCAGCAAGAGCACTGAGAAGTGAAAGCCATTGTGAAGGAGATCTTTGGCTGCTCGTGTGCTCTTTGCTGCACCACTCCAGCGGTCAGTTTCAGCTCTGCCCATCAGCTTGTCCTCAGTTCTGCGGGCAAGCATGCCCTGTTGCCTTGGCTCCGAGTGCAATGTCCCTAGGGAGGTGTTACTCAGTGCAATGCACCCAGAAAGACGCTCTGGCTCGTCTTTCAAGGAGCGATTCCTAACAGCAGAAGCAGCAGAAGCACAAACTGGATGACGAGAAGGGACAATGTAGAACACGTCTTTGTACTGACATATTTTCGTGTGTGATATGTTCCTCCAGGTCCTCGGTACATGCGAAGCTCTATGTACTGTAAGCACTGCTACTTGCAGCTGACAAGGACCGTGGAGCTAGCAGCGAATTCGGAGAGCACAGACCACGTAGTCAAGGAGCGAGATGTGCCCCTGCAATGCGGTGCTAATAGCAGCTTCCTCGCGGTGGGGGAGAGCTTTGGGCACAAGACCTTCTCGTCCTGGCAACAGATCTCTGTGAAGGGCATAGGCAAAAAGCTTTCGTTTTCAATTCGAACGGCGAGAGAGGCAGACTGTTGCACGGAGCTCTGAGAACAAAGGTGCACGCCCTAGGCGGGCTTGGGCAGAAGCAGCGTTCTCGAGCTCTTGGCTGCCGGCACACCGCTGGCTGTGTGGTGCCGCTTCAGCGGTTTCTGGCCTCTGAGAAGTGAAAGCGGAGCCAGGCATGGGAGAGGGCGGTGATCGAAGCAGCACAAGTACCGTGCTTGTGTGCACCATGTTACAGGCTACTAGGAGAGGAAGGTGGCTGCCTCTCGCTTGCCTTCCCAAGTGCCCTTCGCAGTCAGAAGGAGCAAAATGAAGCACTGCTGCTTGTGCTGCTCCTTGGTTCCCTTGCAGCCCGCTGTGGAAACATTGGTGGTCACTTCTAGGCTCCGAGTTGCCGAGAGGACCACGGTAAATGCCGCGGAGAAGGGAAATACAGAGTGCAGCGAGCAGCTGGACGTGGCATACGTGCAATAAGTAAAAGGTGAACCTGGGTACTGCCTCTTCAATTTGGCCCCCTCTGTTCTGGTAGCAGCTTTTGCAAGTCGGCAAAGGGAGCTGCGAGTATGTAGAATGGAGGGCAGCGAGACGCCGTGTGTTATGCGCCCTTTCAGGGCTGATGACTGTAGGCTACTTTAAGAACGCCTTCTTCTTCCTCGCGTCCTTCTCGCTTCACTCTAGCTGCAGGGAGAACAGCACAGCAAAGGTGTGTGGAAGGGCACTGCCCCAGCTTTTGCCCTGGCGTGCAACGGCTGGGTACTACTTTTCCAAGCAGCAAGAGCACTGAGAAGTGAAAGCGATTGTGAAGGAGCTCTTTGGATGCTAGTTTGCTCTTCGCTGCACTGCGCTCGCAATCCCGGTGCCCTGCGGCTTCGTTCTTCGCCTTCATTAGCATTTAAAGCGGATTTGGACTTCTTGTAGACTGGTGGGGTGAACTTCAAAAACCGTGTGATGGGTTGAGAGAAGATTTCACCTGCTGCCACTGCCTCACAATAAATACCATTATTGAAGTAGTCCCAGAAACACACACTTAGAGTGTGATAGCTCTGAATCCATGTGGCCTTCTTCCAGAGAAAATTAAAAATCCATGAATTCCTCAACTGATCAACCCACAAAATGAACCGGATAATAGCCACAGTAACCGTGGTTATGAGACTCATGTTTAAAAATGGGCTTGCAAATGGGAGAGATATAGCAGTGACCACATGGAAGCCAATCCAGGGTAATCTGGACAGCATGGTGTCCTCTACCACAAGCTTGGGTAATTCAAGAACTGTTATCCCCTTTTCTACCCCTCACTCAATGCCTTCAGGCAATGCCTCACGTTCCGGGTGCCAAAATCTGTCTTGGTTTGAATGACAGGTATGGTCTAAGGAAAGGCAAGAGCCCCTTTCCAGCGATGCAGAGTGCAACCCCCCTCCCTTTTAATTATTTTAGGTCCAAATCAGAGGCCTTCAGGCAGGAGATCTGGCGATAAGAATAACAGTTCTTTACTGATATCTAACAAGGCAGAAAACAACAACAGCTATAAAAATTGACAACAGAACAGAAGAGTGTAACTCAGTTCCAGTCCCTTTTGGCCGAAGGCTGTCTCCCTGTGCTCAGGTACATTTGCTGTTAGGGCAGGGCAGGTCCCGCGCAGTTGAAGAGGGCTGAAGTGACGGTGACAGCGGCCCAGAGGTGAGAGGGATGGGGAAAGTGACTCCCCCCTCACGGCGTCAGTCGTGGTGCTCGGCAGAGTGTCCGGTGGTAATAGGGTGAGATGGGAGAGCAGCAGAGGGATGTTCAATGTCAGGGAGCGTGGATCTCAGCACTGGGGTGGCAGGGGGGATGCCAGATCTGAGCACAGGGCGTCCTCTCCCTCCACGAGCCAAACGAGAAAGTTTTCCAGCCTGCTCCCGACCACTGTCACACCTTTCCTTTTCCTGGATTGCCCCCCCCCTCCCTCCACCCACCTCCCAGCGAGAGAACATTACCTTAAGGTGTAGCCACTTAGCATAAAAATGGGATAAATTCCACAGAAAGAAAAGGGAAGCATTCAACCCCCAACAATGTCGTACACAACAGCGAAGGTGTGAGGAAGGGCACTGCCCCAGCTTTTGACCTGGCGTGCAACGGCTGTGTGCTACTTTTCCAAGCAGCAAGAGCACTGAGAAGGGAAAGCGATTGTGAAGGAGCTCTTTGTCTGCTCGTGTGCTCTTTGCTGCACTGCGCTCACAAGCGGCTTCGTTCTTTGCCTTCTGCCGTCCAGACAAACCTGATCTCCAGCGGTCAGTTTCAGTTCGGCCCAATAGCTTGTCCTCAGTTCTCCGGGCAAGCACGCCCTGTTGCCTTGGGTCCGAGTTCAAAGTCCCTAGCGAGCTCTCACTCAGTGCAATGCACCCGGTAAGACACTCTCGGTCGTCTTTCAAGGAGCGACTCCTAACAGCAGAAGCAGCAGAAGCACAAACTGGATGTCGAGAAGGGACAATGTAGAAAACGTCACTGTCCTGGCATATTTTTGTGTGCGATATCTTCCTCCAGGTCCTCGGTACATGCGAAGCTCTATGTACTGTAAGCACTGCTACTTGCAGCTGAGAAGGACCGTGGAGCTAGCAGCGAATTTGGAGAGCGCAGACCACGTAGTCAAGGAGCGAGATGTGCCCCTGCAATCCAGTGCTAATAGCAGCTTCCTCGCGGCTGGGGAGAGCTCTGCCCACAAAACCTTCACGTCCTGGCAACAGATCTCTGTGAAGGGCGTAGGCGAAAAGCTTGCGTTTTCCATTCGAACTGCGAGAGTGGCAGACTGTTGCAGGGAGCTCTGAGAACAAAGGTGCACGCCCTAGGCGGGCTTGGGCAGAAGCAGCGTTCTAGAGCGCTTGGCTGCCGGAGCACTGCTGGCTGTGTGGCGCCGCTTCAGCGGTTTCTGGCCGCTGAGAAGTGAAAGCGGAGCCAGGCATGGGCGAGCGCAGTGAATGAAGCTGCACAAGTACCGTGCTTGTGTGCACCACGTTACAGGCTACTAGGAGAGGAAGGTGGCTGCCTCTCGCTTGGCTTTCCAAGTGCCCTTAGCAGTCGGAAGGAGCAAGCTGAAGCACTGCTGCTTGTGCTGCTCCTTGGTTCCCTTGCAGCCCGCTGTGGAAACATTGGCGGTCACTTCTAGGCTCCGAGGTGGAGACAGCACCACGGTAAATGCCACGGAGAAGGGAAATACAGAGTGCAGCGAGGAGCTGGACGTGGCTTACGTGCAATAAGTAAAAGGTGAACCTGGGTACTGCCTCTTCAATTTGGCCCCCTCAGTTCTGGTAGCAGCTTTTGCAAGTCGGCAAAGGGAGCTGCGAGTATGTAGAATGGAGGGCAGCGAGACGCCGTGTGTTATGCGCCCTTTCAGGGCTGCTGACAGAAGGCTACTTTAAGAACGCCTTCTTCTTCCTCGCGTCCTTCTCGCTTCGCTCTAGCTGCACGGAGTACACCACAGCGAAGGTGTGAGGAAGGGCACTGCCCCAGCTTTTGCCCTGGCCTGCCTGTGCTGCGCCTTTAGCTGCACACCAGTACAATGGCATTTCTTACCTGCAAGGTAAAAAAGGTGTTAGTGTAGCCTCAGGATTGGCAAGTGCCTAGACATTAAGTTGAGAGACCACGTATGAGGGTGTCTTTAGCGGTTTCCTCCCCCATGGCGCAGGTGTATTCTCATTCTCATGCTGAACTGAAAAGTCCGGGCATGGCAATTTTGGCCCACCTTGTGCAGGGACGAACACAAATGTGTGGCTATTATCCTCTGTTCTGGACCTCTGTGTTATAAATGAGAGACAAAAGTCTCGATATTCCTCAAAATTTTGGATTGCTTTATTTGATATAGAACGAGCAAGCAGCGCGCTGGGGAACATGAGGGGTCACCGCCCACTCCACCGTCCACCGAACCTTGGTTTGCAGCCTCTTCTTGTACTGTGGTTCCTCGTTGTAATCAATAATTTTTGGGTTTTTTTTCTGTCATAATTTTGCCAGGTAAGCAGTGGTGGTCGAATAAACATCCTTACACAAATTCACAAAGCCTCCGGGCGATAATCAGTCACAGATAGCCATCTGGTCCTTGTAGATAACCACCAGAGAAGTTCTGGATGTCTGGTCCTTGAGATAAGCAGTATTGATCAGACAAAGACAGGAAGGGCTTTTTGGGTGGTCCGATTTTGAAAGCTGGTAGCCGATAAAACTTATTTGAAAAAGATAACATAATATAACATAATGTAATGTAACATAATACAATATAATATAACATAACAAGGTGATTTTAAACAGAATTTTTTAATCATATAATTTCCTTTCTCAAGTGTCCATGCTTCACTTCAGAGCTTAGTATTCTGGTTTATGCAAACCCCAATGCTTTTGTGATTAACACGAATCTTTTATCAATTGTCACAATTTCCCCACTTCTCTTTTTTTATCCCATTGATTCGTGTTCTGGTTTCAAATTTTGTCAGTACCTCTTGTACTGCCATTAATTTTGTTGCCTTCTCAGGGTCTATTGGTATTGTAGCAACTTGCATTCCTTGAACCACCGACTGGATTAGTCGAATGAAGCATGGAACAAGACAAGGGATGAACAGTAGTCCTAATAATGCACATGTTAACAAATCCTAATTTCTTCCACCAAGTTTCCCCCAACAGGTTATTCCACCAATTATCATTAAGCATAGAGTTCCAGGTTTGTACAGGTACATGGGCTATTCGTTTTATTTCTTCTGCAATTTTAGTAATTACTTCACCATTATCATCAATTTCTAAGCAGCATTCAGAATTATTAAACTTTCCACACACTCCCCCTTCTTCAGCTAACAGATAGTCTAGAGCCAGTCGGTTTTGATATACTGCTGCTCTAGTTTGGGTAAGTTGTTTAGCTATCAATTCCATTGCTCGGGCTGTCCGGTTTGAAGTAATTTCTACCACGGCTTGTAGCCTGATAATTCTATTTAGCATATAAATTGGAGTACGATAGCCCTAGCTCCCATCTTGAGCCCAGGTAGCTGGTCCATAATATTCAATAATTCGTTCTGGGGGCCATTCATCATCCTTCCATATTTGTGTTCCCCCTATGTCTGTGCTCCTTTTATTTCGATACAAAGTTTCATACAAGGGAACTCCTGACACTCTATTACCCTTTTCCTTTGGTAATGTAAAAAACGCAGGCTGGATAATCCCTAGAGTACATGTCCCTCTCCATCTTTTTGGTAGGGTATTATAAGCTTTTTTCCCACAGATCCAAAATATTCCATCTGGGGCTTTCCAGCTTAGTTTAACTGATTCAGGTTGTTGCCAATAGGTCCTTACACTTTTTACTTCTTCATATGGGTTGGCTCTATTTTTATTATACCAGCATAATCCTGTAAAATTGTTCTTTATACAGTTACCTTTACTTAACTTTCCCCAATATCCTTCTGGAGCTTTGGGCCACCAAGACTGTTTGCTTGCATTTGTAATCAGGATAGTCTTACAGGGGGTGTGCCTCACATATTGGGTAAAGTTAGTTCCCTGACATGTTATACATACCTCTCCTATTACCTCATGACTTAGAACCCACCCTTCAGGTCTATTGACTCCCCTCGATATTTCCGTTTGATTCCACTGTAACAACTGCTCTGGGCTCAATCCCTCCCCCCTCCATGGCCATTGTTCAGTCATTTGCATTCCTCCACAGATCCAACAGTGAGTTCAGTTCAGTTCAGTAGTGATTTCTTTCATTAATTCTACAAATAAATTTTTCCCCAAGGTGGGCAAGTCCCGTTCGCTGAGTTGTTTTATTTTCTCATACAAGTTAAAATTTCCCCCATGGTTTGTCTTTGTTCCTTTGAACACCTTAGTTATATTTTTTATCAATTCTTCCTTGTAGTGATCTTGCACTCCTCCCTGATCTGAATATCCCCACATACCTTCTTTTGTGAAGCAGAGGTGTGTCTCTCCTACTGGACAACTTTGGTATGCTGATGGAGCCCACCCTCCTTTTCCCAAATTGGTGGCTCCCCAGTAACTTCTTCCCATAATAGTGCAAGTTTCTAAGTTGTGTTTATTATAGCAGGCCGAATTGATATGTGTATGGAAGGCAAGGGTGGATACCGTGCATCTGCCATACTTAATTGTCTGGTAACACTTGGAACAAGCATCAGCACTATTTCCTTTTATCATCATTAGCAATAGGATGACTCCCATGACCATTTTCATCCCTCTGCCTCCCTCAAGGCCTACGGGGTTGCTGCCAGTAGCCGAGGTTTGTTTAATCTTCTCGGCAGCAGGGAATATGTCCTGGGGTCTCCCACATTGTCTTTCTCTTTTGGTAGTGTTTCTTAATTTTGTCCCAGCTTTTAGCTTTAACATTCCAGTACAATGTACAGCAGTAACAGCACAGTATACACAACCCTTCTGACACTTTCTTGTCAATACCTCTGCTCTGGCTCTCTTTTTTTTCCTTATTCCTCCCACCAGTTATGATCATCAATTTCGATTTCTCCTTGTGCTGATAGGATATTAATACTTTAATAGTTTCCTTACATTCATTTCTTCTACACTGGACACATAATGCGAATGGGGGATACCCACCATAGGAATAACACCACAACAACTCAGTACAATATGGACACCTTTTATTGATGAACAGGCTACACCCGGGTTTGGGGCAGGTGACTTTCAGTCCTGATTAGGAGACCTTTCAGACGAATTGATCCGGTATTGACATCAAGTCTTCCGAATTTGCACTTTGAGGTCTCCAGGCTCAGATGTCACTGTCCAACCTGCAGTAGGAGGGGTTACAGGACCCCTGCCTCTACTCACGTGTCCATCCCTTTTCAGCTGTCCTCACAGCTGTTTCAGTCGTTAACAGAACTAAATACGGTCCTTCCCATTTTGGAGCTAGATTTTCTTCTTTCCATACTTTCATTAACACATGTTGTCCTGGCTTAATTTTATGTATGGCAAATCCTAGAGGGACAGTTTGAGCTAAAATCCCCTTCTCTCTTAATTCTTCCAAGTATTTGCTGATTGTTATTATGTAATTCTGAAGAGAAGGGTCCTGAACTAACGTCGGATCAAGGTGTACTCCTTTAGGGTAAGGCATACCATACAGCATTTCATATGGTGAAATCCCTGTTTTTGAATTTGGCATTGTTCGTATATTAGACAGGGCTAGTGGGAGGCACTTTGTCCATGGCATTTTAGTCTCAATCATTAATTTTGACAGCTGTTGTTTTAATGTTTGATTCATCCTTTCAACCCTCCCAGAACTCTGAGGGTGCCAAGGTGTATGATATTCCCAGCTGATGCCCAGCGCCGAGGTCAGTAACTTAAGTACCTTTGATGTAAAGTGCGTCCCCTGGTCTGAGTCTATTGCTCGAACCAGGCCATACCTTGGGATTATGTGTTCCAACAATATTTTGGCTACCACTTGTGATGTGGCCCTATGTCCTAGGGTGATGTTATGGTGTTTGTATCTCCAATCGTGTGTTCTGATTATGTTTGGTATTATGTCCTGTGCTTCCAGGACTGACCCTGAAAGTGAAGCTTTGTTTTGTCTTGTTATCAGCCGGCTCACATCCCCCATGGTCTATGTTTAGGAGAGGTTTTAGCTCGGCTTGTTTGCTTGCTTGCTTGCTCGCTTCTGCCTCTTTTTCTTTCCTTCGCTTTGCCCTTGCTTTTTGCTTATTAGTTAGTTCAGCTAGGCAGTCCAACTTTTTCCCTGGACTGTTTTCTTTTCCACCCCGTCCCCTCCCTCTCCTGGATACCATCTGAACCTGTTCTGGACGGGGACCTGGGAAACCCCAAGAAACACTGGGAGTCTGCATTCTGTCACCTGCAGCAGTCATTCCCCAGCGCCAGACTGATAACTGAGCGACCACTCGCCGAGGAGACTGAGTTTGTCATCCCTTCAGAACGGTGAAAGAGTTTTTTTGTCAGCTGGTGTTGTTTTTTTTTCCCTGTACTGGGGAGTGTCTTGCTTGTTAAATAAACAGGTTTTTTCTCCCACTCTTCTCTGAGGAAATTCTTCCCGAACCCGGTGGTGGTGGGGGGGGGGGAGGGGGAGGAGTGGTGGGGTTTGCTGTCTGGGGGCTCCTTCTGGAGGTTTTCCCCCAAATTTGCCCAAAACCAGGACAAATATATTGGCGCCCATCTCGGGGCTCGAGAAAGTGGGAAAAAAACCCTGTTCTAATAATAATTTGGTTCAAATTATTTTGTGTTGGTATAGAGCAGTTATTGGCTATGTTGTTGGAATTCATGTGTTTTGGGGTGGAGGCCTGCATGGGTTTTTGGTCCCTAGGGTTTTTTGAGGTCTTAATACCTCTGTGGTCCCTAGGTTTATTTGCTTATCCCGAAATAGCTCCGGTATTGTCCCTAATACGTAGTTTCTGTAGCAGAGGGGCATTGACCAAAATATCCATCGGGCTGGGCTTGGTTTTAATGGCCTGCAGGAGATTTATAAAGGTGCTGGAGTCTGTTCCAGGAATGTATGGTTCTTGGTTGTGGTTGTGTACTCAGTTTGTTAGAGGAGAAGCAGGGGATGAGGCTTTTCAGCCTTTGTTTTCCTTCTTCTCCTCTGAATTTGTTACATCCTTTTTGGAGAATGTTCAGTTCCCCCTGAATGTTAAAGAGACCATCTTTCTGGTGTTTAATATGGTAAGCTTTCTCTATACAGTTTGCAGTTTCTCTAGAATGAGAGCTGAGATTTCTAGAGGGGCTGAGACCCCTGACCCCAGAGTAGAGCCAGGCGTGAGAAATCCTGAGTGGTGTGGGAAATGGGAGGATATGGGCCAAATCTTAAAGGAATTTTCTGACCCTACATCCTGGGATTTTCCATGTGAACAAATTCAGAACACAGCTGAGGTGGCAAAGTACCTGAAAGAGAAGTGCCGTGGTAATTCTAAGGAGAAGAAGATCATTGCAGTGAGCTGGGCCCTGGCATATGCTTACTGTACCCTGCTAAATACTGTAGGGCAGCAGACAGAGGAAGGGGGACAGGCAGATAAATCAGCCACTATCCCAGTCGCTCAGGCTGTAGCCAACACCCCAGGCTCGAGGCCAACAACTACACCAGACAGTGAGCCTAAGCCAGCAGCTAAACCTGTCAGTAAGCCTCAACCAATGGCTGTTGCTACCAGCACGAGAAGTGGAAAGTGCACAGACAAGACTGATCGACCAGTGGATGATGATGATGATGATGATGATGATGCAGGAGAAGGACCCTCAACGCCTCCTGACATAAAACCAGGAGTCAAAGCAACTGGTACAAGATCAGAGGCCAATATTGAGTCTTTTTCCCTAAAGGACCTCCGTGGCCTAAGAAAGGATTACACCCGACAACCTGATGAGTCTATAATTAGTTGGTTGGTCTGTCTTTGGGATGCTGCAGGCGAGGCTACATTTATGGACGGCACTGAAGCCAGGCATTTGGGATCCCTGTCACATGATCCTGTCATCGACCAAGGAATGATGAGGGGGCCTAACCCTCACAGCCTCTGGGCACGGGTCCTGGACAGTGTAGCACAAAGATACCTGTGTGCAGACAATCTTTATATGCAGCAGACCCAGTGGAAGACAATAGAACAAGGGATCCAACGCCTGAGAGAAATGGCAGTGGCAGAGATTATCTTCTCAGATGACATAACAACTAGGAATCCGGACTTGGTACCGTGTACATCTGTGATGTGGTGAAAACTTGTGCTGCTTGGGCCCCATGAATACCCTTCTGCTTTAGCAATAATGAAGCGGGACGAGAGGGATGAGACCGTGCTTGATATGGCAAAGAAGCTCCGAGCATATGCAGATGCCGTGCATGGCCCAACACATGCCAGAATTGCAGCTGTGGAAACACGTCTGCAGAAATTAGAAGACAAGATAGAAGAGAATCATAAAAGACTCAGGGAGGAGATTAAAGAGGACCTTCTCCAAATCTCAGCAGTACAAATTAGAGGCCCTGGTATCCAACGCAGACGTTGCCCTGATGGGGAGAGGAGGTACACCCCACGAGCTGAGCTGTGGTTCTTCTTACGTGATTGCGGAGAAAACATGAGGAGATGGGATGGAAAATCTACTGCTGCTCTGGCACAACGGGTGCGTGAATTGAAGGAAGGCAAGACTCAAAGAGGAAGTTCCACCAAAAGGAGAGCAGCTCCAGTTGCCCGTAGCCAAGCTGCCAAGTATGATGATGATGATGATATGTCTGATCCCCTTGAAGGAACCTCTAAGACATATGCCCAAGGAAAGAAGGATAAACAGGCTTAGAGGGGCCCTGCCTCTAGCCAGGGAGAGGCGAGGGAAAATCGTGTTTTCTGGACTGTGTGGATTCGTTGGCCTGGCACATCGGAACCACAAAAGTATAAAGCTTTGGTTGATACTGGTGCCCAATGCACATTAGTCCCATCAAGATATATGGGGGCAGAATCTGTTTCTATTGCTGGTGTGACAGGTGGATCACAGGACTTTACCTTGGTGGAAGCTGATGTGAGCTTGACTGGACATGAATGGAAAAAAACATCCTATTGTGACTGGCCCAGAGGCCCCATGCATTTTGGGCATAGATTACCTCCGAAGGGGGTATTTTAAAGATCCAAAAGGATTCAGGTGGGCATTTGGGATAGCAGCTGTGGTGACAGAGGGCATCCAGCAATTGAACACCTTGTCTGGACTGTCTGAGAATCCAAGTACAGTAGGACTTCTGAAGGGACAAGAGCAAAAGGTACCAATTGCCACTTCCATAGTGCATCGCCGACAATACAGAACAACTCGAGATGCTGTGGTTCCCATCCATAAAATGATCCGTGAGCTGGAGAGCCAAAGGGTGGTCAGCAAAACCCATTCACCCTTCAACAGCCCCATCTGGCCTGTGCGTAAATCTGAAGGAGAATGGAAATTAACCGTAGACTATCGTGCATTGAATGAAGTGACTCCACCGCTGAGCGCTGCCGTGCCGGACATGCTGGAACTGCAGTACGAGCTGGAGTCCAAGGCAGCAAAGTGGTACGCCACTATAGATATTGCCAATGCATTTTTCTCCATTCCTCTGGCAGCAGAATGCAGGCATCAGTTTGCTTTCACATGGAGGGGAGTGCAGTACACCTGGAATCGACTGCCCCAGGGGTGGAAGCACAATCCTACCATCTGCCATGGACTGATCCAGACTACACTAGAAAAGGGTGAGGCTCCAGAACATTTACAATATATTGATGATATCATTGTGTGGGGGAACACAGCAGCAGAAGCGTTCACGAAAGGAGAGAGAATCATCCAAATCCTCCTGGAAGCCGGCTTCACCATCAAGAAGAGTAAAGTTAAGGGACCTGCTCGAGAGATCCAGTTCCTGGGAGTGAAGTGGCAAGATGGACGGCGTCAGATTCCTACTGATGTCATCAACAAAATCACAGCTATGTCCCCACCAACCAACAAGAAGGAGACACAAGCTTTCTTAGGAGCCATAGGTTTTTGGAGGATGCACATTTCTGAGTACAGTCAGATCGTGAGCCATCTTTACCTGGTTACCTGCAAGAAGAACGATTTCCATTGGGGCCCTGAGCAGCAACAAGCCTTTGCCCAGATAAAGCAGGAAATTGCTCATGCAGTAGCCCTTGGCCCAGTCAGGACGGGGCCAGATGTGAAGAACGTGCTCTACTCTGCAGCCGGGAACCATGGTCTGTCCTGGAGCCTGTGGCAGAAGGTGCCTGGTGAGACTCGAGGCCGACCATTAGGATTTTGGAGTCGGAGCTTCAGAGGGTCTGAAGCTAACTACACCCCAACAGAGAAGGAAATCTTGGCCGCCTACGAAGGAGTCCAAGCAGCCTCAGAGGTGGTTGGCACAGAAGCACAACTCCTTCTGGCACCCCGACTACCGGTGCTGGGGTGGATGTTCAGAGGAAAGGTTCCCTCCACCCACCATGCCACCAGTGCTACATGGAGCAAGTGGATTGCCCTCATTACACAGCACGCCCGAATTGGAAAACTGAATCGCCCTGGGATTTTGGAAGTAATTACAAATTGGCCTGAAGGTGAAAGTTTTGGTGTCACAGATGAGGAACAAGAACCAGTGACACGGGCTGAAGAAGCTCCACCATATAACCAACTGCCAGCAGAGGAAACACGCTATGCTCTATTCACCGATGGTTCCTGTCGCATTGTGGGGATGAATCGGAGGTGGAAAGCAGCTGTATGGAGCCCCACACGACGGGTAGCAGAGGCCACTGAAGGAGAGGGTGAATCCAGTCAACTTGCTGAACTCAAAGCGGTTCAACTGGCCTTAGACATTGCAGAAAGAGAGAGGTGACCAAAGCTTTACCTTTATACCGATTCATGGATGGTAGCCAATGCTCTGTGGGGATGGTTGGAGAGATGGAAAGAGGCTAACTGGCAGCGTAGAGGAAAACCAATTTGGGCTGCTGAAGAGTGGAATGATATTGCTACCCGGTTAGAGAAACTACCTGTGAAGGTTCGCCATGTAGATGCCCATGTTCCCAGAAGTAGGGCTAATGAAGAGCAGCAAAACAATCAGCAGGTAGATCAGGCTGCAAAGATAGGGGTGTCGAAGATAGACCTTGATTGGGAACACAAGGGAGAGTTGTTCCTAGCACAATGGGCCCATGATGCCTCAGGCCACCAGGATAGAGATGCCACCTATAAGTGGGCATGAGACCGAGGGGTGGATCTAACCATGGACAGTATTTCTCAAGTTATCCATGACTGTGAGACGTGCGCTGCCATCAAGCAAGCCAAGCGGGTGAAGACCCTCTGGTATTGGGGGCGGTGGTCCAAGTACAAGTATGGGGAGGCCTGGCAGATTGATTTCATCACACTGCCCCAGACACGCCAAGGCAAGCGCTACGTGCTCACCATGGTAGAAGCCACCAGTGGATGGTTGGAAACCTACCCTGTGTCTCACGCTACAGCCCATAACACCATCCTGGGCCTTGAAAAGCAGGTCCTTTGAATATGGTACCCCTGAGAGGACTGAGTCAGACAATGGGACTCATTTCAAGAATAGCCTTATCAACACCTGGGCTAGGGAACACGGCATTGAGTGGGTGTACCATATCCCCTACCATGCACCACCGGCAGGGAAAGTGGAAAGGTACAATGGACTTTACAAGGGCTTTTGGGCAAGTCCGATTTCGCAAGCTGGCAGCCGATACAACTTATTTGATAAACATAACATAATGTAACATAATGTAATGTAACATAATACAACATAATATAACATAACAAGGTGATTTTAAACAGAATTCTTCAATCATATAATTTCCTTTATCAAGTGTCCATGCTCCACTTCAGAGCTTAGTATTCTGGTTTATGCAAAACCCAATGCTTTTGTGAATAACATGAATCATTCATCAGTTGTCGGAGAAGGGAGACGCGGACACCAATTCGGTCATCAGCAAAGTCTCGTTTATTGATACGCAGAGTGGCGATTAAATACAGTGCTTAATTAGCTCATGCATAGTGCAAAATCTGAGCTCATCATTGGTCTAGCTGTGCGACTTAGCTAAGCACTTCGGCATTCATGTTTTTCTCAATTCTGCGTGTCTTCCTTATCTCAAGGACACTGTATCCGTGAGACTGAGGCCCACTTTGCTAGCTTTACTAAGTTGATCTGACTATGGCCTTTTTCTTCCAGCTATTCCTGCACCAGGCTCTCTACACTTCCCCCGTTTTCTTTTTGAGCTAGAAGAGTGGCATGCCAAGCTTTGCTGACAGTCTTTTGAATAAAATTTTGTAAGCAAGTTATTAAGCAAGGTAGCAATAAAGCTAAGTACAAGAATATACCCAACACCATAATAGCATACTTAATAACGGTTCGAATCCATCCTCCAAGACCTAGGCTTTTTAACCACTCGTCAATGCCCCAACCATCTTCTTCTTTTAGGTTGTGTAATTTCTGCTGCGTGTTTTGTATCTTTTCGTGGATGGACTCAGAGTGGTCAGATAACTTCATGCAGCACATTCCTTTGAACTCCTTGCAACCATACTGGCAACCTTACTAGGCAGGTTTTAAAAGGATTTTGTACTCCCCCTAGGCTTAAGCAGATTGATTCTTGTCTTGTTATGTTAGTGAATGTTACCCATACGTTTTCCCGAGGCGCATGCTGCATTGGAAAAGATTTTGTGCGAGCAAAGTTAGCAAGCATAAGCAGTGTAATGATCATCATTTTGATTTCTTCGGCGGCCTATTCTTTTTACGCCCTATATTGCTCCCTGTTATCTGCAGTTGTTTTACCTCTTCTATACTTTGATTTAATACCTCCTCTGGGTCTGTACCGGGCTTAATTGGTCTTACCTGAGGCCAAGGCAGGTGTGGGACTTTATGTCTGCATCTTGCAGCGATAATGTGTGAATTTGCATAGATGTGCTGCCTCTTAATCCAGTTGGTAAGTTCCCACCGGGCCCAAGCTAACAGGAGCTGTTCTGGTGTCTCGTATAGGTTTCGTACCTGGGCATATGGCACTTCTGCTTCTTTTTCTAGGGCCCGACCCCAATTTGAATTTCTTAGGTCGTCACTTTGACACTTCCAGCACCACAAATTAAACACTGTTCTCTGTTCCACCCACGAGCAGTCCCCACAGCCCCCGCACTTTAGGGCTACCCAGGCTTCACACCATGACCCCCCACACGCACAACAAGGACGGCTGCTGAGAGGCTGTTCTTCCTGGTGGGCGTGGCTCTCAATCCAATCAGCCCAATTCGGTGGTGGCTGCCTTAGCGTCTCACGGGCAGCGCTGTTATAGCGTCCCAAAAAGGTGGGGTTATCCATTCTAGTACCCGTGTCTCCCGCGTTTTCTTTTGTAGCTGTGTGAGTGCACCGAGTAGGTGGTTGGCAGTACTCCAGATGGTAAGATCGATGGGCGAGGAGATATTTCGGCGGGAGACAAACCTCTCATCGATGCAGCGTATAATACCCTTGAGGGCTTCATGTTGTTGCGGGGTTATGGTTACGGGTGCGGTTGGGTCAGTTCCTTTAAGTAGTGGCCTGAGGGAGTCTAGCAAGGAGTTGGGTATCCCAACAATCGGCTTGAGCCATTGCAGATCTCCTAGTAGTCGCTGTGCTTCATTTAGAGTGGTGATCTTTGTTGCAAGCTGGAGCTTCTGCGGCCGTACGATTTGGTCTGTGATAGACCACCCCAAGTACCTCCATGGTGTGGATCGCTGTATTTTTTCTTGAGCTATTATGAGGGATGCCTTTGCTAGGGTGCTTTGAATTTCCTGCATTTGAGTGTCTGTAAATGCTGATTCTTGAGCAAAGAGGATATCATCCATATAATGATAAATAATTGTGTTGGGCCACTGTATCCTCAATGGTTGTAATGCGGCATCAACATACAGTTGGCACAGGGTAGGCGAGTTTTTCATTCCTTGTGGAAGAACAGTCCATTCATACCGTTTATCAGGTTCTTCTCTGTTTATTGCTGGTAGGGTGAACGCAAATCTTTTAGTATCTTGAGGGTGTAAGGCAATAGTGAAGAAGCAGTCCTTTAGATCAATGATTAGAAGAGGCCAATGCTGTGGGAGCATTGCTGGGTTGGGGAGGCCTGGCTGTAATGCCCCCATTGCCTCCATCTGATTATTTACTGCTCTTAAATCGTGTAGAAGACGATATTTTCCTGACTTCTTTTTGATCACAAAAATTGGCGTGTTCCATGGGCTTGTTGAGAGTTTTAAATGTCCTTGTTGGAATTGTTCTTTTACGAGTTGATGTGCTTGTATTAGACTTTCCCTTTTTAGAGGCCATTGCTTAACCATTACCGGTTCATTGGTAGTCCAGGTGATTGGGATCGGGAAAGTCCAAGCAATGGCAATTACCCCAAAGGGTGCTCGTTGGATAAAACGACCCCCATCTGAGCCAAGATGTCCCTTCCAATTAGGCAATGTACCGATGGTGGTAATGCAACTACGGACAACACAGTCACCAAATCTTGCCCATCTATAGTGACCCTTACTGGAGGAGTTTTTCTGGCAAGGGTGAATCCTCCGACGCCCGTCACGGTATCCGTGGTCTGCAGCGATGGCCAGTTGTGGGGCCATTTTTCTGGTGAGACAATGCTGGTATCTGCCCCAGTGTCTAGGAGTCCCATCATTTCTATTGTCTGTCCTGCATAGGTTAGTTTCACCTCCTTTTTGGGTCTGGTATGGAGATCCATTGTGAGCATAGCAATACCTGATGATCCGAATCCTTGGTCTCCACGTGGGGTTTGTCTTTGTGGTTGAACACCCCGGCTCAACTGTGGAAGTGGAATAAATTGAGCAATACGCTGACCTGCTTCAATTGTCAGAGGAGGAAAAGGAGTATAAACCATTATTTGTATTTCTCCCGTGTAGTCTGCATCGATGACACCTGGTAGCACAAACAGTCCTACAATGGAGCTCGACGAGCGTCCCACTATTAGTCCTCCATAAGCTTGTCCTTTGATATTTATCGGGCCATAAACTCCAGTTGGGACTTTGACAGGGCGAGCTGTTATCAAAGATGTTTTTACTGCGGCTGCCAGGTCGAGTCCCAGGCTCCCTGCTGTGGCTGGTTGTAGACAGGAGATGGCGCTGGTGTCACGGCGGCTACTTGTGACCGGGGCCAATATGGTGGCGGCCGCCGGGGGCTGATCGGCGGCGCCCGTCGGGCCGCGCCGCATCCACCCGCATCTGTAGCAGCGCGCCGAGGGAGGCCGGTGGTCGCTTGATGTGGCTGGGGCTGCCGTAGAGGCACGGAGCGGAGCAAGAGCGGCTAACACCTGTGATTGTGTGGACTCGGCTTGTTTCTGCAGCCCTAAGCCTATTTCTTTTAGTGCATTAACTAAGAAAACCTGTGCCCCTGTCGGCTGTAAAGCCATCCTTTCCAATGCCTCTTCTATCGACCAATTGGCTCCTAAAGTTGATAATACCCTTTTTGTTGCCTCATTGCTATTCTGCAACGCACATTGCTTTAGTAGCGCCCCTCTCATATACTCTGGGACTCCTGCCTTTTCAATAGCAGCAGCAGCCTTATCTACAAAGTCCCCAAAGGATTCATTTCTTCCCTGTTTTATCCCCATATACATGGGTATGCCTGAGCTATCTTTGACCTGACCGATGGCACTCCTTACTAGACACATGGCTTCCCTAACCTTGTCGGGTCCCGAAATCATTTGAGCTTCTGTCCTGCGGTATTGACCCAATCCCATCAGTTCGTCTATGGTAATTCCAGCTAACGGATCTCCCGGGCCCCTCTGTGTTGCAACTGACTCCTGAACAAGAGCTTGCCAGTGGGCGTTAAATAGCAACTGCTGATGTTGCGTGAAAATCAGTTTCACTATACTTCTCATATCATTTGGCAACAGCAGGTATGTATCGAACAAGAAATCTAGCATCTGCTTAGCTGGCTCACTCTGGAAACCAAACTGACTCACTGTCTGTCTTAGCTGGGCTAGCAGCTTCCAGTCGGGAGGCGAATATGCTCCCACTTGGACGGCTTGTCCTTGTTGATTTATCCCCTGTGTATACGTGACGGGGAAAACCCAGGTTTTCGCTGCGTCAACAGCGCTTTCGTCCCCAATCTCCAAGCCGTGTCTGGCTAGCATACTCCACGCCTCCCCCCGCCGTCTTGCCATCTCCTCCCACAGGTCGCTTTCCGCCCTAGGGACCGGAGCTGGCTCCACGGTGGGCTTAGGGGCGGTAGGCTCAGACCGGCAAGGGGATTTTTCGCCGCCGGTCTGTGGCCCTTCGCTGTCGGAAGGCGGGGTTACTCCGCCTTCTGCAATTGTCTCCTCCGCCGCGGCGGAATCCTCCTCAAGCTCTTCTAAGGGGGGTGCCGAGGGCCAAGCGCAGCTAGCCATGTCTGTCATTCCTGCCGCCTCCCCAGAGATAGGTATTTCTACTCTGGTCGTGCTGGGTGCTCGGGGCTCATTATCACCATACTGAGCATTCCTTTTATATGCCTCTACTGCCTCCCGAGCCGCCCTTCTCTCTGCTTGCTGCTTTAGCAGCGCGTTGTGAACTACCCGCCAGATCTTTCCCAGCTTTTTTGCCGTTTTATCATCCTCTAATACCGCCTCCCACAGTGCATCCCCTAACTTACGCCACTCATTCAAATCATGCACGGTGTGAGGATTAGAGAATAAACCTTTAGTATAATCCCAGGCTAACAACCCCGGTATGTCCTTCCTGGGATTAATCTCTTTCAGCCCTAACTTATCTATATGTAGTATATAGTATATATATATGTATATATGTAGTATATGTATATGTACTATAAATAAATCATATGCTGCTTGCCTGTCCATTTTTTGTCGTCAGCGCTGTTGCAACTCTCCGGCTTCGGCAGCACGTATGGCCCAGGACCACCTTTATGGCTCCTGGGGGTGTCTTCCCTACGTCGTTTGACACCGACCCGGTTGCAGCAGGCCCCAACTCTACTTCACCGACCGTGGCGCGTTCTCCCCCGTTTTCTGAAACTGTTTTCTTTTCAGCGACGGAGGCACGTCGGGGTTCACCATTTGTCGGAGAAGGGAGACGCGGACACCAATTCGGTCATCAGCAAAGTCTCGTTTATTGATACGCAGAGTGGCGATTAAATACAGTGCTTAATTAGCTCATGCATAGTGCAAAATCTGAGCTCATCATTGGTCTAGCTGTGCGACTTAGCTAAGCACTTCGGCATTCATGTTTTTCTCAATTCTGCATGTCTTCCTTATCTCAAGGACACTGTATCCGTGAGACTGAGGCCCACTTTGCTAGCTTTACTAAGTTGATCTGACTATGGCCTTTTTCTTCCAGCTATTCCTGCACCAGGCTCTCTACAATCAGTTGTCACATCTGCTTCCGGGTTTGTGGGCCACCATGAGCCCGCAGGAGACTGTGGATTGTGGATGAGGCTGGGCTGGCCCCCCACGCCTCGTTGGTCTGACAGCGGCAGGAGTGGCACCGAGCAGCATCTCCTGAGGGCCCCATGGGGGGCGGGGAGAGAGCCGGGAGTGACCCTGAGCGACACCGGAAGCGATATCCGTAGTGCCCAGAAGGCCAGCGGTGGAGTCGAGTTTCACGGGTAGGAGGCTGCTAAGCTGCTTTTAAAGCTGGAGCTCCTCTGCTCTAGGACAGACTGGGAGAGCTGAGGGTGTCCAATCTGGAGAACAGAAGGCTCCAGGGAGACATTAGAGCCCCTTGCAGTGCCTGCTGGGGCTCCAAGATAGATGGGGAGGGACTTTGCAAAAGGGTCGGGACTCGCAGGACAAGGGGGAATAGCTTCAAACTGCCAGAGAGCTGGGGTAGATGGGATATTGGAAAGGAATTCTTCCTTGTGTGGGTGCTGAGGCCTGGCACATGTTGCTCAACGAGGCTGTGTGGGAGCCCCATGGCAGGAAGTGTCCAGGGCCAGGCTGGAGCGGACATGGAGCAACCTGGACTAGTGGAAAAGTGTCCCTGCCCATGTCAGGATGTGGGAAGAAGATAATCTATCATCTCTAAGGTCGCTTCCAGTCCAAACCATTCTGGGATTCTAGGATTCATGGAAGGCCCTTTTCCAAGTGAAGTGTTGTATCTCTTGGCTCCCAGCTTGTAGTTGCCAGTTCTTCTGGAAGCAGGCCTGGCCAAGCAGCTGTGATGAGCCATGGCTTTTCAATAGGACGAGTGTGATATATTTGCAGAGAGGAAGGCTGCAGACAGATCTTCAAGGCCCAGGTAGAACAAGCAAAGGATTGAATCAAAGCCAAAGGTTGGTTGTGTTAGTCAGTTTGCTGGCTGTTGAAATGGCCCCAGGTCATTTTCAACATTTCTAATTTGGATTTGTTTGAGTATAAAATGAATGTGTTACCTCCAGCGTAGGCTCTCCAATGCATCTCCATGTGCTCCCATCTCTTTGTTGTATATCAGGTTCTATTAACTGAAGACAGAATCATAACACAGTAGTAAAACATTTAGAGGTGTAGTTAGCCAGCTTCAGGAGTTTTCAACTCTGCTGTTGACTTTTCTGGTAACTGTAAGCAAGGCAACACAATCCAGTTACTCCACTTTCCCTCTCTGAGGAAAGAATGGTCTTTTTTTCTTTTTTTTTTCCGCATTTTAAAAATAGCCTCGAATGAAGAGAGTTATGCATGTGGCATGTAGGATTCATTATTTTACCTTTCTCTTCTGCTATCTTTCGCATACTAGTTTTTTAAAATTTTTTTTGTTGCTGTTCTCCATTCAGTAGGTTTTAAAGAATTCTAATTGTTGAGGTGATGGTTCTTGGAAGGCTCACTTAGCCCACCTTTTGGGTGATGGAAAGAAGAAGACAAGGTCCTCTAAGAAGAGTAAAAAGCATACTTTAAAGAGACATTTAGAGATACCTGCTGATGCCATGCAATTACCGTGTAATCAGCAGAAATGTGTTGTAAAGACACCAATCAGTGACTTCACAAGAAAGCCACACTCAAGACAGGTAAAGAACAGAAGCATAAAACCCCAAAGGTATGAAATTGACAGATTTTCATCGGGAATGAGCAACTCCTGAATTCTTGGTTCTTGAACTAGGGGCTTGTAATAAATAGACCGTCTCCTTGCCAAACGTAAATTTGGTGTAATGAACTCCTCACTGCCCGTTGAAGTGCAGGGCTAGTAGACTAATATTTGCCATGGCAGGCATATTGTATGGCTTTCCTGTTAAAAAGAAATTGGTTTTGGTCATAGCAATCTAGATATGTACCCAGTCTGACACCTATTTTTTAGGCTATATTTCCAAGTAAATGGCTTCCGTGATGATGCAGTAAGTTTATGTCATGAACAGGAATGAAGTGATTGCATGCATCCTTTTTTACCCTAAGCCAGCTGCTGAATAATGAGACAGTGACTCTCACTGACGCCAAGGAGTGCCCAAGCTTTTGGGAAAAGCACTGGGCAGATAAAGCCTATTTCCACATTTCTTGCTAGTGTCTTCTTCAAAGTTCATGGGTTTCTTCATCTTTTAGAGATGTTCTAGATGTCTTTGTAGTTTACATGTACTAAATGTAGCAGGTATTGCTTTCATGCCGTCCTAATAGATTTGAAGTTGGCATCTACTCAGGCTTCAATGTCTCAGAAGAAGCAACCTTGATTCTTTGAATTCTATTCTTGAACGTGAGAATGATACTTATGTAGTTAATGAATTAATTAAATTGAATTCACTTGATGGAAAAATTGTCTTGTTCGTGTAGATTTTAACTTGGAAATTGATATTTGAGTTCTACTTTCCATTGTTGTTGCTTTTCTGTATTCTTTGATTGCACAGATAGCAGATGTACTGTCCAAGTATTCTGTGAAACTGGAGGAAATGTCCTTCCGCTTGGCAGCTGATGTTCACAAGCTGTCACGATCCACTTATAATGCAGAGCGGGGGTCGTGATGGTTCTTTTGATCTCAAAGGTGCAAACAGGCAAAATGCAGGGGACAAAATCAGTTTATTCAACAACAAAAAAGCAGTTTATTCAACAAGAGCAACGCATTTCATCAAATGCCAACAACTCAGTTACGGTAAGGGGGAGAGGTATAGGAAACAAAGTATACGGAAAGGGGAAGGAAAGAAAGGGATGGGAATATAGCTACCAGCAGTCGAGACGGGCGTCCTCATGAGTCATCCGATAGACGAGTCTTCGTCCGTGGGGAGATCTCAGGGGTCTTCTTCAGGGGGTCTTCATCAGTGGAGAGATCTCAAAGGGTCTTTTCCAGAGGGTCGCTCTTTTATAGTCCTTCTCCAAAGCGAGTAGCCTCTGGCCAAGAGGTGGGAAGATTTATGGACCGTTGTGTGGTGCTGCAGGAGACAGGCACGGACAAGCACTCCTCAGTTGATACAACACAACCTCTGGTTGGTGCCACAACAGCACAGTCCAGTGAACACAATACACCAGCACACAGTCACGAGCATCCACCTGGCCCGGCCAGTAAACCATTGTTGGGAGTCTGCCTGGGTGGAAGTCCTCGACGTCTCCTTGAGACGGTCGGGAGGCAAAATCGAGGGGAACTTCGGACCTACCCTTACACCACCCCGTGACTCACGATCGTCGTCAAGAGCGCCCCTTTGTAGAGTTGTGGTGGAGTCTTCAGTTTTGGTGTCTTCTGGACTCGTTCAAGTTGGTAGCATATCCCGGAAAACAGAGACAGGAGAGTAGGAAAAAGATAAGGGACAGGATAAGGAAAAGGAGAAAAGGGGAAACAAAACAGATTAATTATATTCAATTTTTTTGATTGCTATCAATTTCAAACAATTTGTTCAATTCTTTAAATTTTTCAATTTTTGATTAGAAATAAATCAATTTTTAAAGCAAGTTTTTGATTAAACAATTCTTATTGCAATTAGAAGATAATTCTAGTTAAAAATCATATTTTATCTTATTTGAAACCTTGTGTCAATAACCCTAGGGATGTCAACAGTAGCCGATGTGGGTACATCTGTCACAGATGCCAATTGTGTTAATCGTTTCGTTATTCTCCAAGTCATGATGTATAGAATTGCTGATAAAACAAAACCAATTAAAACCAAAATCAAAAGAACAATAGTGGGATGACACAATTTGTTCAGGACACCTGTAGCAGTAGGTGACCACCCAAATAGAGTATCCCACCACCTGTATTCATCATCTGTCTTTACCCTTTCCAAAACACGATGTATTTTTTCCACATTGTGATGAACAGCTATTAGAGTTTTCTGTCCGTTTTTCTAGATCTTCTCGAAAATTTCGATCAAATCTTGGTGGAGCAACAATTGCTTCACCATAGAGAGGTTCATTCCAAATGGAGTGGGAAATAGATGGTGGATAAGTGTGTAATTTGACTGCAAAAGATGGTGAGAAGTAACTGGGGCTACATAGGAAAAAATCACATCCTGAAATCCTAGTAAAGTTACAGACACAAATGTTTGAATGATTCTTAGTATTCACTACCAAATTTTCTATGAAAACACTATCACAAGCAGTTCTAAAGCATGCACATCCATTGCCTACATATACCAGTACTGTTTCAGGTATCTCGTTTGGATGAATTTCAAAATTGCAAACATTCTGTTCTGTATCCAAGCAGATATCTTGAGCTCTGATTGCATTACTTTCACAGATAAACCCTTGTTGTTACCGGACAACGCAAGTTTCCAAATTAACAGTTTGCCACTTCCCACCAATTTCACGGGCCCATTCCCTATGCTCGGAAGGACAGAGAATAGCTCCGTCATGGTTCAACCCTAATGGAATGATGGGGAATATTGAATGCACTGAAGCATTACGAATTGTAATGTACAGTACAAAGGCTGTGGCAGTGTTTGTGCTGGGATCATAGGTAAAATTTGCTAAGTTCCACCAGGACTAGAATTATTTTTCAAAATCAGTGGCACTGTCCCAGACTATCTTTTGAATTTCAGTGGGAAAAGTGCCTTCCTCACCTTCTCTTATAATTAAAGCAGCAACCGACTGCATCCACAACTGGGTCTGGATACCACTGAGAGCCAGAGAGATGTTATTTTGTGTAGTACCAAGTGCATTGATTATCAATTTGTGGTCATTTAGGTTTACCTTTTCCCAACTTGGTAATATGTTTAATAACAACCATTGTTGGGTCCCCAAAGCTGTTAAGGATGTTTGCAGGGGCCGTTGTAATTTGGTTACATCTCCAGCTGTGGTAGCCAATTTATTCATTAGTACTTCTGAATCGATGCTATTCAAAATTCCCAATCCTGTTCCCACAACACCGGTTATGTCTCTTGCCATTCGTTTTTTTTAGAAGGATTCCGTTTCCGCAGCCAGGTTGTCCAACCCTCAAAAGAAGTCTGTAGAAAGGGTGAACAAGCTGGCTGAACTTCTGAGACATTATTTTGCATCAGCAATTTGATTTGTTTGAGAGACCATGCCGGATTAAACAATATTTGTTGTTGGCCAGTTTTTTTAATTACATAAGGTCCAAATTGAAAAATCGTAGGGCTCAGCACAACTGGTGGTTGGGTAGTAGGTGTTACAACATTAACATCAAGTTCCCCCCAGTATTTTGTATCATTTTTTCCACACATGATTTTATAGGAAAATTGTATAGCAGTTAGATTTAGCCAACAGTCTTGATTTTGGGTTCTACAATATAAAGTCCGGCCATGAGGTCTTATGCCATAACCGTATGCATGTTCGGTGAGGGATCCAGCCATTAATTTACAAGTTATTGTGACATCATCACCTTGTGTCACCATGAAAGGAGGAAAAACCTTGTTTTTGTCATCCAACACTAAGGGGGGGGGGGGTGCTTCTTCATGTCCCTCGGTGTTCTTCTGTGAAAAGTAAACACAAACAGAGTCTGCCTCCAGGAGGCAGGAGATTAAAATGATGGAACTATCCAGTGTGTAGCGTGGACTGGAATTCTGTTAACTTCCCAATCATTTTGCTGCTGAAAAGGGGGCCACTCTGTACCTCCTTTAAACACAGCAAAAGGAGGCCACTCTGTACCTCCTTTAAACACAGCATAGGAGTCAGTGTAGATGTAAACAAGAGAGATATTCTGTACCTCAAGTTGGAAAACACTCCAAACAACTGTCAGCTCACCGGTCTGAGAGCTGCCTTCTCCCTCAGTAATAATTTGTTCCCCAGCAGAAGTGGGGAGGGTTAATGCCCTGTATCCCCCCACCTTTCCCACTCGTTTGGCAGAAGCATCAGTGAACCAAGAATTTGCTGATTGTTCAGGGGAGAAAGGAGTGGCTACTTTACTTATCAAGGCAGGTTTGTCATGGCTATTTTCCAAGCTCTCAGTTTCTTGTATTGCCAGATTTTTTAGAGCTCTTTCTATCACTGAGAAGATGTTACAGTCATGTTCTATCTGAGCATACCACTTCCCAACTGAGTATCTTTGGGCCACCCCATCAGGGGGAGGGGTCTCAATAGTGACTGTGATGTGTTTCCCCCGGAACACTAATAATTCTAGAGCCTGTTGGATCTCTTTCCTGGATTCAGGCAATTTAATTTGATCCAGGGAGGTTAGAGTATCAGGTGGAATACATGTCATACTTCCTTTCCACCAAATTCCCAAAAACTTCACCTCCTGAGAAGGTTTTTGAATTTTCTCTGAGGAAATTTGCAATTCAGGGTTTTCCAAATGAGAGATTATTTTTTGTTGGGTATCCCCCACTACTTTTATTTCATCCCTTCCCACCAGAATATCATCAATGTATTGATAGACAGCTGTATTGTCAGGTTTGGGTATCTTTTCTAATTCCTGGGCTAAAGTGTGGTGGGCCGAAGTGGGGGAATGTTCAGACCCTTGGGAAAGCCCAGTGCAGGTGTACTGCTTTGGCTCAACTCCCAGAGCCTGTGGAGGAGATTGATTTGGTTCATTGTTCAGAACTTGTGGAGAAGTTTGCTCAGGGGGTGCATCACTGATATAATCATATTCTATTTTAATCACAGTTTTCAAGTCGGGGCCGCAGTGTTCCCCACAATTTTTCATCAGAATTGGGTCTTTTTGAGAGTGTATTGGATTAATGTGAATAGCTTCCGTCTCCTCTGTTTCTTTTGGTGTTATACCCTGCGCTGAATTTTTGTCCCATTCTTCTCTTAAGGCAGCTTTTAACAAATTATTTTCATCTAGCAACAAATGGTTCTCATTCCTTTCTTGATCTAATTGTTTTTGCAAAATTTGAACAAGATTTTGTAAAGAATCTATAATTGTGCTTTCTTCACTCACTCGCTTAGAGTGAGTTTCTATGGCTGCCGTAAGACAAGCTCCCAAAACTGAGCAGAGTATGGTTTTATTTTTGCCCAGTTTGAACTTTGATTCATGTTGCAAAGAATATATTCTACCAATCACATTATCCAGATTAAACCAATTATTGCTCGCCCATTCCTCCCCACCTTGGGACGGTCTGGCGCTATACTTAGCTAATAGAGCATAAAATGCAGCTTTATCTGTTGCAGTGGAATTCTCAGTCATTTTGTGAAGGGATAAGTAAAAACCACAACAGGGAGGTCTATTGCTTAAGTTACCACACACAACGAAACAGCTTTTGCTGTGTGCCCCCCTTCGCTTCCCTGTGCGGGTGAAGAGACCAAACTACTTGGGAGGCACTCCTTAGTTACAAAACACCAGGTTGTCTCTTCACTACACCAAGTATCAAAAACATCATAAAAAACAACAATAACAGCAGTGTCCCGCCTTTTGCACCAGTAGATCTTTTTTGAAATTCTGACGACAGAACCCTCAATCGAGTCTGGGGATGCTCCACACCAAGGTGTCTGCAGTCTGCAGGAAATCAGAAAAACCCCCCTTGCTTTCTAGACAGGCTCACCCATCCAAGGTGGCCAGCTAGGTGAGGCTGGAGTAAGACTTCCTTCCCCTGATACAGACTGCAGACAACCTTGCATCCCTTCTGTCTGCCAGAAAATCCTGTCCGTGACGCCAGTTTAATGTCACCATCCGCTATTAATGCAGAGTGGGGGTCATGATGGTTCTTTTGATCTTAAAGGTGCAAACAGGCAAAATGCAGGGGACAAAATCAGTTTATTCAACAACAGCAATGCATTTCATCAAATGCCAACAACTCAGTTACGGTAAAGGGGAGAGGTATAGGAAACAAAGTATAGGGAGAGGGGAAGGAAAGAAAGGGATCGGGAAATAGCTACCAACAGATGAGACGGGCGTCCTCACGGGTCATCAGATAGACGATTCTTCATCCGTGGGGAGATCTCAGGGGTCTTCTCCAGGGGGTCTTCATCAGTGGAGAGATCTCAAAGGGTCTTTCTCACAGTGTCTCTCTTTTATAGTCCTTCTCCAAAGCGAGTGGCCTCTGGCCAAGAGGTGGGAAGATTTATGGACCATTGTATGGTGCTGCAGGAGACAGGTACGGTCAAGCAGTCCTCAGTTGATACAACACAACCTCTGGTTGGTGCCACAACAGCACAGTCCAGTGAACACAATACACCAGCACACAGTCAGGAGCATCCACCTGGCCCGGTCAGTAAACCATTGTTGGGAGTCAGCCTGTGTGGGGGTCCTCGAGGTCTCCTTGCGACGGTCGGGAGGCAAAATCGAGGGGAACTTCGGAACGACGCTTACAATACCTGGTTGCAGAGACCCCATGTCTTCTATCTTTTTATTCATTTCACGAAGGTCGTGAAGGAGCGGCCACTTGTCCTTTCCCGGCTTTTTGATGACGAAGACCGGAGAATTCCAAGGGCTCCAGGTTGGCTCGATGTTACCTTTGGCTAACTGCTCCTCCACGATTTCGTTGAGCGCCTGCAATTTCTGTTTTTTAAGTGACCACTGATCTATCCATACTGGTTCATCAGATAGCCAATTCAGTTTCTGGACAGGACGCGCCACAGTGGCCGCTAAGAAAAATCCCACGGGGTTTTCGGGATCTCAATACGAACACCCCATTGCGACATGGCATCTCTGCCCCACAGGGGAGCTTTATACTCCATAACAAAAGGGTGGACATTAGCCACCTGCCCTTCAGGTCCCTCAATTTTAATTACGCTTTTTGACTGCCCAGCCAATTGGGCCCCCCTGACTCCTTGTATTCTGCTAGCCACGGGTTGCAACTCCCAATGTGACGCCCAATTCTCAGTTGGTATAATTGTCACATCTGCTCCTGTATCGAAGAGTCCGTCGAGGTAAAAGTAGTCTTCACCCCGACGGAGTCCGCATCCAATGATTGGTTTATCCTCACCAATGACTTCCGCCCAATAGACGCAGGGATTAGCCGGTTTCGCCACGATGGTGTTGGGCACCGGAATCGCCTGCGCTACTAGTTGTTCCTTTGGCAGGAAGTATGGTGGCTGGATGCACCGTGCCAGGAGAGAGAAACCGTCCGGACACAAAAGCTGTGTCTGTGGCACGATTTCAATCTCCGGAGGGGTACACTTTGTATCCCCAAGCACGACATACGTGCAGTCAAGTCCGGCAAACAAACCTGGTGATGTGGGCTTCACTGACACCAACCACCAGTCCTGTGTTTCAAAATAAGTGTTATCTGTCAGGGCCAAGCTCAGGGGAGGACGAGGAGTCCACCCTGGCGCTATTCGTCGTGTTCGGTAAATGTCGGGTCCGGTGGGAATGTCACATCCGGTATTAGTTTTGCCTCCCCGCAAGGTCCCCCTCGAGGCCTGCCTCATTTTTGTTTTCACGCAAGGCGGGGTCGCTCTCCCCAGTTAGTTTTTTTTGCTTGTGTTTTTCCTCCCACCTCCCCCTGCCCCTGCCCGTTATCGATTTTATTTTGAAGAGGGCACATGCGCGTGATGTGACCAAGCTGGTTGCAGAGGAAGCAGCGCACAGGGAAAGTCTTTGCAGCTGCAGTCATCGCCGCCATCTTCACTCCTTCTCTGGTGGGAATAGGTGGCGCTGGCACAACTGCCCGCTTGACACAGGCCTCCACTATAAGCTGGAGAGACGGCTCAGGGTAGAGAGGTAGAGACGTTATAACCTGTTTACATGCATCGTTAGCATTTAACTTTATCATTTCCATTATTAGTTCTTCTAGGGTGTCCTGGTTTTTCACTTGCTTTTCAATTTCAATCTTTAGCCTCTCCACGACCTCAATGATAGGTTCCGCCGGCCCCTGTTTGATGGAGGCATAGTGGACACGGGGCTTGGTGGTCGGCATCACCATGAATGCCTTCTCAGCAGCAGCTTGAATTTTTAAAATCACAGGCTTTGGGATTTTTTTCTGCCTGTGCTTCTGCCTGGGACCACTGCCCTTCGCCTCACAAATGATCCATCGTGATTGGTTTTTTGTCTGCGTCAATGGCGCACTCGCGGGTCTGTAAGAGCTCAGGCAGGAGTTCCCCTAGCATCCTTTTCCATGTGTCCTCCCACAATCTGTAGTCAATTGATAGGAGGAGACATTTAAACACTCCTTTCAAGTAGCTAGGGACCAAGATATTGGAGGAGAAAGTAGCTTCCAATAAGCCTTTAAAATATTTGCTCTTTCCCCCGAACTCCTTCTGTGTCCTACAGAGCTCCTTTTTATGGGAGTATTCAAATGGCCGCCAATTTGGAATACCCCTTTGCCAAGAATAAAAAACCGGAGAGGCAATGAGTGTGGTCTCCGGTTCCGGGTTCCGATCCCCTGGCCTGTCACTTCTGGTTTCCGGAGCGTGGGAATCGGAAGTCCGAAGCGGAGGGGCAGGACCGCTTACCGAGGAGGAGCCACAACACTGGCAACATTCATGGTGATGGGTGGGACCTGTTGAGCTCGGGGGCCGCCTCTCTGGGGGTGGAGTAAGAGGAGGAGTTTTAGTAGGAGGAGGAGGAGGAGCCTGGGGAGGAGGAACACCCCTCCCGTGGGAGGAGACAGGGGCAGGACTTGGGGAAGGAGGCGGGAACAGAAAGGGGTTGGGACAGGGTGTAGGGGGGGGAGCCACAGTTGGAGGAGGGTATGGATCAATGCGGAAGGGATTCTGGGGAGAAAAAGGAGCCAGAGCACAAGGGACCGGCCACGCCACGTAGCCGGCCCCATCTTGTGCGCCAGAATCCAGGAGGCTATTTTGTGGCTCCGGGGGGGATGACTGGAACCTCACTGACTTTGGGGTTTTTGGGGTAGAGCCTGGGGGAGGAGCGGGGGAGGGTTTCGGGGTACATTTACAAACTTTACAACTCTTTAAAACAGGTTTCAGGGTAGAACTAAGGGTGCAACTGGGAGAGACGGAACTGCGGGAAGAGGGATTAGGGGAAGGCTCCCTGACGGCTGGCGCCTTGCCGCCCGGGCTAGGGTATCGGGAGGACCGAGAGGGGCCAGGCGAGCAGCGGCTGGTCTCCCTGGCCGGGCTGGCCTGCAATCGTTGCCGAGCTGCCTGTCTCGGATCCCCCGATGCAGGGGAAGAGGGATTGGAACGAGGGTTAGGAGAGGGGGGAACAACTGGGGGAACCTGGGATGGCTTGCTTCCCTTCCCCGCCCTCACCTGGTGGGGCGTGGCAGCCCGCACGCCCCCCGCCTTTTCTTTTACAGCTGTACAAATTTGAATGTATAAACTGAAAAACCGATCCACGGAGGTGTCGTCCTGATTGCTCAACGCCATGAGCCTTTGTCCTACTAGTTCCCAAAATTGGACCGACTCCATTTGCTGGGGTGACACCCCGGGGAATTGGGAAGCAAGCCATTTTATGAACTTCTTTAACGAACCCCGTGAAAACTTTTTCTTCCCTCCCTCCAGGATACCCACAACTTGGAAAAACATCTCCCGCTGCTGTGTGGACAGCTTTGCCCCCATTATGGTGTGCCTACCCACACAGCAGGACTCACTCTCCCACTGCAGCAAAAGAAAACTGAAACAACTGAGAATAAAGGCCCCAGGGCCAGTGAGTCCCCCACCCTCAGGGACTAAAGGAAGGGGTGTTCTTACGGGCCCCCACACCTAGGGCTGCACACCCTGCCCCGTCTAATGGTAAGCCCCCTGCACCCCATTGGGGGATACTTACCGGCTCCGTTGGCCTCTGGAACAGGAGCTGCAACAGGAGGCCCCTCCCTCGAAAGTGGTCCTCCGGGCGCAGAGGTTTGCCACCTTCTCCCCGGGAGCGCTGTGGACCTGGCCTGCTCCGATCGGGGTAGTCGACACCCAATGCCTCTGATCCTCAGATCTAAGAGGCTCTTCGTGGGGACACCGGCGAAGTCGCCCGGCGGTGAGCGCCAAACTGACATTTCTTCCACCCACTGCCCACCTCACCTGGGCTACCGCCTAGCTCTGGGAAGCCTGCGTCGGTGAGTGGCCCCTCCCCGGCACCACTCTGGGAGCAGCAGAAGAGGCATAGCAAGAGCTATGCCTGGGCGAGTCATCAGGGAGGGACAAAGAGGCGCAGGAGAGACCTTTTATAGTTCTGGGGGAAGGGATTTATTGAAGGAAGAGGCAACAGATCAGGAGGATGGGAGAGGGAACCCCAAAACGCAGTTTGAGGGGTTCTACACAGGCTTAAGTACGGAGGAGGAGTAAGGGGAGGGCCAATAACGGTTAACGGGGGGAGGTACAGAAGGCGGGGAAAGGGGTACATTGAGCCAATAAGGCAAACTGAGGGTTGGGATGCATAGAATATAACCAGTCATGAATACAAAAGGGAATGCTTGACACAGAAACTTCTAGAACAAAGGGAGGGGCTACAAAGGATTGACATCCAGTGGGGCAGGGTTTAGGGTGAGGGACAGGGAAGGTTCCAGATAAAGGGGAGGGGTTTAGGATGAGTAACTAAGGAAAAGGTGGGAAAGGGAAAAAACATTATATACTTAGAGGAATGAAACGGAGACCAACCATCAACACAGAAGGAATATTAACATTAAACAACACAACACAGGAGATGTACGTTTCTTTTATTTGATGACATATATTTTCATCACTCCTTGGGATTAGTCTCTTCTTCCTGTGCTCCCACCTGGAATGCCTTCTGCATGGTAGGCTACTGATGTCACCTTAGAAATAGGTCTATAGTGTGACAAAACACTCCAAAGAAACAGTTTGGTGTGGAAGAGTTTCATGTGGAAGTGTTCATAATTCTTGTGTTTATTATTTGTAATATAAATAGATTGTATTTTTATGATCATTTCTATCTGATATACATATGGTAGCCATGAATGACGTATGGCCCAGTCTGCTTAAGATCAGACTTCAGGAATAGCTGGAAATGATCTCCCAAATGTCTTCCAATCTTTTCTATACATAAAAAAAGTCGGGCAGTTGTTTCTAAAGGGATAAATTATAGATTGTGATTTGGTGCTTTATGATGCCAGAATAAACAGAAGTTTTGATAATCCGCATTCTTACCTGTTTACTTGGAGACTGATTTTTTTTACTCTCCAGATAGAAGATGCCATGTTGGATACCAGTCGTAAAATTCCAGGCAGCCTTTTATCATGTTACATATCGTCTTATTCATTTCACCTTCCAGCAGTATAGAAAGAACTTGTTCACTTGAATGTTTTTCTTTGGAGTGATTTTAAGGAGACGGCTAAATGGCCATAATACAGGTGGAAGCATAAAAACAAGGGTGTGTTATAAAGACAGGACTTCTTAATGCAAAGAGCCCTCTGAAATTCAAAATACCTGCTATAAAATTAAAAATGTAATCTTTGACTTTTAGATGGGAATTTCTACTCTTCAGTTTCATTCTGGCAGGTGCATTTTTGCTAACTGCTTGATTCACGCTGAATGGACAGTCCTGTCTTATTCTTGGTATGGCAACAGTGATAGAGATCACTGCTGCTTTCTGTAGAAACTGGCTGCAAGTTGCTATTACGAGATCTTGTGCAGGTCTAGAGACTGATTGGATGTGAGGTTCTCATTGTTTGAACAAGCAACTTGGGGTGGCAGTGTCAGAGGTGTTCATTATCTAGGAAGATTTTCATAGGCGATGATTTTTGCTGAAGTAGCTTTCTCTTCTGGGTGTAGAATATATGTGCATAATTAACTTCCTTGAATAGTAAATAGTTGGGGAGATTTTAGTAGCTACTAAACTATTGTTTCTGGCTTTTTTATGTGGCCTTAGATGATGAAAGTGATCTGGATACTATTTTAGAAAAAAGCAAAACGGTGAGCTGTGAGGAAGAGCTGAAGGAGTATTTGGAGAACACCCTTTCTTCTTGAGATCAAATTAGAACAAGATATGAATTTTGTATCGTCAGCTTAAAAGGTAGAGCATCTTTGAACATTGGTTGTACTACTTAGGCCTTGATTTAATGCTGTTGTGTGAAGGTATGGAAAAAGAGTGCTTTTCACTTCATGTAAGAATATAGAATAATGTCCCTAGTGAACAAGGTTAAGGCAAATAATGCCCACCGTTTAGGAATGGGACAAAGGAAGACTGCTATCATTCAAAAACCATAGGACATCAGTATTGCTGTGCATACCATCACATCCATGCCTTATTCAGAAGGTCAAAGTAGTAGCGCAGATTCTTGGATCACCGGAATCAGAAGTTGGTCTGCACCATCATCTCTTCACTCATAGATTTGATCTCATTCAAAGTTCTAGGAACTCAGATGTTTAAGATTGCAAAGCACTTACATCTTTAAAAACCATCTAAAAATTGGTACGATATCGCTCTCCTTCCTGAAGATCTTAGCAGCAGCTCTGAAGCCATAGAGTAAGCAGCACTGTTCACACACACAGGAGCTCTTTCCTACCTGCTCGATCAGAGGCACATTAGAAGAGCACTATGGACCTGAGGTACAGATGCACATACCTTCACACACCTCGCAGTGGGACTGTGGTTAGAGCTGGAGGTTTGATACTCTTCCTAATAATTTGAGCCGTTAAAACAAAGCCAGAGGTAACAGGCCAAGTGAAAATACAATGCCAGGTTGCAGAAAGAGAATGTTACTAACCTGAAGACCTACATAAATTCCCCATCATTCTGTTTGTTTAGGAGACTAAGCCAATGTCCATGTACATGAAAACAAGTGTGAATATTGATTTTTCTTGAATCAAGACTCAGCTTTACGTCCAAGTCAAAGGCCAATAAACCAGAAAGGCTCTGCTGAGCACATTGCAGAACTAACAGGGAAGACAGTAATTTGACCTCTTATGTAAGCAGTGTTGGAATGGTTCCCCATCCAAAAGGAAGGATGTCAAAAGCTTCTTTGGAAATATTTTAACTTCTGTGCATTTCTTTCTTTGTAATCAGCTAATCTCTAACAAGCCAGGACGTGATTGTGTTCAGTAGAAACAGATCAATGGCAACATTTAGCCTAAAGGTTTTATGAGCTTGATCAGGAAGTTGGATTTAGATTTAAAGGCACTGTAGTCATATTTAATTTTATTTCTCTCTGTACTTGAGTCTCTTAAACAGGGACCTTCAATTGGACACGAACGGGACACTGAAGCAAATTGTAATGGATGACCTAATGGCTTACCCGGAAGCATTTTGTGGTAATTGATTCCTTCTAGGTATCCATCAGCCAGCATTTTAGCGTGAATGAAATCTTCAAACAGGTAAAACAAAAATTCCCGTTGGTTTAAAACCTGACTGCTACATTAATTTTTCACTTCTGATAAAATTTTCATGACCTTTAAAATTCAGACTATATCAAGTATTGTTTCAGCCTTTGAAGAAAGTGCTTTTGATAGAGATAGGAGAGGGAAACCAAAACATTTCTCAGAGCTACGCTTTGAACTCTGTCCTTGTTAGAAACGGCGCTTGAGCAAATTCATTTGCCTTTGGGACAGAAAACGACAAGGTAACAGGCTTATCATTACGGATTTGAGTGTTCCAGGTTCTTTAGATAGTAAGTGATCTATTCAAGATGATCTCTTACTGAAATAGATCCATTTTGAGAAGGGCTATGGATTTCTTAGAAGAAAGCAAATCCCTGTGTTAAAACGGTGTGGTGAGTGTTTTTTGTTGTTGTTTTCCTTTTAGAACTTGCAAGGCACAATCGACTTCATAGTTCGAGATCCAAGTAAGACCACAACATTCCAAACAGGTGTTTCTTTCTGGTTGTTTTTCAATCTGTATATCTTAGGATTGTAACCAGAAGAACTGTGCTTGAACTGGAAAGAAGTAGCGGAGGTTTCAGAAGTGGAACATACGGTAGAACGTTAAGCTGAGAGCATTGTGAAAGGAGAGGAAAGAGGGGAAAATGGTAAGAGTTTCCTGAGTCGGAAGGGACCCCTAGGGATCGTCAAAGTCCAACTGCTGGCCCTGCACAGACACTCCAATAGTCCCACCCTCTGCATCCCTGAGAGCATTGACCAAACGCTCCTGGATCTCTGGCAGCCTTGAGGCTGTGCCCATTGCCTGAAAAACGTATTCAGTGCCTGACCAGCCTCTGAGGAAAAAAACCTTTCCCTGATAGCCAGCCTAATCTTCCCCTGACACAGCTCCTGGCATTCCCTTGGCTCCTGTCCCTGGTCGCAGAGAGAAGAGAGCAAAGCTGTCCCTGTGCTGCCCTTGAGAGGAGCTGAGAGGTCCCAAGTGAGGTGTGAGCTCAGTGTCCTCTCTGCAGCTGAACCAAATGCCCTCAGCCACTCTTTGTATGGCTTCCCCTCCAGCCTCTTCACTATCTCCGTGTCCCTCCTTTGGACATTCCTCCAATAGCCTTAGGTCTTTCTGACGTTATGGCATCCAAAATTGCCCCCGGGGCTTGAAGAGAGCGCTGTCCCAGCCCAGAGCAGAGCAGGATAATCACCTCTCTCGAGCGAGCGGTGCCACAAGATAGGGACACTTGTCAAAAATCAGCTGGAGAAACAAATCTAACAGAGAAACAGGTGATCTTGACACAGGAAATGGAAGAAGCAGAGGAAGAAGAAGATGAGGAGAGGATTCCTTGTAAAAGTGAAGAAAATGAGCAGGCAGAACAGGGACTAAGCATTATGCAGGTAAGTGAGCAAGGGAATAAGTTTGAAAGTGAAGGCAGTTTTGTCCAAAAGAAGGAGGAATAGGGATTCTTTTTGCTGGGAATGAATAGAAAGTTTTTTTCCGTTTAGTTTCTATATGAATCACCCAGGACTCTAGATCCTTTTGTGGGAAAATGGAGTGTGTAAAGTTGCCAATCATTTTGGAGCGAATTTGGAGGTTTTTGGGGTCCCAGGTGAATTTTGGGTTAAATTCTGGGGATGCGGGGGTTCCTAGGTGAATTGCGGGGGGCGGGGAGGGGGAATCTGGGGAGATCCAGGTGAGTTTTGAGGGGACCCAGGTTGATTTTGTGGGAGAATTTTTGGAATTTTGGGGGATCCCGGGTAGCGAGGTTTGGGGTGAATTTGTGGAATGTGAGGACTCCCAGTTGAATTTTAGGGGGAATTTGTGCAATTCTAGTGATCTCAGGGGAATTTTGGGTGGAATTTGGTGTACTTTAGGGTATACATGTGAATTTTAGGGTTCTCATGTGAGTTTTGGTGATTCCAGGTGGATTTTGGGGTGAATTCTGTCGATTTTGGGGTATCCAGTTGAGCATTTGGGAGTCGTGGGAGAATTTATGGATGAATTTGGGGGGATGCAGGTGGATTTCCGGGGGAATTTTGGTGAATTTTGGGAGTCCCAGATGGGTCTTAAAGTGAATTTGTTGGAATTGGGGGTATCTGGCTGGGTTTTGAGGTGGATTGGAGACATTTTGGGGTGAATTTGGGTGGTGTTGGGGAAACTTGGTCTTGGGGGGGATTTGAGGGATTTTGGGTTTTGCAGGTGGGATTTTGGGGTGAAGCCCTGGGGTTTGGGGGTACCCCGTTAATTTTGGGGTGAATTTGTGGAATTCTGGGAGTTGCCAGGTGAGTGCTGGGCATCCCAGGGGGGACTTCGGGGTGAATTTTGGGGATTTTGGGTTTCCCAGGTGAATTTCTGAGGAGAAAAGTTTCAAAAAGGTTTTTTCTTGAAAAGAAATTAAAGCCAGAAGGTTATTGAAAATTAATAGATGTGATGCAAGTAGCTAATATGTAGACAATACAAAGCGAGACAAATCATGGGAAAAATACAGTGGTAACACATGAGTGTGTGAGGACGGGATCAGTATAGCTAAGGCTCAGTTGAAGCTGAATTTGGGAAAGCATGCCAAAAATAAGAATAATAAAGGCACCTATGGGTATTTCAGGGGGAAAAGGAAGATGAAAAGAAACTTATCACAACTCCCCTATCACCCCCCCACCCCCATAAGCCAGACAGGACTAGTGACAACAAACAAGGAGAAGGCTGAGGTACTCAACAAGTGTTGGTCTCAATTTTTACTGCCAGTCACTATTTCCACATCTGTCAGGTTACTGGACTGGTCGACTTGATTCTAAGCCCTAGTAGCAGGTCAGCTTTCAGACCACTTGAGGAACCTGAGTATGCAAGACCATGGGACCCACCCAGAGGCATGTCAGGGCCCTGAGAGAACTGGCAGCTGTAGTTGGTTGCTAAGGTGCTTCCTCCATCATATTTGAGAAATCAAGGCAACCAGCTGACGTCTCCAGACACTGTGTTGTATTGACTCCAATACTCTTGGTCTTTTTTGTAAATCTTAGAGCTCTGAGTCAATTTCTGCAGAGGATTCCCAATGCAGTTTCAAAAATGCAATCTTTGTTATTGGTCCTCTGTTGATCTTGGATATTTCCAATTTCTGCACTCCTATATTTTCAAAACATTTGTAATGACTGAAAAGAAAGCTGAGACGAGGCATTATGCTCTTTCCAGTGATATAAATGGACCAGTATTCTTTTCAGACAAATATATTTTTGCTGTGTCTAAGCACATGTGCATACCTGTGTTTGATTTATGTGTCCAGGTTTTGGCAATGGGGCAGCCACAGGGCTGTCCTGTGACAATGGCCCAGAGGCTGCCCTGTCCAGCTTTCTTCCAACTGGCTCCACTTCAATATGTCCTCCCTGCTGAGAGAAGAGGCTGGGACAGCACCTTTAGAAATGTGACTTAATGGTTTCTTTTTTTCTTTTGTTTTGTTTTGTTATTTCTAAAGTAACTAAAAATCTTCACCCTGATTTTTTGATGTGTTGGGTTTTGGGTTTTTTTCAGTATTGGGTGGGTTTTTTGAGGGCTTTTTTGGGGGCTTTTTTTGTGTCTTTGGGGATTATTGTTTGGGGTTTTTTCTGTGTTTGTTTGGTTTGCTTTGTTTGTTCGTTTGTTTGTTTGTTGTTACCGTTTTGTAGAGTTTTTTAAGCAAATTGATTGGAAAACTGAATAGTCCTCCACTATAGTCTCCTGGATTCACCTGAGACTCTTCCTAGGCATCTCCCTGATCCTTTTTGCAATGAGTCTCACATCATTCTCCTGAAGAAACTGTCTGCTTATGGTTTGGATGGGTGGGCTGTTTGCTGGGTGACAAACTGGGTGATGGCCAGGCCACAGAGTGGTGGGAAATAGAGTTCATCCAGCTGGTCCCCAAGGCTCAGTCTTGGGCCCAGTCTTGTTTAATATCTTTATCAGTGATCTGGACAAGGGGATAGAGTACACGCCCAGGAAGATCACAGATGATACAAAGTTGGCTGGTAGTGTTTTTTTCCTTCTGGAGGACAGCAGGCTCTGCTTCTTCTTCCTCCTGTTCTGAGGTCGCTGCTCCTCTTCATCCCTCATTAAGTGTGCTGATTTTGTCACTTGGATGAGAAAACAAACAATTTTAGCAACAATACTAGTGGCAGGGTACAAGAAAGGAAGAGTTCACATGAATCGCCCCCCCCCCAACAACAGACAATACCTGATGGCTCCTCTGCCCAGCTTACTGACTACACCGGAACCCATTGTCCCCCAAAGATACTCCCTTCTCCCTGCCCCCAGCCATGATGTGAGATGGAATAGAATAACTAAGATTAAGATTCTCCCTATGCAACTCCATCATACTTCGATTCTGGGAAAAAAAATTTCTTCAAGTTCTATCATTTCACATCATTTGAATTTGAATTTGCATACTAAAAAGTCTAGCCAGAAACTCATGACAATATTAATAGCCCATTCTAGAATGTCCGAGATGATATACACTTCTTTCAAGAGAATGTGATACCTCATGTGACTTCTCCAGAATTTAAATTAAAAGTGGGAGTAGTCTACAAGATTCTTGCTGCCATCTGGATTTCCTGGTATTTGGCTGGTCTATGTAAGCCAACCAGCTATTCAGCAGAGGGAATATTAGTGTGATACTTGATGGTATGTGAGATGGAACACAGTAATTTATGGCTTTTTGCATAGTGATGAAGCTGTAAAGAAAGATCCATAATGCTCAGACAAGGAGGCTGCTGGACTTCAAGCAGCAAAGGCCCAAAACGAACCAGTGAAAAGGTGACATTGAAAAAAAAAAAAGCCAGGTGGGGAGCAAAGTGATACTTAAGGGCAGTTTTCTGAAAGAGGAAATCTAGTGAAAAAAAAAGTCCAAGAGTGAAGGAATAACAGGGAAAATGAAACTAAGGAAGGAAATCAATCTCAGCTCATCATTTCAGAAGCTAACAAATTGTCCTTGCAATGATGCATAAAGTGAGAAATAATAAATATGTCTGCACCAAAATCTGCAATATGACCTTTATTGCATGCTGTCTTTCCCGGAATCATACAACAGTCTGTGATTAAAGATCATCTAGTCCAACTTCCTTGCCAGGTAGATCTTACAGTCGATCAAATTGCTCAAGACTAGCCAAACTGATAAGGAGCACTCTCAATGATGGGGCATCCACAGCTTCTCTGGAACGCCCATTTGAGTGGCTCACCAGCTTCATTGTAGAACAGTTTTTCCTTTTAGCCAATCTAAACCTAGTCTCAGTTTGAAAGCATGGCCCCTTGTCCTGTCTCTGCAAACCTTCCTAAAAAGTCTTTCTCCATTTGTCTTATACCCTCTTTACATATTCAAAGGCCACAATAGTGTCTCCAGAAACCTCTCTTCTCCAGGCTAAAAGATCCTACTTTTCACAAAAACCAGGTCATAAACTGAGATGGAAGACATCTCAGGAGATCAGATCATCCAACAGCTCAGCATAAGAATAGCTCTGAAGTCAGATCAACTAGCTTAGGGCTGTGACTGTTTGCATTTTGAAAATTACCAGGAATTGAAATGCTTCAAGGAAGAGAACTCTGGGTGGCTCCAGAAACAGCCTGAGAAACTCGAGCAAACTCGAAACCTCAGAAACTACCACTGCTTTCTCTCCCTCAGCCCAAGCAGTCACAAAGAAGTGCTCCCAGCAGGCTGGGATAGCACACATATACACTACATATACATGACAAGCATTGCCAGCAGCCACATCCTGCTCCTTTCTGTGGCTGGCAAGAGTGAGACTGGATGTTTACATGTGGGCAAACTGGGTCCCTCCAGCAGCTCAGACACTCAGCCTGCCCAGTGACCCCACTGAATTCCAGTATTCGCAGTGTCCCAAGGCCACAGCACTACTCCTCTTGCTGGCACAGACCATCACATGCCTCCTAAATCAGTCAGGACTCCCCTTGTCCCACAGCCAGCAGCTCACGTGCTCTCCCCCAGGCCACTGCCATTGTTCACCAACTTCTCCACTTTGATATTTGCTGGTGCTCTCAACACTGGCACACCCAGATGTTCTGCAGCTGTTGTCTCCTGGTGGAAAGGACTTGTAAAGCCATGTTTCCTAACAGGACTTCCACAACCTTTCAAAGCAACCTTTTCTGGCATATGAACAATCTCATTCAAATGTCAACATTTCTTTTCACATATGTGAAATCAGAATTTCCTTCTTCCGGGCAAGCCCAAAACAAGGCACAAACTACATTGTGCCTTCTGTTTCACATGCTGACTTGTTTGTAAACAATGCTAGGAGAATACCTGTTTTGATCCAAGCTAATCTCTGGCCCTTATAGTGCTTTCGGTAGTTCGTTTTGCTTTGCTATTTACTTGATGTCCCATTGAATTCTTGAATCATAAACAGACTATCTGTCTGTATAGCAGCATAGCAGTGATGAATAAATGCAAGAGAAGGAGCAAGGTGATTGTTTTGCTAGACTCTTCCTAGAAACTGAGAAATCTGTTACTTAATGCTGACCACAGCAGATGGAGGAAGCATCCTACATGATGTCAAAGCAATCAAACTGTAATCACTTTTATGATTACAGTCAAGGCACTGCTTTTGCCAGCATAAGTGGAGTGCAGGGAATCTTAAAAGACGATACTGTAACTGTTGTCCATGCTCACTGAGAAAATAATGCTTTTACAGTGGAGCCGGTCTCACCGCAGCTAAATCATGGCTTCAACTGTACACCACCTTCAAAAAGCCCACAAAAAGACAAATGAAAGGATTTGGAACCCAAGGGAATCTGGGATGGTGACATGAGCTCACTTTGGTTTCTTTCCAAAATCTCAATTCCATTTTCTTCCGAGCCAATTATCGCACCTAACCTGAGATGTAATTTATGGATTTCCAACACATCCAGTTACATTAGAATTAGATTGCCACTAGGCAAAAAGACAGAAACAAGCAGTTAATTTCAGACTGAAACCAAGGGTGTTTAGAACAGAAATACTTGGACGAAACTATTCTTAATAAAACAAAAACTTTTAGGACTTAGCCATGTATTTTTGGAGGTGGAAAAAGTTTTACATCCAAAAGTCCCTAGGGAGCTCTCACTCAGTGCCATGTGCCTGGAAAGGAGATCTCCTTCGTCTTTCAAGGAACGATTCGTCACAGCAGAGGCAGCAGGAGCACAAGCTTGATGACCAGAAGGGACAATGTAGAACACGTCCCTGTCGTGACACATTTTCGTGTGCGATATGTCCCTCCAGGTCTTGGCACCATACGAAGCTCTCCGTACTTTGAGCGCTGCTACTTGCAGCTGAGAAGGACCATGGAGCTAGCAGCGAATTCGGAGAGCGCTGAGCAGGTAGTCCAGGAGCGAGATGTGCCCCTGCAATGCGGTGCTAATAGCAGCTTCCTCGCTGCGGGAGCGAGCTCCGGCCACAAGACCCTCACGTCCTGGCAACAGATCTCTGTGAAGGGCGTAGGCGAAAAGCTTGCGTTTTCCATTCGAACTGCGAGAGAGGCAGACTGTTGCACGGAGCCCTGAGAACAAAGGTGCACGCCCTAGGCGGGCTTGGGCAGAAGCAGCGTTCTCGAGCTCTTGGCTGCCGGCACACTGCTGGCTGTGTGGCGCCGCTTCAGCGGCTTCTGGCCGCCGGGGAGTGAAAGGGGCGCCAGGCGTGGTCGAGGGAGGTGAACGAAGAAGCACAAGTACCGTGCTTGTGTGCACCACGTTACAGGCTACTACGAGAGGAAGGTGGCTGCCTCTCGCTTGCCTTCCCAAGCGCCCTTAGCAGCCGAAAGGAGGAAGCTGAAGCACTGCTGCTTGTGCTGCTCCTTGGTTCCCTTGCAGCCCGCTGTGGAAACATTGGCGGTCACTTCTAGGCGCCGAGTTGCAGAGAGCACCACGGTAAATGCCGCGGAGATGGGAAATACAGACTGAAGCAAGGAGCTGGAAGTGGCTTACGTGCAATAATAGAAGGTGAACCTAGGCACTGCCTCTTCAATCTGGCCCCCTCAGTTTTGGTAGCAACTTTTGCAAGTAGGCAAAGGGCGCTGCAAGTATGTAGAATAGAGGTTAGCGAGATGCCGTGTGTTATGCGCTCTTTCAGCACTGCTTGACAGAGGGCTACTTTAAGAACGCCTTCTTCTTCCTTCCTTCCTTCTCGCTTCACTCCAGCTGCATGGAGTACACCATAACAAAGGTGTGAGGAAGGGCACTGCCCCAGCTTTTGCCCTGCCGTGCAACAGCAGTGTGCTACTTTTCCAAGCAGCAAGAGCACTGAGAAGTGAAAGTGATTGTGAAGGAGCTATTTGGCTGCTCGTGTGCTCTTTGCTGCACTGCTCCCCCCAGCCCAGTGCGCTGCGGCTTCGTTCTTCGCCTTCTGCCGTCCAGACAGAGCTGAACTCCAGCAGTCAGTTTCAGCTCTGCCCAACAGCTTGTCCTCAGTTCTGCGGGCAAGCAAGCCCTTTTGCCTTGGCTCCGAGTGCAAAGTCCCCAGCGAGCTCTCACTCAATGCAATGCACCCGGAAAGACGCTCTCGCTCGTCTTTTAAGGAGCGATTCCAACCAGAGTTTGTGTTGTACCACCAACTGAAGAGTGCTTGACCGTACCTGTCTCCTGCAGCACCACACAATGGTCCATAAATCTTCCAACCCCCTGGCCAGAGGCCACTCACTTTGGAGAAGGACTATAAAAGAGCGATCCTCTGAGAAAGACACTTTGAGATCTCTCCACTGACGAAGACCCGTCTATCGGATGACCCATGAGAGGCCCGTCTCGTCTGTTGGTAGCTATTTTCCCATTCCTTTCTTACCTTCCCCTCTCCCTATATTTGGTTTCCTATACCTCTCCCCCTTACCGTAACTGAGTTGTTGGCATTTGATGAAATGCATTGCTGTTGTTGAATAAACTGATTTTCTGCTGTTGAATAAACTGATTTTGTCCCCTGCACTTTGCCTGTTTGCACCTTTAAGATCAAAACAACCATCAAGACCCCCGCTCTGTATTAATAGCGGATGCTGACATTAAATTGGCGTCACGGACAGGATTTTCTGACAGACAGAAGGGATGCAAGGTAGTCTGTAGTCTGTATCAGAGGAAGGAAGTCTTACTCCAGCCTCACCTAGCTGGCCACTTTTGATGGGTGAGCCTGCCTAGAAAGCAAGGGGGTTTTTTCTGATTTCCCGCAGACTGTAGACACCTTGGTGTGGAGCATCCCCAGACTCGCTTGAGGGCTCTGTCGACAGAATTTCACAAATGATCTACTGGTGCAAAAGGCGGGTCACTGTTGTTTTTGTTGTTGTTGTTTTTTATGATGTTTTTGATACTTGGTGTAGTGAAGAGACAACCTGGTGTTTTGTAACTAAGGAGTGCCTCCCAAGTAGTTTGGTCTCTTCACCCGCGAAGTGGGGCACACAGCGAAAGCTGTTTCGTTGTGTGTGGTAACTTAAGCAATAGACCTCCCTGTTGTGGTTTTTACTTATCCCTTCACAAAATGACTGAGAATTCCACTGCAACAGATAAAGCTGCATTTTATGCTCTATTAGCTAAGTATAGCGCCAGACCGTCCCAGGGTGGGGAGGAATGGGCGAACAATAATTGGCTTAATCTGGAGAATGTGATTGATAGAATATATTCTTTGCAACATGAATCAAAGTTCAAACTGGGCAAAAATAAAACCATACTCTGCTCAGTTTTGGGAGCTTGTCTTACGGCAGCCATAGAAACTCGCTCTAAGTGAGTTAGTGAAGAAAGTAGAATTATAGATTCTTTGCAAAATCTTGTTCAAATTCTGCAAAAACAATTAGATCAAGAAAGGAATGAGAACCGTTTGTTGCGAGATGAAAATCATTTGCTACAGACTGCCCTAAGAGAAGAAAGTACCAAAAAAGTAAACCAGAATGAAACACACGCAGAAACAGAAGAGAAGGAGATTGTTCACATTAATCAAATTTATCCCCAAAAGGAGTTAACTATAATGACAAATCTTGGGGAACACTGCTGTCCGAAGTTGAGACCTATGGTTAAAACGCAATATACTTATCTTGGTCCTGATGATTTCGTACCAAATATTTCTACAAAAGAAATCCCATATTCTGCCACTGAATTAGCAAAACTGACAAAGGAATATGGGCGACTCCATCATGAGGCTTTTACTTGGCCCTAAAATGGGATTTTTCCCTTTCTTCCCGTCTAGCTCAGGTGTTAGGGTGAAGTTTCCTTTGGCCCTTGCCTAATGGACGTAAATAAGATAACAAAGGAGGCTCTTTTCTCTAATGAAGTTACAGGGTTTATTTCTCGTGGGTAGCGAGGAAAAGAGGGAGGGGAGAAAAGAGGGGAAAAAGAGACAGAGGCCAGGGGGTACCGACCTTTTCTAAGGTCTGGAAAGGGGGGCGGGGAGAAATTGGATCCCAGCCAGCTCTGTGTGGCCAGGAGGGGAGAGGGACCAAGATACAGGCCACAGCAGGGGTCACGGAATGTACCATTTACTATGTATCTAGGAAAAGCAACATCACCCCATTTTTTTGTTTAACAAAGTTGAAAGAAGGATATTAGTTTCATTCAAATTATGATGTTGCCCACCACTTGCAGTTGGTGGGAGGGTTAGATTGTTCCAAGTTTTTCATTTCTATGTGATTGACTACTGAGGTCGAGGGAATGAGACCATTAATGGCCTTGAAAACTAAGTGACGTAGGGTCCCGAATGCCGTTATTACAAGGAAAAGAATAACAAAAATTAATATAATTGTTTTGACTACACATGTCCACCACCCTGTGAGTCCCCAGCTTTTGAACAGTCCATTGAACCAATCTTCAGATTCTTGTTTCTCTTGTCCGATTAAGTTGTTCATGTTTCGGAGGGCAGCATGGATGTTAGGAGGTTTTGAGGTCAGGTCCATACAGCAAAGTCCTTCAAATTCCTGGCACTCATGTCCGTGCAGTAGCAAGAGAAAATCTATAGCAGCACGATTTTGTAGTGTGGCCTGCCTGGTAATTTCCTCATCTTCTAGGAGGGAGCCGATTGCGGTGCATGTTAAGTTTGCCTGTTTGACTACCCAACACTCTAGGTGGCCCAATTTGCCTAGAGCTTTAGTTGCTGCAACCCACGGAAGAAACAGGGACACAGCAATTCTTTTGGACTTGGCCCAATGGAAAATTTCAGAATTACAGTTTGGGTCCAAATTGTCTGCACTTCTGTTTTGGATTTTATTACCTGATTTGTTTTTGTGCGTCCAAACGTTTATTAAGGTTTCGTTGGGTGCCAACAGGGACAACCGACTGAAGGTGCATGGCCCGCCTAAGAGCCAAGAAGGGATCCCTGCCCACACCCCGTCTCCACAAATTAAGAACAATCCCTTTGAGAGGCTTTTGGGGCTTGAATAAGTTGGGCTGTCAGCTGCAATATGGCTTATAGTATTGCACCACCTTTTGGCAGTGAATTGCCCACGATATTGCATTATGTTGTGGAATTCCTTTATGTTAGAAGGTTTTGGGAAGATCCTAAAGTGAATGCAATATTGTGCCGGGTAGGAACCTAACAGCTCTTGTTCTTGGGGTTCCTGAGTTGATTTGGGCAAACTTGGCAGCAACTCGTCTATGGGGTTCTTACTTACCCCAGCTTGCTGTCTATGATTTTTGTGTGATGAAATGGTGTGTGACTCAGGAATTTCATTGGACAAGTGTGTTTTAAAACTGGCTGAATATTCTCCAGCCTTCAATGGGATTCGTACCAGGCAGGTGGACATAGGGTTTGCTGTTGCTGCTGTGGACAGACATATGTTTTCTTGTTGGAGCGTTTGTGCCAGGGTCAGCCAGATGTTCTGACATGGCTGAGGGACGATCCATGCAGCTGCCAGACTGTTCAGTGTTAACAGGAAGACAGCTTGGATGGGGTTCATCAGGGGACTGAGAGAAGAGAAGCTTTTTTCTAAAAGGAAAGACAAACATTATAAAACCTCTTAAAAGTCTCTATCTGCCGCAATGCCACCCTCTATGAGGATTTTTTTTCCTTTTTTCAGGCGGCGTCTTCTTTTTGAAGCCACAGCCACCTGCTCCTCGTTCCCCTCAGTTGGAGCAGGATGTTTGGGAACATACGGTTTCACGCACTTTTGGGGAATCCAATGAGGGCCTGAGGGAGTGGATACGCACCCATAGCCACGCCCCCAGGTAACAAGCTCATAGGGACCTTTGATTTCCCAGGTTTCTGGGTCCCTAATTAAAACTGGAGGATGTTGGGATAACTAGAACTGTTTACCACTGTTAAAGTGACGTACCACAGGTGGACTCATGTTCTCAAATGAACAATTTAGGAATTTGATAGTAAACATGGCTTTGCAGAGCTTCTGCTGTGGAGACATCCACACAGTTGAACTGCTCTGTGTAGCCAAAACCTGCTTGAGTGTCTGATTGGCTCGCTCCACTATTCCTTGGCCTGTGGGGGAGTGGGAGGTGCCAGTTTTATGTTCCACTCCCCACTGCTGGACGAATTACAGGAACTCCTTGGACTTATACGCTGCGCCCTTATCAGTTTTGAATTCCTTAGGGATCCCCAACACTGAAAAGGCTTGCATGAGCTGTTTTTTGGCGTGCACCGCCCTTTCTCCTGCATGGGCAGAGGCATAGACTGCACCTGAATATGTGTCAATGCTAACATGCACATATTTGAGGCGACCAAAACTAGGAATGTGTGTGATGTCTGTTTGCCATACCTCACAACTGCCAAGACCGCGGGGGTTAACCCCCATGCCTATTGAGGGCATGGTGTGCAGCTGACAATTGGGACAGGTGGCCACAATGGCTCGAGCCTGACTCCGTGTTAGCTGGAACTGACACATTAGACCTGGTGTATTCTCGTGATACTGCTGGTGGCTCAGCTTTGCCTGTTGGAAGATGTCAGGAAGGCGTGCTTGTTCTGCTGGGGTTGCTTGTTCTGCTGGGGTTGCAAGGGAGTCTGCCTGACGGTTCCCTTCTGCAATTTCGCCTGGCAAATCTGTGTGTGATCTCACATGCATCACATAGAACGGGTGTTCTCTATGAGAAATCAAATAAATTAGTTTGGAAAGCAACCTGAAAAGCTGCTCATTTTCGATGTCTCTGAGCACTGCCTGCTCCGCCCTGGACACTATCCCCGCTACATAGGCTGAGTCTGTCACCAAGTTTATTGGCTCTGAGAACTTTTCAAAGGCTCTCACGACTGCTGCCAGTTCAGCTACCTGGGGTGATCCCTCCACAAACTCAACATCAGCTTCCCAATGCTGAGTCTGAGGATCTCTCCAAGTCATCACCGACTTGTGGGATGCCCCAGATGCATCCGTGAACACATGTGAGAGCTTTGAGTGGTCTCCGACTCCTCACGAGGAATGAGGTGGAATTCCTCATTGAACAGCTTGTGAGACGGGGCATGGACTGATAGTTGTCCTCTGTAGCTGTCCAGGGCTAATTGGAGACTGGCATTGCTCTGGAGCAAATGCTCAAACATCTCTTTAGGCAATTTTTCTGGAGAGTTCTTTCCCTCCTCAGACAGTTTAACAGGGAGGTGAATACATGTGAAGTCACAACCAGCTAGTTCATAGAGTCTGATCCTTGCTTTCCGAATCAGCTGTGCTATTAACTCTTGTGGCTTAGTGATAGTTTTGGATCTTTGGTGGGAGAGGAAGACCCACTCTATGATTAAGAGTGACTCTCTCTGCTCCTTGATACATTGGAATATTAACCCGTGTAAGTGTGGCAGTTTTCCTAGGACAATGAATTTGAAGGGCAGCTCGAGCTGGTAACGGTGAGCTTGCCTCTCTCCTAAGCTCTTCTGTACCTTTTCGATTGCAGTCTTTGCCTCTGGGGTCAGTTCCCTGGGAGAAAGCAGCTCTCTCTCCCCTTTCAATAAATTGAAGAGTGGTTCTTGGTCCTCATTAGTGAGGCCTAGCCAGGGCCTAACCCAATTCAATGACCCACACAGGGAATGGAGATCTGCTAAGGTTTTGGATTACAATTAATTTCCAATTTCTGCGGAACAATGGTCCGTGCAGTAATTTCCAGGCCCAGGTACTTGAAGGTGGCATCCTTTGGACTTTGTCCTCCTGCACTTCAAATCCAGCAGAGGTTAAAACTTTAACCACTAGGTCAAGTGTGTCTTGGAGTAGAGAGTTATCGGGTGCACACACTAGCACATCATCCATGTAATGAAGGATGATGACCTCCCCTCTCTGGGCATGCACCTGGGACAGCAATGAGGCCACATTCCACTGGCAGATGGAGGGACTACATTTTAATCCCTGGGGCAAAACTCTCCAGTGGTAGCGCTTCATTGGGGCTTCTTGATTGATGGTAGGAACCGAGAAGGCGAACCTTGGGGCATCCTCTGGGTGTAGGGGAATGTGGAAGAAACAGTCCTTGATGTCTAGAACAGCCAATTGCCAATCTCTAGGAAGCATTGTTGGAGAAGGCATTCCAGGTTGGAGAGACCCCATATCCTCAATTACTTTGTTTATTTCCCGGAGGTCGTGGAGCAGCCTCCACTTGTCTTTCCCTGGTTTCTTTATCACAAAAAACAGGAAATTCCACGCACTTGTGGTCTCCTCTATGTGGCCTTTAGCCAATTGCTCCTCCACAAGCTCCTCAAGCGGCCTGAGCTTCTCCTTACTCATCGGCCACTGTGCTACGCACTTTGTGGTATCATCTAGCCATTTCAACTTTTGGGTAGGGCGCCTCACAGTGGCCGCTTCTAAAAATCCCGAGGAGTCTTAGGAATAATTAATTTTACCCCCCACTGGGACATGGTGTCTCTCCCCCATAGAGGGCATTTATAGTCTGTAACAAATGGACGGATGCTAGCCAATTTTCCATCCTGCCCCTCAATTTGTACTATGCTTTTTGATATTTTTGCCAATTTGACTCCTCCTACACCCTGGATTCTGCCTGCCACAGGCTGAAGTTCCCAATGTGATGGCCACATCCTTTCGGGTATGATAGTCACATCAGCACCTGTGTCCAGTTCCCCCTCCACATGGAGGTGATCTCATCCACGGGTTAGGTTGCATGCCAGAGAAGGCTTGTCCTCACCCACCACTTCTGCCCAGTAGACTTCAGGTGATTTTCCATCTACTGGGACCTCCTGTGGGACAGGAATGGCCTGGGCAAGGATTTGTCCCTCAGCTAGGTAATATGGTGGTAGAGGACATCGTGCCAGGAGAATGAGGCCAGTTATGCTTCCCTTGATGGTCATGGGAGCCACCTCAATCTCTGGGGGTGTGTGTGCTGTGTCCCTGACAAAAAAGTTCTCACTGTCCAGTTTCATGTGGTTTAACGTCACGTCCTGTGTACTGTTAGGTAAGTCCACTGTAATGACTGTCCAATCAGGTGACCTGAAATGAAAACCTTTGGTAGTCACAAGCCTAAAACGGCCTAGTGGCTTCCAAACCTTGTTAATTGAACATTTAATATTTTCATTGCCATGCATCCCCACACCCTCTATCCCATCCTCCCCCTTTTTGTTTATTAAGAGACAGCCCTTTGCGAGCCAAGGGCTCTATTGTGTTAATGGCGGGTACGCGCTGTAAAGCTAGTTTTTTTGTTTGTTGGTCTTCTTCTGTTTCTGGTTGTGTGGACAGTCTCTGGCGAAGTGTCCTGGCTGCTTGCACTGGAAGCAGATGATGTGCTGCAGCTGCTCTGGTGACATTGGTTGCTTCTTGGATTCTGGTGTTACAGCTGCCGTGGTCTTTGGGTGTGCCAGTCCTGGATTTCTCTCGTGTCCACTGAGCAGTTCTGCCTTCCTGGCACAGGCTTCCATCATCTGTGTTAACCTAGGTGCTGGCTCTAGGGGAAGGCCAAGAATAACCCTACGGCAGGTTTCATTAGCATTCCTTTGTGCCATCTCTTTAATTAATTCAGCTTGTACCCCTGGATCAGACACCTGTCTTTCCACTTGCGCACGAAGGCGGTCCATAAACTGTAAGAAATTCTCAGAAGCAAACTGTTTCATGTTAACATAACTGCCTTTAGTATCTACTGTTGGTAATTGATTAAAAGCCTTTTCTGCAACATTGCATATTTAATCCAGGACAGACTTGGATAGTACTCTGGTTTGGCTTTCGGGGCAATGCCAATCCTTTTCCCCTCATAGGTGTTCATATGTTATGTCATTATTATCAGCATCTTTTGCATCATCTGAGCTTTTTAAAAGCTCTAGTAAAAGCACTTTCAAAGATCTTTTCCTCAGGCTTTCCCATAGATCATATTCTGAAGGAGTTAACAGACATCGGAAAAGCTCTTTGAAATCATATGGAACCAGTTCATTTGAGTTAAAGGTGGCTCTCATCATGCCTTTAAAGATGTCACTATTTCTACCAAATTCTCTCTGTACTTTACAAATTTCCTTTTTTATCTTGATAGGACAAAGGTTGATAACTTCTTCTACCCTTCCTCTTACCAAGATAAACTACAGGAGCAACTGATGGTATATACTCTTTTTCCTGGTGTTGACTTTCAGGGCTGGGCATCCCCCCCCCACCCGGACCGGGAGGCTGCCCACCCCCCCCCCCCACCACGGGAACACCATCTGTCCCGCAGGGGCTGTGAGCTGATCCCTCCCCACCCCCACCGGCACTGAACTCAGCAGGGGCTCCACTGCCCTCCCCCACCCCGCAGCAGCTTGGAGGGAAGGAATGTGAAACCGGAGCGGGGGAGGGGTGGTGGGATTCAGGGTTGCAGCACCTGTGGGCTGGGTCTTGGAGAGGCGAGGGGGCAGTGGAGTCGAAGGCAGGGATGGGTTATGGGAGGGGACAGGCTTAGGGGCAGGGACCGGAGGGTGATGGGGGTTGCGGGATGAAGGAGGAGACAAGTGGCTGCCACCATATGGGACCCCCCCCTACAGGCTGTATCGCAAGGCCAGCGCTATCTGGGACCTTGACACCTTCAGGTGTAGCCACGTGGCCGTTGCCCAGAGGGGAAGGGAACAAGGAAGGAGTGCTGACAATTTTCGAAAAATTATCAGAACCGGGATACCGGGGAGGACCCAGGAGCTCAGAGCAGCCACAGCAGTGCTGGGAGCCTTGCACCCCCCAGGGAGACCCGTGGGTCCCCTCCAGGTCCGGGTTATAGGGTTTTCGGGAAAGGGAAGGTGAGTCTGAACCGTTTTGCTGCTGCTGTCTGTTGTTTTCTGTCTGAATTTAAGGTTTCCGAATTTGTAAAAAAATCGGGAGGAATACAGAAGATGTTTTATCTCCATTTTCCACTTTTAAAGTTAATAAATCCCTATTTCATCCCAAAATGAAATCGAATTTATATGTTGCAATTCAATGTCAGATTTTTCAACAGACAGACAGCTGGCAAAATGGGCCAATTTTTTCTTAAATATTAAAACATTTCCTGAATTTAATATTTCCCTGAGTTGGTTTCTTATACTCTTTTGTAAGGCAGATTGCTGTAAGCCCATGATGTTTAGCAATTTGCCACTATATCTACCCCACTACAGTTAAAAACACAGGAAAGGAGTTACTTGTTAAAACGTGCCAGGTACACCACGGTTTTCAGGCTTCACTGGATGCGGACCCAATGTTAATATCGCCGTTTCTGCCGGTAAAACCCACGTGGCGCCCTCGCTGCTGTAGGGACCGACCCCGCCACAAAAACCCACAAAAACCACAAGAAACCTCCGTACCACCGCTTTGAAACCGATCAAAGCTGCCTGCCTGCCTCCGTGCCTGGGTGACTGCGTCCAGCCCCCACCAGTCGGCACACCACACCACAAGGTCACGGGCACACCGACCCGTCACGCAGGCCGTGCACACGCCCGTGCCATGTCTCTCCTCTAGAGTGGCGCGACGCCAGCCAAATGCCACCGGTGAGACCCCCACGCGGAGTTCCAGGAACGCATCCGCAGCGAAAGGAGGCTTCTACTCACCTATTTTTTTCTTGCAGGCAGAGGCGTCTGAGTAACTGTAGTGGACCTACGTCCAGAACCGACCTGCCTGGGCTTCTGACAGGCTCCCGGTTCGTGCTTAAAAGTCTTCGAACTGCACAAAATGCAGCTAAAAGAAATTTAAGCTAGTTGATCAGCTCCAAGGCTTCTTGAATCCTGAAAATAGGAGTCACAGCCAAACGTGGGGTGCTCTGTAGAGACCATTCACATAGGGAGCCAACTGAGGCTTTTTCTCGACCCTAAAATGGGGTTCTTCGCCCTTCCTCTGGTCTAGCTCAGGTGTTAGGGTGATGGCTCCTGGGGCCCGTGTCTCACGGACGAAAATAAGATAACAAAAGGGGCTCTTTTCCCTGATGAAGTTACAGGGTTTATTTCTCGTGGGTAGCGAGGAAAAGAGGGAGCAAGAGAAAAAGAGGGAAAAAGAGACAGAGGTCAGGGGGCACAGATCTTTTCTAGGGTCTGAAAAGGGTGGCAGGGAGAAATTGGATCCCAGCAAGCCCTGTATGGCCAGGAGGGGAGAGGGACCAAGCTACAGGGCATAGCAGGGGTCACAGAATGTACCATTTACAATGCATCTAGGAAATGCAACAGTATTTCCTACCTGCTCGATCAGAGGCACATTAGAAGAGCAGTATGGACCTGAGGGGCAGATGCACATAGCTTCACAGACTTGGCAGTGGGACTGTGGTTAGAGCTGGAGGTTTGATACTCTTCCTAATAATTTGAGCCCTTAAAACAAAGCCAGAGGTAACAGGCCAAGTGAAAATACAATGCCAGGTTGCGGAATGAGAATGTTACCTATTTGAACACCTGCATAAATTCCCCATCATTCTCTTTGTTTAGGAGACCAAGCCAATGTCCTTGTAAATGAAAACAAGTGTGAATATTGATTTTTCTTGAATCAAGACTCAGCTTTATGTCCAAGTCAAAGGCAAAAAAACCAGAAAGGCTCCGCTGAGCACAGTGCAGAACTAACATGGAAGACAGTAATTTGACCTCTTATGTAAGCAGTGTTGGAATGGTTCCCCATCCAAGGGGAAGGATGTCAAATGCTTCTTTGGAAATATTTTAACTTCTGTGCATTTCTTTCTTTGTAATGAACTAATCTGTAACAAGCCAGGACGTGATTGTGTTCAGTAGAAACAGATCAATGGCAACATTTAGCCTAAAGGTTTTATGAGCTTGATCAGGAAGTTCGATTTAGATTTAAAGGCACTGTAGTCATATTTAATTTTATTTCCCTCCGTACTTGAGTGTCTTAAACAGGGACCTTCAATTGGACAGGAACGGGACACTGAAGCAAATTGTAATGGATGACCTAATGGCTTAACCAGAAGCATTTTGTGGGAATTGATTTCGTCTAGGTATCCATCAGCCAGCATTTTAGTGTGAAGGAAAGCTTCAAACAGGTAAAACAAAAATTCCACTACAGTCAGCTGCTGGGATCCTCCTGTTACCCTAGAAATAGAGATGGATTCTTCTCCTACATACTTTGATGGCATCAGAGTACATTGGGCGCTGGTGTCAACCAAAGCCTTATATTTTTGTGGGTCGGATGTGCCAGGCCATCGGATCCACACAGTCCAGTAGATCCGATTATCCCTCTCCTCTACCTGGCTAGAGGCAGGGCTCCTCTATTCCTGATCTTGGTACACGTCGCTCTTCCTGTAAATTGGTTCTTGAGGTCCCTTCAAGAGGATCAGTCATATCATCATTCTGATACTGTCTGGAGTTCTGTACACGAGAGACTGGAGCAGCATTGACTCTAGATGAGCTTCTTGGGGTAGGTGTCCCTCTTTTCAGCTCACGTACCCGGGCTGCTAAGGAGGAGGTTGGTTTTCCATCCCACTTCCTCATGTCTTCTCCATGCTTCTGAAGGAAAAACCAGAGGTTACCTAGTGGAGTGTGTCATCTGTCCCTGCCTGAGGAACGCCGGCTCCTAATGGCAGAAACTCTTGTTGGTTCAGGAGAGATCTGGTAGTTGTTTTCCTTAAGTTCTTTTTTTAGTTTCTGATGGCCCTCTTCAATCAAGCTTCGGACTTGCTCCACCAGCCTTGTTTCCACGGATGAGACATGGGTACGAAATGCGGCTGTGACAGTGTCCTCATCAATTCTTAGTTTATTGGCCAAGACGCCTACCATGTCCTCACCTTCCCTCGACTGCAGCATTGCCAGATAAGGGGAATACATAACTGATCCAAGCCATGCAAATCTCAACCACATCTGTGACGTGCACCGGACACAGTCTGGGCTCTTAGGAAATCTCTCATCTTCTGAGAAAATGATCTCCAGCAGGGCCAATTCCCTCAGGCATCGGATACCTTGTTCTATTGTGCTCCATTTTCCTTGGTGCACCTGGAGATCTTCTTTACAAAGCTATCTGTCTTTCACACTTGTCATCAGTCGCCTCCAGAGGCTGAGAGTTTCTTGGGTTCTCCCAATCCCCTGGTCAATGACCACATCCCGGGACAGAGATCCCAGTTGCCTGGCCTCACTTCCATCCAGAATGGTGTCATTGGCTGCAGCGTCCCAGATGCGGAGCAGCCAGGTCAAGATGGACTCATTTATCTGGCAGGTGAATTCCCTCCTCAGGTCACGCAGCTCACCCAGGGATAGAGAGCGAGTGATGATTTCTGGCTCTGTCTCTTCCGCTGGGTGCGAAGGTCCTGCCACGTCCTCGTCAGTCACTATGCGGACTGATTTGCTCTTTGATTTCTTCTTCTGAACGGGGCAACTGCTACTGGTCTAGGCTGTTCTGGTGCAGTGATGGTTTGTGTGGAGATTCTGATGGCACTTCTGGCTTTTTTTCTCCTCTGTGACAGTCTGTGTAGACACAGACACTGTTGCTTTGCTTTTGGCTTTTTCCTCCTCTGTGGCAGTCTGCATAGACACGGACACTTGCTTTGTGTTTGGTTCTTCTCCTCTTTATGACATTGTGTGCAGACGTGGACGAAGTTGATTTGTTTCTTTTTTCCTCTTCATCAAGATTAAGCAGCAATACACCATGTAGTGTTTTATTTCTAAGCACATTGTAGGCTGTGGAGAGGAGACAGAGCAGAACTAACAACAATATTATGCTGTCTTTAGCATCCAGAGGGAACTCAACTTTTCCAAAAACTACTGAATGAGGCCGGAAAGATTGGAAAAAATCATTCTTTACCCCGCCCCCCAAGGTCTGGGTGTGATTGCTAAACCCCGGATGTAGCACCCTAGACTAGGACAAGCAAACAAAGCCGAGTATATATTCCGAATTATGTTCATTGCCTCAGAGGTTAACATGCAGTAGACATAATACGCCAATAAAGCAATTTTTATACCATATCCAGATCTACACAGGAGCATTACAGCTGGCAGATTGTTCCCCATGTGCAGAAAAATATAGAGAACAAGATATAAAACCCATGTAAGCATGTTGAGAATCATGGTGAATACAAAATTGTAATACAGACCTTTCACAGTACACTTCGTGCCCCACGTTGGGCGCCAATAAATGTGTTGGTTTGAAATTAAAACCAATGCGAGACTCCAAGTCAGTAATACAATTTAATAGGAGAAAAGAGAAAAAATAAAATACATGCAATAATATAAAAGAAAAACGACCAACATAGTCAGAAATACAACCTGACACCCTGTCAGTCAGGGTGTTGGTAGCAGTCCGTATAAATGGTGGCTGCAGTCCTCCTGCATGACAGATGTGGTTCAGTTGAAGCAGTGCTCCTGTAGAAGATGCAGTTTTCCTCCAAAGATCCAGCTATGATGTGGAAAAAGGTCCGACTTTCCTTTGGGATCCAGTGGAAAGGACTGCCTTGGTGTTCCAAATCCCTGTTTTTATCTAGGTAGGAAATGCTTGGCTCCTCCCCCTGGCTGGAGCATCTCCCAATGGGATGATGTAATCTTATCAGTCACACAATAGGACTTAATGGCCCATTAACAGAATCTATCTTCTCGAGGAAGGATGGGTTGTGAAAAGATAACGATGATCATCCCCCTGATCTTATCAGATGGCACATCAGCAGGGGATATCTCCCACAGAGATAAGGATCACCACCCCTCCCACATTTTAACAGATGGTGATAGAATACACATTTTTGCATTGTACCCCAGGACAGGGGTGAATTAGTGGAATGTGGGGAGTCCCAGTTTAATTTTAGGAGGAATTTGTGGAATTCCAAGGATCTCACAGGAATTTTGGGATGAATTTGGTGAATTTTAGGGTATACATGTAAATTTTAGGGTTCTCACATGAGTTTTGGGAGTGCCAGGCTGATTTTACGGTGAATTCTGTCGATTTTGGGGTATCCAGGTGAGCATTTGGGAGTCGTGGGAGAGTTTTGGGAAGAATTTGGGGGGATGCAGGTGGATTTTCCAGGGAATTTTGGTGATTTTTGAGAGTCCCAGATGGGTCTTGGAGTGAATTTGGTGGATTTGGGGGTATCTGGGTGGGTTTTGAGGGGGATTGAAGAGATTTTGGGGTGAATTTGGGAGGTTTTGGGGGGACTGGATCTTGGGGGTGATTTGAGGGATTTTGGGGGTTGCAGGTGGGATTTTGGGGTGAAGCCCTGGGATTTGGGGGTCCCCTGTGAATTCTGGGGTGAATTTGTGGAAATCTGGGAGCTGCCAGGTGAGTGCTGGGCATCCCAGGGAGGACTGTGGGGTGAATTTGGGGGATTTTGGGTTTTCCAGGTGAGTTTCTGAGGTGAAAAGGTTCAAAAAGGTTTTTTTTGAAAACAAGTTAAAGCCAGAAGTTTATTGAAAATTAATAGATGTGATGCAAGTAGGTAATATGCAGACAATACACAGCGAGACAAATCATGGGGAAAATACAGTGGTAACACATGAGTGTGTGAGGACGGGATCACTACACCTCGTGCAAGCCTTTTCAGTTTTGGGGATCCCTAGGGAAATCAAAACTGATCAGGGCGCAGTATATAAGTCCAAGGAGTTCCTGGAATTCGTCCAGCAGTGGGGAGTGAAACATAAAACTGTCACCTCCCACTTCCCCACAGGCCAAGGTGTAGTTGAGCCAGCCAATCAGATGCTCAAGCAGGTTTTGGCTAAACAGAGCAGTTCAACTGCGTGGATGTCTCCACAGCAGAAGTCTGCAAAGCCATGTTTACTATCAATTTCCTGAATTGTTCATTTGATAATATGAGTCCACCTGTGGTACGTCACTTTAACAGTGGTAAACAGTTCAAGTTATCCCAACATCCTCCAGTCTTGATTAGGGACTCAGAAACCTGGGAAATCAAAGGTCCCTATGAGCTCGTTACCTGGGGGCGTGGCTATGCGTGTATCCACTCCCTCAGGCCCTCGGTGGATTCCCCAAAAGTGGGTGAAACCGTATGTCCCCAAACATCCTGCTCCAACTGAGGGGAACGAGGAGCAGGTGGCTGTGGCTTCAAAAAGAAGACACCACTAGAAAAAAGAAAAAGAAATCCTCATAGAGGATGACATTCCGGCATATAGACACTTTTAATAGGTTTGACAATGTTTGTCTTTCCTTTTAGAGAAAAGCTTCCCTTCTCTAGGTCCTGTGATGAACCCCATTCAAGTTGTCTTCCTGTTAACACTGAACAGTTTAGCAACTGCATGAATCACCCTTCAGCCATGTCAAAACATCTAGATGAATCTGGCACACACACTCCAAAATCGTGCTGCAATAAATTTTCTCCTACTACTGCACTGTCATGAGTGCTAGGAATTTGAAGGACTTTGCTGTATGGACCTGACCTCGAGAGCTTCTAACATCCATGCTACCCTAATCTGAAAACTGGTTCAATGGACTGTTGAAAGGCTGGGGATTCACTGGGCAGTGGGCAAAGTCATAATTTAAATGAAACTAATATCCTTCTTTCAACTTAGTAAAAGAAAAAACAGGGAGATATTGCATTTCCTAGGAGGATTGCAAATGGTACATTCTGTGACCCCTGCTATGCCCTGTAGCTTGGTCCCTCTCCCCTCCTGGCCATACAGGGCTGGCTGGGATCCAATTTCTCCCTGCCCCCCCTTTTCAGACCCTAGAAAAGGTCTGTACCCCCTGAGCTCTGTCTCTTTCTCCCTCTCTTTCTCCCTCTTTTCCTTGCTACCCACGAGAAATAAACCCTGCAACTTCCTCAGGGAAAAGAGCCTCTTTTGTTATCTTATTTAGGTCCATGAAGCAAGGGCCCAGGAGGATTCATTCTAAGACCTGGGCTAGACCGGAGGAAAAGGTGAAGACCCCATTTTTAGGGCCGAGAAAAAGCCTCAGCAGTGATGGTTGTGCTGCTCCTTGGTTCCCTTGCAGCCTGCTGTGGAAGTATTGGCGGTCACTTCTAGGCTCCGAGTTGCACACAGCACCACGGTAAATGCCCTGGAGAAGGGAAATACAGAGTGCAGAGAGGAGCTGGACGTGGCTTACGTGCAATAAGTAGAAGGTGAACCTAGGCACTGCCTCTTCAATCTGGCCCCCTCTGCTCTGCTTGCAACTTTTGCAAGTCGGAAAAAAGGGAGCTGCAAGTATTTAGAATAGAGGGCAGCGAGACGCTGTGTGTTATGCACCCTTTCAGGGCTGCTGACAGAGAGCTACTTTAAGAACGCCTTCTTGTTCCTCGCGCCCTTCTCGCTTCGCTCTAACTGCATGCAGTACAGCACAGCGAAGGTGTGAGGAAGGGCACTGCGCCAGCTTTTGCCCTTGCTTGCAACTGCTGTGTGCTACTTTTCCAAGCAGCAAGAGCACTGAGAAGTGAAAGCAATTGTGAAGGAACTCGTTGACTACTCGTGTGCTCTTCGCTGCGCTGCGCTTGCAATCCCAGTGCCCTGCGGCTTCGTTCTTCGCCTTCTTTACCATTTAAAGCAGATTTGAACCCCTTGAAGACTGGTGGGGTGAACTTCAATATCTGTGTGATGTATTGGGAGAAGATTTCACCTGCTGCCACTTCCTCACAGTAAGTACCATTATTGAAGTAGCCCCAGAAACACACACTTAGTGTGCGATAGCTCTGAATCCATGTGGCCATCTTCCAGAGAAAATTAAAAATCCATGAATTCTTCAACGGATCAATCCACAAAACGAACCGGATAACAGCCACAGTAACCTTGGTTATGAGACTCATGTTTAAAAAAGGCCTTGCAAATTGGTGAGATATAGCAGTGACCACATGGAGGCCAATCCAGGGTAAGCTGGACAGCATGGTGTCACCTACCACAAGCTTGGGTAATTCAAGAACTGTTATTCCCTTTTCTACCCCTCTCTCAATGTCCTCAGGGAATGCCTCACATTCAGGGCGCCAAAATCTGTCTTGTTTTGAATGACAGGTATTGTCTAAGGAAAGTCAAGAGCCCCTTTACTGCGATGCAGAGTGCAACCCCCCTACCTTTTAATTATTTTAGTTTTAAATCAGAGGCCTTCAGGTAGGAGATGTGGGGATAAGAATAACAGTTCTTTACTGATATCTAACAAGGCAGAAAACAACAACAGCTATAAAAATTGACAACAGAACAGAACAGTGTAACTCAGTTCCAGTCCCTTTTGGCCACAGGCTGTCTCCCTGCGCTCAGTTACTGGTGCTGTGGGGGCAGGGCAGGTCCCACGCAGTTGAAGCGGGCTGGAGTGACGGCGGCAGCGGCCCAGGGGTGAGAGGGATCGGGAAAGTTACTCCCCCCTCACAGTGTCGGTCGTGGTGCTCGGCAGAGTGTCTGGAGGTAGTAGGGTGAGGTGGAAGAGCAGCAGAGCAATGTCCAAAGGCAGGGAGCGTGGATCTCAGTGCTGGGGTGGCAGGGGAGATGCCAGATCTGAGCATGGGGTGTCCTCTCCCTGCACGAGCCAAATGAGAGAGTTTTCCAGCCCGCTCCCGACCCCTGTCACACCTTTCCTTTTTCTGGATTGCCCCCCCCCCCCTCCCTCCACCCACCTCCCTATGAGAGAACATTATCTTAAGGTGTAGCCACTTAGCATAACAATGGGAGAAATTCCACACAAAGAAAAGGGAAGCATTCAACCCCCAACATTATCCACTCCTTTCTTTCTTCCATACTAATATGCTATATCAAATTAAACCGTTACATTATATATACATACATGCAGTTAGAGACATAGGCACAGTACTATAGGTATTTCACCCTAAAACAAGGTCTCCTTGGGGTATGCATCGCGTCTCTCCATTCTTTTGCATCACCCTCCAGGTGCAACCTGGTCCCTGAGCGAATACAACTCCACGGAAGGGATTTTCTTTGCTGGAGGCCGTTCTTGAAATGGGTTCCTTTGTCTGACTCAGTTCTCTCAGGGGTACCATGCCTCCAAAGATCTTGTTTTTCCAGGCCCAAGATGGTGTTCCGAGCAGTGGCATGAGGCACAGGGTAGGTCTCTAACCATCCAGTGGTGGCTTCCACCATGGTCAGTACATAGCGCTTGCCCTGGCGGGTTTGAGACAGTGTGATGTAGTCAATCTGCCAGGCCTCTCCATACTTATATTTGGCCCATCGCCCCCCATACCAGAGGGGCTTCACCCGTTTGGCCTGCTTGATGGCAGCACGCGTCTCACAGTCATGGATAACTTGAGAAATTCTGTCCATGGTTAGATCCACCCCTCGGTCTCGTGCCCACTTATAGGTGGCATCACTGACCTGATGACCTGAGGCATCATGGCCCCATTGAGCCAGGAACAACTCTCCCTTGTGCTGCCAATCTAAATCTATCTTCGACACCTCTATCTGTGCAGCCTCATCTACCTGCTCATTGTGTCGCTGTTCCTCATTATCCCTACTCTTGGGGACATGTGACGTTTCTTCCACCCACTGCCCACCTCACCTGGGCTACCGGCTAGCTCTGGGAATCCTACATCGGTGAGTGGCCCCTCCCCGGCAACACTCCGGGAGCCACAGCAGGGGTGTAGCAACAGCTACGCCTGGGAGAGTCATCAGGGAGGGATAAAGAGTCACAGGAGAGACCTTTTACGGTTCTGGGGGAAGGGATTTATTGAAGGAAAAGGTAACAAGTCCGGAGGTTGGGAGGGGGAACCGCAAAAGGCAGTTAGAAGGGGTTCTACACAGGCTTAAGTACAAGGGAGGAGCAAGGGGATGGCACAAAACTCTGGCCAATAACGTTTAATGGGGGGAGGTACAGAAGGTGGGGAAAGGGGTACATTGAGCAAATAACACAAACCGAGGGTGGGGATACATACAATATAACCAATCATGAATACAAGAGGGAATGCTTGACATAGAAACTTCTAGAACATATGGAGCGGCTACAAAGGAATGACATCCTGTGGGGCAGGGTTTAGGGTGAGGGACAGGGAAGGTTCCAGATAAAGGGGAGGGGTTTAGCATGACTGACTAGGACAAGGGCGGGAAAGGGAAAAACCATTATGTACTTAACTTAGGGGAAAGAAACTGGGATGAACCATGAACACAGAAGGAAAATTAACATTAAACAACATAACACAACAGACATGGGCATCTACTTGATGGACTTTCACAGGCAGCTTCTCTGCCCGGGTGGCAATGTCTTTCCATTCATCGGCAGCCCAGATTGGTTTTCCCCTACGTTGCCAGTTAGCCTTTTTCCACCTTTCCACCCAACCCCACAGAGAATTGGCTTCCATCCATGAATCCGTGTAAAGGTAGAGTTTTGGCCACTTCTCTCTTTCAGCAATGTCCAGGGCCAGATGAACAGCTTTGATTTCAGCAAGTTGACTCGATCCACCTTCTCCTTTGGTAGCTTGTTCAACCTGTCGTGTGGGGCTCCATACGGCTGCTTTCCACTTCCGGTTCATCCCCACGATGCGGCAGGAACCATCAGTGAAAAGAGCATAGCATGTTTCATCTGCTGGCAGTTGGTTATACGGTGGGGCTTCTTCAGCCCGGGTCACTTGTTCCTGTTCCTCTTCGTGGGCAAGACCAAAGTCTTCCCCTTCCAGCCAGTTGGCACTTATCGCCAAAATCCCCGGGCGATTCGGGTTTCCAATACGGGCGCATTGTGTAATGAGGGCAATCCATTTGCTCCATGTGGCGTCAGTGGCATGGTGGGTTGAGGGAACCTTTCCTTTAAACATCCCCCCCAGCACTGGCAGTTGGGGTGCCAGGAGGAGTTGTGTTTCCGTGCCAACCACCTCTGAGGCAGCTTGAACCTCTTCATAGGCGGCCAAGATCTCCCTCTCCATAGGAGTATAGTTGGCCTCGGACCCTCTGTGGCTTCGACTCCAGAATCCCAGTGGTCGGCCACGCGTCTCACCAGGCACCTTCTGCCACAGGCTCCAGGACAGACCATGGTTCCCGGCGGCAGAGTAGAGAACGTTCTTCACATCTGGTCCCGTCCTGACTGGGCCAAGGGCTACTGCATGAGCGATCTCCTGCTTGATCTGGGCAAAGGCTTGCTGCTGCTCGGGGCCCCAGTGGAAATCGTTCTTCTTGTGGGTGACCAGGTAAAGAGGGCTCACAATCTGGCTGTACTCAGGAATGTGCATTCTCCAAAAGCCTATGGCACCTAGGAAGGCTTGTGTTTCCTTCTTGCTGGTTGGTGGAGACATTGCAGTGATCTTATTGATGACCTCACTGGGAATCTGGAGCCGTCCATCTGGCCACTTTACTCCCAGGAACTGGATCTCTTGGGCAGGCTTTTTGACTTTGCTCTTTTTAATGGCGAAGCCGGGTTCCAGCAGAATCTCAGTGATCTTTTCTCCTTTCAGAAATACCTCCATTGCTGTGTCCCCCCACACAATGATGTCATCAATGTACTGCAGATGTTCTGCAGATCCGCCCATCTCCAGCGTAGCCTGGATCAATCCATGACAGATGGTGGGGCTGTGTTTCCACCCCTGGGGCAGTCGGTTCCACGTGTATTGCACACCCCTCCAGGTGAAAGCAAACTGAGGCCTGCACTCTACTGCCAGAGGAATGGAGAAAAATGCATTGGCGATGTTAATGGTGGCATACCACTTTGCTGCCTTGGACTCCAGCTCGTACTGGAGTTCCAGCATGTCCGGCACAGCAGCCCTCAGTGGTGGAGTCATTTCATTCAGTGCACGATAGTCCACGGTTAATCTCCATTCTCCTTCAGATTTATGCACAGGCCAGATGCGGCTGTTGAAGGGTGAGTGGGTTTTACTGACCCCCCCTTGGCTCTCCAGCTCACGGATCATCTTGTGGATGGGGATCACGGCATCTCGATTCGTCCAGTACTGCCGGCGGTGCACTGTTCAGGTAGCAATTGGCACCTGTTGCTCTTTCACCCTGAGGAGTCCCACTGCAGATGGGTTTTCTGATAGCCCAGGCAGGGTGTTGAACTGCTTAATGCCCTCTGCCGCCACAGCAGCTATTCCAAAAGCCCACCTGAGTCCCTTTGGGTCTTTGTAATAGCCGTTCCTGAGGAAGTCTATGCCTAGGATACATGGTGCCTCTGGGCCAGTCACAATTGGATGTTTCTGCCACTCTTTCCCAGTCAGGCTCACCTCAGCCTCCAGCAAAGTCAATTCCTGAGATCCCCCCATAACCCCAGCAATTGAAACAGGTTCCTCCCCGACATGTCCCGATGGTATTAATGTACACTGTGAACCAGTGTCAACCAATGCACTGTGTTCCTGTGGTTCTGATGTGCCAGGCCATCGGATCCACACCGTCCAAAAGATCCGGTTTTCCCGTGCCTCTCCCTGGCTAGAGGCAGGGCCCCTCTAGCCCTGGTTATTATTTCTCTCCTGGGCATATGTAGTGGAGGTTCCTTCAAGCGGAACTGACAGATCATCTTCCCTTCTGTAATACCCTGCACCTTGGTCATGGGAGGCTGAGGCTACCTTCACTTTAGTGGAGTTCCCTCTGTTGGTGTTCCCCTCCCTGAGTTGGCGCACCCATGCTGCCAGGACAGAAGTGGGTTTCCCATCCCACCTTCTCATGTCTTCCCCGTGGTCACGTAGAAAAAAACACAGGTCAGCACGTGGGGTGTACCCTCTCTCCCTAGCTGGGGGGCGTTGGGCTCTACTTTTGGGGTCCATGACTCGCACTGGTGCTGCACTGATCTTCCTCACCTCTTCCGTTATCTCCTTCATCTCCTCCTTAAACTCGTCTCTGATGTCCTTAACCACAGCAGAGACATGAGCCTGCATTGGGCTAGCCATCATACTCTGAAAATTCCTGAGCTTGTTGGCAAGAGAACCCACTGTCACTTGGTTGGTATCAGCATCAATCATTGCAATAAAGGGGGTATAGTGAGATGGGCCCAGGTTTGCCAGATTCCACAACCTCTGCCCTGTGCACCTGACCTTGTCAGGGTCATGGTCATGCTGTCCATCCCTCCCAAAGAGCACCTCCAGTACTGCCACTTCTCTCAGCTGTTGGATCCCTTCCTCAGGGGTATTCCACCGCATTCTCTGGTGGTGCTCCTGCATTCTTTCCCTGTGGACGAATATCTCTCTCACACTCATTAAAGGTCGCTCCCAGAAGGAAAGGAGACCTGTCTCCCTTACAAATACTTGGTCCACACCTGAGTCCTGGGTCAAGGCTCCCAAATTCCTTAACTCAGTACCATACAGTTGCACACCTGTACCCATAATGTCCCAGACCCACAGTAACCAGGTTGTAAAAGGCTCACGGCCCCGTCGTACAATGTCTTTTCGCCGGTTACGAAGACTCCTGTATGACAGAGACTCAGTGATGATCTCAACTTCTGGCTCCCCTGCTGGTAGTGAGGGGCCCCCTTCCTGACCCTTATTATCTAGGTGCCTTATTTTCATCTTAGACTTCCTAGTTTCCACAGGGGCAACTGCTGCTGCTGAGTGCCCTTGCAGTTCAGCTGGAACCTGGACAGATGTAACGTCTGTGGGTCCCACTGCTGCACCATCAGAGTCTTCCCTCTTTAAGGCAGGGGGAGGGTTTCTCACCAGCTGGGGAGAGGTACTCCTTCAGCATCTGGCCCATGTCATGTATCTCCTTCGCTAGCACACCTACCCATTCTGGGTGGTTCCTTTCCAAGGTGGGCTGTGGGGCAAGGTCAAAAGCTGGGTTAATATCCCTAGTCTCTGGTACAGGGTAAGGCTCTGGGGTAACATCCGTAGTCTCTGGGACATGATCAGGCTCTGGGGTAACATCCCTAGTACCTTGCGGTAGGTATCAGGGTTGTTATCCAAGTCAATCTCCCTTTATCGCTGAATGTTAGATAGAACAGGTTTAACAGGGATATAAGCAACACTAGCCTCCGTATAATGTCACTAGCATTTAAAGCAGATTTGAACCCCTTGAAGACTGGTGGGGTGAACTTCAAAAACCCTGTGATGGGTTTGGAGAAGATTTCACCTGCTGCCACTTCCTCACAGTAAGTACCATTATTGAAGTAGCCCCAGAAACACACACTTAGTGTGCGATAGCTCTGAATCCATGTGGCCATCTTCGAGACAAAATTAAAAATCCATGAATTCCTCAACTGATCAACCCACAAAATGAACCGGATAATAGCCACAGTAACCTTGGTTATGAGACTCATGTTTAAAAAGGCCTTGCAAATGGGAGAGATATAGCAGTGACCACATGGAGGCCAATACAGGGTAAGCTGGACAGCATGGTGTCACCTACCACAAGCTTGGGTAATTCAAGAACTGTTATTCCCTTTTCTACCCCTCTCTCAATGTCCTCAGGGAATGCCTCATGTCCCGGGCGCCAAAATCTGTCTTGGTTTGAAAGACAGGTATGGTCTAAGGAAAGGCAAGAGCCCCTTTCTTGCGATGCAGAGTGCAGCCCCCCTACCTTTTAATTACTTTAGGTCCAAATCAGAGGCCTTCAGGCAGGAGATCTGGCGATAAGAATAACAGTTCTTTACTGATCTCTAACAAGGCAGAAAACAACAACAGCTATAAAAATTGACAACAGAACAGAACAGTGTAACTCAGTTCCAGTCCCTTTTGGCTGCAGGCCGTCTCCCTGTGCTCAGGTACAGGTGCTGTGGGGGCAGGGCAGGTCCCGCCCAGTTGAAGAGGGCTGCAGCCCAAGGTGGGGGGATGGGGAAAGAGACTCCCCCCTCACGGTGTCGGTCATGGTGCTCGGCAGAGTGTCCGGAGGTAGTAGGGTGAGGTGGGAGAGCAGCAGAGCTATGTGCAAATGCAGGGAGTGTGGATCTCAGCACTGGGGTGGCAGTGGATATGCCAGATAGGAGCACTGGGTGTCATCTCCCTCCACGAGCCAAAAGAGAGAGTTTTCCATCACACCTTTCCTTTTTCCCGTTTCACCCCCCCTCCCTCCACACACCTCCCTGGGAGAGAATATTACCCAAAGATGAAGCCAATTAGCATAAAAATGGGATAAATTCCACAGAAAGAAAAGGGAAGCATTCACCCCCCAACAATGGAGTACACCACAGCGAAGGTATGAGGAAGGGCACTCCCCCAGCTTTTGCCCTGGAGTGCAACGGCTGCGAGCTACTTTTCCAAGCAGCAAGGGCACTTAGAAGTGAAAGCGATTGTGAAGGAGCTCATTGACTGCTCGTGTGCTCTTCGCTGCACTGCACTCGCAAGCGGCTTCGTTCTTCACCTTCTGCCTTCCGGACAGAGCTCTACTCCTGGGGTCAGTTTCAGCTCTGCCCAACAGCTTGTCCTCAGTTCTGCGGGCAAGCACGCCCTGTTGCCTTACTCCGAGTGCAAAGTCCCCAGCGAGCTCTCGCTCAGTGCAATGCACCCAGAAAGACGCTCTCGCTCGTCTTTTAAGGAGCGATTCCTAACAGCAGAAGCAGCAGAAGCACAAACTGGATGACGAGAAGGGACAATGTAGAACACATCTCTGTCCTGGCACATTTTCGTGTGCGATATGTCCCTCCATGTCCTCGGTCCATGCGAAGCTCTATATATTGTAATCACCGCTACTTGCAGCTGAGAAGGACCGTGGAGCTAGCAGAGAATTCGGAGAGGGCTGAGCATGTAGTCAAGGAGCGAGAAGTGCCCCTGCAATGCGCTGTTAATATCAGCTTCCTCGCTTCGGGGGCGAGCACCGGCCACAAGACCTTCTCGTGCTGGCAACAGATCTCTGTGAAGGGCGTAGGCGAAAAGCTTTCGTTTTCCATTTGAACTGTGAGAGAGGCAGACTGTTGCACGGAGCTCTGAGAATAAAGGTGCACGCCCTAGGTGGGCTTGGGCAGAAGCAGCGTTCTCTTGCACTTGGCTGCTGGCACACTGCTGGCTCTGTTGCTCTGCCTCAGCGGCTTCTGGCCGCCGGGGACTGAAAACGGAGTCAGGCGTGGACGAGGGCGGTGAATGAAGTCGCACAAGTACCGTGCTTGTGTGCACCACGTTACAGGCTACTAGGAGAGGAAGGTGGCTGCCTCTCGCTTGCCTTCCCAAGTGCCCTTAGCAGTGGAAAGGAGGAAGCTGAAGCACTGCTGCTTGTGCTGCTCCTTGGTTCCCTTGCAGCCCACTGTGGAAACATTGGCGGTCACTTCAAGGCGCCGAATTGCAGAGAGCACCACGGTAAATGCCGCGGAGAAGGGAAATACAGAGTGCAGCGAGGAGGTGGACGTGGCTTACGTGCAATAAGTAGAAGGTGAACCTAGGCACTGCCTCTTCAATCTGGCCCCCTCTGCTCTGCTTGCAACTTTTGCAAGTCGGCAAAAATTGTCTGCGAGTGTGTAGAATGTAGGGCAGCAAGACGCCGTGTGTTATGCGCCCTTTCAGGGCTGCTTGACAGAGGGTTACTTTAAGAATGACTTCTTCTTCCTCGCGTCCTTCTCGCTTCGCTCTAGCTGCATTTAGTACACCACAGCGAAGGTGTGATGAAGGGCACTGCCCCAGCTTTTGCCTAGGCCTGCCTGTGCTGCGCCTTTAGCTGCACACCAAAACAATGGCATTTCTGAACCTCAAGGTATAAAAGGCGTTAGTGCAGCCTCAGGAATGGCAAGTGCCTAGGCATAACGTAAAGAGACCGCGTATGAGGGAGTCTTTAGAGGATTCCTCCCCCATGGTGCTGGTGTATTCTCATTCTCGTGCTGAACTGAAAAGTCCTCGCATGGCAAGTCCGGCCTGCCTTGTGCAAGACGAGAACAAATGTGGGGCTATGATCCTCTGTTCCAGAGCTCTGCTTTTGGGTGTGTGGGCCACCATGAGCCTGCAGCAGCCTCAGAGGACACTGTGGATTGTGGATGGGGTTGGCCGGCTCCCAACTTGTAGTTGCCAGTTCTTCTGGAAGCAGGCCTGGCCAAGCAGCTGTGATGAGCCATGGCTTCTCAATAGGACGAGTGTGATATATTTGCAAAGAGGAAGGCTGCAGACAGATCTTCAAGGCCCAGGTAAAACAAGCAAAGGATTGAATAAAAGCCAAAGGTTGGTTGTGTTAGTCAGTTTGCTGGCTGTTGAAATGGCCCCAGGTCATTTTCAACATTTCTAATTTGGATTTGTTTGAGTAAAAAATGAATGTGTTACCTCCAGCGTGGGCTCCCCAATGCATCTCCATGTGCTCCCATCTCTTTGTTGTATATCAGGTTCTATTAACTGAAGACAGAATCATAACACAGTAGTAAAACATTTAGAGGTGTAGTTAGCCAGCTTCAGGAGTTTTCAACTCTGCTGTTGACTTTTCTGGTAACTGTAAGCAAGGCAACACAATCCAGTTACTCCACTTTTCCTCTCTGAGGAAAATATGATCTTTTTTTTTTTCTCATTTTGAAAATACCCTCAAATGAAGAGAGTTATGCATGTGGCTTGTAGGATTCATTATTTTAACTTTCTCTTCTGCTGTCTTTCGCGTACTAGTTTTTTGTAAATTTTTTTTTGTGGCTTTTCTCCATTCAGTAGGTTAGAAAGAATTCTAATTGTTGAGATAGTGGTTCTTTGAAGGCTCGCTTAGCCCACCTTTTGGGTGAAGGAAAGAAGACAAGGTCCTCTAAGAAGAGTAAAAAGCATACTTTAAAGAGACATGCAGAGATGTCTGCTGATGCCATGCAATTAATGTGTAATCAGCCGAAATGTGTTGGAAAAACACCCATCAGTGACTTCACAAGAAAGCCACACTCAAGACAGGTAAAGAACAGAAGCATAAAACCCCAAAAGTATGAAATGGACAGATTTTCATTGGGAATGAGCAACTCCTGAATTCTTGGTTCTAGAACTAGGGGCTTGTAATAAATAGACTGTCTCCTTGCCAAACGTAAATTTGGTGTAATGAATTGCTCACTGCCCGTTGAAGTGCAGGGCTAGTAGACTAATATCTGCCATGGCGGGCATATTGTATGGCTTTCCTGTCAAAAAAAAATTGGTTTTGCTCATAGCAATCTAGATATGTACCCAGTCTGACACCTAATTTTTAGGCTATATTTCCAAGTAAATGGCTTCCGTGATGATGCAGTAAGTTTATGTCATGAACAGGAATGAAGTGATTGCATGCATCCTTTTTTACCCTAAGCCAGCTGCTGCATAATGAGACAGAGACTCTCACTGACGCCAAGGAGTGCCCAAGCTTTTGGGAAAAGCACTGGGCAGAGAAAGCCTATTTCCACATTTCTTGCTAGCGTCTTCTTCAAAGTTCATGGGTTTGTTCATCTTTTAGAGCTGTTCTAGATGTCTTTGTAGTTTACATGTACTAAATGTAGCAGGTATTGCTTTCAAATTCAAATGATCTGAAATGATAGAACTTCAAGAAATCTTTTTTCCCAGAATCGAAGTATGATGGAGTTACACAGGGAGAAACTTAACCTTAGTTATTCTATTCCATCTCACATCATGGCTGGGGGCAGGGAGAAGGGAGTATCTTTGGGGGACAATGGGTTCTGGTGTAGTCAGTAAGCTGGGAAGTGGAGCCATCAGGTATTGTCTGTTGTTGGGGGGGGGGGATTCATGTGAACTCTTCCTTTCTTGTACCCTGCCACTAGTATTGTTGCTAAAATTGTTTGTTTCCTCATCCAAGTGACAAAATCAGCACACTTAATGAGGGATGAAGAGGGAGCAGCGACCTCAGAACAGGAGGAAGGAGAAGCACAGCCTGCTGTCCTCCAGAAGAAATAAACACTACCAGCCAACTTTGCATCATCTGTGAACTTCCTGGGCGTGTACTCTATCCCCTTGTCCAGATCACTGATAAAGATATTAAACAGGACTGGGCCCAAGACTGAGCCTTGGGGACCAGCTGGATGAACTCTATTTCCCACCACTCTGTGGGCCTGGCCATCACCCAGTTTGTCACCCAGCAAACAGCCCACCCATCCAAACCATAAGCAGACAGTTTCCACAGGAGAATGATGTGAGACTCATTGCAAAAAGGATCAGGGAGATGCCTAGGAAGAGTCTCAGGTGAATCCAGGAGACTATAGTGGAGGACTATTCAGTTTTCCAATCAATTTGCTTAAAAAACTCTACAAAACCATAATAAACAAACAAAGAAACAAACAAACAAAAAGGCAGACCAAACAAACACACAAAAACCCCCAACCTATAATCCCCAAAGAGTCAAAAAAGCCCCAAAGAAAGCCCCCCAAAAAACCCACCCAAAACTGAAAAAAAACCCCAAACCCAACACATCAGAAAATCAGGGTGAAGGTTTTTAGTAACTATAAAAATAACAAAACAAAACAAAACAAAACAAACCATAAAATCACATTTCTAAAGGTGCTGTCCCAGCCTCTTCTCCCAGCAGGGAGGGCATCCTGAAGTGGAGCCAGTTGGAAGAAAGCGGGACAGGGCAGCACCTGGGCCATTGTCACAGGACGGCCCTGTGGCTGCCCCATTGCCAAAACCTGGACACATCAATCAAACACAGGTATGCACATGTGCTTAGACACAGCAAAAATATATTTGTCTGAAAAGAACACTGGTCCATTTATATCACTGCAAAGAGCATAATGCCTCGTCTCAGCTTTCTTTTCAGTCATTTCAAATGTTTTGAAAATATAGGTGTGCAGAAAATGGAAATATCCAAGATCAACATGAGGACCAATAACAAAGATTCCATTTTTGAAACTGCATTGTGAATCCCCTGCAGAAATTGACTCAGAACTCTAAGATTTACAAAAAAGACCAAGAGTATTGGAGTCAATACAACATAGTGTCTGGAGACTTCAGCTGGTTGCGTTGATTTCTCAAATGTGATGAAGGAAGCACCTTAGCAACTACAGCTGCCAGTTCTCTCAGGGCCCTGACATGCCTCTGGGTGGGTCCCATGGTCTTGCATACTCAGGTTCCTCAAGTGGTCTGAAAGCTGACCTGCTACTATGGCTTAGAATCAAGTCCACCAGTCCAATAACCTGACAGATGTGGAAATAGTGACTGGGACTAAAGTTATGACCAACACTTGTTGAGTACCTCAGCCTTCTCCTTGTCTGTTGTCACTAGTCCTGTCTGGCTTATGGGGGTGGGGGGGGGGAATAGGGAAGTTGTGATAGGTTTCTTTTCATCTTCCTTTTCCCCCTGAAATACCCATAGGTGCCTTTATTATTCTTATTTTTGGCATGCTTTCCCAAATTCAGCTTCAACTGAGCCTTAGCTATACTGATCCCGTCCTCACACACTCATGTGTTACCACTGTATTTTTCCCATGATTTGTCTCGCTGTGTATTGTCTGCATATTACCTACTTGCATCACATCTATTAATTTTCAATAAACTTCTGGCTTTAACTTGTTTTAAAAAAAAAACCCTTTTGAACCTTTTCTCCACAGAAATTCACCTGGGAAACCCAAAATCCCCCAAATTCACCCCGCAGTCCTCCCTGGCATGCCCAGCACTCACCTGGCAACTCCCAGAATTCCACAAATTCACCCCAAAATTCACGGGGGACCACCATATCCCAGGGATTCACCCCAACATCCCACCTGCAACCCCCAAAATCCCTCAAATCACCCCCAACACCCAGTCCCCCCAACACCTCCCAAATTCACACCAAAATCTCTCCAATCCCCCTCAAAACCCACCCAGATACCCCAAATCCATCAAATTCACTCCAAGACCCATCTGGGACTCCCAAAAATCAGCAAAATTCCCTGGAAAATCCACCTGCATCCCCCCAAATTCATCCCTAAATTCTCCCATGACTCCCAAATGCTCACCTGGATATCTCCAAATCGACAGAATTCACCCCAAAATCCACCTGGCATCCTCAAAACTCACCTGAGAACCCTAAAATTCACTTGTATACCCTAAAATTCACCAAATTCCCCCCAAAATTCCCCTGAGATCCCTAGAATTCCACAAATTCCCCCTAAAATTCAACTTGGACTCCCCACATTCTACAAATTCACCTCTGTCCTGGGGTACAATGCAAAAATGTGTGTTCTATCACCATCTGTTAAAATGTGGGAGGGGTGGTGATCCTTATCTCTGTGGGAGATATCCTCTGCTGAGGATGGGCATCCAAATCGCCCTGGGATTCTGGAACTAATTACAAACTGGCCTGAAGGTGAGACTTTTGGATTGTCTTCTGAAGAAGAAGAGGAGCAAGTGGCAAGTGCTGAGGAAGCCCCACCATATAATGAGCTACCGGAGACTGAAAGACGATATGCCCTCTTCACTGATGGTTCCTGCCGAATTGCAGGCACTAATCGGAAATGGAAAGCTGCAGTATGGAGTCCCACACGACAAGTTGCACAAGCTACCGAGGGACAAGGTGGATCGAGTCAGGTGGCAGAGCTAAAAGCCGTCCAGTTGGCTTTGGATATTGCTGAACGAGAGAAGTGGCCAAGGCTTTATCTCTACACTGACTCATGCATGGTAGCTAATGCTCTGTGGGGATGGCTGGAAAGGTGGAAAAAGGCCAACTGGCAACGTAGGGGAAAACCCATCTGGGCAGCTGAGATTTGGCAGGACATTGCTGCCCAAGTAGAGAAATTGACCATAAAGGTTCAACACGTGGATGCACATGTAGCCAAAAGCTGGGCGAATGAAGAACATCATAACGACGAGCAGGTGGACCAAGCTGCCAAAGTGAAAGCATCACAGGTGGATCTAGACTGGCAGCACAAGGGAGAATCATTCCTAGCTCGTTGGGCCCATGATGCCTCTGGTCATCAGGGGAGAGATGCAACATACCCATGGGCCCGTGACTGAGGGGTGGACCTTACCATGGACAGCATCTCACAGGTCATCCACGACTGCGAGACCTGTGCCGCAATCAAACAGGCCAAGCGGGTGAAGCCTCTGTGGTACGGTGGACGATGGTCAAAGTACAGGTATGGGGAAGCCTGGCAAATTGACTACATCACCCTTCCCCAAACCCACCAGGGCAAGCGCTACGTACTGACCATGGTGGAAGCAACTACAGGATGGTTAGAAACCTACCCTGTGCCTCATGCCACTGCCCGGAACACCATCTTGGGCCTAGAAAAACAAGTCCTTTGGAGGTATGGTACCCCTGAGAGAATTGAATCAGACAACGGAACCCATTTCAAGAACGGCCTTATCAACACCTGGGCCAAAGAACATGGTATTGAATGGATATATCATATCCCTTACCACGCGCCAGCTGCCGGGAAAGTTGAAAGGTCTAATGGACTCCTTAAGACTACTTTGAAAGCACCAGGTGGTGGAACCTTCAGAAATTGGGAAATGAACTTGGCCAAAACCACCTGGACGGTTAACACCCGAGGGTCCATCAATCGAGCCGGTCCTGCCCCCTCTGAACCCCTGCACACAGTGAATGGAAACAAGGTCCCAGTGGCACACATGAAAGGTATTTTAGGAATGACTGTTTGGATTAATCCCACCACAGGCAAAGGCAAACCAATCCGTGGGATTGTTTTTGCTCAAGGACCTGCTTGCACTTGGTGGGTAATGCAGAAAGATGGGGAAACACGTTGTGTACTGCAAGGAGACCTAATTTTTAGTGAGAACTGTATGTAGGGTTTCATTTTGTATTATATATCTGTAACAGGGTATTGGTTTGGTTATGATGTCGATGGTAATAGAATAAGGGGTGGATTATGTCCTGGGGTACAATGCAAAAATGTGTATTCTATCACGATCTGTTAAAATGTGGGAGGGGTGGTGATCCTTATCTCTGTGGGAGATATCCCCTGCTGATGTGCCATCTGATAAGATCAGGGGGATGATCATCGTTATCTTTTCACAACCCATCCTTCTTCCAGAAGATAGATTCTGTTAATGGGCCATTAAGTCCTCTTGTGTGACTGATAAGATTACATCATCCCATTGGGAGATGCTCCAGCCAGGGGGAGGAGCCAAACATTTCCTACTTAGATAAAAACTGAGATTTAGAACACCAAGGCAGTCCTTTCCACTGGATCCCAGAGGAAAGTTGAACCTTTTTCCACATCATCACTGGATCTTCGGAGGAAAACTGCACCTTCTACAGGAGCACTGCTTCAACTGAACCACATCTGTCATCCGGGAGGACTGCAGCCACCATTTATACGGACTACTACCAACACCCTGACTGACAGGGTGTCAGGTTGTATTTCTTTGTTGGTGGTTTTTTCTTTTATATTATTGCATGTATTTTATTTTTTCTCTTTTCTCCTATTAAATTGTATTACTGACTTGGAGTCTCACACTGGTTTTACTTTCAAACCAACACAACCCCAAACCTCGCTACCCGGGATCCCCCAAAATTCCAAAAATTCTCCCCCAAAATCAACCTGGGACCCCTCATAACTCACCTGGATCTCCCCAAATCCCCCCCCCCAATTCACCTGGGAACCCCCAAATCCCCAGAATTCAACCCAAAATTCACCTGGGACCCCAAAACCCTACAAATTCACTCCAAACTTATTGACAAATTTACACACTCCATTTTCCCACAAAAGGATCTAGAGCTGAATCATTAAAAAACCCGGTATAATCATGGACAAAGACCCTCTAACTAATTAAAGTTAGAAAGTGGTATGTTTTTTCACCGGCGGGCGGCACGGGAGTCACCTCCGAAAGGCGTGGCGGCCCTGAACAAGGTTCTTTGCCATCTAATTATTCCCCAAGATCTTACATACAATACATATGCATAACCCCAGCACCTGCCATCCCCATCCCATATTAAAATGAGCCCATTAGTCCTTCACGCGTGCACAGCTCTTCTCTTGAATTGGGTCGGTGGTCTCAAAATGGGTCAGTGGTCTCGAAGGATGAAGTCAGGAGAGTCTTCATCAGGTCTCAGTGACCCTCGGGCACTATCCAAGGCTCCGTGCTTCATGGTTAGCAGTTTACTTATTTTACGTTCTTCTGTACGTAAATTTATAATAACAGATAATTATACCAATTAGCTCTAGCCTAAGCATCTAGTAATTATTAACCTCCCATTTACCTACCTAACTTACATCTTGGTCATGGAAACTACTTCTACTCTTAGCAAAAACCTTACCTTTTTAAAACCATGATTCAGAGCCCTGGGTGCTTCATATACAAACTAAACAGAAAAAAACTTTCTATTAATTCTCAGCAAAAACACTTCCTATTCCTCCTTCTTTTGGACAAAACTGCCTTCACTTTCAAACTTATTCTCTTGCTCACTTGCCTGCATAATGTTTAGTCCCTGTTCTGCATGCTCATTTTCTTCACTTTTACAAGGAATCGTCTCCTCATCTTTTTCTTCCTCTGCTTCTTCCATTTCCTGTGCCTAGATCACCTGTTTCTCTGTTAGATTTGTTTCTCCAGCTGATTTTTGACAACTGTCCCTAATTTGTGGCACCGCTCGCTCGATAGAGGTGATTGCCGTGCTCTACTCTGGGCTGGGACTGGGCTCTCTTCAAGCCCTGGGGGCAATTTTGGATGCCACAACGTCAGAAAGACCTCAGGCTATTGGAGAAATGTCCAAAGGAGGGACACAGAGATAGTGAAGAGGCTGGAGGGGAAGCCATACAAAGAGTGGCTGAGGGCATTTGGTTCAGCTGCAGAGAGGACACTGAGCTCACACCTCACTTGGGACCTCTCAGCTCCTCTCAAGGGCAGCACAGGGACAGCTTTGCTCTCTGCTCTCTGCGACCAGGGACAGGAGCCAAGGGAATGCCAGGAGCTGTGTCAGGGGATGATTAGGCTGGCTATCAGGGAAAGGTTTTTTTTCCTCAGAGGCTGGTCAGGAACTGAATAGGTTCTCCAGGCAATGGACACAGCCCCAAGGCTGCCAGAGATCCAGGAGAGTTTGGCCAACGCTCTCAGGGATGCAGAGGGTGGGACTGTTGGAGTGTCTGTGCAGGGCCAGGAGTTGGACTTTGACGATCCCTAGGGGTACCTTCCGACTCAGGAAACTCTTACCATTTTCCCCTCTTTCCTCTCCTTGCACAATGCTCTCAGCTTACTGTTCCACCGTATGTTCCACTTCTGAAACCTCCGCTACTTCTTTCCGGTTCAAGCACAGTTCTACTGGTTACAATCCAAAGATATACAGATTGAAAAACAACCAAAAAGAAACACCTGTTTGGAATGTTGTGGTCTTATTTGGATCTAGAACTATGAAGTCGATTGTGCCTTGCTAGTTCTAAAAGCTAAACAACAACAAAAAACACCCACCACACCGTTTTAACATAGGGATTTGCTTTCTTCTAAGAAATTCAAATCCCTTCTCAAAATGGATCTATTTCAGTAAGAGATCATCTTGAATAGATCACTTACTATCTAAAGAACCTGGAACACTCAAATCCGTAATGATAAGCCTGTTACCTTGTCGTTTTCTGTTCCAAAGTCAAATGAATTTGCTCATGTGCTGTTTGTAACAAGGACAGAGTTGAAAGTGTAGCTCTGAGAAATGTTTTGGTTTCCCTCTCCTATCTCTATCAAAAGCACTTTCTTCAATGGCTGAAACAATACTTGATATAGTCTGAATTTTAAAGGTCATGAAAATTTTCTCAAAAGTGAAAAATTAATATAGCAGTCAGGTTTTAAACCAACGGGAATTTTTGTTTTACCTGTTTGAAGATTTCCTTCACACTAAAATGCTGGCTGATGGATACCTAGAAGAAATCCATTCCCACAAAATGCTTCCGGGTAAGCCATTAGGTCATCCATTACAATTTGCTTCAGTGTCCCGTTCCTGTCCAATTGAAGGTCCCTATTTAAGAGACTCAAGTATGGAGAGAAATAAAATTAACTTTGACTACAGTGCCTTTAAGTCTAAATCGAACTTCCTGATCAATCTCATAATACCTTTAGGCTAAATATTGCCATTGGTCTGTTTCTACTGAACACAATCACGTCCTGGCTTGTTAGAGATTAGCTGATTACAAAGAAAGAAATGCACAGAAGTTAAAATATTTCCAAAGAAGCATTTGACATCTTTCCTTTTGGATGGGGAACCATTCCAACACTGCGTACATAAGAGGTCAAATTACTGTCTTCCATGTTAGTTGTGCACTGTGCGCAGCGGAGCTTTTCTGGTTTATTGGCCTTTGACTTGGACATAAAGCTGAGACTTGATTCAAGAAAAATCAGTATTCACACTTGTTTTGATTTACACGGACATTGGTTTGGTCTCCTAAACAAAGAGAATGATGGGGAATTTATGTAGGTGTTCAGATAGGTAACATTCTCATTCCGCAACCTGGCATTGTATTGTCACTTGGTCTGTTACCTCTGGCTTTGTTTTAACGGCTCAAATTATTAGGAAGAGTATCAAACCTCCAGCTCAAACCACAGTCCCACTGCGAGGTGTGTGAAGGTATGTGCATCTGCCCCTCAGGTCCATATTGCTCTTCTAATGTGCCTCTGATCGAGCAGGTAAGAAAGACCTCCTGGGTGTGTGAAAACAGTGCTGCTTCCTCTATGGCTTCAGAGCTGCTGCTAATAACTTCAGGAAGGAGAGCCGTATTGTACCAATTTTTAGATGGTTTTTAAAGTTGCAAGTGCTTTGCTATCTTAAACGTCTGAGTTCCTAGAACTTTGAATGAGATCAAATCTATGAGTGAAGAGATGATGGTGCAGACCAACTTCTGATTCCGGTGATCCGAGAATCTGCACTACTACTTTGACCTGAATAAGGCATGGATGTGATGGTATGCACAGTAATACTGATGTCTCATGGTTTTTGAATGATAGCAGTCTTCCTTTGTCCCATTCCTAAACCGTGGGCATTATTTGCCTTAACCTTGTTCAGTAGGGACATTATTCTATATTGTTACATGAAGTGGAAAGCACTCTTTTTCCATACCTTCACACAACAGCATTAAATCAAGGCCTAAGTAGTACAACCAATGTTCAAACATGCTCTACCTTTTAAGTTGACGATGCAAAATTCATACCTTGTTCTGATTTGATCTCACGAAGACAGGGTGTTCTCCACATACTCCTTCAGCTTTTCCTCACAGCTCACCGTTTTGCTTTTTTCTAAAATAGTATCCAGATCACTTTCATCATCTAAGGCCACATAAAAAAGCTAGTAAAAATGGTTTCTTAGATACTAAAATCTCCCCAACTATTCAGGATTCAAGGAAGTTAATTATGCACATATATTCTACACCCAGAAGAGAAAGCTACCTCAGCAAAACTCATCGCCTATTAAAATCTTCCTAATGAACATCTCTGACACTGCCACCCCAAGTTGTTTTTGTAACAATGAGAACCTCACATCCAGTCAGACTCTAGACCTGCACAAGATCTATTAATAGCAACTTGCAGCCAGTTTCTACAGAAAGCAGCAGTGATCTCTATCACTGTTGCCATACCAAGAATAAGACAGGACTGTCCATTCCACATGAATCAAGCAGTTAGCAAAAATGCACCTGACAGAATGAAACTGAAGAGTAGAAATTCCCATCTAAAAGTCAAAGATTACATTTTTAATTTTATAGCAGGTATTTGGAATTTCAGAGGGCTGTTTGCATTAAGAAGTCCTGTCTTTATAGCACACCCTTGTTATTATGTTTCTACCTGTATTATGGCCATTTAGCTGTCTCCTTAAAATCACTCCAAAGAAAAACATTCAAGTGAACAAGTTCTTTCTATACTGCTGGAAGGTGAAATGAATAAGACGATATGTAACATGATAAAAGGCTGCCTGGAATTTTACAACTGGTATCCAACATGGCATCTTCTATCTGGAGAGTAAGAAAAATAAATCTCCAAGTAAACTGCTAAGAATGCAGATTGTAAAAACTTATGTTTATTCTGGCACCACAAAGCACCAAATCACATTCTATAATTTATCCCTTTAGAAACAACTGCCCGACTTTTTTTATGTATAGAAAAGATTGGAAGACATTTGGGAGATCATTTCCAGCTTTTCCTAAAGTCTGATCTTAAGCAGACTGGGCCATATGTCATTCATCGCTATCATATGTATTTCAGATAGAAATGATCATAAAAATACAATCTATTTATATTACAAATAATAAACACAAGAATTATGAACACTTCCACATGAAACTCTTCCACACCAAACTGTTTCTTTGGAGTGTTTTGTCACACTATGGACCTCTTTCTAAGGTGACATCAGTAGCCTACCACGCAGAAGGCATTGCAGGTGGGAGCACAGGAAGAACAGACTAATCCCAAGGAATGATGAAAATATATGTCATCAAATAAAAGAAACGTACATCTGTTGTGTTGCGTTGTTTAATGTTAATATTCCTTCTGTGTTGATGGTTGGTCCCCATTTCGTTCCCCTAAATTAAGTACATAATGGTTTTTCCCTTTCCCACCTTTTCCTTAGTTAGTCATCCTAAAACCCCTCCCCTTTATCTGGAACCTTCCCTGTCCCTCACCCTAAACCCTGCCCCACTGGATGTCAATCCTTTGTAGCCCCTCCCTTTGTTCTAGAAGTTTCTGTGTCAAGCATTCCCTTTTGTATTCATGACTGGTTATACTGTATGCATCCCCACCCTCGGTTTGCCTTATTGGCTCAATGTCGGAGAAGGGAGACGCGGACACCATATGGTCATCAGCAAAGTCTCGTTTATTGATACGCAGAGTGGCGATTAAATACAATGCTTAATTAGCTCATGCATAGTGCAAAATCTGAGCTCATCATTGGTTTAGATGTGTGGCTTAGCTAAGCACTTCGGCATTCATGTTTTTCTCAATTCTGCGTGCCTTCCTTATCTCAAGGACACTGTATCCGTGAGACTGAGGCCCACTTTGCTAGCTTCACTAAGTTGATCTGACTATGGCCTTTTTCTTCCAGCTATTCCTGCACCAGGCTCTCTACACTTCCCCCGTTTTCTTTTTGAGCTAGAAGAGAGGCATGTCAAGCTTTGCTAATAGTCTTTTGAATAAAATTTTGTAAGCAAGTTATCAAGCAAGGTAGCAATAAAGCTAAGCACAAGAATATACCCAACACCATAATAGCATACTTAATAACGGTTCGAATCCATCCTCCAAGACCTAGGCTTTTTAACCACTCGTCAATGCCCCAACCATCTTCTTCTTTTAGGTTGTGTAATTTCTGCTGCATGTTTTGTATCTTTTTGTGGATGGACTCAGAGTGGTTAGATAAATTCATGCAGCACATTCCCTTGAACTTCTTGTAACCATACTGGCAACCTTACTAGGCAGGTTTTAAAAAGGATTTTGTACTCCCTTTAGACTTAAGCAGATTGATTCTTGCTTTGTTATGTTAGCGAATGTTACCTATACGTTCTCCCGAGGCGCATGCTGCATTGAAAAAGATTTTGTGCGAGCAAAGTTAGCAAGCATAAGCAGTGCAATGATCATCATTTTGATTTCTTTGGCGGCCTATTCTTTTTACGCCCTGTATTGCTCCCTGTTATCTGCAGTTGTTTCACCTCTTCTATACTTTGATTTAATACTTCCTCTGGGTCTGTACCGGGCTTAACCGGTCCTACTCGAGGCCAAGGCAGGTGTGGGACTTTATGTCTGCATCTTGCAGCGATAATGTGCGAATTTGCATAGATGTGCTGCCTCTTAATCCAGTTGGTAAGTTCCCACCGGGCCCAAGCTAACAGGAGCTGTTCTGGTGTCTCGTATAGGTTTCGTACTTGGGCATATGCCACTCCTGCTTCTTTTTCTAGGGCCCGACCCCAATTTGAATCTCTTAGGTCGTCACTTTGACACCTCCAGCACCACAAACTAAACACTGCTCTTTGTTCCACCCACGAGCAGTTCCCACAGCCCCCGCACTTTAGGGCTACCCAGGCTTCACACCATGACCCCCCACACGCACAACAAGGACGGCTGCTGAGAGGCTGTTCTTCTTGGTGGGCGTGGCTCTCAATCCAATCAGCCCAATTCGGTGGTGGCTGCCTTAGCGTCTCACGGGCAGCGCTGTTATAGTGTCCCAAAAAGGTGGGGTTATCCATTCTAGTACCCGTGTCTCCCGCGTTTTCTTTTGTAGCTGTGTGAGTGCACCGAGTAGGTGGTTGGCAGTACTCCAGATGGTAAGATCGATGGGTGAGGAGATATCTCGGCGGGAGACAAACCCCTCATCGATGCAGCGTATAATACCCTTGAGGGCTTCATGTTGTTGCGGGGTCAAGGTTACGGGTGCGGTTGGGTCAGTTCCTTTAAGTAGTGGCCTGAGGGAGTCTAGCAAGGAGTTGGGTATCCCAACAATTGGCTTGAGCCATTGCAGATCTCCTAGCAGTTGCTGTGCCTCATTTAGAGTGGTGATCTTTGTTGCAAGCTGGAGCTTCTGTGGCCGTACGATTTGGCCTGTGATAGACCACCCCAAGTACCTCCATGGTGTGGATCGCTGTATTTTTTCTTGAGCTATTATGAGGGATGCCTTTGCTAGGGCACTTTGAATCTCCTGCATCTGAGTGTCTGTAAATGCTGATTCTTGAGCAAAGAGGATATCATCCATATAATGATAAATAATTGTGTTGGGCCACTGTATTCTTAATGGTTGTAATGCGGCATCAACATACAGGTGGCACAGGGTAGGCGAGTTTTTCATTCCTTGTGGAAGAACAGTCCATTCATACCGTTTATCAGGTTCTTCTTTGTTTATTGCTGGTAGGGTGAACGCAAATCTTTTAGTATCTTGAGGGTGTAAGGCTATAGTGAAGAAGCAGTCCTTTAGATCAATGATCAGAAGAGGCCAATGCTGTGGGAGCATTGCTGGGTTGGGGAGGCCTGGCTGTAATGCCTCCATCGCCTCTATTTGATCATTTACTGCTCTTAAATCCTGTAGAAGACGATATTTTCCTGACTTCTTTTTGATCACAAAAATTGGCGTGTTCCATGGGCTTGTCGAGAGTTTCAAATGTCCTTGTTGGAATTGTTCCTTTACGAGTTGATGTGCTTGTATTAGACTTTCCCTTTTTGGAGGCCATTGCTTAACCATTACCGGTTCATTGGTAGTCCAGGTGATTGGGATCGGGAAAGTCCAAGCAATGGCAATTACCCCAAAGGGTGCTCGTTGGATAAAACGACCCCCATCTGAGCCAAGATGTCCCTTCCAATTAGGCAATGTACCGATGGTGGTAATGCAACTACGGACAACACAGTCACCAAATCTTGCCCATCTATAGTGACCCTTCCTGGAGGAGTTTTTCTGGCAAGGGTGAATCCTCCGACGCCCGTCACGGTATCCGTGGTCTGCAGCGATGGCCAGTTGTGGGGCCATTTTTCTGGTGAGACAATGCTGGTATCTGCCCCAGTGTCTAGGAGTCCCATCATTTCTATTGTCTGTCCTGCATAGGTTAGTTTCACCTTCTTTTTGGGTCTGGTATGGAGATCCATTGTGAGCATAGCAATACCTGATGATCCGAATCCTTGGTCTCCACGTGGGGTTTGTCTTTGTGGTTGAACACCCTGGCTCAACTGTGGAAGTGGAATAAATTGAGCAATACGCTGACCTGCCTCAATTGTCAGAGGAGGAAAAGGAGTATAAACCATTATTTGTATTTCTCCCGTGTAGTCTGCATCGATGACACCTGGTAGCACAAACAGCCCTACAATGGAGCTCGACGAGCGTCCCACTATTAGTCCTCCATGAGCTTGTCCTTTGATATTTATCGGGCCATAAACTCCAGTTGGGACTTTGACGGGGCGAGCTGTTATCAAAGATGTTTTTACTGCGGCTGCCAGGTCGAGTCCCAGGCTCCCTGTTGTGGCTGGTTGTAGACAGGAGATGGCGCTGGTGTCACGGCGGCTACTTGTGACCGGGGCCAATATGGCGGCGGCCGCCGGGGGCTGATCGGCGGCGCCTGTCGGGCCGCGCCGCATCCACCCGCATCTGTAGCAGCGCGCCGAGGGAGGCCGGTGGTCGCTCGATGTGGCCGGGGCTGCTGTAGAAGCACGGAGCGGAGCAAGAGCGGCTAGCACCTGTGACTGTGTGGACTCGGCTTGTTTTTGTAGCCCTAAACCTAATTCTTTTAGTGCATTAACCAAGAAAACCTGCGCCCCTCTCATATACTCTGGGACTCCTGCCTTTTCAATAGCAGCAGCAGCCTTATCTACAAAGTCCCCAAAGGATTTATTTTTTCCCTGTTTTATTCCCATATACATGGGTATGCCTGAGCTATCTTTGACTTGATTGATGGCATTCCTTACTAGACGCATGGCTTCCCTAACTTTGTCGGGTCCCGAAATCATTTGAGCCTCTGTCCTGCGGTATTGTCCCAATCCCATTAGTTCGTCTATGGTAATTCCAGCTAACGGATCTCCCGGGCCCCTCTGTGCTGCAACTGACTCCTGAACAAGAGCTTGCCAGTGGGCGTTAAATAGCAACTGCTGATGTTGCGTGAAAATCAGTTTCACTATACTTCTCATATCATTTGGCAACAGTAGGTATGTATCGAACAAGAAATCTAGCATCTGCTTAGCTGGCTCACTCCGGAAACCAAACTGACTCACTGTCTGTCTTAGCTGGGCTAGCAGCTTCCAGTCGGGAGGCGAATATGCTCCCACTTGGACGGCTTGTCCTTGTTGGTTTATTCCCTGTGTATACGTGACGGGGAAAACCCAGGTTTTCGCTGCGTCAACAGCGCTCTCGTCCCCAGTCTCCAAGCCGTGTCTGGCTAGCATACTCCACGCCTCCCCCCGCCGTCTTGCCATCTCCTCCCACAGGTCGCTTTTCGCCCTAGGGACCGGAGTTGGCTCCACGGCGGGCTTAGGGACGCTGGGCTCAGACCGGCAAGGGGATTTTTCGCCGCCGGTCTGGGGCCCTTCGCCCTCGGAAGGCGGGGTTACTCCGCCTTCTGCAATTGTCTCCGCCGCCGCGGCGGAATCCTCCTCAAGCTCTTCTAAGGGGGGGGCCGAGGGCCAAGCGCAGCTGGCCATGTCCGTCATTCCTGCCGCTTCCCCAGAGATAGGTATTTCTACTCTGGTTGTGCTGGGTGCTCGGGGCTCATTATCGCCATACTGAGCATTTCTTTTATATGCCTCTACTGCCTCCCGAGCCGCCCTTCTCTCCGCCTGCTGCTTTAGCAGTGCGTTGTGAACTACCCGCCAGTTCTTTCCCAGCTTTTTTGCTGTTTTATCATCCTCTAATACCGCCTCCCACAGTGCATCCCCTAACTTACGCCACTCATTCAAATCATGCACGGTGTGAGGATTAGAGAATAAACCTTTAGTATAATCCCAGGCTAACAACCCCGGTATGTCCTTCCTGGGATTAATCTCTTTCAGCCCTAACTTATCTATATGTAGTATATAGTATATATATATGTATATATGTAGTATATGTATATGTACTATAAATAAATCATATGCTGCTTGCCTGTCCATTTTTTGTCGTCAGCGCTGTTGCAACTCTCCGGCTTCGGCAGCACGTATGGCCCAGGACCACCTTTATGGCTCCTGGGGGTGTCTTCCCTACGTCGTTTGACACCGACCCGGTTGCAGCAGGCCCCAACTCTACTTCACCGACCGTGGCGCGTTCTCCCCCGTTTTCTTTTGCAGCGACGGAGGCACGTCGGGGTTCACCATTTGTCGGAGAAGGGAGACGCGGACACCATATGGTCATCAGCAAAGTCTCGTTTATTGATACGCAGAGTGGCGATTAAATACAATGCTTAATTAGCTCATGCATAGTGCAAAATCTGAGCTCATCATTGGTTTAGATGTGTGGCTTAGCTAAGCACTTCGGCATTCATGTTTTTCTCAATTCTGCGTGCCTTCCTTATCTCAAGGACACTGTATCCGTGAGACTGAGGCCCACTTTGCTAGCTTCACTAAGTTGATCTGACTATGGCCTTTTTCTTCCAGCTATTCCTGCACCAGGCTCTCTACAGCTCAATGTACCCCTTACCCCACCTTCTGTACCTCCCTCCGTTAACAGTTATTGGCCCTCCCCTTGCTCCTCCCCCGTACTTAAGCCTGTGTAGAACCCCTTCTAACTGCCTTTTGCGGTTCCTTCTCCCAACCTCCTGACCTGTTGCCTCTTCCTTCAATAAATCCCTTCCCCCAGAACCAGAAAAGGTCTCTCCTGCGTCTCTTTGTCCCTCCCTGATGACTCGCCCCGGCGTAGCTGTTGCTACACCCCTTCTGCGGCTCCCAGAGTGGTGCCGGGGAGGGGCCACTCACCGACGCAGGCTTCCCGGAGCTAGCCGGTAGCCCAGGTGAGGTGGGCAGTGGGTGGAAGAAACGTCAGTTTGGCGCTCACCGCCGGGCGACTTCGCCGATGTCCCCACGAAGAGCCTCTTAGATCTCAGGATCAGAGGCATTGGGTGTCGACTACCCCGATCGGAGCAGGCCAGGTCCACAGCGCTCCCGGGGAGAAGGTGGCAAACCTCTGCGCCCGGAGGACCACTTTCGAGGGAGGAGCCTCCTGTTGCAGCTCCTGTTCCAGAGGCCAACGGAGCCGGTAAGTATCCCCCAACGGGGTGCAGGGGGGCTTACCATTAGGCGGGGCGGGGTGTGCAGCCCGAGGTGTGGGAGCCCGTAAGAACACCCCTTCCTTTAGTCCCTGAGGGTGGGGGACTCACTGGCCCTGGGGCCTTTATTCTCAGTTGTTTCAGTTTTCTTTTGCTGCAGTGGGAGAGTGAGTCCTGCTGTGTGGGTAGGCACACCATAATGGGCGCAAAGCTGTCCACACAGCAGCGGGAGATGTTTTTCCAAGTTGTGGGTATCCTGGAGGGAGGGAAAAAAAGTTTTCACGGGGTTCGTTAAAGAAGTTCATAAAATGGCTTGCTTCCCAATTCCCCGGGGTGTCACCCCAGCAAATGGAGTCGGTCCAATTTTGGGTACTAGTAGGACAAAGGCTCATGGCGTTGAGGAATTAGACACCTCCGTGGATCGGCTTTTTAGTTTATACATTCAAATTCGTACAGCTGTAAAAGAAAAGGTGGGGAGCAGGTGTCCGGCCCCCCTCAACCAGGAGAGGGCGGGGAAGGGAAGCAAGCCATCCCAGGTTCCCCCAGTTGTTCCCCCCTCTCCTAACCCTCGTTCCAATCCCTCTTCCCCTGCATCGGGGGATCTGAGACGGGCAGCTCGGCAACGATCGCAGGCCAGCCCGGCCAGGGAGACCAGCCGCTGCTCTCCCGGCCCCTCTCGGTCCTCCCGATACCCTAGCCCGGGCGGCAAGGCGCCAGCCGTCAGGAAGCCTTCCCCTAATCCCTCTTCCCGCAGTTCCGTCTCTCCCAGTTGCACCCCGACTTCTACCCTGAAACCTGTTTTAAGGAGTTGTAAAGTTTGTAAATGTACCCCGAAACCCTCCCCCGCTCCTCCCCCAGGCTCTACCCCCAAAAACCCCAAAGTCAGTGAGGTTCCAGTCATCCCCCCTGGAGCCACAAAATAGCCTCCTGGACTCCGGCACACAAGATGGCGCAGGCCAAGTGGCGTGTCTGGTCCCTTGTGCTCTGGCTCCTTTTTCTTCCCAGAATCCCTTCCTCATTGATCCGTACCCTCCTCCGACTGTGGCTCCGCCCCCTACACCGTGTCCCAACCCCTTTCTGTTCCCGCCTCCTTCCCCAAGTCCTGCCCCTGTCTCCTCCCACGGGAGGGGTGTTCCTCCTCCCCAGGCTCCTCCTCCTCCTCCTACTAAAACTCCTCCTCTTACTCCACCCCCAGAGAGGCAGCCCCCGAGCTCAACAGGTCCCACCCATCACCATGAACGTTGCCAGTGTTGTGGCTCCTCCTCGGTAAGCGGTCCTGCCCCTCCGCTTCCGACTTCCGATTCCCATGCCCCTCCTTCCGGTTCCCACGCTCCGGAAACCGGAAGTGACAGGCCAGGCGATCGGAACCCGGAACCGGAGACCACACTCATTGCCGCTCCTGTTTTTTATTCTTGGCAAAGGGGTATTCCAAATTGGCGGACATTTGAATAATCCCTTTGAAAAGAGCTCTGTAGGGCACAGAAGGAGTTCGGGAGAAAGAGCAAATATTTTAAAGGCTTATTGGAAGCTACTTTCTCCTCCAATATCTTGGTCCCTAGCTACTTGAAAGGAGTGTTTAAATGTCTCCTCCTATCAATTTAGTACAGATTGTGGGAGGACACATGGAAAAGGATGCTAGGGGAACTCCTGCCTGAGCTCTTACAGACCCCCGAGTGCGCCATTGACGCAGACAAAAAACCAATCACGATGGATCATTTGTGAGGCGAAGGGCACTGGTTCCAGGCAGAAGCACAGGCAGAAAAAATCCCAGAGCCTGTGATTTTAAAAATTCAAGCTGCTACCGAGAAGGCATTCATGGTGATGCCGACCACCGAGCCCCGTGTCCACTATGCCTCCATCAAACAGGGGCCGGCGGAACCTATCATTGAGTTCGTGGAGAGGCTAAAGATAGAAATTAAAAAGCAAGTGAAAAACCAGGACACCCTAGAAGAACTAATAATGGAAATGATAAAGTTAAATGCTAACGATGCATGTAAACAGGTTATATATAACATCTCTACCTCTCTACCCTGAGCCGTCTCTCCAGCTTATAGTGGAGGCCGGTGTCAAGCGCGCAGTTGTGCCAGTGCCACCTAGTCCCGCCAGAGGAGGAGTGATGATGGTGGTGATGACTGCAGCTGCAAAGACTTTCCCTGTGCGCTGCTTCATCTGCAACCAGCTTGGTCACATCGTGCGTGTGCCCTCTTAAAAATAAAATCGATAACGGGAAGGGGCAGGGGGAGGTGGGAGGAAACACACAAGCAAAAAAAAACTAACTGGGGAGAGCGACTCTGCCTCGGGTGAAAACAAAAGTGAGGCGGGCCGCGAGGGGGACCTTGGGGGGGGGCAATACTAATACCGCATGTGACATTCCCACCGGATCCGACATTTACCGAACACAACGAATAGCGCCAGGGTGGACTCCTCGTCCTCCCCTGAGCTTGGCCCTGACAGATAACACTTATTTTGAAACACAGGACTGGCGGTTGGTATCGGTGAAGCCCACATCACCCGGTTTGTTCGCCGGACTTGACTGCACGTATGTCGTGCTTGGGGATACAAAGTGTACCCCTCCGGAGATTGAAATCGTGCCGCAGACATGGTTTTTGTGTCCGGACCGTTTCTCTCTCCTGGCACAGTGCATCCAGCCACCATACTTCCTGCCAAAGGAACAACTAGTAGCGCAGGCGATTCCAGTGCCCAACACCATCGTGGCGAAACCGGCTAATCCCTGCGTCTATTGGGCGGAAGTCATTGGTGAGGATAAACCAATCATTGGATGTGGACTCCATCGGGGTGAAGACTACTTTTACCTCGACGGACTCTTCGATACAGGAGCAGATGTGACAATTATACCAACCGAGAATTGGCCGTCACATTGGGAGTTGCAACCCGTGGCTGGCAGAATACAAGGAGTCAGAGGGGCCCAATTGGCTTGGCAGTCAAAAACGTAATTAAAACTGAGGGACCTGAAGGGCAGGTGGCTAATATCTGCCCTTTTGTTATGGAGTATAAAGCTCCCCTGTGGGGCAGAGATGTCATGTCGCAATGGGGTGTTCGTATTGAGATCCCGAAAACCCCGTGGGATTTTTCTTAGCGGCCGCTGTGGAGCGCCCTGTCCAGAAACTGAATTGGCTATCTGATGAACCAGTATGGATAGATCAGTGGTCGCTTAACAAACAGAAATTGCAGGCGCTCAACGAAATCGTGGAGGAGCAGTTAGCCAAAGGTAACATCGAGCCAACCTGGAGCCCTTGGAATTCTCCGGTCTTCGTCATCAAAACGCTGGGGAAGGACAAGTGGCGGCTCCTTCACGACCTTCGTGAAATAAATAAAAAGATAGAAGACATGGGGTCTCTGCAACCAGGTATGCCCTCACCCTCAATGCTGCCACAAAATTGGAATCTGGCAGTCCTAGATATCAAGGATTGTTTTTTCCACATTCCCCTGGACCCCGACGATGCACCATGGTTTGCCTTCTCGGTTCCATCCATCAACCGGGAATCCCCAATGAGGCGCTTCCATTGGCGGGTACTGCCTCAGGGCATGAAGAACAGCCCCAGTATCTGTCAATAGTACGTGGCCTCATTGCTGTCTCCTGTCTGTGCCAAGGCAGAGGAGGCCGTCATCCTGCACTATATGGATGACGTGCTAATTTGTGCCCCCACGGACAACATACTGCAGTATGTCCTTGACCTTGTCATTGAGGTTTTGATCTCTGCAGGGTTTGAGCTCCAGTAGGAGAAAGTTCATAGGATGCCCCTGTGGAAGTATCTCGGGCTCCAAATTACCAGCAGGACTATTGTCCCACAGAAATTGGCAATTAACACCAAGCCAAAAACCCTTGCGGATTTCCACCAGCTGTGTGGGTCATTGAATTGGGTCAGACCCTGGCTAGGATTGACCACCGAGGACCTAGCTCCCCTTTTCAATTTATTGAAAGGGGGAGATGAGTTACTTTCTCCTAGGGTGCTGACCCCAGATGCGAGGGCAGCTCTGGAAAAGGTAGAGAAGGCTATGGGGACGAGACAAGCCCATCGCTACCTGCTGAACCTGCAATTTGAGTTTATTATCCTGGGAGGGCTGCCGCACCTCCACGGCCTCATTTACCAGTGGGACCAGGACCAGAGCGACCCCCTCTTGATTATAGAGTGGGTGTTCCTCAGTCATCAGAAGTCCAAAAGTATCACCAGGCCACAGGAGCTGATGGCGCAGCTGATCAGGAAGGCCAGGGCCCGTTTGGGAGAGCTGGCAGGTTGCGATTTTGCGTTCATCCGAGTACCACTTGCCTTATCATCAGGCAAGCTGACTAAGGAGGTTTTGGAGCATTTGCTCCAGGAGAATGAGACTCTTCTCTTTGCCCTTGATAGCTACACAGGACAAACATCTGTCCACCACCAAAGTCATAAATTATTTAATTCAAATTTCAATCTGGTCCCGAAAGAAAAATTGAGCCGGGTGCCGCTCAAAGCTCTAACTGTTTTTACAGATGCATCTGGGGCTTCGCACAAGTCAGTCATGACTTGGAAGAACCCCCAGACTCAGCAGTGGGAGGCAGATGTTAAGGTTGTTGAGGGTTCCCCTCAAATTGCTGAGTTAGATGCAGTCGTTAGAGCTTTCGTGAGGTTCTCAGAGCCACTTAATTTGGTTACAGATTCGGCCTATGTGGCGGGTGTGGTGTCAAGGGCAGAGAACACTATTTTGAAAGAAGTCTCTAATCCGAACCTCCACGGTCTGCTCTCGAAGCTGATATATGCTGTCTCCCACCGAGAGCATCCGTACTTCGTGATGCACGTAAGATCGCACACAGACCTGCCAGGCTTTATCGCCTAGGGTAACCAGAGAGCGGACACCCTGGCCGCACCAGCTGATATGGCCAGGATTCCTGATATTTACCAACAGGCAAAGCTGAGCCATCAGAAATTCCATCAGAATGCGCCTGGTTTGGTATGGCAATTCCAACTAAGCCGTGACCAGGCCAAGGACATTGTGGCCACATGTCCCCAGTGCCAGAAGCTCGGGGTGCCAACCCTGAGCTCTGGCATCAATCCTAGAGGCCTGGAGAGCTGTGAGTTATGGCAGATTGATGTCACCCACGTTCCGCAGTTCGGCAGGTTGAAATATGTACATGTGAGTGTGGACACCTTTTCCGGGGCAGTCTTCGCTTCTGCCCACGCAGGGGAGAAGGCCAAGGATGTACAGAAACACCTTGTACAGGCCTTCTCTGTGTTGGGGATCCCAAGGGAATTGAAATTGGACAATGGCCCAGCATATGCTTCCACGGCCTTCCGGGAGTTCCTGCAGAGGTGGGGAATCAAACATAAGACTGGCATCCCGTTATTCCCCCGCAGGTCAGGGCATGGTTGAGGGCGCCCACCAAACGCTCAAACGGGTCCTGGAGCAGCAACAGGGTGATACTCAATTCGATACACCTCATACTAAATTGCAAAAAGCCCTTTTTACCATCAACTTTCTTAACTGCTCCTTCGAAGTGCTGAGTCCTCCCATTGTGAGGCACTTCACGAACTCTTCATCATTATGGCTGAGAAAACACCCTCCCGTGATGGTGAAGAACCCGGAGACCGGTAATACGGAGGGCCCACATGAGTTAGTCACCTGGGGTCGTGGGTACGCTTGCGTATCCACTCCCTTTGGTTTGAGGTGCGTCCCGCAAAGGTGGGTCCGGCCCTATACTGCCAGTCAGGGACATCTGTCAGGGCCAACCTCTGGAGAGATCAAATATGCAGCGCTTCGTCGTCGCTGGTGCCCCTCCCTGGAACACCAAGGGTACCCCAGAGAGCGGGACAGCCCCTTCTCCAAGTTGTTTCCTCCCCCTGAAGTTCAGGACCTATTTGAGTAACCCATTCCCTTTTCCTGTTCTGTTTTAGTCAGCCACCCAGAGCCCCAGGATGTGGTATGCCCTTGTCATCTGGGCGTGCCTCTGCCAGTCTTCGGTGGAGTGGATAGTCCAGCAGCCGAGGAAGAATGTGTGGGTCACCCTGGCCCAGGCCATGCAGCAGGACCATCTCTGCTTATCAACTGCGGCAACAGGGAATCCACTTTCAACCTGCCTGGTGAGGATCCCATTTCAGCCTGACGAATATCCCAAGACAATCATCAACATGCGGGATGATTTTAACCCCCAGCGGTGGCACCCCTCCTATGCCTCCTATCCTATGACCAACCCCCTCTGGGTGTTGCGGGAGTGGTCTAAAGACCTTCCCAAAGCACCCGAGGAACCTCAGGAATTAGAGTTACTTGGTTCAGCCCCATCCCGTTTTTGTGTTCAGAATCATTATAGATGGTCCAACCCCGAATCATACCTAAACGTTATCCAACCCAACCTTGACTATAGAGCTACCGCGTGGTGCAACGCCACCGCCCAGATTGAGGGGACCCCTGTAGACCAACCTCGTCAGCTAGGTAAGGGGGTCTCCTGGATCTGTGGCGACCGGGCGTGGGCAGGCATCCCCTCTCGCCTGATAGGAGGGCTGTGCACGCTTGGACGACTGACCCTGTTTTCGCCTAACCGTACCCAAATTTCAAATTGGAAATCTAAAAACACAAAATCTGCAATCCAAAAGAGACAAGCTCATAATTTGGACGAAAATTGCAATGCAGATGTTTTTCATTGGTCTAAGTCCAAAAGAGTTGCTGTCTCCATCTTTTTAGCGTGGATGGCAGTGGCTAAAGCCCTAGGTGAATTGGGCCGCCTAGAGTGCTGGGTAGCGAAACAGGCAAACCTTACGTCAGCGGCCTTAAGCGACCTCCTAGCAGATGAGGAAATTACCAGGCAGGCGACCCTACAAAATCGGGCAGCAATAGATTTCCTGTTGCTTGCGCATGGCCACAGCTGCGAGGGCTTCAAAGGCCTCTGCTGTCTCAACTTGTCATCTCGGAGCAGCAGTGTCCACTCCAAAATACAGCAAATAATAGGTCTTGTCATGAACATCAAGGAGGAATCCGAAGACTGGCTGAGAAACATCTTTAAAGGCTGGGGACATCTGGGTTGGCTGGCTTCAGTTGTCAAAACCATTATTTCTATTGTCCTTGTTATTATTCTCGTTTGTATTGCTATCCCCATTATAAAGATCTTAGTTGTCCGCAGCATCTCCCCATCACCCCAAGTTAACCACGCAGAGGTGGGGCCTATCCTGGATTGGGATCTCGAAGATCCCCCAAATGGTGAAGACATGAAAGCAGTTGAGGAAGAGAAGGATGGGCTCACCTCTGGCGAGGACTTTGAAAATGACACTTCTGTTTAAAAAGAAAGGGGGAGATGTAGTGTTGTGTTGTTTAATGTTAATTTTCCTTCTGTGTTGATGGTTGGTCTCAATTTCTTTCCCCTAAGTTAATTACATAATGGTTTTTCCCTTTCCCGCCTTTGCCCTAGTCAGTCATCCTAAACCCCTCCCCTTTATCTGGAACCTTCCCTGTCCCTCACCCTAAACCCTGCCCCACTGGATATCAATCCTTTGTAGCCCCTCCCTTTGTTCTAGAAGATTCTGTGTCAAGCATTCCCTTTTGTATTCATGATTGGTTATATTGTATGCATCCCCACCCTCGGTTTACCTTATTGGCTCAATGTACCCCTTTCCCCGCCCTCTGTACCTCCCCCCGTTAACCGTTATTGGCCAGAGTTTTGTGCCATCCCCTTGCTCCTCCCCGTACTTAAGGCTGTGTAGAACCCCTCAAACTGCCTTTTGCGGTTCCCTCTCCCAACATCCTGACCTGGTGCCTCTTCCTTAAATAAATCCCTTCCCCCAGAACAGTAAAGGTCTCTCCTGCGCCTCTTTGTCCCTCCCGCTCCTCTTTGTCCCTCCCTGACGACTTGCCCAGGTGTAGCTGTTGATACACCTCTTCTGCGGGTCCCAGAGTGGTGCCGGGGAGGGGTCACTCACCAACGCAGGCTTCCAGGAGCTAGCCGGTAGCTCAAGTGAAGTGGGCATTAGGTGGAAGAAACGTCATACATCCACTCGCTCCACTTCTTCTTCAAACCTACATTTCAGTTTCTCAGTCATCTGAAGCATGTTGGAGTGCACAACTTCAGCATCTTCTGCTGTGCAAATGTTCATATCCAACAGGGTCATCTGAAGGAAAAGAAGAACAAATTATTGACATGCACAGAAGAAATACTGTGTGACTTTCAGAGAGCCTGGCTAAACGTACTGTTTCTTTTCTTGTGATGGACAGAGATAGATTCAGCCTCCTACATGCCATATTAGATTAGCAAACAATACCATCTGGTTGGACACAAAGGGAGAAATTGAGACAGAGGTGGAATTTCTTTCCCAAGATAAGACAGATTTAGCACAAGGCCTGAGGCTCCTTGCATCTTCCACATTCACATAGGACAGCACTCCGTTCATTACCGGCATTTGTTAGGGCTTTTCTACATTTCAAGCACAAATACCATCTACTACTGTGAAACCAAACAGATGACTTACTTTTTGAACAGAGTAAGGCGGAGGTTAAAAAGGAATTCCACTTGTTATCTCAATGTTTGGTGCATCCTCAGACGCATTTTACTCGAATGACACATTGGACCACGGCTATCACAGCCAAAAGCTGTGGCACTCAACTTGCACATCTGCCCTTTCTCCTGACATTTGCCCTCGACCAGCTCATACTGGATGCTCATTTTCTTCACGCACACCACATTAGGGCTGTCAGAATACTATGGAAGAGACCACAGGCAGAATTCCCATCTTTCATAGTGCAGTGTGACATGGAAACATGACAGAGGCCATGTGATGAATCTCAGCACACGGAACAGATCCCAGCAGTGCCTACAGACCTTTGCCTACAGACACCAGACACTACCAGCCAAAGAAATCAAGACATTTTCATACACAGCTCTTTATCATTATGCTTCAAAGTAGCAAGGTACTTACAATCGCTACCAACTTCTTTGCTACCATACAGGCTACAAACATCCCAACAGGATGTGCTCTGGAGCAAGAGAAGGCAGACACAGAGAGGGAAGGCATGCTGCAAGGACACAGAGAAAGGAAGTATCTCCAATACTTCCCCTCTTCTTCTCACACTTCCCCTCTTCTTCTGCAAGAGTTAAAAAGGAGTATTTTTGTATGATTGAGAAGGGATCCATGTCAAAATTAACTTTTGATTTCCCCCAGATTCATTCTAACCAAGCCAGTTCCTTCTAGATCTCACCATGCACAGGTGTTTGTACTGGCCAAAGGAAAGCCATGCCACAGGCAGCTTCTTTGGCTCTTACTGCCACCTCCAAGCAACTGAGAAGGTATGTGGGAACACACGGAACAAAGAATAGAGCAAACATGCACTCTCAAAGCAACTGTCTGCCTCATCGTTGCCCGGGAGAAAAGAAAATATTGCTTGAATTCCAGACTGTTCTTAGGATTTCCTGACCTACCTAGACTTTTGTTTCAATTCTCCAGAGCTCTGCACCATTTGCTTCCATCAGATTTGGCACGTGTTGGAGGCAACAAGGTGCTATCAAAGTAGGAACAAGAGTCAGGAATCCTAAAATGCAAACCAGTCATTACTTCAAATATAAAATTATGAATCCGAATATCCATACTACTGGGGTTTCTTTTATTTACAGCCATCTTGGCAATGAAAATAAACCTGAGATTGTTGTTGTTCCAGGCCAACTGTTTACTGCCCGATAAGGAACTAACTGTCATCTACCTTGTTCCTACATCCACTGTAAAAAACCTCCCTGTAAAGATCGTAATGCATTGCACCCACACCAAAGCGTCTTGTGTTCAGGATGGATATTGAAACGTAGCAACGTTCGATTTCTATCCAGACTCCTCTCTTAATTTATTGTGCAAATGAAATCCCACGCCATTGAGAAAAAATGCCTTGACAAAAGCACCAACTTCTAGGTCTCCACCCATCTTTGCCCATTTCTACTATGTTTCAAGATTTACTTCTCCATTCCTCCATTTTTAGAGCCTGATCGCCACCTATTAAGTGTAGCTGGGGCACAGAAAATCAAGAATGCATTTTTTCCATTCAAAAGAGCTGTACAGAAATAGATGTAGACCCTGCCTTACTGCTGCATTTAGCAATCGCACATTGACAGGAAGCAAAGAGCATTTTGAAGCCAAGTCCTTCATTAACTCCAGGAACAATTGTTTTCCTTTATGCTATACCCTCTTTTGCCATACCCGATATATTGCAAAGCCTTCAGTCTCTGTTCACTGAGTACCATCTGCTCCTTTATCAACTTTTCCATTTCCATATTCACATCGGGGGATTCTGTAATTCTTCACTTGCCATAAATTCTCTGCAGGATGGAAAGTAGATATGTAGAATGGAATCACATGATATATGTGATATCATATGTGATATCACGTAGAAAGAAAAAATGATCAAGTATTACTTTGATAGAAACCAAAAGTGAACACTAGCCACTTTGTGTTGCTCATTGTCCAAAAGAAGACTGCCACATTCTGACCTGAAACTCTGAACTACACACTTCTTTTGCATGAGCTTCCAGTCCTTGACTCTCCCTTGCCATTTCAGTTGATGCCATTTTTCTTTCTCAAGCTCTGATTTCATTCGATTCAAGAGTAGCTTGGCAGTTGCCCTCTCATTATCCAGCAGTGCTCTCTTTACATTCTGTGTATTAAAAAATAAAACCCGAAGTAGAAGCAGCATACAACATGCAAAAACAAACAAAAAATTGTCTCTTCTACAGAAAATGAGGGGAGAAAAGAAAACAAATGATAACCAATACCCTGCCAAGTAGAAATTTCTTCTATATCTCAGTGATTGATAGGCAGAAAAAATGAATTTCATTTTGGGAAAGACATTCTAGGAATATTCAGACTGCTATCTTGCCCCAGGTAAAACATTTACCATGGCCTTAGCGTTAATGAGCTTGTGAACATCAGCTGCCAAGAGGAAGGACATTTCCTCCAGTTTCACAGAATACTTGGTCAGTACATCTGCTATCTGGGCAATCAAAGAATACAGAAAAGCAACAACAATGAAAAGTAAAACTCAAAGATCAATTTCCCAAGTTAAAATCTACATGAACAAGACAATTTTTCCATTCAAGTGAATTCGATTTAATTAATTCATTAACTACATAAGTATCATTCTCACGTTCAAGAATAGAATTCAAAGAATCAACGTTGCTTCTTCTGAGACATTGAAGCCTGAGTAGATCCCAACTTCAAATCTATTAGGATGGCATGAGAGCAATACCTGCTACATTTAGTACATGTAAACTGCAAAGACATCTAGAACAGCTCTAAAAGATGAACAAACCCATGAACTTTGAAGGAGACGCTAGCAAGAAATGTGGAAATAGGCTTTATCTGCCCAGTGCTTTTCCCAAAAGCTTGGGCACTCCTTGGCATCAGTGAGAGTCTCTGTCTCATTATGCAGCAGCTGGCTTAGGGTAAAAAAGGATGCATGCAATCACTTCATTCCTGTTCATGACATAAACTTACTGCATCATCATGGGAGCCATTTACTTGGAAATATAGCCTAAAAATTAGGTGTCAGACTGGGTACATATCTAGATTGCTATGAGCAAAACCAATTTCTTTTTAACAGGAAAGCCATACAATATGCCTGCCATGGCAAATATTCGTCTACTAGCCCTGCACTTCAACGGGCAGTGAGCAGCTCATTACACCAAATTTACATTTGTCAAGGAGACAGTCTATTTATTACAAGCCCCTAGTTCTAGAACCAAGAATTCAGGAGTTGCTCATTCCCAATGAAAATCTGTCCATTTCATACTTTTGGGGTTTTATGCTTCTGTTCTTTACCTGTCTTGAGTGTGGCTTTCTTGTGAAGTCACTGATGGGTATTTTTCCAACACATTTCTGCTGATTACACGGTAATTGCATGGCATCAGCAGACATCTCTGCATGTCTCTTTAAAGTATGCTTTTTACTCTTCTTGGAGGACCTTGTCTTCATCTTTCGTTCACCCAAAAGGTGGGCTAGGTGAGCCTTCAAAGAACCATCATCTCAACAATTAGAATTCTTTCAAACCTACTGAATGGAGAACAGCAACAAAAAAATTTAAAAAAACTAGTACGCAAAAGACAGCAGAAGAGAAAGGTAAAATAATGAATCCTACATGCCACATGCATAACTCTCTTCATTCCAAGCTATTTTTAAAATGAGAAAAAAAAAAAGCTTCATCTTTTCCTCAGAGAGGAAAAATGGAGTAAGTGGATTGTGTTGCCTTGCTTACAGATACCAGAAAATCAACAGCAGAGTTGAAAACTCCTGAAGCTGGCTAACTACACCTCTAAATGTTTTACTACTGTGTTATGATTCTGTCTTCAGTTAATAGAACCTGATATACAACAAAGAGATGGGAGCACATGGAGATGCATTGGGGAGCCCACGCTGGAGGTAACACATTCATTTTATACTCAAACAAATCCAAATTAGAAATGTTGAAAATGACCTGGGGCCATTTCAACAGCCAGAAAACTGACTAACACAACCAACCTTTGGCTTTTATTCAATCCTTTGCTTGTTTTACCTGGGCCTTGAAGATCTGTCTGCAGCCTTCCTCTCTGCAAATATATCACACTCGTCCTATTGAGAAGCCATGGCTCATCACAGCTGCTTGGCCAGGCCTGCTTCCAGAAGAACTGGCAACTACAAGCTGGGAGCCAAGAGATACAACACTGCACTTGGAAAAGGGCCTTCCATGAATCCTAGAATCCCAGAATGGTTTGGACTGGAAGCGACCTTAGAGATAGATTATCTTCTTCCCACATCCTGACATGGGCAGGGACACTTTTCCACTAGTCCAGGTTGCTCCATGTCCACTCCAGCCTGGCCCTGGACACTTCCTGCCATGGGGCTCCCACACAGCCTCTTTGAGCAACATGTGCCAGGCCTCAGCACCCACACAAGGAAGAAGTCCTTTCCAATATCCCATCTACCCCAGCCCTCTGGCACTTTGAAGCTATTCCCCCTTGTCCTGCGAGTCCAGACCCTTTTCCAAAGTCCCTCCCCAGCTATCTTGGAGCCCCAGCAGGCACTGCAAGGGGCTCGAATGTCTCCCTGGAGCCTTCTGTTCTCCACATTGGACACCCTCAGCTCTCCCAGTCTGTCCTAGAGCAGAGGAGCTCCAGCTTTCAAAGCAGCTTAGCAGCCTCGTCCCCGTGAAACTCGACGCCACCGCTGGCCTTTTGGCCCTACGGATATCGCTTCCGGTGTCGCTCAGGGTAACTCCCGGCTCTCTCCCCGCCCCCCATGGGGCCCTCAGGCGATGCCGCTCCGTCGCCATTCCTGCCGCTGTCAGACCAACGGGGGCCGGGGGGCCAGCCCAGCCTCATTTACAATCCACAGTGTCCTCGGCGGCTGCTGCAGGCTCATGGTGCCCCACACACCCGGAAGCAGAGCTCCGGAACAGAGGATCATAGCCCCACATTTTTGTTCGTCTCTGCACAAGGCAGGCCAGAATTGCCATGCCCGGACTTTTCAGTTCAGCGCGAGGATGAGAATACACCTGCGCAAGGTGGGAGGAAACCTCTAAAGACTCCCTCAGACGTGGTCTCTCATCTTAATGCCTAGGCACTTGCCAATCCTGAGGATACACTAACACCTTTTTTACCTATCGGGGAAGAAATGCCATTGTTCTGGTGTGCAGCTAAAGGCGCAGCAGAGGCAGCCCAGGCCAAAAGCTGGGGCACCGCCCTTCCTCACAGCTTCGCTTTGGTATACTGAGGCTTTTGCTCTGCCCTAAAATCGGGTTCTTCACCCTTCCTCCGGTCTAGCTCAGGTGTTAGGATGAAGCCTCCAGGGCCCTTGCCTCATCGACGTAAATAAGATAACAAAAGGGGCTCTTTTCCCTGATGAAGTTGCAGGGTTTATTTCTCGTGGGAAGCTTGGAAAAGAGGGAGAAAGAGAAAAAGAGAAAAAGAAACAGAGGTCAGGGGGCAAAGATCTTTTCTAGGGTCTGAAAAGGGGGGCGGGGAGAAATTGGATCCCAGCCAGCCCTGTATGGCAAGGAGGGGAGAGGGACCAAGCTACAGGGCATAGCAGGGGTCACGGAAAGTACCATTTACAATGCATCTAGGAAACGCAACATCTCCCCATTTTTTGTTTAACAAAGTTGAAAGAAGGATATTTGTTTCATTCAACTTATGATTTGGCCCACCTCCCTTTGGGTCCCCAGCTTTTGAACAGTCCATTGAACCAGTCTTCAGGTTAGGGTAGCATGGTTGTTAGGAATTTTTGAGGTTATGTCCATACAGCAAAGTCCTTCAAATTCCTGGCACTCATGTCCGTGCAGTAGTAGGAGAAAATCTGTAGCAGCACTATTTTGGAGTGTGTGTTCCAGGGTCACCCAGATGTTCTGACAGGGCGGAAGGATGATTCATGCAGGTGCTAAACTGTTCAGTGTTAACAGGAAGACAATTTGAATGGGGTTCCTCACAGAACCTAGAGAAGGGAAGCTTTTCTCTAAATAAAGAGACAAACATTATAAAACCTGTTAAAAGACTCTATATGCCAGAATGTCATCCTTTAGGAGGATTTCTTTTTCTTTTTTCCGGCGGTGTCTTATTTTTGAAGCCACAACCACCTGCTCCTCGTTCCCCTCAGTTGGAGCAGGATGTTTGGGGACATACGGTTTTACCCACATTTGGGGAATGCACCGAGGGCCTGAGGGAGTGGATACGCACGCATACCACGCCCCCAGGTAACGAGCTCATAGGGACCTTTGATTTCCCAGGTTTCTGGGTCCCTAATCAAAACTGGAGGATGTTGGGATAACTTGAACTGTTTACCACTGTTAAAGTGACGTACCACAGGTGGACTCATGTTCTCAAATGAACAATTCAGGAAACTGATAGTAAACAAGGCTTTGCAGAGCTTCTGCTGTGGAGACATCCACACAGTTGAACTGCTCTGTTTAGCCAAAACCTGCTTGAGCATCTGATTGGCTCGCTCAACTACACCTTGGCCTATGGGGCAGTGAGAGGTGCCAGTTTTATGTTCCACTCCCAACTACTGGAAGAATTCCAGGAACTGCTTGGACTTATACGCTGCGCCCTGATCAGTTTTGATTTCCTTAGGGATCCCCAATACTGAACAGGCTTGCACTAGGTGTTTTTTGGCATGCATTGCCCTTTCTCCCGCATGGGCAGAGGCATAGACTGCGCCATAGCTGTCCATGGCGAATTGGAGACTGGCATTGCTCTGGAGCAAGTGCTTAAACATCTCTTTAGTCAGTCTTTCAGGAGAGCTCCTTCCCTCCTCAGACTGTTTAACAGGGAGGTGAATACATGTGAAGTCACAACCAGCTAGTTCATACAGTCTCATCCTTGCTTTCCGAATCAGCTGAGCTATCATTTCTTGTGGCTTAGTGATAGTTTTGGATCTTTGGTGGGAGAGGAAGACCCACTCTATGATTAAGAGTGACTCTCTCTGCTCCTTGATCCATTGGAATATTAACCCGTGTAAGCGAGGCAGTTTGCCTCGGACAATGAATATGAAGGGCAGCTCGGGCTGGTAACGGTGAGCTTGCCTCTCTCCTAAAGTCTTTTGAACCTTTTTGATTGCAGTCTTTGCCTCTGGGGTCAGTTCCCTGGGAGAAAGCAGCTCTCTCTCCCCCTTCAATAAATTGAAGAGAGGTTCTAGGTCCTCATTAGTGAGGCCTAGCCAGGGCCTGACCCAATTCAATGACCCACACAGGGAATGGAGATCTGCTAAGGTTTTTGGATTACAATTAATTTCCAATTTCTGCGGAACAATGGTCCGTGCAGTAATTTCCAAGCCCAGGTACTTCCAAGGTGGCATCCTTTGGACTTTGTCCTCCTGCAATTCAAATCCAGCAGAGGTTAAAACTTTAACCACTAGGTCAAGTGTGTCTTGGAGTAGAGAGTTATCGGGGGCACACACAAGCACATCATCCATGTGATGAAGGATGATGGCTTCCCCTCTCTGGGCACGCACCTGGGACAGCAATGAGGCCACATGCCACTGGCAGATGGAGGGACTACATTTTAATCCCTGGGGCAAAACCTTCCAGTGGTAGTGCTTCATTGGGGCTTCTCGATTGATCGTAGGAACGGAGAAGGCGAACCGTGGGGCATCGCCTGTGTATAGGGGAATGTGGAAGAAACAGTCCTTGATGTCTAGAAGAGCCAATTGCCAGTCTTTAGGAAGCATTGTTGGAGAAGGCATTCCAGGTTGGAGAGACCCCATGTCCTCAATTAATTTGTTTATTTCCAGGAGGTCGTGGAGCAGCCTCCACTTGTCCTTCCCCGGTTTCTTTATCACAAAAACCAGGAAATTCCACGCACTTGTGGTCTCCTCTATGTGGCCTTTAGCCAATTGCTCCTCCACAAGCTCCTCAAGCCCCCTGAGCTTCTCCTTACTCATCGGCCACTGTGCTACCCACTTTGGGGTATCATCTAGCCATTTCAGCTTTTGGGTAGGGCGCTCTACAGTGGCCGCATCTAAGAATCCCGAGGAGTCTTAGGAATAATCAATTTCACCCCCCACTGGGACATGGTGTCTCTCCCCCATAGAGGGCATTTATAGTCTGTAACAAATGGACGGATGCTAGCCAATTTTCCATCTGGCCCCTCAATTTGCACGATGCTTTTTTATAGTTTTGCCCATTTGACTCCCCCTACACCCTGGATTCTGCCTGCCACAGGCTGAAGTTCCCATTGTGATGGCCACATCCTTTCGGGTATGATAGTCACATCAGCACCGGTGTCCAGTACCCCCTCCACATGGAGGTGATCTCATCCACGGGTTAGGTTGCATGCCAGAGAAGGTTTGTCCTCACCCACCACTTCTGCCCAGTAGACTTCAGGTGAGTTTCCATCTACTGGGACCTCTGCTGGAACAGGAATGGCCTGGGCAAGGATTTATCCCTCAACCAGGTAATATGGTGGTAGAGGACATCGTGCCAGGAGAATGAGGCCAGTTATGCTTCCCTTGATGGTCATGGGAGATACCTCAGTCTCTGGGGGTGTGTGTGCTGTGTCCCTGACAACAAAGTACTCACTGTCCAGTTTCATGTGGTTTAACGTCACGTCCTGTGTACTGTTAGGTAAGTCCACTGTAATGACTGTCCAATCAGGTGACCTGAAATGAAAACCTTTGGTAGTCACAAGCCTAAAACGGCCTAGTGGCTTCCAAACCTTGTTAATTGAACATTTAATATTTTCATTGCCATGCATCCCCACACCCTCTCTCCCATCCTTCCCCTTTTTGTTTATTAAGAGACAGTCTTTTGCGAGCCGAGGGCTCTATTGTGTTAATGGCGGGTACGCGCTGTAAAGCTAGTTTTTTTGTTTGTTGGTCTTCTTCTGTTTCTGCTTGTGTTGACAGTCTCTGGTGAAGTGTCCTGGCTGCTTGCACTGGAAGCAGATGATGTGCTGCAGCTGCTCTGGTGACATTGGTTCCTTCTTGGCTTCTGGTGTTACAGTTGCCATAGTCTTTGGGTGTGCCAGTCCCGGATTCCTCTCGTGTCCACTGAGCAGTTCTGCTTTCCTGGTGCAGGCTTCTATCATCTGTGCTAAGCTAGGTGCTGGCTCTAGGGGAAGGCCAAGAATAACCCTACGGCAGGTTTCATTAGCATTCCTCTGAGCCATCTCTTTAATAAATTCAGCTTGTACCCCTGGATCAGACACCTGTCTTTCCACTTGCGCACGAAGGTGGTCCACAAACTGTAAGAAATTCTCAGAAGCAAACTGTTTAATGTTAACATAACTGCCTTTAGTATCTACTGTTGGTAATTGATTAAAAGCCTTTTCTGCAACATTGCATATTTTATCCAGGGCAGACTTTGATAGTACTCTGGTTTGGTTTTCAGGGCAATGCCAATCCTTTTCCCCACATAGGTGTTCATATGTTATGTCATTATTATCAGCATCTTTTGCATCATCTGAGCTTTTTAAAAGCTCTAGTAAAAGCACTTTCAAAGATCTTTTCCACAGGCTCTCCCATAGATCATATTCTGAAGGAGTTAACAGACATCGGAAAAGCTCTTTGATATCATATGGAACCAGTTTGTTTGAGTTAAAGGTGGCTCTCATCATGCCTTTAAAGATGTCACTATTTCTACCAAATTCTCTCTGTACTTTACAAATTTCCTTTTTTATCTTGATAGGACAAAGGTTGATAACTTCTTTTACTGTTTCTTTTACCAAGATAAACTACAGGAGCAACTGATGGTATATACTCTTTTTCCTGGTGTTGACTTTCAGGGCTGGGCATCCCCCCCCCACCCGGACCGGGAGGCTGCCCACCCCCCCCCCACCCCCCCCCCCCACCACGGGGACACCATCAGTCCCGCAGGGGCTGTGAGGTGATCCCTCCCCACCCCCACCGGCACTGAACTCAGCAGGGGCTCCACTGCCCTCCCCCACCCCGCAGCAGCTTGGAGGGAAGGAATGTGAAACCGGAGGGGGGAGGGGTGGTGGGATTCAGGGTTGTGACACCTGTGGCCGGGGTTGCTGGGTGCCGTGCAGGGCTGGGTCTTGGAGGGGGGAGGTGGCAGTGGAGCCGAGGGCAGGGATGAGTTATGGGAGGGGGCAGGCTTAGGGGCTGGGAACGGAGGCTGAAGGGGGTTGTGGGATGAAGGAGACAGGTGGCTGCCACCATATGGGACCCCCCCCCCCCACGGGTTGTATCGCATGGCCAGAGCTATCTGGGACCCCGACACCTTCAAGTATAGCCACGTGGCCGTTGCCCAGAGGGGAAGGGAACAAGGAAGGAGTGCTGACAATTTTCGAAAAATTATCAGAGCCAGGAACCCACAAAAACCGCAAAAAAACTCAAAAAAAACCTCCGTGATACCGCTTTGAAACCGATCAAAGCTCCCTGCCTTCCGCCACGCCTGGGTGACTGCGTCCAGCCTCCACCAGTCCGCATGCCACACCACGTGGTCGCGGGCACACGGAGCCGTCACGCAGGCCACACACAGGCCCGCGCGGTGTCTCTCCTCGAGAGCGGCGCCACGCCAGCCAAATGCCACCGGTGAGACCCCCACACGGACCTCCAGGAACCCAAACGCCGCAAAAGGAGGCTCCACTCACCATTTTTTCTTGCAGGCAGAGGCGTCTGAGTAAATGTAGTGGATCTACGTCCAGAACAGACCTCCCTGGGCTTCTGACAGGCTCCCGGTTCGTGCTTAAAAGTCTTCGAACTGCACAAAATGCAGCTAAAAGAAATTTAAGCTAGTTGATCAGCTCCAAGGCTTCTTGAATCCTGAAAATAGGAGTCACAGCCAAACGTGGGGTGCTCTGTAGAGACCATTCACATAGGGAGCCAACTGAGGCTTTTTCTCGACCCTAAAATGGGGTTCTTCGCCCTTCCTCTGGTCTAGCTCAGGTGTTAGGGTGATGGCTCCCAGGGCCCTTGCCTCACGAACGTAAATTAGATAACAAAAGGGGCTCTTTTCCCTGATGAAGTTACAGGGTTTATTTCTCGTGGGTAGCTTGGGAAAGAGGGAGAAAGGGAAAAAGAGAAAAAGAAACAGAGGTCAGGGGGCACAGATCTTTTCTAGGGTCTGCAAAGGGTGGCGGGGAGAAACTGGATCCCAGCCAGCCCTGTATGGCCAGGAGGGGAGAGGGACCGAGCTACAGGGCATAGCAGTGGTCACGGAATGTACCAGTTACAATGCATCTAGGAAATGCAACAGTCTTTCCTACCTGCTCGATCAGAGGCACATTAGAAGAGCAGTATGGACCTGAGGGGCAGATGCACATACCTTCACACACCTCGCAGTGGGAGTGTGGCTAGAGCTGGAGGTTTTATATTCTTCCTGATAATTTGAGCCGTTAAAACAAAGCCAGAGGTAACAGACCAAGTGAAAATACAATGCCAGGTTGCAGAAAGAGAATGTTACCTATCTGAACACCTACATAAATTCCCCATCATTCTCTTTGTTTAGGAGACCAAGCCAATGTCCTTGTAAATGAAAACAAGTGTGAATATCGATTTTTCTTGAATCAAGAATCAGCTTTATGTCCAAGTCAAAGGCCAATAAACCAGATAGGCTCCGCTGAGCACAGTGCACAACTAACATAGAAGACAGTAATTTGACCTCTTATGTAAGCAGTGTTGGAATGGTTCCCCATCCAAAAGGAAGGATGTCAAATGCTTCTCTGGAAATATTTTAACTTCTGTACAAATCTTACTTTGTAATGAACTAATCTCTAACAAGCCAGGACGTCATTGTGTTCAGTAGAAATAGATCAATGGCAACATTTAGCCTAAAGGTATTATGAGCTTGATCAGGAAGTTCGATTTAGATTTAAAGGCACTGCAGTCATATTTAATTTTATTTCTCTCTGTACTTGAGTCTCTTAAACAGGGACCTTCAATTGGACAGGAAACGGGCACTGAAGCAAATTGTAATGGATGACGTAATGGCTTACCCGGAAGCATTTTGTGGGAATTGATTCCTTCTAGGTATCCATCAGCCAGCATTTTAGTGTGAAGGAAATCTTCAAACAGGTAAAACAAAAATTCCCGTTGGTTTAAAACCTGACTGCTATATTAATTTTTCACTTTTGAGAAAATTTTCATGACCTTTAAAATTCAGACTATATCAAGTATTGTTTCAGCCATTGAAGAAAGTGCTTTTGATAGAGATAGGAGAGGGAAACCAAAACATTTCTCAGAGCCGCACTTTCAACTCTGTCCTTGTTACAAACGGCACTTGAGCAAATTCATTTGCCTTTGGAACAGAAAACTGCGAGGTAACACGTTTATCATTATGGATTTGAGTGTTCCAGGTTCTTTAGATAGTAAGTGATCTATACAAGATGATCTCTTACTGAAATAGATCCATTTTGAGAAGGGATATGGATTTCTTAGAAGAAAGCAAATCCCTATATTAAAACGGTGTGGTAGGTGGTTTTCCTTCTTTAGATTTTAGAACTTGCAAGGCACAATCGACTTCATAGTTTGAGATCCAAATAAAATCACGACATTCCAAACAGGTGTTTCTTTTTGGTTGTTTTTCCATCTTTATATCTTTGGATTGTAACCCGTAGAACGGTGCTTGAACTGGAAAGAAGTATAGGAGGTTTCAGAAGTGGAACATACGGTGAAACAGTAAGCTGAGAGCATTGTGCAAGGAGAGGAAAGAGGGGAAAATGGTAAGAGTTTCCTGAGTCGGAAGGGACCCCTAGGGATCGTCAAAGTCCAACTCCTGGCCCTGCACAGACACTCCAACAGTCCCACCCTCTGCATCCCTGAGAGCATTGGCCAAACGCTCCTGGATCTCTGGCAGCCTTGGGGCTGTGCCCATTGCCTGGAGAACCTATTCAGTTCCTGACCAGCCTCTGAGGAAAAAAACCGTTCCCTGATAGCCAGCCTAATCGTCCCCTGACACAGCTCCTGGCATTCCCTTGGCTCCTGTCCCTGGTTGCAGAGAGCAGAGAGCAAAGCTGTCCCTGTGCTGCCCTTGAGAGGGGCTGAGAGGTCCCAAGTGAGGTGTGAGCTCAGTGTCCTCTCTGCAGCTGAACCAAATGCCCTCAGCCACTCTTTGTATGGCTTCCCCTCCAGCCTCTTCACTATCTCTGTGTCCCTCCTTTGGACATTTCTCCAATAGCCTGAGGTCTTTCTGAAGTTGTGGCATCCAAAATTGCGCCCAGGGCTTGAAGAGAGCGCAGTCCCAGCCCAAAGCAGAACAGGACAATCACCTCTCTCGAGCGAGCGGCGCCACATTATAGGAGCAGTTGTCAAAAATCAGCTGGAGAAACAAATCTAACAGAGAAACAGGTGATCTTGGCACAGGAAATGGAAGAAACAGAGGAAGAAGAAGATGAGGAGAGGATTCCTTTTACAAGTGAAGAAAATGAGCATGCAGAACAGGGACTAAGCATTATGCAGGTAAGTGAGCAAGAGAATAAGTTTGAAAGTGAGGGCAGTTTTGTCCAAAAGAAGGAGGAATAGGGATTCTTTTTGCTGAGAATGAATAGAAAGTTTTTTTCTGTTTAGTTTGTATATGAAGCACCCAGGGCTCTAGATCCTTTTGCGGGAAAATGGAGTGTGTAAAGTTGCCGGTCATTATGGAGCGAATTTAAAGGTTTTTGGGGTCCCAGGTGAATTTTGGGTAGAATTCTGGGGATTTGGGGGTTCCCAGGTGAATTGGGGGGGGGGGGAATCTGGGGAGATCCAGGTGAGTTTTGAGCGGTCCCAGGTTGATTTTGGGGGAGAATTTGTGGAATTTTGGGGGATCCCGGGTAGCGAGGTTTGGGGTGACTTTGTGGAATGTGAGGGCTCCCAGTTGAGTTATTGGGGGAATTTGTGGAATTCTAGGGAACTCGGGAATTTTGGGGGGAATTTGGTGAATTTTAGGGTATACATGTCAATTTTAGGGTTCTCAGGTGAGTTTTGGGGATGCCAGGAAAATTTTGGGGTGAATCCTCTCGATTTTGGGGTATCCAGGTAAGCATTTGGGAGTCATGGGAGAATTTATGGATGAATTTGGGGGGATGCAGGTGGATTTTCCAGGGAATTTTGGTGATTTTTCGGAGTCCCAGATGGGTCTTAAAGTGAATTTGATGGAATTGGGGGTATCTGGGAGGGTTTTGAGGGGGATTGGAGAGATTTTGGGGTGAATTTGGGAGGTGTTGGGGGGAACTGGATCTTGGGGGTGATTTGTTTGGTCTGCCTTTTTGTTTGTTTGTTTCTTTGTTTGTTTATTATGGTTTTGTAGAGTTTTTTAAGCAAATTGATTGGAAAACTGAATAGTCCTCCACTATAGTCTCCTGGATTCACCTGAGACTCTTCCTAGGCATCTCCCTGATCCTTTTTGCAATGAGTCTCACATCATTCTCCTGAGGAAACTGTCTGCTTATGGTTTGGATGGGTGGGCTGTTTGCTGGGTGACAAACTGGGTGATGGCCAGGCCCACAGAGTGGTGGGAAATAGAGTTCATCCAGCTGGTCCCCAAGGCTCAGTCTTGGGCCCAGTCCTGTTTAATATCTTTATCAGTGATCTTGGCAAGGGGATAGAGTACACGCCCAGGAAGTTCACAGATGATGCAAAGTTGGCTGGTAGTGTTTATTTCTTCTGGAGGACAGCAGGCTGTGCTTCTCCTTCCTCCTGTTCTGAGGTCGCTGCTCCCTCTTCATCCCTCATTAAGTGTGCTGATTTTGTCACTTGGATGAGAAAACAAACAATTTTAGCAACAATACTAGTGGCAGGGTACAAGAAAGGAAGAGTTCACATGAATCCTCCCCCCCCCAACAACAGACAATACCTGATGGCTCCTCTGCCCAGCTTACTGACTACACCAGAACCCATTGTCCCCCAAAGATTCTCCCTTCTCCCTGTCCCCAGCCATGATGTGAGATGGAATAGAATAACTAAGATTAAGATTCTCCCCATGTAACTCCATCATACTTTGATTCTGGGAAAAAAATTTATTGAAATTCTATCATTTCAGATCATTTGTATTTTAATTTTCATACTAAAAAGTCTAGCCAGAAACTCATGACAATATTAATAGCCCATTCTAGAATGTCCGAGATGATATACACTTCTTTCAAGAGCATTTGATACCTCACGTGACTTTTCCAGAATTTAAATGAACAGTGGGAGTACTCTACAAGATTCTTGCTGCCATCTGGATTTCCTGGTATTTGGCTGGTCTATGTAAGCTGTAGAGAGCCTGGTGCAGGAATGGCTAGAAGAAAAAGGCCATAGTCAGATCAACTTGGTGAGGCTAGCAAAGCAGGCCTCAGTCTCAGGGATACAGTGTCCTTGAGATAAGGAAGGCACGCAGAATTGAGAAAAACATGAATGCCGAAGTGCTTAGCTAAGTCGCACATCTAAACCAATGATGAGCTCAGATTTTGCACTATGCATGAGCTAATTAAGCACTGTACTTAAGCACCACTCTGCGTATCAATAAACGAGACTTTGCTGATGACCATATGGTGTCCGCGTCTCCCTTCTCCGACAAATGGTGAACCCCGACGTGCCCTCCGTCGCTGAAAAGAAAACGGGGGAGAACGCGCCACGGTCGGTGAAGTAGAGTTGGGGCCTGCTGCAACAGGGTCGGTGTCAAACGACGTAGGGAAGACACCCCCAGGAGCCATAAAGGTGGTCCTGGGCCATACGTGCTGCCGAAGCCGGAGAGTTGCAACAGCGCTGACGACAAAAAATGGACAGGCAAGCAGCATATGATTTATTTATAGTACATATAGATAAGTTAGGGTTAAAAGAGATTAATCCCAGGAAGGACATACCGGGGTTGTTAGCCTGGGGTTATGCTAAAGGTTTATTCTCTAATCCTCACACCGTGCATGATTTAAATGAGTGGCGTAAGTTAGGGGATGCACTGTGGGAGGCGGTATTAGAGGATGATAAAACAGCAAAAAAGCTGGGAAAGATCTGGCGGGTAGTTCACAACGCACTGCTAAAGCAGCAGGCGGAGAGAAGGGCGGCTCGGGAGGCAGTAGAGGCATATAAAAGAAATGCTCAGTATGGCGATAATGAGCCCCGAGCACCCAGCACGACCAGAGTAGAAATACCTATCTCTGGGGGAACAGCAGGAATGACAGACATAGCTAGCTGCGCTTGGCCCTCTGCACCTCCCTTAGAAGAGCTTGAGGAGGATTCCGCCGCCGCGGCGGAGACAATTGCAGAAGGCGGAGTAACCCCGCCTTCCGAAGGCGAAGGGCCCCAGACCAGTGGTGAAAAATCCCCTTGCCGGTCTAAGCCTAGCGTCCCTAAGCCTGCCGCGAAGCCGGACCCTGTCCCTAGGGCGGAAAGCGACCTGTGGGAAGAGATGGCAAGACGGCGGGGGGAGGCGTGGAGTATGCTAGCCAGACACGGCTTGGAGACTGGGGACGAGAGCGCTGTTGACGCAGCGAAAGCCTGGGCTTTTCCTGTAACGTACACCCAGGGAGTAGACCAGCAGGGACAAGTTGTGCAAGTGGGAGAATATTCGCCCCCCGACTGGAAGCTGCTAGCCCAACTGAGGCAGACAGTGAGTCAGTTTGGTTTTCGGAGCGAGCCAGCCAAGCAAATTCTAGATTTCTTGTTCGATACATACCTGCTGTTGCCAAATGATATGAGAAGTATAGTGAAACTGATTTTCACGCAACATCAGCAGTTACTATTTAACGCCCACTGGCAAGCTCTTGTTCAGGAGTCAGTTGCAACACAGAGGGGCCAGGGAGATCCGTTAGCTGGAATTACCATAGACGAACTAATGGGATTGGGTCAATACCGCAGGACAGAGGCTCAAATGATTTCGGGACCCGACAAGGTTAGGGAAGCCATGCGTCTAGTAAGGAGTGCCATCGGTCAGGTCAAAGATAGCTCAGGCATACCCATGTATATGGGGATAAAACAGGGAAGAGATGAATCCTTTGGGGACTTTGTAGATAAGGCTGCTGCTGCTATTGAAAAGGCAGGAGTCCCAGAGTATATGAGAGGGGAGCTGCTAAAGCAATGTGCGTTGCAGAATAGCAATGAGGCAACAAAAAGGGTATTATCTACTTTAAGGGCCAATTGGACGATAGAAGAGGCATTGGAAAGGATGGCTTTACAGCCGACAGGGGCGCAGGTTTTCTTAGTTAATGCACTAAAGGAAATAGGCTTAGGGCTGCAGAAACAAGCCGAGTCCACACAGTCACAGGTGCTAGCCGCTCTTGCTCCGCTCCGTGCTTCTACAGTGGCCCCAGCCACGTCGGGTGATCACCGACCTCCCTCGGCGCGCTGCTACAGATGCGGAGGAAAAGGCCACTTCCGACGTGAGTGCCGTGCCCCAGGAGTATGGTGCCAAAACTGCCAGAACAACAGGCATAACACGTCAGCTTATCCCCGCAAGTCGGAAAACTCCCAGCGAAGCGCGCCCGGCAGCCGCGCCTGGACACAAGTAGCCGCCGTGACATCAGCGCCATCTCCTGTCTACAACCAGCCACAACAGGGAGCCTGGGACTCGACCTGGCAGCCGCAGTAAAAACATCTTTGATAACAGCTCGCCCCGTCAAAGTCCCAACTGGAGTTTATGGCCCGATAAATATCAATGGACAAGCTCATGGAGGACTAATAGTGGGACGCTCGTCGAGCTCCATTGTAGGACTGTTTGTGCTACCAGGTGTCATCGATGCAGACTACACGGGAGAAATACAAATAATGGTTTATACTCCTTTTCCTCCTCTGACAATTGAGGCAGGTCAGCGTGTTGCTCAATTTATTCCACTTCCACAGTTGAACCGGGGTGTTCAACCACAAAGACAAACCCCACGCGGAGACCAAGGATTCGGATCATCAGGTATTGCTATGCTCACAATGGATCTCCATACCAGACCCAAAAAAAAGGTGAAACTAACCTATGCAGGAGAGACAATAGAAATGATGGGACTCCTAGACACTGGGGCAGATACCAGCATTGTCTCTCCAGAAAAATGGCCCCACAACTGGCCATCAGTGCAAACTACGGATACCGTCACGGGCGTCGGAGGATTCACCCTCGCTAGAAAAACTCCTCCAGTAAGGGTCACTATAGATGGACAAGATTTGGTGACTGTGTTGTCCGTAGTTGCGTTACCACCATCGGTACATTGCTTGATTGGAAGGGACATCTTGGCTCAGATGGGGGTCGTTTTATCCAACGAGCACCCTTTGGAGTAATTGCCATTGCTTGGACTTTCCCGATCCCAATCACCTGGACTACCAATGAACCGGTAATGGTTAAGCAATGGCCTCTAAAAAGGGAAAGTCTAATACAAGCACATCAACTCGTAAAGGAACAATTCCAACAAGGACATTTAAAACTCTCAACAAGCCCATGGAACACGCCAATTTTTGTGATCAAAAAGAAGTCAGGAAAATATCGTCTTCTGCACGATTTAAGAGCAGTAAATGATCAGATGGAGGCGATGGGGGCATTACAGCCAGGCCTCCCCAACCCAGCAATGCTCCCACAGCATTGGCCTCTTCTGATCATTGATCTAAAGGACTGCTTCTTCACTATAGCCTTACACCCTCAAGATACTAAAAGATTTGCGTTCACCCTACCAGCAATAAACAGAGAAGAACCTGATAAACGGTATAAATGGACTGTTCTTCCACAAGGAATAAAGAACTCACCTACCCTGTGCCAACTGTATGTTGATGCCGCATTACAACCATTGAGGATACAGTGGCCCAACACAATTATTTATCATTATATGGATGATATCCTCTTTGCTCAAGAATCAGCATTTACAGACACTCAGATGCAGGAGATTCAAAGCACCCTAGCAAAGGCATCCCTCATAATAGCTCAAGAAAAAATACAGCCATCCACACCGGACCGCTGATGCCACGTCACCTTCAGTGGCTAGGAAATTGGGACTGGATAACAAAGCCACTACGATCGGAGCAGCCGATAGCGGGCGCCACCACAGCCTTCACGGATGCCGGGAAAAAGACGAGAAGAGCAGCGATCACCTGGAAAGAAGGCCCTCGGTGGAGGAATAAAACAATAGATGCAGCCCCAGAGGACAGCTTACAAACATTGGAATTGCTTGCCGTTGTGTGGGCACTAAGTGAACTGCAAGGGCCTTTGAATGTGGTCACTGACTCATTTTAGGTAGCAGGAGTAGCACAGAGAATTGAGGACGCCTCTGTGAAAGAGGTGCAAAACAAGAGACTCTATGAACTCTTGCTGCAGCTAAAGTGAGCAGTAGGAGCAAGGTTCAAGCCTTATTGTATAATACACATCAGGAGTCATAAGTGGGACGTAGGCTTGGGAGAAGGCAACGCCAGGGCGGATAGACTGGTTATGAATGTAGCTGATGACAAGGGGATTGAAGCAAGGGAGTCACACACACAATTTCACCAAAATGCTAAAGGATTGGTGCGTGAGTTCAAAATAGGCATACAAGAGGCTAAGGCAATAGTGAGAGCCTGCCCCACCTGCAGTCATCACAATAGTGGGGTAGGTCTTGGGTGTGGGGTAAATCCTCGGGGTCTGGAGAGTAATGAAATTTGGCAAATGGACATCACACATGTGGCAGAGTTTGGTAGACTCAAGTATGTGCACGTTACCATAGACACTTATAGTAAGTATATCTGGGCCACAGCACAGACAGGGGAAAAAGCAATCCATGTAATTAGACACCTGACAAGTTGCTTTGCAGTTATGGGAACGCCTAAGGAAGAAAAGACCGACAACGGACCTGCATATGTCAGTGGGAAAGTAAGTCAGTTTATGAGACTCTGGGGAATTAAACATATTACAGGAGTACCACACTCGCCCACGGGACAGGCCATAGTAGAAAGAGCCAATGGGACACTCAAACAGTATTTATTCAAACACAAATCCGTAGATGATCCACAAGAAAGACTAGCCAAGGTTCTTTATGTCATGAATTATTTGTGTGTGTTTGGGGAAGAGTCAGAGCCGCCTGCAATCAGGCATAGAGGGAAAAGGGAAGGTAACAAAGGAAAGCGCATGAAGGCATGGGTAAAGTACCGGGATCCAAAGACAGGAGTATGGAATGGCCCAGCAGAAGTGGTATATTGCGGGAGAGGCTATGTTTGTGTTTCTACCCCCACAGGAACACTTTGGGTCCCTGCTAGGTGGGTGAAGCCCGTTCTAAATGACCGAACTGGTGGAAAGATTCCTGAGGAGGCGGCTGGCTCCAGCCGACCAGGAGCGGATTCAGCAGAAGTTGACGGTGACCTCACAGCCCTATTTGCGGAGGCTAGCACAGTATAACAACACTGCCCGTGAGGCGCTAAGGCAGCCACCACCGAATTGGGCTGATTGGATTGAGAGCCACGTCCACCAGGAAGAACAGCCTCCCAGCAGCCGTCCTTGTTGTGCGTGTGGGGGGTCATGGTGTGAAGCCTGGGTAGCCCTAAAGTGCGGGGGCTGTGGGGACTGCTCGTGGGTGGAACAGAGAACAGTGTTTAATTTGTGGTGCTGGAGGTGTCAAAGTGACGACCTAAGAAATTCAAATTGGGGTCGGGCCCTAGAAAAAGAAGCAGGAGTGCCATATGCCCAGGTACGAAACCTATACGAGACACCAGAACAGCTCCTGTTAGCTTGGGCCCGGTGGGAACTTACCAACTGGATTAAGAGGCAGCACATCTATGCAAATTCGCACATTATCGCTGCAAGATGCAGACATAAAGTCCCACACCTGCCTTGGCCTCGGGTAGGACCAATTAAACCCGGTACAGACCCAGAGGAGGTATTAAATCAAAGTATAGAAGAGGTGAAACAACTACAAATAACAAGGAGCAATACAGGACGTAAAAAGAATAGGCCGCCAAAGAAATCAAAATGATGATCATTACACTGCTTATGCTTGCTAACTTTGCTCGCACAAAATCTTTTCCAATGCAGCATGCACCTCGGGAGAACGTATGGGTAACATTCACTAACATAACAAAACAAGAATCAATCTGCTTAAGTCTAGGGGGAGTACAAAATCCTTTTAAAACCTGCCTAATAGAGTTACCAGTATGGTTACAAGGAGTTCAAGGGAATGTGCTGCATGAATTTATCTAACCACTCTGAGTCCATCCACAAAAAGATACAAAACATGCAGCAGAAATGACACAACCTAAAAGAAGAAAATGGTTGGGGCATTGACGAGTGGTTAAAAAGCCTAGGTCTTAGGGGATGGATTCGAACCGTTATTAAGTATGTTATTATGGTGTTAGGTATATTCTTGTGCTTAGCTTTATTGCTACCTTGCTTGATAACTTGCTTACAAAATTTTATTCAAAGACTGTTAGCAAAGCTTGGCATGCCACTCTTTTAGCTCAAAAAGAAAACGGGGGAAGTGTAGAGAGCCTGGTGCAGGAATAGCTGGAAGAAAAAGGCCATAGTCAGATCAACTTGGTGAGGCTAGCAAAGCAGGCCTCAGTCTCAGGGATACAGTGTCCTTGAGATAAGGAAGGCACGCAGAATTGAGAAAAACATGAATGCCGAAGTGCTTAGCTAAGTCGCACATCTAAACCAATGATGAGCTCAGATTTTGCACTATGCATGAGCTAATTAAGCACTGTACTTAAGCACCACTCTGCGTATCAATAAACGAGACTTTGCTGATGACCATATGGTGTCCGCGTCTCCCTTCTCCGACAGTAAGCCAACCAGCTATTCAGCAGAGGGAATATTAGTGTGATACTTGATGGTATGTGAGATGGAACACAGTAATTTATGCCTTTTTCCATAGTGATAAACCTGTAAAGAAAGCTCCATAATGCTCAGATAAGGAGGCTGCTGGACTTCAAGCAGCAAAGGCCCAAAACGAACCAGTGAAAAGGTGTCGTTGAAAAAAAAAAAGCCAGGTGGGGAGCAAAGTGATACTTAAGGGCAGTTTACTGAAAGAGGAAATCTAGTGAAAAAAAAAGTCCAAAAGTGAAGGAAAATGAAGGAAAATGAAACTAAGGAAGGAAATCAATCTCAGCTCATCATTTCAGACGCTAACAAGTTGTCATTGCAATGATGCATAAAGTGAGAAATAATAAATATGTCTGTGCCAAAATCTGAAATATGAACTTTATTGCATTCTGCCTTTCACGGAATCGTACAACAGCCTGTGATTAAAGATCATCTAGTCCAACTTCCTAGCCACGTAGATCTTACAGTCGATCAAATTGCTCAAGACTAGCCAAACTGATAAGGAGCACTGTCAATGATGGGGCATCCACAACTTCTCTGGAACACCCATTTGAGTGTCTCACCAGCTTCATTGTAGAAAAGTTTTTCCTTTTAGCCAATCTAAACCTAGTCTCAGTTTGAAAGCATGGCCCCTTGTCCTGTCTCTGCAAACCTTCCTAAAAAGTCTTTCTCCATTTGTCTTATACCCTCTTCACATATTCAAAGGCCAGCATCCTGTCTCTCCAGAAACCTCTCTTCTCCAGGCTAAAAGATCCTACTTTTCACAAAAACCAGGTCATAAACTGAGATGGAAGACATCTCAGGAGATCAGATCATCCAACAGCTCAGCGTAAGAATAGCTCTGAAGTCAGATCAACTAGCTAAGGGCTGTGTCTGTTTGAATTTTGAAAATTACCAGGAATTGAAATGCTTCAAGGAAGAGAACTCTGGGTGGCTCCAGAAACAGCCTGAGAAACTCGAGCAAACTCGAAACCTCAGAAACTACCACTGCTTTCTCTCCCTCAGCCCAAGCAGTCACAAAGAAGAAGTGTTCCCAGCAGGCTGGGATAGCACACATATACACTACATATACATGACAGGCATCGCCAGCAGCCACATCCTGCTCCTTTCTGTGGCTGGCAAGAGTGAGACTGGATGTTCACATGTGGGCAAACTGGGTCCCTCCAGCAGCTCAGACACTCAGCCTGCCCAGTGACCCCACTGAATTCCTGTATTTGCAGTGTTCCAAGGCCACAGCATTACTCCTCTTGCTGGCACAGACCATCACATGCCTCCTAAATCAGTCAGGACTCCCCTGGTTCCACACCCAGCACCCCACGTGCTCTCCCCCAGGCCACTGCCATTGTTCACCAACTTCTCCACTTTGATCTTTGCTGGTGCTCTCAACACTGGCACACCCAGATGTTCTGCAGCTGTTGTCTCCTGGTGGAAAGGACTTGTAAAGCCATGTTTCCTAACAGGACTTCCACAACCTTTCAAAGCAACCTTTCCTGGGGTATGAACAATCTCATTTAAATGTCAACATTTCTTTTCCCATATGTGAAATCAGAATTTCCTTCTTCCGGGCAAGCCCAGAACAAGGCACAAACTACATTGTCCCTTCTGTTTCACATGTCTTGGTTTGAAAGACAGGTATGGTCTAAGGAAAGGCAGGAGCCCCTTTTCTGCGATGCAGAGTGCAACCCCCCTCCCTTTTGATTATTTTAGGTCCAATTCAGACGCGTTCAGGCAGGAGATATGGGGATAAGAATAACAGTTCTTTACTGGTATCTAACAAGGCAGAAAACAACAACAGCTATAAAAATTGGCAACAGAACAGTCTAGCTCCGGTCCAGTCCCTTCTGGCCGCAGGCCGTCTCCCTGTGCTGTTGCCAGTGCTGTGGGGGCAGGGCAGGTCCTGCGCAGTTGAAGAGGGCTGGGTGATGGCGGCCGCGGCCCAGGGGTGAGAGGAGATGGGGAAAGTGACTCCCCCTCACAGTGTCGGTCGTGGTGCTCAGCAGAGTGTCCGGAGATAGTAGGGTGAGGTGGGAGAGCAGCAGAGCGATGTCCAAAGGGATAGTAGGGTGAGGTGGGAGGGCAGCAGAGCGATGTCCAAAGGCAGGGAGCGTGGATCTCAGCGCTGGGATGGCAGGGGAAGATGCCAGACTGGAGCCCAGGTTGTCTTCCCACTCCACGAGCCAAGCGAGAGAGAGAGCCCTGCTCCAGACCCTCCATCCCACCTTTCCTTTCCCGGTTCCCCCCTCCGCCCCCTCCAGCCATCCCCCTACGAGAGAACATTATCTGTCGTTTCAAGGTGTAGCCACAATTACTTAGCATAACAATGGGAGAAAATTCCACTGAAAGAAAAGGGAATAGTTCAACCTCCAACATTATCCACCCCTGAATTTCTCCCATACTTATATGCGATATCAAATTAAACCCTTACATTATATATACATACATGCAGTTAGAGACATAGGCACAGTACTATAGGTATTTCACCCTAAAACAAGGTCTCCTTGGGGTATGCATCGGGTCTCTCCACTCTTTTGCATCACCCTCCAGCTGCAACCTTGTCCCTGAGCAAATAGAGCTCCACGGATGCGATTGTCTTTGCTGGAGGCAGGATTCACCCAAACAGTTTTTCCTAGCATACCTCTCATGTGTACCACTGGAACCTTATCTCCATCTGATATTCCCAAGGGCTCAGATTGGGCAGGGCCTCCTCGGTTAGTGGAACCTCGGGTCTTCACTAACCATGTGGCCTTTGGTAGATTAATCTCCCAATTCTTGAAAGTTCCCCCACCCAGTGCCTTCAAGGTGGTTTTAAGCAGGCCATTGCACCGTTCAACTTTCCCTGCAGCTGGTGCATGGTAGGGGATATGGTGCACCCACTCAACGCCATGTTCTCTAGCCCAGGTGTTTATAAGGCTGTTCTTGAAATGAGTCCCATTGTCTGACTCAATTCTCTCAGGGGTACCATGCCTCCAAAGAACTTGTTTTTCAAGGCCCAGGATGGTGTTGCGAGCAGTGGCATGAGGCACAGGGTAGGTCTCCAACCATCCAGTGGTGGCTTCCACCATGGTCAGTACATAGCGCTTGCCCTGGCGAGTTTGAGGCAGTGTGATGTAGTCAATCTGCCAGGCCTCTCCATACTTATATTTGGACCATTGCCCCCCATACCAGAGGGGCTTCCCCTGCTTGGCCTGCTTGATGGCAGCACACGTCTCACAGTCATGGATAACTTGAGAAATACTGTCCATGGTTAGATCCACCCCCTGGTCTCGTGCCCTCTTATATGTGGCATCTCTGCCCTGATGACCTGAGGCATCATGGGCCCATCGAGCCAGGAACAACTCTCCCTTGTGCTGCCAGTCTAAATCTATCTGCGACACCTCTATCTGTGCGGCCGGATCTACCTGCTCATTGTATCGGTGTTCCTCATTAGCCTGACTCTTGGGGACATGGGCATCTACATGACGGACTTTCACAGGCAGCTTCTCTATCTGGGTGGCAATGTCTTTCCATTCATTGGCAGCCCAGATTGGTTTTCCCCTACGTTGCCAGTTAGCCTTTTACCACCTTTCCAGCCATCCCCACAGAGCATTGGCTACCATCCATGAATCAGCCTAAAGGTAGAGTTTTGGCCACTTCCCTCTTTCAGCAATGTCCAGGGCCAGCTGAACAGCTTTGAGTTCAGCAAGTTGACTCGATCAAACTTCTCCTTCGGTAGCTTGTGCGACCTGTCGTGTGGGGCTCCATACGGCGGCTTTCCACTTCCGGTTCATCCCCACGATGCGGCAGGAACCATCAGTGAAAAGAGCATAGCGTGTTTCATCTGCTGGCAGTTGGTTATACGGTGGGGCTTCTTCAGCCCGGGTCACTTGTTCCTGTTCCTCTTAGTCGGCAAGACCAAAGTCTTCCCCTTCCGGCCAGTTGGTAATTATCTCCAAAATCCCAGGGCGATTCGGGTTTCAAATACAGGCCCGTTGTGTGATGAGGGCAATCCATTTACTCCATGTGGCGTCAGTGGCATGGTGGGTTGAGGGAACCTTTCCTTTAAACATCCACCCCAGCACCGGTAGTCGGGGTGCCAGGAAGAGTTGTGTTTCCATGCCAACCACCTCTGAGGCAGCTTGGACCCCTTCATAGGCAGCCAAGATCTCCCTCTCCGTCGGAGTGTAGTTGGCCTCGGACCCTCTGTATCTTCGACTCCAGAACCCCAGTGGTTGGCCTCGCGTCTCACCAGGCACCTTCTGTCAAAGGCTCCAGGACAGACCATGGTTCCCGGCTGCAGAGTAGAGCACGTTCTTCACATCTGGTCCCGTCCTGACTGGGCCAAGGGCTACTGCATGAGCAATCTCCTGCTTGATCCGGTCAAAGGCTTGCTGCTGCTCAGGGCCCCAGTGGAAATCGTTCTTCTTGGGGGTGACCAGGTAAAGAGGGCTCACAATCTGGCTGTACTCAGGAATGTGCATTCTCCAAAAGCGTATGGCACCTAGGAAGGCTTGTGTTTCCTTCTTGCTGGTTGGTGGAGACATTGCAGTGATCTTATTGATGACCTCACTGGGAATCTGGGGCCGTCCATCTTGCCACTTTACTCCCAGGAACTGGATCTCTTGGGCAGGCCCTTTGACTTTGCTCTTTTGAATGGCGAATCCGGGTCCCAGCTGAATCTCAGTGATCTTTTCTCCTTTCTGAAATACCTCCATTGCTGTGTCCCCCCACACAATGATGTCATCAATGTACTGCAGAAGTTCTGGAGATCCACCCCTCTCCAGTGTAGCCTGGATCAATCCATGACAGATGGTGGGGCTGTGCTTCCACCCCTGGGGCAGTATGTTCCACGTGTATTGCACACCACTCCCGGTGAAAGCAAACTGAGGCCTGCACTCCACTGCCAGAGGAATAGAGAAAAATGCATTGGGGATGTCAATGGTGGCGTACCACCTTGCTGCCTTGGACTCCAGCTCGTACTGGAGTTCCAGCATGTCCGGCACAGCAGCACTCAGTGGTGGAGTTGTAAGGGTCGGTCCGAAGTTCTCCTCGATTTTGCCTCCCAACCGTCGCAAGGAGACCTCGAGGACCCCCCACTGAGGCTGACTCCGAACAATGGTTTCTTGGCCTGGCCAAGGTGGATGTTCTTGACTGTGTGTTGGTGTATGGTTCTCACTGGACTGCGCTGTCATGGCCCCAAGCAGAGGTTGTGTTGTACCAACTGAGGACTGCTTGACCGTACCTGTCTCCTGCAGCATCACACAATGGTCCATAAATCTTCCCACCTCTTGGCCAGAGGCCACTCGCTTTGGAGAAGGACTATAAAGAGCGACGCTCTGGAAAAGACCTTTCGAGATTTCTCCACTGATGAAGACCCATCTCCCCCCTCTAGAAGACCCCAGAGATCTCCCCACGGACGAAGACTCGTCTATCGGATGACCCGTGAGGACGCCCGTCTCGTCTGTTGGTAGCTGTTTTCCCATCCCTTCCTTTCCTTCCCCTCTCCCTATACTTTGTTTCCTATACCTCTCCCCTCTACCGTAATTGAATTGTTGGCATTTGATGAAATGCATTGCTGTTGTTGAATAAACTGATTTTCTGCTGTTGAATAAACTGATTTTGTCCCCTGCACTTTGCCTGTTTGCACCTTTAAGATCAAAAGAACCATCACGACCCCCGCTCTGCATTAATAGCGGATTGTGACATTAAATTGGCGTCACGGACAGGATATTCTGACAGACAGAAGGGATGCAAGGTTGTCTGTAGTCTGTATCAGGGGAAGGAAGTCTTACTCCCGCCGCACCTAGCTGGCCACCTTGAATAGGTGAGCCTGTCTAGAAAGCAATGGGGGTTTTTCTGATTTCCCGCAGACTGCAGACACCTTGGTGTGGAGCATCCCCAGACTCACTTGAGGGCTCTGTCGTCAGAATTTCACAAAAGATCTACTGGTGCAAAAGGCGGGACACTGTTGTTTTTGTTGTTGTTTTTGTTGTTGTTGTTTTATGATGTTTGACTACTTGGTGTAGCGAAGAGACAACCTGGTGTTTTGTAACTAAGGAGTGCCTCCCGAGTAGTTTGGTCTCCTCACCCGCACAGGGAAGCGAAGGGGGGCACACAGCGGAAGCTGTTTCGTTGTGTGTGGTAACTTAAGCAATAGACCTCCCTGTTGTGGTTTTTACTTATCCCTTCACAAAATGACTGAGAATTCCACCGTAACAGATAAAGCTGCATTTTATGCTCTATTAGCTAAGTATAGCGCCAGACCGTCCGAACGTGGGGAGGAATGGGCGAACAATATTTGGTTTAATCTGGAGAATGTGATTGATAGAATATATTCTTTGCAACATGAGTCAAAGTTCAAACTGGGCAAAAATAAAACCATGATCTGCTCAGTTTTAGGAGCTTGTCTTACGGCAGCTATAGAAACTCGCTCTGAGTGCAGAAATGAGGAAAGAACAATTATAGACTCTCTACAAAATCTTGTTCAAATTTTGCAAAAACAATTAGATCAAGAAAGGAATGAGAACCATTTGTTGCTAGATGAAAATAATTTGTTAAAAGCTGCCTTAAGAGAAGAATGGGACAAAAATTCAAGGCAGGGTGTAACAGTAAAAGAAACACAGGAGAAGGAAGCTATTCACATTAATCCAATACACTCTCAAAAAGACCTAATTTTGATGAAAAATTGTGGGCAACACTGCTGCCCCGACTTGAAACCTGTGATTAAAATAGAATATGATTATATCAGTGATGCACCCCCCGAGCAACCTTCTCCACAGGTTCTGGGCAGTGTACCAGAGCAAACTTCTCCACAAGTTCTGAACAATGAACCAAATCAATCTCCTCCACAGGCTCTGGGAGTTGAACCAAAGCAGTACACCTGCACTGGGCTTTCCCAAGGGTCTGAACATTCCCCCACTTCGGCCCACCACACTTTAGCCCAGGAATTAGAAAAGATACCCAAACCTGACAATACAGCTGTCTATCAATACATTGATGATATTCTGGTGGGAAGGGATGAAATAAAAGTAGTGGGGGATACCCAACAAAAAATAATCTCTCATTTGGAAAACCCTGATTTGCAAATTTCCTCAGAGAAAATTCAAAAACCTTCTCAGGAGGTGAAGTTTTTGGGAATTTGGTGGAAAGGAAGTATGACATGTATTCCACCTGATACTCTAACCTCCCTGGATCAAATTAAATTGCCTGAATCCAGGAAAGCAATCCAACAGGCTCTAGAATTATTAGTGTTCTGGAGAAAACGCATCACAGTCACTATTGAGACCCCTCCCCCTGACGGGGTGGCCCAAAGGTCCTCAGTTGGGAAGTGGTATGCCCAGATAGAACATTAACATCTTCTCAGTGATAGAAAGAGCTGTAAAAAATCTGGCAATACAAGAAGCTGAGAACTTGGCTAGCAGCCACGATAAACCTGCCTCAATAATTAAAGTGGCCCCTCCTTTCTCCCCTGAACAATCGGTGAATTCTTGGTTTACTGATGCTTCTGCTAAACGAGAAGGAAAGGTGTGGAAATACAGGGCAGTAGCTCTCCATACTTCATCTGGTGAACGAATTATTACTGAGGGAGAAGGCAGTGCTCAGGTTGGTGAGCTGACAGTTGTCTGGAGTGTTTTCCAACTTGAGGTACAGAATATCTCTCTTGTTTACATCTACAATGACTCCTATGCTGTGTTTAAAGGAGGTACAGAGTGGCCCCCTTTTCAGCAGCAAAACGATTGGGAAGTTAACAGAATTCCAGTCCACGCTACACACTGGATAGTTCCATCATTTTAATCTCCTGCCTCCTGGAGGCAGACTCTGCTGCCTGAAACCCCAAGTATAACACAAACTAACAGAGTGTCAGTTTATGTGGTGCCTTATTCGGGGCCCGGGGACCTGCGGACTCGCGTCCAAAGTCAGGATCCCACTGGTTCCCTTTTTTAGAGGGTTTTTTATACCCTTTTTACAAATGGTTTATGTGCAGAAGTACACATTCTTCTAAATAATATAGACACATTCACCTTGTAGATAGCATTTCACGTCATAAATCTTACATGGTTGCTTATCCTAGGACTATAGTGTTCTCCCCCTTAATCTCTCTCTTACGCCACTGCCCACCACCAGTACTTTATTTATGATTATACTCTAACCTTATCACTAACAGTTCTGCATGCTCTGCTAAATCTTTTGAACATTGTTTTCTCAGCACAGCACATTCCTAAGTTAGTTTACCAGGGCCTACTCTGGGAACTGCAGTCTCCAAGCCTTAGCATTACTACTACTATTATGGTTTATACACTTTATATTCTAATATTCAGGATTTCTAGTCCATATGGTAACAACTCTGTTTGTGTTTACTTTTCACAGAAGAACACCGAGGGACATGAAGAAGCACCCCCCTTAGTGGTGGATGACAAAAACAAGGTTTTCCCTCATTTCATGGTGACACAAGGTGATGATGCCGCAATGGCTTGTAAATTAATGGCTGGATCCCTCACCGAACCTGCATACAGTTATAGCATAGGACCCAATGGCCGGACTTTATATTGTAGAACCCAAAATCAAGACGGTTGGCTAAATTTAACTGCTATAAAATTTTCCTATAAAGTCATGTGTGGAAAAAATGATACAAAATACTGGGGGGAACTTGATGTTAATGTCGTAACACCTACTACCCAACCACCGGTTGTGTTGAGCCCTACGATTTTTCAATTTGGGCCATACGTAATTAGAAAAACTGGCCAACAACAAATATTGTTTTATCCGGCATGGTCTCTCAAACAAATCAAATTGCTGATGCAAAATAATGTCTCAGAAGTCCAGCCAGCGTGTTCACTCTTTCTACAGACTTCTTTTCAGGGATGGACAACCTGGCTGCGGAAACGGAATCCTTCTAAAAAAACGAATGGCAAGAGACATAACCGGTGTTGTGGGAACAGGATTGGGAATTTTGAATAGCATCGATTCAGAAGTACTAGTGAATAAATTGGCTACCACAGCTGGAGATGTAACCAAATTACAACGGCCCCTGCAAACAGCCTTAACAGCTTTGGGGACCCAACAGTGGTTGTTACCAAACATATTACCAAGTTGGGAAAAGGTAAATGTAAATGACCACAAATTGATAATCGATGCACTTGGTGCTACACAAAATAACATCTCTTTGGCTCTCAGTTGTATCCAGTCCCAGTTGTGGATGCAGTCGGTTGCTGCTTTAATTATAAGAGAAGGTGAGGAAGGCACTTTTCCCACTGAAATTCGAAAGAGAGTCTGGGACAGTGCCACTGATTTTGAAAAAGAATTCCAGTCCTGGTGGAACTTAGTAAATTTTACCTATGATCCCAGCACAAACAGAGCCACAGCCTTTGTACTAACAATTCGTAATGCTTCAGGGCATTCAATATTCCCCATCATTGCATTAGGGTTGAACCATGACGGAGCTATTCTCTACCCTTTCGAGCATAGGGAATGGGCCCATCAAATTGGTGGGAGGTGGCAAATTGTCAATTTGGAAACTTGCATTGTCCGGGAACAACAAGGGTTTATTTGTGAAAGTAATGCAATCAGAGCTCAAGATATCTGCTTGGACACAGAACAGAACGTTTGCAATTTTGAAATTCATCCAAACAAGATTCCTGAAACAGTACTGGTATATGTAGGCAATGGATGTGCATGCTTTAGAACTGCTTGTGATAGTGTTTTCATAGAAAATTTGGTAGTGAATACTAAAAATCATTCAAACTTTTGTGTCTGTAACTTTACTAGGATTTCAGGATGTGATTTTTCCTATGTAGCCCCAGTTACTTCTCACCATCTTTTGCAGTCAAATTACACACTGATCCACCATCTATTGCCCACTCCAATTGGAATGAACCTCTCTCTGGTGAAGCAATTGTTGCACCACCAAGATTTGATCGAAATTTTGGGGAAGATCAAGAAAAACGGACAGAAAACTCTAATAGCTGTTCATCACAATGTGGAAAAAATACATCGTGTTTTGGAAAGGGTAAAGACAGATGCTGAACACAGGTGGTGGGATACTCTATTTGGGTGGTCACCTACTGCTACAGGTGTCCTGAACAAATTGTGTCATCCCACCATTGTTCTCTTGATTTTGGTTTTAATTGGTTTTGTTTTATCAGCAATCCTATACATTATGAGTTGGAGAATAATGAAACGGTTAGCACAATTGGCATCTGTGACAGATGTATCCAGATCGGTTACTGTTGACATCCCTAGGGTTATTGACACAAGGTTTTAAATAGGATAAAATATGATTTTTAACTAGAATTGATTATCTTCAAATTGCAATTAAAATTGTTGAATCAAAAACTTGCTTAAAAAAATGTTTGATTTATTTCTAATCAAAATTGAAAAATTAAAGAATTGAACAAATTGTTTGAAATTGTTAGCAATCAAAAAATTGAATATAATTAATCTGTTTTGTTTTCCCTTTTCTCCTAATCCTTATCCTGTCCATAATCTTTTTCCTATTTTCCTGTCTCTGTTTTCCGGGATATGCTACCAAATTGGACTAATCCTGAAGACACCACAACTGAAGACTTCACTACAACTCTCCCAAGGGGCGCTCTTGACGACGATCGTGAGTCATGGGGTGGTGTAAATGTTAGTCCGAAGTTCCCCTCGATTTTCCCTCCCGACCGTCGCAAGGAGACCTCGAGGACCCCCCACTGAGGCTGACTCTGAACAATGTTTTCCTGGCCTGGCCAAGGTGGATGCTCGTGACTGTGTGCTAGTGTATTGTGCTCACTGGACTGCGCTGTCATGGCACCAAGCAGCGGTTGTGTTGTACCAACTGAGGACTGCTTGACCATACCTGTCTCCTGCAGCACCACACAATGGTCCATAAATCTTCCCACCTCTTGGCCAGAGGCCACTCGCTTTGGAGAAGGACTATAAAGAGCCACCGTCTGGAAAAGACCTTTCGAGATTTCTCCACTGATGAAGACCCATCTCCCCCCTCTAGAAGACCGCTGAGATCTCCCCACGGACGAAGACTCGTCTATCGGATGACCCGTGAGGACGCCCGTCTCGTCTGTTGGTAGCTATCTTCCCATCCCTTCCTTTCCTTCCCCTTTCCCTATACTTTGTTTCCTATACCTCTCCCCTCTACTGTAATTGAATTGTTGGCATTTGACGAAATGCATTGCTGTTGTTGAATAAACTGATTTTCTGCTGTTGAATAAATTGATTTTGTCCCCTGCACTTTGCCTGTTTGCACCTTTAAGATGAAAAGAACCATCACGACCCCCGCTCTGCATTAATAGCGGATCCTGACAGGAGTCATTTCATTCAATGGACGATAGTCCACGGTTAATCTCCATTCTCCTTCAGATTTACGCACAGGCCAGATGGGGTTGTTGAAGGGTGAGTGGGTTTTATTGACCACCCCTTGGCTCTCCAGCTCACGGATCATCTTGTGGATGGGGATCACGGCATCTCGATTCGTCCAGTACTGCCGGCGGTGCACTGTTCAGGTAGCAATTGGCACCTGTTGCTCTTTCACTCTGAGGACTCCCACTTCAGATGGGTTTTCTGATAGCCCAGGCAGGGTGTTCAACTGCTTAATGCCCTCTGCCGCCACAGCAGCTATTCCAAAAGCCCACCTGAGTCCCTTTGGGTCTTTGTAATAGCTGCTCCTGAGGAAGTCTATGCCTAGGATACATGGTGCCTCTGGGCCAGTCACAATTGGATGTTTCTGCCACTCTTTCCCAGTGAGGCTCACCTCAGCCTCCAGCAAAGTCAATTCCTGAGATCCCCCTGTAACCCCGGCAATTGAAACAGGTTCCTCCCCGACATGTCCCGATGGTATTAATGTACACTGTGAACCAGTGTCAACCAATGCACTGTGTTCCTGTGGCTGTGATGTGCCAGGCCATCGGATCCATACCGTCCAAAAGATCCGGTTTTCCCCTGCCTCACCCTGGCTAGAGGCAGGGCCCCCCTAGCCCTGGTTATTATTTCTCTCCTGGGCATACATAGTGGAGGTTCCTTCAAGGGGATCTGACAGATCATCTTCCCTTCTGTAATACCCTGCACCTTGGTCATGGGAGGCTGAGGCTACCTTCACTTTAGTGGAGTTCCCTCTGTTAGTGTTCCCCTCCCTGAGTTGCTGCCAGGACAGAAGTGGGTTTCCCATCCCACCTTCTCATGTCTTCCCCGTGATCACGTAGAAAAAAACCACAGGTCAGCACGTGGGGTGTACCCTCTCTCCCTAGCTGGGGGGCGTTGGGCTCTGCTTTTGGGGTCCATGACTCGCACTGGTGCTGCACTGATCTTCCTCACCTCTTCCCTTATCTCCTTCATCTCCTCCTTAAACTCCTCTCTGAGGTCCTTAACCATAGCAGAGACATGAGCCTGCATTGGGCCAGCCATCATACTCTGAAAATTCCTGAGCCTGTTGGCAACAGAACCCACTGTCACTTGGTTGGTATCAGCATTAATCATTGCAATAAAGGGGGTATATTGAGATGGGCCCAGGTTGGCCAGATTCCACAACCTCTGCCCTGTGCACCTGACCTTGTCAAGGTCATTGTCATGCTGTCCATCCCTCCCAAAAAGCACCTCCAGTACTGCCACTTCTCTCAGCTGTTGGATCCCTTCCTCAAGGGTATTCCAACAAGTTCTCTGGTGGTGCTCCTGCATTCTTTCCCTGTGGACAAATCTCTCTCTCACACTCATTAAAAGTCCCTCCCAGAGGGAAAGGAGACCTGTCTCCCTTACAAATAATTGGTCCACACCTGAGTCCTGGGTCAAGGCTCCCAAATTCCTTGCCTCAGAACTGTCCAGTTGCACACCTGTGCCCATAAGGTCCCAGACCCGCCGTAACCAGGTTGTAAAAGGCTCACGGCCCCGTTGTACAACGTCTTTTCGCAGGTCATGTAGACTCTCGTATGACAGGGACTCGGTGATGATCTCAACTCCTGGCTCCCCTGCTGGTTGTGAGGGGCCCCCTTCCTGACCCTTATTATCTGGGTGCCTTGTTTTCATCTTAGATTTCTTTGTTTCCACAGGGGCAACTGCTGCTGGCTGTCAGTGCCCTTGCAGTTCAGCTGGAACCTGGACAGATGTAACATCTGTGGGTCCCACTGCTGCACCATCAGAGTCTCCCTCTTTAAGGCAGGGGGAGGGTTTCTCACCAGCTGGGGAGAGGTACTCCTTCAGCATTTGGCCCATCTCATGTATCTCCTTCGCTAGCACCCCCACCCATTCTGCATGGTTCCATTCCAAGGCGGGCTGTGGGGCAGGGTCAAACTCTGGGTTAATATCCCTAGTCTCTGGAACAGGGTCAGGCTCTGGGGTAACCTCCCTAGTCTCTTGGTCAGGATCAGGCTCTGGGGTAACCTTCCTAGTCTTTGGGACAGGATCAGGCTCTGGGGTAACCTCCCCAGTCTCTGGGACAGGATCAGGCTCTAGGGTAACCTCCCTAGTCTCTGGGACAGGATCAGGCTCTGGGGTAACATCACTAATCCCTGGGGTAGGTATCAGGGTTGTTATCCAAGTCAATCTCCCCTTATCTCTGAATGTTTGATAGAACAGGTTTAACAGGGATATAAGCAACACTAGCCACAATATAATGTCATTAGCATTTAAAGTGGATTGGAACCCCTTGAAGACTGGTTGGGTGAACTTCAAAAACCCTGTGATGGGTTGAGAAAAAATTTCACCTGCTGCCACTTCCTCACAGTAAGTACCATTATTGAAGTAGCCCCAGAAACACACACTTAGAGTGCAATAGCTCTGAATCCATGTGGCCATCTTCCAGAGAAAATTAAAAATCCATGAGTTCCTCAACTGATCAACCCACACAATAAACCGGATAATAGCCACAGTAACCTTGGTTATGAAACTCATCTTTAAAAAAGGGCTTGCAAACGGGAGAGATATAGCAGTGACCACATGGAGGCCAATCCAGGGTAAGCTGGACAGCATGGTGTCACCTACCACAAGCTTGGGTAATTCAAGAACAGTTATCCCCTTTTCTACCCCTCTCTCAATAACCTCCGGCAATGCCTCACGTTCCAGGCACCAAAATCTGTCTTGGTTTGAAAGACAGGTATCTGCAAAGGAAAGGCAAGAGCCCCTTCCCTGCGATGCAGAGTGCAACCCCCCTCCCTTGTAATTATTTTAGGTCCGAATCAGAGGTCTTCAGGCAGGAGATATGGGGATAAGAATAACAGTTCTTTACTGGTATCTAACAAGGCATAAAACAAGAACAGCTATAAAAACTGACAACAGAACAGTCTAGCTCCACTCCAGTCCCTTTTGGCCGCAGGCCGTCTCCCAGCTCTCAGTTACCGGTGCTGTGGGCAGGGCAGGTCCCGCGCAGTTGAAGAGGTCTGGAGTGATGGCGGCCGCGGCCCAGGGGGTGAGAGGGGATGGGAAAGTGACTCCCCCTCACGGTGTCGGTCGTGGTGCTCAGCAGAGTTTCCGGAGATAGTAGGGTGAGATGGGAGAGCAGCAGAGCCATGTCCAAAGGCAGGGAGCGTGGATCTCAGTGCTGGGATGGCAGGGGGAGATGCCAGAGCGGAGCCCAGGTTGTCTTCCCACTCCACGAGCCAAGCGAGAGCGAGAGCCCCGCTCCAGACCCCCCCATCCCACCTTTCCTTTTCGGTTCCCCCCCCACCTCGCCCTCCACCCACCCCCCTACGAGAGAACATTAACTGTCCTTTCAAGGTGTAGCCACAATTACGTAGCATAACAATGGGAGGAATTCCACAGAAAGAAAAGGGGAACAATCCAACCCCCAACAGCTATAAAGACAGGACTTCTTAATGCAAAGAGCCCTCTGAAATTCAAAATACCTGCCATAAAATTAAAAATGTTACCTTTGACTTTTAGATGGGAATTTCTACTCTTCAGTTTCATTCTGGCAGGTGCATTTTTGCTAACTGCTTGATTCACGCTGAATGGACAGTCCTGTCTTATTCTTGGTATGGCAACAGTGATAGAGATCACTGCTGCTTTCTGTAGAAAGTGGCTGCAAGTTGCTATTACGAGATCTTGTGCAGGTCTAGAGTCTGATTGGATGTGAGGTTCTCATTGTTTCAACAAGTAACTTGGGGTGGCAGTGTCAGAGGTGTTCATTATCTAGGAAGATTTTCATAGGTGATGAGTTTTGCTGAGGTAGCTTTCTCTTCTGGGTGTAGAATATATGTGCATAATTAACTTCCTTGAATCCTAAATAGTTGGGGAGATTTTAGCATCTACGCAGCCATTTTTACTAGCTTTTTTATGTGGCCTTAGATGATGAAAGTGATCTGGATACAATTTTAGAAAAAAGCAAAACGGTGAGCTGTGAGGAAAAGCTGAAGGAGTATTTGGAGAACACCCTTTCTTCTTGAGATCAAATGAGAACAAGGAATGAATTTTGTATCGTCAACTTAAAAGGTAGAGCATCTTTGAACATTGGTTGTACTACTTAGGCCTTGTTTTAATGCTGTTGTGTGAAGGTATGGAAAAAGAGTGCTTTTCACATCATGTAAGAATATAGAATAAAGTCTGTACTGAACAAGGTTAAGGCAAATATCACCCACTGTTTAGGAATGGGACAAAGGAAGACTGCTATCATTCAAAAACCATAGCACATCAGTATTACTGTGCATACCATCACATCCATGCCTGATTCAGAAGGCAAAAGTAGTAGTGCAGATTCTTGGATCACCGGAATCAGAAGTTGGTCTGCACCATCATCTCTTCACTCATAGATTTGATCTCATTCAAAGTTCTAGGAACTCAGATGTTTAAGATAGCCAAGCACTTACAACTTTAAAAACCATCTAAAAACTGGTACAATACCGCTCTCCTTCCTGAAGATCTTATCAGCAGCTCTGAAGCCATAGAGGAAGCAGCACTCTTCACACACCGAGGAGGTCTTTTGAGGCTTTTTCTCGGACCTAAAATGGGGTTCTTCACCCTTTCTCCGGTCTAGCTCAGGTGTTAGGGTGATGGTTCCCGGGGCCGTTGCCGCATGGACTTAAATAAGATAACAAAAGAGGCTCTTTTCCCTGATGAAATTACAGGGTTTATTTCTCATGGGTAGCGAGGAAAAGAGGGAGCAAGAGAAAAAGAGACAGAGGACAGGGGGCACAGATCTTTTCTAGGGTCTGAAAAGGGGGGTGGGGAGAAATTGGATCCCAGCCAGCCCTTTATGGCCAGGAGGGGAGAGGGACCAAGATACAGGGCATAGCAGGGGTCACGGAATATACCATTTACAATGCATCTAGGAAATGCAACATCTCCCCTTTTTTCGTTTAACAAAGTTTAAAGAGGGATATTAGTTTCATTCAAATTATGGTTTTGCCCACCACTTGCAGTTGGTGGGAGGGTTAGATTGTTCTAAGGTTTTCATTTCTATGTGATTGACTACTGAGGTAGAGGGAATGAGACCATTAATAGCCTTGAAAACTAAGTGACGTAGGATCCCGAACCCCATTATGACAAGGAAAAGAATAATAAAAATTAACATAATTGTTTTGACTATAGATGTCCACCACCCTGTGAGTCCCCAGCCTTTGAACAGTCCATTGAACCAATCTTCAGATTCTTGCTTCACTTGTCCCATCAAGTTGTTCATGTTTCGGAGGGCAGCATGGATGTTAGGAGCTCTCGAGATCAGGTCCATACAGCAAAGTCCTTCAAATTCCTGGGACTCATGTCCGTGTAGTAGTAAGAGAAAATCTATAGCAGCACGATTTTGTAGTATGGCCTGCCTGGTAATTTCCTCTTCTTCTAGGAGGGAGCTGATTGCGGTGGATGTTTAGTTTGCCTGTTTGACTACCCAACACTCTAGGTGGCCCAATTCGCCTAGAGCTTTAGCTGCTGCAACCCATGGAAGAAACAGGGATGCAGCAATTCTTTTTGACTTGGCCCAATGGAAAATTTCAGAATCACAGTTTGGGTCCAAATTGTCTGCACTTTTTTTTGGATTTTATTACCCTATTTGTATTTGTGAGTCCAATCGTTTATTAAGGTTTCGTTGGGTGCCAACAGGGACAACCGACCAAAGGTGCATGGCCCTCCTAAGAGCCGAGAAGGGATCCCTGCCCACGCCCGGTCCCCACAAATTAGGAACAATCACTTTGGGAGGCTTTTGTGGCTTGAATAAGTTGGGGTATCAGCTGCAATATGGCTTATAGTATTGCACCACCTTTTGGCAGTGAATTCCCCACGATATTGCATTATGTTGTGGAATTCTTTTATGCTAGAAGGTTTTGGGAAGATCCTAAAGTGAATGCAATATTGTGCTGGGTAGGAACCTAACAGCTCTAATTCTTGGGGTTTCTGAGCTGCTTTGGGCAAACTTGGCAGCAACTCCTCTATGTGGTTTTTACTTACTCCAGCTTGCTGTCTATGATTTTTGTGTGATGAAATGGTATGTGACTCAGGAATTTCATTGGACAAGTGTGTTTCAAAACTGGCTGAATATTCTCCAGCCTTCAATGGGATTCGTACCAGGCAGGTGGACATAAGGTTTGCTGTTGCTGCTGTGGACAGACATATGTTTTCTTGTTGGAGCGTCTGTGCCAGGGTCACCCAAATGTTCTGACGTGGTTGAGGGACAATTCATGCAGCTGCTAGACTGTTCAGTGTTTGCAGGAAGACAACTTGAATGGGGTTCATCACGGGACTGAGAGAAGAGCAGCTTTTCTCTAGAAGGAAAGACAAACATTATAAAACCTGTTAAAAGTCTCTATCTGCTGGAATGTCATCCTTTAGGAGGATTACTTTTTCTTTTTTCCGGTGGCGTCTTCTTTTTGAAGCCACAGCCACCTGCTCCTCATTCCCCTCAGTTGGAGCAGGATGTTTGGGGACATACGGTTTTACCCACTTTTGGGGAATCCACCGAGGGCCTGAGGGAGTGGATACACACGCATAGCCACGCCCCCAGGTAACAAGCTCATAGGGACCTTTGATTTCCCAGGTTTCTGGGTCCCTAATCAAAACTGGAGGATGTTGGGATAACTTGAATTGTTTACTACTGTTAAAGTGACGTACCACAGGTGGACTCATGTTCTCAAATGAACAATTCAGGAAATTGATAGTAAACATGGCTTTGCAGAGCTTCTGCTGTGGAGACATCCACGCTGTTGAACTGCTCTGTGTAGCCAAAACCTGCTTGAGCATCTGATTGGCTCTCTCAACTACACCTTGGCCTGTGGGGGAGTGAGAGGTGCCAGTTTTATGTTCCACTCCCCACCGCTGGACGAATTCCAGGAACTCCTTGGACTTATACGCTGCGCCCTGATCAGTTTAGATTTCCCTAGGGGTCCCCAATACTGAAAAAGCTTGCATTAGGTGTTTTTTGGCGTGCACTGCCCTTTCTCCTGCATGGGCAGAGGCATAGACTGCGCCTGAATATGTGTCAATGCTAACATGCACATATTTGAGGCGAGCAAAACTAGGAATGTGTGTGATGTGTGTCTGCCATACCTCACAACTGCCAAGACCTCGGGGGTTGACCCCCATGCCTATTGAGGGCATGGTGTGCAGCTGACAAGTGGGACAGGTGGCCACAATGGCTCGAGCCTGACTCCGTGTTAGCTGGAACTGACGCATTAGACCTGGTGTATTCTGGTGATACTGCTGGTGGCTCTGCTTTGCCTGTTGGAAGATGTCAGGAAAGCGTGTTTGTTCTGCTGGGGTTGCAAGGGAGTCTGCCTGACGGTTCCCTTCTGCAATTTCGCCTGGCAAATTTGTGTGTGATCTCACATGCATCACATAGAATGGGTGTTCTCTATGAGAAATCAAATAAATTAGTTTGGAAAGCAACCAGAAAAGCTGCTCATTCTTGATGTCTCTGAGCACTGCCTGCTCCGCTCTGGACACTACCCCCGCTACATAGGCTGAGTCTGTTACCTAGTTGATTGGCTCTGAGAACTTCTCAAAGGCTCTCACGACTGCTGCCAGTTCAGCTACCTGGGGTGATCCTTCCACAAACTCAACATCAGCTTCCCAATGCTGAGTCTGAGGATTTCTCCAAGTAATCACCGACTTGTGGGACGCCCCAGATGCATCCGTGAACACTGTGAGAGTTCTGAGTGGTCTCCAACTCCTCTTCTCACGAGGAATGAGCTGGAATTCCTCATTGAACAGCTTGTGAGATGGGGCATGGACTGATATTTGTCCTCTATAGCTGTCCATGGCTAATTGGAGACTGGCATTGCTCTGGAGCAAGTGCTCAAATATCTCTTTAGCGAATCTTTAAGGAGAGTTCCTCCCCTCCTCAGACAGTTTAACAGGGTGGTGAATACATGTGAAGTCACAGCCAGGTAGTTCATACAGTCTGATCCTTGCTTTCCGAATCAGTTGTGCTATTAACTCTTGTGGCTTAGTGATAGTTTTGGATCTCTGGTGGGAGAGGAAGACCCACTCTATGATTAAGAGTGACTCTCTCTGCTCCTTGATCCATTGGAATATTAACCCGTGTAAGTGTGGCAGTTTTCCTAGGACAATGAATTTGAAGGGCAGCTCGGGCTGGTAACGGTGAGCTTGCCTCTCTCCTAAGGTCTTTTGTACCTTTTCGATTGCAGTCTTTGCCTCTGGGGTCAGTTCCCTGGGAGAAAGCAGCTCTCTCTCCCCCTTCAATAAATTGAAGAGAGGTTCTAGGTTCCCATTAGTGAGGCCTAGCCAGGGCCTAACCCAATTCAATGACCCACACAGGGAATGGAGATCTGCTAAGGTTTTTGGATTACAATTAATATCCGATTTCTGCGGAACAATGATCCGTGCAGTAATTTCCAAGCCCAGGTACTTCCAAGGTGGCATCCTTTGGACTTTGTCCTCCTGCAATTCAAATCCAGCAGAGGATAAACTTTAACCACTAGGTCAAGTGTGTCTTGGAGTAGAGAGTTATCGGGGGCACACACAAGCACATCATCCATGTAATGAAGGATGATGGCTTCCCCTCTCTGGGCACGCACCTGGGACAGCAATGAGGTCACATGCCACTGGCAGATGGAGGGACTACATTTTAATCCCTGGGGCAAAACCTTCCAGTGGTAGTGCTTCATTGGGGCTTCTCGATTGATGGTAGGAACGGAGAAGGCGAACCTTGGGGCATCGCCTGGGTGTAGGGGAATGTGGAAGAAACAGTCCTTGATGTCTTGAACAGCCAATTGCCAATCACTAGGAAGCATTGTTGGAGAAGGCATTCCAGGTTGGAGAGACCCCATGTCCTCAATTACTTTGTTTATTTTTCGGAGGTCGTGGAGCAGCCTCCACTTGTCCTTCCCCAGTATCTTTATCACAAAAACCGGAAAATTCCACGCACTTGTGGTCTCCTCTATGTGGCCTTTAGCCAATTGTTCCTCCACAAGCTCCTCAAGCGCCTTGAGCTTCTCCTTACTCATCGGCCACTGTGCTACCCACTTTGGGGTATCATCTAGCCATTTCAACTTTTGGGTAGGGCGCTCTACAGTGGCCGCCTCTAAAAATCCCGAGGAGTCTTAGGAATAATCAATTTTACCCCCCAATGGGACATGGTGTCTCTCCCCCATAGATGGCATTTATAGTCTGTAACAAATGGACGGATGCTAGCCAATTTTCCATCTGGCCCCTCAATTTGTAAGATGCTTTTTGATATTTTTGCCAATCTTACTCCTCCTACACCCTGGATTCTGCCTGCCACAGGCTGAAGTTCCCAATGTGATGGCCACATCCTCTCGGGTATGATAGTCACATCAGCACCTGTGTCCAGTACCCCCTCCACATAGAGGTGATCTGATCCACTGGTTAGGTTGCATGCCAGAGAAGGTTTGTCCCCACCCACCACTTCTGCCCAGTAGACTTCAGGTGATTTTCCATCTACGGGGACCTCCACTGGAACAGGAATGGCCTGGGCGAGGATTTGTCCCTCAACCAGGTAATATGGTGGTAGAGGACATCGTGCCAGGAGAATGAGGCCAGTTATGCTTCCCTTGATGGTCATGGGAGATACCTCAGTCTCTGGGGGTGTGTGTGCTGTGTCCCTGACAACAAAGTACTCACTGTCCAGTTTCATGTGGTTTAACGTCACGTCCTGTGTACTGTTAGGTAAGTCCACTGTAATGACTGTCCAATCAGGTGACCTGAAATGAAAACCTTTGGTGGTCACAAGCCTAAAACAGCCTAGTGGCTTCCAAACCTTGTTAATTGAACATTTAATATTTTCATTGCCATGCATCCCCACACCCTCTATCCCATCCTCCCCCTTTTTGTTTATTAAGAGATAGTCCTTTGCGAGCCGAGGGCTCTATTGTGTTAATGGCGGGTACGCGCTGTAAAGTTAGTTTTTTTGTTTGTTGGTCTTCTTCTGTTTCTGGTTGTGTGGACAGTCTCTGGCGAAGTGTCCTGGCTGCTTGCACTGGAAGCAGATGATGTGCTGCAGCTGCTCTGGAGATGTTGGTTGCTTCTTGGCTTCTGGTGTTACAGCTGCCGTGGTCTTTGGGTGTGCCAGTCCTGGATTTCTCTCCTGTCCACTGAGCAGTTCTGCTTTCCTGGCGCAGGCTTCTATCATCTGTGCTAAGCTAGGTGCTGGCTCCAGGGGAAGGCCAAGAATAACCCTACGGCAGGTTTCATTAGCATTCCTCTGAGCCATCTCTTTAATTAATTCAGCTTGTACCCCTGGATCAGACACCTGTCTTTCCACTTGCGCACGAAGGTGGTCCACAAACTGTAAGAAATTCTCAGAAGCAAACTGTTTAATGTTAACATAACTGCCTTTAGTATCTACTGCTGGTAATTGATTAAAAGTTTTTCTGCAACATTGCGCATTTTATCTAGGACAGACTTGGATAGTACTCTGGTTTGGCTTTCGGGGCAATGCCAATCCTTTTCCCCACATAGGTGTTCATATGTTTTTTCATTATTATCAGCATCTTTTGCATCATCTGAGCTTTTTAAAATCTCTAGTAAAAGCACTTTCAAAGATCTTTTCCACAGGCTTTCCCATCGATCATATTCTGAAGGAGTTAACAGACATCGGAAAAGCTCTTTGATATCATATGGAACCAGTTTGTTTGAGTTAAAGGTGGCTCTCATCATGCCTTTAAAGATGTCACTATTTCTACCAAATTCTCTCTGTACTTTACAAATTTCCTTTTTTATCTTGATAGGACAAAGGTTGATAACTTCTTTTTCTGTTTCTCTTACCAAGATAAACTACAGGAGCAACTGATGCTATATACTCTTTCTCCTGGTGTTGACTTTCAGGGCTGGGCATGCCCCCCCACCCGGCCCAGGTGGCTGCACACCCCCCCCCCCCACCACGGGGACACCATCCATCCTGCAGGGGCTGTGAGCTGATCCCTCCCCACCCCCACCCCCACCGGCACTGAACTCAGCAGGGGCTCCACTGCCCTCTGCCACCCTGCAGCAGCTTGGACGGAAGGAATGTGAAACCGGAGCGGGGGAGTGGTGGTGGGATTCAGGTTTGCAACACCTGTGGGCAGGGTCACTGGGTGCCGTGCAGGGTGGGGCCTTGGAGGGGGGAGGGGGCAGGGGAGCCGAGGGCAGGGATGGGTTATGGGAGGGGACAGGCTTAGGGGCAGGGACCAGAGGGTGAAGGGGGTTGCGGGATGAAGGAGGAAACACGTAGCTGCCACCATATGGGACACCCCTAGGCGGTGGATCGCATGGCCAGAGCTATCTGGGACCCCGACACCTTCAGGTGTAGCCACGTGGCCGTGGCCCAGAGGGGAAGGGAACAAGGAAGGGGTGCTGACAATTTTCGAAAAATTATCAGAACCGGGATACCGGGGAGGACCCAGGAGCTCAGAGCAGCCACAGCAGTGCTGGGAGCCCTGCACCCCCCAGGGAGACCCGTGGGTCCCCTCCAGGTCCGGGTTATAGGGTTTTGGGGAAAGGGAAGGTGAGTCTGAACCGTTTTGCTGCTGCTGTCTGTTGTTTTCTGTCTGAATTAAAAGTTTCTGAATTTGTAAGAAAATCAGGAGGAATACAGAAGCTGTTTTATCTCCATTTTCCACTTTTAAAGTTAATAAATCCGCTATTTCATCCCAAAATGAAATCGAATTCATACTTTGCAATTCAAGGTCAGATTTTTCAACAGACAGACAGCTGGCAAAACGGGCTAATTTTTTCTTAGATATTAAAACATTTCCTTAACTTAATATTTCCCTTAGTTGGTTTCTTATACTCTTTTGTGAGAAAGATTGCTTTAAGCCCATGATGTTTAACGATTTGCCACTATATCTACCCCACTACAGTTAAAAACACAGGAAGAGAGTTAGTTCTTAAAACGTGCCAGGTACACTACGGTTTTCAGGCTTTACTGGATGCGGAGCCGATGTTAATTTCACCGTTTCTGTCAGTAAAACCCACGTGGCACCCGCGCCGCTGTAGGGACTGACCCAGCCGAAAAATCCCGCAAAAACAGCAAAAAACCGCAAAAAAACCCTCCGTGCCACCGCTTTGAAACCGATCGAAGCTGCCTGCCTGCCGCTGCGCCTGGGTGACTGCGTCCAGCTCCCCCCCAGTCCGCGCGCCACACCACGTGGCCGCGGGCACACCGAGCTGCGCGCACGCCGCACACACACCCGCGCCATCAATCTCCTCAAGAGCTGCACAGCGCCGGCAAAATGCCGGCGATGAGACCCCCCCGCGGAGCTCCAGGAACCCACCCACCGCGAAAGGAGGCTTCCACTCGCCTTTTTTTTCTTGCAGGCAGAGGCGTCTGAGTAACTGTGGTGGGTCTACGTCCAGAACGGACCTGCCCGGGCTTCTGACAGGGTCCCGGTTCGTGCTTAAAGGTCTTTGAACTGCACAAAATGCAGGTTAAAGAAATTTAAGCTAGTTTATCAGCTCCAAGGCTTCTTGAATCCCGAAAATAGGAGTCACAGCAGAACGTGGTGTGCTCTGTAGAGACCATTCATATTGGGCGCCAACTGAGGCTTTTCCTCAGCCCTAAAATGGGGTTCTTCGCCCTTCCTCTGGTCTAGCTCAGGTGTTAGGGTGATGGCTCCCCGGGCCCTTGCCTCATGGATGTAAATAAGATAAAAAAAGGGCTCTTTTCCCTGATGAAGTTACAGGGTTTATTTCTCGTGGGTTGCGAGGGAAAGAGGGAGCAAGAGAAAAAGAGACAGAGGACAGGGGGCACAGATTTTTCTAGGGTCTGAAAAAGGGGGGCGGGGAGAAATTGGATCCCAGCCAACCCTGTATGGCCAGGAGGGGAGAGGGACCAAGCTACAGGTTATAGCAGGGGTCACGGAATGTACCATTTACAATCCATCTAGGAAATGCGACAGTCTTTCCTACCTGCTCGATCAGAGGCACATTAGAAGAGCAGTATGGATTTGAGGGGCAGATGCACATACCTTCACACACCTCGCAGTGGGACTGTGGTTAGAGCTGGAGGTTGGATACTCTTCCAAATAATTTGAGCCATTAAAACAAAGCCAGAGGTAACAGACCAAGTGAAAATACAATGCCAGGTGGCAGAAAGAGAATGTTACCTATCTGAACACCTACATAAATTCCCCATCAAGCCATTTCCGTGTAAATGAAAACAAGACTGAATATTGATTTTTCTTGAATCAAGACTCAGCTTTATGTCCAATTCAAAGGCAAATAAACCAGAAAGGCTCCGCTGAGCACAGTGCACAACTAACATGGAAGACAGTAATTTGACCTCTTATGTAAGCAGTGTTGGAATGGTTCCCCATCCAAAAGGAAAGATGTCAAATGCTTCTTTGGAAATATTTTAACTTCTGCGCATTTCTTTCTTTGTAATGAACTAATCTCTAACAAGCCAGGACGTGATTGTGTTCAGTAGAAAGAGATCAATGGCAACATTTAGCCTAAAGGTTTTATGAGATTGATCAGGAAGTTCGATTTAGATTGAAAGGCACTGTAGTCATATTTAATTTTATTTCTCTCCGTACTTGAGTCTCTTAAACAGGGACCTTCAATTGGACAGGAACGGGACACTGAAGCAAATTGTAATGGATGACGTAATGGCTTACCCAGAAGCATTTTGTGGGAATTGATTTCTTTTAGGTATCCATCAGCCAGCATTTGAGTGTGAAGGAAATCTTCAAACAGGTAAAACAAAAATTTCCGTTGGTTTAAAACCTGACTGCTATATTAATTTTTCACTTTTGAGAATATTTTCATGACCTTTAAAATTCAGACTATATCAAGTATTGTTTCAGCCATTGAAGAAAGTGCTTTTGATAGAGATAGGAGAGGGAAACCAAAACATTTCTCAGAGCCGCACTTTGTCCTTGTTACAAACGGCGCTTGAGCAAATTCATTTGCCTTTGGAACAGAAAACAACAAGGTAAGAGGCTTATCATTACGGATTTGAGTGTTCCACGTTCTTTAGATAGTAAGTGATCTATTCAAGATGACCTCTTACTGAAATAGATCCATTTTGAGAAGGGATATGTATTTCTTAGAAGAAAGCATATCCCTATGTTAAAACGGTGTGGTGGGTGTTTTTTGGTGTTGTTTTGCTTCTAGAACTTGCAAGGCACAATCGACTTCATAGTTCGAGATCCAAATAAGACCACGATATTCCAAACAGGTGTTTCTTTTTGCTTGTTTTTCAATCTGTATATCTTTGGATTGTAACCAGTAGAACTGTGCTTGAACTGGAAAGAAGTAGCGGAGGTTTCAGAAGTGGAACATATGGTGGACCAGTAAGCTGAGAGCATTGTGAAAGGAGAGGAAAGAGGGGAAAATGGTAAGAGTTTCCTGAGTCGGAAGGGACCCCTAGGGATCGTCAAAGTCCAACTGCTGGCCCTGCACAGACACTCCAACAGTCCCACCCTCTGCATCCCTGAGAGCATTGGCCAAACGCTCCTGGATCTCTGGCAGCCGTGGGGCTGTGCCCATTGCCTGGAGAACCTATTCAGTGCCTGACCAGCCTCTGAGGAAAAAAGCCTTTCCCTGATAGCCAGCCTAATCGTCCCCTGACACAGCTCCTGGCATTCCATTGGCTCCTGTCCCTGGTCGCAGAGAGCAGAGAGCAAAGCTGTCCCTGGGCTGCCCTTGAGAGGAGTTGAGAGGTCCCAAGTGAGGTGTGAGCTCAGTGTCCCCTCTGCAGCTGAACCAAATGCCCTCAGCCACTCTTTGTATGGCTTCCCCTCCAGCCTCTTCACTATCTCTGTGTCCCTCCTTTGGCCATTTCTCCAATAGCCTGAGGTCTTTCTGATGTTGTGGCATCCAAAATTGCCCCCAGGGCTTGAAGAGAGTGCAGTCCCAGCCCAGAGAAGAGCAGGACAATCACCTCTCTCGAGCGAGCGGTGCCACATGATAGGGACAGCTGTCAAAAATCAGCTGGAGAAACAAATCTAACAGAGAAACAGGTGATCTTGGCACAGGAAATGGAAGAAGCAGAGAAAGAAGAAGATGAGGAGAGGATTCCTTGTAAAAGTGAAGAAAATGAGCATGCAGAACAGGGACTAAGCATTATGCAGGTAAGTGAGCAAGAGAATAAGTTTGAAAGTGAAGGCAGTTTTGCCCAAAAGAAGGAGGAATAGGAGGTCTTTTTGCTGAGAATGAATAGAAAGTTTTTTTCCGTTTAGTTTGTATACGAAGCGCACAGGGCTCTAGATCCTTTCGTGGGAAAATGGAGTGTGTAAAGTAGCCAATCATTTTTGAGCGAGTTTGGATGTTTTTGGGATCCCAGGTGAATTTTGATTTGAATTCTGGGGATTTGGGGTTCCCAGGTGAATTTTGGTGGGGAGGGGGTATTTGGGGAGATCCATGTGTGTTTTGAGGGGTCCCAGGTTGATTTTGGGGGAGAATTTGTGGAATTTTGGGGGATCCCGGGTAGCGAGGTTTGGGGTGAATTTGTGGAATGTGGGGCGTCCCAGTTGAATTTTAGGGGGAATTTGTGGAATTATAGGGATCTCAGGGGAATTTGGGGGAGAGTTTGGTGAATTTTAGGTTATACATGTGAATTTTAGGGTTCTCAGGTGAGTTTTGGTGATGCCAGGAAGATTTTGGGGTGAATTCTGTCGATTTTGGGGTATCCAGGTGAGCATTTAGTAGTCGTGGGAGAATTTTGGGATGAATTTGGGGGGATGCAGGTGGATATTCCGGGGAATTTTGGTGATTTTTGGGAGTCCCAGATTGGTCTTGGAGTGAATTTGGTGGATTTGGGGGTATCTGGGTGGGTTTTGAGGGGGATTGGAGACATTTTGGGGTGAATTTGGGTGGTGTTGGGGGGACTGGGTCTTAGGGGTGATTTGAGATATTTTGGGGGTTGCAGGTGTGATTTTGTGGAGAAGCCCTGGGATTTGGTGGTTCCCCGTGAATTTTGGGGTGAATTTGTGGAATTTTGGAAGTTGCCAGGTGAGTGCTGGGCATCCCAGGAGGTACTTCGGGGTGAATTTTGGGGATTTTGGGTTTCCCAGGTGAATTTCAGAGGTGAAAAGTTTCAAAAAGGTTTTTTTTGAAAACAAGTTAAAGCCAGAAGTTTATTGAAAATTAATAGATGTGATGCAAGAAGGTAATATGCAGGCAATACACAGTGAGACAAATCATGGGAAAAATACAGTGGTAACACATGAGTGTGTGAGGATGGGATCAGTATAGCTAAGGCTCAGCTGAAGCTGAATTTGGAAAAGCATGCCAAAAATAAGAATAACAAAGGCACCCACGGGTATTTCAGTGGAAAAAGAAGATGAAAAGAAACCTATCACACCTCCCCTATTCCCCCACCCCACCCCCATAAGCCAGACAGGACTAGTGACAACAGACAAGGAGAAGGCTGAAGTACTCAACAAGTGTTGGTCTCAATTTTTACTGCCAGTCACTATTTCCACATCTCTCAGGTCACTGGACTGGTGGACTTGATTCTAACCCATAGTAGGAGGTCAGCTTTTGTTGCGTTTCCTAGATACATTGTAAATGGTACATCCCGTGACCCCTGCTGTGCCCTGTATCTTGGTCCCTCTCCCCTCCGGGCCACACAGAGCTGGCTGGGATCCAATTTCTCTCCGCCCCCCCTTTCCAGACCCTAGAAAAGGTCAGTACCCGCTGGCCTCGCTCTCTTCCCCCACGCTTTTCTCCCGTCCTCTTACCCCGCTCTCTTAGCCCGCACTATTCCCTCTTCCCCCACTCTTTTCCCTTCCCTTTTTCACTCACTACCCACGAGAAATAAACCTGTAACTTTATTAGGGGAAAGAGCCTCTTTTGATATCTTAACTACGTCCCTGAGGCTAGGGCCCAGGGGAATTTCACCCTAACACCGGAGCTAGACCAGAGGAAGGGTGAAAGACCCTATTTTGGGGCCGAGAAAAAGCCTACAAGCTTTCAGACCACTTGAGGAACCTGAGTATGCAAGACCATGGGACCCACCCAGAGGCATGTCAGGGCCCTGAGAGAACTGGCAGCTGTAGTTGCTAAGGTGCTTCCGCCATCATATTTGAGAAATCAAGGCAACCAGCGGAAGCCTCCAGACACTGTGTTGTATTGACTCCAATACTCTTGGTCTTTTTTGTAAATCTTAGAGCTCTGAGTCAATTTCTGCAGAGGATTACCAATGCAGTTTCAAAAATGGAATCTTTGTTATTGGTTGTTATGTTGATCTTGGATATTTCCATTTTCTGCACTCCTATATTTTTGAAACATTTGTAATGACTGAAAAGAAAGCTGAGACTAGGCATTATGCTCTTTCCAGTGATATAAATGGACCAGTATTCTTTTCAGACAAATATATTTTTGCTGTGTCTAAGCACATGTGCATACCTGTGTTTGATTTATGTGTCCAGGTTTTGGCAATGGGGCAGCCACAGGGCCGTCCTGTGACAATGGCCCAGGTGCTGCCCTGTCCCGCTTTCTTCCAACTGGCTCCACTTCAGGATGCCCTCCCTGCTGAGACAAGAGGCTGGGACAGCACCTTTAGATATGTGACTTTCTGGGTTTTTTTGTTTTGTTATTTTTTAAGTTACTAAAAACATCCACCCTGATTTTTTTATGTGCTGGGTTTGGAGGTTTTTTTCAGTTTATGGTGGGTTTTTTTGTGGGCTTTTTTGCCTCTTTGGGGATTATTGGTTGGTGTTTTTTGTGTGTTTGATTGCTCTGCTTTTTTTGCTTGCTTGTTTGTTTCTTTATTGCGCCTTTGTAGATTTTTTTAAGCAAATTGATTGGAAAACTGAATAGTCCTCCACTATAGTCTCCTGGATTCACCAGAGACTCTTCCTAGGCATCTCCCTGATCCTTTTTGCAATGAGTCTCACATCATTCTCCTGAAGAAACTGTCTGCTTATGGTTTGGTTGGGTGGGCTGTTTGCTGGGTGACAAACTGGGTGATGGCCAGGCCCACAGAGTGGTGGGAAATAGAGTTCATCCACCTGGTCCCCAAGGCTCAGTCTTGGGCCCAGTCCTGTTTAATATCTTTATCAGTGATCTGGACAAGGGGATAGAGTACACGCCCAGGAAGTTCACAGATGATGCAAAGTTGGCTGGTAGTATTTTTTTCTACTGGAGGACAGCAGGCTCTGCTTCTTCTTCCTCCTGTTCTGAGGTCGCTGCTCCCTCTTCATCCCTCATTAAGTGTGCTGATTTTGTCACTTGGATGAGAAAACAAACAATTTTAGCAACAATACTAGTGGCAGGGTACAAGAAATGAAGAGTTCACATGAATCCCCCCCCCCCAACAACAACAGACAATACCTGATGGCTCCTCTGCCCACCTTACTGACTACACTGGAACCCATTGTCCCCCAAAGATACTCCCTTCTCCCTGCCCCCAGCCATGATGTGAGATGGAATAGAATAACTAAGATTAAGATTCTCCCTATGTAACTCCATCATACTTCGATTCTGGGAAAAAAAATTTCTTGAAGTTCTATCATTTCAGATCATTTGTATTTGAATTTTCATACTAAAAAGTCTAGCCAGAAACTCATGACAATAATAATAGTCCATTCTAGAATGTCTGAGATGATATACACTTCTTTCAAGAGCATTTGATACCTCACGTGACTTATCCAGAATTTCAATGAACAGTGGGAGTACTCTAAAAGATTCTTGCTGCCATCTGGATTTCCTGGTATTTGGCTGGACTATGAAAGCCAACCAGCTATTCAGCAGAGGGAATATTAGTGTGATACTTGATGGTATGTGAGATGGAATGTAGAGAGCCTGGTGCAGGAATAGCTGGAAGAAAAAGGCCATAGTCAGATCAACTTAGTAAAGCTAGCAAAGTGGGCCTCAGTCTCACGGATACAGTGTCCTTGAGATAGGGAAGGCACGCAGAATTGAGAAAAACATGAATGCCGAAGTGCTTAGCTAAGCCGCACAGCTAGACCAATGATGAGCTCAGATTTTGCACTATGCATGAGCTAATTAAGCACTGTATTTAATCGCCACTCTGCGTATCAATAAACGAGACTTTGCTGATGACCGAATTGGTGTCCGCGTCTCCCTTCTCCGACAAATGGTGACCCCGACGTGCCTCCGTCGCTGAAAAGAAAACAGTTTCAGAAAACGGGGGAGAACGCGCCACGGTCGGTGAAGTAGAGTTGGGGCCTGCTGCAACCGGGTCGGTGTCAAACGACGTAGGGAAGACACCCCCAGGAGCCATAAAGGTGGTCCTGGGCCATACGTGCTGCCGAAGCCGGAGAGTTGCAACAGCGCTGACGACGAAAAATGGACAGGCAAGCAGCATATGATTTATTTATAGTACATATACATATACTACATATATACATATATATATACTATATACTACATATAGATAAGTTAAGGTTAAAAGAAATTAATCCCAGGAAGGACATACCGGGGTTGTTAGCCTGGGATTATACTAAAAGTTTATTCTCTAATCCTCACACCGTGCATGATTTCAATGAGTGGCGTAAGTTAGGGGATGCACTGTGGGAGGCGGTATTAGAGGATGATAAAACAGCAAAAAAGCTGGGAAAGATCTGGCGGGTAGTTCACAACGCACTGCTAAAGCAGCAGGCGGAGAGAAAGGCGGCTCGGGAGGCAGTAAAGGCATATAAAAGGAATGCTCAGTATGGTGATAATGAGCCCCGAGCACCCAGCACGACCAGAGTAGAAATACCTATCTCTGGGGAGGCGGCAGGAATGACAGACATGGCTAGCTGTGCTTGGCCCTCGGCACCCCCCTTAAAAGAGCTTGAGGAGGATTCCGCCGCGGCGGCGGAGACAATTACAGAAGGCGGAGTAACCCCGCCTTCCGACAGCGAAGGGCCCCAGACCGGCGGCGAAAAATCCCCTTGCCAGTCTGAGCCTACCGCCCCTAAGCCCACCATGGAGCCAGCTCCGGTCCCTAGGGCAGAAAGCGACCTGTGGGAGGAGATGGCAAGACGGCGGGGGGAGGCGTGGAGTATGCTAGCCAGACACGGCTTGGAGACTGGGGACGAAAACGCTGTTGACGCAGCGAAAACCTGGGTTTTCCCCGTCACGTATACACAGGGGATAAATCAACAAGGACAAGCCGTCCAAGTGGGAGCATATTCGCCTCCCGACTGGAAGCTGCTAGCCCAGCTAAGACAGACAGTGAGTCAGTTTGGTTTCCAGAGTGAGCCAGCTAAGCAGATGCTAGATTTCTTGTTCGATACATACCTGCTGTTGCCAAATGATATGAGAAGTATAGTGAAACTGATTTTCACGCAACATCAGCAGTTGCTATTTAACGCCCACTGGCAAGCTCTTGTTCAGGAGTCAGTTGCAACACAGAGGGGCCCGGGAGATCCGTTAGCTGGAATTACCATAGACGAACTAATAGAATTGGGTCAATACCGCAGGACAGAGGCTCAAATGATTTCGGGACCCGACAAGGTTAGGGAAGCCATGCGTCTAGTAAGGAATGCCATCAATCAAGTCAAAGATAGCTCAGGCATACCCATGTATATGGGGATAAAACAGAGAAGAAATAAATCCTTTGGGGACTTTGTAGATAAGGCTGCTGCTGCTATTGAAAAGGCAGGAGTCCCAGAGTATATGAGAGGGGCGCAGGTTTTCTTAGTTAATGCACTAAAAGAATTAGGCTTAGGGCTGCAGAAACAAGCCGAGTCCACACAGTCACAGGTGTTAGCCGCTCTTGCTCCGCTCCGTGCTTCTACGGCGGCCCCAGCCACATCGAACGACCACCGGCCTCCCTCGGCGCGCTGCTACAGATGCGGGTGGATGCGGCGCGGCCCGACGGGTGCCGCCGATCAGCCCCCGGCGGCCGCCGCCATATTGGCCCCAGTCACAAGTAGCCGCCGTGACACCAGCGCCATCTCCTGTCTACAACCAGCCACAACAGGGAGCCTGAGACTCGACCTAACAGCCGCAGTAAAAACATCTTTGATGACAGCTCGCTCCGTCAAAGTCCCAACGGGAGTTTATGGCCCAATAAATATCAAAGGACAAGCTCTTAGAGGACTAATAGTGGGACGCTCGTCAAGCTCCATTGTAGGACTATTTGTACTACCAAGTGTCATCGATGCAGACTACACGGGAGAAATACAAATAATGGTTTATACTCCTTTTCCTCCTCTGACAATTGAGGCAGGTCAGCGTATTGCTCAATTTATTCCACTTCCACAGTTGAGCCGGGGTGTTCAACCACAAAGACAAACCCCACGTGGAGACCAAGGATTCAGATCATCAGGTATTGCTATGCTCACAATGGATCTCCATACCAGACCCAAAAAGGAGGTGAAACTAACCTATGCAGGAGAGACAATAGAAATGATGGGACTCCTAGACACTGGGGCAGATACCAGCATTGTCTCACCAGAAAAATGGCCCCACAACTGGCCATCGCTGCAGACCACGGATACCGTGACAGGCGTCGGAGGATTCACCCTTGCCAGAAAAACTCCTCCAATAAGGGTCACTATAGATGGGCAAGATTTGGTGACTGTGTTGTCCGTAGTTGCGTTACCACCATCGGTACATTGCTTGATTGGAAGGGACATTTTGGCTCAGATGGGGGTCGTTTTATCCAACGAGCACCCTTTGGGGTAATTGCCATTGCTTGGACTTTCCCAATCCCAATCACCTGGACTACCAATGAACCGGTAATGGTTAAGCAATGGCCTCTAAAAAGGGAAAGTCTAATACAAGCACATCAACTCGTAAAGGAACAATTCCAACAAGGACATTTAAAACTCTCAACAAGCCCATGGAACACGCCAATTTTTGTGATCAAAAAGAAGTCAGGAAAATATCGTCTTCTGCACGATTTAAGAGCAGTAAATAATCAAATGGAGGCGATGGGGGCATTACAGCCAGGCCTCCCCAACCCAGCAATGCTCCCACAGCATTGGCCTCTTCTAATCATTGATCTAAAAGACTGCTTCTTCACTATTGCCTTACACCCTCAAGATACTAAAAGATTTGCGTTCACCCTACCAGCAATAAACAGAGAAGAACCTGATAAACGGTATGAATGGACTGTTCTTCCACAAAGAATGAAAAACTCGCCTACCCTGTGCCAACTGTATGTTGATGCCGCATTACAACCATTGAGGATACAGTGGCCCAACACAATTATTTATCATTATATGGATGATATCCTCTTTGCTCAAGAATCAGCATTTACAGACACTCAGGTGCAGGAAATTCAAAGCACCCTAGCAAAGGCATCCCTCATAATAGCTCAAGAAAAAATACAGCGATCCACACCATGGAGGTACTTGGGGTGGTCTATCACAGACCAAATCGTACGGCCACAGAAGCTCCAGCTTGCAACAAAGATCACCACTCTAAATGAGGCACAGCGACTGCTAGGAGATCTACAATGGCTCAAGCCGATTGTTAGGATACCCAACTCCTTGCTAGACTCCCACAGGCCACTACTTAAAGGAACTGACCCAACCGCACCCGTAACCGTAACCCCGCAACAACATGAAGCCCTCAAGGGTATTATACGCTGCATCGATGAGGGGTTTGTCTCCCGCCGAAATATCTCCTCGCCCATCGATCTTACCATCTGGAGTACTGCCAACCACCTACTCGGTGCACTCACACAGCTACAAAAGAAAACACGGGAGACACGGGTACTAGAAAGAACAGCCTCTCAGCAGCCGTCCTTGTTGTGCGTGTGGGGGGTCATGGTGTAAAGCCTGGGTAGCCCTAAAGTGCGGGGGCTGTGGGGACTGCTCGTGGGTGGAACAGAGAACAGTGTTTAATTTGTGGTGCTGGAGGTGTCAAAGTGACGACCTAAGAGATTCAAATTGGGGTCGGGCCCTAGAAAAAGAAGCAGAAGTGCCATATGCCCAAGTACGAAACCTATACGAGACACCAGAACAGCTCCTGTTAGCTTGGGCCCGGTGGGAACTTACCAACTGGATTAAGAGGCAGCACATCTATGCAAATTCACACATTATCGCTGCAAGATGCAGACATAGAGTCCCACACCTGCCTTGGCCTCAGGTAGGACCAATTAAGCCCGGTACAGACCCAGAGGAGGTATTAAATCAAAGTATAGAAGAGGTAAAACAACTGCAGATAACAGGGAGCAATACAGGGCGTAAAAAGAATAGGCCGCCAAAGAAATCAAAATGATGATCATTACACTGCTTATGCTTGCTAACTTTGCTCACACAAAATCTTTTCCAATGCAGCATGCGCCTCGGGAAAACGTATAGGTAACATTCACTAACATAACAAGACAAGAATCAATCTGCTTAAGTCTAGGAGGAGTACAAAATCCTTTTAAAACCTGCCTAGTAAGGTTGCCAGTATGGTTGCAAGAAGTTCAAGGGAATGTGCTGCATGAATTTATCTAACCACTCTGAGTCCATCCACAAAAAGATACAAAACACGCAGCAGAAATTACACAACCTAAAAGAAGAAGATGGTTGGGGCATTGACGAGTGGTTAAAAAGCCTAGGTCTTGGGGGATGGATTCAAACCGTTATTAAGTATGCTATTATGGTGTTAGATATATTCTTGTGCTTAGCTTTATTGCTACCTTGCTTGATAACATGCTTACAAAATTTTATTCAAAAGACTATTAGCAAAGCTTGGCATGCCATTCTTCTAGCTCAAAAAGAAAACGGGGGAAGTGTAGAGAGCCTGGTGCAGGAATAGCTGGAAGAAAAAGGCCATAGTCAGATCAACTTAGTAAAGCTAGCAAAGTGGGCCTCAGTCTCACGGATACAGTGTCCTTGAGATAGGGAAGGCACGCAGAATTGAGAAAAACATGAATGCCGAAGTGCTTAGCTAAGCCGCACAGCTAGACCAATGATGAGCTCAGATTTTGCACTATGCATGAGCTAATTAAGCACTGTATTTAATCGCCACTCTGCGTATCAATAAACGAGACTTTGCTGATGACCGAATTGGTGTCCGCGTCTCCCTTCTCCGACAATGGAACACAGTAATTTATGGTTTTTGCATAGTGATAAACCTGTAAAGAAAGCTCCATAAGGCTCAGACAAGGAGGCTGCTGGACTTCAAGCAGCAAAGGCCCAAAACGAACCAGGTAAATGGTGTAATTGAAAAAAAAAAGCCAGGTGGGGAGCAAAGTGATACTTAAGGGCAGTTTACTGAAAGAGGAAATCTGGTAAAAAAAAAAGTCCAAGAGTGAAGGAATAACAGGGAAAATGAAACTAAGGAAGGAAATCAATCTCAGCTCATCATTTCAGACACCAACAAGTTGTCATTGCAATGATGCATAAAGTGAGAAATAATAAATATGTCTGCGCCAAAATCTGAAATATGAACTTTATTGCATTCTGCCTTTCACAGAATCGTACAACAGCCTGTGATTAAAGATCATCTAGTCCAACTTCCTAGCCAGGTAGATCTTACAGTCGATCAAATTGCTCAAGACTAGCCAAACTGATAAGGAGCACTGTCAATGATGGGGCATCCACAACTTCTCTGGAACGCCCGTTTGAGTGTCTCACCAGCTTCATTGTAGAAAAGTTTTTGCTTTTAGCCAATCTAAACCTAGTCTCAGTTTGAAAGCATGGCCCCTTGTCCTGTCTCTGCAAACCTTCCTAAAAAGTCTTTCTCCATTTGTCTTATACCCTCTTTACATATTCAAAGGCCACAATAGTGTCTCTCCAGAAACCTCTCTTCTCCAGGCTAAAAGATCCTACTTTTCACAAGAACCAGGTCATAAACTGAGATGGAAGACATCTCAGGAGATCAGATCATCCAACAGCTCAGCGTAAGAATAGCTCTGAAGTCAGATCAACTAGCTTAGGGCTGTGTCTGTTTGAATTTTGAAAATTACCAGGAATTGTAATGCTTCAAGCAAGAGAATTCTGGGTGGCTCCAGAAACAGCCTGAGAAACTCGAACAAACTTGAAACCTCAGAAACTACCACTGCTTTCTCTCCCTCAGCCCAAGCAGTCACAAAGAAGAAGTGTTCCCAGCAGGCTGGGATAGCACACATATACACTACATATACATGACAGGCATCGCCAGCAGCCACATCCTGCTCCTTTCTGTGGCTGGCAAGAGTGAGACTGGATGTTTACATGTGGGCAAACTGGGTCCCTCCAGCAGCTCAGACACTCAGCCTGCCCATTGACCCCACTGAATTCCAGTATTCGCAGTGTCCCAAGGCCACAGCACTACTCCTCTTGCTGGCACAGACCATCACACGCCTCCTAAATGAGTCAGGACTCCCCTGGTCCCACAGCCAGCAGCTCACGTGCTCTCCCCAAGGCCACTGCCATTGTTCACCAACTTCTCCACTTTGATCTTTGCTGGTGCTCTCAACACTGGCACACCCAGATGTTCTGCAGCTGTTGTCTCCTGGTGGAAAGGACTTGTAAAGCCATGTTTCCTAACAGGACTTCCACAACCTTTCAAAGCAACCTTTTCTGGGATATGAACAATCTCATTCAATTGTCAACATTTCTTTTCCCATATGTGAAATCAGAATTTCCTTCTTCCGGGCATGCCCAAAACAAGGCACAAACCACATTGTGCCCTCTGTTTCACATGTTGACTTGTTTGTAAGCAATGATAGGAGAATACCTGTTTTGATCCAAGATAATCTCTGGCCCTTTTCGTGCTTTAGGTAGTTAGTTTTGCTTTGCTATTTACTTGATGTCCCATTGAATTTTGAATCATAAACAGATTATCTGTCTGTATAGAAGCATAGCAGTGATGAATAAATGCAATTACCATCTGCTCCTTTACCAACTTTTCCATTTCCATATTCACAGTTGGGGGATTCTGTATTTCTTCACTTGCAATAAATTCTCTGCAGGATGGAAATTAGATATGTAGAATGGAATCACATGATATATGTGATATCATATGTGATATCACGTAGAAAGAAAAAATGATCAAGTATTATTTGATAGAAACCAAAAGTGAACACTAGCCACTTTGTGTTTCTCATTGTCCAAAAGAAGACTGCCACATTTCTGACCTGAAACTCTGAACTACACACTTCTTTTGCATGAGCTTCCAGTCCTTGACTCTCCCTTGCCATTTCAGTTGATGCCATTTTTCTTTCTCAAGCTCTGATTTCATTCGATTCAAGAGTAGCTTGGCAGTTGCCCTCTCATTATCCAGCAGTGCTCTCTTTATATGCTGTGTATTAAAAAATGAAACCAGAAGTAGAAGCAGCATACAACATGCAAAAACAAACAAAAAATTGTCTCTTCTACAGAAAATGAGGGGAGAAAAGAACACAAATGATAACCAATACCCTGCCAAGTAGAAATTTCTTCTATATTTCAGTGATTGATAGGCAGAAAAAATGAATTTCATTTGGGGAAAGGAAGACATTCTAGGAATATTCAGACTGCTATCTGGCCCCAGGTAAAACATTTACCATGGCCTTAGTGTTAATGAGCTTGTGAACATCAGCTGCCAAGAGGAAGGACATTTCCTCCAGTTTCACAGAATACTTGGTCAGTACATCTGCTATCTGTGCAATCAAAGAACACAGAAAAGCAGCAACAATGAAAAGTAGAACTCAAATATCAATTTCCCAAGTTAAAACCTACATGAACAAGACAATTGTTCCATTCAAGTGAATTTGATTTAATTAATTCATTAACTACATAAGTATCATTCTCACGTTCAAGAATAGAATTCAAAGAATCAACGTTGCTTCTTCTGAGACATTGAAGCCTGAGTAGATCCCAACTTCAAATCTATTAGGATGGCATGAAAGCAATACCTGCTTCATTTAGTACATGTAAACTACAAAGACATCTAGAACAGCTCTAAAAGATGAACAAACCCATGAACTTTGAAGAAGACGCTAGCAAGAAATGTGGAAATAGGCTTTATCTGCCCAGAGCTTTTCCCAAAAGCTTGGGCACTCCTTGGCATCAGTGAGAGTCTCTGTCTCATTATTCAGCAGCTGGCTTAGGGTAAAAAAGGATGCATGCAATCACTTCATTCCTGTTCATGACATAAGCTTACAACATCATCACGGAAGCCATTTGCTTGGAAATATAGCCTTAAAAATAGGTGTCAGACTGGGTACATATCTAGTTTGCTATGAGCAAAACCAATTTCTTTTTAACAGGAAAGCCATACAATATGCCTGCCATGGCAAATATTAGTCTACTAGCCCTGCACTTCAACGGGCAGTGAGCAGTTCATTACACCAAATTTACACTTGTCAAGGAGACAGTCTATTTATTACAAGCCCCTAGTTCTAGAACCAAGAATTCAGGAGTTGCTCATTCCCAATGAAAATCTGTCCATTTCAGACCTTTGGGGTTTTATGCTTCTGTTCTTTACCTGTCCTGAGTGTGGCTTTCTTGTGAAGTCACTGATGGGTGTTTTTCCAACACATTTCTGCTGATTACACGGTAATTGCATGGCATCAGCAGACATCTCTGAATGTCTCTTTAAAGTATGCTTTTTACTCTTCTTAGAGGACCTTGTCTTCTTTCCTTCACCCAAAAGGTGGGCTAAGTGAGCCTTCAAAAAACCATCATCTCAACAATTAGAATTCTTTCCAACCTACTGAATGGAGAACAGAGGCAAAAAAAAATTTAAAAAAACTAGTATGCGAAAGACAGCAGAAGAGAAAGGTAAAATAATGAATCCTACATGCCACATGCATAACTCTCTACATTTGAGGCTATTTTTAAAATAAGAAAAAAAAAGAATAAAAAAGATCATCTTTTCCTCAGAGAGGAAAAGTGGAATAACTGGATTGTGTTGCCTTGCTTACAGTTACCAGAAAAGGCAACAGCAGAGTTGAAAACTCCTGAAGCTGGCTAACTACACCTCTAAATGTTTTACTACTGTGTTATGATTCTGTCTTCAGTTAATAGAACCTGATATACAACAAAGCAATGGGAGCACATGGAGAGGCATTGGAGAGCCTATGCTGGAGGTAACACATTCATTTTTTACTCAAACAAATCCAAATTAGAAATGCTGAAAATGACCTGGGGTCATTTCAACAGCCAGCAAACTGACTAACACAACCAACCTTTGGCTTTGATTCAATCCTTTGCTTGTTTTACCTGGGCCTTGAAGATCTGTCTGCAGCCTTCCTCTCTGCAAATATATCACACTTGTTCTGTTGGGAACCCATGGCTCATCACAGCTGCTTGGCCCTGCCTGCTTCCAGAAGAACTGGCAACTACTAGCTGGGAGCCAAGAGATACAACACTTCACTTGGAAAAGGGCCTTCCGTGAATCCTAGAATCCCAGAATGGTTTGGACTGGAAGCGACCTTAGAGATGATAGATTATCTTCTCTCCACATCCTGACATGGGCAGGGACACTTTTCCACTAGTCCAGGTTGCTCCATGTCCGCTCCAGCCTGGTCCTGGACACTTCCTGCCATGGGGCTCCCACACAGCCTCTTTGAGCAACATGTGCCAGGCCTCAGCACCCACACAAGGAAGAATTCCTTTCCAATATCCCATCTACCCCAGCCCTCTGGCAGTTTGAAGCTATTCCCCCTTGTCCTGCGAGTCCAGACCCTTTTCCAAACTCCCTCCACAGCTATCTTGGAGCCCCAGCAGGCACTGCAAGGGGCTCGAAGTTTTCCCTGGAGCCGTCTGTTCTCCAGACTGGACACCCTCATCTCTCCCTGTCTGTCCTAGAGCAGAGGAGCTCCAGCTTTCAAAGGAGCTTAGCAGCCTCCTACCCGTGAAACTCGACGCCACTGCTGGCCTTCCGGGCTCTACGTATATAGCTTCTGGTGTCGCTCAGGGTCACTCCCGGCTCTGTCCCCGCCCCCCATGGGGCCCTCAGACGATGCCGCTCGGATGCCATGCATGCCACTGCCTGACCAACGGGGGCCGGGGGGCCAGCCCAGCTTCATCCACAATCCACAGTGTCCTCTGCGGCTGCTGCGGGCTCATGGCGGCATACACACCCGGAAGCAGAGCTCCGGAACAGAGGATCATAGCCCCACATTTGTGTTTGTCCCTGCACAAGGCAGGCCAGAATTGCCATGCCCGGACTTTTCAGTTCATCCCGAGAATGAGAATACACATGCACCATAGGGGAGGAAACCGCTAAAGACTCCCTCATGCGTGGTCTCTCCACTTAATGCCTAGGCACTTGCCAATACTGAGGCTAAACTAACACCTTTTTACCTTGCGGGTAAGAAATGCCATTGTTTTGGTGTGCAACTAAAGGCGCAGCACAGGCAGGGCAGGCCAAAAGCTGGGGCAGTGCCCTGCCTCACACCTTCGCTGTGGTGTTCTCCATGCAGCTAGAGAGAAGTGAAAAGGATGCGAGGAAGAACAAGGCGTTCTTAAAGTAGCCCTCTGTCAGCAGCCCTGAAAGAGCACATAACACACGGCGTCTCGCTGCCCTCCATTCTACATACACGCAGCTCCCTTTGCCAACTGGCAAAAGTTGCTATCAAAACTGAGGCGCCAGATTGAAGAGGCAGTGCCTAGGTTCACCTTCTATTATTGCACGTAAGCGACGTCCAGCTCCTTGCTGCACTCTGTATTTCCCTTCTTCGCCGCATTTACCGTGGTGCTCTCTGCCACTCAGAGCCTAGAAGTGACCGCCAATGATTCCACAGCGGACTGCAAGGGAAACAAGGAGCAGCACAAGCAGCAGTGCTTCAGCTTGCTCCTTCCGACTGCTAAGGGCACTTGGCTAGGCAAGCGAGAGGCAGCCACCTTCCTCTCCTAGTAGCCTGTAACTTGGTGCACACAAGCACGGTACTTGTGCGACTTTGTTCACGGCCCTTGCCCATGCCTGGCGCTGCTTTCACTCCCCGGAGGCCAGAAGCCACTGAAGCGGCGCCACACAGCCAGCAGTGTGCCGGCAGCCAAGTGCTCGAGAACGCAGCTTCTTCCCAAGCCCGCCTAGGGTGTGCACCTTTGTTCTCAGAGCTCCGTGCAACAGTCTGCGACTCTCGCAGTTCGAATGGAAATCGAAAGCTTTTCGCCCACGCCCTTCACAGAGATCTATTGCCAGGACAAGAAGGTCTTGTGGCTGGAGCTCGCACCCGATGCGAGGAAGCTGCTATTAGCACCGCATTGCATGGGCACTTCTTGCTCCCTGTCTATGTGCCCAGCGCTCTCCGAACTCGCTGCTAGCTCCATGGTCCTTCTCAGCTGCAAGTAGCAGCGCTCACCGTACATAGAGCTTCGCCAGGACCGAAGACCTGGAGGAACATATCACACAAGAAAATAGGCCAGGACAGAGACGTGTTCTACATTGTCCCTTCTCGTCATCCAGTTTGTGCTTCTGCTGCTTCTGCTTTTAAGAATGGCTCCTTCAAAGACGAGCGAGAGCGTCTTTCTGGCTGCATTGCACTGAGTGAGAGCTCGCTAGGGGCTTTCCACTAGGAGCCAAGGCAACTGGGCGTACTTGCCCGCAGAACTGAGGACAAGCTGTTTGGCAGAGCTGAAACTGACCGCTGGAGTTCAGCTCTGTCCCGACGGCAGAAGGCGAAGAACGAAGCCGCAGGGCGCCTGGCTTGAGAGCACAGTGCAGCGAAGAGCACACGAGCAGCCAATGAGCACCTTCACAATTGCTTTCTCTTCTCAGTGCTCTTGCTGATTGGAAAAGTAGCTCACAGCCGTTGCACGCCGGGGCAAAATCTGGGCCAGTGCCCTTCCTTGCACCTTCGCTGTGGTGTACTCCATTGTTGGGGGTTGAATTCTTCCCTTTTCTTTCTGTGGAATTTCTCCCATTGTTATGCTAAGTGCCTACACCTTAAGGTAATGTTCTCTCTCAGGGAGGTGGGTGGAGGGAGGGGGGTTTGAAGCCAGAAAAAGGAAAGGTGGGAGCGGGCTGGAAAACTCTCTCGTTTGGCTCCTGGAATGAGAGGACGCTCCGTGCTCCGATCTGGCATCTCCCCTGCCACCCCAGCGCTGAGATCCACGCTCCCTGCCTTTGGACATCCCTCTGCTGCTCTCCCACCTCACCCTCTTACCGTATGGACTAGAAATCCTGAATATTAGAATATAAAGTGCATAAATCATAATAGTAGTAGTAATGCTAAGGCTTGAAGACTGGAGTTCCCAGAGTAGGCCCTGGGAAACTAACTTAGGAATGCGCTGTGCTGAGAGCATGCAGAACCGTTAGTGATAAGGTTAAAGTATAAACATAAATAAAGTACTGGTGGTGGGCAGTGGCGTAAGAGAGAGATTGAGGGGGAGAACACTATAGTCCTAAGGCAGTGGCGCCAGAGAGAGATTGAGGAGGAGAACACTATAGTCCTAAGATAAGCAACCATGTAAGATTTATGACACAAAATGCTATCTTCAAGGTGAATGTATCTATAGAAGAATGTGTACTTCTGCACATAAACCATTTGTAAAAAGGGTATAAAAAACCCTCTAAAAAGGGAACCAGTGGGATCCCGACTTGGGATGCGAGTCCGCAGGTCCCCGGGCACTGAATAAAGCACCGCATAAACTGACACTCTGTTAGTTTGTGTTTTACTTGGGGTTTCGGGCAGCAACCCTACTACCTCCGGACACTCTGCCGAGCACCACAACCGACACCGTGAGGGGGGAGTCACTTTCCCCATCCCTCTCACACCTGGGCCGCTGTAGCTGTCACTCCAGCCCTCTTCAACTGCGCGGGACCTGCCCTGCCCCCACAGCATTGGTTACTGAGCATAGGGAGACGGCCTGAGGCCAAAAGGGACTGGAACTGAGTTATACTGTACTGTTCTGTTCTGTTGTCGATTTTTATAGTTGTTTTCTGCCTTGTTAGATATCAGTAAAGAACTGTTATTCTTATCCCCACATCTCCTGCCTGAAGGCCTCTGATTTGGACCTAAAATAATTAAAAGGGAAAGGGGTTGCACTCTGCATCGCAGGGAAGGGGCTCTTGCCTTTCCTTTGCAGATACCTGTCTTTCAAACCAAGACAGATTTTGGTGCCCGGAACGTGAGGCATTGCCGGAGGTTATTGAGAGAGGGGTAGAAAAGGGGATAACTGTTCTTGAATTACCCAAGCTTGTGGTAGGTGACACCATGCTGTCCAGCTTACCCTGGATTGGCCTCCATGTGGTCACTGCTATATCTCTCCCATTTATAAGGCCATTTTTAAACATGAGTCTCATACCCAAGGTTACTTTGGTATTACCCAGTTCATTTTGTGGGTTGATCAGTTGAGGAATTAATGGATTTTTAATTTTCTCTGGAAGATGGCCACATGGATTCAGGGCTATCGCACTCTAAGTGTGTGTTTCTGGGGCTACTTCAATAATGGTACTTACTGTGAGGAAGTGGTAGCAAGTGAAATCTTCTCCCAACCCATCACACAGTTTTTGAAGTTCACCCCACCAGTCTTCAAGGGGTTCCAATCCGCTTTAAATGCTAATGACATTATACTGTGGCTAGTGTTGCTTATATCCCTGTTAAACCTGTTCTATCTAACATTCAGAGATAAGGGGTGATTGACTTGGATAACAACCCTGATACCTACAGCAAGGGACTAGGGATGCTACCCCAGAGCCTGACCCTGTTCCAGAGACTAGGGATGTTACCCCAGAGCCTGATCCTGTCCAAGAGACTAGGGAGGTTACCCCAGAGCATGACCCTGTTCCAGAGATTAGGGATATTAACCCAGAGTTTGACCCTGCCCCACAGCCCACCTCAGAAAGGAACCACCCAGAATGGGTGGGGGTGCTAGCGAAGGAGATACGTGAGATGGGCCAGATGCTGAAGAGTACCTCTCCCCAGCTGGTGAGAAACCCTCCCCCTGCCTTAAAGAGGGAAGACTCTGATGGTGCAGCAGTGGGACCCACAGACGTTACATCTGTCCAGGTTCCAGCTGAACTGCAAGGGCACTCAGCAGCAGCAGTTGCCCCTGTGGAAACTAGGAAGTCTAAGATGAAAACAAGGCACCTAGATAATAAGCGTCAGGAAGGGGGCCCCTCACAACCAGCCGGGGACCCAGAAGCTGAGATCATCACCGAGTCCCTGTCATACAAGAGTCTCCGTAACCTGCGAAAAGACATTGTACGACGGGGCCGTGAGCCGTTTACAACCTGGTTACTGTGGGTCTGGGACCTTATGGGTACAGGTGTGCAACTGGACGGTACAAAGGCAAGGAATTTGGGAGCCTTGACCCAGGACTCAGGTGTGGACCAAGTATTTGTAAGGGAGACAGGGCTCCTTTCCCTCTGGGAGGGACTTTTAATGAGTGTAAGAGAGAGATTTGTCCACAGGGAAAGAATGCAGGAGCACCACCAGAGAACGCGTTGGAATACCCTTGAGGAAGGGATCCAACAGCTGAGAGAAGTGGCAGTACTGGAGGTGCCCTTTGGGAGCGATGGACAGCATGACAATGACCCTGACAAGGTCAGGTGCACAGGGCAGAGGTTGTGGAATCTGGCCAACCTGGGCCCATCTCAGTATACCCCCTTTATTGCAATGATTAATGCAGATACCAACCAAGTGACATTGGGTTCTGTTCCCAACAGGCTCAGGAATTTTCAGAATATGATGGCTGGCGCAATGCAGGCTCATGTCTCTGCTGCGGTTAAGGATCTCAGAGAGGAGTTTAAGGAGGAGATGAAGGAGATAAGGGAAGAGGTGAGGAAGATCAGTGCAGCACCAGTGCGAGTCATGGACCCCAAAAGCAGAGCCCAAGGTGCCCCAGCTAGGGAGAGAGGACACACTCCACGTGCTGAGCTGTGGTTTTTTCTACATGACCACGGGGAAGACATGAGAAGGTGGGATGGGAAACCCACTTCTGTCCTGGCAGCATGGGTGCGCCAACTCAGGGAGGGGAACACTAACAGAGGGAACTCCACTAAAGTGAAGGTAGCCTCAGCCTCCCATGACCAATGTGCAGGGTATTACAGAAGGGAAGATGATCTGTCAGATCCCCTTGAAGGAACCTCCACTATGTATGCCCCGGAGAGAAATAATAACCAGGGCTAGAGGGGCCCTGCCTCTAGCCAGGGAGAGGCACGGGAAAACCAGATCTTTTGGATGGTGCGGATCCCATGGCCTGGCACATCACAGCCACAGGAACACGGTGCATTGGTTGACACTGGTTCACAGTGTACATTAATACCATCGGGACATGTCGGGGAGGAACCTGTTTCAATTGCTGGGGTTATGGGGGGATCTCAGGAATTGACTTTGCTGGAGGCTGAGGTGAGCCTCACTGGGAAAGAGTGGCAGAAACATCCAATTGTGACTGGCCCAGAGGCACCATGTATCCTAGGCATAGACTTCCTCAGGAGCGGCTATTACAAAGACCCAAAAGGACTCAGGTGTGCTTCTGGAATAGCTGCTGTGGCGGCAGAGGGCATTAAGCAGTTGAACACCCTGCCTGGGCTATCAGAAAACCCATCTGCAGTGGGAGTCCTCAGGGTGAAAGAGCAACAGGTGCCAATTGCTACCTGAACAGTGCACCGCCGGCAGTACCGGACGAATCGAGATGCCGTGATCCCCATCCACAAGATGATCCGTGAGCTGGAGAGCCAAGGGGTGGTCAGCAAAACCCACACACCCTTCAACAGCCCCATCTGGCCTGTGCGTAAATCTGAAGGAGAATGGAGATTAACCGTGGAATATCTTGCACTGAATGAAATGACTCCACCACTGAGCGCTGCTGTGCCGGACATGCTGGAACTCCAGTACGAGATGGAGTCCAAGGCAGCAAAGTGGTACTCCACCAGTGACATCGCCAATGCATTTTTCTCCATTCCTCTGGCAGTAGAGTGCAGGCCTCAGTTTGCTTTCACCTGGAGGGGTGTGCAATACACGTGGAACCGACTGCCCCAGGGGTGGAAGCACAGCCCCATCACCTGTCATGGATTGATCCAGGCTACACTGGACAGGGGTGGATCTCCAGAACATCTGCAGTACATTGATGACATCATTGTGTGGGGGGACACGACAATGGAGTTATTTCAGAAAGGAGAAACGATCGCTGAGATTCTGCTGGGAGCCGGGTTCGCCATTCAAAAGAGCAAAGTCAAAGGGCCTGCCCAAGAGATCCAGTTCCTGGGAGTAAGGTGGCAAGATGGACGGCGCCAGATTCCCAGTGAGGTCATCAATAAGATCACTGCAATGTCTCCACCAACCAGCAAGAAGGAAACACAAGCCTTCGTAGGTGCCATAGGCTTTTGGAGAATGCACATTCCTGAGTACAGTCAGATTGTGAGCCCTCTTTACCTGGTTACCTGCAAGAGGAACGATTTCCACTGCGGCCCTGAGCAGCAGCAAGCCTTCGCCCAGATCAAGCAGGAGATTGCTCATGCAGTAGCCCTTGGCCCAGTCAGGACGGGACCAGATGTGAAGAACATGCTCTACTCTGCAGCCGGGAACCATGGTCTGTCCTGGAGCCCTTGGCAGAAGGTGCCTGGGGAGACTCGGGGTCGACCACTGGGATTCTGGAGCAGAAGCTACAAAGGATCTGAAGCCAACTACACTCACACAGAGAAGGATATCTTGGCCGCCTATGAGGGAGTTCAAGCTGCCTCAGAGGTGATTGGCACCGAAACACAACTCCTCCTGGCACCCCGACTACCAGTGCTGGGGGGGATGTTTAAAGGAAAGGTTCCCTCAACCCACCATGCCACTGACGCCACATGGAGCAAATGGGTTGCCCTCATTACACAATGCGCCCGTATTGGAAACCCGAATCGCCCTGGGATTTTGGCGATAAGTGCCAACTGGCCGGAAGGGGAAGACTTTGGTCTTGCTGACAAAGAGGAACAGGAACAAGTGACCCGGGCTGAAGAAGCCCCACCGTATAACCAACTGCCAGTAGATGAAACATGCTATGCTCTTTTCACTGATGGTTCCTGCCGCATCGTGGGGATGAACCGGAAGTGGAAAGCAGCCGTATGGAGCCCCACAGGACAGGTCGCACAAGCTACCGAAGGAGAAGGTGGATCGAGTCAACTTGCTGAACTCAAAGCTGTTCATCTGGCCCTGGACATTGCTGAAAGAGAGAAGTGGCCAAAACTCTACCTTTACACTGATTCATGGATGGTAGCCAATGCTCTGTGGGGATGGCTGGAAAGGTGGTAAAAGGCTAACTGGCAACGTAGGGGAAAACCAATTTGGGCTGCCGTTGAATGGAAAGACATTGCAAGGCGGGTAGACAAGCTGCCTGTGAAAGTCCGTCACGTAGATGCCCATGTCCCCAAGAGTCAGGCTAATGAGGAACACAGACACAATGAGCAGGTAGATGAGGCTGCACAGATAGAGGTGTCGAAGATAGATTTAGATTGGCAGCACAAGGGAGAGTTGTTCCTGGCTCGATGGGCCCATGATGCCTCAGGTCATCAGGGCAGAGATGCCACCTCTAAGTGGGCACGAGACCGAGGGGTGGATCTAACCATGGACAGTATTTCTCAAGTTATCCATGACTGTGAGACGTGTGCTGCCATCAAGCAGGCCAAGCGGGTGAAGCCCCTCTGGTATGGGGGGCGATGGGCCAAATATAAATATGGAGAGGCCTGGCAGATTGACCACATGACACTGCCTCAAACCCGCCAGGGCAAGCGCTATGTACTGACCATGGTGGAAGCTACCACTGGATGGTTAGAGACCTACCCTGTGCCTCATGCCACTGCTCGGAACACCATCTTGGGCCTGGAAAAAACAAGTTCTTTGGAGGCATGGTACCCCCTAGAGAACTGAATCAGACAATGGGACTCATTTCAAGAACAGCCTTATACACACCTGGGCTAGAGAATACGGCATTGAGCAGGTGTACCATATCCCCTACCATGCACCAGTTGCAGGGAAAGTTGAACGGTGCAATGGCCTGCTTAAAACCACCTTGAAGGCACTGGGTGGGGGAACTTTGAAGAACTGGGAGATTAATCTACCAAAGGCCACATGGTTAGTGAACACCCAAGGTTCCACTAACCGAGCAGGCCCTGCCGAATCTGAGCCCTTGGGAATATCAGATGGAGATAAGGTTCCAGTGGTACACATGAGAGGTATGCTAGGAAAAACTGTTTGGGTGAATCCTGCCTCCAGCAAAGACAATCGCATCCGTGGAGCTCTATTTGCTCAGGGACAAGGTTGCAGCTGGAGGGTGATGCAAAAGAGTGGAGAGACCCGATGCATACCCCAAGGAGCCCTTGTTTTAGGGTGAAATACCTATAGTACTGTGCCTATGTCTCTAACTGCATGTATGTATATATAATGTAACGGTTTAATTTGATATGGCATTTTAGTATGGGAGAAATTCAGGGGTGGATAATGTTGGGGGTTGAATGCTTCCCTTTTCTTTCTGTGGAATTTCTCCCATTGTTATGCTAAGTAGTTGTGGCTACACCTTAAAACGAGAGATAATGTTCTCTCATAGGGAGGTGGGTGGAGGGGGTGGAGGGGGGAACCAAAAAATGAAAGGTGGGTCGGGGGGTCTGGAGCTGGGGACTCTCTCTCTCCCTTGGTTCCGGGAGTGGGAGAACAGCCCGGGCTCCGGTCTGGCATCTCCCCTGCCATGCCAGCACTGAGATCCATGCTCCCTGCCGTTGGACATCCCTCTACTGCTCTCCCACCACACCCTACTACCATCGGACACTCTGCTGAGCACCACAACAGACACCGTGACGGGGAGTCACTTTCCTATCCCGCTCACCCCTGGGCCGCCACCATCACTCCACCTCTCTTCGACTGCGCGGGACCTGTCCTGCCCACAGCACCGGTTACTGAGGGCAGCAAGATGGCCTGAGGCCAAAAGGGACTGGAGCTGAGCTATACTGTTCTGTTCTGTTGTCAATTCTTATAGCTGTTGTTGTTTTCCTGCCTTGTTAGATATCAGTAGAGAACTGTTACCCTTATCTCCACATCTCCTGCCTGAAGGCCTCTGATTTGGACCTAAAATAATTAAAAGGGAGGGAGTTGCATTCTGCATCTCAGGAAGGGGGCTCTTGCCTTTCCTTAGACCATATGTGTCTTTCAAACCAAGACAGAGACTCATTGCAAAAAGGATCAGGGAGATGCCTAGGAAGAGTCTCAGGTGAATCCAGGAGACTATAGTGGAGGACTATTCAGTTTTCCAATCAATTTGCTTAAAAAACTCTACAAAATCGTAATAAAAAATAAACAAACAAACAAAAAAACAAAAAAGAAGACCAAACAAACACACAAAAACCCCCAACCAATAATCCCCAAAGAGACAAAAAAAGCCCCAAAAAAAGCCCACCAAAAAACCCAACCAAAACTGAAAAAACCCCAAACCCAACACGTAAAAAATCAAGGTGAAGGTTTATAGTAACTTTAGAAATAACAAAACAAAACAAAACACAAAAACCCAGAAAGTCACATTTGTAAAGGTGCTGTCCCAGCCTCTTGTCTCAGCAGGGAGGACATCCTGAAGTGGAGCCAGTTGGAAGAATGCGGGACAGGGCAGCACCTGGGCCATTGTCACAGGACAGCCCTGTGGCTGCCCCATTGCCAAAACCTGGACACATAAATCAAACACAGGTATGCACATGTGCTTAGACACAGCAAAAATATATTTGTCTGAAAAGAATACTGGTCCATTTATATCACTGGAAAGAGCATAATGCCTCGTCTCAGCTTTCTTTTCAGTCATTACAAATGTTTCGAAAATATAGGAGTGAAGAAAATGGAAATATCCAAGATCAACATGAGGACCAATAACAAAGATTCCATTTTTGAAACTGCATTGGGAATCCTCTGCAGAAATTGACTCAGAGCTCTAAGATTTACAAAAAAGACCAAGAGTATTGGAGTCAATACAACACAGTGTCTGGAGACTTCAGCTGGTTGCCTTGATTTCTCAAATATGATGGAGGAAGCACCTTAGCAACTACAGCTGCCAGTTCTCTCAGGGCCCTGACATGCCTCTGGGTGGGTCCCATGGTCTTGCATGCTCAGGTTCCTCAAGTGGTCTGAAAGCTGACCTGCTACTATGGCTTAGAATCAAGTCCACTAGTCCAGTAACCTGAGAGATGTGGAAATGGTGACTGACAGTAAAAATTGAGACCAACACTTGTTGAGTACCTCAGCCTTCTCCTTGTCTGTTGCCACTAGTCCTGTCTGGCGTATGGTGGGGGGGCAATAGGTTAGGTGTGATAGGTTTCTTTTCATCTTCCTTTTCCCACTGAAATACCCGTAGGTGCCTTTATTATTCTTATTTTTGGCATGCTTTTCCAAATTCAGCTTCAACTGAGCCTTAGCTGTACTGATCCGATCCTCACACACACATGTGTTACCACTGTATTTTTCCCATTATTTGTCTCGCTGTGTGTTGTCTGCATATTACCTATTTGCATCACATCTATTAATTTTCAATAACCGTCTGGCTTTAACTTGTTTTCTAAAAAAAACCTTTTTGAATATTTTCGCCTCAGAAATTCACCTGGGAAACCCAAAATCTCCAAAAGTCACCCCGAAGTCCCCCCTAAGATGCCCAGCACTCACCTGGCAACTCCCAAAATTCCACAAATTCACCCCAAAATTCACGGGGGACCCCCAAATCCCAGGGCTTCACCCCAAAATCCCACCTGCAACCCCCAAAATCCCTCAAATCACCCCCAATACCCAGTCCCCCCAACACCTCCCAAATTCACCCCAAAATGTCTCCAATCCCCCTCAAAACCCACCCAGATACCCCCAAATCCACCAAATTCACTCCAAGACCAATCTGGGACTCCCAAAAATCACCAAAATTCCCCGGAAAATCCACCTGCATCCCCCCAAATTCATCCATAAATTCTCCCACGACTCCCAAATGCCTACCTGGATACCCCAAAATCGACAGAATTCACCCCAAAATCTTCCTGGCATCCCCAAAACTCACCTGAGAACCCTAGAATTCACATGTATACCCTAAAATTCACGAAATTCTCACCAAAATTCCCCTGAGATGCCTAGAATTCCACAAATTCCCCCTAAAATTCAGCTGGGACTCCCCACATTCCACAAATTCACCCCAGTCCTGGGGTACAATGCAAAAATGTGTATTGTATCACCATCTGTTAAAATGTGGGAGGGGTGGTGATCCTTATCTCTGTGGGAGATATCCCCTGCTGATGTGCCATCTGATAAGATCAGGGGGATGATCATCGTTATCTTTTCACAACCCATCCTTCCTCCAGAAGATATATTCTGTTAATGGGCCATTAAGTCCTCTTGTGTGACTGATAAGATTACATCATCCCATTGGGAGATGCTCCAGCCAGGGGGAGGAGCCAAACATTTCCTACCTAGATAAAAACTGTGATTTGGAACACCAAGGCAGTCCTTTCCACTGGATCCCAGAGGAAAGTCTGACCTTTTTCCACATCATCACTGGATCTTTGGAGGAAAACTGCACCTTCTACAGGAGCACTGCTTCAACTGAAACACAATTGTCATGCAGGAGGACTGCAGCCACCATTTATACGGACTGCTACCAACACCCTGACTGACAGGGTGTCACGTTGTATTTCTGATTTTGTTGGTGGTTTTTCTTTTATATTATTGCATGTATTTTATTTTTTCTCTTTTCTCCTATTAAATTGTATTACTGCCTTGGAGTCTCGCACTGGTTTTACTTTCAAACCAACACAACCCCAAACCTCGCTACCCGGGATCCCCCAAAATTCCACAAATTCTCCCCCAAAATCAACCTGTGACCCCTCAAAACTCACCTGGATCTCCCCAGATCCCCCCCCCCGATTTACCTGGGAACCCCCAAATCTTCAGAATTCTACCCAAAATTCACCTGGGACCCCAAAAACCTCCAAATTCGCTCCAAAATATTTGAAAATTTACACACTCCATTTTCCCACAAAAGGATCTAGAGCTGAATCATTAAAAAACCCAGTATAATCACGGACAAAGACCCTTTAACTAATTCAAGTTAGAAAGTGGTATGTTTATTCACCGGCAGCCAGCATGGGAGTCACCTCCGAAAGGCGTGACGGCCTTGAACAAGGTTCTTTGCCATCTATTTATTCCCCAAGATCTTACATACAATACATATGCATAACCCCGGCACCTCCCATCCCCATCCCATATTAAAATGAGCCCATTAGTCCTTCTCGCGTGCACAGCTCTTCTCTTGAATTGGGTCGGTGGTCTCGAAATGGGTCAGTGGTCTCGAAGGATGAAGTCAGGAGAGTCTTCATCAGGTCTCAGTGACCCTCTGGCACAATCCAAGGCTCCGTGCTTCATGGTTAGCAGTTTACTTAATTTACGTTCTTCTGTACGTAAATTTATAATAGCAGATAATTATACCAATTAGCTCTAGCCTAAGCATCTAGTAATTATTAACCTGCCATTTACCTTCCTAACTTACATCTTGGTCATGGAAACTACTTCTACTCTTAGCAAAAACCTTAACTTTTTAAAACCATGATTCATTCCCCACTCCTTCTTCAAAGTTAGTAAATTCTTTTCCTAATAACAATGCTTTGGTTACTTTTCATGCTTTGACAGTTTTGGTAGGGAAAGTTTCTGGCCACCCTGAAAAGGTACCTATTAATACCAATAGGTATTGTTACCCCCCTCTCCTGGGTAGTTCTGAAAAATCAATTTGCCATTGTTGCCCAGGCCCATAGCCTTTTTCAATTTGTCCAGGCTTTGGTTTAGGAATATTCTTGGGATTAGTTTGGAGGCAAGGCTACATTGGCGAGTCACCTGAATTACTGCACCTTGCATGTTTCTGGCCATGAGTTGATCTTTCAAATAATTGTACAGAGCATCAATTCCCCAATGTGTTTTCTCATGGTCCTTTTTCACTAATAACCATAAGATGTAAGAGAGGATCACAAGCCTACCTTTTCCTCTGTCTGTAATAGCCCACCCCTCTTGGTTATAACTCCTGTTTTCTTCTCTAATGAGTTTTTTGTCCCTTTCATTGTATCTTGGCTTACCTTCCATAGAAATTTTCCCATCTAGAATTAAAGCTGCCTCAATTGTTTTAATAATTACCTTACCTTTAGCTGTTTCTTTTGCCTTTCTGTCCACCAGCTCATTTCCTTTTTCCAATTCAGAGCTCACTTTTTGGTGTATACATGTTGATTTCTTTTCCTTTATCTAGCTCTAAGGCCTGGGTTAAAGTGATTATTTCAGCCTTCTGTGCAGAGGTGTTTGTTGGCAATGGTCCAGACTATCACCTCTCTATTGTGGTATCCGCATACCCAGCATATCTTTTTCCTCTGATGATGTAGATGCTCCCATCAGTGAACCAAGTTGCAGCGTCCTCGAGAGGGGTGTCCTTCATATCCAGGCGACTGGAGTAAGTGGCTTCAATGGTCTCCAGGCAGTCATGGATCACTAGTTGTCCCATACTCCCGCTGAGGAAAGAAGCTGGATTGACAGTGTTAGTTACCACAATTTCAACATCATCTTGTTCTACTAGTATGGCCTGGTACTTTAGAAATCTTTGTGGGGAAAGCCAATGTCTTCCTTTCACCTCCAGGACTGCAGCTTCTGGCCTAGGGTGAATTTGTGTGCCTCTTACTGCTGCAACAGCTCTGAGGCACCCTGGCCACCCCTTGGCTGCCGTGTCCAGCTGTTTGGAGAGGTAGGTGACTGCCCTCCAGTACGGGCCCAGGTCTTGTGCTGGTATTCCCAGAGCAATCCCCTGCTTTTTGTGAGAAAACAGAAAGAATGGTTTACTCACATCTGGAAGTCCCAGGGCTGGAGCTGACATGAGAGCCTTCTTTAGTTGGTCAAAGGCTCATGTTGCTTCTTTCATCCGTTGGAGATCTCTGCTTCCTTCCGTAATCAAGGTATATAGGGGTTTGACTAACAGCCCATAATTGTAAATCCACAGTCTGCACCACCCTGTCATGCCCAAGAAGGTTCTCAGTTCTTTCACTGTTTGGGGTTTTGGGGTCTGGCATATTGTTTCCTTGCAATCCCGTCCCAAGGTTCTTTGTCCAGCACTAATCTCATAGCCCGGATAGACAACTGTTCGTCTCACCATCTGGGCTTTCTTCTGGGATACTCGATACCCCTGTAGACCCCAAAAAATTTAGGAGGCTTACCGTCCACTCCATACATGCTTCTTGAGTTTTACTAGCTATCAGGAGGTCCTCCACATACTGTAACAGCTGTCCTTCTCTTGATGGAGCTTCCCAGGATTCTAGATCTTTTGCCAGCTCTTCTCCAAATATGGTAGGGGAATTCTTGAACCCCTGGGGTAGTACACACCATGTGAGCTGAGTTTTACCTCCAGTTTTGGGATTTTCCCATTCAAATGCAAAAATTTTCTGGCTGGTTTCACGGAGAGGAAGGCAAAAGAAAGCATCCTTTAAATCTAAAACAGTAAACCAGGTTAGTTTGGATGTTAAACGAGTTAACAAGGTGTAGGGGTTGGCTACCGCTGGTAACAGCTCGCAAATCTTGTACTAACCTGTATGATCCATCGGGCTTTTTTACGGACAAAATAGGGGTATTAAAATCAGATTGACATTTTTTTAGTAGTCCTATTTACAAAAAGTTCTTAATTACTGGACTAATCCCTTCCCTACTTTCCTTTTTTAAGGGGTATTGTCTAATTTTAACTGGTTGTTTTCCTTCTTTAAGCCGGATTTGTACTGGTAGAGCATTCTTTGCTCTCGCTGGTATATTGGAGGCCCACACCCCAGGGAGCAGCTGATCTATTATTTTCTTAATAATTTCTTCTTTGTTTTCAGCCACAATATCTTTGGTTATTAGCATTACATTTAACAGTTCCACATATTGCTGATCATTGACCTCCAAACTAATTTCCCCATTTTTGAATATTATTTTTGGTTTTAATAGTTCCAAGAGATTCTTACCCAAAAGTGCTAATGGAGCATTGGGCATATATAAAAACCTGTGAATTCCCCATTGTTTCCCAAACTTTTATTTCAATGGGCTACAAAAATAAGCCCTTTCAGATTGGCCAGTTGCCCCCTTTACCATGACATAATCATCTGTTATTGGTATTAAGGCTTTATTTAACATCCAATATGTTGCTCCTGTGTTTATCAAATTTTTTTTTTCTTTGTTCCCTACTTTTATTATAACCAGAGGGTCTCCTAGGGTAAGATCCTCTGCTCCATTCCTCTTTTCAATCTCCTCTTCTTTGATCATCACCTTTTCTTCCTTCTGGATACTGGAGTTGAAATAGAAATTGCTTTAGCTAGAGTGGGGGATGGAACATAGGCTGGAGTCTGGATAGAAGAAGAAATCTCAGGAGGTGGAATGGGACTGGAGTGGGGGATGGGACATAGAAATTTCAGGAGGTGGAATGAGGGAAGAGGAGCTGAAGTAACTCGAGCTGGCTTTTTTTCAGAAGTAGAAGGTAAAGCAGGAGTTGAGGTTAATAACCATCTCAAATTTGCTTCCCCTCTCACCCCGCTTTGCCTTTTAGCGGGTGGTTCAAACAAATTCCCCAATTCGTATTCCAGAGGGTTAGCTGGATACACCTTATCAGGGTGTTTGCTGCGTTGGTTTATGGAGCATGTACTACAACAGTATTTTAACTTAGCCTCGTTGTCTTTTTCTAAGACCAATACCAAGGGGTCAGAGGGGGCTCTGAGTCCACAATCTTTCTGCCACTCAAGGTGATTCAGGAGAAAAAAAACCCAAAAAACCAAAACAGTCAGAGTAAGTCACCTCCTCCCATTTCTGTGTCTGAAAAATAACAGAAGCTGCAACAAAGTTTCATAATGTAAATATCCAACTGAGGGCCACCTGGCTCCCCCCTCAAGTTTATAAAGTGGCCACCATTGTGTACAAAACTTTACAAGGGTCTTTTGGTTCTCTGAGTCTCCATACCCCACTAGCTCCTTGCAATGTGCCAAAACGCACCCCAAAGGACAAGTTTTAGGGATCTCTTTACTCTGGTTAGTTCCCGTCATCCCTCCTTAACAAAACTGGTACTCTGCTTTAATTCTTATTATCTTGTCCATTGCTTCTTGTCCTGCTTTTCACTCAGCAAGTGAAAAGTCAGTCCTTTCCTAGACTTTTTCTTACAGCCCACAGCTCAGGTACTAAATGTAACTTTCCACTTATCAGCTCTATCAAGGAGCATTTTACTCGAATGACACATTGGACCACGGCTATCACAGCCAAAAGCTGTGGCACTCAACTTGCACATCTGCCCTTTCTCCTGACATTTGCCCTCGACCAGCTCATACTGGATGCTCATTTTCTCCACGCACTCCACATTAGGGCTCTCTTAATGATATGGAACAGACCACAGTCAAAATTCCCATCTTTCATAGTGCAGTGTGACATGGAAACATGACAGAGGCCATGTGCTGAATCTCAGCACACGGAACAGATCCCAGCAGTGCCTACAGACCTTTGCCTACAGACACCAGACACTACCAGCCAAAGAAATCAAGACATTTTCATACACAGCTCTTTATCATTATGCTTCAAAGTAGCAAGGTACTTACAATCGCTACCAACTTCTTTGCTGCCATACAGGCTACAAACATCCCAACAGGATGTGCTCTGGAGCAAGAGAAGGCAGACACAGAGAGGGAAGGCATGCTGCAAGGACACAGAGAAAGGAAGTATCTCCAATACTTCCCCTCTTCTTCTCCTCACACTTCCCCTCTTCTTCTGCAAGAGTTAAAAAGGAGTATTTTTGTATGATTGAGAAGGGATCCATGTCAAAATTAACTTTTGATTTCCCCCAGATTCATTCTAACCAAGCCGTTCCTGCTAGATCTCACCATGCACAGGTGTTTGTACTGGCCAAAGGAAAGCCATGCCACAGGCAGCTTCTTTGGCTCTTACTGCCACCTCCAAGCAACTGGGAAGGTATGTGGGAACACACGGAACAAAGAATAGAGCAAACATGCACTCTCAAAGCAATTGTCTGCCTCATTGTTGCCCGGGAGAAAAGAAAATATTGCTTGAATTCCAGACTGTTCTTAGGATTTCCTGACCTACCTAGACTTTTGTTTCAATTCTCCAGAGCTCTGCACTATTTGCTTCCATCAGATTTGGCACGTGTTGGAGGCAACAAGGTGCTATCAAAGTAGGAAACAAGAGTCAGGTATCTGAAAATACAAACCACTCAGTACTTCAAATATAAAATTATTAATCCGAATATCCATACTACTGGGCTTTCTTTTATTTACAGGCATCTTGGCAATGAAAATAAACCTGAGATTGTTGTTGTTCCAGGCCAACTGTTTACTGCCCGATAAGGAACTAACTGTCATCTACCTTGTTCCTACATCCACCGTAAAAACCTCCCTGTAAAGATCGCACTGCATTGCACCCACACCAAAGCGTCTTGTGTTCAGGATGGATATTCAAAAGTAGCAGCGTCAGATTTCTATCCAGACTCCTCTCTTAATTAATTACGCAAATGAAATCCCAAGCCAGGGAGAAAAAATGCCTTGACAAAAGCACCAACTTCTAGGTCTCCACCCATCTTTGCCCATTTCTACTATGTTTCAAGATTTACTTCTTCTGTCCTCCATTTTTAGAGCCTGGTCGCCACCTATTAAGTGTAGCTGGGGCACTGAAAATCAAGAATGCATTTTCTCCATTCAAAAGAGCTGTACAGAAATAGATGTAGTCCCTGTCTTACTGCTGCATTTAGCAATCGCACACTGACAAGAAGCAAAGTGCATTTTGTAGCCAAGTCCTTCATTAACTCCAGCAACAATTGTTTTCCTTTATGCTATACCCTCTTCTGCCATACCCGATATATTGCAAAACTTTCAGTCTCTGTTCACTGAGTACCATCTGCTCCTTTATCAACTTTTCCATTTCCATATTCACAGTTGGGGGATTCTGTATTTCTTCACTTGCCATAAATTCTCTGCAGGATGGAAAGTAGATATGTAGAATGGAATCACATGATATATGTGATATCATATGTGATCTCACGTAGAAAGAAAAAATGATCAAGTATTACTTTGATAGAAACCAAAAGTGAACACTAGCCACTTTGTATTGCTCATTGTCCAAAAGAAGACTGCCACATTTCTGACCTGAAACTATGAACTACACACTTCCGCATGAGCTTCCAGTCCTTGACTCTCCCTTGCCATTTCAGTTGATGCCATTTTTCTTTCTCAAGCTCTGATTTCATTCGATTCAAGAGTAGCTTGGCAGTTGCCCTCTCATTATCCAGCAGTGCGCTCTCTATATTCTGTGTATTAAAAAATGAAACCAGAAGTAGAAGCAGCATACGACATGCAAAAACAAACAAAAAATTGTCTCTTCTACAGAAAATGAGGGGAGAAAAGAACACAAATGATAACCAATACCCTGCCAAGTAGAAATTTCTTCTATATTTCAGTGATTGATAGGCAGAAAAAATGAATTTCATTTGGGGAAAGAAAGACATTCTAGGAATATTCAGACTGCTATCTTGCCCCAGGTAAAACATTTACCATGGCCTTAGCGTTAATGAGCTTGTGAACATCAGCTGCCAAGAGGAAGGACATTTCCTCCAGTTTCACAGAATACTTGGTCAGTACATCTGCTATCTGTGCAATCAAAGAATACAGAAAAGCAGCAACAATGAAAAGTAGAACTCAAATATCAATTTCCCAAGTTAAAATCTACATGAACAAGACAATTTTCCCATTCAAGTGAATTCGATTTAACTAATTCATTAACTACATAAGTATCATTCTCACGTTCAAGAATAGAATTCAAAGAATCAACGTTGCTTCTTCTGAGACATTGAAGCCTCTGTAGATCCCAACTTCAAATCTATTAGGACGGCATGAGAGCAATACCTGCTACATTTAGTACATGTAAACTACAAAGACATCTAGAACAGCTTTAAAAGATGAACAAACCCATGAACTTTGAAGGAGACGCTAGGAAGAAATGTGGAAATAGGCTTTATCTGCCCAGTGCTTTTCCCAAAAGCTTGGGGACTCCTTGGCATCAGTGAGAGTCTCTATCTCATTATTCAGCAGCTGGCTTAGGGTAAAGAAGGATGCATGCAATCACATCCTTCCTGTTCATGACATAAACTTACTGCATCCTCACGGAAGCCATTTGCTTGGAAATATAGCCTTAAAAATAGGTGTCAGACTGGGTACATATCTAGATTGCTATGACCAAAACCAATTTCTTTTTAACAGGAAAGCCATACAATATGCCTGCCATGGCAAATATTAGTCTACTAGCCCTGCACTTCAACGGGTAGTGAGCAGTTCATTATACCAAATTTACATTTGGCAAGGAGACAGTCTATTTATTACAAGCCCCGAGTTCTAGAACCAAGAATTCAGGAGTTGCTCATTCCCAATGAAAATCTGTCCATTTCATACCTTTGGGGTTTTATGCTTCTGTTCTTTACCTGCCTTGAGTGTGGCTTTCTTGTGAAGTCACTGATGGGTGTTTTTCCAACACATTTCTGCTGATTACACGGTAATTGCATGGCATCAGCAGACATCTCTGCATGTCTCTTTAAAGTATGCTTTTTACTCTTCTTAGAGGACCTTGTCTTCTTTCCTTCACCCAAAAGGTGGGCTAAGCGAGCCTTCAAAGAACCACTATCTCAACAATTAGAATTCTTTCTAACCTACTGAATGGAGAACAGCCACAAAAAAAAAATTTACAAAAAACTAGTACGCGAAAGACAGCAGAAGAGAAAGTTAAAATAATGAATCCTACAAGCCACATGCATAACTCTCTTCATTTGAGGGTATTTTCAAAATGAGAAAAAAAAAAAAGATCATCTTTTCCTCAGAGAGGAAAAGTGGAGTAACTGGATTGTGTTGCCTTGCTTACAGTTACCAGAAATTCAACAGCAGAGTTGAAAACTCCTGAAGCTGGCTAACTACACCTCTAAATATTTTACTACTGTGTTATGATTCTGTCTTCAGTTAATAGAACCTGATATACAACAAAGAGATGGGAGCACATGGAGATGCATTGGAGAGCCTACGCTGGAGGTAACACATTCATTTTTTACTCAAACAAATCCAAATTAGAAATGTTGAAAATGACCTGGGGCCATTTCAACAGCCAGCAAACTGACTAACACAACCAACCTTTGGCTTTTATTCAATCCTTTGCTTGTTTTACCTGGGCCTTGAAGATCTGTCTGCAGCCTTCCTCTCTGCAAATATATCACAGTCGTCCTATTGAGAAGCCATGGCTCATCACAGCTGCTTGGCCCTGCCTGCTTCCAGAAGAACTGGCAACTACTAGCTGGGAGCCAAGAGATACAACACTTCACTTGGAAAAGGGCCTTCCGTGAATCCTAGAATCCCAGAATGGTTTGGACTGGAAGCGACCTTAGAGATGATAGATTATCTTCTCCCCACATCCTGACATGGGCAGGGACACTTTTCCACTAGTCCAGGTTGCTCCATGTCCGCTCCAGCCTGGTCCTGGACACTTCCTGCCATGGGGCTCCCACACAGCCTCTTTGAGCAACATGTGCCAGGCCTCTGCACCCACACAAGGAAGAATTCCTTTGCAATATCCCATCTACCCCAGCCCTCTGGCAGTTTGAAGCTATTCCCCCTTGTCCTGCGAGTCCAGACCCTTTTCCAAACTCCCTCCACAGCTATCTTGGAGCCCCAGCAGGCACTGCAAGGGGCTCGATGGTCTCCCTGGAACCTTCTGTTCTCCAGATTGGACAACCTCAGCTCTCCCAGTCTGTCCTAGAGCAGTGGAGCTCCAGCTTTCAATGGAGCTTACCAGCCTCCTACCCGTGAAACTCGACGCCACTGCTGGCCTTCCGGGCTCTACGGATATCGCTTGGGGTGTCGCCCAGGGTCACTCCCGGCTCTCTCCCCGACCCCATGGGGCCCTCAGGCGATGCTGCTCGGACACCACTCCTGCTGCCGTCAGACCAATGGGGGGCGGGGGGCCAGCCCAGCCTCATCCACAATCCACAGTGTCCTCGGTGTCTGCTGCAAGCTCATGGCGGCCCACACACCCAGAAGCAGAGCTCCGGAACAGAGGATCATAGCCCCACATTTGTGCTCGTCTCTGCACAAGGCAGCCCAGAATTGCCATGCCCGGACATTTCAGTTCAGCACCAGAATGAGAATACACCAGCGCCATGGGGGAGGAAACCTCTAATGACTGCTCAGATGCTGACTCTCAACTCAATGCCGAGGCCATTGCCATTCCTGAGGATACACTAACGCCTATTTTGCCTTGCTGGTAAGAAGTGCCATTGTCCTGGTGCGCAGCTAAAGTCAAAGCACAGGCAGGCCAGGGCAAAAGCGGGGACAGTGCCCTTCCTCACACCTTCGCTGTGGTGTACTCCATGCAGCTAGAGCGAAGCGAGAAGGACGCAAGGAAGAACAAGGCGTTCTTAAAGTAGCCCTCTGTCAAGCAGCCGTGAAAGGGCGCATAACACACGGCGTCTTGCTGCCCTTCATTCTACATACTCGCAGCTCCCTTTGCCTACTTGCAAAAGTTGCTACCAGAGCAGAGGGGGCCAGATTGAAGAGGCAGTGCCTAAGTTCACCTTCTACTTATTGCACATAAGCCACATCCAGCTCCTGGCTGCACTCTGTATTTCCCTTCTCCGCGGCATTTATCGTGGTGCTGTGTGCAACTCGGCGCCTAGAAGTGACCGCCAATGTTTCCACAGCGGGCTGCAAGGGAACCAAGGAGCAGCACAAGCAGCAGTGCTTCAGCTTGCTCCTTTCGACTGCTAGGGTCATCTGGGAAGGCAAGCGAGAGGCAGCCACCTTCCTCTCGTAGTAGCCTGTATCGTAGTGCACACAAGCACGCTACTTGTGCGGCTTTGTTCACGGCCCTTGCCCACTCCTGGCGCTGCTTTCACTCCCCGGAGGCCAGAAGCCGCTGAAGCGGTGCCACACAGCCAGCAGTGTGCCGGCAGCCAAGTGCTCGAGAACGCAGCTTCTTCCCAAGCCCGCCTAGGGCGTGCACCTTTGTTCTCAGAGCTCCGTGCAACGGTCTGCCTCTCTTGCAGTTCGAATGGAAAACGAAAGCTTTTCACCTATGCCCTTCACAGAGATCTGTTGTCAGGACGAGAAGTTCTTGCGGCCGGAGCTCGCCCCTGTCACGATCCACTTTTAATACAGAGCGGGAGTCATGATGGTTCTTTTGATCTTAAAAGTGCAAACAGGCAAAGTGCAGGGGAGAAAATCAGTTTATTCAACAGCAGAAAATCAGTTTATCAGTATAGGGAGAGGGGAAGGAAAGAAAGGGATGGGGAAATAGCTACCAACAGACGAGACGGGCGTCCTCATGGGTCATTCGATCGACGAGTCTTCGTCCGTGGGGAGATCTCAGGGGTCTTCTCCAGGGGGTAGACGGGTCTTCATCAGTGGAGAGATCACAAAGGGTCTTTCTCAGAGGATCGCTCTTTTATAGTCCTTCTCCAAAGCGAGTGGCCTCTGGGAAGATTTATGGACCATTGTGTGGTGCTGCAGGAGACAGGTACTGTCAAGCAGTCCTCACTTGGTGGTACAACACAACCTCTGGTTGGTGCCATGAGAGCACAGTCCAGTGAACACAATACACCAGCACACAGTCACGAGCACCCACCTTGGCCGGGCCAGGAAACCATTGTTCAGAGTCAGCCTCGGTGGGGGGTCCTCGACATCTCCTTGCGACGGTCGGGAGGCAAAATCGAGGGGAACTTCGGACCAACCCTTACACCACCCCGTGACTCACGATCGTCGTAAAGAGCACCCCTTTTTAGAGTTGTGGTGGAGTCTTCAATTGTGGTGTCTTCAGGACTCGTCCAAGTTGGTAGCATATCCCGGAAAACAGAGACAGGAAAGTAGGAAAAAGATAAGGGACAGGATAAGGAAAAGGAGAAAAAAGGAAAACAAAACAGATCAATTATATTTAATTTTTGATTACTAACAATCTTAAACAATTTGTTCAATTCTTTAATTTTTCAATTTTTGATTAGAAATAAATCAAATTTTTAAAGCAAAATTTTGATTAAACAATTTTAATTGCAATTTGAAGATTATCAATTCTAGTTAAAAATCATATTTTATCCTAATTAAAACCTTGTGTCAATAATCCTAGGGATGCCAACAGTAACCGATCTGGATACATTTGTCACAGACGCCAACTGTGCTTACCGTTTTGTTATTCTCCAACTCATAATGTATAGGATTGCTGATAAAACAAAACCAATTAAAACCAAAATCAAGAGAACAATGGTGTGACGACACAATTTGTTCAGGACACCTGTAGCAGTAGGTGACCACCCAAATAGAGTATCCCACCACCTGTGTTCAGCATCTGTCTTTACCCTTTCCAAAACACGATGTATTTTTTCCACATTGTGATGAACAGCTATTAGAGTTTTCTGTCCGTTTTTCTTGATCTTCTCCAAAATTTCGATCAAATCTTGGTGGAGCAACAATTGCTTCACCAGAGAGAGGTTCATTCCAATTGGAGTGGGCAATAGATGGTGGATCAGTGTGTAATTTGACTGCAAAAGATGGTGAGAAGTAACTGGGGCTACATAGGAAAAATCACATCCTGAAATCCTAGTAAAGTTACAGACACAAAAGTTTGAATGATTTTTAGTATTCACTACCAAATTTTCTATGAAAACACTATCACAAGCAGTTCTAAAGCATGCACATCCATTGCCTACATATACCAGTACTGTTTCAGGAATCTCGTTTGGATGAATTTCAAAATTGCAAACGTTCTGTTCTGTGTCCAAGCAGATATCTTGAGCTCTAATTGCATTACTTTCACAGATAAAGCCTTGTTGTTCCCGGACAATGCAAGTTTCCAAATTGACAGTTTTCCACCTCCCACCAATTTGACGCGCCCATTCCCTATGCTCGAAAGGATAGAGTATAGCTCCGTCATGGTTCAACCCTAATGCAATGATGGGGAATATTGAATGCCCTGAAGCATTACATATAGTCAGTACAAAGGCTGTGGCTGTGTTTGTGCTGGGATCATAGGTAAAATTTACTAAGTTCCACCAGGACTGGAATTCTTTTTCAAAATCAGTGGCACTGTCCCAGACTATCTTTCGAATTTCAGTGGGAAAAGTGCCTTCCTCACCTGCTCTTATAATTAAAGCAGCAACCGACTGCATCCACAACTGGGCCTGGATACAACTGAGAGCCAAAGAGATGTTATTTTGTGTAGCACCAAGTGCATCGATTATCAATTTGTGGTCATTTTCATTTACCTTTTCCCAACTTGGTAATATGTTTGATAACAACCACTGTTGAGTCCCCAAAGCTGTTAAGGTTGTTTGCAGGGGCCGTTGTAATTTGGTTACATCTCCAGCTGTGGTAGCCAATTTATTCATTAGTACTTCTGAATCGATGCTATTCAAAATTCCCAGTCCCGTTCCCACAACACCGGTTATGTCTCTTGCCATTCGTTTTTTGGAAGGATTCCGTTTCCGCAACCAGGTTGTCCATCCCTCAAAAGAAGTCTGTAGAAAGAGTGAACAAGCTGGCTGAACTTCTGAGACATTATTTTGCATCAGCAATTTGATTTGTTTGAGAGACCATGCCGGATTAAACAATATTTGTTGTTGGCCAGTTTTTCTAATTACGTATGGCCCAAATTGAAAAATCGTAGGGCTCAACACAACCGGTGGTTGGGTGGTAGGTGTTACAACATTAACATCAAGTTCCCCCCAGTATTTTGTTTTGTTTTTTCCACACATGACTTTATAGGAAAATTGTATAGCAGTTAAATTTAGCCAACAGTCTTGATTTTGGGTTCTACAATATAAAGTCTGGCCATGGGGTCCTATGCCATAACTGTATGCATGTTCGGTGAGGGATCCAGCCACTAATTTACAAGTTATTGCGACGTCATCTCCTTGCGTCACCACGAAAGGAGGGAAAACCTTATTTTTGTCATCCAACACTAAGGGGGTGCTTACACCATGGTATGCAACTGCTGCCGTCAGTGTGGGTTTTTCTATGGCATTTATTTTGAACCTATAGGTCAGACCTTTCAAGCTGGACTCATCTGTTGTGTTATTCTGCCTGGAGCATGTTACATAGGTTGGTCTGGTTAAAGTTATGCCAACAGTCAGTAAGTTCATCCGCACAAAGCTTTGTAACTTCGACGTTGTTGGCGTCAGGGTCCAAGGTATAGTTACCAACCTTCCTTTGGCCACAGCACAGTATTAGGGGGACTTGCTTTTTACATGTCCATACTGTCGTGGGGCAGAGACTCGCCGTGATGTTAGGGTGCAAGCTACTAGTTATATCTGATTTTAAGTAATTCCCGGCAATTGCAATGGTAGTGGCTTTCTCATGAAGAGATTTCTCCACTTTTCTGCATCCTACTTTGATTTCTTCACCAATTGTTCCTATTAGTACCCTAGCCCAGTCCTTTTTGTCCCAACCCCAGTCACTTGAACGGTATACCTCAGAATCGTGCAGAACTACGGTCGCAAGGTTTGGGTGATGATCTCTGGGGTAGGGTCCTAAAGCACTGGTATATCTGATGGAAGCTTCAGACCACGGCCACTCGGCCGAGTTTTGGCCATGGTGTTGTGGTAGGATACAGAGAAGTATCAAAAAGGTGATCATGGTTTGTCCGGTTCCCATGTCCCTCGGTGTTCTTCTGTGAAAAGTAAACACAACAGAGTTTGCCACCAAGAGGCAGGAGGTCAAAATGATGGAACAATCCAACGGGTACTTATCCGATGCTCCTTTCCCAGAGCATTGGTGGCTACCCATGCATATTTATTCAGAGGCGTTTTTAGTACCAGTGGTACTTCTACAGTAGGGAGGTTTACCAAAACAGGTTGCCCAGGGTAATGGGCTGGATTTTTAGGATCCTTAGGTCCCTGTAGTGCAGGAATGATGTTTGGGGCTTTTGGACAAAAAGCAGTTATTTTGGGACACCCGTTTACCCCCCGTCTATCATTTATACCTTTTACAGCTTGCCATAATCGAAGATCCCAACTTCCCTCATGTGGTTTTAGGAGTCGCTTCAGAAGACCATTTGTCCTTTCTACAATCCCTTTGGCTTGAGGGTAATAGGGGGGGTGAAAAGTCCACTTTATTCCTTCCTCCCTTGCCCATTCCTGTACTACTTTAGCAGTAAAGTGAGACCCATTATCAGATTGAATCTCCTGTGGCTTTGGAAAAGTTCCAAACCATTCTTGTAATGCCTTAACAGTGTTTTCTCCCGTAGCTCTGTTAAAGGCTTCAGCTTGAGCTAACCCTGATATTATTTCCACTCCTACCAGCACGAAATGTTTACCACCAGACTTCTTAAAGGGACCGATATAATCTACCTGCCACGCGTCCCATAAGCCTTTACCTTTCCTTAAGTGCAAAGGGTCATCTTCCAATGGATGCCTTTCTAGTCGTCTGCGGCATTGTTCACAAGCTGATATGCATGTTTTACACATTTCCCTGGTGACAGGCCAGCCACGAGCAAGGGCTTCTTTGTACAAATCTTTCGCACCTGTATGTTGTCTTTTTATATGCAGCCATTCTAGCAGGTGCTCCCAATCCTCTGTAATTTGTTCCTTTTTCAGGGGACTTAGTCTTGCTAACTCATCAGCAGCATTATTCCACTCACCAGCTAAATTTCCATCTGTCTGATGAGAAGCCACCCACCCCACAGCAAAGTTTCCTTGATTGGCTATATCTAGAATTTCTTGCCATTTTTCCTTATGCCATACTGGGATCCTGTTAACTTCCCAATCATTTTGCTGCCAGAAAGGAAGCCACTCTGTACCTCCTTTAAACACAGCATAGGAGTCAGTGTAAATACAAACAAGAGAGGTATTATGTACCTCATGCTTGAAAACACTCCATACAGCAATCAGCTCACCAACCTGAGCACTGCCTTCTCCCTCGGTAATAATTCGTTCACCAGATGAAGTATGGAGAGCTACTGCCCTGTATTTCCACACCTTTCCTTCTCGTTTAGCAGAAGCATCAGTAAACCAAGAATTCACTGATTGTTCAGGGGAGAAAGGAGGGCCCACTTTAATTACTGAGGCAGGTTTATCGTGGCTGCTAGCCAAGTTCTCAGTTTCTTGTATAGCCACATTTTTTACAGCTCCTTCTGTTACAGAGAAGATGTTACAGTAATGTTCTATCTGGGCATACCACTTCCTAACTGAGGATCTCTGGGCCACCCCGTCATGGGGAGGGGTCCCGCTGGTGACTGTTTTAATAACTTTAAAAGGGCCTCTTAATACAATTGGTTGCTGACGTGTAATTTTCTCCACTTCTATGAGAGCTATGCTGACAACAAAAAGCCCCTTTTCCCAGGTAGTGTATCTTTTTTCAGCATCTTTAAAAACACGAGAATAAAAACCAACAGGCCTTGTAGGGCCTTCTGGGCCTCGTTGCCATATGTGCACTGACAACCCCGAGGTGGCAAATCCCCATTCTACCTGGAAAGGATCTGTGGGATGAATAGGGCCTAGAGCTTGATGTGCAGTTGCTTCAAAAATCAGCAGTTGTAATGCTTCCTCCTGAGAAGGAGTCCAATCCCATTTTACCCTTTTCCTCTGCAAGTCATAAAGAGGTCTAGCAATAATTGAAAAATCAGGAATGTGTTTTCTCCAAAACACTAATAATCCCAGAGCTTGTTGAAGCTCTTTCCTGGATCCAGGCATTTTAATTTGATCTAGGGAGGTTAGGGTATCAGGTGGAATGCATGTCATACCTCCTTTCCACCAAATCCCCAAAAACTTCACCTCCTGAGAAGGTTTCTGAATTTTCTCTGGGGGAATTTGAAAGTCAAGGCTTTCCAGATGAGAGATTATTTTCTGTTGGCTATTCCCCACTACTTCTATTTCATCTCCCCCCACCAGAATATCATCAATGTATTGATAGACAGCTACATTGTCAGGTTAGGGTATCTTTTCTTATTCGTGTGCTAAAGCATGGTGGGCTAGAGTAGGGGAGTGTTTGTACCGTTGAGGAAGCCTACTGAAGGTGTATTGCTGTCCTTCCCATGTGAAGGCAAAACAGTCCATGTCCTCTGGCTGTATAGGTATCATAAAGAACATGTCTTTGACATCTATAGTTGCCATGATTGTATGAGCCTTCTCCTGAATTGAAGTTATAAGTTCAGCTAAATTTGGGACAGCTGCTGTGAGAGGATCTGTGTTTGCATTTAGTCTGCGAAAATCTACTGTCAGCCTCCACTTTCCGTTAGGTTTATGGACTGGCCACACGGGAGAGTTAAAGGGAGAATGAGTGTCAATTATCACTCCCTGATCTCTCAGGTCCTGAATAACTGGCTTGATTCCTTCTTTGGCACCAGTGGGAAGTGGGTATTGTTTCACATTAGTAATTTTACTGAAAGGTAAGGAAGGTGCGGATTGAAGCAGATTAATATTAAAACGTGGTGTGCCAAAGGACCAGAGACAACCCTCCTCGTCTTCCCACTGTCTTCCAGCAAGGACATCCATTCCCAATAAATCATTTGGAATATCTCCAATTACAATTTTGATAAGTAACACATTCTCCTCTCCCGGTCGTAAGATTTTTATCAGAGCTATATCCATAGCTTCTGTGGTCCCCAAGGCATTGAGAACAAAGCATTGTCTCCTTGTTGGAACAACTCCACATTTCTGTGCAGCTTTTCTTGTTAGTGCAGAAATTTGGGCTCCAGTGTCAACCACAAAGGTAACAGGTGACCTTTTAGGGCCAACCATTGCTGTTATCAGGAGGTCCCCAGTATTAGGATTTCTGGTGAGCGTTCTAATGAATAACCAGTTCCCCCCCCCCCCCTCCCCCCCAATCCCTCTGCCCACCCATGAGAGACGGGGTTTCTAGTTTCCCTGCTTCTGAAGCCGTTTCAGTTCCATTCCCAAAAACTGAGAAGGAGGAAACTCTGACTCAGCTCTCAGAACCTGTGGAGGAGATTGATTTGGCTCACTGCCCAGAATCTGTGGAGGGGTTAAGTTTGACTCACTGACCACAACCGGTGGAGGAGGAGGTGCACTAGGCTGGACAGTAGGAGAGTTTGATGTAAGGATCTTAGGACAATGCCAATTCACAACAATTTTTATCAACTTGTCAAGTGGTAAGCCATCCATAACATCTTTAGGAATTTGTTTCTTTAACCCCAACGACCACCAGTACTGACAGGGAGTATTCAATTTCCCCTTTTCTGGCTTATCACTAGGAGAAACAATGTGTCTAACACCTTTAGTTTTCTCCACTTTATCCTCTGGGACTTTTACGGGTCCATATTTCCTGCTGTAATTCAACAATTCCTCTGCAACTTCGCTCCATGTCCAAACTTTCCGGTTATTGTCAGGAGATTCTGGAGTCCGTCTAGAGGGCGATTCATGGGGAGGGAAAGAGTCCACGGAACCAGATCGCTCACGTGAGTTTCCAAGAAATCTATCTAATCTTTCTACAGGTGTCATGGATGCGATAGTTTTTTGAAGGAGAATTGTGGTAGATTTGAGTGTTTCTGGGAGACCACGAATTAAAGGGGTCATGATTTCAGGCATTACAGGCAATTACATAGGTGATTCATAGGTGGTAGTCAGTTTTCTCTCATGTATCATTTGCAGGCAAGCAGCTTTGTGAATGTTTTCCAAAAGTTGGTCGGGAGTACCAACTAAAGCTATAGGGTCTCCCCATTCCAGGGGGTTAAGCCCCCCGGCCCAAAAAGCTGCACGTTCGGTCAAGGACCATGGGTAGCTCTTATCTCCAGTTGTTAAGAAGACCCCATGTCCCCAATACCCACTAGCTTCACTTTCTGATAATCCAATCTGATCTCCCCCAGTAAGAGACACTCGAAATACATATTCAGTCTCTGTTTCATGAGGGAGTCGCCCATATTCCTTTGTCAGTTTTGCTAATTCAGTGGCAGAATATGGGATTTCTTTTGTAGAAATGTTAGGTACAAAATCATCAGGACCAAGATAAGTATATAGTGTTTTAACCATAGGTCTCAACTTCTGACAACAGTGCTCCCCAAGATTTTTCATTATAGTTAACTCCTTTTGGGGATAAATTTGATTAATGTGAATAATCTCCTTCTCTTCTGTTTCTGCATGTGTTTCATTCTGCTTTACTTTTTTGGTACTTTCTTCTCTTAGGGCAGCCTGTAGCAAATGATTTTCATCTCACAACAAACGGTTCTCATTCCTTTCTTGATCTAATTGTTTTTGCAGAATTTGAACAAGATTTTGCCAAGAATCTATAATTGTACTTTCATCACTAACTCTCTTACAGTGAGTTTCTATGGCTGCCGTAAGACAAGCTCCCAAAACTGAGCAGAGTATGGTTTTATTTTTGCCCAGTTTGAACTTTGATTCATGTTGCAAAGAATATATTCTATCAATCACATTCTCCAGATTAAACCAATTATTGTTCGCCCATTCCTCCCCACGTTCGGACGGTCTGGCGCTATACTTAGCCAATAGAGCATAAAATGCAGCTTTATCTGTTACGGTGGAATTCTCAGTCATTTTGTGAAGGGATAAGTAAAAACCACAACAGGGAGGTCTATTGCTTAAGTTACTACACACAAAGAAACAGCTTCCGCTGTGTGCCCCCCTTCGCTTCCCTGTGCGGGTGAGGAGACCAAACTACTTGGGAGGCACTCCTTAGTTACAAAACACCAGGTTGTCTCTTCACTACACCAAGTATCAAAAACATCATAAAAAACAACAACAACAACAACACCAACAACAACAACAGTGTGCCGCCTATTGCACCAGTAGATCTTTTGCGAAATTCTGACGACAGAGCCCTCAAGCAAGTCTGGGGATGCTCCACACCAAGGTGTCTGCAGTCTGCGGGAAATCAGAAAAACCCCCCTTGCTTTCTAGACAGGCTCACCCATCCAAGGTGGCCAGCTAGGTGAGGCTGGAGTAAGACTTCCTTCCCCTGATACAGACTACAGACAACCTTGCATCCCTTCTGTCTGTCAGAATATCCTGTCCGTGATGCCAATTTAATGTCACGATACGCTATTAATACAGAGCGGGAGTCATGATGGTTCTTTTGATCTTAAAGGTGCAAACAGGCAAAGTGCAGGGGACAAAATCAGTTTATTCAACAGCAGAAAATCAGTTTATTCAACAACAGCAATGCATTTCATCAAATGCCACCAACTCAGTTACGGTAAGGGGGAGAGGTATAGGAAACAAAGTATAGGGAGAGGGGAAGGAAAGAAAGGGATGGGAAACTAGCTACCAATAGACGAGACGGGCGTCCTCATGGGTCATACGATAGACGAGTCTTCGTCCGTGGGGAGATCTCAGGGGTCTTCTCCAGGGGGTAGACGGGTCTTCATCAGTGGAGAGATCTCAAAGGGTCTTTCTCACAGTGTCTCTCTTTTATAGTCCTTCTCCAAAGCGAGTGGCCTCTGGCCAAGAGGTGGGAAGATTTATGGACCATTGTGTGGTGCTGCAGGTGACAGGTACGGTCAAGCACTCCTCAGTTGGTGGTACAACACAGACTCTGGTTGGTGCCATGACAGCACAGTCCAGTGAACACAATACAACAGCACACAGTCACGGGCATCCACCTTGGCCGGGCCAGGAAACCATTGTTCAGAGTCAGCCTGGGTGGGTGTGCTCGAGTTCTCCTTGCGACGGTCGGGAGGCAAAATCGAGGGGAACTTCGGACCGACCCTTACAGTCCCCGACGCGAGGACGCTGCTATTAACACCGCATTGCAGGGGTACTTCTCGATCCTTGACTACGTGCTCAGCGCTCTCCGAATTTGCTGCTAGCTCCACGGTCCTTCTCAGCTGCAAGTAGCAGCGCTCACAGTACATAGACCTTCGCATGGACGGAGGACTTGGAGGGACATATCGCACACGAAAATGTGCCAGGACAGAGACGTGTTCTATATTGTCCCTTCTCGTCATCATGTTTGTGCTACTCCTGCTTCAGCTGTTAGGAATCACTCCTTGAAAGACGAGCAAGAGCGTCTTTCTGGGTGCATTGCACTGAGTGAGAGCTCGCTAGGGACTTTGCACTCGGAGCCAAGGCAACAGGGCGTGCTTGCCCCCAGAACTGAAACTGACCGCTGGAGTTCAGCTCTGTCCGGAAGGCAGAAGGCGAAGAACGAAGCCGCAAGGAAACGGGCTTGCGAACCCAGTGCAGCGAAGAGCACACGAGCAGTCAAATAGCTCCTTCACAATCTCTTTCACTTCTCAGTGCTCTTGCTGATTGGAAAAGTAGCACACAGCCGTTGCACGGCAGGGCAAAAGCTGCAGCAATGCCCTTCCTCACACCTTCGCTGTGGTGTAGTCCATTGGTGGGGGTTGAAAGCTTCCCTTTTCTTTCTGTGGAATTTATCCCATTGTTATGCTAAGTGGCTATACCTTAAGGTAATGTTCTCTCGAAGGGAGGTGGGTAGAGGGAGGGGGGGCGGGAACAGGAAAAAGGAAAGGTGGGACGGGTTTCGGGAGCGGGCTGGAAAACCCTCTCGTTTGGCTCGTGGAGGGAGAGGACGCCCCGTGCTCGGATCTGGCATCTCCCCTTCCACACCAGCACTGAGATCCACGCTCCCTGCCTTTGGACATCCCTCTGCTGATTTCCCACCTCACCCTACTACCTCCGGACACTCTGCCGAGCACCACAACCGACACCGTGAGGGGGGAGTCACTTTCCCCATCCCTCTCACCCCTGGGCCGCTGCCGCCGTCACTCCAGCCCTCTTCAACTGCTCGGGACCTGCCCTGCCCCCACAGCATTGGTAGCTGAGCACAGGGAGAAGGCCTACAGCCAAAAGGGACTGGAACTGAGTTATACTGTACTGTTCTGTTCTGTTGTCAATTTTTATAGCTGTTGTTGTTTTCTACCTTGTTAGATATCAGTAAAGAACTGTTATTCTTATCCCCACATCTCCTGCCTGAAGGCCTCTGATTTGGACCTAAAATAATTAAAAGGGAGGGGGGTTGCACTCTGCATCGCAGGAAAGGGGCTCTTGCCTTTCCTTAGATCATACCTGACTTTCAAACCAAGACAGATTTTGGCGCCCGGAACATGAGGCTTTGCCTGAGGGCATTGAGAGAGGGATAGAAAAGGGGATAACAGTTCTTGAATTACCCAAGCTTGTGGTAGGTGACACCATGCTGTCCAGCTTACCCTGGATTGGCCTCCATGTGGTCACCTCTATATCTCTCCCATTTGCAAGGCCTTTTTTAAACATGAGTCTCATAACCAAGGTTACTGTGGCTATTATCCGGTTCATTTTGTGGGTTGATCAGCTGAGGAATTCATGGATTTTTAATTTTCTCTGGAAGATGGCCACATGGATTCAGAGCTATCGCACTCTAAGTGTGTGTTTCTGGGGCTACTTCAATAATGGTACTTACTATGAGGAAGTGGCAGCAGGTGAAATCTTCTCCAAACCCATCACACGGTTTTTGAAGTACAGCCCACCAGTCTACAAGGGGTTCAGATCCCCATAAATGTTAAGGAAAGCAAAGAATGAATCCGCAGGGCATCGGGCTTGCGAGGGCAGTTGAGTGAAGAGCACACGAGCAGCCAAAGAGCTCCTTCACAATCGCTTTCACTTGTCAGTCCTCTTGCTGCTTGGAAAAATAGCACACAGCCGTTGCACACCAGGGCAAGAGCTGGGGCAGTGCCCTTCCTCACACCTTCGCTGTGGTGTACTCCATGCAGCTAGAGCGAAGCGAGAAGGACGCGAGGAAGAAGAAGGCATTCTTAAAGTAGCCCTCTGTCAGCAGCCCTGAAAGGGGGCATAACACACGGTGTCTCACTGCCCTCCATTCTACATACTTGCAGCTCCCTTTGCTGACTTGCAAAAGTTGCTACCAGGACTGAGGGGGCCAGATTGAAGAGGCAGTGCCTAGATTCACCTTCTACTTATTGCACGTAAGCCACGTCCAGCTCCTCGCTGCACTCTGTATTTCCCTTCTCTGCGGCATTTACCGTGGTGCTGTGTGCAACTCGGCGCCTAGAAGTGACCGCCAATGCTTCCACAGCAGGCTGCAAGGGAACCAAGGAGCTGCACAACCATCACTGCTGAGGCTTTTTCTCGGCCCTAAAAATGGGGTCTTCACCTTTTCCTCCGGTCTAGATCAGGTGTTAGGATGAAGCCTCCTGGGCCCTTGCCTCATGGATCTAAAAAAGATAATAAAAGAGGCTGTTTTCCCTGATGAAGTTGCAGGGTTTATTTCTCGTGGGTAGCGAGGAAAAGAGGGAGAAAGAGAGGGAGAAAGAGACAGAGGTCAGGGGCTACAGATCTTTTCTAGGGTCTGAAAAGGGGGGTGGGGAGAAATTGGATCCCAGCCAGCCCTGTATGGCCAGGAGGGGAGAGGGACCAAGCTACAGGGCATAGCAGGGGTCACAGAATGTACCATTTACAATCCACCTAGGAAATGCAATATCTCCCTGTTTTTTGTTTTACAAAGTTGATAGAATGATATTAGTTTCATTTAAATTATGACTTTGCCCACTGCCCTGTGAATCCCCAGCCTTTGAACAGTCCATTGAACCAATCTTCAGATTAGGGTAGCATGGATGTTAGGAGCTCTCGACGTCAGGTCCATACAGCCAAGTCCTTCAAATTCCTGGCACTCATGTCCGTGCAGTAGTAGGAGAAAATTTATTGCAGCACGATTTTGGAGTGTGTGTGCCAGGTTCATCTAGATGTTTTGACGTGGCTGAAGGATGATTCACGCAGCTGGTAAGCTGTTCAGTGTTAACAGGAAGACAACTTGAATGGGGTTCATCACAGGACCTAGAGAAGGGAAGCTTTTCTCTAAAAGGAAAGACAAACATTGTAAAACCTATTAAAAGTTTCTAACTGCCGGAATGTCATCCTCTATGAGGATTTCTTTTTCTTTTTTCCGGCGGCATCTTCTTTTTGAAGCCACAGCCACCTGATCCTCGTTCCCCTCAGTTGGAACAGGATGTTTCGGGACATACGGTTTCACCCACTTTTGGGGAATCCACCGAGGGCCTGAGGGAGTGGATACACACGCATCGCCACGCCCCCAGGTAACAAGCTCATAGGGACCTTTGATTTCCCAGGTTTCTGGGTCCCTAATCAAGACTGAAGGATGTTGGGATAACTTGAACTGTTTACCACTGTTAAAGTGACGTACCACAGGTGGACTCATGTTCTCAAATGAACAATTCAGGAAACTGATAGTAAACATGGCTTTGCAGAGCTTCTGCTGTGGAGGCATCCATGCAGTTGAACTGCGCTGTTTAGCCAAAACCTGCTTGAGCATCTGATTGGCTCGCTCAACTACACCTTGGCCTGTGGGGGAGTGGGAGGTGCCAGTTTTATGTTCCACTCCCCACTGCTGGACGAATTCCAGGAACTCCTTTGACTTATATGCTGTGCCCTGATCAGTTTTCATTTCCTTAGGGATCCCCAATACTGAAAAGGCTTGCACTAGGTGTTTTTTAGAGTGCATTCCCCTTTCACCTGGGTGGGCAGAGGCATAGACTGCGCCTGAATATGTGTCAATGCTTACATGAACATATTTGAGGCCACCAAAACTAGGAATGTGTGTGATGTCTGTCTGCCATACCTCACAACTGCCAAGACCTCGGGGGTTAACCCCCATGCCTATTGAGGGCATGGTGTGCAGCTGACAGTTGGGACAGGTGGCCACAATGGCTAGAGCCTGACTCCGTGTTAGCTGGAACTGACGCATTAGACCTGGTGTATTCTGGTGATACTGCTGGTGGCTCTGCTTTGCCTGTTGGAAGATGTCAGGAAGGTGTGCTTGTTCTGCTGGAATTGCAAGGGAGTCTGCCTGACGGTTCCCTTCTGCAATTTCACCTGGCAAATCTGTGTGTGATCTCACATGCATCACATAGAACGGGTGTTCTCTATGAGAAATCAAATAAATTAGTTTGGAAAGCAACCTGAAAAGGTGCTCATTCTCAATGTCTCTGAGCACTGCCTGCTCTGCCCTGGACACTATCCCCGCGACATAGGCTGAGTCTGTTACCAAGTTTATTGGCTCTGAGAACTTTTCAAAGGCTCTCACGACTGCTGCCAGTTCAGCTACCTGGGGTGACCCTTCCACTAACTCAACATCAGCTTCCCAATGCTGAGTCTGAGGATCTCTCCAAGTCATCACCGACTTGTGGGATGCCCCAGATGCATCCGTGAACACTGTGAGAGCTTTGAGTGGTCTCCGACTCCTCACGAGGAATGAGGTGGAATTCCTCATTAAACAGCTTGTGAGACGGGGCATGGACTGATATTTGTCCTCTGAAGGTGTCCAGGGCTAATTGGAGACTGGCATTGCTCTGGAGCAAGTGCTCAAACATCTCTTTAGTCAGTCTTTCAGGACAGTTCCTTCACTCCTCAGACAGTTTTACTGGGAGGTGAATACACGTGAAGTCACAACCAGCTAGTTCATACTGTCTCATCCTTGCTTTCTGAACCAGGTGAGCTATTAACTCTTGTGGCTTAGTGATAGTTTTGGATCTTTGGTGGGAGAGGAAGACCCACTCTATGATCAAGAGTGACTCTCTCTGCCCCTGGATCCATTGGAATATTAAGCCATGTAAGCGTAGCAGTTTTCCTAGGACAATGAATTTGAAGGGCAGCTCGGGCTGGTAACGGTGAGCTTGTCTCTCTCCTAAGGTCTTTTGTACCTTTTCGACTGCAGTCTTTGCCTCTGGGGTCCGTTCCCTGGGAGAAAGCAGCTCTCTCTCCCCCTTCAATAAATTGAAGAGAGGTTCTAGGTCCTCATTAGTGAGGCTTAGACAGGGCCTAACCCAGTTCAATGACCCACACAGGGAATGGAGATCTGCTAAAGTTTTTGGATTACAATTAATTGCCAATTTCTGCAGAACAATGGTCCGTGCAGTAATTTCCAAGCCCAGGTAATTCCAAGGTGGCATCCTTTGGACTTTGTCCTCCTGCAATTCAAATACAGCAGAGGTTAAAACTTTAACCACTAGGTCAAGTGTGTCTTGGAGTAGAGAGTTATCGGGGGCACACACAAGCACGTCATCCATGTAATGAAGGATGATGGCCTCCCCTCTCTGGGCACGCACCTGGGACAGCAATGAGGCCACATGCCACTGGCAGAAGGAAGGACTACATTTTAATCCCTGGGGCAAAACCTTCCAGTGCTAGCGCATCATTGGGGCTTTCTCAATTGATGGTAGGAACGGAGAAGGCGAACCTTGGGGCATCGCCTGGGTGTAGGGGAATGTGGAAGAAACAGTCCTTGATGTCTTGAACATCCAATTGCCAATCTTTAGGAAGCATTGTTGGAGAAGGCATTCCAGGTTGGAGAGACCCCATGTCCTCAATTTCTTTGTTTATTTCCCAGAGGTTGTGGAGCAGCCTCCACTTGTCCTTCCCCAGTATCTTTATCACAAAAACCGGAAAATTCCACGCACATGTGGTCTCTTCTATGTGGCCTTTAGCCAATTGTCCCTCCACAAGCTCCTCAAGTGCCCTGAGCTTCTCCGTACTCATCGGCCACTGTGCTACCCACTTTGGGGTATCATCTAGCCATTTCAACTTTTGGGTAGGGCGCTGTACAGTGGCCGCCTCTAAAAATCCCGAGGAGTCTTAGGAATAATCAATTTCACTCCCCACTGGGACATGGTGTCTCTCCCCCATAGAGGGCATTTATAGTCTGTTACAAATGGACGGATGCTAGCCAATTTTCCATCCGGCCCCTCAATTTGTACGACGCTTTTTGATATTTTTGCCAATTTTACTCCTCCTACACCTTGGATTCTGCCTGCCACGGGCTGAAGTTCCCAATGTGACGGCCACATCCTTTCGGGTATGATAGTCACATCAGCACCTGTGTCCAGTTCCCCCTCCACATGGAGGTGATCTCATCCACGGGTTAGGTTGCATGCCAGAGAAGGTTTGTCCTCACCCAGCACTTCTGCCCAGTAGACTTCAGGTGATTTTCCATCTACTGGGACCTCCGCTGGAAGAGGAATGGCCTGGGCAAGGATTTATCCCTCAACCAGCTAATATGGTGGTAGAGGACATCGGGCCAGGAGAATGTGGCCGGTTATGCTTCCCTTGATGGTCATAGGAGATACCTCAATCTCTGTGTGTGTGTGTGCTGTGTCCCCGACAACAAAGTACTCACTGTCCAGTTTCATGTGGTTTAACGTCACGTCCTGTGTACTGTTAGGTAAGTCCACTGTAATGACTGTCCAATCAGGTGACCTGAAATGAAAACCTCTGGTAGTCACAAGCCTAAAACGGCCTAGTGGCTTCCAAACCTTGTTAATTGAACATTTAATATTTTCATTGCCATGCATCCCCACATCCTCTATCCCATCCTCTCCCTTTTTGTTTATTAAGAGATAGTCCTTTGCGAGCCGAGGGCTCTATTGAGTTAATGGCAGGTACGCGCTGTAAAGCTAGTTTTTTTGTTTGTTGGTCTTCTTCTGTTTCTGGTTGTGTGGACAGTCTCTGGCGAAGTGTCCTGGCTGCTTGCACTGGAAGCAGATGATGTGCTGCATCTGCTCTGGTGACATTGGTTGCTTCTTGGCTTCTGGTGTTACAGCTTCCGTGGTCTTTGGCTGTGCCAGTCCTGGATTTCTCTCGTGTCCACTGAGCAGTTCTGCTTTCCTGGTGCAGGCTTCTATCATCTGTGCTAAGCTAGGTGCTGGCTCTAGGGGAAGGCCAAGAATAACCCTACGGCAGGTTTCATTAGCATTCCTCTGAGCCATCTCTTTAATTAATTCAGCTTGTACCCCTGGATCAGACACCTGTCTTTCCACTTGCGCACGAAGGCGGTCCACAAACTGTAAGAAATTCTCAGAAGCAAACTGTTTAATGTTAACATAACTGCCTTTAGTATCTACTGTTGGTAATGGATTAAAAGCCTTTTCTGCAACATTGCATATTTTATCCAGGACAGACTTGGATAGTACTCTGGTTTGGCTTTCGGGGCAATGCCAATCCTTTTCCCCACATAGGTGCTCATATGTTATTTCATTATTATCAGCATCTTTTGCATCATCTGAGCTTTTTAAAATCTCTAGTAAAAGCACTTTCAAAGATCTTTTCCACAGGCTTTCCCATCGATCATATTCTGAAGGAGTTAACAGACATCGGAAAAGCTCTTTGATATCATATGGAACCAGTTTGTTTGAGTTAAAGGTGGCTCTCATCATGCCTTTAAAGATGTCACTATTTCTACCAAATTCTCTCTGTACTTTACAAATTTCCTTTTTTATCTTGATAGGACAAAGGTTGATAACTTCTTCAACCATTCCTCTCACCAAGATAAACTACAGGAGCAACTGATGGTATATACTCTTTTCCCTGGTGTTGACTTTCAGGGCTGGGTATCCCCCACCCCCACCCGGACCGGGAGGCTGCCCTACCCGCCCCCCCCCCCCACCACGGAGACACCATCCGTCCCGCGTCCCGCAGGGGCTGTGAGCTGATCCCTCCCCACCCCCACCGGCACTGAACTCAGCAGGGGCTCCACTGCCCTCCCCCACCCCGCAGCAGCTTGGAGGGAAGGAATGTGAAACCGGAACGGGGGAGGGGTGGTGGGATCCAGGGTTGCAACACCTGTGGGCGGGGTCGCTGGGTGCCGTGCAGGGCTGGGTCTTGGAGGGGGGAGGGGGCAGTGGAGCCAAGGGCAGGGATGGATTATGGGAGGGGACAGGCTTAGGGGCAGGGACCGGAGGGTGAAGGGGGTTGTGGGATGAAGGAGGAGACAGGTGGCTGCCACCATATGGGACCCCCCCTACGTGCTGTATGGCATGGCCAGAGCTATCTGGGACCCCGACACCTTCAGGTGTAGCCACGTGGCCGTGGCCCAGGGGGGAAGGGAACAAGGAAGGAGTGCGGACAATTTTCGAAAAATTATGAGAACCGGGATACCGGGGAGGACCCAGGGACTCAGAGCAGCCACAGCAGTGCGGGGAGCACTGCACCGCCCAGGGAGACCCGTGGGTCCCCTCCAGGTCCGGGTTATAGGGTTTTGGGGAAAGGGAAGGTGAGTCTGAACCGTTTTACTGCTGCTCTCTGCTGTTTTCTGTCTGAATTAAAGTTTCCGAATTTCTAAAAAATTCGGGAGGAATACAGAAGCTGTTTTATCTCCATTTTCCACTTTTAAAGTTAATAAATCCCCTATTTCATCCCAAAATGAAATCGAATTTATATGTTGCAATTCAAGGTCAGATTTTTCAACAGACAGCCAGCTGGCAAAACGGGCTAATTTTTTCTTAGATATTAAAACATTTCCTGTACTTAATATTTCCCTTAGTTGGTTTCTCATACTCTTTTGTAAGGCAGACTGCTGTAAGCCCATGATGTTTAGCAATTTGCCGCTATATCTACCCCTCTACAGTTAAAAACACAGGAAGAGAGTTAGTTGTTAAAACGTGCCAGGTACACAACGGTTTTCAGGCTTTACTGGATGCGGAGCCGATGTCAATTTCGCCGTTTCTGTCGGTAAAACCCACTCGGCGCCCGCGCTGCTGTAGGGACCGACCCCGCCGCAAAAACCCTCAAAAACCGCAAAAAACCCAAACGCCGCAAAAGGAGGCTTCTACTCACCTTTTTTTTTCTTGCAGGCAGAGGCGTCTCAGTAACTCTAGTGGGTCTACGTCCAGAACCGACCTGCCTGGGCTTCTGACAGTCTCCCGGTTCGTGCTTAAAAGTCTTCGAACTGCACAAAGTGCAGCTAAAAGAAATTTAAGATAGTTAATCAGGTTAGGGAGAGGGACCAAGATAAAAGGCATAGCAGGGGTCACGGAATGTACCATTTACCATGCATCTAGGAAATGCAGCAGTCTTTCCTACCTGCTCCATCAGAGGCACATTAGAAGAGCAGTATGGACCTGAGGGGCAGATGCACATACCTTCACACACCTCGCAGTGGGACTGCGGCTAGAGCTGGAGGTTTGATACTCTTCCTGATAATTTGAGCCATTAAAACAAAGCCAGAGGTAACAGGCCAAGTGAAAATACAATGCCAGGTTGCGGAAAGAGAATGTTACCTATCTGAACACCTACATAAATTCCCCATCATTCTCTTTGTTTAGGAGACCAAGCCAATGTCCGTGTAAATGAAAACAAGTGTGAATATTGATTTTTCTTGAATCAAGACTCAGCTTTATGTCCAAGTCAAAGGCAAATAAACCAGATAGGCTCCGCTGAGCACAGTGCACAACTAACATGGAAGACAGTAATTTGACCTCTTATGTAAGCAGTGTTGGAATGGTTCCCCATCCAAAAGGAAGGATGTCAAATGCTTCATTGGAAATATTTTAACTTCTGTGCATTTCTTTCTTTGTAATGAACTAATCCCTAACAAGCCAGGATGTGATTGTGTTCAGTAGAAACAGATCAATGGCAAAATTTAGACTAAAGGTTTTATGAGATTGATCAGGAAGTTCGATTTAGATTTAAAGGCACTGTAGTCAAATTTAATTTTATTTCTCTCCGTACTTGAGTCTCTTAAACAGGGACCTTCAATTGGACAGGAACGAGACACTGAAGCAAATTGTAATGGATGACGTAATGGCTTACCCAGAAGCATTTTGTGGGAATTGATTTCTTCTAGGTATCCATCAGCCAGCATTTTAGTGTGAAGGAAATCTTCAAACAGGTAAAACAAAAATTCCTGTTGGTTTAAAACCTGACTGCTATATTAATATTTCACTTTTGAGAAAATTTTCATGACCTTTAAAATTCAGACTATATCAAGTATTGTTTCAGCCATTGAAGAAAGTGCTTTTGATAGAGATAGGAGAGGGAAACCAAAACATTTCTCAGAGCCGCACTTTGAACTCTGTCCTTGTTACAAACGGCACTTGAGCAAATTCATTTGCCTTTGGAACAGAAAACGACAAGGTAACAGGCTTATCATTACGGATTTGAGTGTTCCAGGTTCTTTAGATAGTAAGTGACCTATTCAAGATGATCTCTTACTGAAATAGATCCATTTTGAGAAGGGATATGGATTTCTTAGAAGAAAGCAAATCCCTATGTTAAAACGGTGTGGTGGGTGTTTTTTGTTGTTGTTTTGCTTTTAGAACTTGCAAGGCACAATCGACTTCATAGTTCGAGATCCCAAATAAGACCACGACATTCCAAACAGGTGTTTCTTTTTGCTTGTTTTTCAATCTGTATATCTTTGGATTGTAACCAGTAGAACTGTGCTTGAACTGGAAAGAAGTAGCGGAGGTTTCAGAAGTGGAACATACCGTGGAACAGTAAGCTGAGAGCATTGTGCAAGGAGAGGAAAGAGGGGAAAATGGTAAGAGTTTCCTGAGTCGGAAGGGACCCCTAGGGATCGTCCAAGTGCAACTCCTGGCCCTGCACAGACGCTCCAACAGTCCCACCCTTTGCATCCCTGAGAGCATTGGCCAAACGCTCCTGGATCTCTGGCAGCCTTGGGGCTGTGCCCATTGCCTGGAGAACCTATTCAGTGCCTGACCAGCCTCTGCGGAAAAAAGCCTTTCCCTGATAGCCAGCCTAATCGTCCCCTGACAAAGCTCCTGGCATTCCCTTGGCTCCTGTCCCTGGTCGCAGAGAGAAGAGAGCAAAGCTGTCCCTGTGCTGCCCTTGAGAGGAGCTGAGAGGTCCCAAGTGAGGTGTGAGCTCAGTGTCCTCTCTGCAGCTGAACCAAATGCCCTCAGCCACTCTTTGTATGGCTTCCCCTCCAGCCTCTTCACTCTCTCTGTGTCCCTCCTTTGGACATTTCTCCAATGGCCTGAGGTCTTTCTGACGTTGTGGCATCCAAAATTGCCCCCAGGGCTTGAAGAGAGCGCAGTCCCAGCCCAGAGCAGAGCAGGACAATTACCTCTCTCGAGCGAGCGCTGCCACAAGATAGGGACACTTGTCAAAAATCAGCTGGAGAAACAAATCTAACAGAGAAACAGGTGATCTAGGCACAGGAAATGGAAGAAGCAGGGGAAGAAGTAGATGAGGAGAGGATTCCTTGTAAAAGTGAAGAAAATGAGCATGCAGAACAGGGACTAAGCATTATGCAGGTAAGTGAGCAAGAGAATAAGTTTGAAAGTGAAGGCAGTTTTGTCCAAAAGAAGGAGGAATAGGAAGTCTTTTTGCTGAGAATGAATAGAAAGGTTTTTTCGGTTTAGTTTGTATATGAAGCACCCAGGGCTCTGAATCATGGTTTTAAAAAGTTAAGGTTTTTGCTAAGAGTAGAAGTAGTTTCCATGACCAAGATGTAAGTTAGGTAGGTAAATGGTAGGTTAATAATTACTAGATGCTCATAATATAAATTTACATACAGATGGACGTAAAATAAGTAAACTGCTAGCCATGAAGCACGGAGCCTTGGATAGTGCCAGAGGGTCACTGAGACCTGATGAAGACTCTCCTGATTTCATCCTTCTAGACCACTGACCCATTTCGAGACCACCGACCCAATTCAAGAGAAGAGCTGTGCACGCGTGAAGGACTAATGGGCTCATTTTAATATGGGACGGGAGGTGGTGGGGTTAAGCATATGTACTGTATGTAAGATCTTGGGGAATAAATAGATAGCAAAGAACCTTGCTCGGGGCGGTCGCGCCTTTTGGAGGTGACTCCCGTGCCGCCCGCTGGTGAATAAACATATCACTTTATAACTTTAATTAGTCAGAGGGTCTTCTCTCAGTGATTAAGGATTCAGCTCTAGATCCTTTTGTGGGAAAATGGAGTGTGTAAAGTTGCCTATCATTTTGGAGCGAATTTGGAGGTTTTTGGGGTCCCAGGTGAATTTTGGGTTGAATTCTGGGGATTTGGGGGTTCCCAGGTGAATTGGGGGGGGGGGGGGATTTGGGGAGATTCAGGTGAGTTTTGAGGGGTCCCAGGTTGATTTTGGGGTTGGATTTGTGGAATTTTGGGGGATACCGGGTAGCGAGGTTTGGGGTTGTGTTTGTTTGAAAGTAAAACCAGTGCGAGACTCCAAGTCAGTAATACAGTTTAATAGGAGAAAAGAGAAAAAATAAAATACATGCAATAATATAAAAGAAAAACCACCAACAAAGTCAGAAATACAAGCTGACGCCCTATCAGTCAGGGTGTTGGTAGCAGTCTGTATAAATGGTGGCTGCAGTCCTCCTGGATGACAGATGTGGTTCAGTTGATGCAGTGCTCCTGTAGAAGGTGCAGTTTTCCTCCAAAGATCCAGCGATGATGTGGAAAAAGGTCCGACTTTCCTCTGGGATCCAGTGGAAAGGACTGCCTTGGTGTTCCCAATCTGAGTTTTTATCTAGGTAGGAAATGTTTGGCTCCTCCCCCTGTCTGGAGCATCTCGCAATGGGATGATGTAATCTTATCAGTCACACAAGAGGACTTAATGGCTCATTAACAGAATATATCTTCTGGAGGAAGGATGGGTTGTGAAACGATAACGATGATAATCCCCCTGACCTTATCAGATGGCACATCAGCAGAGGCTATCTCCCACAGAGATAAGGATCACCACCCCTCCCACATTTTAACAGATGGTGATAGAATACACATTTTTGCATTGTACCCCAGGACATAATCCACCCCTTATTCTATTACCATCTACATCATACCCAAACCACTACCCTGTTACACATATATAATCCAAAATGAAACCTTACCTTCAGTTCTCACTAAAAACTAGGTCTCCTTGCAGTACACAACGGGTTTCCCCATCTTTCTGCATTACCCACCATGTGCAACCAGGTCCTTGAGCAAAAACAATCCCACGGATTGGTTTGCCTTTGCCTGTGGTGGGATTAATCCAAACAGTCTTTCCTAAAATACCTTTCATGTGTGCCACAGGGACCTTGTTTCCATCCACTGTGTGCAGGGGTTCAGAGTGGGCAGGACAGGCTCAAGTGATGGCCCCTCGGGTGTTAACCATCCGGGTGGCTTGGGCCAAGTTCATTTCCCAATTTCTGAAGGTTCCACCACCTGGTGCTTTCAAAGCAGTCTTAAGGAGTCCATTAGACCGTTCAACTTTCCCGGCAGCTGGAGCGTGGTAAGGGATATGATATATCCATTCAATACCATGTTCTTAGGCCCAGGTGTTGATAAGGCTATTCTTGAAATGGGTTCCGTTGTCTGATTCAATTCTCTCAGGGGTACCATGCCTCCAAAGGACTTGTTTTTCTAGGCCCAAGATGGTGTTCTGGGCAGTGGCATGAGGCACAGGGTAGGTTTCTAACCATCCTGTAGTTGCTTCCACCATGGTCAGTACGTAGCGCTTGCCCTGTTGGGTTTGGGGAAGGGTGATGTAGTCAATTTGCCAGGCTTCCCCATACCTGTACTTTGACCATCGTCCACCGTACCACAGACGCTTCACCTGCTTGGCCTGTTTGATTGCGGCACAGGTCTTGCAGTCGTGCATGACCTGTGAGATGCTGTCCATGGTAACATCCACCCCTCGGTCACGGGCCCATGGGTATGTTGCATCTCTCCCCTGATGACCAGAGGCATCATGGGCCCAATGAGCTAGGAATGATTCTCCCTTGTGCTGCCAGTCTAGATACACCTGTGATACTTTCACTTTGGCAGCTCGGTCCACCTGCTCGTTGTTGTGATGTTCTTCATTAGCCCGGCTTTTGGGTACATGTGCATTCACGTGTCAAACCTTTATGGTCAATTTCTCTACTTGGGCAGCAATGTCCTGCCAAATCTCAGCTGCCCAGATGGGTTTCCCTCTGCGCCGCCAGTTGGCCTTTTTCCAGCGATCCAGCCATCCCCACAGAGCATTAGCTACCATCCATGAGTCAGTGTAGAGATAAAGCCTTGGCCACTTCTCTAGTTCAGCAATATCCAAAGCCAACTGGACGGCTTTTAGCTCTGCGACCTGACTCGATCCACCTTGTCCCTCGGTAGCTTGTGCAACTTGTCGTGTGGGGCTCCATACTGCAGCTTTCCATTTCTGGTTAGTGCCTACAATTCGGCAGGAACCATCAGTGAAGAGGGCATATCGTCTTTCAGTCTCCTGTAGCTCATTATATGGTGGGGCTTCCTCAGCACGTGCCACTTGCTCCTCTTCTTCTTCAGAAGACAATCCAAAACTCTCACCTTCAGGCCAGTTTGTAATTATTTCCAGAATCCCAGGGTGATTTGGATTTGCATATGGGCGCACTGAGTGATGAGGGAAATCCACTTGCCCCATGTGGTGTCAGTGGCATGATGTGTGGAAGGCACCTTTCCCTTGAACATCCAACCCACCACTGGTAGTCGGGGTGCCAGGAGGAGTTGGTTTCTTTGCCAATCACCTCTGAGGCAGCTTGAACTCCTTCATAGGCGGCCAAGATCTCCTTCTCTGTGGGAGTGTAGTTGGCTTCAGATCCTTTGTAGCTTCTGCTCCAGAATCCCAGTGGTCGACCCCGAGTCTCCCCAGGCACCTTCTGCCAAAGGCTCCAGGGCAGACCATGGTTCCCGGCTGCAGAGTAGAGCATGTTCTTCACATCTGGTCCCGTCCTTACTGGGCCAAGGGCTACTGCATGAGCAATCTCCTGCTTGATCTGGGCAAAGGCTTGCTGCTGCTCAGGGCCCCAGTGGAAATCATTCTTCTTGCGGGTGACCAGGTAGAGAGGGCTCACAATCTGTCTGTACTCAGGAATGTGCATTCTCCAAAAGCCTATGGCACCTAGAAAAGCTTGTGTTTCCTTCTTGCTGGTAGGTGGAGACATAGAGGTGATCATATTAATTACCTCTGTTGGGATCTGACAACGTCTATCTTGCCACTTGACTCCTAGAAACTGAATTTCCTGAGCCGGTCCCTTAACTTTATTTCGCTTAATGGCAAAACCAGCTTTCAGCAGAATCTGGATAATCTTCTCTCCTTTCTCAAAGACTTCCCCTTCTGTGCTGCCCCATACAATGATGTCATCAATATACTGTAGATGTTCGGGGGCTTCACCCTTTTCCAGTGCAGCCTGGATCAGTCCATGACAGATGGTAAGACTGTGCTTCCACCCCTGGGGCAGATGATTCCAGGTGTACTGCAGGCCCCTCCAGGTGAAAGCAAATTGAGGCCTGCATTCTGCTGCCAGAGGAATGGAGAAAAATGCATTGGCAATGTCAATGGTGGCGTACCACTTTGCTGCCTTGGACTCCAGCTCGTACTGCCGTTCCAGCATGTCCGGCACAGCAGCGCTTAGTGGTGGAGTCACCTCATTCAATGCACGATAGTCTATGGTCAATCTCCATTCTCCTTCAGATTTATGCACAGGCCAGATGGGGCTGTTGAAGGGTGAGTGGGTTTTACTGACCACCCCTTGGCTCTCCAGCTCACGGGTCATTTCATGGATGTGAATCACCGAGTCTCTGTCAGTACGGTATTGCCGACAGTGTACTGTTGTTCTGGCGATTGGTACCTGTTGCTCTTCAACTCTCAGTAGTCCCACAGCAGAGGGGTCATCTGCAAGACCAGGCAAGGTGTTCCATTTTCTAATGTCATCTGTCGCTACAGCAGCTATCCTGAAAGCCCAGCCATATCCTTTTGGGTCTTTGAAATATCCATTTCTAAGATAGTCTATGCCAAGGATGCATGGGGCCTCTGGGCCAGTCACGATGGGGTGTTTCTGCCACCTGTTCCCAGTTAAACTCACTTTGGCCTCCACTACAGTCAGCTGCTGGGATCCTCCTGTTACCCCAGAAATAGAGATGGATTCCTCTCCTACATACTTTGATGGCATCAGAGTACATTTTGCGCCGGTGTCAACCAAAGCCTTATGTTTTTGTGGGTCGGATCTGCCAGGCCATCGGGTCCACACAGTCCAAAAATCCGATTATCCCTCTCCTCTACCTGGCTAGAGGCAGGGCTCCTCTATTCCTGATCTTGGTACATGTCGCTCTCTTCCTGTAAATAGGTTTTTAAGGTCCCTTCAAGAGGATCAGTCATATCATCATTCTGATACTGTCTGGAGTTCTGTACACGAGAGACTGGAGCAGCATTGACACTAGATGAGCTTCTTGGGGTAGGTGTCCCTCTTTTCAGCTCACGTACCCGGGCTGCTAAGGAGGAGGTGGGTTTTCCATCCCACTTCCTCATGTCTTCTCCATGCTTCTGAAGGAAAAAACAGAGGTTACCTCGTGGAGTGTGTCATCTGTCCCTGCCTGAGGAACGCCGGCTCCTAATGGCAGAAACTCTTGTTGGTTCTGGAGAGATCTGGTAGTTGTTTTCCTTAAGTTCTTTTTTTAGTTTCTGATGGCCCTCTTCATTTAAGCTTCGGACTTGCTCCACCAGCCTTGTTTCCACGGATGAGACATGGGTACGAAATGGGGCTGTGACAGTGTCCTCATAAATTCTTAGTTTATTGGCCAAGACGCCTACCATGTCCTCACCTTCCCTCCACTGCAGCGTTGCCAGGTAACGGCAATACATCTCTCGTCCAAGCCGTGCAAATCTCAACCACATCTGTGACGTGCACCGGACACAGTCTGGGCTCTTAGGAAATCTCTCATCTTCTGAGAAAATGATCTCCAGCAGGGCCAATTCCCTCAGGCATCAGATACCTTGTTCCATTGTGCTCCATTTTCCTTGGTGCACCTGGAGATCTTCTTTACAAAGGTATCTGTCTTTCACACTTGTCATCAGTCGCCTCCAGAGGCTGAGAGTTTCTTGGGTTCTCCCAATCCCCTGGTCAATGACCACATCCCGGGACAGAGATCCCAGTTGCCTGGCCTCACTTCCATCCAGAATGGTGTCATTGGCTGCAGCGTCCCAGATGCAGAGCAGCCAGGACAAGATGGACTCATTTGTCTGGTGGGTGAATTCCCTCCGCAGGTCAAGCAGCTCACCCAGGGATAGAGAGCGAGTGATGATTTCTGGATCTGTCTCTTCCGCTGGGTGCGAAGGTCCTGCCACGTCCTCGTCAGTCACTATGCGGACTGATTTGCTCTTTGATTTCTTATTCTGAACGGGGGCAACTGCTACTGGTCTAGGCTGTGCTGGTGCAGTGATGGTTTGTGTGGAGATGCTGATGGCACTTCTGGCTTTTTTTCTCCTCTGTGGCAGTCTGGGTAGACACGGACACTGTTGCTTTGCTTTTGGCTTTTTCCTCCTCTGTGGCAGTCTGCATAGACACGGACACTGTTGCTTTGGGTTAGGTTCTTCTCCTCTTTGTGACATTGTGTGCAGACGTGGCCGAAGTGGATTTGTTTCTTTTTTCCTCTTCCTCAAGATTACGCAGCAATACACCATATAGTGTTTTATTTCTAAGCATGTTGTAGGCTGTGCAGAGGAGACAAAGCAGAACTAACAACAATATTATGCTGTCCTTAGCATCCAGCGGGAACTCAATATTTCCAAAAACTAATGAATCAGGCCGGAAAGATTGGAAAAAAATCATTCTTTACCCCTCCCCCCAAGGGCTGGGTGTGATTGTTAAAACCCCGGATGCAGCAACCTAGACTAGGACAAGCAAACAAAGTCGAGTATATATTCCGAATTATGTTCATTGCCTTAGAGGTTATCATGCAGTAGACATAATAGGCCAATAAAGCAATTTTTATACCATATCCTGGTCTACACAGGAGCATTACAGCTGGCAGATAGTTCCCCATGTGCAGAAAAATATAGAGAACAAGATATAAAACCCATGCAAGCATGTTGAGAATCATGGTGCATACAAAATTGTAATACTGACCTTTCTCAGTACGCTTCGTGCCCCACGTTGGGCGCCAATAAATGTGTTGGTTTGAAAGCAAAACCAGTGCGAGACTCCAAGTCAGTCATAAAATTTTATAGGAGAAAAGAGAAAAAATAAAATACGTGCAATACTATAGAAGAAAAACCATCAAAAATGTCAGAAATACAACCTGACACCCTGTCAGTCAGGGTGTTGGTAGCAGTCCCTATAAATGGTGGCTGCAGTCCTCCTGGATGACAGATGTGGTTCAGTTGAAACAGTGCTCCTGTAGAAGGTGCAGTTTTTCTCCGAAGATCCAGCGATGATGTGGAAAAAGGTTCAACTTTCCTCTGGGATCCAGTGGAAAGGACTGCCTTGGTGTTCCAAATCTCACTTTTTATCTAGGTAGGAAATGTTTGGCTTCTCCCCCTGGCTGGAGCATCTCCCAATGGGATGATGTAATCTTATCAGTCACACAAGAGGACTTAATGGCCCATTAACAGAATATATCTTCTGGAGGAAGGATGGGTTGTGAAAAGATAACGATGATCATCCCCCTGATCTTCTCAGATGGCACATCAGCAGAGGATATCTCCCACAGAGATAAGGATCACCACCCCTCCCACATTTTAACAGATGGTGATAGAATACACATTTTTGCATTGTACCCCAGGACTCGGGGGAATTTGTAGAATGTGGGGAATCCCAGTTGAATTTTAGGGGGAATTTGTGGAATTCTAGAGATCTCAGGGGAATTTTGGGGATAATTTGGTGAATTTTAGGGTATACGTGTGATTTTTAGGGTTCTCAGGTGAGTTTTGGGGATGCCAGGCAGATTTTGGGGTGAATTCTGTCGATTTTGGGGTATCCAGGTGAGCATTTGGGAGTCGTGGGAGAATTTTGGGATGAATTGGGGTGGATGCAGGTGGATTTTCGGGGAAATCTGGTGATTTTTGATAGTCCCAGATGGGTCTTGGAGTGAATTTTTTTGATTTGGGGTATCTGGGTGGGTTTTGAGGGGGCTTGGAGACATTTTGGGGTGAATTTGGGAGGTGTTGGGGGGACTGGTGTTGGGGGTGATTTGAGGGATTTTGGGGGTTGCAGGTGGGATTTTGGGGTGAAGCCCTGGGATTTGGGGGTCCCCCGTGAATTTTGGGGTGAATTTGTGGAATTTTGGGAGTTGCCAGGTGAGTGCTGGGCATCTTAGGGGGGACTTCGGGGTGACTTTTGGAGATTTTGGGTTTCCCAGGTGAATTTCTGACGTGAAAATCTTCAAAAAGTTTTTTTTTTAAAACAAGTTAAAGACAGAAGGTTATTGAAAATTAATAGATGTGATGCAAGTAGCTAATATGCAGGCAATACACAGGGAGACAAATCATGGGAAAAATACAGTGGTAACACATGAGTGTGTGAGGATGGGATCAGTATAGCTAAGGCTCAGTTGGAGCTGAATTTGGAAAAGCATGCCAAAAATAAGAATAATAAAGGCACCTACAGGTATTTCAGTGGGAAAAGGAAGATTAAAGGAAACCTATCACACCTCCCCTGTTCCCCCCCACCCCTATAAGCCGGACAGGACTAGTGACAACAGAGAAGGGGAAGGCTGAGGTACTCAACAAGTGTTGGTCTCAATTTTTACTGTCAGTCACCATTTCCACATCTCTCAGGTTATTGGACTGGTGGACTTGATTCTAAGCCATAGTAGCAGGTCAGCTTTCAGACCACTTGAGGAACCTGAGCATGCAAGACCATGGGACCCACCCAGAGGCATGTCAGGGCCCTGAGAGAACTGGCAGCTGTAGTTCCTAAGGTGCTTCCTCCATCATATTTGAGAAATCAAGGCAATCGGCTGAAGCCTCCAGACACTGTGTTGTATTGACTCCAATACTCTTGGTCTTTTTTGTAAATCTTAGAGCTCTGAGTCAATTTCTGCAGAGGATTCCCAATGCAGTTTCAAAAATGGAATCTTTGTTATTGGTCCTCATGTTGATTTTGGATATTTCCATTTTCTGCACTCCTATATTTTTGAAACATTTGTAATGACTGAAAAGAAAGCTGAGATGAGGCATTATGCTCTTTCCAGTGATATAAATGGACCAGTATTCTTTTCAGACAAATATATTTTTGCTGTGTCTAAGCACATGTGCATACCTGTGTTTGATTTATGTGTCCAGGTTTTGGGAATGGGGCAGCCACTGGGCCGTCCTGTGATAATGGCCGAGGTACTGCCCTGTCCCACTTTCTACCAAGTGACTCCACTTCAGGGTGTCCTCCCTGCAGAGAGAAGAGGCTTGGACAGCACCTTTAGAAATGTGACTTTCTGGGGTTTTTTTTGTTTTGTTTTGTTTTGTTATTTTTAAGTTACTAAAAACATTCACGCTGATTTTTTGATGTGTTGGGTTTAGGGTTTTTACAGTATTGGGTGGGTTTTTGTGTGGGCTTTATTTGTCTCTTTGGGGATTATTGTTTGGGGTTTTTTGTGTGGTTGTTTGGTCTGCCTTTTTTGTTTGTTTGTTTGTTTGTTTGTTTGTTTTTATTATGGTTTTGTAGATTTTTTTAAGCAAATTGATTGGAAAACTGAATAGTCCTCCACTATAGTCTCCTGGATTCACCTGAGACTCTTCCTAGGCATCTCCCTGATCCTTTTTGCAATGAGTCTCACATCATTCTCCTGTGGAAACTATCTGCTTATGGTTTGGATGGGTGGGCTGTTTGCTGGGTGACAAACTGGGTGATGGCCAGGCCCACAGAGTGGTGGGAAATAGAGTTCATCCAGCTGGTCCCCACGGCTCAGTCTTGGGCCCAGTCCTGTTTAATATCTTTATCAGTGATCTGGACAAGGGGATAGAGTACACGCCCAGGAAGTTCACAGATGATGCAAAGTTGGCTGGTAGTGTTTTTTTCTTCTGGAGGACAGCAGGCTCTGCTTCTTCTTCCGCCTCTTCTGAGGTCCCTGCTCCCTCTTCCTCCCTCATTAAGTGTGCTGATTTTGTCACTTGGATGAGAAAACAAACAATTTTAGCAACAATACTAGTGGCAGGGTACAAGAAAGGAAGAGTTCACATGAATCCTCCCCCCCCCAACAACAGACAATACCTGATGGCTCCTCTGCCCAGCTTACTGACTACACCGGAACCCATTGTCCCCCAAATATACTTCCTTCTCCCTGCCCCCAGCCATGATGTGAGATGGAATAGAATAACTAAGATTAAGATTCTCCCTATGTAACTCCATCATACTTCAATTCTGGGAAAAAAAATTTCTTGAAGTTTTATAATTACAGATCATTTGAATTTGAATTTGCATACTAAAAAGTCTAGCCAGAAACTCATGACAATATTAATAGCCCATTCTAGAATGTCCGAGATGATATAAACTTCTTTCAAGAGAATGTGATACCTCACATGACTTCTCCAGAATTTAAATGAAAAGCGGGAGTAGTCTACAAGATTCTTGCTGCCATCTGGATTTCCTGGTATTTGGCTGGTCTATGTAAGCCAAACAGCTATTCAGCAGAGGGAATATTAGTGTGATACTTGATGGTATGTGAGATGGAACACAGTAATTTATGGCTTTTTGCATAGTGATGAAGCTGTAAAGAAAGCTCCATAAGGCTCAGACAAGGAGGCTGCTGGACTTCAAGCAGCAAAGGCCCAAAACGAACCAGGTAAATGGTGTAACTGAAAAAAAAAAAAAGCCAGGTGGGGAGTAAAGTGATACTTAAGGGCAGTTTACAGAAAGAGGAAATCTGGTAAAAAAAAAAGTCCAAGAGTGAAGGAACAACAGGGAAAATGAAACTAAGGAAGGAAATCAATCTCAGCTCATCATTTCTTAAGCTAACAAGTTGTCATTGCAATGATGCATAAAGTGAGAAATAATATGTCTGCTCCAAAATCTGAAATATGAGCTTCATTGCCTTCTGTCTTTTATGGAATCGTACAACAGTCTGTGATTAAAGATCATCTAGTCCAACTTCCTTGCCAGGTAGATCTTACAGTCGATCAAATTGCTCAAGACTAGCCAAACTGATAAGGAGCACTCTCAATGATGGGGCATCCACAACTTCTCTGGAACACCCATTTGAGTGTCTCACCAGCTTCATTGTAGAAAAGTTTTTCCTTTTAGCCAATCTAAACCTAGTCTCAGTTTGACAGCATGGCCCCTTGTCCTGTGTCTGCAAACCTTCCTAAAAAGTCTTTCTCCATTTGTCTTATACCCTCTTTACATATTCAAAGGCCACCATACTGTCTCTCCAGAAACCTCTCTTCTCCAGGCTAAAAGATCCTACTTTTCACAAGAACCAGGTCATAAACTGAAATGGAAGACATCTCAGGAGATCAGATCATCCAACAGCTCAGCATAAGAATAGCTCTGAAGTCAGATCAACTAGCTTAGGGCTGTGTCAGTTTAAATTTTGAAAATTACCAGGAATTGAAATGCTTCAAGGAAGAGAATTCTGGGTGGCTCCTGAAACAACCTGAGAAACTCGAGCAAACTCGAAACCTCAGAAACTACCACTGCTTTCTCTCCCTCAGCCCAAGCAGTCACAAAAAAGAAGTGTTCCCAGCAGGCTGGGATAGCACACATATACACTACATATACATGACAGGCATCGCCAGCAGCCACATCCTGCTCCTTTCTGTGGCTGGCAAGAGTGAGACTGGATGTTTACATGTGGGCAAATTGAGTCCCTCCAGCAGCTCAGACACTCAGCCTGCCCATTGACCCCACTGAATTCCAGTATTCGCAGTGTCCCAAGGCCACAGCACTACTCCTCTTGCTGGCACAGACCATCACATGCCTCCTAAATCAGTCAGGACTCCCCTTGTCCCACAGCCAGCAGCTCCCATGCTCTCCCCCAGGCCACTGCCATTGTTCACCAACTTCTCCACTTTGATCTTTGCTGGTGCTCTCAAGACTGGCACACCCAGATGTTCTGCAGCTGTTGTCTCCTGGTGGAAAGGACTTGTAAAGCCATGTTTCCTAACAGGACTTCCACAACCTTTCAAAGCAACCTTTTCTGGGGTATGAACAATCTCATTCAAATGTCAACATTTCTTTTCCCATATGTGAAATCAGAATTTCCTTCTTCCGGGCATGCCCAAAACAAGGCACAAACCACATTGTGCCTTCTGTTAAACAGGTTGACTTGTTTGTAAACAATGCTAGGAGAATACCTGTTTTGATCCAAGCTAATCTCTGGCCCTTATAGTGCTTTCGGTAGTTAGTTTTGCTTTGCTGTTTACTTGATGTCCCATTGAATTGTTGAATCATAAACAGACTATCCATCTGTATAGCAGCATAGCAGTGATGAATAAATGAAAGTACCATCTGCTCCTTTACCAACTTTTTCATTTGTATATTCACAGTTGGGGGATTCTGTATTTCTTCACTTGCCATAAATTCTCTGCAGGATGTAAAGTAGATATGTAGAATGGAATCACATGATATATGTGATATCATATGTGATATCACGTAGAAAGAAATAATGATCAAGTATTACTTTGATAGAAACCAAAAGTGAACACTAGCCACTTTGTGTTGCTCATTGTCCAAAAGAAGACTGCCACATTTCTGACCTGAAACTCTGAACTACACACTTCTTTTGCATGAGCTTCTAGTCCTTGACTCTCCCTTGCCATTTCACTTGATGCCATTTTTCTTTCTCAAGCTCTGATTTCATTCGATTCAAGAGTAGCTCGGCAGTTGTCCTCACATTATCCAGCAGTGCTCTCTTTATATTCTGTGTATTAAAAAATAAAACCAGAAGTAGAAGCAGTATACGACATGCAAAAACAAACAAAAATTGTCACTTCTACAGAAAATGAGGGGAGAAAAGAACACAAATGATAACCAATACCCTGCCAAGTAGAAATTTCTCCTATATTTCAGTGATTGATAGGCAGAAAAAATGAATTTCATTTGGGGAAAGAAAAACATTCTAGGAATATTCAGACTGTTATCTTGCGCCAGGTAAAACCTTTACCATGGCCTTAGCGTTAATGAGCTTGTGAACATCAGCTGCCAAGAGGAAGGACATTTCCTCCAGTTTCACAGAATACTTGGTCAGTACATCTGCTATCTGTGCAATCAAAAAATACAGAAAAGCAGCAACAATGAAAAGTAGAATTCAAATATTAATTTACCAAGTTAAAACCTACATGAACAAGACAATTTTTCCATTCAAGTGAATTCGATTTAATTAATTCATTAACTACATAAGTATCATTATCACGTTCAAGAACAGAATTCAAGGAATCAACGTTGCTTCTTCTGAGACATTCAAGCCTGAGTAGATCCCAACTTCAAATCTATTAAGACAGCATGGTAGTAATACCTGCTACATTTAGTACATGTAAACTACAAAGACATCTAGAACAGCTCTAAAAGATGAACAAACCCATGAACTTTGAAGGAGACGCTAGCAAGAAATGTGGAAATAGGCTTTATCTGCCCAGTGCTTTTCCCAAAAGCTTGGGCACTCCTTGGCGTCAGTGAGCATCTCTGTCTCATTATTCAGCAGCTAGCTTAGGGTAAGAAAGGATGCATGCAATCACTTCATTCCTGTTCATGACATAAACTTACTGCATCATCACGGAAGCCATTTACTTGGAAATATAGCCTAAAAATTAGGTGTCAGACTGGGTACATATCTAGATTGCTATGACCAAAACCAATTTCTTTTTAACAGGAAAGCCATACAATATGCCGGCCTTGGCAAATATTAGTCTACTAGCCCTGCACTTCATCAGGCACTGAGCAGTTCATTACACCAAATTTATGTTTGGCATGGAGACAGTCTATTTATTACAAGCCCCGAGTTCTAGAACCAAGAATTCAGGAGTTGCTCATTCCCAATGAAAATCTGTCCATTTAATACCTTTGGGGTTTTATGCTTCTGTTCTTTACCTGTCTGGAGTGTGGCTTTCTTGTGAAGTCACTGATGGGTATTTTTCCAACACATTTCTGCTGATTACATGGTAATTGCATGGCATCAGCAGACATCTCTGAATATCTCTTTAAAGTATGCTTTTTACTCTTCTTAGAGGACCTTGCCTTCTTCTTTCCATCACCCAAAAGGTGGGCTAAGTGAGCCTTCAAAGAAGCATCATCTCAACAGTTAGAATTCTTTCAAACCTACTGAATGGAGAACAGCGACAAAAAAATTTAAAAAAAACTAGCACGCGAAAGACAGCAGAAGAGAAAGGTAAAATAATGAATCCTACATGCCAAATACATAACACTCTTCATTCTAGGCTATTTTCAAAATGAGGGAAAAAAAAAAAAAAAAGATAATCTTTTCCTTAGAGAGGAAAAGTGGAGTAACTGGATTGTGTTTCATTGCTTGCAGTCACCAGAAAAGTCAACAGCAGAGTTGAAAACTCCAGAAGCTGGCTAACTACACCTCTAAATGTTTTGCTACTGTGTTATGATTCTGTCTTCAGTTAATAGAACCTGATATACAACAAAGAGATGGGAGCACATGGACATGCATTGGAGAGCCTACGCTGGAGGTAACACATTCATTTTTCACTCAAACAAATCCAAATTAGAAATGTTGAAAATGACCTGGGGCCATTTCAACAGCCAGCAAACTGACTAACACAACCAACCTTTGGCTTTGATTCAATCCTTTGCTTGTTTTACCTGGGCCTTGAAGATCTGTCTGCAGCCTTCCTCTCTGCAAATATATCACACTTGTTCTGTTGGGAACCCATGGCTCATCACAGCTGCTTGGCCAGGCCTGCTTCCAGAAGAACTGGCAACTACAAGCTGGGAGCCAAGAGATACAACACTTCACTTGGAAAAGTGCCTTCCATGAATCCTAGAATCCCAGAATGGTTTGGACTGGAAGCAACCTTAGAGATGATACATTATCTACTTCCCACATCCTGACATGGGCAGGGACACTTTTCCACTAGTCCAGGTTGCTCCATGTCTGCTCCAGCCTGGCCCTGGACACTTCCTGCCATGGGGCTCCCACACAGCCTCTTTGAGCAACATGTGCCAGGCCTCAGCACCCACACAAGGAAGAATTCCTTTGCAATATCCCATTTACCCCAGCCCTCTGGCAGTTTGAAGCTATACCCCCTTGTCCTGCGAGTCCAGACCTTTTTGCAAAGTCCCCTCCCCATCTATCTTGGAGCCCCAGCAGGCACTGCAAGGGGCTTGAAGATCTCCCTGGAGCCTTGTCTTTTCCAGATTGGACACCCTCAGCTCTCCCAGTCTGTCCTAGAGCAGCGAAGCTCCAGCTTTAAAAGCAGCTTAGCAGCCTCCGGCCCGTGAAACTCGAAGCCACCGCTGGCCTTTTGGGCCCTACGGATATCGCTTCCGCTGTCGCTTGGGGTCACTCCCGGCTCTCTCCCCGCCCCCCATGGGGCCCTCAGGCGATGCCGTTCAGCTGCCACTCCTGCAGCTGTCAGACCAATGGGGGTCGGGCAGCCAGCCCAGCCACATCCACAATCCACAGTGTCCTCCGCGGCTGCTGCAGGCCCATGGCGCCCCACCCACCCGAAACCTGAGCTCCGGAAGAGAGGATCATTGCCCCACATTTGTGTTCATCTCTGCACAAGGCAGGCCGGACTTGCCAAGCCCGGACATTTCATTTCAGCACGAGAATGCGAATACCCCTGCTCCATGCGGGAGGAATCCTCTAAAGACTCCCTCATACGTGCTCTCTCTACGTTATGCCTAGGCACTTGCCATTCCTGAGGATACACTAACGCCTTTTTTACCTTGAGGGTAAGAAATGCCATTGTTTTGGTGTGCAGCTAAAGGTGCAGCACAGGCAGGCCTAGGCAAGAGCTGGGGCAGTGCCCTTCCTCACACCTTCGCTGTGGTGTAATCCATGCAGCTAGAGTGAAGCGAGAAGGACGCAAGGAAGAAGAAGTCATTCTTAAAGTAGCCCTCTGTCAAGCACACCTGAAAGGGCGCATACCACATGGCGTCTTGATGCCCTACATTCTACACACTCGCAGCCCCTTTTGCTGACTTGCAAAAGTTGCTACCAGGGCAGAGGGGTCCTGATTGCAGAGGCAGTGCCTAGGTTCACCTTCTACTTATTGCACGTAAGCGACGTCCAGCTCCTCGATGCACTCTGTATTTCCCTTCTCCGCGGCATTTCCCGTGGTGCTCTCTGCAACTCGGTGCCTAGAAGTGACCGCCAATGTTTCCACAGTGGGCTGCAAGGGAACCAAGGAGCAGCACAAGCAGCAGTGCTTCAGCTTGCTCCTTTCGACTGCTAAGGGCACTTGGCTAGGCAAGAGAGAGGCAGCCACCTTCCTCTCCTAGTAGCCTGTAACGTGGTGCACACAAGCACGGTACTTGTGCAGCTTCGTTCACCGCCCTCGCCCACACCTGGCTCCGCTTTCAGACCCTGGTGGCCAGAAGCCCCTGAGGCAGGGCCACACAGCCAGCAGTGTGCCAGCAGCCAAGCGCACGAGAACGCTGCTTCTGCCCAAGCCCGCCTAGGGCGTGCACCTTTGTTCTCAGAGCTCCGTGTAACAGTCTGCCTCTCTCGCAGTTCAAATGGAAAACGAAAGCTTTTCGCCTACGCCTTTCACAAAGATCTGTTGCCAGGACAAGAAGGTCTTGTGGCTGGAGCTCGCCCCAGATGCGGGGAAGCTGCTATTAGCACCGCATTGCAGGGGCACTTCTCGCTCCTTGACTACATGCTCAGCCCTCTCCGAATTCGCTGCTAGCGCCACGGTCCTTCTCAGCTGTAAGTAGCAGCGTTCACAGTACATAGAGATTCGCAAAGACCGAAGACCTGGAGGAACATATCGCACAAGAAAATGGGCCAGGACAGAGACGTGTTCTACATTGTCCCTTCTCGTCATCCAGTTTGTGCTTCTGCTGCTTCTGCTGTTAGGAATCCCTCCTTGAAAGACGAGCGAGAGCGTCTTTCTGGGTGCATTGCACTGAGTGAGAGCTCGCTAGGGACTTTGCACTAGGAGCCAAGGCAACAGGGCGTGCTTGCCCGTAGAACTGAGGACAGGCTGTTGGGCAGAGCTGAAACTGACCCCAGGAGTTGAGCTCTGTCTGGACGGCAAAAGGTGAAGAACGAAGCCGCTTGCGAGCGCAGTGCAGCGAAGAGCACACGAGCAGTCAAATAGCTCCTTCACAATCGCTTTCACTTCTCATTGCCCTTGCTGCTTGGAAAAGTAGCTCACAGCCGTTGCAGGCCAGGGCAAAAGCTGGGGCAGTGCCCTTCCTCACACCTTCGCTGTGGTGTACTCCATTGTACGGGTTGAATGCGTCTATTTTCTTTCTGTGGAATTTCTCCCATTGTTATGCTAATTGGCTACATCTTTAGGTAATGTTCTCTCCCTGGGAGGTGTGTGGAGGGAGGGGGGGGTGAAATGGGAAAAAGGAAAGGTGGGATGGAAAACTCTCTCGTTTGGCCCGTGTAGGGAGACGATGCCTCGTGCACCTATCTGGCATCTCCCCTGCCACCCCAGCGCTGAGATCCATGCTCCCTGCCTTTGAACATCGCTCTGCTGCTCTCCCACCTCACCCTACTGCCTCCGAACACTCTGCTGAGAACCATGGCCGACACCGTGAGGGGGGAGTCACTTTCCCCATCCCTCTCACCCCTGGGCTGCAGCCCTCTTCAACTGCGCGGGACCTGCCCTGCCCACACAGCACCGGTAACTGAGTACAGGGAGACGGCCTGCGGCCAAAAGGGACTGGAAGTGAGTTACACTGTTCTGTTCTGTTGTCAATTTTTATAGCTGTTGTTGTTTTCTGCCTTGTTAGAGATCAGTAAAGAACTGTTACCCTTATCCCCACATCTCCTGCCTGAAGGCGTCTGATTTAAAACTAAAATAATTAAAAGGGAAGGGGGTTGCACTCTGCATCGCAGGAAAGGGGCTCTTGCCTTTCCTTAGACCATACCTGTCTTTCAAACCAAGACAGATTTTGGCGTCCGGAAGGTGAGGCACTCCCTGAGGACATTGAGAGAGGGGTAGAAAAGGGAATAACAGTTCTTGAATTACCCAAGCTCGTGGTAGGTGACACCATGCTGTCCAGCTTACCCTGGATTGGCTTCCATGTGGTCACTGCTATATCTCTCCCATTTGCAAGCTCTTTTTTAAACATGAGTCTCATAACTAAGGTTACTGTGGCTATTATCCGGTTCATTTTGTGGGTTGATCAGCTGAGGAATTAATGGATTTTTAATTTTCTCTGGAAGATGGCCACATGGATTCAGAGCTATCGCACTCTAAGTGTGTGTTTCTGGGGCTACTTCAATAATGGTACTTACTATGAGGAAGTGGCAGCAGGTGATATCTTCTCCAAACCCATCACAGGGTTTTTGAAGTTCACCCCACCAGTCTTCAAGGGGTTCCAATCCGCTTTAAATGCTAATGACATTATACTGTGGCTAGTGTTGCTTATATCCCTGTTAAACCTGTTCTATCTAACATTCAGAGATAAGGGGAGATTCACTTGGATAACGACCCTGATACCTACCGCAGGGACTAGGGATGTTGCTCCAGAGGCTGATCCTGTTTACCATATTAGGGATGTTACCCCAGAGCCTGACCCTCTTCCAGAGACTAGGGATATTAACCCAGCATTTGACCCTGCCCCACAGCCCACGTTGGAAAGGAACCACCCAGAATGCTAGCGAAGGAGATAGATGAGATGGGCCAGATGCTGAAGGAGTACCTCTCCCCACCTGGTGAGAAACTCTCCCCCTACCTTAAAGAGGGAGACTCTGATGGTGCAGCAGTGGGACCCACAGATGTAACATCTGTCCAGGTTCCAGCTGAACTGCAAAGGCACTCAGCAGCAGCAGTTGCCCCTGTGGAAACTAGGAAGTCTAAGATGAAAACAAGGCACCCAAATAATAAGGGTCAGGAAGGGGGCCCCTCACAACCAGCAAGGGAGCCAGAAGTTGAGATTATCACCGAGTCCCTGTCATACGAGAGCCTCCGTAACCTGAGTAAAGACATTGTACGACGGGGCCGTGAGCCTTTTACAACCTGGTTACTGCGGGTCTGGGACCTTATGGGCACAGCTGTGCAAATGGATGGTACTGAGGCAAGGAATTTGGGAGCCTTGACCCAGGACTCAGGTGTGCACCAAGTATTTGTAAGGAAGACTGGTCTCCTTTCCCTCTGGGAGCGACTTTTAATGAGTGTGCGAGAGAGATTTGTCCACAGGGAGAGAATGCAGGAGCACCACCAGAGAACGCGTTGGAATACCCTTGAGGAAGGGATCCAACAGCTGAGACAAGTGGCAGTACTGGAGGTGCTCTTTGGGAGGGATGGACAGCATGACAATGACCCTGACAAGGTCAGGTGCACAGGGCAGAGGTTGTGGAATCTGGAAAACCTGGGCCCATCTCAATATACCCCCTTTATTGCAATGATTAATGCTGATACCAACCAAGTGACAGTGGGTTCTGTTGCCAACAGGCTCAGGAATTTTCAGAGTATGATGGCTGGCCCAATGCAGGCTCATGTCTCTGCTGTGGTTAAGGACCTCAGAGAGGAGTTTAGGGAGGAGATAAAGGAGATAAGGGAAGAGGTGAGGAAGATCAGTGCAGTACCAGTGCGAGTCATGGACCTCAAAAGTAGAGCCCAACGCCCCCCAGCTAGGGAGAGAGGGTACACCCCACATGCTGACCTGTGGTTTTTTCTACGTGACCACGGGGAAGACATGAGAAGGTGGGATGGGAAACCCACTTCTGTCCTGGCAGCACGGGTGCGCCAACTCAGGGAGGGGAACACTAACAGAGGGAACTCCACTAAAGTGAAGGTAGCCTCAGCCTCCCATGACCAAGGTGCAGGGTATTACAGAAGGGAAGATGATCTGTCAGATCCCCTTGAAGGAACCTCCACTATGTATGCCCAGGAGAGAAATAATAACCAGGGCTAGAGGGGCCCTGCCTCTAGCCAGGGAGAGGCACGGGAAAACCGGATCTTTTGGACGGTGTGGATCCGATGGCCTGGCACATCAGAGCCACAGGAACACAGTGCATTGGTTGACACTGGTTCACAGTGTACATTAATACCATCGGGACATGTCGGGGAGGAACCTGTTTCAATTGCTGGGGTTACGGGGGGATCTCAGGAATTGATTTTGCTGGAGGCTGAGCTGAGCCTCACTGGGAAAGACTGGCAGAAACATCTAATTGTGACTGGCCCAGAGGCACCATGTATCCTAGGCATAGACTTCCTCAGGAGTGGCTATTACAAAGACCCAAAGGGACTCCGGTGGGCTTTTGGAATAGCTGCTGTGGCGGCAGAGGGCATTAAACAGTTGAACACCCTGCCTGGGCTAGAAAAACACCCATCTGAAGTCAGAGTCCTCATGGCGAAAGAGCAACAGGTGCCAAATGCTACCTCAACAGTGCACCGCCGGACCTACCGGACGAATCGAGATGCTGTGATCCCCATCCACAAGATGATCCGTGAGCTGAAGAGCCAAGGAGTGGTCAGTAAAACCCACTCCCCCTTCAACAGCCCCATCTGGCCTGTGCGTAAATCTGAAGGAGAATGGAGATTAACCATGGACTATCATGCATTGAATGAAATGACTCCACCACTGAGCGCTGCTGTGCCGGACATGCTGGAACTCCAGTCCAAGCTGGAGTCCAAGGCAGCCAAGTGGTACGCCACCACTGACATCGCCAATGCGTTTTTCTCCATTCCTCTGGCAGTAGAGTGCAGGCCTCAGTTGGCTTTCACCTGGAGGGGTGTGCAATACACTTGGAACCGACTGCCCCAGGGGTGGAAACACAGCCCCACCATCTGTCATGGACTGATCCAGGCTACACTGGAGAGGGGTGGATCTCCAGAACATCTGCAGTACATTGATGACATCATTGTGTGGGGGGACACGACAATGGAGTTATTTCAGAAAGGCGAAACGATCGCTGAGATTCTGCTGGGAGCCGGCTTCGCCATTCAAAAGAGCAAAGTCAAAGGGCCTGCCCAAGAGATCCAGTTCCTGGGAGTAAAGTGGCAAGATGGACGGCACCAGATTCCCGCTGAGGTCATCAATAAGATCACTGCAATGTCTCCACCAACCAGCAAGAAGGAAACACAAGCCTTCGTAGGTGCCATAGGCTTTTGGAGAATGCACATTCCTGAGTACAGCCAGATTGTGAGCCCTGTTTACCTGGTCACCCGCAAGAAGAACGATTTCCACTGGGGCCCTGAGCAGCAGCAAGCCTTTGCCCAGATCAAGCAGCTGATCGCTCATGCAGTAGCCCTTGGCCCAGTCAGGACGGGACCAGATGTGAAGAACGTTCTCTACTCTGCAGCCGGGAACCATGGTCTGTCCTGGAGCCTGTGGCAGAAGGTGCCTGGTGAGACACGAGGCCGACCACTGGGATTCTGGAGTCGAAGCTACAGAGGGTCCGAGGCCAACTATACTCCAACGGAGAGGGAGATCTTGGACGCCTATAAAGGGGTTCAAGCTGCCTCAGAGGTGGTTGGCACGGAAACACAACTCCTCCTGGCACCCCGACTGCCAGTGCTGGGTTCGATGTTTAAAGGAAAGTTTCCCTCAACCCACCATGCCACTGACGTACCATGGAGCAAATGGATTGCCCTCATCACACAACGCGCCCATATTGGAAACCCGAATCGCCCTGGGATTTTGGAGATAATTGCCAACTGTCCAAAAGGGGAAGACTTTGGTCTTGCTGATGAAGAGGAACAGGAACAAGTGACCCGGGCCGAAGAAGCCCCACCATATAACCAACTGCCAGCAGATGAAACATGCTATGCTCTTTTCACTGATGGTTCCTGCCACATCGTGGGGATGAACCGGAAGTGGAAAGCAGCCGTATGGAGCCCCACACGACAGGTTGCACAAGCTACCGAAGGAGAAGGTGGATCGAGTCAACTTGCTGAACTCAAAGCTGTTCAGCTGGCCCTGGACATTGCTGAAAGAGAGAAGTGGCCACAACTCTACCTTTACACTGATTCATGGATGGTAGCCAATGCTCTGTGGGGTTGGCTGGAAAGGTGGAAAAAGGCTAACTGGCAACGTAGGGGAAAACCAATTTGGGCTGCCGATGAATGGAAAGACACTGCCACCCGGGTAGAGAAGCTGCCTGTGAAAGTCCGTCACGTAGATGCCCATGTCCCCAAGAGTCAGGCTAATGAGGAACACAGACACAATGAGCAGGTAGATGAGGCTGCACAGATAGAGGTGTCGAAGATAGATTTAGATTGGCAGCACAAGGGAGAGTTGTTCCTGACTCGATGGGCCCATGATGCCTCAGGTCATCAGGGCAGAGATGCCACCTCTAAGTGGGCACGAGACCGAGGGGTGGATCTAACCATGGACAGTATTTCTCAAGTTATCCATGACTGTGAGACGTGTGCTGCCATCAAGAAGGCCAAGCGGGTGAAGGCCCTCTGGTTTGGGGGGCGATGGGCCAAATATAAGTATGGAGAGGCCTGGCAGATTGACTACATGACACTGCCTCAAACTTGCCAGGGCAAGCGCTATGTACTGACCATGGTGGAAGCCACCACTGGATGGTTAGAGACCTACCCTGTGCCTCATGCCACTGCTTGGTACACCATCTTGGGCCGGGAAAAAACAAGTTCTTGGGAGGCATGGTACCCCTGAGAGAATTGAGTCAGACAATGGGACTCATTTCAACAACAGCCTTATACACACCTGGGCTAGAGAACACGGCATTGAGTGGGTGTACCATATCCCCTACCATGCACCAGCTGCAGGGAAAGTTGAAACGTTCAATGGCCTGCTTAAAACCACCTTGAAGGCACTGGGTGGGGGAACTTTGAAGAACTGGGAGATTAATCTACAAAAGGCCTCATGGTTAGTGAGCACCCGAGGTTCCACTAACCGAGCAGGCCCTGCCCAGTCTGAGCCCTTGGGAATATCAGATGGAGATAAGGTTCCAGTGGTACACATGAGAGGTATGCTAGGAAAAACTGTTTGGGTGAATCCTGCCTCCAGCAAAGACAATCCCATCCGTGGACTTGTATTCGCTCAGGGACCAGGTTGCAGCTGGTGGGTGATGCAAATAGTGGGGAGACCAGATGCATCCCCAAGGAGACCTTGTTTTAGGGTGAAATACCTATAGTACTGTGCCTATGTCTCTAACTGCATGTATGTATATATAATGCAACGGTTTAATTTGATATAGCATATTAGTATGGGAGAAATTCAGGGGTGGATAATGTTGGGGGTTGAATGCTTCCCTTTTCTTTCTGTGGAATTTCTCCCATTGTTATGCTAAGTGGCTACACCTTAAGGTAATGTTCTCTCGCAGGGAGGTGGGTGGAGGGAGGAGGGGGGGAAACGAGAAAAGGAAAGGTGGGTCAGGGGGTCTGGAGCAGGGGACTCTCTCTCGCTTGGCTCCTGGAGTGGGAGGACAGCCCGGGCTCCGGTCTGGCATCTCCCCTGCCATCCCAGCACTGAGATCCACACTCCCTACCGTTGGACATGGCTCTGGTGCTCTCCCACCTTACCCTACTACCACCGGACACTCTGCTGAGCACCACAACCGACACCGTGACGGGGAGTCACTTTCCCATCCCGCTCACCCCTGGTCTGCCACCATCAGTCCAGCCCTCTTAGACCGCGCGGGACCTGTCCTGCCTACAGCACCGGTAACTGAGCACAGGGAGAAGGCCTGAGGCCAAAAGGGACTGGAGCTGAGCTATACTGTTCTGTTCTGTTGTCAATTTTTATAGCTGGTGTTGTTTCCCTGCCTTGTTAGATATCAGTGAAGAACTTTTACCCTTATCCCCACATCTCCTGCCTGAAGGCCTCTGATTTGGACCTAAAAAAATTAAAAGGGAGGGTGTTGCATTCTGCATCTCAGGAAGGGGGGTCTTGCCTTTCCTTAGACCACACCTATCTTTCAAACCAAGACAGAGACTCATTGCAAAAAGGATCAGGGAGATGCCTAGGAAGAGTCTCTGGTGAATCCAGGAGACTATAGTGGAGGACTATTCAGTTTTCCAATCACTTTCCTTAAAAAACTCTACAAAACCGTAATAAAAAAACAAACAAACAAACAAAAAAAAGCAGACCAAACAAACACACAAAAAACCCCAAACAATTATCCCCAAAGGGACAAAAAAAGCCACAAAAAACCCACAAAAAACCCCACCAAAAACTGAAAAAAAAACCCCAAACCAACACATCAAAAAATCAGGGTGAAGGTTTTTAGTAATTTTAAAAATAACAAAACAAAACAAAACAAAAAAAACCCCAGAAAGTCACATTTCTAAAGGTGCTGTCCCAGCCTCTTCTCTCAGCAGGGAGGACATCCTGAAGTGGAGCCAGTTGGAAGAAAGCGGGACAGGGCAGCACCTCGGCCATTGTCACAGGACGGCCCTGTGGCTGCCCCATTGCCAAAACCTGGACACATAAATCAAACACAGGTATGCACATGTGCTTAGACACAGCAAAAATATATTTGTCAGAAAAGAACACTGGTCCATTTATATCACTGGAAAGAGCATAATGCCTCGTCTCAGCTTTCCTTTCAGTCATTACAAATGTTTTGGAAATATAAGAGTGCAGAAAATGGAAATATCCAAGATAAACATGAGGACCAATAACAAAGATTCCATTTTTGAAACTGCATTGTGAATCCTCTGCAGAAATTGACTCAGAGCTCTAAGATTTACAAAAAAGACCAAAAGTATTGGAGTCAATACAACACAGTGTCTGGAGGCTTTCACTGTTTGCCTTGTTTTCTCAAATATGATGGAGGCAGCACCTTAGCCACTACAGCTGCCAGTTCTCTCAGGGCCCTGACATGCCTCTGGGTGGGTCCCATGGTCTTGCATGCTCAGGTTCCTCAAGTCGTCTGAAAGCTGGCCTGCTACTATGGCTTAGAATCAAGTCCACCAGTCCAATAACCTGAGAGATGTGGAAATAGTGACTGGCAGTAAAAATTGAGAGCAAAACTTATTGAGTACCTCAGCCTTCTCCTTGTCTGTTGTCACTAGTCCTGTCTGGGTTATGGGGGTGGGGGGGTGAGGGGAGGAGTGATAAGTTTCTTTCCATCTCCCTTTTCCCACTGAAATACCTGTAGGTGCCTTTATTATTCTTATTTTTGGCATGCTTTTCCAAATTCAGCTTCAACTGAGCCTTAGCTATACTGATCCCATCCTCACACACTCATGTGTTACCACTGTATTTTTCCCATGATTTGTCTCCCTGTGTATTGTCTGCATATTAGCTACTTGCATCACATCTATTAATTTTCAATAACCTTCTGTCTTTAACTTGTTTTAAAAAAAAAACTTTTTGAAGATTTTCACGTCAGAAATTCACCTGGGAAACCCAAAATCTCCAAAAGTCACCCCGAAGTCCCCCCTAAGATGCCCAGCACTCACCTGGCAACTCCCAAAATTCCACAAATTCACCCCAAAATTCCCGGGGGACCACCAAATCCCAGGGCTTCACCCCAAAATCCCACCTGCAACCCCAAAATCCCTCAAATCACCCCCAAGACCCAGTCCCCCCAACACCTCCCAAATTCACCCCAAAATTTCTCCAATCCCCCTAAAAACCCACCCAGATACCCCAAATACAGCAAATTCACTCGAAGACCCACCTGGGACTCCCAAAAATCACCAAAATTCCCTGGAAAATCCACCTGCATCCCCCCAAATTCATCCCAAAATTCTCCCACGACTCCCAAATGCTCACCTGGATACCCCAAAATTGACAGAATTCACCCCAAAATCCACCTGGCATCCCCAAAACTCACCTGAGAACCTTAAAATTCTCATGTATACCCTAAAATTCACAAAATTCCCCCCAAAATTCCCCTGAGATCACTAAAATTCCACAAATTCCCCCTAAAATTCAACTGGGACTCCCCACATTCTACAAATTCACTCCTGTCCTGGGCTACAATGCAAAAATATGTATTCTATCACCATCTCTTAAAATGTGGGACGGGTGGTGATCCTTATCTCTGTGGGAGATATCCTCGGCTGATGTATTGGGAATCCAAATTGCCCTGGGATTCTGGAAATAATTACAAACTGGCCTCAAGGTGAGACTTTTGGATTGTCTTCTGAAGAAGAAGAGGAGCAAGTGGCACGTGCTGAGGAAGCCCCACCATATAATGAGCTACTGGCGACCGAAAGACGATATGCCCTCTTCACTGATGGTTCCTGCCAAATTGTAGGCACTAACCGGAAATTGAAAGCTGCAGTATGGAGCCCCACACGACAAGTTGCACAAGCTACCGAGGGACAAGGTGGATCGAGTCAGGTCGCAGAGCTAAAAGCCGTCCAGTTGGCTTTGGATATTGCTGAACTAGAGAAGTGGCCAAGGCTTTATCTCTACACTGACTCATGGATGGTAGCTAATGCTCTGTGGGGATGGCTGGATCGCTGGAAAAAGGCCAACTGGCAGCGCAGAGGGAAACCCATCTGGGCAGCTGAGATTTGGCAGGACATTGCTGCCCGAGTAGAGAAATTGACCATAAAGGTTTGACACGTGGATGCACATGTACCCAAAAGCTGGGCTAATGAAGAACATCACAACAACGAGCAGGTGGACCGAGCTGCCAAAGTGAAAGTATCACAGGTGTATCTAGACTGGCAGCACAAGGGAGAATCATTCCTAGCTCTTTGGGCCCATGATACCTCTGGTCATCAGGGGAGAGATGCAACATACCCATGGGCCCGTGACCGAGGGTTGGACGTTACCATGGACAGCATCTCACAGGTCATGCACAACTGCAAGACCTGTGTCGTAATCAAACAGGCCAAGCGGGTGAAGCCTCTGTGGTACGGTGGACGATGGTCAAAGTACAGGTATGGGGAAGCCTGGCAAATTGACTACATCACCCTTCCCCAAACCCACCAGGGCAAGTGCTACGTACTGAGCATGGTGGAAGCAACTACAGGATGGTTAGAAACCTACCCTGTGCCTCATTCCACGGCCTGGAACACCATCTTGGGCCTAGAAAAACACGTCCTTTGGAGGCATGGTACCCCTGAGAGAATTGAATCAGACAACGGAACCCATTTCAAGAATAGCCTTATCAACACCTGGGCCAAAGAACATGGTATTGAATGGATATATCATATCCCTTACCACGCGCCAGCTGTCGGGGAAGTTGAACGGACTAATGGACTCCTTAAGACTACTTTGAAAGCACCAGGTGGTAGAACCTTCAGAAATTGGGAAATGAACTTGGCCAAAGCCACCTGGATGGTTAACACCCGAGGGTCCATCAATCGAGCCCGTCCTGCCCACTCTGAACCCCTGCAGACAGTGGATGGGGACAAGGTCCCTGTGGTACACATGAAAGGTACTTTAGGAAAGACTGTTTGGATTAATCCCACCACAGGCAAAGGCAAACCAATCCGTGGGATTGTTTTTGCTCAAGGACCTGGTTGCACTTGGTGGGTAATGCAGAAAGATGGGGAAACCCGTTGTGTACTGCAAGGAGACCTAATTTTTAGTGAGAACTGTATGTAAGGTTTCATTTTGTATTATATATCTCTAACAGGGTATTGGTTTGGGTCTGATGTAGATGGTAATAGAATAAGGGGTGGATTATGTCCTGGGGTACAATGCAAAAATGTGTATTCTATCACCATCTGTTAAAATGTGGGAGGGGTGGTGATTCTTATCTCTGTGGGAGATATCCCCTGCTGATCTGCCATCTGATAAGATCAGGGGGATGGTCATGGTTATCTTTTCACAACCCATCCTTCATCCGGAAGATATATTCTGTTAATGGGCCATTAAGTCCCATTGTGTGACTGATAAGATTACATCATCCCATTGGGAGATGCTCCAGCCAGTGGGAGGAGGCAAACATTTCCTACCTAGATAAAAACAGATTTGGAACACCAAGGCAGTCCTTTCCACTGGATCCCAGAGGAAAGTTGAACCTTTTTCCACATCATCGCTGGATCTTTGGAGGAAAACTGCACCTTCTACAGGAGCACTGCTTCAACTGAACCACATCTGTCATCCAGGAGGACTGCAGCCACCATTTATAGGAACTGCTTACAACACCCTGACTGACAGGGTGTCAGGTTGTATTTCTGACTTTGTTGGTGGTTTTTCTTTTATATCATTGCATGTATTTTATTTTTTATCTTTTCTCCTATTAAATTCTATGACTGACTTGGAGTCTCGCTCACTTACATGCATAATGCTTAGTCCCTGTTCTGCATGCTCATTTTCTTCACTTTTACAAGGAATCCTCTCCTCATCTTCTTCTTCCTCTGCTTCTTCCATTTCCTGTGCCTAGATCACCTGTTTCTCTGTTAGATTTGTTTCTCCAGCTGATTTTTGACAACTGTCCCTATCTTGTGGCACCGCTGGCTCGAGAGAGGTGATTGTCCTGCTCTGCTGTGGGTAGGGACTGCGCTCTCTTCAAGCCCTGGGGGCAATTTTGGATGCCACAACATCAGAAAGACCTCAGGCTATTGGAGAAATGTCCAAAGGAGGGACACAGAGATAGTGAAGAGACTGGAGGGGAAGCCATACAAAGAGTTGCTGAGGGCATTTGGTTCAGCCGCAGAGAGGACACAGAGCTCACACCTCACTTGGGACCTCTCAGCTCCTCTCACGGGCAGCACAGGGACAGCTTTGCTCTGTGCTCTCTGCAACCAGGGACAGGAGCCAAGGGAATGCCAGGAGCTTTGTCAGGGGACGATTAGGCTGGCTATCAGGGAAAGGCTTTTTTCCGCAGAGGCTGGTCAGGCACTGAATAGGTTCTCCAGGCAATGGGCACAGCCCCAAGGCTGCCAGAGATCCAGGAGCGTTTGGCCAATGCTCTCAGGGATGCAGAGGGTGGGACCGTTGGAGTGTCTGTGCAGGGCCAGGAGTTGCACTTGGACGATCCCTAGGGGTCCCTTCTGAATGAGGAAACTCTTACCATTTTCCCCTCTTTCCTCTCCTTGCACAATGCTCTCAGCTTACTGTTCCACCGTATGTTCCACTTCTGAAACCTCCGCTACTTCTTTCCAGTTCAAGCACAGTTCTACTGGTACAATCCAAAGATATACAGATTGAAAATCAACCAAAATGAAACACCTGTTTGGAATATCGTGGTCTTATTTGGATCTCGAACTATGAAATTGATTGTGCCTTGCAAGTTCTAGAAGCAAAACAACAACAAAAAACACCCACCACACCGTTTTAAAATAGGGATTTGCTTTCTTCTAAGAAATACATATCCCTTCTCAAAATGGATCTATTTCAGTAAGTCATCTTGAATAGATCACTTACTATCTAAAGAACCTGGAACACGCAAATCCGTAATGATAAGCCTGTTACCTTGTCGTTTTCTGTTCCAAAGGCAAATGAATTTGCTCAAGTGCCGTTTGTAACAAGGACAGAGTTCAAAGTGTGGCTCTGGGAAATGTTTTGGTTTCCCTCTCCTATCTCTATCAAAAGCACTTTCTTCAATGGCTATAACAATACTTGATATAGTCTGAATTTTAAAGGTCATGAAAATTTTCTCAAAAGTGAAAAATTAATGTAGCAGTCAGGTTTTAAACTAACGGGAATTTTTGTTTTACCTGTTTCAAGATTTCCTTCATACTAAAATGCTGGCTGATGGATACCTAAAAGAAATCAATTGTCACAAAATGCTTCCGGGTAAGCCATTACGTCATCCATTACAATTTGCTTCAGTGTCCCGTTCCTGTCCAATTGAAGGTCCCTATTTAAGAGACTCAAGTACGGAGAGAAATAAAATTAAATATGACTACAGTGCCTTTAAATCTAAATCGAACTTGCTGATCAATCTCATAAAACCATTAGGCTAAATGTTGCCATTGATCTGTTTCTTCTGAACACAATCGCGTCCTGGCTTGTTAGAGATTAGTTCATTTCAAAGAAAGAAATGCACAGAAGTTAAAATATTTCCAAAGAAGCATTTGACATCCTTCCTTTTGGATGGGGAACCATTCCAACACTGCTTGCATAAGAGGTCAAATTACTGTCTTCCATGTTAGTTCTGCACTGTGCTCAGCGGAGCCTTTCTGGTTTATTGGCCTTTGACTTGGACATAAAGTTGAGTCTTGATTCAAGAAAAATCAATATTCACACTTGTTTTCATTTACACGGACATTGGATTGGTCTCCTAAACAAAGAGAATGATGGGGAATTTATGTAGGTGTTCAGATAGGTAACATTCTCTTTCCGCAGCCTGGCATTGTATTTTCACTTGGTCTGTTACCTCTGGCTTTGTCTACACGGCTCAAATTATCAGGAAGAATATCAAATCTCCAGCTCTAGCCACAGTCCCCCTGCAAAGTCTGTGAAGGTATGTGCATCTGCCCCTCAGGTCCATACTGCTCTTCTAATGTGCCCCTGATGGAGCAGGTAGGAAAGACTGTTGCATTTCCTAGATGCATTGTAAATGGTACATTCCGTGACCCCTGCTATGCCCTGTAGCTTCGTCCCTCTCCCCTCCTGGCCATACAGGGCTGGCTGGGATCCAGTTTTTCCCCGCCACTCTTTGCAGACCCTAGAAAAGATCTGTGCCCCCTGTCCTCTGTCTCTTTTTCCCTCTTTTTCTCTTGCTCCCTCTTTTCCTCGCTACCTACGAGAAATAAACCCTCTCACTTCATCCGGGAAAAGACCCTCTTTTGTTATCTCATTTACGTCCATGAGGTAAGGGCCCCGGAAGCCATCACCCTAACACCTGAGCTAGACCGGAGGAAGGGCGAAGAACCCCATTTTAGGGCCGAGAAAAGCCTCAGTTGGCTCCCTACGTGAATGGTCTCTACAGAGCACCCCATCTTCAGCTGTGACTCCTATTTTCGGGATTCAAGAAGCCTTGGAGCTGATAAACTAGCTTCAATTTCTTTTAGCTGCATTTTGTGCAGTTCGAAGACTTTTAAGGACGAACCGGGAGCCTGTCAGAAGCCCAGGCAGGTCGGTTCTGGACGTAGACCCACTACAGTTACTCAGACACTCCTGCCTGCAAGAAAAAAAAAGGTGAGTGGAAGCCTTCTTTCACGGCGGGTGGGTTCCTGGAGCTCCGCGTGGGGGTCTCACCCTGTGGGATTTTGCTGGTGTGGCACCGCTCTCAAGGAGAGACACGCACGGGCGTGTGCGCGGCCTGAACGACGGCTCGTGGAGCCAGTGACCACGTGCTGTGGAGTGCAGACTGGTGGGGGCTGGACGCAGTCACCCAGGCGCGGCAGCAGGCAGGAAGCTTTGAACGGTTTCAAAGCGGTGGCACGGAGGTTTTTTTGCGGTTTTTTGTGGTTTTTGTGGGTTTTTGCGGCGGGGTCGGTCCCTATAGCGGCGCAGGCACCACGTGGGTTTTAGCGACAGAAACGGCGAAATTAACATCGGGTCGGCATCTGGTAAAGCCTGAAAACCGTAGTGTACCTGGCACGTTTTAACAACCTACTCTCTTCCTGTGTTTTTAACCGTAGTGGGGTAGATATAGTGGCAAATTGCTAAACATCATAGGCTTACAGCAATCTGCCTTACAAAAGAGTATAAGAAACCAACTCAGGGAGATATTAAGTTCAGGAAATGTTTTAATATCTAAGAAAAAGTTAGCCCGTTTTGCCAGCTGTCTGTCTGTTGAAAAATCTGACCTTGAATTGCAAAATATAAATTCGATTTCATTTTGGGATGAAATAGGGGACTTATTAAATTTAAAAGTGGAAAATGGAGATAAAACAGCTTCTGTAATCCTCCCGAAGTTTTTACAAATTCGGAAACTTTTAATTCAGACAGAAAACAACAGACAGCAGCAGCAAAACGGTTCAGACTCACCTTCCCTTTCCCCAAAACCCTATAACCTGGACCTGGAGGGGACCCACGGGTCTCCCTGGGGGGTGCAGGGCTCGCAGCACTGCCGTGGCTGCTCTGAGTCCCTGGGTCCTCCCCGGTATCCCAGTTCTGATAATTTTTCGAAAATTGTCAGCACTCCTTCCTTGTTCCCTTCCCCTCTGGGCAGCGGCCATGTGGCTACACCTGAAGGTGTCGGGGTCCCAGATAGCTCTGGCCATGCGATACATCCCTTAGGGGGGGTCCCATATGGTGGCAGCCACGTGTCTCCTCCTTCATGCCGCAACCCCCTTCACCCTCCGGTCCCTGCCCCTAAGCCTGTCCCCTCCCATAACCCATCCCTGCCCTCGGCTCCACTGCCCCTTCCCCCCTCCAAGACCCAGCCCTGCACGGCACCCAGCGACCCCGCCCACAGGTGTTGCAACCCTGGATCCCACCACCCTCCCCCGCTCCGGTTTCACATTCCTTCCCTCCAAGCTGCTGCGGGGTGGGGGAGGGCAGTGGTGCCCCTGCTGAGTTCAGTGCCGGTGGGGGTGGGGAGGGATCAGCTCACAGCCCCTGCGTAACGGATGGTGCCCCCGTGGTAGGGGGGGGTGGGCAGCCTCCCGGTCCGGGTGGGGGGGGGATGCCCAGCCCTGAAAGTCAACACCAGGAAAAAGAGTATATACCATCAGTTGTTCCTGTAGTTTATCTTGTTAAGAGGAATGGTAGAAGTTATCAACCTTTTTCCTATCAAGATAAAAAAGGAAATTTGTAAAGTACAGAGAGAATTTGGTAGAAATAGTGAAATCTTTAAAGGCATGATGAGAAACACCTTTAACTCAAACGAACTGGTTCCATATGATATCAAAGAGCTTTTCCAATGTCTGTTAACTCCTTCAGAATATGATCTATGGGAAAGCCTGTGGAAAAGATCTTTGAAAGTGCTTTTACTAGAGCTTTTAAAAAGCTCAGATGATGCAAAAGATGCTGATAATAATGACATAACATATGAACACCAATGTGGGGAAAAGGATTGGCATTGCCCTGAAAGCCAAACCACAGTACTATCCAAGTCTGTCCTGGATAAAATATGCAATGTTGCAGAAAAGGCTTTTAATCCGTTACCAACAGTAGATACTAAAGGCAGTTATGTTAACATTAAACAGTTTGCTTCTGAGAATTTCTTACAGTTTGTGGACCGCCTTCGTGCGCAAGTGGAAAGACAGGTGTCTGATCCAGGGGTACAAGCTGAATTAATTAAAGAGATGGCACAAAGGAATGCTAATGAAACCTGCCGTAGGGTTATTCTTGGCCTTCCCCTAGAGCCGGCACCTAGCTTAGCACAGATGATAGAAGCCTGCGCCAGGAAAGCAGAACTGCTCAGTGGACACGAGAGAAATCCAGGACTGGCACAGCCAAAGACCACGGCAGCTGTAACACCAGAATCCAAGAAGCAACCAATGTCACCAGAGCAGCTGCAGCACATCATCTGCTTCCAGTGCAAGCAGCCAGGACACTTTGAGTATCAATCACTGAAATATAGAAGAAATTTCTACTTGGCAGGGTATTGGTTATCATTTGTGTTCTTTTCTCCCCTCATTTTCTGTAGAAGAGACTATTTTTGTTTGTTTTTGCATGTCGTATGCTGCTTCTACTTCTGGTTTTATTTTTTAATACACAGAATGTAAAGAGAGCGCTGCTGGATAATGAGAGGGCAACTGCCAAGCTACTCTTCAATCGAATGAAATCAGAGCTTGAGAAAGAAAAATGGCATCAACTGAAATGGCAAGGGAGAGTCAAGGACTGGAAGCTCATACAAAAGAAGTGTGTAGTTCAGAGTTTCAGGTCAGAAATTTGGCAGTCTTCTTTTGGACAATGAGCAACACAAAGTGGCTAGTGTTCACTTTTGGTTTCTATCAAAGTAATACTTGATCATTTTTTCTTTCAACGTGATAACACATATGATATCACATATATCATGTGATTCCATTCTACATATCTACTTTCCATCCTGCAGAGAATTTATGGCAAGTGAAGAAATACAGAATCCCCCAACTGTGAATATGGAAATGGAAAAGTTGGTAAAGGAGCAGATGGTACTCAGTGAACAGAGATTGAAGGTTTTGCAATATATCGGGTATGGCAAAAGAGGTTATAGCATAAAGGAAAACAATTGTTGCTGGAGTTAATGAAGGACTTGGCTACAAAATGCACTTTGCTTCCTGTCAATGTGTGATTGCTAAATGCAGCAGTAAGGCAGGGACTACATCTATTTCTGTTTGGCTCTTTTGAATGGAGAAAATGCATTCTTGATTTTCAGTGCCCCAGCTACACTTAATAGGTGGAGATCAGGCTGTAAAAATGGAGGAATGGAGAAGTAAATATTGACACATAGTAGAAGTGGGCAAAGATGGGTGGAGAGCTAGAAGTTGGTGCTTTTGTCAAGGCAATTTTTCTCCATGGCGTGGGATTTTATTTGCGTAATAAATTAAGAGAGGTGTCTGGATAGAAATCTAACGTTGCTGCGTTTGAATATCCATCCTGAACACAAGACGCATTGCTGTGGGTGCAATGCATTACGATCTTTACAGGGAGGTTTTTTACGGTGGATGTAGGAACAAGGTAGATGACAGTTAGTTCCTTATCGGGCAGTAAACAGTTGGCCTTGAACAACAACAATCTCAGGTTTATTTTCATTGCCAAGATGGCTGTAAATAAAAGAAAGCCCAGTAGTATGGATATTCGGATTCAAAATTTTATATTTGAAGTACTGACTGGTTTGTATTTTAGGATACCTGACTCTTGTTTCCTACTTTGATAGCACCTTGTTGCCTCCAACACGTGCCAAATCTGATGGAAACGAATGGTGCAGAACCATGGAGAATTGAAACAAAAGTCTAGGTAGGTCGGGAAATCCTAAGAACAGTCTGGAATTCAAGCAATATTTTCTTTTCTCCCTGGCAACGATGAGGCAGACAGTTGCTTTGAGAGTGCATGCTTGCTCTATTCTTTGTTCCGTGTGTTCCCACATACCTTCTCAGTTGCTTGGAGGTGGCAGTAAGAGCCAAAGAAGCTGCCTGTGGCATGGCTTTCCTTTGGTCAGTACAAACAACTGTGCATGGTGAGATCTAGCTGGAACGGCTTGGTTAGAATGAATCTGGGGGAAATCAAAAGTTAATTTTGACATGGATCCCTTCTCAATCATACAAAAATACTCCTTTTTAACTCTTGGAGAAGAAGAGGGGAAGTATGAGAAGAAGAGGGGAAGTATTGGAGATACTTCCTTTCTCTGCGTCCTTGCAGCATGCCTTCCCTCTCTGTGTCTGCCTTCTCTTGCTCCAGAGCACATCCTGTTGGGATGTTTGTAGCCTGTATGGTAGTAAAGAAGTTGGAAGTGATTGTAAGTACCTTGCTACTTTGAAGCATAATGATAAAGAGCTGTGTATGTAAATGTCTTGATTTCTTTGGCTGGTAGTGTCTGGTGTCTGTAGGCAAAGGTCTGTAGGCACTGCTGGGATCTGTTCCGTGTGCTGAGATTCAGCACATGGCCTCTGTCATGTTTCCATGTCACACTGCACTATGAAAGATGGGAATATTGACTGTGGTCTGTTCCATAGCATTCAGACAGCCCTAATCTGGAGTGCGTGGAGAAAATGAGCATCCAGTATGAGCTGGTCGAGGGCAAATGTCAGGAGAAAGGGCAGATGTGCAAGTTGAGTGCCACAGCTTTTGGCTGTGATAGCCGTGGTCCAATGTGTCATTCGAGTAAAATGCGTCTGAGGATGCACCGAACATTGAGATAACAAGTGGAATTCCTTTTTAACCTCTGCCTTACTCTGTTCAAAAAGTGAGCCATCCATTTGGTTTCACAGTAGTAGTTGGTATTTGTACTTAAAATGTGGAAAAGCCGTAACAAATGCGAGTAATGAAGGGAGTGCTGTCCTACGTGAATGTGGAAGATGCAAGGAGCCTCAGCCCTTGTGCTAAATCTGTCTTATCTTGGGAAAGAAATTCCACCTCTGCCTCAATTTCTCCCTTTTTGTCCAACCAGATGGTATTGTTTACTAATATATCATGGCATGTAGGAGGCTGAATCTATCTCTGTTCATCACAAGAAAAGAAACACTACGTTTAGCCAGGTTCTCTGAAAGCCACACAGTATTTCTTCTGTGCATGTCAATTATTTGTTCTTCTTTTCCTTCAGATGACCCTGATGGATATGAACATTTACACAGCAGAAGATGCTGATGTTGTGCACACCAATATGCTTCAGATGACTGAGAAACTAAAACGTAGGTTTGAAGAAGAAATGGAGTCCGTCGATGTATGACGTTTCTTCCCCCTACTGCCCACCTCACCTGGGCTACCGGCTAGCTCCGGGAAGCCTGCGTCCGTGAGTGGCCCCTCCCTGGCACCATTCTGGGAGCCGCAGAAGAGGTGTAGCAACAGCTACGCCTGGGCTAGTCGTCAGGGAGGGACAAATAGGCACAGGAGAGACTTTTTACGGTTCTGGGGGAACAGATTTATTGAAGGAAGAGGTAACAGGTCAGGAGGTTGGGAGAGGGAACCGCAAAAGGCAGTTTGAGGGGTTCTACACTGGCTTAAGTACGGGGGAGGAGCAAGGGGAGGGCACAGAACTCTGGCCAATAACAGTTAACGGGAGGAGGTACAGAAGGCGGGGAAAGGGGTATATTGAGCCAATAAGGCAAACCGAGGGTGGGGATACATACAATTTAACCAAACATAAACACAAAAAGGAATGCTTGACACACAAACTTCTAGAACAAAGGGAGGGGCTACAAAGGATTGACATCCAGTGGGGCGGGGTTTAGGGTGAGGGACAGGGAAGGTTCCAGATAAAGGGGAGGGGTTTATGATGACAGACTAGGGCAAAGGCCGGAAAGGGAAAAACCATTATGTACTTAGGGGAACGAAACTGAGACCAACCATCAACACAGAAGGAAAATTAACATTAAACAACACAACACTATATCTCCCCCTTTCTTTTTAAACAGAAGTGTCATTTTCAAAGTCCTCGCCAGAGGTGAGCCCATCCTTCTCTTTCTCAACTGCTTTCATGTCTTCACCATTTGGGGGATCTTCGAGATCCCAATCCAGGATAGGCCCCACCTCTGCGCGGTTAACTTGGGGTGATGGGGAGATGCTGCGGACAACTAAGGTTTTAAAAATGGGAATGCAATACAAACGAAAATAATAACAAGGACAATAGAAATAATGGTTTTGACAACTGAAGCCAGCCAACCCAGATGTCCCCAGCCTTTAAAGATGTTTCTCAGCCAGTCTTCGGATTCCTCCTTGATGTTTGAGACAAGACCTTGTATTTGCTGTATCTTGGAGTGGACACTGCTTCTCCGAGATGACAAGTTGAGACAGCAGAGGCCTTTGAAGTCCTCGCAGCCGTGGCCATGCGCAAGCAACAGGAAATCTATTGCTTCCCGATTTTGTAGGGTCGCCTGCCTGGTAATTTCCTCATCTGCTAGGAGGTCGCTTAAGGCCACTGACGTAAGGTTTGCCTGTTTCGCTACCCAGCACTCTAGGCTGCCCAATTCACCTAGGGCTTTAGCCCCTGCCACCCATAGTAAAAAGATGGAGACAGCAACTCTTTTGGACTTAGACCGATGAAAAACATCTGCATTGCAATTTTCAACCAAATTATGAGCTTCTCTCTTTTGGATTGCCGATTTTGTGTTTTTAGATTTCCAATTCGAAATTTGGGTACGGTTAGGCGAAAACAGGGTCAGTCATCCAAGGGTGCACAGACCTCCTATCAGGCGAGAGGGGATGCCTGCCCACGCCTGGTCGCCACAGATTAAGAAGACCCCCTTACCGAGCTGACGAGGTTGGTCTACAGGGGTCCCCTCAATCTGGGAGGTGGCGTTGCACCACGCGGCAGCTCTATAGTCAAGGTTGGGTTGGATAACGTTTAGGTATGATTCGGGGTTGCACCATCTATAATGATTCTGAACACAAAAAGGGGATGGGGCTGAACCAAGTAACTCTAATTCCTGAGGTTCCTCGGGTGCTTTGGGAAGGTCTTTAGACCACTCCCGCCACACCCAGAGGGGGTTGGTCATAGGATAGGAGGCATAGGAGGGGTGCCACCGCCGGGGGTTAAAATCATCCCGCATGTTGATTATTGTCTTGGGATATTCGTCGGGCTGAAATGGGATCCCCACCAGGCAGGTTGAAAGTGGATTCCCTGTTGCTGCAGTTGATAAGCAGAGATGGTCCTGCTGTATGGCCTGGGCCAGGGTGACCCACACATTCTTCCTTGGCTGCGGGACTATCCACTCCACCGAAGACTGGCAGAGGCACGCCCAGATGACAAGGGCATACCACATCCTGGGGCTCCGGGTGGCTGACTAAAACAGAACAGGAAAAGGGAATGGGTTACTCAAATAGGTCCTGAACTTCAGGGGGAGGAAACAACTTGGAGAAGGGGCTGTCCCGCCCTCTGGGGGACCCTTGGTGTCCCAGGGAGGGGCGCCGGCGACGACGAAGCACTGCATATTTGACATCTCCGGAGGCTGGCCCTGACAGATGTCCCTGACTGGCAGTATAGGGACCGACACACCTTTGAGGGACGCACCTCAAACCGAAGGGCATGGATACGCAAGCGTACCCACGACCCCAGGTGACTAACTCATGTGGGCCCTCCGTTTTACCGGTCTCCGGGTTCTTCACCATCACGGGAGGGTGTTTTCTCAACCGTAATGATGAAGAGTTCGTGAAGTGCCTCACAATGGGAGGACTCAGCACTTTGAAGGAGCAGTTAAGAAAGTTGATGGTAAAAAGGGCTTTATGCAATTTAGTGAGAGGTGTATCGAATTGAGTATCGCCCTGTTGCTGCTCCAGGACCTGTTTGAGCGTTTGGTGGGTGCGCTCAACCATGCCCTGACCTGCGGGGGAATAACGGGATGCCAGTCTTATGTTTGATTCCCCACCTCTACAGGAACACCCGAAAGGCCGTGGAAGCATATGCTGGGCCATTGTCCGATTTCAATTCCCTTGGGATCCCCAACACAGAGAAGGCCTGTACAAGGTGTTTCTGTACGTCCTTGGCCTTCTCCCCTGTGTGGGCAGAAGCGAAGACTACCCCGGAAAAGGTGTCCACACTCACATGCACATAATTCAACCTGCCGAACTGCGGAACGTGGATGACATCAATCTGCCATAACTCACAGCTCTCCAGGCCTCTAGGATTGACGCCAGAGCTCAGGGTTGGCACCCCAAGCTTCTGGCACTGGGGACATGTGGCCACAATGTCCTTGGCCTGGTCACGGCTTAGTTGGAATTGCCATACCAAGGCAGGCGCATTCTGATGGAATTTCTGATGGCTCAGCTTTGCCTGTTGGTAAATATCAGGAATCCTGGCCATATCAGCTGGTGCGGCCAGGGTGTCCTCTCTCTGGTTACCCTCGGAGAGAAATCCTGGCAGGTCTGTGTGCGATCTTACGTGCATCACGAAGTACGGATGCTCTCGGTGGGAGACAGCATATATCAGCTTAGAGAGCAGACCGTGGAGGTTCGGATTAGAGACTTCTTTCAAAACAGCGTTCTCTGCCCTTGACACCACACCCGCCACATAGGCCGAATCTGTAACCAAATTAAGTGGCTCTGAGAACCTCTCGAAAGCTCTAACGACTGCATCTAACTCAGCAATTTGAGGGGAACCCTCAAGAACCTTAACATCTGCCTCCCACTGCTGAGTCTGGGGGTTCTTCCAAGTCATGACTGACTTGTACGAAGCCCCAGATGCCTCTGTAAAAACAGTTAGAGCTTTGAGCTGCACCCGGCTCAATTTTTCTTTTGGGACCAGACTGAAATTTGAATTAAATAATTTATGACTTTGGTGGTGGACAGATGTTTGTCCTGTGTAGCTATCAAGGGCAAAGAGAAGAGTCTCATTCTCCTGGAGCAAATGCTCCAAAACCTCCTTAGTCAGCTTGCCTGATGATAAGGCAAGTGGTACTCGGATGAACGCAAAATCGCAACCCGCCAGCTCTCCCAAACGGGCCCTGGACTTCCTGATCAGCTGCGCCATCAGCTCCTGTGGCCTGGTGATACTTTTGGACCTCTAATGACTGAGGAACACCCACTCTATAATCAAGAGGGGGTCCCTCTGGTCCTGGTCCCACTGGTAAATGAGGCCGTGGAGGTGCGGCAGCCGTCCCAGGATAATAAACTCAAATTGCAGATTCGGCAGGTAGCGATGGGCTTGTCTCGTCCCCATCGCCTTCTCTACGTTTTCCAGAGCTGCCCTCGCATCTGGGGTCAGCACCCTAGGAGGAAGTAACTCATCTCCCCCTTTCAATAAATTGGAAAGGGGAGCTAGGTCCTCGGTGGTCAATCCTAGCCAGGGTCTGACCCAATTCAATGACCCACACAGCTGGTGGAAATCCGCAAGGGTTTTTGGCTTGGTGTTAATTGCCAATTTCTGTGGGACAATAGTCCTGCTGGTAATTTGGAGCCCGAGATACTTCCACGGGGGCATCCTCTGAACTTTCTCCTTCTGGAGCTCAAACCCTGCAGAGATCAAAACCTCGATGACAAGGTCAAGGACATACTGCAGTATGTTGTCCGTGGGGGCACAAATTAGCACATCATCCATATAGTGCAGGATGACGGCCTCCCCTGCCTTGGCACGGACAGGAGACAGCAATGAGGCCACGTACTATTGACAGATAATGGGGCTGTTCTTCATGCCCTGAGGCAGTACTCGCCAATGGAAGCGCCTCATTGGGGCTTCCCGGTTGATGGATGGAACCAAGAAGACAAACTGTGGTGCATCCTCGGGGTCGAGGGGACTGTGGAAAAAACAATCCTTGATATCTAGGACTGCCAGATTCCAATTTTGCGGCAGCATTGAGGGTGAGGTCATACCTGGTTGCAGAGACCCCAGGTCTTCTCTCTTTTTATTTATTTCACGAAGGTCGTGAAGGAGCCGCCACTTGTCCTTCCCCGGCTTTTTGATGACGAAGACCGGAGAATTCCAAGGGCTCCAGGTTGGCTCGATGTTACCTTTGGCTAACTGCTCCTCCACGATTTCATTGAGCGCCTGCAATTTCTGTTTGTTAAGTGACCACTGATCTATCCATACTGGTTCATCAGATAGCCAATTCAGTTTCTGGACAGGGCGCTCCACAGTGACTGCGAAGGAAAATCCCGCGGGGTTTTCGGGATGTCAATACGAACACCCCATTGCAACATGGCATCTCTGCCCCACAGGGGAGCTTTATACTCCATAACAAAAGGGCGGACATTAGCCACCTGCCCTTCAGGTCCCTCAATTTTAATTACGCTTTTTGACTGCCGAGCCAATTGGGCCCACCTGACTCTTTGTATTCTGCCAGCCACGGGTTGCAACTCCCAATGTGACGGCCAATTCTCGGTTGGTATAATTGTCACATCTGCTCCTGTATCGAAGAGTCCGTCGAGAAAAAAGTAGTCTTCACCCCGACGGAGTCCGCATCCAATGATTGGTTTATCCTCACCAATGACTTCCGCCCAATAGATGCAGGGATTAGCCGGTTTCGCCACGATGGTGTTGGGCACCGGAATCGCCTGCGCTACTAGTTGTTCCTTTGGCAGGAAGTATGGTGGCTGGATGCACTGTGCCAGGAGAGTGAAACGGTCTGGACACAAAAGCTGCGTCTGCGGCACAATTTCAATCTCCGGAGGGGTACACTTTCTATCCCCAAGCACGACATATGTGCAGTCAAGTCCGGCGAACAAACCTGGTGATGTGGGCTTCACCGACACCAACCGCCAGTCCTGTGTGGGAATCAGAAGTCAGAAGCGGAGGGGCAGGACCGCTTACCGAGGAGGAGCCAGAACACTGGCAACATTCATGGTGATGGGCGGGACCTGTTGAGCTCGGGGGCTGCCTCTCTGGAGGTGGAGTAAGAGGAGGAGTTTTAGTAGGAGGAGGAGGAGGAGCCTGGGGAGGAGGAAACACCCCTCCCGTGGGAGGAGACAGGGGCAGGACTCGGGGAAGGAGGCGGGAACAGAAAGGGTTTGGGACACGGTGTAGGGGGCGGAGCCACAGTCGGAGGAGGGTAAGGATCAATGAGGAAGGGATTCTGGGAAGAAAAAGGAGCCAGAGCACAAGGGACCGGCCACGCCAGGTAGCCGGCCCCATCTTGTGCGCCAGAATCCAGGAGGCTATTTTGTGGCTCCGGGGGGGATGACTGGAACCTGACTGACTTTGGTGTTTTGGGGGTAGAGCCTGGGGTAGGAGCGGGGGAGGGTTTCGGCGTACATTTACAAACTTTACAACTCTTTAAAACAGGTTTCAGGGTAGAACTCGGGGTGCAACTGGGAGAGACGGAACTGCGGGAAGAGGGATTAGGGGAAGGCTCCCTGACGGCTGGGGCCTTGCCACCTGGGCTAGGGTATCGGGAGGACGGAGAGGGGCCAGGCAATTAGCGGCTGGTCTCCCTGGCCGGGCTGGCCTGCGATCGTTCCTGAGCTGCCCGTCTCAGATCCCCTGATGCAGGGGAAGGGGGATTGGAAGGTGGGTTAGGAGAGGGGGGAAAAACTGGGGGAACCCAGGATGGCTTGCTTCCCTTCCCTGCCCTCTCCTGGCGGGGCGGGGCCTGGCGCACGCTCCCTGCCTTTTCTTTTACAGCTGTACGAATTTGAATGTATAAACTGAAAAACCGATCCACGGAGGTGTCTAATTGCTCAACGCCATGAGCCTTTGTCCTACTAGTTCCCAAAATTGGACCGACTCCATTTGCTGGGGTAACACCCCGGGGAATTGGGAAGCAAGCCATTTTATGAACTTCCTTAACGAACCCGTGAAAACTTTTTTTTCCCTCCCTCCAGGGTACCCACAACTTGGAAAAACATCTCCCGCTGCTGTGTGGACAGCTTTGCGCCCATTATGGTGTGCCTCATACCCACACAGAAGAACTCACTCTCCCACTGCAGCAAAAGAAAACTGAAACAACTGAGAATAAAGGTCCCAGGGCCAGTGAGTCCCCCACCCTCAGGGACTAAAGGAAGGGGTGTTCTTACGGGCCCCCACACCTAGGGCTGCACACCCCGCCCAGTCTAATGGTAAGCCCCCCTGCACCCTGTTGGGGGATACTTACCGGCTCCGTCGGCCTCTGCAACAGGAGCTGCAACAGAAGGCCCCTCCCTCGAAAGTGGTCCTCTGGGCGCAGAGGTTTGCCACCTTCTCCCCGGGAGCGCTGCCAACCGGGCCTGCTCCGATCGGGGTAGTCGATGCTCAATGCCTCTGATCCTCAGATCTTAGAGGCTCTTCGTGGGGTCACTGGCGAAGTGGCCCTGCTTTTGGGCGCCAAACTGACGTTTCTTCCACCCACTGCCCACCTCACCTGGGCTACCGGCTAGCTCCGGGAAGCCTGCGTCGGTGAGTGCCCCCTCCCTGGAACCACTCTGGGAGCTGCAGAAGAGGTGTAGCAACAGCTACGCTTGGGGGAGTCGTCAGGGAGGGACAAAGAGGCGCAGGAGAGACCTTTTACGGTTCTGGGGAAAGGGATTTATTGAAGGAAGAGGTAACAGGTCAGGAGGTTGGGAGAGGGAACGGCAAAAGGCAGTTTGAGGGGTTCTACACAGGCTTAAGTACGGGGGAGGAGCAAGGGGAGGCCAAATAACGGTTAATGGGGGGAGGTACAGAAGGAGGGGAAAGGGGTACATTGAGCCAATAAGGCAAACCGAGGGTGGAGATAGATACAATATAACCAAGCATGAATACATAAGGGAATGATTGACACAGAAACTTCTAGAACAAAGGGAGGGGCTACAAAGGATTGACATCCAGTGGGGCAGGGTTTAGGGTGAGGGACAGGGAAGGTTCCAGATAAAGGTGAGGCGTTTATGATGACAGACTAGGGAAAAGGTGGGAAAGGGAAAAAACATTATGTACTTAGGGGAACGAAACTGGGATGAACCATCAACACAGAAGGAATATTAACATTAAACAACGCAACACAACAGATGCGCATTTCTTTTATTTGATGACATATATTTTCATCACTCCTTGGGATTAGTCTGTTCTTCCTGTGCTCCCACCTGCAATGCCTTCTGCCTGGTAGGGTACTGATGTCACCTTAGAAAGAGGTCCATAGTGCGACAGAACACTCCAAAGAAACAGTTTGGTGTGGAAGAGTTTCATGTGGAAGTGTTCATAATTCTTCTGTTCATTTTTTGTAATATAAATAGATTGTATTTTTATGATCATTTCTATCTGAAATACATATGATAGCCACGAACGACATATGGCCCAGCCTGCTTAAGATCAGACTTTAGGAATAGCTGGAAATGATCTCGCAAATGTCTTCCAATCTTTTCTATACATAAAAAACGTCGGGCAGTTGTTTCTAAAGGGATAAATTATAGAATGTGATTTGGTGCTTTATGGTGCCAGAATAAACAGAAGTTTTTGATAATCAGCATTCTTACCAGTTTACTTGGAGATTGATTTTTTTTACTCTCCAGATAGAAGACGCCATGTTGGATACCAGTCGTAAAATTCCAGGCAGCCTTTTATCATCTTACATATCCTCTTACTCATTCATTTCACCTTCCAGCAGTTTAGAAAGAACTTGTTCACTTGAATGTTTTTCTTTGGAGTGATTTTAAGGAGACGGCTAAATGGCCATAATACAGGTAGAAACATAAAAAGAAGGGTATGCTATAAAGACAGGACTTCTTAATGCAAAGAGCACTCTGAAATTAAAAATACCTGCTGTAAAATTAAAAATGTAATCTATAACTTTTAGATGGTATTTTCTACTCATTAGTTTCATTCTGTCAGGTGCATTTTTGCTAACTGCTTTATTCAAGCTGAATGGAGAGTCCTGTCTTATTCTTGGTATGGCAACAGTGATAGAGATCACTGCTGCTTTCTGTAGAAAGTGGCTGCAAGTTGCTATTACGAGATCTTGTGCAGGTCTAGAGTCTGATTGGATTTGAGGTTCTCATTGTTTCAACAAGCAACTTGGGGCGGCAGTGTCAGAGGTGTTCATTATCTAGGAAGATTTTCATAGGTGATGAGTTTTGCTGAGGTAGCTTTCTCTTCTGGGTGTAGAATATATGTGCATAATTAACTTACTTGAATCCTAAATAGCTGGGGAGATTTTAGTATCTACGAAGCCATTTTTACTAGCTTTTTTATGTGGCCTTAGATGATGAAAGTGATCTGGATACAATTTTAGAAAAAAGGAAAACGGTGAGCTGTGAGGAAGAGCTGAAGGAGTATTTGGAGAACACCCTTTCTTCTTGAGATCAAATTAGAACAAGGTATGAATGTTGTATCAGCAACTTAAAAGGTAGAGCATCTTTGAACATTGGTTGTACTACTTAGGCCTTGTTTTAATGCTGTTGTGTGAAGGTATGGAAAAAGACTGCTTTTCACTTCATGTAAGAATATAGAATAATGTCCATAGAGAACAAGGTTAAGGCAAATAATGCCCACGGTTTAGGAATGGGACAAAGGAAGACTGCTATCGTTCAAAAACCATAGCACATCAGTATTACTGTGCATACCATCACATCCATGCCTTATTCAGAAGGTAAAAGTAGTAGCGCAGATTCTTGGATCACCGGAATCAGAAGTTGGTCTGCACCATCATCTCTTCACTCATAGGTTTGATCACATTCAAAGTTCTAGGAACTCAGACGTTTAATATAGCCAAGCATTTGCAACTTTAAAAGCCATCTAAAAATTGGTACAATACCTCTCTCCTTCCTGAAGATCTTAGCAGCAGCTCTGAAGCCATAGAGGAAGCAGCACAGTTCACACACCCAGGAGGTCTTTCCTACCTGCTCGATCAGAGGCACATTAGAAGAGCAGTATGGACCTGAGGGGCAGATGCACATACCTTCACACACCTTGCACTGGGACTGTGGTTTGAGCTGGAGGTTTGATACTCTTCCTAATAATTTGAGCCGTTAAAACAAAGCCGGATGTAACAGACCAAGTGAAAATACAATGCCAGGTTGCGGGAAGAGAATGTTGCCTATCTGAACACCTATATAAATTCCCCATCATTCTCTTTGTATAGGAGACCAAGCCAATGTCGGTGTAAATGAAAACATGTGTGAATACGGATTTTTCTTGAATCAAGACTCAGCTTTATGTCCAAGTCAAAGGCAAATAAACGAGAAAGGCTCCGCTGAGCACAGTGCAGAACTAACATGGAAGACAGTAATTTGACCTCTTATGCAAGCAGTGTTGGAATGGTTCCGCATCCCAAAGGAAAGATGTCAAATGCCTGTTTGGAAATATTTTAACTTCTGTGCATTTCTTTCTTTGTAATGAACTAATCTGTATAAGCCAGGACGAGATTGTGTTCAGTAGAAACAGATCAATGGCAACATTTAGCCTAAAGGTTTTATGAGATTGATCATGAAGTTCGATTTAGATTTAAAGGCACTGTAGTCATATTTAATTTTATTTCTCTCCGTACTTGAGTCTCTTAAACAGGGACCTTCAATTGGACAGGAAGGGGACACTGAAGCAAATTGTAATGGATGACGTAATGGCTTACCCGGAAGCATTTTGTGACAATTGATTTCTTCTAGGTATCCATCAGCCAGCATTTTGGTGTGAAGGAAATCTTCAAACAGGTAAAACAAAAATTCCCGTTGGTTTAAAACCTGACTGCTATATTAATTTTTCACATTTGAGAAAATTTTCATGACCTTTAAAATTCAGACTATATCAAGTATTGTTTCAGCCATTGAAGAAAGTGCTTTTGATAGAGATAGGAGAGGGAAACCAAAACATTTCTCAGAGCCACACTTTGAACTCTGTCCTTGTTACAAACGGCACTTGAGCAAATTCATTTGCCTTTGGAACAGAAAACGACAAGGTAACAGGCTTATCATTACGGATTTGAGTGTTCCACGTTCTTTAGATAGTAAGTGATCTATTCAAGATGACCTCTTACTGAAATAGATCCATTTTGAGAAGGGATATGTATTTCTTAGAAGAAAGCATATCCCTATGTTAAAACGGCGTGGTGGGTGTTTTTTGGTGTTGTTTTGCTTCTAGAACTTGCAAGGCACAATCGACTTCATAGTTCGAGATCCAAATAAGACCACGACATTCCAAACAGGTGTTTCTTTTTGCTTGTTTTTCAATCTGTATATCTTTGGATTGTAACCAGTAGAACTGTGCTTGAACTGGAAAGAAGTAGCGGAGGTTTCAGAAGTGGAACATATGGTGGACCAGTAAGCTGAGAGCATTGTGCAAGGAGAGGAAAGAGGGGAAAATGGTAAGAGTTTCCTGAGTCGGAAGGGACCCCTAGGGATCATCAAAGTCCAACTCCTGGCCCTGCACAGACACTCCAACAGTTCCACCCTCTGCATCCCTGAGAGCATTGGCCAAACGCTCCTGGATCTCTGGCAGCCGTGGGGCTGTGCCCATTGCCTGGAGAACCTCTTCAGTGCCTGACCAGCCTCTGAGGAAAAAAGCCTTTCCCTGATAGCCAGCCTAATCGTCCCCTGACACAGCTCCTGGCATTCCCTTGGCTCCTGTCCCTGGTCGCAGAGAGCAGAGAGCAAAGCTGTCCCTGGGCTGCCCTTGAGAGGAGTTGAGAGGTCCCAAGTGAGGTGTGAGCTCAGTGTCCCCTCTGCAGCTGAACCAAATGCCCTCAGCCACTCTTTGTATGGTTTCCCCTCCAGCCTCTTGACTATCTCTGTGTCCCTCCTTTGGCCATTTCTCCAATAGCCTGAGGTCTTTCTGATGTTGTGGCATCCAAAATTGCCCCCAGGGCTTGAAGAGAGTGCAGTCCCAGCCCATAGCAGAGCAGGACAATCACCTCTCTCGAGCTAGCGGTGCCATAAGATAGGGACAGTTGTTAAGAATCAGCTGGAGAAACAAATCTAACAGAGAAACAGGTGATCTTGGCACAGGAAATGGAAGAATCAGAGGACAAAGAAGATGAGGAGAGGATTCCTTGTAAAAGTGAAGAAAATGAGCATGCAGAACAGGGACTAAGCATTATGCATGTAAGTGAGCAAGAGAATAAGTTTGAAAGTGAAGGCAGTTTTGTGCAAAAGAAGGAGGCATAGAAAGTCTTTTTGCTGAAAATTAATAGAAAGTTTTTTTCCGTTTAGCTTGTATACGAAGCGCACAGGGCTCGAGATCCTTTTATGGGAGAATGGAGTGTGTAAAGTTGCCAATCATTTTGGAGCGAATTTGGAGGTTTTTGGGGTCCCAGGTGAATTTTGGGTTGAATTCTGGGGATTTGGGGGTTCCCAGGTGAATTGGGGGGGGGGGGGCGGGGGGAATCTGGGGAGATCCAGGTGAGTTTTGAGGGGTCACAGCTTGATTTTGGGGGAGAATTTGTGCAATTTTGGGGGATCCCAGGTAGCGAGGTTTGCAGTTGTGTTGGTTTGAAAGTAAAACCAGTGCGACTCCAAGTCAGTAATACAATTTTATAGGAGAAAAGAGAAAAAAATAAAATACATGCAATAATATAAAAGAAAAAACAGCAACAAAGTCAGAAATACAACCTGACACCCTGTCAGTCAGGGTGTTGGTAGCAGTCCCTATAAATGGTGGCTGCAGTCCTCCTGGATGACAGATGTGGTTCAGTTGAAGCAGTGCTCCTGTAGAAGGTGCAGTTTTCCTCCAAAGATCCAGTGATGATGTGGAAAAAGGTCCGACGTTCCTCTGGGATCCCGTGGAAAGGAGTGCTTTGGTGTTCCAAATCTCAGTTTTTATCTAGGTAGGAAATGTTTGGCTCTTCCCCCTGGCTGGAGCATCTCCCAATGGGATGATGTAATCTTATCAGTCACACAATAGGACTTAATGGTCCGTTAACAGAATATATCTTCTGGAGGAAGGATGGGTTGTCAAAAGATAACGATGAGCATCCCCCTGATCTTATCAGATGGCACATGAGCAGGGGATATCTCCAAAAGAGATAAGGATGATGACCCCTCCCACATTTTAACAGATGGTGATAGAATACACATTTTTGCATTGTACCCCAGTAGATGGGTGAATTTGTGGAATGTGGGGTGTCCCACTTGAATTTTAGGGGGAATTTGTGGAATTCTAGGGATCTCAGGGGAATTTGGGGGAGAGTTTGGTGAATTTTAGGGTATACATGTGAATTTTAGGGTTCTCACATGAGTTTCGGGGATGCCAGGTGAATTTTGGTGTGAATGCTGTCGATTTTGGGGTATCCAGGTGAGCGTTTGGGAGTCGTGGGAGAATTTTGGAATTAATTGGGGGAGATGCAGGTGGATTTTCCGGGGAAATTTGGTGATTTTTGGGAGTCCCAGATGGGTCTTTGAGCGAATTTGGTGGATTTGGGGGTATCTGGGTGTGTTTTGAGGGGGATTGGAGTCATTTTGGGGTGAATTTGGGAGGTGTTGGGGGGACTGGGTCTTAGGGGTGATTTGAGATATTTTGGGGGTTGCAGGTGGGATTTTGGGGTGAAGCCCTGGGATTTGGTGGTTCCCTGTGATTTTTGGCATGACTTTGTGGAATTTTGGGAGTTGCCAGGTGCGTGCTGGGCATCCCAGGGAGGACTTCGGGGTGAATTTTGGGGATTTTGGGTTTCCCAGGTGAATTTCTGAGGTGACAAGGCTCAAAAAGTTTTTTTTTCGAAAACAAGTTAAAGCCAGAAGGTTATTGAAAATTAATAGATGTGATGCAAGTAGGTAATATACAGACAATACACAGCGAGACAAATCATGGGAAAAATACAGTGGTAACACATGAGTGTGTGAGGATGGGATCAATATAGATAAGGCTCAGCTGAAGCTGAATTTGGAAAAGCATGCCAAAAATAAGAATAATAAAGGCACCTACGGGTATTTCAGTGGGAAAAGGAAGATGAAAATAAACCTATCACACCTGCCCTATTCCCCCCCCCACCCCTATAAGCCAGACAGGACTAGTGGCAACAGATAAGGAGAAGGCTGAGGTACTCAACAAATGTTGGTCTCAATTATTACTGCCAGTCACTATTTCCACATCTGTCACTTTATTGGACTGGTGGACTTGATTCTAAGCCATAGTAGCAGGTCAGCTTTCTGACCACTTGAGGAATCTGAGCGTGCAAGACCATGGGACCCACCCAGAGGCATGTCAGGGCCCTGAGAGAACTGGCAGCTGTAGTGGCTAAGGTGCTGCCTCCATCATATTTGAGAAAACAAGGCAAACAGTGAAAGCCTCCAGACACTGTGTTGTATTGACTCCAATACTCTTGGTCTTTTTTGTAAATCTTAGAGCTCTGAGTCAATTTCTGCAGAGGATTCCCAATGCAGTTTCAAAAATGGAATCTTTGTTTTTGGTTGTTATGTTGATCTTGGATATTTCCATTTTCTGCACTCCTATATTTTCGAAAAATTTGTAATGACTGAAAAGAAAGCTGAGAAGAGGCATTATGCTCTTTCGAGTGATATAAATGGACCAGTATTCTTTTCAGACAAATATATTTTTGCTGTGTCTAAGCACATGTGCATACCTGTGTTTGATTTATGTGTCCAGGTTTTGGCAATGGGGCAGCCACAGGGCCGTCCTGTGACAATGGCCCGGATGCTGCCCTGTAGGCTTTTTCTCGGCCCCAAAATAGGGTTTTTTCACCCTTCCTCCGGTCTAGCTCAGGTGTTAGGGTGAAATTCCCCTGGGCCCTAGCCTCAGGGATGTAGTTAAGATATCCAAAGAGGCTCTTTCCCCTAATAAAGTTACAGGTTTATTTCTCGTGGGTAGTGAGTGAAAAAAGGGAAAGGAAAAAGGGAGAAAAGAGGGAGAAAAGAGTGGGGGAAGAGGGAAAAGTGCGGGGTAAGAGCGTGGGGGGAAAAAGAGAACGAGGTAAGAGAGAGAGGCCAGGGGGTACTGACCTTTTCTAGGGTCTGGAAAGGGGCGGGGGGGCGAGGAGAAATTGGATCCCAGCCAGCTCTGTGTGGCCAGGAGGGGAGAGGGACCAAGATACAGGGCACAGCAGGGGTCACGGGATGTACCATTTACAATGTATCTAGGAAACGCAACACTGCCCAGTCCCGCTTTCTTCCAACTGGCTCCACTTCAGGATGCCCTCCCTGCTGAGACAAGAGGCTGGGACAGCACCTTTAGAAATGTGACTCTCTGGGTTTGTTTGTTTTGTTTTGTTATTTTTAAAGTTACTAAAAACATTCACCCTGATTTTTGATGTGTTGGGTTTGGAGTTTTTTTTCAGTTTAGGTTTTTTGGTGGGCTTTTTTGTCTCTTTGGGGATTATTGGTTGGGGTTTTTTGTGTGTTTGATTGGTCTGCTTTTTCTGTTTGTTTGTTTGTTTGTTTGTTTTTTATTACGGTTCTGCAGAGTTTTTTAAGCAAATTGATTGGAAAACTGAATAGTCCTCCACTATAGTCTCCTGGATTCACCTGAGACTCTTCCTAGGCATCTCCCTGATCCTTTTTAAGATGAGTCTCGCATCATTCTCATGAGGAAACTGTCTGCTTATGGTTTGGGTGGGTGGGCTGTTTGCTGGGTGACAAACTGGGTGATGGCCAGGCCCACAGAGTGGTGGGAAATAGAGTTCATCCAGCTGGTCCCCAAGGCTCAGTCTTGGGCCCAGTCCTGTTTAATATCTTTATCAGTGATCTGGACAAGGGGATAGAGTACACGCCCAGGAAGTTCACAGATGATGCAAAGTTGGCTGGTAGTGTTTTTTTCTTCTGGAGGACAGCAGGCTCTGCTTCTTCTTCCTCCTGTTCTGAGGTCGCTCCTCCCTCTTCATCCCTCATTAATTGTGCTGATTTTGTCACTTGGATGAGAAAACAAACAATTTTAGCAACAATACTAGTGGCAGGGTACAAGAAAGGAAGAGTTCACATGAATCCCCCCCCCAACAACAGACAATACCTGATGGCTCCTCTGCCCAGCTTACTGACTACACCGGAACCCACTGTCCCTAAAAGATACTCCGTTCTCCCTGCCCCCAGCCATGATGTGAGATGGAATAGAATAACTAAGATTAAGATTCTCCCTATGTAACTCCATCATACTTCGATTCTGAGAAAGAAAATTTCTTGAAGTTCTATCATTTCAGATTATTTGAATTTGAATTTGCATATGAAAAAGTCTAGCCAGAAACTCATGACAATATTAATAGCCCATTCTAGAATGTCCGAGATGATATACACTTCTTTCAAGAGAATGTGATACCTCACGTGACTTATCCAGAATTTCAATGAACAGTGGGAGTACTCTACAAGATTCTTACTGCCATCTGGGTTTCCTCGTATTTTGCTGGTCTATGTAAGCCAAACAGCTATTCAGCAGAGGGAATATTAGTGTGATACTTGATGGTATGTGAGATGGAACACAGTAATTTATGGTTTTTGCATAGTGATGAAGCTGTAAAGAAAGCTCCATAATGCTCAGACAAGGAGGCTGCTGGACTTCAAGCAGCAAAGGCCCAAAACGAACCAGTGAAAAGGTGTCATTGAAAAAAAAAAAAGCCAGTTGGGGAGCAAAGTGATACTTAAGGGCAGTTGACTGAAAGAGGAAATCTGGTAAAAAAAAGTCCAAGAGTGAAGGAATAACAGGGAAAATGAAACTAAGGAAGGAAATAAATCTCAGCTCATCATTTCAGAAGCTAACAAGTTGTCATTGCAATGATGCATAAAGTGAGAAATAATAAATATGTCTGCAACAAAATCTGAAATATTAGCTTCATTGCATTCTGTCTTTCACGGAATCATACAACAGTCTGTGATTAAAGATCCTCTAGTCCAACTTCCTTGCCCAGTAGATCTTACAGTCGATCAAATTGCTCAAGACTAGCCAAACTGATAAGGAGCACTCACAATGATGGGGCATCCATAGCTTCTCTGGAACACCCGTTTGAGTGTCTCACCAGCTTCATTGTAGAAAAGTTTTTCCTTTTAGCCAATCTAAACCTAGTCTCAGTTTGAAAGCATGGCCCCTTGTCCTGTCTCTGCAAACCTTCCGAAAAAGTCTTTCTCCATTTGTCTTATACCCTCTTTACATATTCAAAGTCCACAATACTGTCTCTCCAGAAACCTCTCTTCTCCAGGCTAAAAGATCCTACTTTTCACAAGAACCAGGTCATAAACTGAGATGGAAGACATCTCAGGAGATCAGATCATTCAACAGCTCAGCGTAAAAATAGCTCTTAAGTCAGATCAACTAGCTTAGGGCTGTGTCTGTTTGAATTTTGAAAATTACCAGGAATTGAAATGCTTCAAGGAAGAGAACTCTGGGTGGCTCCAGAAACAGCCTGAGAAACTTGAGCAAACTCGAAACGTCAGAAACTACCACTGCTTTCTCTCCCTCAGCCCAAGAAGTCACAAAGAAGAAGTGTTCCCAGCAGGCTGGGATAGCACACATATACACTACATATACATGACAGGCATCACCAGCAGCCACATCCTGCTCCTTTCTGTGGCTGGCAAGAGTGAGACTGGATGTTTACATGTGGGCAAACTGGGTCCCTCCAGCAGCTCAGACACTCAGCCTGCCCAGTGACCCCACTGAATTCCAGTATTCGCAGTGTCCCAAGGTCACAGCACTACTCGTCTTGCTGGCACAGACCATCACACGCCTCCTAAATCAGTCAGGACTCCCCTGGTCCCACAGCCAGCAGCTCACATGCTCTCCCCAAGGCCACTGCCATTGTTCACCAACTTCTCCACTTTGATCTTTGCTGGTGCTCTCAACACTGGCACACCCAGATGTTCTGCAGCTGTTGTCTCCTGGTGGAAAAGACTTGTAAAGCCATGTTTCCTAACAGGACTTCCACAACCTTTCAAAGCAACCTTTTCTGGGATATGAACAATTTCATTCAAATATCAACATTTCTTTTCCCATATGTGAAATCAGAATTTCCTTCTTCCGGGCATGCCCAAAACAAGGCACAAACCACATTGTGCCTTCTTTTTCACACGTTGACTTGTTTGTAAGCAATGCTAGGAGAATACATGTTTTGATCCAAGATAATCTCTGGCCCTATTAGTGCTTTAGGTAGTTAGTTTTGCTTTGCTATTTACTCGATGTCCCATTGAATTTTTGAATCATAAACAGACTATCTGACTGTATAGCAGCATAGCAGTGATGAATAAATGCAATTACCATCTGCTCCTTTACCAACTTTTCCATTTCCATATTCACAGTTGGGGGATTCTGTATTTCTTCACTTGCCATAAGTTCTCTGCAGGATGGAAAGTAGATATGTAGAATGGAATCACATGATATATGTGATATCATACGTGATATCACGTTGAAAGAAAAAATGATCAAGTATTACTCTGATAGAAACCAAAAGTGAACACTAGCCACTTTGTGCTGCTCATTGTCCAAAAGAAGACTGCCAAATTTCTGACCTGAAACTCTGAACTACACACTTCTTTTGCATGAGCTCCCAATCCTTGACTCTCCCTTGCCATTTCAGTTGATGCCATTTTTCTTTCTCAAGCTCTGATTTCATTCGATTCAAGAGTAGCTTGGCAGTTGCCCTCTCATTATCCAGCAGTGCTCTCTTTATATTCTGTGTATTAAAAAATAAAACCAGAAGTAGAAGCAGCATACGACATGCAAAAACAAACAAAAAATTGTCTCTTCTACAGAAAGTGAGGGGAGAAAAGAACACAAATGATAACCAATACCCTGCCAAGTAGAAATTTCTTCTATATTTCAGTGATTGATAGGCAGAAAAAATGAATTTCATTTGGGGAAAGGAAGACATTCTAGGAATATTCAGACTGCTATCTTGCCCCAGGTAAAACATTTACCATGGCCTTAGCGTTAATGAGCTTGTGAACATCAGCTGCCAAGAGGAAGGACATTTCCTCCAGTTTCACAGAATACTTGGTCAGTACATCTGCTATCTGTGCAATCAAAGAATACAGAAAAGCAACAACAATGAAAAGTAGAACTCAAATTTTAATTTCCCAAGTTAAAATCTACATGAACAAGACAATTTTTCCATTCAAGTGAATTCGATTTAATTAATTCATTAACTACATAAGTATCATTCTCACGTTCAAGAATAGAATTCAAAGAATCAACGTTGCTTCTTCTCAGACATTGAAGCCTGAGTAGATGCCAACTTCAAATCTATTAAGACAGCGTGGAAGTAATACCTGCTACATTTAGTACATGTAAACTACAAAGACATCTAGAACAGCTCGAAAAGATGAATAAACCCATGAACTTTGAAGGAGACGCTAGCAAGAAATGTGGAAATAGGCCTTATCTGCCCAGTGCTTTTCCCAAAAGCTTGGGCACTCCTTGGCATCAGTGAGAGTCTCTGTCTCATTATTCAGCAGCTGGCTTGGTCTAAAAAAGGATTCATGCAATCACTTCATTCCTGTTCATGACATAAACTTACTACATCATCACGGAAGCCATTTACTTGGAAATATAGCCTAAAAAATATGTGTCAGACTGGGTACATATCTAGATTGCTATGAGAAAAACCAATTCCTTTTTAACAGGAAAGCCATACAATATGCCTGCCATGGCAAATATTAGTCTACTAGCCCTGCACTTCAACGGGCAGTGAGCAGTTCATTACACCAAATTTACGTTTGGCAAGGAGACAGTCTATTTATTACAAGCCCCTAGTTCTAGAACCAAGAATTCAGGAGTTGCACATTCCCAATGCAAATCTGTCCATTTCAGACCTTTGGGGTTTTATGCTTCTGTTCTTTACCTGTCTTGAGTGTGGCTTTCTTGTGAAGCCACTGATGGGTGACTTTCCAACACATTTCTGCTGATTACATGGTAATGGCATGGCATCAGCAGTCATCTCTGAATGTCTCTTTAAAGTATGCTTTTTACTCTTCTTAGAGGACCTTGTCTTCTTCTTTCCTTCACCCAAAAGGTGGGCTAAGTGAGCCTTCAAAGAACCATCATCTCAACAATTAGAATTCTTTCAAACCTACTGAATGGAGAATAGCAACCAAAAAAATTAAAAAAAAACTAGTAAGTGAAAGACAGCAGAAGAGAAAGGTAAAATAATGAATCCTACATGCCACATGCATAACACTCTTCATTCTAGGCTATTTTCAAAACGAGGAAAAAAAAAAAAAGGTCATCTTTTCCTCAGAGAGGAAAAGTGGAGTAACTGGATTGTGTTGCCTTGCTTACAGTTACCAGAAAAGTCAACAGCAGAGTTGAAAACTCCTGAAGCTGGCTAACTACACCTCTAAATGTTTTACTACTGTGTTATGATTCTGTCTTCAGTTAATAGAACCTGATATACAACAAAGAGATGGGAGCACATGGAGATGCATTGGAGAGCCCACGCTGGAGGTAACACATTCATTTTTTACTCAAACAAATCCAAATTAGAAATGTTGAAAATGACCTGGTGCCATTTCAACAGCCAGCAAAGTGACTAACACAACCAACCTTTGGCTGTTATTCAATCCTTTGCTTGTTTTACCTGGGCCTTGAAGATCTGTCTGCAGCCTTCCTCTCTGCAAATATATCACAGTCGTCCTATTGAGAAGCCATGGCTCATCACAGCTGCTTGGCCAGGCCTGCTTCCAGAAGAACTGCAACTATAAGCGGGGAGCCAAGAGATACAACACTTCACTTGGAAAAGGGCCTTCCATGAATCCTAGAATCCCAGAATGGTTTGGACTGGAAGCAACCTTAGAGATGATAGATTATCTTCTTCCCACATCCTGACATGGGCAGGGACACTTTTCCACTAGTCCAGGTTGCTCCATGTCTGCTCCAGCCTGGCCTTGGACACTTCCTGCCATGGGGCTCCCACACAGCCTCTTTGAGCAACATGTGCCAGGCCTCAGCACCCACAAAAGGAAGAATTCCTTTCCAATATCCCATTTACCCCAGCCCTCTGGCAGTTTGAAGCTATACCCCCTTGTCCTGTGAGTCCAGACCCTTTTCCAAAGTCCCTCCCCAGCTATCTTGGAGCCCCAGCAGGCACTGCAAGGGGCTTGAAGGTCTCCCTGGAGCCTTCTGTTCTCCACATTGGACACCCACAGCACTCCCAGTCTCTCCCAGAGCAGAGGAGCTCCAGCTTTCAAAGCAGCTTAGCAGCCTCCTACCCGTGAAACTCGACGCCACAGCTGGCCTTTTGGGCCCTAAGGATATCGCTTCCGGTGTCGCTCAGGGTCACTCCCTGCTCTCTCCCTGCCCCCCATGGGGCCCTCAGGCGATGCCGCTCGGACACCACTCCTGCCGCTGTCAGACCAACGGGTGTCAGGCAGCCGCCCCAGCCACATCCACAATCCACAGTGTCCTCTGCGGCTGCTGCAGGCTCATGGCTGCCCACACACCCGGAAGCAGAGCTCTGGAACGGAGGATCATAGCCCCACATTTGTGCTCGTCTTTGCACAAGGCAGGCCAGAATTGACATGCCCGGACTTTTCAGTTCAGCACGAGAATGAGAATACACCTGTGCCATGGGGGAGGAATCCTCTAAAGACTCCCTCAGACGTGGTCTCTCTACGTTATGCCTAGGAACTTGCCATTCCTGAGGATACACCAGCGCCTTTTTTAGCTTGAGGGTAAGAATTGCCACAGTTCTGGTGTGCAGCTAAAGGCGCAGCACAGGCAGGCCTCGGAAAAAGCCGGGGCAGTGCCCTTCCTCACACCTTCGCTGTGGTGTACTCCATGCAGCTAGAGCGAAGCGAGAAGGACGCGAGGAAGAAGAAGGCCTTCTTAAAGTAGCCCTCTGTCAAGCAGCCCTGAAATGGCGCATAACACACGGCGTCTTGCTGCCCTACATTCTACACACTCGCAGCCCATTTTGCTGACTTGCAAAAGTTGCTACCAGAGCAGAGGGGGCCAGATTGAAGAGGCAGTGCCTAGGTCCACCTTCTACTTATTGCACGTAAGCCCTGTCCAGCTCCTCGCTGCACTCTGTATTTCCCTTCTCCGCGGCATTTACCGTGGTGCTCTCTGCAACTTGGCGCCTAGAAGTGACCGCCAATGTTTCCACAGCGGGCTGCAAGGGAACCAAGGAGCAGCACAAGCAGCAGTTCTTCAGCTTGCTCCTTTCGACTGCTAAGGGCACTTGGGAAGGCAAGCGAGAGGCATCCACCTTCCTCTCCTAGTAGCCTGTAACGTGGTGCACACAAGCACGGTACTTGTGCTGCTTCGTTCACCGCCCTCACCCCCGCCTGGCGCTGCTTTCAGTTCCCGGCATCCAGAAGCCTCTGAGGCAGCGCAACAGAGCCAGCAGTGTGCCAGCAGCCAAGTGCTCGAGAACGCTGCTTCTGCCCAAGCCCACCTAGGGTGTGCACCTTTGTTCTCAGAGCTCCGTGCAACAGTCTGCCTCTCTCGCAGTTCGAATGGAAAATGAAAGCTTTTTGCCTATGCCTTTCACAGAGATCTGTTGCCAGGACGAGAAGGTCTTGTGGCCGGAGCTCGCCCCCACCACGAGGAAGCTGCTATTAGCACCGCATTGCAGGGGCACTTCTCGCTCCTTAACTACGTGCTCAGCGCTCTCCGAATTCGCTGCTAGCTCCTCCGTCCTTCTCAACTGCAAGTAGCAGCGCTCACAGTACATAGAGCTTCCCATGGACGGAGGACTTGGAGGGACATATCGCACACGAAAATGTGTCAGGACAGAGACGTGTTCTACATTGTCCTTTCTCGTCATCCCGTTTGTGCTTCTGCTGCTTCTGCTATTAGGAATCGCTACTTGAAAGACGAGCGAGAGCGTCTTTCTGGGTGCATAGCACTGAGTGAGAGCTCGCTGGGGACTTGGCACTAGAAGCCAAGGCAACAGGGCGTACTTGCCCGCAGAACTGAGGACAGGCTGTTGGGTAGAGCTGAAACTGACCCCAGGAGTTGAGCTCTGTCTGGACGGCAGAAGGGGAAGAACGAAACCGCTTGCGAGCGCAGTGCAGCGAAGAGCACACGAGCAGTCAAAGAGCTCCTTCACAATCGCTTTCACTTCTCAATGCCCTTGCTGCTTGGAAAAGTAGCTGGCAGCTGTTGCACGCCATGTCAAAATCTGGGGCAGTGCCCTTCCTCACACCTTCGCTGTGGTGTACTCTATTGTTGGGGGTTGAGTGCTTCCCTTTTCTTTCTGTGGAATTTCTCCCATTGTTATGCTAATTGGCTACATTTTTAGGTAATGTTCTCTCCCAGGGAGGTGTGTGGAGGGAGAGAGGGTGAAAGGGGAAAAAGGAAAGGTGGCCTGGAAAACTCTCTCCTTTGGCTGGTGGAGGGAGATGACGCCCCATGCTCCTATCTGGCATCCCCCCTACCACCCCAGCGCTGAGATCCACGCTACCTGCCTTTAGACATCACTCTGCTGCTCTCCCACCTCACCCTACTAATTCCTGACACTGTGCCGAGCACCACGACAGACACCGTGAGGGGGGAGTCACTTTCCCCATCCCTCTCACCCCTGGGCTGCAGCCCTCTTCAACTGCGTGGGACCTGCCCTGCCCCCACAGCACCTGTACCTGAGCACAGGGAGACGGCATGCGGCCAAAAGGGACTGGAACTGAGTCATACTGTTCGGTTCTCTTGTCATTTTTTATAGCTGTTGTTGTTTTCTGTCTTGTTAGATATCAGTAAAGAACTGTTATTCTTATCCCCACATCTCCTGCCTGAAGGCCTCTGATTTGGACCTTAAGTAATTAAAAGGGAGGGGGGTTGCACTCGGCATGGCAGGAAAGGGGCTCTTGCCTTTCCTTAGACCATACCTGTCTTTCAAACCAAGACAGATTTTGGCGCCCGGAACGTGAGGCATTGCCTGAGGGCATTGAGAGAGGGGTAGAAAAGGGAATAACAGTTTTTGAATTACCCAAGCTTGTGGTAGGTGACACCATGCTGTCCAGCTTACCCTGGATTGGCTTCCATGTGGTCACTGCTATATCTCTCCCATTTGCAAGGGCTTTTTTAAACATGAGTCTCATAACCAAGGTAACCGTGGCTATTATCCGGTTCATTTTGTGGATTGATCAGCTGAGGAATTCATGGATTTTTAATTTTCTCTGGAAGATGGCCACATGGATTCAGAGCTATCGCACACTAAGTGTGTGTTTCTGGGGCTACTTCAATAATGGTACTTACTGTGAGGAAGTGGCAGCAGGTGAAATCTTCTCCAAACCCATCACATGGTTTTTGAAGTTCACCCCACCAGCCTTCAAGGGGTTCCAATCAGCTTTAAATGCTAATGACATTATATTGTGGCTAGTGTTGCTTATATCCCTGTTAAACCTGTTCTTTCTAACATTCAGAGATAAGGGGAGATTGACTTGGATAACAACCCTGATACCTACCGCAGGGACTAGGGATGTTAACCCAGACCCTGACCCTGTTCCAGAGACTAGGGATATTAACCCAGATTTTGACCCTGCCCCTCAGACCACCTTGAAAAGGAACCACCCAGAATGGGTGGGGGTGCTAGCGAAGGAGATACATGACATGGGCCAGATGCTGAAGGAGTACCTCTCCCCAGCTGGTAAGAAACCCTCCCCCTGCCTTAAAGAGGGAGACTCTGATGGTGCAGCTGTGGGACCCACAGACGTTACATCTGTCCAGGTTCCAGCTGAACTGCAAGGGCACTCAGCAGCAGCAGTTGCCCCTGTGGAAACTAGGAAGTCTAAGATGAAAACAAGGCACCCAGATAATAAGGGTCAGGAAGGGGGCCCCTCACAACCAGCAGGGGAGCCAGAAGTTGAGATCATCACTGAGTCCCTGTCATACGAGAGTCTCCGTAACCTGCGAAAAGACATTGTACGACGGGGCAGTGAGCCTTTTACAACCTGGTTACTGCGGGTCTGGGACCTTATGGGCACAGCTGTGCAAATGGATGGTACTGAGGCAAGGAATTTGGGAGCCTTGACCCAGGACTCAGGTGTGCACCAAGTATTTGTAAGGGAGACAGGTCTCCTTTCCCTCTGGGAGCGACTTTTAATGAGTGTGCGAGAGAGATTTGTCCACAGGGAAAGAATGCAGGAGCACCACCAGAGAACGCGTTGGAATACCCTTGAGGAAGGGATCCAACAGCTGAGACAAGTGGCAGTACTGGAGGTGCTCTTTGGGAGGGATGGACAGCATGACAATGACCTTGGCAAGGTCAGGTGCACAGGGCAGAGGTTGTGGAATCTGGCAAACCTGGGCCCATCTCAATATACCCCCTTTATTGCAATGATTAATGCTGATACCAACCAAGTGACAGTGGGTTCTGTTGCCAACAGGCTCAGGAATTTTCAGAGTATGATGGCTGGCCCAATGCAGGCTCATGTCTCTGCTGTGGTTAAGGATCTCAGAGAGGAGTTTAAGGAGGAGATGAAGGAGATAAGGGAAGAGGTGAGGAAGATCAGTGCAGCACCAGTGCGAGTCATGGACCCCAAAAGTAGAGCCCAACGCCCCCCAGCTAGGGAGAGAGGGTACACCCCACGTGCTGACCTGTGGTTTTTTTCTACGTGACCACGGGGAAGACATGAGAAGGTGGGATGGGAAACCCACTTCTGTCCTGGCAGCACGGGTGCACCAACTCAGGGAGGGGAACACTAACAGAGGGAACTCCACTAAAGTGAAGGTAGCCTCAGCCTCCCATGACCAAGGTGCAGGGTATTACAGAAGGGAAGATGATCTGTCAGATCCCCCTGAAGGAACCTCCACTATGTATGCCCAGGAGAGAAATAATAACCAGGGCTAGAGGGGCCCTGCCTCTAGCCAGGGAGAGGCACGGGAAAACCGGATCTTTTGGACGGTGTGGATCCGATGGCCTGGCACATCAGAGCCACAGGAACACAGTGCATTGGTTGACACTGGTTCACAGTGTACATTAATACCATCGGGACATGTCAGGGAGGAACCTGTTTCAATTGCCTAGGTTATGGGAGGATCTCAGGAATTGACTTTGCTGGAGGCTTAGGTGAGCCTGACTGGGAAAGAGTGGCAGAAACATCCAATTGTGACTGGCCCAGAGGCACCATATATCCTAGGCATAGACTTCCTCAGAAACGGCTATTACAAAGACCCAAAGGGACTCCGGTGGGCTTTTGGAATAGCTGCTGTGGCGGCAGAGGGCATTAAACAGTTGAACACCCTGCCTGGGCTATCAGAAAACCCATCTGCAGTGGGACTCCTCAGGGTGAAAGAGCAACAGGTGCCAATTGCTACCTCAAAAGTGCACCGCTGGCAGTACCGGACGAATCGAGATGCCGTGATCCCCATCCACAAGATGATCCGTGAGCTGGAGAGCCAAGGGGTGGTCAGTAAAACCCACTTACCCTTCAACAGCCCCATCTGGCCTGTGCATAAATCTGAAGGAGAATGGAGATTAACCGTGGACTATCGTCCATTGAATGAGGTGACTCCACCGCTGAGCACTGCTGTGCCGGACATGCTGGAACTGCAGTACGAGCTCGAGTCCAAGGCAGCAAAGTGGTATGCCACCATTGACATCGCCAATGCATTTTTCTCCATTCTTCTGGCAGCAGAATGCAGGCCTCAGTTTGCTTTCACCTGGAGGGGCGTGCAGTTCACCTGGAGTCGTCTGCCCCAGGGGTGGAAGCACAGTCCCACCATCTGTCATGGACTGATCCAGGCTGCACTGGAGAAGGGTGAAGCCCCCGAACATCTACAGTATATCGATGACATCATTTTATGGGGCAGCACAGAAGGGGAAGTCTTCGAGAAAGGAGAGAAGATTATCCAGATTCTGCTGAAAGCAGGTTTTGCCATTAAGCGATGTAAATTTAAGGGACCGGCTCAGGAAATTCAGTTTCTAGGAGTCAAGTGGCAAGATGGACGCTGTCAGATCCCAACAGAGGTAATTAATAAGATCACCTCTATGTCTCCACCTACCAACAAGAAGGAAACACAAGCTTTTCTAGGTGCCATAGGCTTTTGGAGAATGCACATTCCTGAGTACAGTCAGATTGTGAACCCTCTCTACCTGGTTACCTGCAAGAGGAACGATTTCCACTGGGGTCCTGAGCAGCAGAAAGCCTTCGCCCAGATCAAACAGGAGATTGCTGATGCAGTAGCCCTTGGCCCAGTCAGGACGGGACCAGATGTGAAGAACGTGCTCTACTCTGCAGCCGGGAACCATGGTCTGTCCTGGAGCCTGTGGCAGAAGGTGCCTGGGGAGACTCGGGGTCGACCACTGGGATTCTGGAGCAGAAGCTACAAAGGATCTGAAGCCAACTACACTCCCACAGAGAAGGAGATCTTGGCCCCCTGTGAGGGAGTTCAAGCTGCCTCAGAGGTGATTGGCACAGAAACACAACTCCTCCTGGCACCCCGACTACCAGTGCTGGGTTGGATGTTTAAAGGAAAGGTGCCTTCCACACATCACGCCGCTGACACCACATGGAGCAAGTGGATTGCCCTCATCACTCAGCATGCTCGTATTGGGAATCCAAATCGCCCTGGGATTCTGGAAATAATTACAAACTGGCCTGAAGGTGAGACTTTTGGATTGTCTTCTGAAGAAGAAGAGGAGCAAGTGGCACGTGCTGAGGAAGCCCCACCATATAATTAGCTACCGGAGACTGAAAGACGATATGCCCTTTTCACTGATGGTTCCTGCCAAATTGTAGGCACTAATCGGAAATGGAAAGCTGCAGTATGGCGCCCCACAAGACAAGTTGCACAAGCTACCAAGGGACAAGGTGGATTGAGTCAGGTCGCAGAGCTAAAAGCCGTCCCGTTGGCTTTGGATATTGCTGAACTAGAGAAGTGGCCAAGGCTTTATCTCTACACTGACTCATGGATGGTAGCTAATGCTCTGTGGGGATGGCTGGATCGCTGGAAAAAGGCCAACTGGCAGCGCAGAGGGAAACCCATCTGGGCAGCTGAGATTTGGCAGGACATTGCTGCCCGAGTAGAGAAATTGACCATAAAGGTTCAACACGTGGATGCACATGTAGCCAAAAGCCGGGCTAATGAAGAACATCACAACAACGAGCAGGTGGACAGAGCTGCCAAAGTGAAAGTATCACAGGTGGATCTAGACTGGCAGCACAAGGGAGAATCATTCCTAGCTCATTGGGCCCATGATGCCTCTGGTCATCAGGGGAGAGATGCAACATACCGATGGGCCCGTGACCAAGGGGTGGACCTTACCATGGACAGCATCTCACAGGTCATCCACGACTGCGAGACCTGTGCCGCAACCAAACAGGCCAAGCGGGTGAAGCCTCTGTGGTACGGTGGACGATGGTCAAAGTACAGGTATGGGGAAGCCTGGCAAATTGACTACATCACCCTTCCCCAAACCCACCAGGGCAAGCGCTACATACTGAGCATGGTGGAAGCAACTACAGGATGGTTAGAAACCTACCCTGTGCCTCATGCCACTGCCCGGAACACCATCTTAGGCCTAGAAGAAAAAGTCCTTTGGAGGCTGTCCTGGTTTTGGGCAAATTTGGGGGAAAACCTCCAGAAGGAGCCCCCAGACAGCAAACCCCACGACTCCTCCCCCCCACCCCACCGGGTTCGGGAAGAATTTCCTCGGAGAAGAGTGGGAGAAAAAAACCTGTTTATTTAACAAGCAAGACACTCCCCAGCACAGGGAAAAAAGACAACACCAGCTGACAAAAAAACTCTTTCACCGTTCTGAAGGGATGACAAACTCAGTCTCTCTGGCGAGTGGTCGCTCAGTTATCAGTCTCTGGCGCTGGGGATGACTGCTGCAGGTGACAGAGTGTAGACTCCCGGTGTTTCTTGGGGTTTCCCAGGTCCCCGTCCGGAACAGGTTCAGATGGTATCCAGGAGAGGGAGGGGACGGGGTGGAAGAGAAAACAGTCCAGGGAGAAAGTTGGACTGCTTAGCTGAACTAACTAATAAGAAAAAAGCAAGGGCAAAGCCAAGGAAAGAAAAAGAGGCAGAAGCGAGCAAGCAGGCAAGCAAGCAGGCAAGCAAGCAGGCAAGCAAGCAAGCAAGCAAGCCAGTAAACCGAGCTAAAACCTCTCCTAAACATAGACCATGGGGGAGGTGAGCCGGCTGATAACAAGACAAAACAAAGCTTCACTCTCAGAGTCAGTCCTGGAAGCACAGGACATAATACCAAACATAATCAGGACACACGATTGGAGATACAAACACCATAACATCACCCTAGGACATTCCACCCCTTATCTCCATATCGTGAACATACTAAACAGCATGTAAAAACTTCAGCAAGTAGAAATTTCCATCTTTCACTTACTCGGACACATTTACTTCTATCTCACTTGCTCAGACCTTCAACACTTACACATTTCCTTCTGTCTTATGCTGCCTCACCCCACAATCAGATCTCCCTGAGGTACACATCGTGTTGTTCCATCTCTCTGCATTATCCACCATGTACAACCTGGTCCTTGAGCAAAGACAATCCCACGAATGGGTTTGTCTGTACTCGGGGCAGAATTGATCCAAACTGCCTTCCCTAACAAACCTCTGATATGTGCCACTGGGACTTTGTCTCCGTCTACTATATTCAGGGACTCAGACTGGGCAGGGCCCGCTCGGTTGGTGGAACCCCGGGTGTTAACTAACCAAGTGGCCTTTGCTAAATGCTGCTCCCAGTTTTTGAAAGATCCCCCACCCAATGCTCTCAAGGTGGTTTTTAACAGTCCATTGTACCTTTCCACTTTCCCTGCAGCTGGTGCATGGTAGGGGATATGGTACACCCACTCAATGCCATGTTCCCTAGCCCAAGTGTTGATAAGGCTATTCTTGAAATGAGTCCCATTGTCTGACTCAATCCTCTCGGGGGTGCCATGCCTCCAAAGGACCTGCTTTTCAAGGCCCAGGATGGTGTTACGGGCTGTAGCATGAGACACAGGGTAGGTCTCCAACCATCCAGTGGTGGCTTCCACCATGGTCAGTACATAGCGCTTGCCCTGGCGGGTTTGAGGCAGTGTGATGTAGTCAATCTGCCAGGCCTCCCCATACTTGTACTTGGACCATCGCCCCCCCATACCAGAGGGGCTTCACCCGCTTGGCTTGCTTGATGGCAGCGCACGACTCACAGTCATGGATAACTTGAGAAATACTGTCCATGGTTAGATCCACCCCTCGGTCTCGTGCCCACTTATAGGTGGCATCTCTGCCCTGATGACCTGAGGCATCATGGGCCCATCGTGCTAGGAATAACTCTCCCTTGTGTTCCCAATCAAGGTCTATCTTTGACACCCCTATCTTTGCAGCCTGATCTACCTGCTGATTGTTTTTCTGCTCTTCATTAGCCCTACTTCTGGGAACATGGGCATCTACATGGCGAACCTTCACAGGTAATTTCTCTAACCGGGTAGCGATATCTTTCCACTCTTCGGCAGCCCAAATTGGTTTTCCTCTACGCTGCCAGTTAGCCTCTTTCCATCTCTCCAACCATCCCCACAGAGCATTGGCTACCATCCATGAATCGGTATAAAGGTAAAGCTTTGGCCACTTCTCTCTTCCTGCAATGTCTAAGGCCAGTTGAACCGCTTTGAGTTCAGCAAGTTGACTGGATCCACCCTCTCCTTCAGTGGCCTCTGCTACCCGTCGCGTGGGGCTCCATACGGCTGCTTTCCACCTCCGATTCATCCCCACAATGCGACAGGAACCGTCGGTGAATAGAGCATAGCGTGTTTCCTCTGCTGGCAGTTGGTTATATGGTGGAGCTTCTTCAGCCCGTGTCACTGGTTCTTGTTCCTCATCTGTGACACCAAAACTTTCACCTTCAGGCCAATTTGTAATTACTTCCAAAATCCCAGGGCGATTCAGTTTTCCAATCCGGGTGCGCTGTGTAATGAGGGCAATCCACTTGCTCCATGTAGCACTGGTGGCATGGTGGGTTGAGGGAACCTTTCCTCTGAACATCCACCCCAGCACCGGTAGTCGGGGTGCCAGAAGGAGTTGTGCTTCTGTGCCAATCACCTCTGAGGCTGCTTGGACCCCTTTGTAGGCGGCCAAGATCTCCTTCTCTGTTGGGGTGTAGTTAGCTTCAGACCCTCTGTAGCTCCGACTCCAAAATCCTAATGGTCGGCCTCGAGTCTCACCAGGCACCTTCTGCCACAGGCTCCAGGACAGACCATGGTTCCCGGCTGCAGAGTAGAGCACGTTCTTCACATCTGGTCCCGTCCTGACTGGGCCAAGGGCTACTGCATCAGCAATCTCCTGCTTTATCTGGGCAAAAGCTTGTTGCTGCTCAGGGCCCCAATGGAAATCGTTCTTCTTGCGGGTAACCAGGTAAAGAGGGCTCACGATCTGACTGTACTCAGGAATGTGCATCCTCCAAAAACCTATGGCGCCTAAGAAAGCTTGTGTCTCCTTCTTCTTGGTTGGTGGGGACATAGCTGTGATTTTGTTGATGACATCAGTAGGAATCTGACGCCGTCCATCTTGCCACTTCACTCCCAGGAACTGGATCTCTCGAGCAGGTCCCTTAACTTTACTCTTCTTGATGGCGAAGCGGGCTTCCAGGAGGATTTGGATGATTCTCTCTCCTTTCTTGAACACTTCTGCTGCTGTGTTCCCCCACACAATGATATCATCAATATATTGTAAATGTTCTGGAGCCTCACCTTTTTCTAGTGTAGTCTGGATCAGTCCATGGCAGATAGTAGGACTGTGCTTCCACCCCTGGGGCAGTCGATTCCAGGTGTACTGCACTCCCCTCCATGTGAAAGCAAACTGAGGCCTGTACTCTGCTGCCAGAGGAATGGAGAAAAATGCATTGGCAATATCGATAGTGGCGTACCACTTTGCTGCCTTGGACTCCAGCTCGTACTGCAGTTCCAGCATGTCCGGCATGGCAGCGCTCAGTGGTGGAGTCACTTCATTCAATGCACGATAGTCTACGGTCAGTCTCCATTCTCCTTCAGATTTACGCACAGGCCAGATTGGGCTGTTGAAGGGTGAGTGGGTTTTGCTGACCACCCCTTGGCTCTCCAGCTCACGGATCATTTTATGGATGGGAACCACAGCATCTCGAGTTGTTCTGTATTGTCGGCGATGCACTATGGAAGTGGCAATTGGTACCTTTTGCTCTTCTCCTTTCAGAAGTCCTACAGTACTTGGATTCTCAGACAGTCCAGACAAGGTGTTCAATTGCTGGATGCCCTCTGTCACCACAGCTGCTATCCCAAATGCCCACCTGAATCCTTTTGGATCTTTAAAATACCCCCTTCGGAGGTAATCTATGCCCAAAATGCATGGGGCCTCTGGGCCAGTCACAATAAGATGTTTTTTCCATTCATGTCCAGTCAAGCTCACATCAGCTTCCACCAAGGTAAAGTCCTGTGATCCACCTGTCACACCAGCAATAGAAACAGATTCTGCCCCCACATATCTTGATGGGACTAATGTGCATTGGGCACCAGTATCAACCAAAGCTTTATACTTTTGTGGTTCCGATGTGCCAGGCCAACGAATCCACACAGTCCAGAAGACACGATTTTCCCTCGCCTCTCCCTGGCTAGAGGCAGGGCCCCTCTAAGCCTGTTTATCCTTCTTTCCTTGGGCATATGTCTTAGAGGTTCCTTCAAGGGGATCAGACATATCATCATCATCATACTTGGCAGCTTGGCTACGGGCAACTGGAGCTGCTCTCCTTTTGGTGGAACTTCCTCTTTGAGTCTTGCCTTCCTTCAATTCACGCACCCGTTGTGCCAGAGCAGCAGTAGATTTTCCATCCCATCTCCTCATGTTTTCTCCGCAATCACGTAGGAAGAACCACAGCTCAGCTCGTGGGGTGTACCTCCTCTCCCCATCAGGGGAACGTCTGCGTTGGATACCAGGGCCTCTAATTTGTACTGCTGAGATTTGGAGAAGGTCCTCTTTAATCTCCTCCCTGAGTCTTTTATGATTCTCCTCTATCTTGTCTTCTAATTTCTGCAGACGTGTTTCCACAGCTGCAATTCTGGCATGTGTTGGGCCATGTACAGCATCTGCATATGCTGGGAGCTTCTTTGCCATATCAAGCACGGTCTCATCCCTCTCGTCCCGCTTCATTATTGCTAAAGCAGAAGCGTATTCATGGGGCCCAAGTCGTACAAGTTTTCGCCACATCACAGATGTACACGGTACCAAGTCCGGATTCCTAGTTGTTATGTCATCTGAGAAGATAATCTCTGCCACTGCCATTTCTCTCAGGCGTTGGATCCCTTGTTCTATTGTCTTCCACTGGGTCTGCTGCATATAAAGATCGTCTGCACACAGGTATCTTTGTGCTACACTGTCCAGGACCCGTGCCCAGAGGCTGTGAGGGTTAGGCCCTCTCATCATTCCTTGGTCGATGACAGGATCATGTGACAGGGATCCCAAATGCCTGGCTTCAGTGCCGTCCAGAATTGTAGCCTCGCCTGCAGCATCCCAAAGACGGACCAACCAACTAATTATAGACTCATCAGGTCGTCGGGTGTAATCCTTTCTTAGGCCACGGAGGTCCTTTAGGGAAAAAGACTCAATATTGGCCTCTGATCTTTTACCAGTTGCTTTGACTCCTGGTTTTATGTCAGGAGGCGTCGAGGGTCCTTCTCCTGCATCATCATCATCATCATCATCATCATCATCATCATCCACTGGTCGATCAGTCTTGTCTGTGCACTTTCCACTTCTCGTGCTGGTAGCAACAGCCATTGGTTGAGGCTTACTGACAGGTTTAGCTGCTGGCTTAGGCTCACTGTCTGGTGTAGTTGTTGGCCTCGAGCCTGGGGTGTTGGCTGCAGCCTGAGTGACTGGGATAGTGGCTGATTTATCTGCCTGTCCCCCTTCCTCTGTCTGCTGCCCTACAGTATCTAGCAGGGTACGGTAAGCATATGCCAGGGCCCAGCTCACTGCAATGATCTTCTTCTCCTTAGAATTACCATGGCACTTCTCTTTCAGGTACTTTGCCACCTCAGCTGGGTTCTGAATTTGTTCACATGGAAAATCCCAGGATGTAGGGTCAGAAAATTCCTTTAAGATTTGGTCCATATCCTCCCATTTCCCACACCATTCAGGATTCCTCACGCCTGGCTCTACTCTGGGGTCAGGGGTCTCAGCCCCTCTAGAAATCTCAGCTCTCATTCTAGAGAAACTGCAGACTGTATAGAGAAAGCTTACTATATTAAACACCAGAAAGATGGTCTCTTTAACACTCAGGGGGAACTGAACATTCTCCAATAAGGATGTAACAAATTCAGAGGAGAAGAAGGAGAACAAAGGCTGAAAAGCCTCATCCCCTGCTTCTCCTCTAACAAACTGAGTGCACAACCACAACCAAGAACCATACATTCCTGGAACAGACTCCAGCACCTTTATAAATCTCCTGCAGGTCATTAAAACCAAGCCCAGCCCGATGGATATTTTGGTCAATGCCCCTCTGCTACAGAAACTACGCATTAGGGACAATACCGGAGCTATTTCTGGATAAGCAAATAAACCCAGGGACCACAGAGGTATTACGACCTCAAAAAACCCTAGGGACCAAAAACCCATGCAGGCCTCCACCCCAAAAGACATGAATTCCAACAACATAGCCAATAACTGCTCTATACCAACACAAAAGAATTTGAACCAAATTATTATTATTACAACAGGGTTTTTTCCCACTTTCTCGAGCCCCACGTTGGGCGCCAATATATATTTGTCCTGGTTTTGGGCAAATTTGGGGGAAAACCTCCAGAAGGAGCCCCCAGACAGCAAACCCCACGACTCCTCCCCCCCACCCCACCGGGTTCGGGAAGAATTTCCTCAGAGAAGAGTGGGAGAAAAAACCTGTTTATTTAACAAGCAAGACACTCCCCAGCACAGGGAAAAAAGACAACACCAGCTGACAAAAAAAAACTCTTTCACCGTTCTGAAGGGATGACAAGTTCAGTCTCTCTGGCGAGTGGTCGCTCAGTTATCAGTCTCTGGCGCTGGGGATGACTGCTGCAGGTGACAGAGTGTAGACTCCCGGTGTTTCTTGGGGTTTCCCAGGTCCCCGTCCAGAACAGGTTCAGATGGTATCCAGGAGAGGGAGGGGACGGGGTGGAAGAGAAAACAGTCCAGGGAGAAAGTTGGACTGCTTAGCTGAACTAACTAATAAGAAAAAAGCAAGGGCAAAGCCAAGGAAAGAAAAAGAGGCAGAAGCGAGCAAGCAGGCAAGCAAGCAGGCAAGCAAGCAGGCAAGCAAGCAAGCAAGCCAGTAAACCGAGCTAAAACCTCTCCTAAACATAGACCATGGGGGAGGTGAGCCGGCTGATAACAAGACAAAACAAAGCTTCACTCTCAGAGTCAGTCCTGGAAGCACAGGACATAATACCAAACATAATCAGGACACACGATTGGAGATACAAACACCATAACATCACCCTAGGACAGGAGTATTGTCTAATTTTAACTGGTTGTTTTCCTTCTTTAAGCCGGATTTGTACTGGTAGAGCATTCTTTGCTCTCGCTGGTATATTGGAGGCCCACACCCCAGGGAGCAGCTGATCTATTATTTTCTTAATAATTTCTTCTTTGTTTTCAGCCACAATATCTTTGGTTATTAGCATTACATTTAACAGTTCCACGTAATGCTGATCATTTACCTCCAAACTAATTTCCCCATTTTTGAATATTATTTTTGTTTTTAATAGTTCCAATAGATTCTTACCCAAAAGTGCTAATGGAGCATTGGGCATATATAAAAACCTGTGAATTCCCCATTGTTTCCCAAACTTATATTTCAATGGGCTACAAAAATAAGCCCTTTCAGATTGGCCAGTTGCCCCCTTTACCATGACATAATCATCTGTTATTGGTATTAAGGCTTTATTTAACATCAAATATGTTGCTCCTGTGTTTATCAATTTTTTTTTCTTTGTTCCCTACTTTTATTATAACCAGAGGGTCTCCTAGGGTAAGATCCTCTGCTCCATTCCTCTTTTCAATCTCCTCTTCTTTGATCATCACTTTTTCTTCCTTCTGGATACTGGAGTTGAAATAGAAATTGCTTTAACTAGAGTGGGGGATGGAACATAGGCTGGAGTCTGGATAGAAGAAGAAATCTCAGGAGGTGGAATGGGACTGGAGTGGGGGATGGGACATAGAAATTTCAGGAGGTGGAATGAGGGAAGAGGAGCTGAAGTAACGCGAGCTGGCTTTTTTTCAGAAGTAGAAGGTAAAGCGGGAGTTGAGGTTAATAACCATCTCAAATTTGCTTCCCCTCTCACCCCGCTTTGCCTTTTAGCGGGTGGTTCAAACAAATTCCCCAATTCTTATTCCAGAGGGTTAGCTGGATACACCTTATCAGGGTGTGTGCAGCGTTGGTTTATGGAGCATGTACTACAACATTATTTTAACTTAGCCTCGTTGTCTTTTTCTAAGACCAATACCAAGGGGTCAGAGGGGGCTCTGAGTCCACAATCTTTCTGCCACTCAAGGTGATTCAGGAGAAAAAAACCCCAAAAATCCAAAACAGTCAGAGTAAGTAACCTCCTCCCGTTTCTGTGTCTGAAAAATAACATAAGCTGTAACAAAGTTTCATAATGTAAATATCCAACTGAGGGCCACCTGGCTCCCCCCTCAAGTTTATAAAGTGGCCACCATTGTGTACAAAACTTTACAAGGGTCTTTTGGTTCTCTGAGTCTCCATACCCCACTAGCTCCTTCCAATGTGCCAAAACGCACCCCAAAGGACAAGTTTTAGGGATCTCTTTACTCTGGTTAGTTCCCGTCATCCCTCCTTAACAAGACTGGTACTCTGCTTTAATTCTTATTATCTTGTCCATTGCTTCTTGTCCTGCTTTTCACTCAGTGTCACGATCCGCTATTAATGCAGAGCGGGGGTCGTGATGGTTCTTTTGATCTCAAAGGTGCAAACAGGCAAAATGCAGGGGACAAAATCAGTTTATTCAACAACAGAAAATCAGTTTAATCAACAACAGCAATGCATTTCATCAAATGCCAACAATTCAGTTACGGTAAAGGGGAGAGGTATAGGATAGGGAAAGGGGAAGGAAAGGAAGGGATGGGAGAATAGCTACCAACAGACGAGACGGGCGTCCTCACGGGTCATCCGATAGACGAGTCCTCGTCCGTGGGGAGATCTCAGGGGTCTTCATCAGTGGAGAGATCTCAAAGGGTTCTTTCCAGAGGGTCGCTCTTTTATAGTCCTTCTCCAAAGCGAGTGGCCTCTAGCCAAAAGGTGGGAAGATTTATGGACCATTGTGTGGTGCTGCAGGAGACAGGTACGGACAAGCAGTCCTCAGTTGGTACAACACAGTCTCTGGTTGGTGCCACGACAGCACGGTCCAGTGAACACAATACACCAGCACACAGTCATGAACATCCACCTGGCCCGGCCAGTAAACCATTGTTCGGAGTCAGCCTGGGTGGGGGTCCTCGAGGTCTCCTTGCGACGATTGGGAGGCAAAATCGAGGGGAACTTCGGAACGACCCTTACACTCAGCAAGTGAAAAGTCAGTCCTTTCCTAGACTTTTTCTTACAGCCCACAGCTCAGGTACTAAATGTAACTTTCCACTTATCAGCTCGATCAAGGAGCTGTTGTTTACATTTACTGTGCTGGTTAGCAGAAGAACGATAGTAATAGCACCCAGGCACAAGGCCAACCTCTAGATGCACCAAAAACTGCAGGAAAATTCTTACAAATACAACCTATTTCATTCACTCTTTCTTAACTTTCTAAATTTTCCACAGCTTGTTGCTCCCAATCCAAAGCCACAAGTCCTCCAGCAGATGTCCGATGTAAACTTTTAAAATATGTTTTCTTATTTCTCCTATCTGTCCACTAGTTTACTGAATTCACAAACTCCTATGGGTCAAGCCCAAACCACTGAGGTAAAGGAATTCTTTCTATTCATCTGGTTAGATTGGATCCTTAAACTGACACTGCTCTTATTCTGATTTCAACAATCTACAAACACAGCCTCTGTACTTAAAATCATAACTAAACTCTTGTCAAGGACTTTTTCCTTCCCAAACTGGTCCTGTCTTTTGTCTTCCATTTACTTCACTAGTATTCATGTCTCATTTCCTAATAAACTCTTTCACTCAGGCTGTGCTTCCCTTATAACTTTTTGCACAAGTCAAAAGGCACTATTGCCTCAGAAATAGTTATAGTGAATACTGTATTTGGTAACCAGAGCACACACACCACAGTCACAGCAGGGAGGGAGTTTTTAAGGATTTCATGCACCCCCACTTGCTTCATTTTTCCCCGGCCGTTTCAGTCGCCCAAGAACGGAACCACGGGTCCAAACTCCCACTCACTTCGTGCTAATAGCACGTCTCAACAAGCTCTCTCTCAACCACTCTCACAATAAGGGCACACTCACACAGTTCAACAACCATACACCAGGATTTTTCCTTTACAAGTGCTAGCCCCACAATGCTAGCGAACAAAGCCCTCTACGGCACAACAAATGGCAAAATCTACTGCCAGCAACTACAGACCGAGCCCTTTCGGATCGGTATAACAAGATTCTCTGCTGGCAACCAAGTACAACCAAATACCAAACAAGTCTTGCAAGCACACAGAGGCACAAGTTGTGCGTGGGACGTCTTCCACGACTTACCAACAGCCTTACCCGGCCACGCGTACGCCTTACAGGTCACAACTTAAATTGTTTCAATTATTAAACATACCCTTTTGTCCGGAGTTTTGGAAGTCAGGAGTCCTTGTCTGCTGCTGGATGAACAGTTCGGGCGGCGGAGCCCTCTCTTCCAGGAATATCCCAGGGACGCCCCGAGGGGTCCACTCCCTGGGCTGGTCTCACACCTGAGCAGAGCCTCCTCCTGGCCTGGCTCGCCAAATGAATCATTAAAAAAACCCGGTATAATCACGGACAAAGACCCTCTAACTAATTAAAGTTAGTAAGTGCTATGTTTATTCACCGGCGGGCGGCACGGGAGTCACCTCCGAAAGGTGTGACGGCCCTGAACAAGGTTATTTGCCATCTATTTATTCCCCAAGATCTTACATACAATACATATGCATAACCCCAGCACCTCCCATCCCCATCCCATATTAAAATGAGCCCATTAGTCCTTCACGCGTGCACAGCTCTTCTCTTGAATTGGGTCGGTGGTCTCGAAATGGGTCAGTGGTCTCGAAGGATGAAGTCAGGAGAGTCTTCATCAGGTCTCAGTGACCCTCTGGCATGATCCAAGGCTCCGTGCTTCATGGTTAGCAGTTCACTTATTTTACATTCTTCTGTACGTAAATTTATAATAGCAGATAATTATACCAATTAGCTCTAGCCTAAGCATCTAGTAATTATTAACCTACCATTTACCTTCCTAACTTACATCTAGGTCATGGAAACTACTTCTACTCTTAGCAAAAACCTTAACATTTTAAAACCATGATTCAGAGCCCTGGGTGCTTCATATACAAACTAAACGGAAAAAACCTTTCTATTCATTCTCAGCAAAAAGACTTCCTATTCCTCCTTCTTTTGGACAAAACTGCCTTCACTTTCAAACTTATTCCCTTGCTCACTTACCTGCATAATGCTTAGTCCCTGTTCTGCATGCTCATTTTCTTCACTTTTAAAAGGAATCCTCTCCTCATCTTCTTCTTCCCCTAGTTCTTCCATTTCCTGTGCCTAGATCACGTTTCTCTGTTAGATTTGTTTCTCCAGCTGGTTTTTGACAACTGTCCCTATCTTGTGGCACCACTCGCTCGAGAGAGGTGATTGGCCTGCTTTGCTCTGGGCTGGGACTGCACTCACTTCAAGCCCTGGGGGCAATTTTGGATGCCACAACGTCAGAAAGACCTCAGGCTATTGGAGAAATGTCCAAAGGAGGGACACAGAGATAGTGAAGAGGCTGGAGGGGAAGCCATACAAAGAGTGGCTGAGGGCATTTGGTTCAGCTGCAGAGAGGACACTGAGCTCACACTTCACTTGGGACCTCTCAGCCCTTCTCAAGGGCAGCACAGGGACAACTTTGCTCTCTGCTCTCTGCGACCAGGGACAGGAGCCAAGGGAATGCCAGGAGCTGTGTCAGGGGACGATTAGGCTGGCTATCAGAGAAAGGTTTTATTCCTCAGAGGCTGGTCAGGCACTGAATAGGTTCTCCTGGCAATGGGCACAGCCCCAAGGCTGCCAGAGATCCAGGAGCGTTTGTCCAATGCTCTCAGGGATGCAGAGGGTGGGACTGTTGGTGTGTCTGTGCAGGGCCAGGAGTTGGACTTTGACGATCCCTAGGTGTCCCTTCCGACTCAGGAAACTCTTACCATTTTCCCCTCTTTCCTCTCCTTGCACAATGCTCTCAGCTTCCTGTTCCACCATATGTTCCACTTCTGAAACCTCAGCTACTTCTTCCAGTTCAAGCACAGTTCTACTGGTTACAATCCAAAGATATACAGATTGAAAAACAAGCAAAAAGAAACACCTGTTTGGAATGTCGTGGTCTTATTTGGATCTCGAACTATGAAGTCGATTGTGCCTTGCAAGTTCTAAAGTCAAAACAACAACAAAAAACACCCACCACACCGTTTTAACATAGGGATTTGCTTTCTTCTAAGAAATCCATAGCCCTTCTCAAAATGGATCTATTTCAGTAAGAGATCATCTGGAATAGATCACTTACTATCCAAAGAACCTGGAACACTCAAATCCGTAATGATAAGCCTCTTACCTTGTTGTTTTCTGTTCCAAAGGCAAATTAATTTGCTCAAGTGCCGTTTGTAACAAGGACAGAGTTCAACGTGTGGCTCTGAGAAATGTTTTGGTTTCCCTCTCCTATCTCTATCAAAAGCACTTTCTTCAATGGCTGAAACAATACTTGATATAGTCTGAATTTTAAAGGTCATGAAAATTTTCTCAAAAGTGAAATATTAATATAGCAGTCAGGTTTTAAACCAACGGGAATTTTTGTTTTACCTGTATGAAGTTTTCCTTCACACTAAAATGCTGGCTGATGGATACCTCAAAGAAATCAATTCCCACAAAATGCTTCCGGGTAAGCCATTACGTCATCCATTACAATTTGCTTCAGAGTCCTATTCCTGTCCAATTAAAGGTCCCTGTTTAAGAGACTCAAGTAGGGAGAGAAATAAAATTAAATATGACTACAGTGCCTTTAAATATAAATCGAACTTCCTGATCAATCTCATAAAACCTTTAGGCTAAATGTTGCCATTGATCTGTTTCTACTGAACAGAATCATGTCCTGGCCTGTTACAGATTAGTTCATTACAAAGAAAGAAATGCACAGAAGTTAAAATATTTCCAAAGAAGCATTTGACATCTTTCCTTTTGGATGCGTAACCATTCCAACACTGCTTGCATAAGAGGTCAAATTACTGTCTTCCATGTTAGTTCTGCACTGTGCTCAGCGGAGCCTTTCTGGTTTATTTGCCTTTGACTTGGACATAAAGCTGAGTCTTGATTCAAGAAAAATCAATATTCACACTTCTTTTCATTTACAAGGACATTGGCTTAGTCTCCTAAACAAAGAGAATGATGGGGAATTTATGTAGGTGTTCAGATAGGTAACATTCTCTTTCCGCAACCTGGCATTGTATTTTCACTTGGCCTCTTACCTCTGGTTTGTTTTAACGGCTCAAATTATTAGGAAGAGTATCAAACCTCCAGCTCTAACCACAGTCCCACTGCGAGGTGTGTGAAGGTATGTGCATCTGCCCCTCAGGTCCATACTGCTCTTCTAATGCGCCTCTGATCGAGCAGGTAGGAAAGACCTCCTGGGTGTGTGAACAGTGCTGCTTCCTCTATGGCTTCAGAGCTGCTGCTAAGATCTTCAGGAAGGAGAGCGGTATTGTACCAATTTTTAGATGGTTTTTAAAGTTGCAAGTGCTTGGCTATCTTAAACGTCTGACTTCCTAGAACTTTGAATGAAATCAAATCTATGAGTGAAGAGATGATGGTGCAGACCAACTTCTGATTCTGGTGATCCAAGAATCTGCGCTACTACTTTATCCTTCTGAATAAGGCATGGATGTGATGGTATGCACAGTAATACTGATGTGCTATGGTTTTTCAATGATAGGAGTCTTCCTTTGTCCCATTCCTAAACCGTGGGCATTATTTGCCATAACCTTGCCGAGTAGGGGCATCATTCTATATTCTTACATCAAGTGAAAAGCATTCTTTTTCCATACCTTCACACAACAGCATTAAAACAAGGCCTAAGTAGTACAATCAATGTTCAAAGATGCTCTACCTTTTAATTTGACGATACAACATTCATACCTTGTTCTAATTTGATCTCAAGAAGAAAGTCTGTTCTCCAAACACTCTTTCAGCTCTTCCTCACAGCTCACCGTTTTCCTTCTATCTAAAATTGTATCCAGATCACTTTCATCATCTAAGGCCACATAAAGAAGTTAATAGAAATGGTTTCGTAGATACTAAAATCTCCCCAACTATTTAGGATTCAAGGAAGTTAATTATGCACATATATTCTACACCCAGAAGAGAAAGCTACCTCAGCAAAACTCATCGCCTACGAAAATCTTCCTAGATAATGAACACCTCTGACACTGCCACCCCAAGTTGCTTGTTGAAACAATGAGAACCTCACATCCAATCAGACTCTAGACCTGCACAAGATCTCGTAATAGCAACTTGCAGCCACTTTCTACAGAAAGCAGCAGTGATCTCTATCACTGTTGCCATACCAAGAATAAGACAGGACTGTCCATTCAGCGTGAATCAAGCAGTTAGCAAAAATGCACCTGACAGAATGAAACTGAAGAGTAGAAATTCCCATCTAAAAGTCAAAGATTACATTTTTAATTTTATAGCAGGTATTTTGAATTTCAGAGTGCTCTTTGCATTAAGAAGTCCTGTCTTTATAGCACACCCTTGTTTTTATGTTTCTACCTGTATTATGGCCATTTAGCAGTCTCCTTAAAATCTCTCCAAAGAAAAACATTCAAGTGAACAAGTTCTTTCTAAACTGCTGGAAGGTGAGATAAATGAGTAAGAGGATAGGTAACATGATAAAAGGCTGCCTGGAATGTTATGACTCGTATCCAACATGGCGTCTTCTATCTGGAGAGTAAAAAAAATCAGTCTCCAAGTAAACTGCTAAGAATACGGATTATCAAAACTTCTGTTTATACTGGCACCATAAAGCACCAAATCACATTCTATCATTTATTCCTTTAGAATCGACTGCCCGACTTTTTTAATGTATAGAAAAGATTGGAAGACATTTGGGAGATCATTTCCAGCTATTCCTAAAGTCTGATCTTAAGCAGGCTGGGCCGTATGTCGTTCGTGGCTATCATATGTATTTCAGATAGAAATGATCATAAAAATTCAATCTATTTATATTACAAATAATAAACACAAGAATTATGAACACTTCCACATGAAACTCTTCCACACCAAACTGTTTCTTTGGAGTGTTTTGTCATACTATGGACCTCCTTCTAAGGTGACATCAATAACCTGCACGCAGAAGGCATTGCAGGTGGGAGCACAGGAAGAACAGACTAATCCCAAGGAGTGATGAAAATATATGTCATCAAATAAAAGAAACATACATCTGTTGTGTTGCGTTGTTTAATGTTAACATTCCTTCTGTGTTGATGGCTGGTCCCAGTTCCGTTCCCCTAAGTACATAATGTTTCTTCCCTTTCCCACCTTTTCCCTAGTCAGTCACCCTAAACCCCTCTCCTTTATCTGGAACCTTCCCTGTCCCTCACCCTAAACCCTGCCCCACTGGATGTCAATCGCTTGTAGCCCCTCCCTTTGTTCTAGAAGTTTCTGTGTCAAGCATTCCCTTTTGTATTCATGATTGGTTATATTGTATGTATCCCCACCCTCGGTTTGCCTTATTGGCTCAATGTACCCCTTTCCCCTCCTTCTGTACCTCCCCCCATTAACCGTTATTTGGCCTCCCCTTGCTCCTCCCCCGTACTTAAGCCTGTGTAGAACCCCTCAAACTGCCTTCTGCAGTTCCATCTCCCAACCTCCTGACCTGTTACCTCTTCCTTCATTAAATCCCTTCCCCCACAAGCGTAAAAGGTCTCTCCTGCGCCTCTTTGTACCTCCCTGATGACTAGCCCAGGCGTAGCTGTTGCGACACCTCTTCTGCAGCTCCCAGAGTTGTGCCGGAGAGGGACCACTCACCGGCGCAGGCTTCCCGGAGCTAGCCGGTAGCCCAGGTGAGGTGGGCAGTGGGTGGAAGAAACGTCAGTTTGGCTCTCCCCGCGGGGCCACTTCACCGGTGACCCCATGAAGAGCCTCTAAGATCTGACGATCAGAGGCATTGGGCGTCGACTACCCCGTTCGGAGCCGGCCAGGTCGGCAGCGCTCCCGGGGAGAAGGTGGCAAACTTCTGTGCCCGGAGGACCACTTTCGAGGGAGGAGCCTCCTGTTGCAGCTCCTGTTCCAGAGGCCAACGGAGCCAGTAAGTATCTCCCAACGGGGTGCAGGGGGGCTTACCATTAGGCGGGGCGGGGTGTGCAGCCCTAGGTGTGGGGGCCCGAAAAAAACCCCTTCCTTTAGTCCCTGAGGGTGAGGGACTCACTGGCCCTGGGACCTTTATTCTCAGTTGTTTCAGTTTTCTTTTGGTACAGTGGGAGAGTGAGTTCTGCTGTGTGGGTACGAGGCACACCATAATGGGCGCAAAGCTGTCCACACAGCAGGGGGAGATGTTTTTCCAAGTTGTGGGTACCCTGGAGGGAGGGAAAAAAAGTTTTCACGGGGTTCATAAAAGAAGTTCATAAAATGGCTTGCTTCCCAATTCCCCGGGGTGTCACCCCAGCAAATGGAGTCAGTCCAATTTTGGGAACTAGTAGGACAAAGGCTCATGGTGTTGAGCAATCAGGACGACACCTCCGTGGATCGGCTTTTCAGTTTATACATTCAAATTCGTACAGCTGGGCGCACCCCCGGCCCCGCCCGGCCAGGAGAGGGCGGGGAAGGGAAGCAAGCCATCCCGGGTTCCCCCAGTTGTTTCCCCCTCTTCTAACCCTCTTTCCAATCCCTCTTCCCCTGCATCGGGGGATCCGAGACGGGCAGATCGGCAACGATCGCAGACCAGCCCGGCCAGGGAGACCAGCCACTGCTTGCCTGGCCCCTCTCGGTCCTCCCGATACCCTAGCCCGGGCGGCAAGGCGCCAGCCGTCAGGGAGCCTTCCCCTAATCCCTCTTCCCACAGTTCTGTCTCTCTCAGTTGCACCCCGAGTTCTACCCTGAAACCTGTTTTAAAGAGTTGTAAAGTTTGTAAATGTACCCCGAAACCCTCCCCCGCTCCTCCCCCAGGCTCTACTCCAAAAACCCCAAAGTCAGTCAGGTTCCAGTCATCCCCCCCCGGAGCCACAAAATAGCCTCCTGGACTCCGGAGCACAAGATGGCGCCGGCCACGTGGCGTGTCCTGTCCCTTGTGCTCTGGCTCCTTTTACTTCCCAGAATCCCTTCCTCATTGATCCTTACCCTCCTCCGACTGTGGCTCCGCCCCCTACACCGTGTCCCAAACCCTTTCTGTTCCCGCCTCCTTCCCCAAGTCCTGTCCCTGTCTCCTCCCACGGGAGGGGTGTTCCTCCTCCCCAGGCTCCTCCTCCTCCTCCTACTAAAACTCCTCCTCTTACTCCACCCCCAGAGAGGCAGCCCCCGAGCTCAACAGGTCCCACCCATCACCATGAATGTTGCCAGTGTTCTGGCTCCTCCTCGGTAAGCGGTCCTGCCCCTCCGCTTCCGACTTCCGATTCCCACGCCCCTCCTTCCGGTTCCCACGCTGCGGAAACTGGAAGTGACAGGCCAGGCGATCGGAACCCGGAACCGGAGGCCACACTCATTGCCTCTCCTGTTTTTTATTCTTGGCAAAGGGGTATTCCAAATTGGCGGCCATTTGAATACTCCCATAAAAAGGAGCTCTGTAGGGAACAGAAGGAGTTCGGGAGAAAGAGCGAATAGTTTAAAGGCTTATTGGAAGCTACTTTCTCCTCCAATATCTTGGTCCCTAGCGACTTGAAAGGATTGTTTAAATGTCTCCTCCTATCAATTGAGTACAGATTGTGGGAGGACACATGGAAAAGGATGCTAGGGGAACTTCTGCCGGAGCTCTTACAGACCCCCAAGTGCGCCATTGACACAGACAAAATCCGATCACGATGGATCATTTGTGAGTCGAAGGGCAGTGGTCCCAGGCAGAAGCACAGGCAGAAAAAAATCCCAAAGCCTGTGATTTTAAAAATTCAAGCTGCTGCCGAGAAGGCATTCATGGTGATGCCGACCACCGAGCCCCGTGTCCACTATGCCTCCATCAAACAGGGGCCAGTGGAACCTATCATTGAATTCGTGGAGAGGCTAAAGATAGAAATTGAAAAGCAAGTGAAAAACCAGGACACCCTAGAAGAACTAATAATGGAAATGATAAAGTTAAATGCTAACGATGCATGTAAACAGGTTATAACATCTCTACCTCTCTACCCTGAGCCATCTCTCCAGCTTATAGTGGAGGCGTGTGTCAAGCGCACAGTTGTGCCAGCCCCACCTATTCCCACCAGAGGAGGAGTGAAGATGGCGGCGATGACTGCAGATGCAGACTTTCCCTGTGCGCTGTTTCCTCTGCAACCAGCTTGGTCACATCGCGCCCGTGTGCCCTCTTAAAAATAAAATCGATAAGGGGCAGGGGCAGGGGGAGGTGGGAGGAAACCCACAAGCAAAAAAAAACTAACTGGGGAGAGCGACCCCGCCACGTGTGAAAACAAGAATGAGGCGGGCCGCGAGGGGGACCTTGGGGGGGGGGGGGGGGGGGGAATACTAATACCGGATGTGACATTCCCACCGGATCCGACATTTACCGAACACGACGAATAGCGCCAGGGTGGACTCCTCGTCCTCCCCTGAGCTTGGCCCTGACAGATAACACTTATTTTGAAACACAGGACTGGCGGTTGGTGTCAGTGAAGCCCACATCACCAGGTTTGTTTGCTGGACTTGACTGCACGTATGTCGTGCTTGGGGATACAAAGTGTACCCCTCCGGAGATTGAAATCCTGCCGCAGACAAAGCTTTTGTGTCCGGACGGTTTCTCTCTCCTGGCACGGTGCATCCAGCCACCATACTTCCTGCCAAAGGAACAACTAGTAGCGCAGGCGATTCCGGTGCCCAGCACCATCGTGGCGAAACCGGCTAATCCCTGCGTCTATTGGGCGGAAGTCATTGGTGAGGATAAACCAATCATTGGATGCGGACTCCGTCGGGGTGAAGACTACTTTTTTCTCGACGGACTCTTCGATACAGGAGCAGATGTGACAATTATACCAACCGAGAATTGGCCATCACGTTGGGAGTTGCAACCCGTGGCTGGCAGAATACAAGGAGTCAGGGGGGCCCAATTGGCTCAGCAGTCAAAAAGCGTAATTAAAATTGAGGGACCTGAAGGGCAGGTGGCTAATGTCCACCCTTTTGTTATGGAGTATAAAGCTCCCCTGTGGGGCAGAGATGCCATGTCGCAATGGGGTGTTCGTATTGAGATCCCGAAAACCCCGCGGGATTTTTCTTAGCGGCCACTGTGGAGCACCCTGTCCAGAAACTGAATTGGCTATCTGATGAACCAGTATGGATAGATCAGTGGTCACTTAACAAACAGAAAATGCAGGCGCTCAACGAAATCGTGGAGGAGCAGTTATCCAAAGGTAACATCGAGCCAACCTGGAGCCCTTGGAATTCTCCGGTCTACGTCATCAAAAAGCCGGGGAAGTACAAGTGGCGGCTCCTTCACCACCTTCGTGAAATAAATAAAAACATAGAAGACATGGGGTCTCTGCAACCACGTATGCCCTCACCCTCAATGCTGCCGTAAAATTGGAATCTGGCAGTCCTAGATATCAAGGATTGTTTTTTCCAAATTCCCCTCGACCCCGAGGATGCACCACGGTTTGCCTTCTCGGTTCCATCCATCAACCGGGAAGCCCCAAAGAGGGGCTTCCATTGGCGGGTACTTCCTCAGGGCATGAAGAACAGCCCCAGTATCTGTCAATGGTACGTGGCCTCATTGCTTTCTCCTGTCCATGCCAAGGCAGAGGAGGCCGTCATCCTGCACTATATGGATGACGTGCTAATTTGTGCCCCCACGGACGACATACTGCAGTATGTCCTTGACCTTGTCATCGAGGTTTTGATCTCTGCAGGGTTTGAGCTCCAGAAGGAGAAAGTTCAGAGGATGCCCCCTTGGAAGTATCTTGGGCTCCAAATTACCAGCAGGACTATTGTCCCACAGAAATTGGCAATTAACAGCAAGCCAAAAACCCTTGCGGATTTCCACCAGCTGTGTGGGTCATTGAATTGGGTCAGACCCTGGCTAGGATTGACCACCGAGGACCTAGCTCCCATTTTCAATTTATTGAAAGGGGGAGATGAGTTACTTTCTCCTAGGGTGCTGACCCCAGATGCGAGGGCAGCTCTGGAAAAGGTAGAGAAGGCGATGGGGACGAGACAAGCCCATCACTACCTGCCGAACCTGCAATTTGAGTTTATTATCCTGGGACGGCTGCCGCACCTCCACGGCCTCATTTACCAGCGGGACCAGGACCAGAGGGACCCCCTCTTGATTACAGAGCGGGTGTTCCTCAGACATCAGTGGTCCAAAGGTATCACCAGGCCACAGGAGCTGATGGCGCAGCTGATCAGGAAGGCCAGGGCCCGTTTGGGAGAGCTGGCGGGTTGCGATTTTGCGTTCATCCGAGTACCACTTGCCTTATCATCAGGCAAGCTGACTAAGGAGGTTTGGGAGCATTTGCTCCCGGAGAATGAGACTCTTCTCTTTGCCCTTGATAGCTACACAGGACAAACATCTGTCCACCACCAAAGTCATAAATTATTTAATTCAAATTTCAATCTGGTCCCAAAAGAAAAATTGAGCCGGGTGCCGCTCAAAGCTCTAACTGCTTTTACAGATGCATCTGGGGCTTCGCACAAGTCAGTCATGACTTGGAAGAACCCCCAGACTCAGCAGTGGGAGGCAGATGTTAAGGTTCTTGAGGGTTCCCCTCAAATTGCTGAGTTAGATGCAGTCGTTAGAGCTTTCGAGAGGTTCTCAGAGCCACTTAATTTGGTTACAGATTTGGCCTATGTGGCGGGTGTGGTGTCAAGGGCAGAGAACGCTGTTTTGAAAGAAGTCTCTAATCCGAACCTCCACGGTCTGCTCTCTAAGCTGATATATGCTGTCTCCCACCGAGAGCATCCGTACTTCGTGATGCACGTAAGATCGCACACAGACCTGCCAGGATTTCTCTCCGAGGGTAACCAGAGAGCGGACACCCTGGCCGCACCAGCTGATATGGCCAGGATTCCTGATATTTACCAACAGGCAAAGCTGAGCCATCAGAAATTCCATCAGAATGCGCCTGGCTTGGTATGGCAATTCCAACTAAGCCGTGACCAGGCCAAGGACATTGTGGCTACATGTCCCCAGTGCCAGAAGCTCGGGGTGCCAACCCTGAGCTCTGGCATCAATCCTAGAGGCCTGGAGAGCTGTGAGTTATGGCAGATTGATGTCATCCACGTTCCGCAGTTCGGCAGGTTGAAATATGTGCATGTGAGTGTGGACACCTTTTCCGGGGCAGTCTTCGCTTCTGCCCACACAGGGGAGAAGGCCAAGGACGTACAGAAACACCTTGTACAGGCCTTCTCTGTGTTGGGGATCCCAAGGGAATTGAAATCGGACAATGGCCCAGCATATGCTTCCACGGCCTTCCGGGAGTTCCTGCAGAGGTGGGGAATCAAACATAAGACTGGCATCCCGTTATTCCCCCGCAGGTCAGGGCATGGTTGAGCGCACCCACCAAACACTCAAACGGGTCCTGGAGCAGCAACAGGGCAATACTCAATTCGATACACCTCATACTAAATTGCATAAAGCCCTTTTTACCATCAACTTTCTTAACTGCTCCTTCGAAGTGCTGAGTCCTCCCATTGTGAGGCACTTCACGAACTCTTCATCATTACGGTTGAGAAAACACACTCCCATGATGGTGAAGAACCCGGAGACCGGTAAAACGGAGGGCCCACGAGTTAGTCACCTGGGGTCGTGGGTACGCTTGCGTATCCACGCCCTTTGGTTTGAGGTGGGTCCCTCGAAGGTGGGTCCGGCCCTATACTGCCAGTCAGGGACATCTGTCAGGGCCAACCTCCGGAGATGTCAAATATGCAGCGCTTCGTCGTCGCCGGCGCCCCTCCCTGGAACACCAAGGGTCCCCCAGAGGGTGGGACAGCCCCTTCTCCAAGTTGTTTCCTCCCCCTGAAGTTCAGGACCCTTTTGAGTAACCCATTCCCTTTTCCTGTTCTGTTTTAGTCAGCCACCCGGAGCCCCAGGATGTGGTATGCCCTTGTCATCTGGGAGTGCCTCTGCCAGTCTTCGGTGGAGTGGATAGTGCCGCAGCCGAGGAAGAATGTGTGGGTCACCCTGGCCCAGGCCATGCAGCAGGACCATCTCTGCTTATCAGCTGCAGCAACAAGGAACCCACTTTCAACCTGCCTGGTGGGGATCCCATTTCAGCCCGACGAATATCCCAAGACAATCATCAACATGCGGGATGATTTTAACCCCCGGCGGTGGCACCCCTCCTATGCCTCCTATCCTATGACCAGCCCCCTCTGGGTGTGGCGGGAGTGGTCTAAAGACCTTCCCAAAGCACCCGAGGAACCTCAGGAATTAGAGTAACTTGGTTCAGCCCCATCCCCTTTTTGTGTTCAGAATCATTATAGATGGTCCAACCCTGAATCATACCTAAACGTTATCCAACCCAAACCTGACTATAGAGCTGCCGCGTGGTGCAACGCCACTGCCCAGATTGGGGGGACCCCTCTAGACCAACCTCGTCAGCTAAGTAAGGGGGTCTTCTTGATCTGTGGCGACCGGGCGTGGGCAGGCATCCCCTCTCACCTGATAGGAGGGCTGTGCACCCTTGGACGACTGACCCTGTTTTCGCCTAACCGTACCCAAATTTCGAATTGGAAATCTAAAAACACAAAATCGGCAATCCAAAAGAGAGAAACTCATAATTTGGACGAAAATTGCAATGCAGATGTTTTTCATTGGTCTAAGTCCAAAAGAGTTGCTGTCTCCATCTTTTTACCGTGGGTGGCAGGGGCTAAAGCCCTAGGTGAATTGGGCCGCCTAGAGTGCTGGGTAGTGAAACAGGCAAACCTTACGTCAGCGGCCTTAAACGACCTCCTAGCAGATGAGGAAATTACCAGGCAGGCGACCCTACAAAATCGGGAAGCAATAGATTTCCTGTTGCTTGCACATGGCCACGGCTGCGAGGACTTCAAAGGCCTCTGCTGTCTCAACTTGTCATCTCGGAGAAGCAGTGTCCACTCCAAGATACAGCAAATACAAGGTCTTGTCTCAAACATCAAGGAGGAATCCGAAGACTGGCTGAGAAACATCTTTAAAGGCTGGGGACATCTGGGTTGGCTGGCTTCAGTTGTCAAAACCATTATTTCTATTGTCCTTGTTATTATTTTCGTTTGTATTGCATTCCCATTTTTAAAACCTTAGTTGTCCGCAGCATCTCCCCATCACCCCAAGTTAACCGCGCAGAGGTGGGGCCTATCCTGGATTGGGATCTCGAAGATCCCCCAAATGGTGAAGACATGAAAGCAGTTGAGAAAGAGAAGGATGGGCTCACCTCTGGCGAGGACTTTGAAAATGACACTTCTGTTTAAAAAGAAAGGGGGAGATATAGTGTTGCGTTATTTAATGTTAATTTCCCTACTGTGTTGATGGTTGGTCCCAGTTTCGTTCCCCTAAGTTAAGTACATAATGGTTTTTCCCTTTCCCGCCTTTGCCCTAGTCAGTCATCCTAAACCCCTCCCCTTTATCTGGAACCTTCCCTGTCCCTCACCCTAAACCCTGCCCCACTGGATGTCAATCCGTTGTAGCCCCTCCCTTTGTTCTAGAAGTTTCTGTGTCAAGCATTCCCTTATGTATTCATGATTGGTTATATTGTATGTATCCCCACCCTCGGTTTACCTTATTGGCTCAATGTACCCCTTTCCCTGCCTTCTGTACCTCCCCCCGTTAACCGTTACTGGACAGAGTTTTGTGCCATCCCCTTGCTTCTCCCCCATACTTAAGCCTGTGTAGAACCCCTCAAACTGCCTTTTGCAGTTCCCTCTCCCAACCTCCTGACCTGTTACCTCTTCCTTCAATAAATCCCTTCCCCCAGAATCGTAAAAGGTCTCTCCTGCGCCTCTTTGTCCCTCCCTGACGACTCGCCCAGGCGTAGCTGTTGCTAAACCTCTTCTGCGGCTCCCAGAGTGGTGCCGGGGAGGGGCCACTCACCGACGCAGGCTTCCCGGAGCTAGCCGGTATCCCAGGTGAGGTGGGCAGTGGGTGGAAGAAATGTCATACATCCACACGCTCCTCTTCTTCTTCAAACCTACATTTTAGTTTCTCAGTCATCTGAAGCATGTTGGAGTGCACAACTTCACCATCTTCTGCTGTACAAATGTTCATATCCAACAGGGTCATCTGAAGGAAAAGAAGAACAGATTATTGACATGCACAGAAGAAATACTGTGTGGCTTTCAGAGATCCTGGCGAAACGTAGTGTTTCTTTTCTTGTGATGGACAGAGATAGATTCAGCCTCCTACATGCCATATTAGATTAGTAAACAATACCATCTGGTTGGACACAAAGGGAGAAATTGAGGCAGAGGTGGAATTTCTTTCCCAAGATAAGACAGATTTAGCACAAGGACTGAGGCTCCTTGCATCTTCCACATTCAAGTAGGACAGCACTCCCTTCATTACCGGCATTTGTTAAGGCTTTTCCACATATCATGTACAAATACCAACTACTCCTGTGAAACCAAACGGATGGCTCACTTTTTGAACAGAGTAAGGTGGAGGTTAAAAAGGAATTCCACTTGTTATCTCAATGTTTGGTGCATCCTCAGACGCATTTTACTGGAATGACACATTAGACCAAGGCTATCACAGCCAAAAGCTGTGGCACTCAACTTGCACATCTGCCCTTTCTCCAGACATTTGCCCTCGACCAGCTCATACTGGATGCTCATTTTCTCCACGCACTCCGAATTAGGGCTGCCTGAATGATATGGAACAGACCACAGTCAAAATTCCCATCTTTCATAGTACCGTGTGACATGGAAACATGACAGAGGCCACGTGCTGAATCTCAGCACAGGGAACAGATCCCAGCAGTGCCTACAGACCTTTGCCTACAGACACCAGACACTACCAGCCAAAGAAATCAAGACATTTTCATACACAGCTCTTTATCATTATGCTTCAAAGTAGCAAGGTACTTACAATCGCTACCAACTTCTTTGCTGCCATACAGGCTACAAACATCCCAACAGGATGTGCTCTGGAGCAAGAGAAGGCAGACTCAGAGAGGGGAGGCATGCTGCAAGGTCACAGAGAAAGGAAGTATCTCCAATACTTCCCCTCTTCTTCTCACACTTCCCCTCTTCTTCTGCAAGAGTTAAAAAGGAGTATTTTTGTATGATTGAGAAGGGATCCATGTCAAAATTAACTTTTGATTTCCCCCAGATTCATTCTAACCAAGCCAGTTCCTGCTAGATCTCACCATGCACAGGTGTTTGTACTGGCCAAAGGAAAGCCATGCCACAGGCAGCTTCTTTGGCTCTTACTGCCACCTCCAAGCAACTGAGAAGGTATGTGGGAACACACGGAACAAAGAATAGAGCAAACATGCACTCTCAAAGCAATTGTCTGCCTCATCGTTCCCTTTGAGAAAAGAAAATATTGCTTGAATTCCAGACTGTTCTCAGGATTTCCTAACCTACCTAGACTTTTGTTTCAATTCTCCAGAGTTCTGCACTATTCGCTTCCATCAGATTTGGCACGTGTTGGAGGCAACAAGGTGCCATCAAAGTAGGAAACAAGAGTCAGGTATCCTAAAATACAAACCACTCAGTACTTCAAATATAAAATTATTAATCCGAATATCCATACTACTGGGCTTTCTTTTATTTACAGCCATCTTGGCAATGAAAATAAACCTGAGATTGTTGTTGTTCAAGGCCAACTGTTTACTGCCCGATAAGGAACAAACTGTCATCTACCTTGTTCCTACATCCACCGTAAAAAACCTCCCCGTACAGATCGTAATGCATTGCACCCACACCAATGCGTCTTGTGTTCAGGATGGATATTGAAACGTAGCAACGTTAGATTTCTATCCAGACTCCTCTCTTAATTTATTACGCAAATAAAATCCCACGCCATGGAGAAAAAATGCCTTGACAAAAGCACCAACTTCTAGGTCTCCACCCATCTTTGCCGATTTCTACTATGTTTCAAGATTTACTTCAGCATTCCTCCATTTTTAGAGCCTGATTGCCACTTATTAAGTGAGACATTGAAGCCTGAGTACATCCCGACTTCAAATCTATTAGGACGGCATGAAAGCAATACCTGCGACATTTAGTACATGTAAACTACAAAGACATCTAGAACAGCTCTAAAAGATGAACAAACCCATGAACTTTGAAGAAGACGCTAGCAAGAAATGTGGAAATAGGCTTTATCTGCCCAGTGCTTTTCCCAAAAGCTTGGGCACTCCTTGGCATCAGTGAGAGTCTCTGTCTCATTATTCAGCAGCTGGCTTAGGGTAAAAAAGGTTGCATGCAATCACTTCATTCCTGTTCATGACATAAACCTTCTGCATCATCATGGAAGCCATTTACTTGGAAATATAGCCTAAAAAATCGGTGTCAGACTGGGTACATATCTAGATTGCTATGAGCAAAACCAATTTCTTTTTAACAGGAAAGCCATACAATATGCCTGCCATGGAAAATATTAGTCTACTAGCCCTGCACTTCAACGGGCAGTGAGCAATTCATTACACCAAATCTAGGTTTGGCAAGGAGACAGTCTATTTATTACAAGCCCCTAGTTCTAGAACCAAGAATTCAGGAGTTGCTCATTCCCAATGAAAATCTGTCCATTTAATACCTTTGGGGTTTTATGCTTCTGTTCTTTACCTGTCTTGAGTGTGGCTTTCTTGGGAAGTCAGTGATGGGTGTTTTTCCAACACATTTCTGCTGATTACACGGTAATTGCATGGCATCAGCAGACATCTCCGCATGTCTCTTTAAAGTATGCTTTTTACTCTTCTTAGAGGACCTTGTCTTCTTCTTTCCTTCACCCCAAAGGTGGGCTAAGTGAGCCTTCAAAGAACCATCATCTCAACAATTAGAATTCTTTCAAACCTACTGAATGGAGAACAGAGGCAAAAAAAATTTAAAAAAACTAGTACCCGTAAGACAGCAGAAGAGAAAGGTAAAATAATGAATCCTATATGCCACATGCATAACTCTCTTCATTTGAAGCTATTTTTAAAATGAGAAAAAAAAGAATAAAAAAGATCAACTCCTGAAGCTGGCTAACTACACCTCTAAATGTTTTACTACTGTGTTATTATTCTGTCTTCAGTTAATAGAACCTGATATACAACAAAGAGATGGGAGCACATGGAGATGCATTGGAGAGCCCACGCTGGAGGTAACACATTCATTTTTTACTCAATCAAATCCAAATTAGAAATGTTGAAAATGACCTGGGGCCATTTCAACAGCCAGCAAAGTGACTAACACAACCAACCTTTGGCTGTTATTCAATCCTTTGCTTGTTTTACCTGGGCCTTGAAGATCTGTCTGCAGCCTTCCTCTCTGCAAATATATCACAGTCGTCCTATTGAGAACCCATGGCTCATCACAGCTGCTTGGTCAGGCCTGCTTCCAGAAGAACTGGCAACTACAAGCTGGGAGCCAAGAGATAGAACACTTCACTTGGAAAAGTGCCTTCCATGAATCCTAGAATCCCAGAGTGGTTTGGACTGGAAGCGACCTTAGAGATCATGGATTATCTTCTCCCCACATCCTGACATGGGCAGGGACACTTTTCCACTAGTCCAGGTTGCTCCACGTCCGCTCCAGCCTGGCCCTGGACACTTCCTGCCATGGGGCTCCCACACAGCCTCTTTGAGCAACATGTGCCAGGCCTCAGCACCCACACAAGGAAGAATTCCTTTGCAATATCCCATCTACCCCAGCCCTCTGGCAGTTTGAAGCTATTCCCCCTTGTCCTGCGAATCCAGACCCTTTTCCAAAGTCCCTCCCCAGCTATCTTGGAGCCCCAGCAGGCACTGCAAGGGGCTTGAAGGTCTCCCTGGAGCCTTCTGTTCTCCAGATTGGACACCCTCAGCTCTCCCAGTCTGTCCTAGAGCAGAGGAGCTCCAGCTTTAAAAGCAGCTTAGCAGCCTCCTACCCGTGAAACTCGACACCACCGCTGGCCTTCCGGGCCCTACATATATCGCTTCGGGTGTCGCTCGGGGTCACTCCCAGCTCTCTCCCCGACCCTATGGGGCCCTCAGGCGATGCTGCTCGGATGCCACTCTGGCCCCTGTCAGACCAACGGGGGCCGGGGGGCCAGCCCAGCCTCATGCACAATCCACAGTGTCCTCGGCGGCTGCTGCGGGCTCATAGTGCCCCACACACCCAGAAGCAGAGCTCCAGAACAGAGGATCATAGCCCCACATTTGTGTTCGTCTCTGCACAAGGCAGGCCAGAATTGCCATGCCCGGGCATTTCAGTTCAGCACCAGAATGAGAATACACCAGCGCCATGGGGGAGGAAACCTCTAAAGACTGCCCAGATCCTGACTCTCAACTCAATGCCTAGGCCCTTGCCATTCCTGAGGATACACTAACGCCTATTTTGCCTTGCTGGTAAGAAGTGCCATTGTCCTGGTGCGCAGCTAAAGGCAAAGCACAGGCAGGCCAGGGCAAAAGCTGGGGCAGTGCCCTTCCTCACACCTTCGCTGTGGTTTACTCCATGCAGCTAGAGCGAAGCAAGAAGGACGCGAGGGAGAAGAAGGCGTTCTTCAACTAGCCCTCTGTCAAGCAGCCGTGAAAGGGCGCATAACAGACCGCGTCTCGCTGCCCTTCATTCTACACACTCGCAGCTCCCTTTGCCTACTTGCAAAAGTTGCTACCAGAGCAGAGGGGCCAGATTGAAGAGGCAGTACCTAGGTTCACCTTCTACTTATTGCACTTAAGCCACGTCCAGCTCCTCGCTGCACTCTGCATTTCCCTTCTCCAGGGCATTTATCGTGGTGCCGTGTGCAACTCGGCGCCTAAAGTGACCGCCAATGTTTCCACAGTGGGCTGCAAGGGAACCAAGGAGCAGCACAAGCAGCAGTGCTTCAGCTTCCTCCTTTCGACTGCTAAGGGCGCTTGGGAAGGCAAGCGAGAGGCAGCCACCTTCCTCTCCTAGTAGCCTGTATCGCAGTGCACACAAGCACGGTACTTGTGTGGCTTTGTTCACGGCCCTCACCACGCCTGGCGCCGCTTTCATTCCCCGGTGGCCAGAAGCTGCTGAAGCGGCGCCACACAGCCAGCAGTGTGCCGGCAGCCAAGCACTCAAGAACGCAGCTTCTGCCCAAGCCCACCTAGGGCATGCACCTTTGTTCTCAGAGCTCCGTGCAACAGTCTGCCTCTCTCGCAGTTCGAATGGAAAACGAAAGCTTTTCGCCTATGCCCTTCACAGAGATCTGTTGTCAGGACGAGAAGGTCATGCGGCCGGAGCTCGCCCCTCTCACGATCCACTTTTAATACAGAGCGGGGGTCATGATGTTTCTTTTGATCTTAAAAGTGCAAACAGGCAAAGTGCAGGGGAGAAAATCAGTTTATTCAACAGCAGAAAATCAGTTTATTCAACAACAGCAATGCATTTCATCAAATGCCAACAACTCAGTTACTGTAATGGGGAGAGGTATTGGAAGCAAAGTATAGGGAAAGGGGAAGGAAAGAAAGGGATGGGGAAAAAGCTACCAACAGACGAGACGGGCGTCCTCACAGGTCATCCGATAGACGAGTCTTCGTCCGTGGGGAGATCTCAGGGGTCTTCTCCAGGGGGTAGATCGGTCTTCATCAGTGGAGAGATCTCAAAGGGTCTTTCTCAGAGGATCCCTCTTTTATAGTCCTTCTCCAAAGCAAGTGGCCTCTGGCCAAGAGGTGGGAAGATTTATGGACCATTGTGTGGTGCTGCAGGAGACAGGTACGGTCAAGCACTCCTCAGTTGGTGGTACAACACAAACTCTGGTTGGTGCCATGACAGCACAGTCCAGTGAACACAATACACCAGCACACAGTTACGAGCATCCACCTTGGCTGGGCCAGGAAACCATTGTGCAGAGTCAGCCTGGGTGGGGGTCCTAGAGTTCTCCTTGTGACGGTCGGGAGGCAAAATCGAGGGGAACTTTGGACCGACCTTTACACCACCCCGTGACTCACGATCATCGTCAAGAGCACTCCTTTGTAGAGTCCTGGTGGAGTCTTCAGTTGTGGTGTCTTCAGGACTCGTCCAAGTTGGTAGCATATCCCGGAAAACAGAGACAGGAAAGTAGGAAAAAGATAAGGCACAGGATAAGGAAAAGGAGAAAAAAGGAAAACAAAAAAGATCAATTATATTCAATTATTGATTACTAACAATCTTAAACAATTTGTTCAATTCTTTAATTTTTCAATTTTTGATTAGAAATAAATCAAAATTTTAAAGCAAAATTTTGATTAAACAATTTTAAATGCAATTTGAAGATAATCAATTCCAGTTAAAAATCATATTCTATCCTATTTAAAACCTTGTGTCAATAACCCTAGGGATGCCAACAGTAACCGATCTGGATACATTTGTCACAGATGCCAATTGTGCTAACCATTTCATTATTCTCCAACTCATAATGTATAGGATTGCTGATAAAACAAAACCAATTAATACCAAAATCAAGAGAACAATGGTGGGATGACACAATTTGTTCAGGACACCTGTAGCAGTAGGTCACCACCCAAATAGAGTATCCCACCACCTGTGTTCAGCATCTGTCTTTACCCTTTCCAAAACACGATGTATTTTTTCCACATTGTGATGAACAGCTATTAGAGTTTTCTGTCCGTTTTTCTTGATCTTCTCCAAAATTTCGATCAAATCTTGGTGGAGCAACAATTGCTTCACCAGAGAGAGGTTCATTCCAATTGGAGTGGGCAATAGATGGTGGATCAGTGTGTAATTTGACTGCAAAAGATGGTGAGAAGTAACTGGGGCTACATAGGAAAAATCACATCCTGAAATCCTAGTAAAGTTACAGACACAAAAGTTTGAATGATTCTTAGTATTCACTACCAAATTTTCTATGAAAAAACTATCACAAGCAGTTCTAAAGCATGCACATCCATTGCCTACATATACCAGTACTGTTTCAGGAATCTCGTTTGGATGAATTTCAAAATTGCAAACGTTCTGTTCTGTGTCCAAGCAGATATCTTGAGCTCTAATTGCATTACTTTCACAGATAAAGCCTTGTTGTTCCCGGACAATGCAAGTTTCCAAATTGACAGTTTGCCACCTCCCACCAATTTGATGGGCCCATTCCCTATGCTCGAAAGGATAGAGAATAGCTCCGTCATGGTTCAACCCTAATGCAATGATGGGGAATATTGAATGCACTGAAGCATTATGTATAGTCAGTACAAAGGCTGTGGCTGTGTTTGTGCTGGGATCATAGGTAAAATTTACTAAGTTCCACCAGGACTGGAATTCCTTTTCAAAATCAGTGGCACTGTCCCGGACTAACTTTCGAATTTCAGTGGGAAAAGTGCCTTCCTCACCTTCTCTTATAATTAAAGCAGCAACCGACTGCATCCACAACTGGGCCTGGATACAACTGAGAGCCAAAGAGATGTTATTTTGTGTAGCACCAAGTGCATCGATTATCAATTTGTGGTCATTTACATTTACCTTTTCCCACCTTAGTAATATGCTTGATAACAACCACTGTTGAGTCCCCAAAGCTGTTAAGGTTGTTTGCAGGGGCCGTTGAAATTTGGTTACATCTCCAGCTGTGGTAGCCAATTTATTCATTAGTACTTCTGAATCGATGCTATTCAAAATTCCCAGTCCCGTTCCCACAACACCGGTTATGTCTCTTGCCATTCTTTTTTTGGAAGGATTCCGTTTCCGCAACCAGGTTGTCCATCCCTCAAAAGAAGTCTGTAGAAAGGGTGAACAAGCTGGCTGAACTTCTGAGACATTATTTTGCATCAGCAATTTGATTTGTTTGAGAGACCATGCCGGATTAAACAATATTTGTTGTTGGCCAGTTTTTCTAATTACGTATGGCCCAAATTGAAAAATCGTAGGGCTCAACACAACCGGTGGTTGGGTGGTAGGTGTTACAACATTAACATCAAGTTCCCCCCTGTATTTTGTATCATTTTTTCCACACATGATTTTATAGGAAAATTGTATAGCAGTTAAATTTAGCCAACAGTCTTGATTTTGGGTTCTACAATATAAAGTCCGGCCATGGGCTCCTATGCCATAACTCTATGCAGGTTCGGTGAGGGATCCAGCCACTAATTTACAAGTTATTGCGACGTCATCACCTTGCGTCACCACGAAAGGAGGGAAAACCTTGTTTTTGTCATCCAACACTAAGGGGGTGCTTACACCATGGTATGCAACTACTGCGGTCAGTGTGGGTTTTTCTATGGCATTTATTTTGAACCTATAGGTCAGACCTTTCAAGCTGGACTCATCTGTTGTGTTATTCTGCCAGGAGCATGTTACATAGGTTGGTCTGGTTAAAGTAAAGTTATGCCAACAGTCAGTAAGTTCATCCGCACAAAGCTTTGTAACTTCGACATTGTTGGCGTCAGGGTCCAAGGTATAGTTACCAACCTTCCTTTGGCCACAGCTCAGTATTAGGGGGACTTGCTTTTTACATGTCCATACTGTCATGGGGCAGAGACTCGCCGTGATGTTAGGGTGCAAGCTACTAGTTATATCTGATTTTAAGTAATTCCCGGCAATTGCAATGGTAGTGGCTTTCTCATGAAGGGATTTCTCCACTTTTCTGCATCCTACCTTGATTTATTCACCAATTGTTCCTATTAGTACCCTAGCCCAGTCCTTTTTGTCCCAACCCCAGTCACTTGAAGGGTATACCTCAGAATCGTGCAGAACTACGGTCGCAAGGTTTGGGTGACGATCTCTGGGGTAGGGTCCTAAAGCACTGGTATATCTGATGGAAGCTTCAGACCACGGCCACTCGGCCGAGTTTTGGCCATGGTGTTGTGGTAGGATACAGAGAAGTATCAAAAAGGTGATCATGGTTTGTCTGGTTCCCACGTCCCTCGGTGTTCTTCTGTGAAAAGTAAACACAACAGAGTCTGCCACCAAGAGGCAGGAGGTCAAAATGATGGAACAATCCAACGGGTACTTATCCGATGCTCCTTTCCCAGAGCATTGGTGGCTACCCATGCATATTTATTCAGAGGAGTTTTTAGTACCAGTGGTACTTCTCCTACAGTAGGGAGGTTTACTAAAACAGGTTGCCCAGGGTAATGGGCTGGATTTTTAGGATCATTAGGTCCCTGTAGTGCAGGAATGATGCTTGGGGCTTTTGGACAAAAAGCAGTTATTTTGGGACACCCGTTTACCCCCCATCTATCATTTATACCTTTTACAGCTTGCCATAATCGAAGATCCCAACTTCCCTCATGTGGTTTTAGGAGTCGCTTCAGAAGACCATTTGTCCTTTCTACAATCCCGTTGGCTTGAGGGTAATAGGGGGTGTGAAAAGTCCACTTTATTCCTTCCTCCCTTGCCCATTCCTGTACTACTTTAGCAGTAAAGTGAGACCCATTATCAGATTGAATCTCCTGTGGCTTTGGAAAAGTTCCAAACCATTCTTGTAATGCCTTAACAGTGTTTTCTCCCGTAGCTCTGTTAAAGGCTTCAGCTTGAGCTAACCCTGATATTATTTCCACTCCTACCAGCACGAAATGTTTACCACCAGACTTCTTAAAGGGACCGATATAATCTACCTGCCACGCGTCCCATAAGCCTTTACCTTTCCTTAAGTGCAAAGGGTCATCTTCCAAAGGATGCCTTTCTAGTCGTCTGCGGCATTGTTCACAAGCTGATATGCATGTTTTACACATTTCCCTGGTGACAGGCCAGCCACGAGCAAGGGCTTCTTTGTACAAATCTTTCGCACCTGTACGTTGTCTTTTTATATGCAGCCATTCTAGCAGGTGCTCCCAATCCTCTGTAATTTGTTCCTTTTTCAGGGGACTTAGTCTTGCTAACTCATCAGCAGCATTATTCCACTCACCAGCTAAATTTCCATCTGTCTGATGAGAAGCCACCCACCCCACAGCAAAGTTTCCTTGATTGGCTATATCTAGAATTTCTTGCCATTTTTCCTTATGCCATACTGGGATCCTGTTAACTTCCCAATCATTTTGCTGCCAGAAAGGAAGCCACTCTGTACCTCCTTTAAACACAGCATAGGAGTCAGTGTAAAGACAAACAAGAGAGGTATTATGTACCTCATGCTTGAAAACACTCCATACAGCAATCAGCTCACCAACCTGAGCACTGCCTTCTCCCTCAGTAATAATTCGTTCACCAGATGAAGTATGGAGAGCTACTGCCCTGTATTTCCACACCTTTCCTTCTCGTTTAGCAGAAGCATCAGTAAACCAAGAATTCACTGATGGTTCAGGGGAGAAAGGAGGGGCCACTTTAATTACTGAGGCAGGTTTATCGTGGCTGCTAGCCAAGTTCTCAGTTTCTTGTATAGCCACATTTTTTACAGCTCCTTCTGTTACAGAGAAGATGTTACAGTAATGTTCTATCTGGGCATACCACTTCCTGACTGAGGATCTCTGGGCCACCCCGTCAGGGGAGGGATCCCGCTGGTGACTGTTTTAATAACTTTAAAAGGGCCTCTTAATACAATTGGTTGCTGACGTGTAATTTTCTCCACTTCTATGAGAGCTATGCTGACAACAAAAAGCCCCTTTTCCCAGGTAGTGTATCTTTTTTCAGCATCTTTAAAAACACGAGAATAAAAACCAACAGGCCTTGTAGGGCCTTCTGGGCCTCGTTGCCATATGTGCACTGACAACCCCGAGGTGGCAAATCCCCATTCTACCTGGAAAGGATCTGTGGGATGAATAGGGCCTAGAGCTTGATGTGCAGTTGCTTCAAAAATCAGCAGTTGTAATGCTTCCTCCTGAGAAGGAGTCCAATCCCATTTTACCCTTTTCCTCAGCAAGTCATAAAGAGGTCTAGCAATAATTGAAAAATCAGGAATGTGTTTTCTCCAAAACACTAATAATCCCAGAGCTTGGTGAAGCTCTTTCCTGGATCCAGGCATTTTAATTTGATCTAGGGAGGTTAGGGTATCAGGTGGAATGCATGTCATACCTCCTTTCCACCAAATCCCCAAAAACTTCACCTCCTGAGAAGGTTTCTGAATTTTCTCTGGGGGAATTTGTAAGTCAAGGCTTTCCAGATGAGGTATTATTTTCTGTTGGCTATCCCCCACTACTTCTATTTCATCTCCCCCCACCAGAATATCATCAATGTATTGATAGACAGCTACATTGTCAGGTTTGGGTATCTTTTCTACTTCCTGTGCTAAAGCATGGTGGGCTAGAGTAGGGGAGCGTTTGTACCCTTGAGGAAGCTTAGTGAAGGTGTATTGCTGTCCTTCCCATGTGAAGGCAAAACAGTCCATGTCCTCTAGCTGTATAGGTATCATAAAGAACATGTCTTTGACATCTATAGTTGCCATGATTGTATGAGCCTTCTCCTGAATTGAAGTTATAAGTTCAGCTAAATTTGGAACAGCTGCTGTGAGAGGATCTGTGTTTGCATTTAGTCTGCGAAAATCTACTGTCAGCCTCCACTTTCCGTTAGGTTTACGGACTGGCCACACTGGAGAGCTAAAGGGAGAATGAGTGTCAATTATCACTCCCTGATCTCTCAGGTCCTGAATAACTGGCTTGATTCCTTCTTTGGCACCAGTGGGAAGTGGGTATTGTTTCACATTAGTAATTTTACTGAAAGGTAAGGAAGGCGCCGATTGAAGCAGATTAATATTAAAACGTGGTGTGCCAAAGGACCAGAGACAACCCTCCTCGTCTTCCCACTGTCTTCCAGCAAGGACATCCATTCCCAATAAATCATTTGGAATATCTCCAATTACAATTTTGATAAGTAACAAATTCTCCTCTCCAGGTAGTAAGATTTTTATCAGAGCTATATCCATAGCTTCTGTGGTCCCCAAGGCATTGAGAACAAAGCATTGTCTCCTTGTTGGAACAACTCCACATTTCTGTGCAGCTTTTCTTGTTAGTGCAGAAATTTGGGCTCCAGTGTCAACCACAAAGGTAACAGGTGACCTTTTAGGGCCAACCATTGCTGTTGTCAGGAGGTCCCCAGTATTAGGATTTCTGGTGAGCGTTTTAATGAATAACCAGTTCCCCCCCCCCCCCAATCCCTCTGCCCACCCATGAGAGACAGGGTTTCTAGTTTCCCTGCTTCTGAAGCCGTTTCAGTTCCATTCCCAAAAACTGAGAAGGAGGAAACTCTGACTCAGCTCTCAGAACCTGTGGAGGAGATTGATTTGGCTCCCTGCCCAGAATCTGTGGAGGGGTTAAGTTTGACTCACTGACCACAACCGGTGGAGGAGGAGGTGCACTAGGCTGGACAGTAGGAGAGTTTGATGTAAGGATCTTAGGGCAATGCCAATTCACAACAATTTTTATCAACTTGTCAAGTGGTAAGCCATCCATAACATCTTTAGGAATTTGTTTCTTTAACCGCAACGACCACCAGTACTGACGGGGAGTATTCAATTTCCCCTTTTCTGGCTTATCACTAGGAGAAACAATGTGTCTAACACCTTTAGTTTTCTCCACTTTATCCTCTGGGACTTTTACGGGTCCATATTTCCTGCTGTAATTCAACAATTCCTCTGCAACTTCGCTCCATGTCCAAACTTTCCGGTTATTGTCAGGAGATTCTGGAGTCCGTCTAGAGGGGGATTCATAGGGAGGGAAAGAGTCCACGGAACCAGATCGCTCACGTGAGTTTCCAAGAAATCGATCTAATCTTTCTACAGGTGTCATGGATGCGATAGTTTTTTGAAGGAGAATTGCGGTAGATTTGAGTGTTTCTGGGAGACCACCAATTAAAGGGGTCATGATTTCAGGCATTACAGGCAATTGCATAGGTGATTCATAGGTGGTAGTCAGTTTTCTCTCATGTATCATTTGCAGGCAAGCAGCTTTGTGAATGTTTTCCAAAAGTTGGTCGGGAGTACCAACTAAAGCTATAGGGTCTCCCCTTTCCAGGGGGTTAAGCCTCCCGGCCCAAAAAGCTGCACGTTGGGTCAAGGACCATGGGTAGCTCTTCTCTCCGGTTGTTAAGAATACCCCATGTCCCCAATATCCACTAGCTTCACTTTCTGATAATTTAATCTCATCTCCCCCAGTAAGAGACACTCGAAATACATATTCAGTCTCTGTTTCATGAGGGAGTCGCCCATATTCCTTTGTCAGTTTTGCTAATTCAGTGGCAGAATATGGGATTTCTTTTGTAGAAATGTTTGGTTCAAAATCATCATGACCAAGATAAGTATATTGTGTTTTAATCATAGGTCTCAACTTCGGACAGCAGTGTTCCCCAAGATTTTTCATTATAGTTAACTCCTTTTGGAGATAAATTTGATTAATGTGAACAATCTCCTTCTCTTCTGTTTCTGCGTGTGTTTCATTCTGGTTTACTTTTTTGGTACTTTCTTCTCTTAGGGCAGCCTGTAGCAAATGATTTTCATCCCGCAACAAACAGTTCTCATTCCTTTCTTGATCTAATTGTTTTTGCAGAATTTGAACAAGATTTTGCAAAGAATCTATAATTGTACTTTCTTCACTCACTCGCTTAGAGCGAGTTTCTATGGCTGCCGTAAGACAAGCTCCCAAAACTGAGCAGAGTATGGTTTTATTTTTGCCCAGTTTGAACTTTGATTCATGTTGCAAAGAATATATTCTATCAATCACATTGTCCAGATTAAACCAATTACTGTTCGCCCATTCCTCCCCAACTTGGGACGGTCTGGCGCTACACTTAGCTAATAGAGCATAAAATGCAGCTTTATCTGTTACGGTGGAATTCTCAGTCATTTTGTGAAGGGATAAGTAAAAACCACAACAGGGAGGTCTATTGCTTAAGTTACCACACACAACGAAACAGCTTTCGCTGTGTGCCCCCCTTCACTTCCCTGTGCGGGTGAAGAGAGCAAACTACTTGGGAGGCACTCCTTAGTTACAAAACACCAGGTTGTCTCTTCACTACACCAAGTATCAAAAACATCATAAAAAACAACAACGTGTTCTACATTGTCCCTTCTCGTCATCCAGTTTGTGCTTCTGCTGCTTCTGCTGTTAGGAATCGCTCCTTCAAAGACGAGCGAGAGCGTCTTTCTGGGTGCATTGCACTGAGTGAGAGCTCGCTAGGGCCTTTGCACTCGGAGCCAAGGCAACAGGGCGTGCTTGCCAGCAGAACTGAGGACAAGCTGTTGGGCAGAGCTGAAAATGAGAGCTGGAGTTCAGCTGTCTGGACGGCAGAAGGCAAAGGACGAAGCCGCAGCGCACCGGGCTGGCGAGAGCAGTGCAGCAAAGAGCACATGAGCAGTCAAAGAGCCCCTTCACAATCGCTTTCACTTCTCAGTGCTCTTGCTGCTTGGAAAAGTAGCACACAGCCGTTGCACGCCAGTGCCTTTCCTCACACCTTCGCTGTGGTGTACTCCATTGTTGGGGGTTGAATGCTTCCCTTTCTGTGGAATTTCTCCCCTTGTTATACTAAGTGGCTGCACCTTAAGGTAATGTTCTCTCGCAGGGAGGTGGGTGCAGGGAGGTGGGTGCAGGGAGGGGGGGGGAAACCGGAAAAAGGAAAGGTGGGACTGGGGTCGGGAGCAGGCTGGAAAACTCTCTCTTGTTTGGCTCTTGTGCGATATGTCTCTCCAGCTCTTCGGTCCTTGCGAAGCTCTATGTACCGTGTGCACTGCTACTTGGAACTGAGAAGGACCGTGGAGCTAGCAGCGAATTCGGAGAGTGCTGAGCAGGTAGTCAAGGAGCGAGAAGTGCCCCTGCAATGCGGTGCTAATAGCAGCTTCCTCGCGGTGAGGGCGAGCTCCGAACAAAAGACCTTCTCTTCCTGGCAACATATCTCTGTGAAGGGCGTAGGCGAAAAGCTTTCGTTTTCCATTTGAACTGCGAGAGGCAGACTGTTGCACGGAGCTCTGAGAACAAAGGTGCATGCCCTAGGCGGGCTTGGGCAGAAGCAGCGTTCTCGAGCGCTTGGCTGCCGGCACACTGCTGGCTGTGTGGCACCGCTTCAGCGGCTTCTGGCCGCCGGGGAGTGAATGCGGCGCCAGGCGTGGGTGAGGGCGGTGAACGAAGCAGCACAAGTACCGTGCTTGTGTGCAGCACGTTACAGGCTACTAGGAGAGGAAGGTGGCTGCCTCTCGCTTGCCTTCCCAAGTGCCCTTAGCAGTCGGAAGGAGAAAGCTGAAGCACTGCTGCTTGTGCTGCTCCTTGGTTCCCTTGCAGCCCTCTGTGGAAACATTGGCGGTCACTTCTAGGCGCCGAGTTGCAGAGAGCACCACGGTAAATGCCGTGGAGAAGGGAAATACAGAGTGCAGCGAGGAGCTGGACTTGGCTTAAGTTCAATAAGTAGAAGGTGAACCTAGGCACTGCCTCTTCAATCTGGCCCTCTCTACTCTGGTAGATTTTTTGCAAGTCGGCAAAGGGAGCTGCGAGTATGTAGAATGGAGGGCAGCGAGACGCCGTGTGTTATGCGCCCTTTCGGGGCTGCTGACAGAGGGCTAGTTGAAGAACGCCTTCTTCTCCCTCGCGTCCTTCTTGCTTCGCTCTAGCTGCATGGAGTGCACCACAGCGAAGGTGTGAGGAAGGGCGCTGCCTCAGCCTTTGGCCTCGCCTGCCTGTGCTGCACCTTTAGCTGCACACCAGAACAATGGCATTTCTTACCCGCAAGGTAAAAAAGGTGTTAGTGTAGCCTCAGGATTGGCATTGCCTAGACATTAAGTTGAGAGACCACGTATGAGGGAGTCTTAAGCGGTTTCCTCCCCCATGGCGCAGGTGTATTCTCATTCTCGTGCTAAACTGAAAAGTCCGGGCATGGCAATTTTGGCCCGCCTTGTGCAGAGACGAACACAAATGTGTGGCTATTATCCTCTGTACCGGACCTCTGTGTTATAAATGAGAGACAAAAGTATTGATATTCCTCAAAATTGTGGATTGCTTTATTTGATCTAGAAAGAGCAAGCAGCGCGCTGTGGAACATGAGGGGTCACCGCCCACTCCACGCTCCACCGAACCTTGGTTTGCAGCCTCTTCTTATACTGTGGTTCCTCGTTGTAATCAATAATTTTTGTGTTTCTTTTGCTGTCATAATTTTGCCAGGTAAGCAGTGATGGTCGAATAAACATCCTTACACATTTCACAAAGCCTCCGGGCGATAATCAGTCACAGATAGCCATCTGGTCCTTGTAGATAACCACCAGAGAAGTTCTGGAAGTCTGGTCCTTGAGATAAGCAGTATTGATCAGACAAAGACAGGAAGGGCTTTTTGGGTAGTCCGATTTCGCAAGCTGGTAGCCGATACAACTTATTTGATAAACATAACATAATATAATTAATGTAAGGTAACATAATTGTTGGGGGTTGAATTGTTCCCCTTTTCTTTCTGTGGAATTTCTCCCATTGTTATGATAAGTAATTGTGGCTACACCTTAAAACGACAGATAATGTGCTCTGGTAGGGGGGTGGGTGGAGGGGGAGGGGGGGGGAACCGGAAAAGGAAAGGTGGGATGGGGCGTCTGGAGAGGGGGACTCTCTCTCGCTTGGCTCGTGGTGTGGGAGGACAGCCCGGGGCTCCGGTCTTGCATCTCCCCTGCCATCCCAGCACAGTAAAAGCAGGTTTGCCTTGGTGAATTATTTCCTGCTTCATTCCTTGTTTTGGTGGGGGTTTTCTTGGTTTTCCTCCCCCTTTCTGCTGGGTTTCTTTCTGTGTTTCACGAATTGCAGCTATAAAGATTTTTGCTTTTGCTTTCTGCTTCTCTTCATCCCTCCTTACATAAACTTTTTGTGCTTCTCTTAGCAATTCTTGTAACCCCCGATCTTGCCAATCATCTAACTTGTCTAATTTCTTTCTAATATCTCCCCATAATGGAGCAACAAATTGGGTTTTGAGGAGTGCCTGACCCACTTGTGTATCAAGGTCTATCCCGGAGTACATTTGGAGATCTTTCCTCAGCCGCTCCAACCAGTCAGTAGGGGATTCATCCTTTTTTTGTTGTTCACTAAAGGCTTTATTAATATTTTGTCCTTTAGGAACTGATTCTCGGATACCTTTAACGAGTATCCATCTTAAGTCCATCATATTCTGGCGATGGACATAATTCTGATTATCCCAGTTAGGATTATTTAGTGGCCATTTCTGGTCTCCCCTAGGTCCAATCTAATGCTCCCGGTCCCATACCCTCATTCCAGCCTGTCTGATCATTTCCCGTTCCTCCGTGGTGAATAGGATACTTAATATAGATTGTAATTCCATCCAAGTATACATACTTGGTCCGAGGAATTGATCTAGTCTCTCTGATACCCCTATAGGATCTTTTAATAGTTTTCCCATTTCTTTTTTAAAGTTTCTCACTTCCCCTGTGTTCAAGGGAACATTTACAAATCCAATTAAGCCAGCCTGTTGTCCTGCTAATGGCACTTCCCTCAGGGGGTAAAGGAGAGCCTTTGTATTGTTATCTCCCTCCTCTCTGGTGATACTATCTCTCCTGGTATTCCTTTGACTGGATCGAGTTCTTAGAGCTATGGGAGTACCAGGAGAAGTGGGTGTGTGTGGGGGGGTCTCCTGTATTTTCTGTATTATACGGAGGTGGGAGATTATCGAGGGGTTCCCAGGTAACCTTTTTTTTATCTTCATCCTCTTTTTCTTTTAAAGTATATATCAAGGATGCCTTGGACTGTTTTGCCCACAGGGCAGCATACTCACATTCCTCTCTGTTAAATGGTTCTTTATGAGCCACATATGTGTTTAATGCCCCACAAATCCAACCCTCAAATGATCCGAACATGGGCCAGTATAGGTTATCTTTACGGATCATTTCTCTGGTCCACTCCACCATGCAATATTGAATCAATTTTTCTTTACTTTTTCCTCTGTATACCACCCCTGTGTCCCAACATTTTAATATTACTCCCAAAGGGCTGCCTGGTGGTATTTCTGGCAACCTACTTGTCTTGTCTTTATTTTCCCAGTCTCCTTGTGGACCAAATGAACTTGAACCTCTTCGTGGGTCCCTGGGACTCAGAATCTTACTCCCTCTTTTTCCCATTTTTACCTCAAGGGACTGTCTTGAGGTGTTTGTACTCCCCGATGTGTTCCACCCGAACCCCTGCCTCTCCTTGGGTCCGGATGGACTGGAACCCGCCTCTACCTGGGCTGGGATGGGAAAAGCAGCTTTTCCCTTCTCCCTCCGTGACTGGTGTGTTGCAATCTGATTTTCTTTTCCTCACCCTTCCCCCCTGCCCCCCCCTTCCCGGGTCCTGCCTTTGCCTGGATTAGGATGGGAAGGACGTAGCCCTACCCGGGCTAGGACAAGAAAATCAGTCTCTCCCTTTGTGCTCACTCGCTTCGTCCAGTCACCGGCCAGGTCCCTCACGGGATGCTGGAAACGCAGATAGAAGGACTCCACTCTCGCTTCGCAGCAAAGGCCACGTCTCATTCAGACAAACACACAGTCATCCCCACCAAACCAGACAGATACTCACAGTCCGATGCTCCTGTCTGAGTCTTCGTGCACAAGAATTACAGGTGATTTTGCCGCGGTCTTCCGGGGAGATGTTCCTTGCTCAGTCTATATGGTGCGTTACTTCGATGGGTCCTGAGAATCACTGACGAACCGGGGCCAGAGCAGTGGGGCACCTCCCTGAAATCGCAGTGCCTCTCAGAGATCCAAGGACGTCCCGGGTTTCGGCACCAAATTGTTATAAATGAGAGACAAAAGTCTGAGGGTGTCCAATCTGGAGAACAGAAGGCTCCAGGGAGACCTTCGAGCCCCTTGCAGTGCCTGCTGGGGCTTCAAGATAGCTGGGGAGCGACTTTGGAAATGGGTCTGGACTCACAGGACAAGGGGGAATAGCTTCAAACTGCCAGAGGGCTGGGGTAGATGGGATATTGCAAAGGAATTCTTCCTTGTGTGGGTGCTGAGGCCTGGCACATGTTGCTCAAAGAGGCTGTGTGGGAGCCCCATGGCAGGAAGTGTCCAGGGCCAGGCTGGAGCGGACATGCAGCAACCTGGACTAGTGGAAAAGTGTCCCTGCCCATGTCAGGATGTGGGAAGAAGATAATCTATCATCTCTAAGGCCGTTTCCAGTCCAAACCATTCTGGGATTCTAGGATTCATGGAAGGCACTTTTCCAAGTGAAGTGTTGTATCTCTTGGCTCCCAGCTTGTAGTTGCCAGTTCTTCTGGAAGCAGGCCTGGCCAAGCAGCTGTGATGAGCCATGGGTTCTCAATAGGACGAGTGTGATATATTTGCAGAGAGGAAGGCTGCAGACAGATCTTCAAGGCCCAGGTAAAACAAGCAAAGGATTGAATAAAAGCCAAAGGTTGGTTGTGTTAGTCAGTTTGCTGGCTGTTGAAATGGCACCAGGTCATTTTCAACATTTCTATTTTGGATTTGTTTGAGTAAAAAATGAATGTGTTACCTCCAGCGTGGGCTCTCCAATGCATCTCCATGTGCTCCCATCTCTTTGTTTTATATCAGGTTCTATTAAATGAAGACAGAATCATAACACAGTAGTAAAACATTTAGAGGTGTAGTTAGCCAACTTCAGGAGTTTTCAACTCTGCTGTTGACTTTGCTGGTAACTGTAAGAAAGGCAACACAATCCAGTCACTCCACTTTTCCTCTCTGAGGAAAAGATGATTTTTTTTTTTTTTCTCATTTTGAAAATAGCCTCGAATGAAGAGAGTTATGCATGTGGCATGTTGAGTTCATTATTTTACCTTTCTCTTCTGCTGTCTTTAGCTTACTAGTTTTTTTAAATTTTTTTGTCTCTGTTCTCCATTCAGTAGGTTTGAAAGAATTCTAATTGTTGAGATGATGGTTCTTTGAAGGCTCACTTAGCCCACCTTTTGGGTGAAGGAAAGAAGAAGACAAGGTCCTCTAAGAAGAGTAAAAAGCATACTTTAAAGAGACATGCGGAGATGCCTGCTGATGTCATGCAATTACTGTGTAATCAGCAGAAATGTGTTAGACAAACACCCATCAGTGACTTCACAAGAAAGCCACACTCAAGGCAGGTTAAAGAACAGAAGCATAAAACCCCAAATGTATGAAATGGACAGATTTTCATTGGGAATGAGCAACTCCTGAATTCTTGGTTCTAGAACTAGGGGCTTGTAATAAATAGACTGTCTCCTTGCCAAACGTAAATTTGGTGTAATGAACTGCTCACTGCCCGTTGAAGTGCAGGGCTAGTAGACTAATATTTTCCATGGCAGGCATATTGTATGGCTTTCCTGTTAAAAAGAAATTGGTTTTGCTCATAGCAACCTAGATATGTACCCAGTCTGACACCGATTTTTTAGGCTATATTTCCAAGTAAATGGCTTCCATGATGATGCAGAAGGTTTATGTCATGAACAGGAATGAAGTGATTGCATGCAACCTTTTTTACCCTAAGCCAGCTGCTGAATAATGAGACAGAGACTCTCACTGATGCCAAGGAGTGCCCAAGCTTTTGGGAAAAGCACTGGGCAGATAAAGCCTATTTCCACATTTCTTGCTAGCGTCTCCTTCTAAGTTCATGGGTTTGTTCATCTTTTAGAGCTGTTCTAGATGTCTTTGTAGTTTACATGTACTAAATGTAGCAGGTATTGCTCTCATGCCGTCCTAATAGATTTGAAGTTGGGATCTACTCAGGCTTCAATGTCTCAGAAGACGCAACGTTGATTCTTTGAATTCTATTCTTGAAGGTGAGAATGATACTTATGTAGGTAATGAATTAATTAAATCGAATTCACTTGAATGGAAAAATTGTCTTGTTCATGTAGATTTTAACTTGGGAAATTGATATTTGAGTTCTACTTTTCATTGTTGTTGCTTTTCTGTATTCTTTCATTGCACAGATAGCAGATGTACTGACCAAGTATTCTGTGAAACTGGAGGAAATGTCCTTCCTCTTGGCAGCTGATGTTCACGAGCTCATTAACGCTAAGGCCATGGTAAATGTTTTACCTGGGGCAAGATAACAGTCTGAATATTCCTAGAATGTCTTTCTTTCCCCAAATGAAATTCATTTTTCATGCCTATCAATCACTGAAATATAGAAGAAATTTCTACTTGGCAGGGTATTGGTTATCATTTGTGTTCTTTTCTCCCCTCATTTTCTGTAGAATAGACAATTTTTTGTTTGTTTTTGCATGTCGTATGCTGCTTCTACTTCTGGTTTTCTTTTTTAATACACCGAATGTAAAGAGAGCACTGCTGGATAATGAGAGGGCAACTGCCAAGCTACTCTTGAATCGAATGAAAACAGAGCTTGAGAAAGAAAAATGGCATTGTTACGGTATGGACTAGAAATCCTGAATATTAGAATATAAAGTGTGGAAACCATAATAGTAGTAGTTATGCTAAGGCCTGGAGTCTGCAGTTCCCAGAGTCGGCCCTGGGAAACTAACTAAGGAATGTGCTGTGCTGAGAGCATGCAGAACTGTTAGTGATAAGGTTAAAGTATAATCATACATAAAGTACTGGTGGTGGGCAGTCGCGTAAGAGAGAGATTAAGGGGGAGAACACTATAGTCCTAGGATAAGCAACCATGTAAGATTTATGACGTAAAAAGCTATCTACAAGGTGAATGTATCTATAGAAGAATGTGTACTTCTGCACACAAACCATTTGTAAAAAGGGTATTAAAAAAAAACCCTCTAAAAAGGGAACCGGTGGGATCCTGACTTAGGACACGAGTCCGCAGGTCCCCGGGCCCTGAATAAAGCACCGCATAAACTGACACTCTGTTAGTTTGTGTTTTACTTGGGGTTTCGGGCAGCAGCATCTACTGAAATGGCAAGGGAGAGTCAAGGACTGGAAGCTCATGCAAAAGAAGTGTGTAGTTCAGAGTTTCAGGTCAGAAAAGTGGCAGTCTTCTTTTGGACAATGAGCAACACAAAGTGGCTAGTGTTCACTTTTGGTTTCTATCAAAGTAATACTTGATCATTTATTCTTTCTACGTGATATCACGTATGATATCGCATATATCAGGTGATTCCATTGTACACATCTACTTTCCATCCTGCAGAGAATTTATGGCAAGTGAAGAAATACAGAATCCCCCAACTGTGAATATGGAAATGGAAAAGTTGATAAAGGAGCAGTTGGTACTCAGTGAACAGAGACTGAAGGTTTTGCAGTATATCGGGTATGGCAAAAGAGGGTATAGCATAAAGGAAAACAATTGTTGCTGGAGTTAATGAAGGACATGGCTACAAAATGCACTTTGCTTCCTGTCAATGTGCGATTGCTAAATGCAGCCGTAAGGCAGGGACTACATCTATTTCTGTACAACTCTTCTGAATGGAGAAAATGCATTCTTGATTTTCAGTGCCCCAGCTACACTTAATAGGTGGCGACCAGGCTCTAAAAATGGAGGAATGCAGAAGTAAATCTTGAAACATAGTAGAAATGGGCAAAGATGGGTGGAGACCTAGAAGTTGGTGCTTTTGTCAAGGCATTTTTTCTCCATGGCGTGGGATTTTATTTGCGTAATAAATTAAGAGAGGACTCTGGATAGAAATCTAACTTTGCTATGTTTGAATATCCATCCTGAACACAAGACGCATTGCTGTGGGTGCAATGCAGTGCGATCTTTACAGGGAGGTTTTTTACGGTGGATGTAGGAACAAGGTAGATGACAGTTTGTTCCTTATCGGGCAGTAAACAGTTGGCCTTGAACAACAACAATCTCAGGTTTATTTTCATTGCCAAGATGGCTGTAAATAAAAGAAAGCCCAGTAGTATGGATATTCGGATTCAAAATTTTATATTTGAAGTACTGAGTGGTTTGTATTTTAGGATACCTGACTCTTGTTTCCTACTTTGATAGCACCTTGTTGCCTCCAACACGTGCTAAATCTGATGGAAGTGAATAGTGCAGAACTCTGGAGAATTGAAACAGAAGTCTAGGTAGGTTAGGAAATCCTGAGAACAGTCTGGAATTCAAGCAATATTTTCTTTTCTCCCGGGGAACGATGAGGCAGACAATTCCTTTGAGAGTGCATGTTTGCTCTATTCTTTGTTCCGTGTGTTCCCACATACCTTCTCAGTTGCTTGGAGGTGGCAGTAAGAGCCAAAGAAGCTGCCTGTGGCATGGCTTTCCTTTGGCCAGTACAAACACCTGTGCATGGTGAGATCTAGCAGGAACTGGCTTGGTTAGAATGAATCTGGGGGAAATCAAAAGTTAATTTTGACATGGATCCCTTCTCAATCATACAAAAATACTCCTTTTTAACTCTTGCAGAAGAAGAGGGGAAGTGTGAGAAGAAATGGGGAAGTATTGGAGATACTTCCTTTCTCTGTGTCCTTGCAGCATGCCTTCCCTCTCTGAGTCTGCCTTCTCTTGCTCCAGAGCACATCCTGTTGGGATGTTTGTAGCCTGTATGGCAGCAAAGAAGTTGGTAGCGATTGTAAGTACCTTGCTACTTTGAAGCATAATGATAAAGAGCTGTGTATGAAAATGTCTTGTTTCTTTGGCTGGTAGTGTCTGGTGTCTGTAGGCAAAGGTCTGTAGGCACTGCTGGGATCTGTTCCGTGTGCTGAGATTCAGCACATGGCCTCTGTCATGTTTCCATGTCACACTGCACTATGAAAGATGGGAATTTTGACTGTGGTCAGTTCCATAGCATTCAGGCAGCCCTAATGCGGAGTGAGTGGAGAAAATGAGCATCCAGTATGAGCTGTTCGAGGGCAAATGTCAGGAGAAAGGGCAGATGTGCAAGTTGAGTGCCACAGCTTTTGGCTGTGATAGCCTTGGTCCAATGTGTCATTCCAGTAAAATGCATCTGAGGATGCACCAAACATTGAGATAACAAGTGGAATTCCTTTTTAACCTCCACCTTACTCTGTTCAAAAAGTAAGCCATCCATTTGGTTTCACAGTAGTAGTTGGTATTTTTACTTGAAATGTGGAAAAGCCGTAACAAATGCCGGTAATGAAGGGAGTGCTGTCCTACGTGAATGTGGAATATGCAAGGAGCCTCAGCCCTTGTGCTAAATCTGTCTTATCTCGGGAAAGAAATTCCACCTCTGCCTCAATTTCTCCCTTTGTGTCCAACCAGATGGTATTGTTGACTAATCTAATATGGCATGTAGGAGGCTGAATCTATCTCTGTCCATCACAAGAAAAGAAACACTACGTTTAGCCAGGCTCTCTGAAAGCCACACAGTATTTCTTCTGTGCATGTCAATAATCTGTTCTTCTTTTCCTTCAGATGACCCTGTTGGATATGAACATTTGCACAGCAGAAGATGCTGAAGTTGTGAACTGCAACATGCTTCAGATGACTGAGAAACTAAAATGTAGGTTTGAAGAAGAAGTGGAGCGCGTGGATGTATGACGTTTCTTCCACCCACTGCCCACCTCACCTGGGCTACCGGCTAGCTCCGGGAAGCCTGCGTCGGTGAGTGGCCCCTCCCTGGCACCACTCTCGGAGCTGCAGAAGAGGTGTAGCAACAGCTACGCCTGGGCAAGTCGTCAGGGAGGGACAAAGAGGCACAGGAGAGACCTTTTACGGTTCTGGGGAAGGGATTTATTGAAGGAAGAGGTAACAGGTCAGGAGGTTGGGAGTGGGTACCGCAAAAGGCAGTTTGAGGGGTTCTACACAGGCTTAAGTATGGGGGAGAAGCAAGGGGATGGCACAAAACTCTGTCCAGTAACGGTTAACGGGGGGAGGTACAGAAGGCAGGGAAAGGGGTACATTGAGCCAATAAGGTAAACCGAGGGTGGGGATACATACAATATAACCAATCATGAATACATAAGGGAATGCTTGACACAGAAACTTCTAGAACAAAGGGAGGGGCTACAACGGATTGACATCCAGTGGGGCAGGGTTTAGGGTGAGGGACAGGGAAGGTTCCAGATAAAGGGGAGGGGTTTAGGATGACTGACTAGGGCAAAGGCGGGAAAGGGAAAAACCATTATGTACTTAACTTAGGGGAACGAAACTGGGACCAACCATCAACACAGAAGGGAAATTAACATTAAATAACGCAACACTACATCTCCCCCTTTCTTTTTAAACAGAAGTGTCATTTTCAAAGTCGTCGCCAGAGGTGAGCCCATCCTTCTCTTCCTCAACTGCTTTCATGTCTTCACCATTTGGGGGATCTTCAAGATCCCAATCCAGGATAGGCCCCACCTCTGCGCGGTTAACTTGGGGTGATGGGGAGATGCTGCGGACAACTAAGATCTTAATAATGGGGATAGCAATACAAACGAGAATAATAACAAGGACAATAGAAATAATGGTTTTCACAAGTGAAGCCAGCCAACCCGAAAGTCTCCAGCCTTTAAAGATGTTTCTCAGCCAGTCTTCGGATTCCTCCTTGATGTTTGTGACAAGACCTTGTATTTACTGTATCTTGGAGCGGACACTGCTGCTTCGAGATGACAAGTTGAGACAGCAGAGGCCTTTGAAGTCCTCGCAGCCGTGGCCATGCGCAAGCAACAGGAAATCTATTGCTTCCCGATTTTGTAGGGTCGCCTGCCTGGTAATTTCCTCATCTGCTAGGAGGTCGTTTAAGGCCGCTGACGTAAGGTTTGCCTGTTTCGCTACCCAGCACTCTAGGCGGCCCAATTCACCTAGGGCTTTAGCTGCTGCCACCCACGGTAAAAAGATGGAGACAGCAACTCTTTTGGACGTAGACCAATGAAAAGCATCTGCATTGCAATTTTCATCCAAATTATGAGCTTCTCTCTTTTGGATTGCCGATTTCATGTTTTTAGATTTCCAATTCGAAATTTGGGTACGGTTAGGCGAAAACAGGGTCAGTCGTCCAAGGGTGCACAGCCCTCCTATCAGGTGAGAGGGGATGCCTGCCCACGCCCTGTCGCCACAGATCAAGAAGACCCCCTTACCTAGTGGACGAGGTTAGTCTAGAGGGGTCCCCTCAATCTGGGCGGTGGTGTTGCACCACACGGCAGCTCTATAGTCAGGTTTGGGTTGGCTAACGTTTAGGTATGATTCGGGGTTGCACCATCTATAATGATTCTGAACACAAAAAGGGGAGGGGCTGAACCAAGTAAGTCTAATTGCTGAGGTTCCTCGGGTGCTTTGGGAAGGTCGTTAGACCACTCCCGCCACACCCAGAGGGGGTTGGTCATAGGATAGGAGGCATAGGAGGGGTGCCACCGCCGGGGGTTAAAATCATCCCGCATGTTGATGATTGTCTTGGGATATTCATCGGGCTGAAATGGGATCCCCACCAGGCAGGTTAAAAGTGGGTTCCCTGTTGCCACAGCTGATAAGCAGAGATGGTCCTGCTGCATGGCCTGGGCCAGGGTGACCCACACATTGTTCGTCGTCTGCGGGACTATCCACTCCAACGAAGACTGGCAGAGGCACGCCCAGATGACAAGGGCATACCACATCCTGGGGCTCCGGGTGGCTGTCTAAAACAGAACAGGAAAAGGGAATGGGTTACTCAAATAGGTCCTGAACTTCAGGGGGAGGAAACAACTTGGAGAAGGGGCTGTCCCGCCCTCTGGGGGACCCTTGGTGTCCCAGGGAGGGGCGCCGGCGACGACGAAGCGCTCCATATTTGACATCTCCGGAGGTTGGCCCTGACAGATGTCCCTGACTGGCAGTATAGGGACCGACACACCTTTGAGGGACGCACCTCAAACCAAAGGGCGTGGATACGCAAGCGTACCCACGACCCCAGGTGACTAACTCATGTGGGCCCTCCGTTTTACCGGTCTCCAGGTTCTTCACCATCACGGGAGGGTGTTTTCTCAACCGTAATGATGAAGAGTTCGTGAAGTGCCTCACAATGGGAGGACTCAGCACTTCGAAGGAGCAGTTAAGAAAGTTGATGGTAAAAAGGGCTTTATGCAATTTAGTATGAGGTGTATCGAATTGAGTATTGCCCTGTTGCTGCTCCAGGACCCGTTTGAGTGTTTGGTGGGTGCGCTCAACCATGCCCTGACCTGCGGGGGAATAACGGGATGCCAGTCTTATGTTTGATTCCCCACCTCTGCAGGAACTCCCGGAAGGCCGTGGAAGCATATGCTGGGCCATTGTCCGATTTCAATTCCCTTGGGATCCCCAACACAGAGAAGGCCTGTACAAGGTGTTTCTGTACGTCCTTGGCCTTCTCCCCTGTGTGGGCAGAAGCGAAGACTGCCCCGGAAAAGGTGTCCACATTCACATGCACATATTTCAACCTGCCGAACTGCGGAATGTGGGTGACATCAATCTGCCATAACTCACAGCTCTCCAGGCCTCAACAATCCTTGATATCTAGGACTGCCAGATTCCAATTTTGCGGCAGCATTGAGGGTGAGGGCATACCTGGTTGCAGAGACCCCATGTCTTCTATCTTTTTATTTATTTCACGAAGGTGGTGAAGGAGCCGCCACTTGTACTTCCCCGGCTTTTTGATGACGTAGACCGGAGAATTCCAAGGGCTCCAGGTTGGCTCGATGTTACCTTTGGATAACTGCTCCTCCACGATTTCGTTGAGCGCCTGCATTTTCTGTTTGTTAAGCGACCACTGATCTATCCATACTGGTTCATCAGATAGCCAATTCAGTTTCTGGACAGGGCGCTCCACAGTGGCAGCTAAGAAAAATCCCGCGGGGTTTTCGGGATCTCAATACGAACACCCCATTGCGACATGGCATCTCTGCCCCACAGGGGAGCTTTATACTCCATAACAAAAGGGTGGACATTAGCCACCTGCCCTTCAGGTCCCTCAATTTTAATTACGCTTTTTGACTGCTGAGCCAATTGGGCCCCCCTGACTCCTTGTATTCTGCCAGCCATGGGTTGCAACTCCCAACGTGACGGCCAATTCTCGGTTGGTATAATTGTCACATCTGCTCCTGTATCGAAGAGTCCGTCGAGAAAAAAGTAGTCTTCACCCCGACGGAGTCCGCATCCAATGATTGGTTTATCCTCACCAATGACTTCCGCCCAATAGACGCAGGGATTAGCCGGTTTCGCCACGATGGTGTTGGGCACCGGAATCGCCTGCGCTACTAGTTGTTCCTTTGGCAGGAAGTATGGTGGCTGGATGCACCGTGCCAGGAGAGAGAAACCGTCCGGACACAAAAGCTTTGTCTGCGGCAGGATTTCAATCTCCGGAGGGGTACACTTTGCATCCCCAAGCACGACATACGTGCAGTCGAGTCCAGCAAACAAACCTGGTGATGTGGGCTTCACCGACACCAACCGCCAGTCCTGTGTTTCAAAATAATTGTTATCTGTCAGGGCCAAGCTCAGGGGAGGACGAGGAGTCCACCCTGGCGCTATTCGTTGTGTTCGGTAAATGTCGGATCCGGTGGGAATGTCACATCCGGTATTAGTATTGCCCTCCCCCCCAAGGTCCCCCTCGCGGCCCACCTCATTCTTGTTTTCACACAAGGCGGGGTCGCTCTCCCCAGTTAGTTTTTCTTTGCTTGTGTGTTTCCTCCCACCTCCCACTGCCCCTGCCCGTTATCGATTTTATTTTTAAGAGGGCACACGCGCGCGATGTGACCAAGCTGGTTGCAGAGGAAGCAGCGCACAGGGAAAGTCTTTGCATCTGCAGTCATCGCCACCATCTTCACTCCTCCTCTGGTGGGAATAGGTGGCGCTGGCACAACTGCGCGCTTGACACAGGCCTCCACTATAAGCTGGAGAGACGGCTCACGGTAGAGAGGTAGAGATGTTATAACCTGTTTACATGCATCGTTAGCATTTAACTTTATCATTTCCATTATTAGTTCTTCTAGGGTGTCCTGGTTTTTCACTTGCTTTTCAATTTCAATCTTTAGCCTCTCCACAAATTCAATGATAGGTTCCGCCGGCCCCTGTTTGATGGAGGCATAGTGGACACGGGGCTCGGTGGTTGGCATCACCATGAATGCCTTCTCGGCAGCAGCTTCAATTTTTAAAATCACAGGCTTTGGGATTTTTTTCTGCCTGTGCTTCTGCCTGGGACCACTGCCCTTCGCCTCACAAATGATCCACCGTGATGGGCTTTTTGTCTGCGTCAATGGCGCACTTGGGGGTCTGTAAGAGCTCAGGCAGAAGTTCCCCTAGCATCCTTTTCCATGTGTCCTCCCACAATCTGTACTCAATTGATAGGAGGAGACATTTAAACAATCCTTTCAAGTCGCTAGGGACCAAGATATTGGAGGAGAAAGTAGCTTCCAATAAGCCTTTAAAATATTCGCTCTTTCTCCCGAACTCCTTCTGTGCCCTACAGAGCTCCTTTTTATGGGAGTATTCAAATGGCCGCCAATTTAGAATACCCCTTTGCCAAGAATAAAAAACAGGAGTGGCAATGAGTGTGGTCTCTGGTTCCGGGTTCCGATCCCCTGGCCTGTCACTTCCAGTTTCCGGAGCGTGGGAACCGGAAGGAGGGGCGTGGGAATCGGAAGTCGGAAGCGGAGGGGCAGGACCGCTTACCGAGGAGGAGCCAGAACACTGGCAACATTCATGGTGATGGGTGGGACCTGTTGAGCTCGGGGGCTGCCTCTCTGGAGGTGGAGTAAGAGGAGGAGTTTTAGTAGGAGGAGGAGGAGGAGCCTGGGGAGGAGGAACACCCCTCCCGTGGGAGGAGACAGGGGCAGGACTCGGGGAAGGAGGCGGGAACAGAAAGGGTTTGGGACACGGTATAGGGTGCGGAGCCAGAGTCGGAGGAGGGTAAGGATCAATGAGGAAGGGATTCTGGGAAGTAAAAGGAGCCAGAGCACAAGGGACAGGACACGCCACGTGGCCGGCGCCATCTTGTGCGCCGGAGTCCAGGAGGCTATTTTGTGGCTCCGGGGGGGATGACTGGAACCTGACTGACTTTGGGGTTTTTGGGGTAGAGCCTGGGGGAGGAGCGGGGGAGGGTTTCGGGGTACATTTACAAACTTTACAACTCTTTAAAACAGGTTTCAGGGTTGTCCTAGGGTGATGTTATGGTGTTTGTATCTCCAATCGTGTGTCCTGATTATGTTTGGTATTATGTCCTGTGCTTCCAGGACTGACTCTGAGAGTGAAGCTTTGTTTTGTCTTGTTATCAGCCGGCTCACCTCCCCCATGGTCTATATTTAGGAGAGGTTTTAGCTTGGCTTGCCTGCTTGCTCGCTTCTGCCTCTTTTTCTTTCCTTCGCTTTGCCCTTGCTTTTTGCTTATTAGTTAGTTCAGCTAGGCAGTCCAACTTTTTCCCTGGACTGTTTTCTCTTCCACCCCGTCCCCTCCCTCTCCTGGATACCATCTGAACCTGTTCCGGACGGGGACCTGGGAAACCCCAAGAAACACCGGGAGTTTACACTTTGTCACCTGCAGCAGTCATTCCCCAGCGCCAGAGACTGATAACTGAGCGACCACTCGCCAGAGAGACTGAACTTGGCATCCCTTCAGAACGGTGAAAGAGTTTTTTTGTCAGCTGGTGTTGTCTTTTTTCCCTGTACTGGGGAGTGTCTTGCTTGTTAAATAAACAGTTTTTTTCTCCCACTCTTCTCCGAGGAAATTCTTCCCGAACCCGGTGGGGTGGGGGGGGAGGAGTCGTGGGGTTTGCTGTCTGGGGGCTCCTTCTGGAGGTTTTCCCCCAAATTTGCCCAAAACCAGGACAAGGGTAGAACTCGGGGTGCAACTGGGAGAGACGGAACTGTGGGAAGAGGGATTAGGGGAAGGCTCCCTGACGGCTGGCGCCTTGCCGCCTGGGCTAGGGTATCGGGAGGACCGAGAGGGGCCAGGCGAGCAGCGGCTGGTCTCCCTGGCCGGGTGGTCTGCAATCGTTGCCGCGCTGCCCGTCTCGGATCCCCCGATGCAGGGGAAGAGGGATTGGAAAGAGGGTTAGGAGAGGGGGGAAAAACTGGGGGAACCCGGGATGGCTTGCTTCCCTTCCCTGCCCTCTCCTGGCCGGGCGGGGCCGGGGGCGCGCTCCCCGCCTTTTCTTTTACAGCTGTACGAATTTGAATGTATAAACTGAAAAGCCGATCCACGGAGGTGTCGTCCTGATTGCTCAACACCATGAGCCTTTGTCCTACTAGTTCCCAAAATTGGACTGACTCCATTTGCTGGGGTGACACCCCGGGGAATTGGGAAGCAAGCCATTTTATGAACTTCTTTTACGAACCCCGTGAAAACTTTTTTTCCCTCCCTCCAGGGTACCCACAACTTGGAAAAACATCTCCCGCTGCTGTGTGGACAGCTTTGCGCCCATTATGGTGTGCCTCGTACCCACACAGCAGAACTCACTCTCCCACTGCAGCAAAAGAAAACTGAAACAACTGAGAATAAAGGTCCCAGGGCCAGTGAGTCCCTCACCCTCAGGGACTAAAGGAAGGGTTTTTTTCGGGCCCCCACACCTAGGGCTGCACACCCCGCCCAGCCTAATGGTAAGCCCCCCTGCACCCCGTTGGGGGATACTTACCGGCTCCGTTGGCCTCTGGAACAGGAGCTGCAACAGGAGGCCCCTCCCTCGAAAGTGGTCCTCCGGGCGCAGAAGTTTGCCACCTTCTCTCCGGGAGCACTGCCGACCTGGCCGGCTCTGAACGGGGTAGTCGACGCCCAATGCCTCTGATCGTCAGATCTTAGAGGCTCTTCATGGGGTCACCGGTGAAGTGGCCCCGCGGAGAGAGCCAAACTGACGTTTCTTCCACCCACTGCCCACCTCACCTGGGCTACCGGCTAGCTCCGGGAAGCCTGCGTCGGTGAGTGGCCCATCCCCGGCACCACTCTGGGAGCTGCAGAAGAGGTGTAGCAACAGCTACGCCTGGGCTAGTCGTCAGGGAGGGACAAAGAGGCGCAGGAGAGACCTTTTACGGTTCTGGGGGAAGGGATTTATTGAAGGAAGAGGTAACAGGTCAGGAGGTTGGGAGAGAGAACCGCAAAAGGCAGTTTGAGGGGTTCTACACAGGCTTAAGTACGGGGGAGGAGCAAGGGGAGGGCCAATAACGGTTAACGGGGGGAAGTACAGAAGGTGGGGAAAGGGGTACATTGAGCCAATAAGGCAAACCGAGGGTGGAGATACATACAATATAACCAATCATGAATACATAAGGGAATGCTTGACACAGAAACTTCTAGAACAAAGGGAGGGGCTACAACGGATTGACATCCAGTGGGGCAGGGTTTAGGGTGAGGGACAGGGAAGGTTCCAGATAAAGGGGAGGGGTTTAGGGTGACTGACTAGGGAAAAGGTGGGAAAGGGAAGAAACATTATGTACTTAGGGGAACGAAACTGGGACCAGCCATCAACACAGAAGGAATGTTAACATTAAACAACGCAACACAACAGATGTATGTTTCTTTTATTTGATGACATATATTTTCATCACTCCTTGGGATTAGTCTGTTCTTCCTGTGCTCCCACCTGCAATGCTTTTTTCTGCGTGGCAGGTTATTGATGTCACCTTAGAAAGAGGTCCATAATGTGACAAAACACTCCAAAGAAACAGTTTGGTGTGGAAGAGTTTCATGTGGAAGTGTTCATAATTCTTGTGTTTATTATTTGTAATATAAATAGATTGTATTTTTATGATCATTTCTATCTGAAATACATATGATAGCCACGAACGACATATGGCCCAGCCTGCTTAAGATCAGACTTTAGGAATAGCTGGAAATGATCTCCCAAATGTCTTCCAATCTTTTCTATACATAAAAAAAGTCGGGCAGTTGTTTCTAAAGGAATAAATTATAGAATGTGATTTGGTGCTTTATGGTGCCAGTATAAACAGAAGTTTTGATAATCCGCATTCTTAGCAGTTTACTTGGAGACTGATTTTTTTTACTCTCCAGATAGAAGACGCCATGTTGGATACGAGTCGTAAAATTCCAGGCAGCCTTTTATCATGTTACATATCCTCTTACTCATTCATTTCACCTTCCAGCAGTTTAGAAAGAACTTGTTCACTTGAATGTTTTTCTTTGGAGTGATTTTAAGGAGATGGCTAAATGGCCATAATACAGGTAGAAACATAAAAACAAGGGTGTGCTATAAAGACAGTACTTCTTAATGCAAAGAGCCCTCTGAAATTCAAAATACCTGCTATAAAATTAAAAATGTCATCTTTGACTTTTAGATGGGAATTTCTACTCTTCAGTTTCATTCTGTCAGGTGCATTTTTGCTAACTGCTTGATTCACGCTGAATGGACAGTCCTGTCTTATTCTTGGTATGGCAACAGTGATAGAGATCACTGCTGCTTTCTGTAGAAAGTGGCTGCAAGTTGCTATTACGAGATCTTGTGCAGGTCTAGAGTCTGATTGGATGTGAGGTTCTCATTGTTTCAAGAAGCAACTTGGGGTGGCAGTGTCAGAGGTGTTCATTATCTAGGAAGATTTTCATAGGCGATGAGTTTTGCTGAGGTAGCTTTCTTTTCTGGGTGTAGAATATATGTGCATAATTAACTTCCTTGAATCCTAAATAGTTGGGGAGATGTTAGTATCTACGAAACCATTTTTACTAGCTTTTTTATGTGGCCTTAGATGATGAAAGTGATCTGGATACAATTTTAGAAAAAAGGAAAACGGTGAACTCTGAGGAATAGCTGAAGGAGTATTTAGAGAACACCCTTTCTTCTTGAGATCAAATTAGAACAAGGTATGAATGTTGTATCGGCAACTTAAAAGGTAGAGCATCTTTGAACATTGGTTGTACTACTTAGGCTTTGTTTTAATGCTGTTGTGTGAAGGTATGGAAAAAGAATGCTTTTCACTTCATGTAAGAATATAGAATGATGCCCCTACTGGACAAGGTTATGGCAAATAATGCCCACGGTTTAGGAATGGGACAAAGGAAGACTGCTATAATTCAAAAACCATAGCACATCAGTATTACTGTGCATACCATCACATCCATGCCTTATTCAGAAGGTAAAAGTAGTAGTGCAGATTCTTGGATCACCGGAATCAGAAGTTGGTCTGCACCATCATCTCTTCACTCATAGATTTGATCTCATTCAAAGTTCTAGGAAGTCAGATGTTTAAGACAGCCTAGCACTTGCATCTTCAAAAACCATCTAAAAATTGGTACAATACCGCTCTCCTTCCTGAAGATCTTAGCAGCAGCTCTGAAGCCATAGAGGAAGCAGCACAGTTCACACATCCAGGAGGTCTTTCCTACCTGCTCGATCAGAGGCAGATTAGAAGAGCAGTATGGACCTGAGGGGCAGATGCACATACCTTCACACACCTCGCAGTGGGACTGTGGTTAGAGCTGGAGGTTTGATACTCTTCCTAATAATTTGAGCTGTTAAAACAAAGCCAGAGGTAACAGGCCAAGTAAAAATACAATGCCAGGTTGCGGAAAGAGAATGTTACCTATCTGAACACCTACATAAATTCCCCATCATTCTCTTTGTTTAGGAGACCAAGCCAATGTCCATGTAAATGACAACAAGTGTGAATATTGATTTTTCTTGAATCAAGACTCAGCTTTATGTCCAAGTCAAAGGCCAATAAACCAGAAAGGCTTTGCTGAGCACAGTGCACAACTAAAATGGAAGACAGTAATTTGACCTCTTATGTAAGCAGTGTTGGAATGGTTCCGCATCCAAAAGGAAGGATGTCAAATGCTTCTTTGGAAATATTTTAACTTCTGTGCATTTCTTTCTTTGTAATGAACTAATCTGTAACAGGCCAGGACATGATTCTGTTCAGTAGAAACAGATCAATGGCAACATTTAGCCTAAAGGTTTTATGAGATTGATCAGGAAGTTCGATTTAGATTTAAAGGCACTGTAGTCATATTTAATTTTATTTCTCTCTGTACTTGAGTCTCTTAAACAGGGACCTTCAATTGGACAGGAATAGGACTCTGAAGCAAATTGTAATGGATGACGTAATGGCTAACCCAGGAGCATTTTGTGGGAATTGATTTCTTTTAGGTATCCATCAGCCAGCATTTGAGTGTGAAGGTAATCTTCAAACAGGTAAAACAAAAATTCCCGTTGGTTTAAAACCTGACTGCGACATTAATTTTTCACTTTTGAGAAAATTATCATGACCTTTAAAATTCAGACTATATCAAGTATTGTTTCAGCCATTGAAGAAAGGGCTTTTGATAGAGATAGAAGGGGGAAACCAAAACATTTCTCAGAGCCACACGTTGAACTCTGTCCTTGTTACAAACGGCACTTGAGTAAATTCATTTGCCTTTGGAACAGAAAACAACAAGGTAACAGGCTTATCATTACGGATTTGAGTGTTCCAGGTTCTTTGGATAGTAAGTGATCTATTCCAGATGATCTCTTACTGAAATAGATCCATTTTGAGAAGGGCTATGGATTTCTTAGAAGAAAGCAAATCCCTATGTTAAAACGGTGTGGTGGGTGGTTTTTGTTGTTGTTTTGCTTTTAGAACTTGCAAGGCACAATCGACTTCATAGTTCGAGATCCAAATAAGACCACGACATTCCAAACAGGTGTTTCTTTTTGGTTGTATTTCAATCTGTATATCTTTGGATTGTAACCAGTAGAACTGTGCTTGAACTGGAAAGAAGTAGCAGAGGTTTCACAAGTGGAACATATGGTGGAACAGGAAGCTGAGAGCATTGTGCAAGGAGAGGAAAGAGGGGAAAATCGTAAGAGTTTCCTGAGTCGGAAGGGACCCCTAGGGATCGTCAAAGTCCAACTCCTGGCCCTGCACAGACACTCCAACAGTCCCAATCTCTGCATCCCTGAGAGCATTGGCCAAACGCTCCTGGATCTCTGGCAGCCTTGGGGCTGTGCCCATTGCCTGGAGAACTTATTCAGTGCCTGACCAGCCTCTGAGGAAAAAAACCTTTCCCTGATAGCCAGCCTAATCGTCCCCTGACACAGCTCCTGACATTCCCTTGGCTCCTGTCCCTGGTTGCAGAGAGCAGAGAGCAAAGTTGTCCCTGTGCTGCCCTTGAGAGGAGCTGAGAGGTCCCAAGTGAGGTGTGAGCTCAGTGTCCTCTCTGCAGCTGAACCAAATGCCCTCAGCCACTCTTTGTATGGCTTCCCCTCCGGCCTCTTCACTATCTCTGTGTCCTTCCTTTGGACATTTCTCCAATAGCCTGAGGTCTTTCTGACGTTGTGACATGCAAAATTGCCCCCAGGGCTTGAAGAGAGCCCAGTCCCAGCCCAGAGAAGAGCAGGACAATTACCTCTCTCGAGCGAGTGGTGCCACAAGACAGGGGCAGTTGTCAAAAATCAGCTGGAGAAACAAATCTAATAGAGAAACAGGTGATCTAGGCACAGGAAATGGAAGAAGCAGGGGAATAAGAAGATGAGGTGTGGATTCCTTGTAAAAGTGAAGAAAATGAGCATGCAGAACCGGGACTAAGAATTATGCAGCTAAGTGAGCAAGGGAATAATTTTGAAAGTGAAGGCAGTTTTGTCCAAAAGAAGGAGGAATAGGAAGTCTTTTTGCTGAGAATGAATAGAAAGTTTTTTTCCGTTTAGTTTGTATATGAAGCGCCCAGGGCTCTAGATCCTTTTGTGGGAGAATGGAGTGTGTAAATTTGCCAATCATTTTGGAGCGAATTTAAAGGTTTTTGGGGTCCCAGGTGAATTTTGGGTTGAATTCTGGGGATTTGGGGGTTCCTAGGTGAATTGCGGGGGGCGGGGGGGGGGGAATCTGGGGAGATCCAGGTGAGTTTTAAGGGGTCCCAGGTTGATTTTGGGGGAGAATTTCTGGAATTTTGGCGGATCCCGGCTAGCTAGGTTTGGGGTGAATTTGTGGAATGTGAGGACTCCCAGTTGAATTTTAGGGGGAATTTGTGGAATTCTAGGGATCTCAGGGGAATTTTGGGGTGAATTTGGTGAATTTTAGGGTATACATGTGAATTTTAGGGTTCTCAGGTGAGTTTTGGGGATGCCAGGAAAATTTTGGGGTGAATTCTGTCGATTTTGGGGTATCCAGGTAAGCATTTGGGAGTCGTGGGAGAATTTATGGATGAATTTGGGGGGATGCAGGTGGATTTTCCAGGCAATTTTGGTGATTTTTGGGAGTCCTAGATGGGTTTTAAAGTGAATTTGATGGAATTGGTTATCTGGGTGAGTTTTGAGGTGGATTGGAGACATTTTGGGGTGAATTTGGTAGGTATTGGGGAAACCGGGTCTTGGGGGTGATTTGAGGGATTTTGGGGGTTGTAGGTGGGATTTTGGGGAGAAGCCCTGGGATTTGGGGGTCCCCCGTGAATTTTGGGGTGAATTTGTGGAATTCTGGGAGTTGCCAGGTGAGTGCTGGGCATCCCAGGGGGGACTTGGGGTGAATTTTGGGAATTTTGGGTTTCCCAGGTGAATTTCTGAGGTGAATAGGTTCAAAGAGGTTTTTTTTGAAAACAAGTTAAAGCCAGAAGGTTATTGAAAATTAATAGATGTGATGCAAGAAGGTAATATGCAGACAATACACAGTGAGACAAATCATGGGAAAAATACAGTGGTAACACATGAGTGTGTGAGGATGGGATCAGTATAGCTAAGGCTCAGTTGAAGCTGAATTTGGAAAAGCATGCCAAAAATAAGAATAATAAAGGCACCTACGGGTATTTCAGTGGGCAAAGGAAGATGAAAAGAAACATATCACACCTCCCCTATCCCCCCCACCCCCATAAGCCAGACAGGACTAGTGACAACAGACAAGGAGAAGGCTGAGGTACTCAACAAGTGTTGGTCTCAATTTTTACTGCCAGTCACCATTTCCACATCTGTCAGGTTATTGGACTGGTGGACTTGATTCTAAGCCATAGTAGCAGGTCAGCTTTCAGACGACTTGAGAACCTGAGCATGCAAGACCATGGGACCCACCCAGAGGCATGTCAGGGCCCTGAGAGAACTGGCAGCTGTAGTTGCTAAGGCGCTTCCTCCATCATATTTGAGAAATCAAGGCAACCAGCTGAAGTCTCCAGACACTGTATTGTATTGACTCCAATACTCTTGGTCTTTTTTGTAAATCTTAGAGCTCTGAGTCAATTTCTGCAGAGGATTCCCAATGCAGTTTCAAAAATGGAATCTTTGTTATTGGTCCTCATGTTGATCTTGGATATTTCCATTTTCTGCACTCCTATATTTTCGAAACATTTGTAATGACTGAAAAGAAAGCTGAGAGGACGCATTATGCTCTTTCCAGTGATATAAATGGACCAGTATTCTTTTCAGACAAATATATTTTTGCTGTGTCTAAGCACATGTGCATACCTGTGTTTGAATTATGTGTCCAGGTTTTGGCAATGGGGCAGCCACAGGGCCGTCGTGTGACAATGGCCCAGGTGCTGCCCTGTCCCGCTTTCTTCCAACTGGCTCCACTTCAGGATGTCCTCCCTGCTGAGAGAAGAGGCTGGGACAGCACCTTTAGAAATGTGACTTTCTGGGTTTGTTTTATTTTGTTTTGTTTTGTTATTTTTAAAGTTACTAAAAACATTCACCCTAATTTTTTGATGTGTTGGGTTTGGAGGTTTTTTTTTTCAGTTTTGCGTGGGTTTTTTTGTGGGCTTTTTTTGGGGCATTTTTGTCTCTTTGTGGATTACTGGTTGGGGTTTTTTCTGTGTTTGTTTGGTCTGCTTTGTTTGTTCATTTGTTTGTTTGTTTGTTACGGTTTTGTAGAGTTTTTTAAGCAAATTGATTGGAAAACTGAATAGTCCTCCACTATGGTCTCCTGGATTCAGCTGAGACTCTTCCTAGGCATCTCCCTGATCCTTTTTGCAATGAGTCTCACATCATTCTCCTGAAGAAACTGTCTGCTTATGGTTTGGATGGATGGGCTGTTTGCTGGGTGACAAACTGGGTGATGGCCAGGCCCACAGAGTGGTGGGAAATAGAGTTCATCCAGCTGGTCCCCAAGGCTCAGCCTTGGGCCCAGTCCTGTTTAATATCTTTATCAGTGATCTGGACAAGGGGATAGAGTACAAGCCCAGGAAGTTCACAGACGATACAAAGTTGGCTGGTAGTGTTTTTTCCTTCTGGAGGACAGCAGGCTCTGTTTCTTCTTCCTCCTGTTCTGAGGTCGCTGCTCCTCTTCATCCCTCATGAAGTGTGCTGATTTTGTCATTTGGATGTGAAAACAAACAATTTTAGCAACAATACTAGTGGCAGGGTACAAGAAAGGAAGAGTTCACATGAATCCTCCCCCCCCACAAAAAATAGACAATACCTGATGGCTCCTCTGCCCAGCTTACTGACTACACCAGAACCCAGTGTCCCCCAAAGATACTCCCTTCTCCCTGCCCCAGCCATGATGTGAGATGGAATAGAATAACTAAGGTTAAGATTCTCCCTATGTAACTCCATCATACTTCGATTCTGGGAAAAAAAATTTCTTGAAGTTCTCTCATTCCAGATCATTTGAATTTGAATTTGCATACTAACAAGTCTAGCCAGAAACTCATGACAATATTAATAGCCCATTCTAGAATGTCGGAGATGATATACACTTCTTCCAAGAGAATGTGATACCTCACGTGACTTCTCCAGAATTTCAAAGAACAGCGAGAGTAGTCTACAAGATTCTTGCTGCCATCTGGATTTCCTGGTATTTGGCTGGTCTATGTAAGCCAACCAGCTATTCAGCAGAGGGAATATTTGTGTGATACTTGATGGTATGTGAGATGGAACACAGTAATTTATGGCTTTTTGCATAGTGATGAAGCTGTAAAGAAAGCTCCATAATGCTCAGACAAGGAGGCTGCTGGACTTCAAGCAGCAAAGGCCCAAAACGAACCAGTGAAAAGGTGTCATTGAAAAAAAAAAGCCAGGTGGGGAGTAAAGTGGTACTTAAGGGCAGTTTACTGAAAGAGGAAATCTAGTGAAAAAAAAAGTCCAAGAGTGAAGGAATAACAGGGAAAATGAAGCTAAGGAAGGAAATCAATCTCAGCTCATCATTTCAGAAGCTAACAAGTTGTTATTGCAATGATGCATAAAGTGAGAAATAATAAATATGTCTGCGCCAAAATCTGAAATATCACCTTTATTGCATTCTGTCTTTCCCCGAATCATACAACAGTCTGTGATTAAAGATGTTCTCGTCCAACTTCCTTGCCAGGTAGATCTTACAGTCGATCAAATTGCTCAAGACTAGCCAAACTGATAAGGAGCACTCACAATGATGGGGCATCCATAGCTTCTCTGGAACACCCATTTGAGTGTCTCACCAGCTTCATTGTAGAAAAGTTTTTCCTTTTAGCCAATCTAAACCTAGTCTCAGTTTGAAAGCATGGCCTCTCGTCCTGTCTCTGCAAACCTTCTGAAAAAGTCTTTCTCCATTTGTCTTATACCCTCTTTACATATTCAAAGTCCACAATACTGTCTCTCCAGAAACCTCTCTTCTCCAGGCTAAAAGATCCTACTTTTCACAAGAACCAGGTCATAAACTGAGATGGAAGACATCTCAGGAGATCAGATCATTCAACAGCTCAGCCTAAGAATAGCTCTGACGTCAGATCAACTAGCTAAGGGCTGTGTCTGTTTGAATTTTGAAAATTACCAGGAATTGAAATGCTTCAAGGAAGAGAACTCTGGGTGGCTCCAGAAACAGCCTGAGAAACTCGAGCAAACTCGAAACCTCAGAAACTACCACTGCTTTCTCTCCCTCAGCCCAAGCAGTCACAAAGAAGAAGTGTTCCCAGCAGGCTGGGATAGCACACATATACACTACATATACATGACAGGCATCGCCAGCAGCCACATCCTGCTCCTTTCTGTGGCTGGCAAGAGTGAGACTGGATGTTTACATGTGGGCAAACTGGGTCCCTCCAGCAGCTGAGACACTCAGCCTGCCCAGTGACCCCACTGAATTCCAGTATTCACAGAGGCCCAAGGCCACAGCACTACTCTGCTTGCTGGCACAGACCATCACACGCCTCCTAAATCAGTCAGGACTCCCCTGGTCCCATAGCCAGAAGCTCACGTGCTCTCCCCCAGGCCACTGCCATTGTTCACCAACTTCTCCACTTTGATCTTTGCTGGTGCTCTCAACACTGGCACACCCAGATGTTCTGCAGCTGTTGTGTCCTGGTGGAAAGGACTTGTAAAGCCATGTTTACTAAGAGGACTTCCACAACCTTTCAAAGCAACCTTTTCTGGGGTATGAACAATCTCATTCAAATGTCAACATTTCTTTTCCCATATGTGAAATCAGAATTTCCTTCTTGCGGGCATGCCCAAAACAAGGCACAAACCACATTGTACCTTCTGTTTCACATGCTGACTTTTTTGTAAACAATGCTAGGAGAATACCTGTTTTGATCCAAGCTAATCTCTGGCCCTTATAGTGTTTTCAGTAGTTAGTTTTGCTTTGCTATTTACTTGATGTCCCATTGAATTGTTGAATCATAAACAGACTATCTGTCTGTATAGCAGCATAGCAGTGATGAATAAATGCAAGTACCATCTGCTCCTTTATCAACTTTTCCATTTCCATATTCAGATTTGGGGGATTCTGTATTTCTTCACTTGCCATAAATTCTCTGCAGGATGGAAAGTAGATATGTAGAATGGAATCACATGATATATGTGATATCATACGTGATATCACGTAGAAAGAAAAAATGATCAAGTATTACTTTGATAGAAACCAAAAGTGAACACTAGCCACTTTGTGTTGCTCATTGTCCAAAAGAAGACTGCCACATTTCTCACCTGAAACTCTGAACTACACACTTCTTTTGCATGAGCTTCCAGTCCTTGATTCTCCCTTGCCATTTCAGTTGATGCCATTTTTCTTTCTCAAGCTCTGATTTCATTCGATTCAAGAGTAGCTTGGCAGTTGCCCTCTCATTATCCAGCAGTGCTCTCTTTACATTCTGTGTATTAAAAAAGAAAACCAGAAGTAGAAGCAGCATACGACATGCAAAAACAAACAAAAAATTGTCTATTCTACAGAAAATGAGGGGAGAAAAGAACACAAATGATAACCAATACCCTGCCAAGTAGAAATTTCTTCTATATTTCAATGATTGATAGGCAGAAAAAAATGAATTTCATTTGGGGAAAGAAAGACATTTTAGGAATATTCAGACCGCTATCTTGCCCCAGGTAAAACATTTACCATGGCCTTAGGGTTAATGAGCTTGTGAACATCAGCTGCCAAGAGGAAGGACATTTCCTCCAGTTTCACAGAATACTTTGTCAGTACATCTGCTATCTGTGCAATCAAAGAATACAGAAAATAACAACAATGAAAAGTAGAAGTCAAATATCAATTTCCCAAGTTTAAATTTACATGAACAAGACAATTTTTCCATTCAAGTGAATTCGATTTAATTAATTCATTAACTACATAAGTATCATTCTCACGTTCAAGAATAGAATTCAAAAAATCAACGTTGCTTCTACTGAGACATTGAAGCCTGAGTAGATCCCAACTTCAAATCTATTAGGACAGCATGAAAGCAATACCTGCTACATTTAGTACATGTAAACTACAAAGACATCTAGAACAGCTCTAAAAGATGAACAAACCCATGAACTTTGAAGGAGACGCTAGGAAGAAATGTGGAAATAGGCTTTATCTGCCCAGTGCTTTTCCCAAAAGCTTGGGCACTCCTTGGCATCAGTGAGAGTCTCTGTCTCATTATTCAGCAGCTGGCTTGGGGTCAAAAAGGATGCATGCAATCACTTCATTCCTGTTCATGACATAAACTTACTGCATCATCACAGAAGCCATTTACTTGGAAATATAGCCTAAAAATAGGTGTCAGACTGGGTACATATCTAGATTGCTATGAGCAAAACCAATTTCTTTTTAACAGGAAAGCCATACAATATGCCTGCCATGGAAAATATTAGTCTACTAGCCCTGCACTTCAACAGGCAGTGAGCAATTCATTACACCAAATCTAGGTTTGGCAAGGAGACAGTCTGTTTATTACAAGCCACTAGTTCTAGAACCAAGAATTCAGGAGTTGCTCATTCCCAATGGAAATCTGTCCATTTAATACCTTTGGGGTTTTATGCTTCTCTTCTTTACCTGTCTTGAGTGTGGCTTTCTTGTGAAGTCACTGATGGGTGTTTTTCCAACACATTTCTGCTGATTACATGGTAATTGCATGGCATCAGCAGACATCTCTGCATGTCTCTTTAAAGTATGCTTTTTACTCTTCTTAGAGGACCTTGTCTTCTTCTTTCCTTCACCCAAAAGGTGGGCTAAGTGAGCCTTCAAAGAACCATCATCTCAACAATTAGAATTCTTTCAAACCTACTGAATGGAAAACAGCGACAAAAAAATTTACAAAAAACTTGTACGCGAAAGACAGCAGAAGAGAAAGGTAAAATAATGAATCCTATATGCCACATGCATAACTCTCTTCATTCGAGGCTATTTTTAAAATGAGAAAAAAAAAAAAAAGTTCATCTTTTGCTCAGAGCGGAAAAGTGGAGTAACTGGATTGTGTTGCCTTGCTTGCAGTTACCAGAAAAGTCAACAGCAGAGTTGAAAACTCCTGAAGCTGGCTAACTACACCTCTAAATGTTTTACTACTGTGTTATGATTCTGTCTTCAGTTAATAGAACCTTATATACAACAAAGAGATGGGAGCACATGGAGATGCATTGGAGAGCCTACGCTGGAGGTAACACATTGATTATTTACTCAAACAAATCCAAAATAGAAATGTTGAAAATGACCTGGGGCCATTTCAACAGCCAGAAAACTGACTAACACAACCAACCTTTGGCTTTTATTCAATCCTTTGCTTGTTTTACCTGGGCCTTGAAGATCTGTCTGCAGCCTTCCTCTCTGCAAATATATCACACTCGTCCTGTTGAGAACCCATGGCTCATCACAGCTGCTTGGTCAGGCCTGCTTCCAGAAGAACTGGCATCTCCAAGCTGGGAGGCAAGAGATACAACACTTCACTTGGAAAAGGGCCTTCAATGAATCCTAGAATCCCAGAATGGTTTGGAATCGAAGCCACCTTAGAGATAGATTATCTTCTTCCCACGTCCTGACATGGGCAGGGACACTTTTCCACTAGTCCAGGTTGCTCCATGTCCGCTCCAGCCTGGCCCTGGACACTTCCTGCCATGGGCCCTCCCACACAGCCTCTTTGAGCAACATGTGCCAGGCCTCAGCACCCACACAAGGAGGAATTCCTTTGCAATATCCCATTTACCCCCGCCCTCTGGCAGTTTGAAGCTATGCCCCCTTGTCCTGTGAGTCCAGACCCATTTCCAAAGTCCCTCCCCAGCTATCTTGGAGCCCCAGCAGGCACTGCAAGCGGCTCGAAGGTCTCCCTGGAGCCTTCTGTTCTCCAGATTGGACACCCTCAGCTCTCCCAGTCTGTCCTAGAGCAGAGGAGCTCCAGCTTTCAAAGCATCTTAGCAGCTTCCTATCTATGAAATTCGGTGTCACCGCAGGCCTTCCGGGCCCTACGGCTATTGCTTCTGGTGTCGCTCGGGGGCACTCCCGGCTCTCTCCCCGCCCCCCTGGGGCCCTCAGGCGATGCCATTCGGCTGCCACTCCTGCAGTTGTCAGACTAACGGGGGTCGGGCAGCCGGACCAGCCACATCCACAATCCACAGTGTCCTCGGCGGCTGCTGCAGGCTCATGGCGGCCCACACACCCAGAAGTAGAGCTCTGGAACAGAGGATCATAGCCCCACATTTGTGCTCGTCTTTGCACAAGGCAGGCCAGAATTGCCATGCCCGGCCTTTTCAGTTCAGCACGAGAATGTGAATATACCAGCACCATGGGGGAGGAATCCTCTAAAGACTCCCTCATGCGTGGTCTCTCTATGTTATGCCTAGGCACTTGCCATTCCTGAGGCTACACTAACGCCTTTTTTACCTTGAGGCTAAGAAATGCCATTGTTTTGGTGTGCAGCTAAAGGCGCAGCACAGGCAGGCCTAGGCAAAAGCTGGGGCAGTGCCCTTCCTCACACCTTCGCTGTGGTGCACTCCATGCAGCTAGAGCAAAGCGAGAAGGATGTGAGGAAGAAGAAGGCATTCTTAAAGTAGCCCTCTGTCAAGCAGCCCTGAAATGGCGCATAACACACGGCATCTTGCTGCCCTCCATTCTACATTCTCGCAGCTCCCTTTTCCGACTTGCAAAAATGCTACCAGAGCAGAGGGGGCCAGATTGAAGAGGCAGTGCCTAGGTTCACCTTCTACTTATTGCACGTAAGCCATTTCCGGCTCCTCGCTGCACTCTGTATTTCCCTTCTCCGCGGCATTTACCGTGGGGCTGTCTGCAACTCGGAGCCTAGAAGTGACCGCCAATGTTTCCCCAGCGGGCTGCAAGGGAACCAAGGAGCAGCACAAGCAGCAGTGCTTCAGCTTGCTCCTTCTGACTGCTAAGGGCACTTGGGAAGGCAAGCGAGAGGCAGCCACCTTCCTCTCCTAGTAGCCTGTAAGGTGGTGCACACAAGCACGGTACTTGTGCGGCTTGGTTTACCGCCCTCGCCCACGCCTGGCGCCGCTTTCAGTCCCCGGCAGCCAGAAGCCGCTGAGGCAGCGCCACACAGCCAGCAGTGTGCCAGCAGCCAAGTGCTCGAGAACGCTGCTTCTGCCCAAGCCCGCCTAGGGTGTGCACCTTTGTTCTCAGAGCTCCGTGCCACAGTCTGCCTCTCTCGCAGTTCGAATGGAAGACGAAAGCCTTTCGCCTACGCCTTTCATAGAGATCTGTTGCCAGGACGAGAAGGTCTTGTGGACGGAGCTCGCCCCCGATGCGAGGAAGCTGCTATTAGCACCGCATTGCAGGGGCACTTCTTGCTCCTTGACTATGTGCTCAGCCCTCTCCAAATTCGCTGCTAGCTCCAAGGTCCTTCTCAGCTGCAAGTAGCAGCGCTCACAGTACATAGTTCTTCGCATGGACCTAGGACCTGGAGGGACATATCACACACGAAAATGTGCCAGGACAGAGACGTGTTCTACATTGTCCCTTCTCGTCATCCAGTTTGTGCTTCTGCTGCTTCTGCTGTTAATAATGGCTCCTTGAAATACGAGCAAGAGCGTCTTTCTGGGTGCATTGCACTGAGTGAGAGCTCGCTAGGGGCTTTGCACTAGGAGCCAAGGCGACAGAGCACAGGCTGTTGGGCAGAGCTGAAACTGACCCCAGGAGTTGAGCTCTCTCCGGACGTCAGATGGTGAAGAACGAAGCCGCTTGCGAGCGCAGTGCAGCGAAGAGCACACGAGCAGTCAAAGAGCTCCTTTACAATCGCTTTCAGTTCTCACTGCCGTTGCTGCTTGGAAAAGTAGCTCACAGCCGTTGCACACCAGGGCAAAAGCTGGGGCAGTGCCATTCCCCACACCTTCGCTGTGGTGTACTCCATTGTTGGGGGTTGAATGGTTCCCTTTTCTTTCTGTGGAATTTATCCCATTTTTATGCTAATTGGCTACATCTTTAGGTAATGTTCTCTCCCAGGGAGGTGTGTGGAGGGAGGGGGAATGAAATGGGAAAAAGGAAACATGGGCTGGAAAACTCTCTCGTTTGGCCCGTGTAGGGGGACGATGCCTCGTGCACCTATCTGGCATCTCCCCTGCCACCCCAGCGCTGAGATCCACTCTCCCTGCCTTTGGACATCGCTCTGCTGCTCTCCCACCTCACCCTACTACCTCCGGACACTCTGCCGAGAACCATGACCGACACCATGACGGGGGTGTCACTTTCCCCATCCCTCTCACCCCTGGGCTGCAGCCCTCTTCAACTGCGCGGGACCTGCCCTGCTCCCACAGCACCGGTAACTGAGCACAAGGCGATGGCCTGCGGCCAAAAGGGACTGGAACTGAGTCATACTGTTCGGTTCTGTTGTCAATTTTTATAGCTGTTGTTGTTTTCTGCCTTGTTAGATATCAGTAAAAACTGTTATTCTTATCCCCACATCTCCTGCCTGAAGGCCTCTGATTTAAAACTAAAATAATTAAAAGGGAGTGGGGTTGCACTCTGCATCACAGGAAAGGGGCTCCTGCCTTGCCTTAGACCATACCTGTCTTTCAAACCAAGACAGATTTTGGTGCCCGGAGCGTGAGGCATTCCCTGAGGGCATTGAGAGAGGGGTAGAAAAGGGCATAACAGTTCTTGAATTACCCAAGCTTGTGGTAGGTGACACCATGCTGTCCAGCTTACCCTGGATTGGCTTCCATGTGGTCACTGCTATATCTCTCCCATTTGCAAGCTCTTTTTTTAACATGAGTTTCATAACTAAGGTTACTGTGGCTATTATCCAGTTCATTTTGTGGGTTGATCAATTGAGGAATTCATGGATTTTTAATTTTCTCTGGAAGATGGCCACATGGATTCAGAGCTATTGCACTCTAAGTGTGTGTTTCTGGGGCTACTTCAATAATGGTACTTACTGTGAAGAAATGGCAGCATGTGAAATCTTCTCCAAACCCATCACATGGTTTTGAAGTTCACCCCACCAGTCTTCAAGGGGTTCTAATCCGCTTTAAATGCAAATGACATTATACTGTGGCTAGTGTTGCTTATATCCCTGTTAAACCTGTTCTATCTAACATTCAGAGATAAGGGGAGATTGACTTGGATAATGACCCTGATACCTACCGCAGGGACTAGGGATGTTACCCCAGAGCCTGATCCTGTTTATGAGATTAGGGAGGTTACCCCAGAGCCTGACCCTGTTCCAGAGACTAGGGATATTAACCCAGAGTTTGACCCTGCCCCACAGCCCACCTTGGAAAGGATCCACCTATAATGGGTGGGAGTGCTAGTGAAAGAGATACATGAGATGGGCCAGATGCTGAAGGAGTACCTCTCCCCAGCTGGTGAGAAACCCTCCCCCTGCCTTAAAGAGGGAGACTCTGATGGTGCAGCAGTGGGACCCACAGATGTTACATCTGTCCAGGTTCCAGCTGAACTGCAAGGGCACTCAGCAGCAGCAGTTGCCCCTGTGGAAACTAGGAAGTCTAAGATGAAAACAAGGCACCCAGATAATAAGGGTCAGGAAGGGGGCCCCTCACAACCAGCAGGGGAGCCAGAAGTTGAGATCATCACCGAGTCCCTGTCATACGAGAGTCTCCGTAACCTGCGAAAAGACATTGTACGACGGGGCCGTGAGCCTTTTACAACCTGGTTACTGCGGATCTGGGACCTTATGGGCACAGGTGTGCAACTGGATAGTACTGAGGCAAGGAATTTGGGAACCTTGACCCAGGACTCAGGTGTGGACCAAGTATTTGTAAGGGAGACAGGTCTCCTTTCCCTCTGGGAGCGACTTTTAATGAGTGTGCGAGAGAGATTTGTCCACAGGGAAAGAATGCAGGAGCACCACCAGAGAACGCGTTGGAATACCCTTGAGGAAGGGATCCAACAGCTGAGACAAGTGGCAGTACTGGAGGTGCTCTTTGGGAGGGATGGACAGCATGACAATGACCCTGACAAGGTCAGGTGCACAGGGCAGAGGTTGTGGAATCTGGAAAACCTGGGCCCATCTCAATATACCCCCTTTATTGCAATGATTAATGCTGATACCAACCAAGTGACAGTGGGTTCTGTTGCCAACAGGCTCAGGAATTTTCAGAGTATGATGGCTGGCCCAATGCAGGCTCATGTCTCTGCTGTGGTTAAGGACCTCAGAGAGGAGTTTAGGGAGGAGATAAAGGAGATAAGGGAAGAGGTGAGGAAGATCAGTGCAGCACCAGTGCGAGTCATGGACCCCAAAAGTAGAGCCCAATGCCCCCCAGCTGGGGAGAGAGGGTACACCCCACGTGCTGACCTGTGGTTTTTTTCTACGTGACCACGGGGAAGACATGAGAAGGTGGGATGGGAAACCCACTTCTGTCCTGGCAGCACGGGTGCGCCAACTCAGGGAGGGGAACACTAACAGAGGGAACTCCACTAAAGTGAAGGTAGCCTCAGCCTCCCATGACCAAGGTGCAGGGTATTACAGAAGGGAAGATGATCTGTCAGATCCCCTTGAAGGAACCTCCACTATGTATGCCCAGGAGAGAAATAATAACCAGGGCTAGAGGGGCCCTGCCTCTAGCCTGGGAGAAGCACAGGAAAACCGGATCTTTTGGACGGTGTGGATCCCATGGCCTGGCAAATCAGAGCCACAGGAACACAGTGAATTGGTTGACAATGGTTCACAGTGTACATTAAAACCATCGGGGCATGTCGGGGAGGAACCTGTTTCAATTGCGGGGGTTACGGGGGGATCTCAGGAATTGACTTTGCTGGAGGCTGAGGTGAGCCTGACTGGGAAAGAGTGGAAGAAACATTCAATTGTGACTGGCCCAGGGGCACCATGTATCCTAGGCATAGACTTCCTCAGGAACGGCTATTACAAAGACCCAAAGGGACTCATGTGGGGTTTTGGAATAGCTGCTGTGGTGGCAGAGGGCATTAAGCAGTTCAACACCCTGCCTGGGCTATGAGAAAACCCACCTGCAGTGGGACTCCTCAGGGTGAAACAGCAACAGGTGCCAATTGCTACCTCAACAGTGCACCACCGGCAGTACGGGACGAATCGAGATGCCGTGATCCCCATCCACAAGATGATCGGTGAGCTGGAGAGCCAAGGGGTGGTCAGTAAAACCCACTCACCCTTCAACAGCCCCATCTGGCCTGTGCGTAAATCTGAAGGAGAATGGAGATTAACCGTGGACTATCGTGCATTGAATGAAATGACTCCACCACTGAGCGCTGCTGTGCCGGACATGCTGGAACTGCAGTACGAGCTGGAGTCCAAGGCAGCAAAGTGGTACGCCACCATTGACATCGCCAATGCATTTTTCTCCATTCCTCTGGCAGTAGAGTGCAGGCCTCAGTTTGCTTTCACCTGGAGGGGTGTGCAATACACGTGGAACCGATTGCCCCAGGGGTGGAAACACAGCCCCACCATCTGTCATGGATTGATCCAGGCTACACTGGAGAGGGGTGGATCTCCAGAACATCTGCAGTACATTGATGACATCATTGTGTGGGGGGATACAGCAATGGAGGTATTTCAGAAAGGAGAAAAGATCATTGAGATTCTGCTGGGAGCCCGCTTCGCCATTCAAAAGAGCAAAGTCAAAAAGTCTGCCCAAGAGATCCAGTTTTTGGGAGTAAAGTGGCAAGATGGACGGCACCAGATTCCCAGTGAGGTCATCAATAAGATCACTGCAATGTCTCCACCAACCAGCAAGAATGAAACACAAGCCTTCGTAGGTGCCATAGGCTTTTGGAGAATGCACATTTCTGAGTACAGCCAGATTGTGAGCCCTCTTTACCTGGTCACCCGCAAGAAGAACGATTTCCACTGGGGCCCTAAGCAGCAGCAAGCCTTTGCCCAGATCAAGCAGGAGATCGCTCATGCGGTAGCCCTTGGCCCAGTCAGGACGGGACCAGATGTGAAGAACGTGCTCTACTCTGCAGCCGGGAACCATGGTCTGTCCTGGAGCCTGTGACAGAAGGTGCCTGGTGAGAGGCGAGGCCGACCACCGGGATTCTGGAGTCGAAGCTACAGAGGATCCGAGGCCAACTATACTCAAACGGAGAGGGAGATCTTCGCCGCCTATGAAGGGGTTCAAGCTGCCTCAGAGGTTGTGGGCACTGAAACACAACTCCTCCTGGCACCCCGACTGCCAGTGCTGGGGTCGATGTTTAAAGGAAAGTTTCCCTCAACCCACCATGCCACTGACGTACCATGGAGCAAATGGATTGCCCTCATCACACAACGCGCCCATATTGGAAACCCAAATCGCCCTGGGATTTTGGAGATAATTGCCAACTGGCCGGAAAGGGAAGACTTTGGTCTTGCCGACGAAGAGGAACAGGAACAAGTGACCCGGGCTGAAGAAGCCCCACCATATAACCAACTGCCAGCAGATGAAAAATGCTATGCTCTTTTCACTGATGGTTCCTGCCCCATCGTGGGGATGAACCGGAAATGGAAAGCAGTCCTATGGAGCCCCACACAACAGGTTGCACAGGCTACCGAAGCAGAACATGGATCGAGTCAACTTGCTGAACTCAAAGCTGATCAGCTGGCCCTGGACATTGCTGAAAGAGAGAAGTGGCCAAAACTCTACCTTTACACTGATTCATGGATGGTAGCCAATGCTCTGTGGGGTTGGCTGGAAAGGTGGAAAAAGGCTAACTGGCAACGTAGGGGAAAACCAATCTGGGCTGCCAATGAATGAAAAGATATTGCCACCCGGGTAGAGAAGCTGCCTGTGAAAGTCCGTCACGTAGATGCCCATGCACCCAAGAGTCGGGCTAATGAGGAACACCAACACAATGAGCAGGTAGATCAGGCTGCACAGATAGAGGTGTCGAAGATAGATTTAGATTGACAGCACAAGGGAGAGTTGTTCCTGGCTCAATGGGCCCATGATGCCTCAGGTCATCAGGGCAGAGACGCCACCTATAAGTGGGCATGAGACCGAGGGGTGGATCTAACCATGGACAGTATTTCTCAAGTTATCCATGACTGTGAGACGTGTGCTGCCATCAAGCAGGCCAAGCGGGTGAAGCCCCTCTGGTATGGGGGGCGATGGGCCAAATATAAGTATGGAGAGGCCTGGCAGATTGACTACATCACACTGCCTCAAACCCGCCAGGGCAAGCGCTATGTACTGACCATGGTGGAAGCCACCACTGGATGGTTAGAGACCTGCCCTGTGCCTCATGCCACTGCTCGGAACACCATCTTGGGCCTGGAAAAAACAAGTTCTTGGGAGGCATGGTACCCCTGAGAGAACTGAGTCAGACAATGGGACTCATTTCAAGAACGTCCTTATACACACCTGAGCTAGAGAACACGGCATTGAGTGGGTGTACCATATCCCCTACCATGCACCAGTTGCAGGGAAAGTTGAACGGTGCAATGGCCTGCTTAAAACCACCTTGAAGGCACCGGGTGGGGGAACTCTGAAGAACTGGGAGATTAATCTACCAAAGGCCACATGGTTAGTGAAGACCCGAGGTTCCACTAACCGAGCAGGCCCTGCCCAATCTGAGCCCTTGGGAATATCAGATGGAGATAAGGTTCCAGTGGTACACATGAGAGGTATGCTAGGAAAAACTGTTTGGGTGAATCCTGCCTCCAGCAAAGACAATCCCACCCGTGGAGTTGTATTCTCTCAGGGACCAGGTTGCACCTGGAGGGTGATGCAAAAGAGTGGACAGACCCAATGCATACCCCAAGGAGACCTTGTTTTAGGGTGAAATACCTATAGTACTGTGCGTATGTCTCTAACTGCATGTATGTATATATAATGTAACGCTTTAATTTGATATAGCATATTAGTATGGGAGAAACAAAGGGGTGGATAATGTTGGGGGTTGAATGCTTCCCTTTTCTTTCTGTGGAATTTCTCCCATTGTTATGCTAAGTGGCTACACCTTAAGGTAATGTTCTCTCCCAGGGAGGTGGGTGGAGGGAGGAGGAGGGGGGAAACCAGAAAAAGGAAAGGTGGGATGGGGGTCGGGAGTGGGCTGGAAAACTCTCTCGTTTGGCTTGTGGAGGGAGAAGACGCCTCCTGCTCCTATCTGGCATCTCCCCTGCCACCCCAGCATTGAGATCCACGCTCCCTGCCTTTGGACATCGCTCTGCCGCTCTCCCACCTAACCCTACTACCTCCGGACACTCTGCAGAGCACCACGAGAACCTGTGGATGCCTCATCATCGAGAGTGCTCATTATCAGTTTGGCTAGTCTTGATCACTTTGATCGACTGTAAGATCTACTGGGCAAGGTAGTTGGACTAGATGATCTTTAATCACAGACTGTTGTACGATTCCGTGAAAGACAGAATGCAATAAAGTTCATATTTCAGATTTTGGCGCAGACATATTTATTATTTCTCATTTTATGCATCATTGCAAAGACAAATGGTTAGCTTCTGAAATGATGATCTGAGATTGATTTCCTTCCTTAGTTTCATTTTCCCTCTTATTCCTTCACTCTTCGACTTTCTTTTTCACTAGATTTCCTCTTTGAGTAAACTGCCCTTAAGTAGCACTTTGCTCCCCACCTGGCTTTTTTTTTTTTTCAACGCCACCTTTTCACTGGTTCGTTTTGGGCCTTTGCTGCTTGAAGTCGAGCAGCCTCCTTGTCTGAGCATTATGGAGCTTTCTTTACAGCTTCATCACTATGCAAAAAGCCATAAATTACTGTGTTCCATCTCACATACCATCAAGTATCACACTAATATTCCCTCTGCTGAATAGCTGGTTGGCTTTCAAAGTCCAGCCAAATACCAGGAAATCCAGATGGCAGCAAGAATCTTGTAGACTACTCCCGCAGTTCTTTGAAATTCTGGAGAAGTCACGTGAGGTATCACATTCTCTTGGAAGAAGTGTATATCATCTCCGACATTCTAGAATGGGCTATTAATATTGTCATGAGTTTCTGGCTAGACTTGTTAGTATGCAAATTCAAATTCAAATGATCTGAAATGATAGAACTTCAAGAAATTTTTTTTCCCAGAATCGAAGTATGATGGAGTTACATAGGGAGAATCTTAATCTTAGTTATTCTATTCCATCTCACATAATGGCTGGGGCAGGGAGAACAGAGTATCTTTGGGGGAGAATGTGTTCCGGTGCAGTCAGTAAGCGGGCTCAGAGGAGCCATCAGGTATTGTCTGTTGTTCTGGGGGGATTCATGTGAACTCTTCCTTTCTTGTACCCTGCCACTAGTATTGTTGCTAAAATTGTTTGTTTTCTCATCCAAGTTACAAAATCAGCACACTTAATGAGGGATGAAGAGGGAGCAGCGACCTCAGAACAGGAGGAAGAAGAAGCAGAGCCTGCTGTCCTCCAGAAGAAAAAAACACTACCAGCCAACTTTGCATCATCTGTGAACTTCCTGGGCGTGTACTCTATCCCCTTGTCCAGATCACTGATAAAGATATTAAACAGGACTGGGCCCAAGACTGAGCCTTGGGGACCAGCTGGATGAACTCTATTTCCCACCACTCTGTGGGCCTGGCCATCACCCAGTTTGTCACCCAGCAAACAGCCCACCCATCCAAACCATAATCAGACAGTTTCCTCAGGAGAATGATGTGAGACTCATAGCAAAAAGGATCAGGGAGATGCCTAGGAACAGTCTCAGGTGAATCCAGGAGACTATAGTGGAGGACTATTCAGTTTTCCAATCAATTTGCTTAAAAAACTCTACAGTACCGTAATAAATAAACAAACAAATGAATAAACAAAGCAGACCAAACAAACACAGAAAAAACCCCAACCAATAATCCACAAAGAGACAAAAAAGGCCACCAAAAAAGCCCACAAAAAAATCCATCCTAAACTGAAAAAAAACCTCCAAACCCAACACATAAAAAAATTAGGGTGAATGTTTATAGTAACTTTAAAAATAACAAAACAAAATAAAACAAACCCAGAAAGTCACATTTCTAAAGGTGCAGTCCCAACCTCTTCCTCAGCAAGGAGGATATCCTGAAGTGGAGCTAGTTGGAAGAAAGCGGGACGGGGCAGCACCTGGGCCATTGTTACAGGACGGCCCTGTGGCTGCCCCATTGCCAAAACCTGGACACATAAATCAAACACAGGTATGCACATGTGCTTAGACACAGCAAAAATATATTTGTCTGAAAAGAATACTGGTCCATTTATATCACTGGAAAGAGCATAATGCGTCCTCTCAGCTTTCTTTTCAGTCATTACAAATGTTTCGAAAATATAGGAGTGCAGAAAATGGAAATATCCAAGATCAACATGAGGACCAATAACAAAGATTCCATTTTTAAACTGCATTGGGAATCCTCTGCAGAAATTGACTCAGAGCTCTAAGATTTACAAAAAAGACCAAGAGTATTGGAGTCAATACAACACAGTGTCTGGAGACTTCAGCTGGTTGCCTTGATTTCTCAAATATGATGGAGGAAGCGCCTTAGCAACTACAGCTGCCAGTTCTCTCAGGGCCCTGACATGCCTCTGGGTGGGTCCCATGGTCTTGCATGCTCAGGTTCCTCAAGTCGTCTGAAAGCTGACCTGGTACTATGGCTTAGAATCAAGTCCACCAGTCCAATAACCTGACAGATGTGGAAAGACTGACTGGCAGTAAAAATTGAGACCAACACTTGTTGAGTACCTCAGCCTTCTCCTTGTCTGTTGTCACTAGTCCTGTCTGGCTTATGGGGGTGGGGGGGAATAGGGGAGGTGTGATAGGTTTCTTTTCATCTTCCTTTTCCCACTGAAATACCCATAGGTGCCTTTATTATTCTTATTTTTGGCATGCTTTTCCAAATTCAGCTTCAACTGAGCCTTAGCTATACTGATCCCATCCTCACACACTCATGTGTTACCACTGTATTTTCCCCATGATTTGTCTCCCTGTGTATTGCCTGCATATTACCTACTTGCATCATATCTATTAATTTTCAATAACCTTCTGGCTTTAATTTGTTTTCAAAAAAAAACCTTTTTGAAACTTTTCTCCTCAGAAATTCACCTGGGAAACCCAAAATCCACAAAATACACCCCGAAGTCCCCACTGGGATGCCCAGCACTCACCTGGCAACTCCCAGAATTCCACAAATTCACCCCAAAATTCACGGGGGACCCCCAAATCCCAGGGCTTCTCCCCAAAATCCCACCTACAACCCCCAAAATCCCTCAAATCACCCCCAAGACCCAGTCCCCCCAACACCTCCCAAATTCACCCCAAAATGTCTCCAATCCACCTCAAAACCCATCCAGATACCCCCAAATCCACCAAATTCACTCCAAGACCAATCTGGGACTCCCAAAAATCACCAATATTCCCCAGAAAATCCACCTGCATCCCCCCAAATTCATCCATAAATTCTCCCACGACTCCAAAATGCTTACCTGGATACCCCAAAATCAACAGAATATATGACAAAATCTTCCTGGCATCCCAAAAGCTCACCTGAGAACCCTTATACTCATATATTTACCCTAAAATTCAACAAATTCACCCCAAAATTCCCCTGAGATCCCTTGAATTCCACAAATTCCCCCTAAAATTCAACTGGTAGTGCTCACATTCCACAAATTCACCCCAAACCTCGCTACCCGGGATCCCCCTACATTCCACAAATTCTCCCCCAAAATAAACCTGGGACAACTCAAAACTCACCTCGATCTCCCCAGATTCCTCCCCCCTCTCCAATTCACCTGGGAACCCCCAAATCCCCAGAATTCAACCCAAAATTCACCAGGGACCCCAAAAACCTTCAAATTCGCTCCAAAATGATTGGCAACTTTACACACTCCATTTTCCCACAAAAGGATCTAGAGCCCTGTGCGCTTCGTATACAAGCTAAACGGAAAAAACCTTTCTATTCATTCTCAGCAAAAAGACTTCTTATTCCTCCTTCTTTTGCACAAAACTGCCTTCACTTTCAAACTTATTCTCTTGCTCACCTGCATAATGCTTAGTCCCTGTTCTGCATGCTCATTTTCTTCACTTTTACAAGGAATCCTCTCCTCATCTTCTTCTTCCCCTAGTTCTTCCATTTCTTGTGCCTAGATCACCTGTTTCGCTGTTAGATTTGTTCCTCCAGCTGATTTTTGACAACTGTCCCTATCTTGTGGCACTGCTCGCTCGAGAGAGGTGATTGCCCTGCTCTGCTCTTCGCTGGGACTGTGCTCTCTTCAAGCCCTGGGGGCAATTTTGGATGCCACAACGTCAGAAAGACCTCAGGCTATTGGAGAAATGTCCAAAGGAGGGACACAGAGATAGTGAACAGGCTGGAGGGAAAGCCATACAAAGAGTGGCTGAGTCCATTTGGTTCAGATGCAGAGAGGACACTGAGCTCACACCTCACTTGGGACCTCTCAGCTCCTCTCAAGGGCAGCACAGGGACAGCTTTGCTCTCTGCTCTCTGCGACCAGGGACAGGAGCCAAGGGAATGCCAGGAGCTGTGTCAGGGGACTATTAGGCTGGCTATCAGGGAAAGGCTATTTTACTCGGAGGCTGGTCAGGCACTGAATAGGTTCTCCAGGCAATGGGCACAGCCCCAAGGCTGCCAGAGATCCAGGAGCGTTTGGCCAATGCTCTCAGGGATGCAGAGGGTGGGACTGTTGGAGTGTCTGTGCAGGGCCAGGAGTTGGACTTTGACGATCCCTAGGGGTCCCTTCCGACTCAGGAAACTCTTACCATTTTCCCCTCTTTCCTCTCCTTGCACAATGCTCTCAGCTTACCATTCCACCCTATGTTGCACTTCTGAAACCTCCGCTACTTCTTTCCAGTTCAAGCACAGTTCTACTGGTTACAATCCAAAAATATACAGATTGAAAAACAACCAGAAAGAAACACCTGTTTGGAATGTCGTGGTCTTATTTGGATCTCGAACTTTGAAGTCGATTGTGCCTTGCAAGTTCTAAAAGCAAAACAACAACAAAAACCACCCACCACACCGTTTTAACATAGGGATTTGCTTTCTTCTAAGAAATCCATAGCCCTTCTCAAAATGGATCTATTTCAGTAAGAGATCATCTGGAATAGATCACTTACTATCTAACGAACCTGGAACACTCAAATCCCTAATGATAAGCCTGTTACCTTGTCATTTTCTGTTCCAAAGGCAACTGAATTTGCTCAATTGCCCTTTGTAACAAGGACAGAGTTCAAAGTGTGGCTCTGATAAATGTTTTGGTTTCCCTCTCCTATCTCCATCAAAAGCACTTTCTTCAATGGCTGAAACAATACTTGATATAGTCGGAATTTTAAAGGTCATGAAAATTTTCTCAAAAGTGAAAAATTAATATAGCAGTCAGGTTTTAAACCGACGGGAATTTTTGTTTTACCTGTTTGAAGATTTCCTTCACACTAAAATGCTGGCTGATGGATACCTCAAAGAAATCAATTCCCACAAAATGCTTCTGGGTAAGCCATTACGTCATCCATTACAATTTGCTTCAGTGTCCTGTTCCTGTCCAATTGAAGGTCCCTGTTTAAGAGACTCAAGTCGAGAGAGAAATAAAATTAAATATGACTACAGTGCCTTTAAATCTAAATCGAACTTCCTGATCAATCTCATAAAACCTTTAGGCTAAATGTTGCCATTGATCTGTTTCTACTGAACACAATCACCTCCTGGCTTGTTAGAGATTAATTCATTACAAAGAAAGAAATGCACAGAAGTTAAAATATTTCCAAAGAAGCATTTGACATCCTTCATTTTGGATGGGGAACCATTCCAACACTGCTTACATAAGAAGTCAAATTAGTCTCTTCCATGTTAGTTCTGCACTGTGCTCAGCGGAGCCTTTCTGGTTTATTTGCCTTTGACTTGGACATAAAGCTGAGTCTTGATTCAAGGAAAATCAATCTTCACACTTGTTTTCATTTACACGGACATTGGCTTGGTCTCCTAAACAAAGAGAATTATGGGGAATTTATGTAGGTGTTCAGATAGGTAACATTCTCTTTCCGCAACCTGGCATTGTATTTTCACAGGAGCAAGCTGAAGCACTGTGTTGCATTTCCTAGGTGCATTGTAAATGGTACATTCCGTTACCCCTGCTTATGCCCTGTAGCTTCGTCCCTCTCCCCTCCTGGCCATACAGGGCTGGCTGGGATCCAATTTCTCCCCGCCCGCTTTTTCAGACCTTAGAAATGATCTGTAGCCCCTGACCTCTGTCTCTTTCTCCCTCTCTTTCTCCCTCTTTTCCTTGCTACCCACAAGAAATAAACCCTGCAACTTCATCAGGGAAAAGAGCCTCTTTTGTTATCTTATTTAGGTCCATGAGGCAAGGGCCCAGGAGGCTTCATCCTAACACCTGAGCTAGACCGGAGGAAAAGGTGAAGACCCCATTTTTAGGGCAGAGAAAAAGCCTCATTTGGCGTCCCAACTTGGATGGTCTCTACAGAGCACCCCACGTCCGGCTGTGACTCCTATTTTAGGGATTCGAGAAGCCTTGGAGTTGATCAACTAGCTTAAATTTCTTTTAGCTGCATTTTGTACAGTTTGAAGGCTTTTAAGCACGAACCGGGAGCCTGTCAGAAGCCCAGGCAGGTCGGTTCTGGATGCTGACCCACTGCAGTTACTCAGACGCATCTGCCTGCAAGAAAAAAAAAGGTGAGTGAAAGCCTCCTTTCGCGGTTGGTGGGTTCCTGGTAATCCGCGGGGGGGTCTCACCGGTGGCATTTGGCCCGCGCGGCGCAGCTCTGGGGAAGAGAGACGGCGCGGGAGTGTGCACGGTGTGCGCCCAGCTCTGTGTGCCCACGGCCACGTGGTGTAGCGCGCGGACTGGGGTGGGCTGGACGCAGTCACCCAGGCGCAGCGGCAGGCAGGCAGCTTTGATCAGTTTCAAAGCGGTGGCACAGAGGTTCTTTTGTGTTTTTTTGCGGTTTTTGCGGGTTTTTGCGGCGGGGTCAGTCCCTAACGCGGCCAGGCACCACGTGGGTTTTACCGACAGAAACGGCGAAATTACCATCGGCTCCGCATCCAATAAAGCCTGAAAACCATAGTGTACCTGGCACGTTTTAACAACTAACTCTCTTCCTGTGTTTTTAACTGTAGTGGGGTAGATATAGTGGCAAATTGATAAACATCATGGGCTTACAGCAATCTGCCTTACAAAAGAGTATAAGAAACCAACCAAGGGAAATATTAAGTTCAGGAAATGTTTTAATATCTAACAAAAAATTAGCCCGTTTTGCCAGCTGGCTGTCTGTTGAGAAATCTGACCTTGAATTGCAAAATATAAATTCGATTTCATTTTGGGATGAAATAGGGGATTTATTAACTTTAAAAGTGGAAAATGGAGATAAAACAACTTCTGTATTCCTCCCGATTTTCTTACAAATTCGGAAACTTTTAATTCAGACAGAAAACAACAGACAGCAGCAGCAAAACGGTTCAGACTCACCTTCCCTTTCCCCAAAACCCTATAACCCGGACCTGGAGGGGACCCACGGGTCTCCCTGGGGGGTGCAGGGCTCCCAGCACGGCTGTGGCTGCACTGAGTCCCTGGGTCCTCCCCGGTATCCCGGTTCTGATAATTTTTCGAAAATTGTCAGCACTCCTTCCTTGTTCCCTTCCCATCTGGGCAACGGCCACGTGGCTAGGCCTGAAGGCGTCGGTGTCCCAGATAGCTCTGGCCATGCGATACTGCTCGTATGGGGGGTCCCATATGGTGGCAGCCACGTGTTTCCTCCTTCATCCCGCAACCCGCTTCACCCTCTGGTCCCGGCCCTAAGCCTGTCCCATCCCATAACCCATCCCCGCCCTCGGCTCCACTGCCCCCTCCCCCCTCCAAGACCCCGCCCTGCACGGAACCCAGCGACCCCGCCCACAGGTGTTGCAACCCTGAATCCCACCACCCCTCCCCCGCTCCGGTTTCACATTCCTTCCCTCCAAGCTGCTGCGGGGTGGGGGAGGGCAGTGGAGCCCCTGCTGAGTTCAGTGCCGGTGGGGGTGGGGGTCGGGAGGGATCAGCTCACAGCCCCTGCGGGACGGATGGTGTTCCCCTGGTGGGGGGGGGGGGGTGGGCAGCCCTGAAAGTCAACACCAGGAAAAAGAGTATATACCATCAGTTGCTCCTGTAGTTTATCTTGGTAAGATGAATGGGAGAAGAAGTTATCAAACTTTGTCCTATCAAGATAAAAAAGGAAATTTGTAAATTACAGAGAGAATTTGGTAGAAATAGTGAAATCTTTAAAGGCATGATGAGAGCCACCTTTACCTCAAACGAACTGGTTCCATATGATATCAAAGAGCTTTTCCGATGTCTGTTAGCTCCTTCAGAATATGATCTATGGGAAAGCCTGTGGAAAAGATCTTTGAAAGTGCTTTTACTAGAGCTTTTAAAAAGCTCAGATGATGCAAAAGATGCTGATAATAATGACATAACATATGAACACCTATGTGGGGAAAAGGATTGGCATTGCCCCGAAAGCCAAACCACAGTACTATCCAAGTCTGTCCTAGATAAAATATGCAATGTTGCAGAAAAGGCTTTTAATCAATTACTAACAGTGGATACTAAAAACAGTTATGTTAACATTAAACAGTTTGCTTCTGAGAATTTCTTACAGTTTGTGGACCGCCTTCGTGCGCAAGTGGAGAGACAGGTGTCTGATCCAGTGGTACAAGCTGAATTAATTAAAGAGATGGCTCAGCGCAATGCTAATGAAACCTGACGTAGGGTTATTCTTGGCCTTCCCCTCGCGCCAGCACCTAGCTTAGCACAGATGATAGAAGCCTGCGCCAGGAAATCTGTACTGCTCAGTGGACACGAGAGAAATCCAGGACTGGCACAACCAAAGACCATGGCAGCTGTAACACCAGAAGCCAAGAAGCAACCAATGTCACCAGAGCAGATGCAGCACATCCTCTGCTTCCAGTGCAAGCAGCCAGGACACTTCGCCAGAGACTGTCCACAAAACCAAAAACAGAAGAAGACCAACAAACAAAAAAAGTAGCTTTACTGCCCGTACCCGCCATTAACACAATAGCGCGCTCGGCTATGGGTAGTGCGGGCACCACACTCGCAAAAGACTCTCTCTTAATAAACAAAAAGGGGGAGGATGGGAGAGAGGGTGTGGGGATGCATGGCAATGAAAATATTAAATGTTCAATTAACAAGGTTTGGAAGCCACTAGGCCGTTTTAGGCTTGTGACTACCAGAGGTTTTCATTTCAGGTCACCTGATTGGACAGTCATTACAGTGGACTTACCTAACAGTACACAGGACGTGACGTTAAACCACATGAAACTGGACAGTGAGTACTTTGTTGTCGGGGACACAGCACACACACCCCCAGAGACTGAGGTAGCTCCCATGACCATCAAGGGAAGCATAACTGGCCTCATTCTCCTGGCACGATGTCCTCTACCACCATATTACCTGGTTGAGGGACAAATCCTTGCCCAGGCCATTCCTGTTCCAGTGGAGGTCCCAGCAGATGGAAAATCACCTGAAGTCTACTGGGCAGAAGTGGTGGGTGAGGACAAACCTTCTCTGGCATGCAACCTAACCCGTGGATCAGATCACCTCCATGTGGAGGGGGTACTGGACACAGGTGCTGATGTGACTATCATACCCGAAAGGATGTGGCCGTCACATTGGGAACTTCAGCCTGTGGCAGGCAGAATCCAGGGTGTAGGAGGAGTCAAATTGGCAAAAATATCAAAAAGCATCGTACAAATTGAGGGGCTGGATGGAAAATTGGCTAGCATCCGTCCATTTGTTACAGACTATTAATGCCCTCTATGGGGGAGAGACACTATGTCCCAGTGGGGGGTAAAATTGATTATTCCTAAGACGCCTCGGGATTTTTAGAGGCGGCCACTGTACAGAGCCCTACCCAAAAGCTGAAATGGCTAGATGATACCCCAAAGTGGGTAGCACAGTGGCCGATGAGTAAGGAGAAGCTCAGGGCACTTGAGGAGCTTGTGGAGGAGCAATTGGCTAAAGGCCACATAGAGGAGACCACAAGTGCGTGGAATTTTCCGGTTTTTGTGATAAAGAAACCTGGGAAGGACAAGTGGAGGCTTCTCCACGACCTCCGGGAAATAAACAAAGTAATTGAGGGCATGGATGGGGTCTCTCCAACCTGGAATGCCTTCCCCAACAACGCTTCCCAGAGACTGGCAATTGGCTGTTCTAGACATAAAGGACTGTTTCTTCCACATTCCCCTACACCCAGAGGATGCCCCAAGGTTCTCCTTCTCGGTTCCTACCATCAATCGAGAAGCCCCAATGAAGCGCTACCACTGGAAGGTTTTGCCCCAGGGATTAAAATGTAGTCCCTCCATCTGCCAGTGCCATGTGGCCTCATTGCTGTCCCAGGTGCGTGCCCAGAGAGGGGAGGCCATCATCCTTCATTACATGTATGATGGCTTGTATGTGCCCCCGATAACTCTCTACTCCAAGACACACTTGACCTAGTTGTTAAAGTTTTAACCTCTGCTGTATTTGAATTGCAGGAGGACAAAGTGCAAAGGATGCCACCTTGGAAGTACCTGGGCTTGGAAATTACTGCGCGGACCATTGTTCCATAGAAATTGGAAATTAATTGTAATCCAAAAACCTTAGCAGATCTCCATTCCCTGTGTGGGTCATTGAATTGGGTCAGGCCCTGGCTAGGCCTCACTAATGGGGACCTAGAACGTCTCTTCAATTTATTGAAGGGGGAGAGAGAGCTGCTTTCTCCCAGGGAACTGACCCCAGAGGCAAAGACGGCAATCAAAAAGGTCCAAAAGACTTTAGGAGAGAGGCAAGCTCACCGTTACCAGCCCGAGCTGCCCTTCAAATTCATTGTCCTAGGAAAACTGCCACACTTACACGGGTTAATATTCCAATGGATAAAGGAGCAGAGAGAGTCACTCTTAATCATAGAGTGGGTCTTCCTCTCCCACCAAAGATCCAAAACTATCACTAAGCCACAAGAAATGATAGCTCAGCTGATTCGGAAAGCAAGGATGGCACTTTATGAACTAGCTGGTTGTGACTTCACATGTATTCACCTCCCTGTTAAACTGTCTGAGGAGGGAAGGAACTCTCCTGAAAGATTGACTAAAGAGATCTTTGAGCACTTGCTCCAGAGCAATGCCAGTCTCCAATTAGCCCTGGACACCTACAGAGGACAAATATCAGTCCATGCCCAGTCTAACAAGCTGTTTAATGAGGAATTCCACCTCATTCCTCCTGAGAAGAGGAGTCGGAGACCACTCAAAGCTCTCACAGTGTTCACGGATGCATCTGGGGTGTCCCACAAGTCGGTGATGACTTGGAGAGGTCCTCAGACTCAGCATTTGGAAGTTGATGTTGAGTTTGTGGAAGTATCACCCCAGGTAGCTGAACTGGCAGCAGTCGTGAGAGCCTTTGAGAAGTTTTCAGAGCCCATCAACTTGGTAACAGACTCAGCCTATGTAGCAGGGGTAGTGTCCAGGGTGGAGCAGGCAGTGCTCAGAGACATGGAGAATGAGCAGCTTTTCAGGTAGCTTTCCAAACTAATTTATTTGATTTCTCATAGAGAACACCCATTCTATGTGATGCATGTGAGGTCACACACAGATTTGCCAGGCGAAATTGCAGAAGGGAACCGTAAGGCAGACTCCCTTGCAATTCCAGCAGAACAAGCACACCTTCCTGACATCTTCCAACAGGCAAAGCTGAGCCACCAGCAGTATCACCAGAATACACCAGGTCTAATGCGTCAGTTCCAGCTAACACGGAGTCAGGCTCGAGCCATTGTGGCCACCTGTCCCAACTGTCAGCTGCACACCATGCCCTCAATAGGCATGGGGGTTAACCCCCGAGGTCTTGGCAGTTGTGAGGTATGGCAGACAGACATCACACACATTCCTAGTTTCGGTCGCCTCAAATATGTGCATGTTAGCATTGACACATATTCAGGCGCAGCGTATGCCTCTGCCCATGCAGGAGAAAGGGCAATGCACGCCAAACAACACCTAGTGCAAGCCTTTTCAGTATTGGGGATCCCTAGGGAAATCAAAACTGATAAGGGTGCCGCGTATAAGTCCAAGGAGTTCCTGGAATTCATCCAGCAGTGGGGAGTGGAACATAAAACTGGCACCTCTCACTCCCCCACTGGCCAAGGTGTAGTTGAGCGAGCCAATCAGACGCTCAAGCAGGTTTTGGCTAAACAGAGCAGTTCAACTGTGTGGATGTCTCCACAGCAGAAGCTCTGCAAAGCCATGTTTACTATCAATTTCCTGAATTGTTCATTTGAGAACATGAGTCCACCTGTGGTATGTCACTTTAACAGTGGTAAACAGTTCAAGTTATCCCAACATCCTCCAGTTTTGATTAGGGACCCAGAAACCTGGGAAATCAAAGGTCCCTATGAGCTCGTTACCTGGGGACGTGGCTATGCGTGCGTATCCAATCCCTCAGGCCCTCGGTGGATTCCGCAAAAGTGGGTGAAACCGTATGTCCCCAAACATCCTGCTCCAACTGAGGGGAATGAGGAGCAGGTGGCTGTGGCTTCAAAAAGAAGACGCCGCCGGAAAAAAGAAAAAGAAATCCTCATAGAGGATGACATTCCGGCAGATAGAGACTTTTAACAGGTTTTATAATGTTTGTCTTTCCTTTTAGAGAAAAGCTTCTCTTCTCTCAGTCCCGTGATGAACCCCATCCAAGCTGTCTTCCTGTTAACACTGAACAGTCTGGCAGCTGCATGGATCGTCCCTCAACCACGTCAGAACATTTGGGTGACCCTGGCACAGACGCTCCAACAAGAAAACATATGTCTGTCCACTGCAGCAACAGCAAACCCTATGTCCACCTGCCTGGTAGGAATTCCATTGAAGGCTGGAGAATATTCAGCCAGTTTTGAAACACAAATATCCAGTGAAATTCCTGAGTCACACACCATTTCATCACACAACAATCATAGGCAGCAAGCTGGAGTAAGTAAAAACCCCATAGAGGAGTTGCTGCCAAGTTTGCCCAAAGCAGCTCAGGAACCCCAAAAATTAGAGCTGTTAGGTTCCTACCCAGCACAATATTGCATTCACTTTAGGATCTTCCCAAAAACTTCTAGCATAAAAGAATTCCACAACATACTGAAATATCGTGGCGAATTCACTGCCAAAAGATGGTGCAATACTATAAGCCATATTGCAGCTGATACCCCAACTTATTCAAGCCCAAAAAGCCTCCCAAAGGGATTGTTCTTAATTTGTGGGGACCGGGCGTGGGCAGGGATCCCTTCTCGGCCCTTAGGAGGGCCATGCACCTTCGGTCGGTTGTCCCTGTTGGCACCCAACGAAACCTTAATTAACGATTGGATGCACAAAAACAAATCGGGTAATAAAATCTGTCCTAGGGTGATGTTATGGTGTTTGTATCTCCAATCCTGTGTTCTGATTATGTTTGGTATTATGTCCTGTGCTTCCAGGACTGACTCTGAGAGTGAAGCTTTGTTTTGTCTTGTTATCAGCCGGCTCACCTCCCCCATGGTCTATATTTAGGAGAGGTTTTAGCTTGGCTTGCCTGCTTGCTCGCTTCTGCCTCTTTTTCTTTCCTTCGCTTTGCCCTTGCTTTTTGCTTATTAGTTAGTTCAGCTAGGCAGTCCAACTTTTCCCCTGGACTGTTTTCTCTTCCACCCCGATCCCTCCCTCTCCTGGATACCATCTGAACCTCTTCCGGACAGGGACCTGGGAAACCCCAAGAAACACCGGGAGTCCACACTTTGTCACCTGCAGCAGTCATTCCCCAGCGCCAGAGACTGATAACTGAGCGACCACTCGCCAGAGAGACTGAATTTATCATGCCTTCAGAACGGTGAAAGAGTTTTTTTTTGTCAGCTGGTGTTGTCTTTTTCCCTGTGCTGGGGAGTGTCTTGCTTGTTAAATAAACAGGTTTTCTCTCCCACTCTTCTCCGAGGAAATTCTTCCCGAACCCGGTGGGGTGGGGGGGAGGAGTCGTGGGGTTTGCTGTCTGGGGGCTCCTTCTGGAGGTTTTCCCCCAAATTTGGCCAAAACCAGGACAAAATCCAAAAAAGAAGTGCATACAATTTGGACCCAAACTGTGATTCTGAAATTTTCCATTGGGCCAAGTCCAAAAGAATTGCTGCTTCCCTTTTTCTTCCGTGGGTTGTAGCAGCTAAAGCTCTAGGCGAATTGGGCCACCTAGAGTGTTGGGTAGTCAAACAGGCAAACTTAACATACACCGCAATCAGTTCCATCCTAGAAGACGAGGAAATTACCAGACAGTCCACACTACAAAATCGTGCTGCTATAGATTTTCTCTTACTACTGCATGGACATGAGTGCCAGGAATTTGAAGGACTTGGCTGTATGGACCTGACCTCGAGAGCTGCTAACATCCATGCTGCTCTCCGAAACATGAACAACTTGATCGGACAAGTGAAGCAAGAATCTGAAGATTGGTTCAATGGACTGTTCAAAGGCTGAGGACTCACAGGGTGGTCGACATCTATAGTCAAAACAATTATGTTAATTTTTGTTATTCTTTTCCTTGTAATAATGGCATTCGGGATCCTACGTCACTTAGTTTTCAAGGCTATTAATGGTCTCATTCCCTCTACCTCAGTAGTCAATCACATAGATATGAAAAACTTAGAACAATCGAACCCTCCCACCAACTACAAGTGGTGGGCAAAACCATACTTTGAATGAAACTAATATCCTTCTTTCAACTTTGTTAAACAAAAAACGGGGAGATGTTGTGTTTCCTAGATGCATTGTAAATGGTACATTCTGTGCCCCCTGCTATGCCCTGTAGCTTGGTCCCTCTCCCCTCCTGGCCATACAGGGCTGGCTGGGATCCAATTTCTCCCCGCCCCCCTTTTCAGACCCTAGAAAAGATCTGTGCCCCCTGACTTCTGTCTCTTTTTCTCTTGCTCCCTCTTTTCCTCGCTACCCATGAGAAATAAACGCTGTAACTTCATCAGGGAAAAGAGCCTCTATTGTTATCTTATTTAAGTGGATGAGGTAAGGGCCCTGGGAGCCATCACCCTAACACCTGAGCTAGACCGGAGAAAGGGTGAAGAACCCCATTTTAGGTCCGAGAAAAAGCCTCAAAAGACCTCCTGGGTGTGTGAACAGTGCTGCTTCCTCTATGGCTTCAGAGCTGCTGCAAAGATCTTCAGGAAAGAGAGCGGTATTGTACCAATTTTTAGATGGTTTTTAAAGTTGTAAGTGCTTGGCTATCTTAAACATCTGAGTTCCTAGAACTTTGAATGAGATCAAATCTCTGAATGAAGAGATGATGGTGCAGACCAACTTCTGATTCCGGTGATCCGAGAATCTGCACTACTACTTTTACCTTCTGAATAAGGCATGGATGTGATGGTATGCACAGTAATACTGATGTGCTATGGTTTTTGAATGATAACAGTCTTCCTTTGTCCCATTCCTAAACCGTAGGCGATATTTGCCTTAACCTTGTTCAGTAGGGACGTTATTCTATATTCTTACATGAAGTGAAAAGCACTCTTTTTCCATACCTTCACACAACAGCATTAAAACAAGGCCTAAGTAGTACAACCAATGTTCAAAGATGCTCTACCTTTTAAGCTGACAATACAAAATTCATACCTTGTTCTAATTTGATCACAAGAAGAAAGGGTCTTCTCCAAATACTCCTTCAGCTCTTCCTCACAGCTCACCGTTTTCCTTTTTTCTAAAATTGTATCCAGATCACTTTCATCATCTATGGCCACACAAAAAAGCTAGTAAATATGGTTGCATAGATACTAAAATCTCCCCCACTATTTAAGATTCAAGTAAGTTAATTATGCACATATATTCTACACCCAGAAGAGAAAGCTACCTCAGCAAAACTCATCGCCTACGAAAATCTTCCTAGATAATGAACACCTCTGACACTGCCACCCCAAGTTGGTTGTTGAAACAATGAGAACCTCACATCCAATCAGACTCTAGACCTGCACAAGATCTCGTAATAGCAACTAGCAGCCACTTTCTACAGAAAGCAGCAGTGATCTCTATCACTGTTGCCATACCAAGAATAAGACAGGACTGTCCATTCAGCGTGAATCAAGCAGTTAGCAAAAATGCACCTGACAGAATGAAACTGAAGAGTAGAAATTCCCATCTAAAAGTCAAAGATTACATTTTTAGTTTTATAGCAGAGGGCTCTTTGCATTAAGAAGTCCTGCCCTTATAGCTGTTGGGGGTTGGATTGTTCCCCTTTTCTTTCTGTGGAATTCCTCCCATTGTTATGCTAAGTAATTGTGGCTACACCTTGAAACGACAGATAATGTTCTCTCGTAGGGGGGTGGGTAGAGGGCGAGGTGGGGGGGGAACCGGAAATAGGAAAGGTGGGATGGGGGGTCTGGAGCGGGGCTCTCTCTCTCGTTTGGCTCGTGGACTGGGAAGACTGCCTGGGCTCTGCTCTGGCATCTCCCCCTGCCATCCCAGCACTGAGATCCACGCTCCCTGCCTTTGGACATCGCTCTGCTGCTCTCCCATCTCACCCTACTATCTCCGGATACTCTGCTGAGCACCACGACTGACACCGTGAGGGGGAGTCACTTTCCCATCCCCTCTCACCCCTGGGCCTTTCCCGCCATCACTCCAGCCGTCTTCAACTGCGCGGGGCCTGCCCTGCCCACAGCACCGGTAACTGAGCGCAGGGAGACGGCCTGCGGCCAAAAGGGACTGGAGTGGAGCTAGACTGTTCTGTTGTCAATTTTTATAGCTGTTGTTGTTTTCTGCCTTGTTAGATATCAGTAAAAACTGTTATTCTTATCCCCATATCTCCTGCCTGAAGGCTTCTGATTTGGACCTAAAATAATTGAAAGGGAGGGGGTTTGAACTCTGCACTGCAGAAAAGGGGCTCCTGCCTTTCCTTAGACCATACCTGTCTTTCAAACCAAGACAATAGCACACCCTCGTTTTAATGTTTCTACCTGTATTATGGCCATTTAGTCGTCTCCTTAAAATCACTCCAAAGAAAAACATTCAAGTGAACAAGTTCTTTCTAAACTGCTGGAAGGTGAAATGAATGAGTAAGAGGATATGTAACATGATAAAAGGCTGCCTGGAATTTTACGACTGGTATCCAACATGGCGTCTTCTGTCCGGAGAGTAAAAAAAATCAGTCTCCAAGTAAACTGCTAAGAATGCGGATTATCAAAACTTCCGTTTATTCTGGCACCATAAAGCACCAAATCACATTCTATAATTTATCCCTTTAGAAACAACTGCCCGACTTTTTTTATGTATAGAAAAGATTGGAATACATTTGGGAGATCATTTCCAGCTATTCCTGAAGTCTGATTTTAAGCAGGCTGGGCCATACGTCATTCATGGCTATCATATGTATTTCAGATAGAAATGATCATAAAAATACAATCTATTTATATTACAAATAATAAACACAAGAATTATGAACAATTCCACATGAAACTCTTCCACACCAAACTGATTCTTTGGGGTATTTTGTCACACTATGGACCTCTTTCTAAGGTGACATCAATAGCCTACCACGCAGAAGGCAGTGCATGTGGGAGCACAGGAAGGACAGACTAATCTCAAGGAGTGATGAAAATATAAGTCATCAAATAAAAGAAACGTACATCCATGTGCTCCACTTCTTCAAACCGACATTTAGTTTCTCAGTCATCTGAAGCATGTTGGAGTGCACAACTTCAGCATCTTCTGCTGTGCAAATGTTCATATCCAACAGGGTCATCTGAAGGAAAAGAAGAACAAATTATTGACATGCACAGAAGAAATACTGATTTCATATAGGACAGCACTCCCTTCATAACAGGCATTTGTTACGGCTTTTCCACATTTCAAGTACAAATACCAACTACTACTGTGAAACCAAACGGATGGCTTACTTTTTAAACAGAGTAAGGCAGAGGTTAAAAAGCAATTCCATTCGTTATCTCAATGTTTGGTGCATCCTCAGACGCATTTTACTCGAATGACACATTGGACCACGGCTATCACAGCCAAAAGCTGTGGCACTCAACTTGCACATCTGCCCTTTCTCCTGACATTTGCCCTTTACCAGCTCATACTGGATGCCCATTTTCTCCACACACTCCACATTACGGCTGTCTGAATGCTATGGAACTTACCACAGTCAAAATTCCCATCTTTCATAGTGCAGTGTGACATGGAAACATGACAGAGGCCATGTGCTGAATCTCAGCACACAGAACAGATCCCAGCAGTGCCTACAGACCTTTGCCTACAGACACCAGACACTACCAGCCAAAGAAATCAAGACATTTTCATACACAGCTCTTTATCATTATGCTTCAAAGTAGCAAGGTACTTAAAATCGCTACCAACTTCTTTGCTACCGTACAGGCTACTAACATCCCAACAGGATGTGCTCTGGAGCAAGAGAAGGCAGACACAGAGAGGGAAGGCATGCTGCAAGGACATAGAGAAAGGAAGTATCTCCAATACTTCCCCTCTTCTTCTCCAAGAGTTAAAAAGGAGTATTTTTGTATGATTGAGAAGGGATCCATGTCAAAATTAACTTTTGATTTCCCCCAGATTCATTCTAACCGAGCCAGTTCCTGCTAGATCTCACCATGCACAGGTGTTTGTACAGGCCAAAGGAAAGACATGCCACAGGCACCTTCTTTGGCTCTTACTGCCACCTCCAAGCAACTGAGAGGGTATGTGGGAACACATGGAACAAAGAATAGAGCAAACATGCACTCTCAAAGCAACTGTCTGCCTCATCATTGCCCGGGAGAAAAGAAAATATTGCTTGAATTCCAGTCTGTTCTTAGGATTTCCCGACCTACCTAGACTTTTGTTTCAATTCTCCAGAGTTCTGCACCATTTGTTTCCATCAGATTTGGCACGTGTTGCAGGCACCAAGGTGCTATCAAAGTAGGAAACAAGAGTCAGGTATCCTAAAATACAAACCACTCAGTACTTCAAATATAAAATTATGAATCTGAATATCCATACTACTGGGCTTTCTTTTATTTACAGCCATCTTGGCAATGAAAATAAACCTGAGATTGTTGTTGTTGTTCAAGGCCAACTGTTTACTGCCCGATAACAAACTAACTTTCATCTACCTTGTTCCTACATCCACCCTAAAAAACCTCCATGTAAAGATCATAATGCATTGCACCCACAACAATGTGTCTTGTGTTCAGGATGGATATTCAAACGTAGCAACGTTAGATTTCTATCCAGACTCCTCTCTTAATTTATTACGCAAATAAAATCCCACACCATGGAGAAAAAATGCCTTGACAAAAGCACCAACTTCTAGCTCTCCACCCATCTTTGCCCATTTCTACTATGTTTCAAGATTTAATTCTGCATTCCTCCATTTTTAGAGTTTGATGGCCACCTACTAAGTGTAGCTGGGGCACTGAAAATCAAGAATGCATTTTCTCCATTCGAAAGAGCTGTACAGAAATAGATGTAGATCGTGCCTTACTGCTGCATTTAGCAATCACACATTGACAGGAAGCAAAGTGCATTTTGTAGCCAAGTCCGTCATTAACTCCAGTAACAATTGGTTTCCTTTATGCTTTAGCCTCTTTTGCCATACTGGATATATTGCAAAACATTCAGTCTCTGTTCACTGAGTACCATCTGCTCCTTTATCAGCTTTTCCATTTCCATATTCACAGTTGGGGGATTCTGTATTTCTTCACTTGCCATAAATTCTCTGCAGGATGGAAAGTAGATATGTAGAATGGAATCACATGATATATGTGATATCACGTAGAAAGAAAAAATGATCAAGTATTATTTTGATAGAAACCAAAAGTGAACACTAGCCACTTTGTGTTGCTCATTGTCCAAAAGAAGACTGCCACATTTCTGACCTGAAACTCTGAACTACACACTTCTTTTGCATGAGCTTCCAGTCCTTGACTCTCCCTTGCCATTTCAGTTGATGCCATTTTTCTTTCTCAAGCTCTGATTTCATTCGATTCAAGAGTAGCTTGGCAGTTGCCCTCTCATTATCCAGCAGTGCTCTGTTTATATTGTGCCTTAAAAAAGAAAACCAGAAGTAGAAGCAGCATACAACATGCAAAAACAAATAAAAAATTGTCTCTTCTACAGAAAATGAGGGGAGAAAAGAACACAAATGATAACCAATACCCTGCCAAGTAGAAATTTCTTCTATATTTCAGTGATTGATAGGCAGAAAAAATGAATTTCATTTGGGGAAAGAAAGACATTCTAGGAATATTCAGACTGCTATCTTGCCCCAGGTAAAACATTTACCATGGCCTTAGCGTTAATGAGCTTGTGAACATCAGCTGCCAAGAGGAAGGTCATTTCCTCCAGTTTCACAGAATACTTGGTCAGTACATCTGCTATCTGTGCAATCAAAGAATACAGAAAAGCAACAACAATGAAAAGTAGAACTCAAATATCAATTTCCCAAGTTAAAATCGTCATGAACAAGACAATTTTTCCATTCAAGTGAATTCGATTTAATTAATTCATTAACTACATAAGTATCATTCTCACGTTCAAGAATAGAATTCAAAAAATCAACGTTGCTTTTTCTGAGACATTGAAGCCTGAGTAGATCCCAACTTCAAATCTATTAGGATGGCATGAAAGCAATACCTGCTACATTTAGTACATGTAAACAACAAAGACATCTAGAACAGCTCTAAAAGATGAACAAACCCATGAACTTTGAAGGAGACGCTAGCAAGAAATGTGGAAATAGGCTTTATCTGCCCAGTGCTTTTCCCAAAAGCTTGGGCACTCCTTGGCGTCAGTGAGAGTCTCTGTCTCATTATTCAGCAGCTGGCTTAGGGTAAAAAAGGATGCATGCAATCACTTCATTCCTGTTCATGACAGAAACTTACTGCATCATCACGGAAGCCATTTACTTGGAAATATAGCCTAAAAAATAGGTGTCAGACTGGGTACATATCTAGATTGCTATGAGCAAAACCAATTTCTTTTTAACAGGAAAGCCATACAATATGCCTGCCATGGAAAATATTAGTCTACTAGCCCTGCACTTCAACGGGCAGTGAGCAGTTCATTACCCCAAATTTACGTTTGGCGAGGAGACAGTCTATTTATTACAGGCCCCTAGATCTAGAACCAAGAATTCAGGAGTTGCTCATTCCCAATGGAAATCTGTCCATTTCATACCTTTGGGGTTTTATGCTTCTGTTCTTTGCCTGTCTTGAGTGTGGCTTTCTTGTGAAGTCACTGATGGGTGTTTTTCCAACACATTTCTGCTGATTACACGGTAATTGCATGGCATCAGCAGACATCTCTGCATGTCTCTTTAAAGTATGCTTTTTACTCTTCTCAGAGGACCTTGTCTTCTTCTTTCCTTCACCCAAAAGGTGGGCTAAGTGAGCCTTCAAAGAACCATCATCTCAACAATTAGAATTCTTTCAAACCTACTGAATGGAGAACAGCGACAAAAAAATTTACAAAAAACTAGTACGCGAAAGACAGCAGAAGAGAAAGGTAAAATAATGAATCCTATATGCCACATGCATAACTCTCTTCATTCGAGGCTATTTTTAAAATGAGAAAAAAAAAAAAAAGATCATCTTTTCCTCAGAGAGGAAAAGTGGAGCAACTGGATTGTGTTGCCTTGCTTACAGTTACCAGAAAAGTCAACAGCAGAGTTGAAAACTCCTGAAGCTGGCTAACTACACCTCAAAATGTTTTAATACTGTGTTATGATTCTATGTGAAGTTAAGAGAACCTGATATACAACAAAGAGATGGGAGCACATGGAGATGCATTGGAGAGCCTACGCTGGCGGTAACACATTCAATTTTTTACTCAAACAAATCCAAATTAGAAAATTTGAAAATGACCTGGGGCCATTTGAACAGCCAGCAAACTGACTAACACAACCAACCTTTGGCTTTTATTCAATCCTTTGCTTGTTTTACCTGGGCCTTGAAGATCTGTCTGCAGCCTTCCTCTTTGCAAATATATCACACTCGTCCTATTGAGAACCCATGGCTCATCACAGCTGCTTGGCCAGGCCTGCTTCTAGAAGAACTGGCAAGTACAAGCTGGGAGCCAAGAGATACAACACTTCACTTGGAAAAGGGCCTTCAATGAATCCTAGAATCCCAGAATGGTTTGGAATCGAAGCCACCTTAGAGATAGATTATCTTCTTCCCACGTCCTGACATGGGCAGGGACACTTTTCCACTAGTCCAGGTTGCTCCATGTCCGCTCCAGCCTGGCCCTGGACACTTCCTGCCATGGGCCCTCCCACACAGCCTCTTTGACCAACATGTGCCAGGCCTCAGCACCCACACAAGGAAGAATTCCTTTCCAATATCCCATTTACCCCAGCCCTCTGGCAGTTTGAAGCTATTCCCCCTTGTCCTGTGAGTCCAGACCCTTTTCCAAAGTCCCTCCCCAGCTGTCTTGGAGCCCCAGCAGGCACTGCAAGGGGCTCGAAGGTCTCCCTGGAGCCTTCTGTTCTCCAGATTGGACACCCACTGCTCTCCCAGTCCGTCCTAGAGCAGAGGAGCTCCAGCTTTAAAAGCAGCTTAGCAGGCTCCTACCCGTGAAACTTGATGCCACTGCTGGCCTTCCGGGCCCTACGGATATCGCTTCCGGTGTCGCTCAGGGTCACTCCCAGCTCTCTCCCCGCCCCCCGTGGGGCCCTCAGGCGATGCCGCTCGGACGCCACTCCTGCCGCTTTCAGACCAAGGGGGGGCGCAGGGCCAGCCCAGCCTCCTCCACTATCCACAGTGTCCTCGGCGGCTGCTGCGGGCTCATGGTGGCTCATACACCTGGAAGCAGATGTGACAATTGATAAAAGATTCATGTTAATCACAAAAGCATTGGGGTTTGCATAAACCAGAATACTAAGCTCTGAAGTGAAGCATGGACACTTGAGAAAGGAAATTATATGATTGAATAATTCTGTTTAACATCATCTTGCTATGTTATATTATGTTTTAATGTGTTAGATTTCATTATGTTATATTATGTTATGTTTTTCAAACAAGTTGTATCGGCTACCAGCTTGTGAAATCGGACTTCCCAAAAAGCCCTTCCTGCCTTTGTCTGGTCAATACTGCTTATCTCAAGGACCAGACTTCCAGAACTTCTCTGGTGGTTCTCTACAAGGACCAGATGGCTATCTGTGACTGATGATCGCCCGGAGGCTTTGTGAATTTGTGTAAGGATGTTTATTCGACCACCACTGCTTACCTGGCAAAATTATGACAGCAAAAAAACCCCAAAAATTATTGATTACAACGAGCAACCACAGTATAAGAAGAGGCTGCAAACCAAGGTTCGGTGGAGCGTGGAGTGGGCGGTGACCCCTCGTGTTCCCCAGCGCGCTGCTTGCTCTTTCTATATCAAATAACGCAATCCAAAATTTTGATGAATATCGAGACTTTTGTCTCTCATTTATAACAATTTGGTGCCGAACCCCGGGGCGTCCTCAGAGCACTGAGAGGCACTGCGATTTCAGGGAGGTGCCCCACTGCTCTGGCCCCGGTTCGTCAGTGATTCTCAGGACCCATCGAAGTAACGCACCATATAGACTGAGCAAGGAACATCTCCCCGGAAGACCGCGGCAAAATCACCTGTAATTCTTGTGCACGAAGACTCAGACAGGAGCATCGGACTGTGAGTATCTGTCTGGTTTGGTGGGGATGACTGTGTGCTTGCCTGAATGAGACGTGGCCTTTGCTGCGAAGCGAGAGTGGAGTCCTTCTATCTGCGTTTCCAGCACCCCGCGAGGGACCTGGCCGGTGACCGGACAAAGTGAGTGAGCACAAAGGGAGAGACTGATTTTCTTGTCCTAGCCCAGGTAGAGGCTAAGTCCTTCCCATCCTAATCCAGGCAAAGGCAGGACCCGGGAAGGGGGGCGGGCGGGGGGGGGGGAAGGGGGAGGAAAAGAAAATCAGATTGCAACACACCAGTCACGGAGGGAGAAGGGAAAAGCTGCTTTTCCCATCCCAGCCCAGGTAGAGGCGGGTTCCAGTCCATCCGGACCCAAGGAGAGGCAGGGGTTCGGGCGGAACACATCGGGGAGTACAAACACCTCAAGACAGTCCCTTGAGGTAAAAATGGGAAAAAGAGAGAGTAAGATTCTGAGTCCCAGGGACCCACGAAGAGGTTCAAGTTCATTTGGTCCACAAGGAGACTGGGAAAATAAAGACAAGACAAGTAGGTTGCCAGAAATACCACCAGGCAGCCCTTTGGGAGTAATATTAAAATGTTGGGACACAGGGGTGGTATACAGAGGAAAAAGTAAAGAAAAATTGATTCAATATTGCATGGTGGAGTGGACCAGAGAAATGATCCGTAAAGATAACCTATACTGGCCCATGTTCGGATCATTTGAGGGTTGGATTTGTGGGGCATTAAACACATATGTGGCTCATAAAGAACCATTTAACAGAGAGGAATGTGAGTATGCTGCCCTGTGGGCAAAACAGTCCAAGGCATCCTTGATATATACTTTAAAAGAAAAAGAGGATGAAGATAAAAAAAAGGTTACCTGGGAACCCCTCGATAATCTCCCACCTCCGTATAATACAGAAAATACAGGAGACCCCCCCACACACACCCACTTCTCCTGGTACTCCCATAGCTCTAAGAACTCGATCCAGTCAAAGGAATACCAGGAGAGATAGTATCACCAGAGAGGAGGGAGATAACAATACAAAGGCTCTCCTTTACCCCCTGAGGGAAGTGCCATTAGCAGGACAACAGGCTGGCTTAATTGGATTTGTAAATGTTCCCTTGAACACAGGGGAAGTGAGAAACTTTAAAAAAGAAATGGGAAAACTATTAAAAGATCCTATAGGGGTATCAGAGAGACTAGATCAATTCCTCGGACCAAGTATGTATACTTGGATGGAATTACAATCTATATTAAGTATCCTATTCACCACGGAGGAACGGGAAATGATCAGACAGGCTGGAATGAGGGTATGGGACCGGGAGCATTAGATTGGACCTAGGGGAGACCAGAAATGGCCATTAAATAATCCTAACTGGGTGTCTTGGTTTAATTTTGACTTTCCCGGCCAATGCACCAAATTAATGTCTTGAGTTTGAGTTGCCAATTTGAATAAACTTATTTTTCCTGTTGTGAGACAGAACCAGGAGCAAAAGAGCAAGGCAGGCCTAAAACTTGAGAGAGTATAAAAGAAAATTTATTAACTACACAAACAAAAAGAGAGGAAAAAAAAATCAAAATAAGATTTTTCAGATCACTCCTTCCCTCCGTCTCCCAATCTTTATAACAACAAAACAAACATATAACAAATACTTCGGTCAGTCCCCAATTTAGTCTTTCTCTGTTCACTTTTGGAGAGAGAAGCCTCTTCTTCTTGTTGAAGTTGTAGGGATTTTTCCCACAAGAAGGAAAAAAACAGTTCTCTTGTGGTTTTATCTTTCACGATTTGCATCCGCCCGGGAACCTGCAACCGTGACGCTCCTCCCAACTCTACAGCTGTCCCAAAGTTGTAGATGTGGGCCATGTCTGCTCCATGGGGTATTACTTTTAAGAATGAAATGTTCAACCACAAAGATTCTCTCTGTCTCCTTTCTCTCTGCTCAGGCTTCATCTCAGAAAACCAAAATCCCCTTCTTTTTTCTCAGGGCAGAAATTCTCAACACAGGTGCTTTTTTAGTCAAATCATCTATTAAATGGAACATTTCCATCCCCCCATGTCTCTTTCCATGGTTTATAGGAATATTCAGTACATCAGTTCATTCCTACAATTTCACAAAAAGATTTTCAGTCATTTCAGCATCTTCTCATTCTCCTTCCATCTTAAAAACTTAGCTCTTACATCACTGACTTCAGAAATCTTCTTATTCCCTTTCATATTCAAAGGAAAGGCTGTAGGCTTTGCAAATCTTATCTGAACACTAAAGAGTTAAAGTTTAACACAACTACACGAATTGGGCCAGGCTCAGGCCGTGCTGGGAAGGGCAGCTGAGGTGTTAATCAGCCTTTCTGGGGCTGGGCTGCAGCCCCACAGTGCTCATGGCCACCCGGGCAGGCCCGGCCCGGCCGGCAGCAGCAAGAGTCGGCCTCCCCCCACGCCAGAGCCGCAGGCCTGTGGAGGAGGAAGCCGTGAAGGTCTTATCACACAACTTTTTCTCCCCCCGGCCATCGGGTCCCCTTGTTGGCAAACGGGGCCCAAGCGGCCTCCCGAGCCTCCCCCCCCCGCATGGGGGAGGGGGGAAGCTCGGGTTGATGTTACCTGCTCAGCCGCCGGAAAGACCAAGAGAGTCAGTTCTGGATTACCTTCCTCAAAATGTGTGTTCACGGAGCGAACTAACTTTCTCTAATTGGCTGATGCAGGTATCCCAACCGCCACAGAGGAAATTCCCTTAGGAAGAATCTCTTCTGAGTTACTTCTTCCTAAGTCAACCTATCACACTGGGATAATCAGAATGATGTCCATTGCCAGAATATGATGGACTTAAGATGGATACTCGTTAAAGGTATCTGAGAATCAGTTCCTAAAGGACAAAATATTAATAAAGCCTTCGGTGAACAACAAAAAAAGGACGAATCCCGGACTGACTGGTTGGAGCGGCTGAGGAAAGATCTCCAAATGTACTCCGGGATAGACCCTGATACACAAGTGGGTCAGGCACTCCTCAAAACCCAATTTATTGCTCGATCATGGGGAGATATTAGAAAGAAATTAGACAAGTTAGATGATTGGCAAGATCGGGGATTACAAGAATTGCTGAGAAGCACAAAAAGTTTATGTAAGGAGGGATGAAGAGAAGCAGAAAGCAAAAGCAAAAATCTTTATAGCTGCAGTTCGTGAAACACAGAAAGAAACCCAGCAGAAAGGGGGAGGGAAACCACGAAAACCCCCACCAAAACAAGGAAATGAAGCAGGAAATAATTCACCAAGGCGAACCTGCTTTTACTGTAACAAGAAAGGTCATATAAAGAAAAATTGTAAAGAACGGATACGCGATGAAAAAATGTTCCAGGAAGATGAATAGGGGTGTCAGGGGCTGTATGTATTAGGGACCATACCATCCAAAGAGCCCTTGATAAATTTAAAGATTGGTCCCCAGGGGGAGGAGGTGGAATTTTTAGTAGATACAGGAGCCGAAAAATCCACAATTAAACACCTACCAAAAAGGTGTAAACCTAGTAGAGAAACAGCACTCGTGGTTGGAGCAAAAGGTGAACCATTTCGGGTCCCTATTATTAAAAATGTGCAAATTGAGACCCAAACCAAAATTGAATTAAAAGATCTGCTGTTACTGCCAGAGGCAGAAAATAATTTATTGGGGAGGGATTTAATAATAGCATTGGATTTGAAAATTGAAGTATCCTAAGGTCAGCTTAAAATTTTTGCTTTAACTCAAAAGGACGAGGAGCAAATCTGTCCTGAGGTGTGGTACACCCCTGGAGAAATAGGGAAGTTAAAAATGAAACCTATCAAAGTGAAAATCACTGATCCCGATTTGCCTATCCGAGTTCGTCAATATCCAATATCTCTGGAAGGGAGACGGGGCCTTAAGCCTCTCATAGAAAACCTTTTGCAACAGGGGGCTTTGGAACCATGTATGTCCCCACATAATACTCCTATTCTGCCTGTCAAAAAGACAGACGGGAATTACAGATTGGTACAGGATTTGAGAGCTATAAATCAGCAAACTGTTACCAAATTTCCCGTAGTAGCAAACCCTTACACACTCTTAAGCCACTTGTCCCCTGACTACACTTGGTATAGTGTAATAGATCTAAAAGATGCCTTCTGGGCATGCCCATTAGAAGAAAGTAGTAGAGATTACTTTGCCTTTGAATGGGAAGATCCTGATAAGGGCAGGAAACAACAACTGCTTTGGACAGTATTGCCTCAGGGCTTTACAGAATCCCCTAATCTCTTTGGACAAGCCCTAGAAGAATTAATGCAGTCTTTTGAGTCACGAGACGGGGTGAAATTGTTACAATATGTAGATGATCTATTAATAGCAGGAAAGGACGAGAAATCTACTAGAAATGGGACTATAAAACTTTTAAACTTTTTGGGACAACAGGGATTGAAGGTATCCAAAGCCAAATTACAGTTCACAGAACCAGAAGTAAAATATTTGGGACATTGGCTAAGTAAAGGGAAAAAGAAATTGGATCCTAATAGAATCTCTGGAATATTAAGTCTGGGACCTCCAAAAACCAAAAAAGAAGTGAGGAAAATTTTGGGATTGCTGGGATATTGTCGCCAATGGATAGAGGGATTTAGTGAGAAAGTAAAATTTCTATATGAAAAACTTACCCACTAATCGCCTAAAATGGACAGAAGAGGATGATAAAAGTTTTGAAAAGGTCAAACATGCTTTAATTCAAGCCCCTGTACTCAGTCTCCTAGACTTGGAGAGGCCATTTCAGTTATTTGTAAATACCTCTGATCAAACAGCATATGGGGTACTCATCCAGGAATGGGTAGGCAATCGAAAGCCAGTGGGATATTATTCTAAACTGCTCTACCCTGGCAGTCGGGGTTGGCCCACATGCCTCCAGGCCCTAGTGGCCACAGCACTTTTAATTGAAGAAGCCCGAAAAATTACCTTTGGGGCACCCCTAGTGGTCCACACCTCTCATAACGCAAGGGGAATTCTGAATCAAAAAGCTGAGAAATGCTTAACCGATGCCCCAATATTAAAATATGAAGCTATTCTAATCACTTCCCCAGATTTGGAGCTAAAAACAACAACTGCTCAAAGTCCTGCACAATTCCTATATGGGGAACCAGGAGAAAATTTAGAACATGATTGTGTGGATGTTATAGAATTACAAACAAAAATTAGACCTGACTTGGGAGAAGTTGAATTTAAGGATGGAGTAAAATTGTTTATAGATGGATCTTCTCGAGTGGTGGAAGGAAAACGAAAATAATCGGGATATGCCATAGTAGGAGGAGAAGAATTGAAATTAGTATAATCTGGACCCTTAAACGCAGCATGGTCCGCTCAGGCTTGTGAACTACTTGCTCTTTATAGGGCATTATCTTATTTAGAAGGTAAAAAAGGGATGATATATATGGATTCTAAATATGCCTATGGCATAGTCCACACATTTGGTAAAATTTGGGAAGAAAGGGGGTTAATTAACACTCAAGGACGGGGGTTGATACATCAAGAATTAATTGTTAGAATATTAGAGGCTCTTAGGGGCCCCACTGAAATTGCTGTGGTCCATATAAGAGGGCACCAAAAAGGAACAAGCTACCATACAAGGGGGAATAATCTGGCTGACAAAGAAGCAAAAAAAGCAGCATTGGAGCAAAAACCGGTTTCTGTATTAAGTACTAGTTAAAGATCTCAGCCCCAACCAGGAATTACAGAAGCTATTTACTCCTCAGGAAAAAGAAGCGATAAAAAAATTACAGGCAGAACAGCATGAGAACAAATGGGTTTTACCAGATGGCAGGGAAATTTTACCTAAGACCCAGGCCAGACAAATTATTGAACAATTACACCAACAAACACATTGGGGAACCAGAGTGCTAGCAGACCAGTTTTTAAAATTTTTTGGATGCATCGGCATTTTTGATATTGCAAAGCAGAGTGTACAGGGTTGTTTAACTTGTCAGAAAATTAATAAAAAAGGTATGCAACAAGGTCCGTTAGGAGGACGGAAAACTTCTTACAGGCCCTTTGAAAGAATACAAGTAGATTTTACAGAATTACCAAAAATAGGAAGGTGGAAATACTTACTAGTGAGAGTAGACCAATTAACCCACTGGGTAGAGGCATACCCTGCAGCTAGGGCCGCATCACAAGTGGTAGTCAAAATATTGTTGGAACACATAATCCCAAGGTATGGCCTGGTTCGAGCAATAGACTCAGACCAGCGGACGCACTTTACATCAAAGGTGCTTAAGTTACTGACCTTGGCGCTAGGCATCAACTGGGAGTATCATACACCTTGGCACCCTCAGAGTTCTGGGAGGGTTGAAAGGATGAATCAAACATTAAAACAACAGCTGTCAAAATTAATGATTGAGACTAAAATGCCATGGACAAAGTGCCTCCCACTAGCCCTGTCTAATATACGAACAATGCCAAATTCAAAAACAGGGATTTCACCATATGAAATGCTGTATGGTATGCCTTACCCTAAAGGAGTACACCTTGATCCGACGTTAGTTCAGGACCCTTCTCTTCAGAATTACATAATAACAAACAATCAGCAAAAACTTAGAAGAATTAAGAGAGAAGGGGATTTAAACTCAAACTGTCCCTCTAGGATTTGCCACACATAAAATTAAGCCAGGACAACATGTCTTAATTAAAGTATGGAAAAAAAAATAAAATCTAGCTCCAAAATGGGAAGGACCGTATTTAGTTCTGTTAATGACTGAAACAGCTCTGAAGACAGCTGAAAAGCGATGGACACATGTGAGTAGAGGCAAGGGTCCTGTAACCCCTCCTACTGCAGGTTGGACAGTGACATCTGAGCCTGGAGACCTCAAAGTGCGAATTCGGAAGACTTGATGTCAATATCGGATCAATTAGTCTCAAAGGTCTCCTAATCAGGACTGAAAGTCACCTGCCCCAAATCCGGGTGTAGCCTGTTCATCAAGAAAAGGTGTCCATATTGTACTGAGTTGTTGTGGTGTTATTCCTAGGGTGGGTATCCCCCATTCGCATTATGTGTCCAGTGTAGAAGAAATGAATGTAAGGAAACTATTAAAGTATTAATACCCTATCAGCACAAGGAGAAATCGAAATTGATGATCATAACTGGTGGGAGGAATAAGGAAAAAAAAGAGAGCCAGAGCAGAGGTATTGACAAGAAAGTGTCAGAAGGGTTGTGTATACCGTGCTGTTACTGCTGTACCTCGTACTGGAATGTTAAAGCTAAAAGCTGGGACAAAATTAAGAAACACTACCAAAGGAGAAAGACAATGTGGGCGACCCCAGGACATATTCCCTGCTGCCGAGAAGATCAAACAAACCTCGGCTACTGGCAGCAACCCCGTAGGCCTTGAGGGAGGCAGAGGGATGAAAATGGTCATGGGAGTCATCCTATTGCTAATGATGATAAAAGGAAATAGTGCTGATGCTTGTTCCAAGTGTTACCAGACAATTAAGTATGGCAGACGCACGGTATGCACCCTTGCGTTCCATACACATATCAATTCGGCCTGCTATAATAAACACAACTTAGAAACTTGCACTATTATGGGAAGAAGTTACTGGGGAGCCACCAATTTGGGAAAAGGAGGGTGGGCTCCATCAGCATACCAAAGTTGTCCAGTAGGAGAGACACACCTCTGCTTCACAAAAGAAGGTATGTGGGGATATTCAGATCAGGGAGGAGTGCAAGATCACTACAAGGAAGAATTGATAAAAAATATAACTAAGGTGTTCAAAGGAACAAAGACAAACCATGGGGGAAATATTAAGTTGTATGAAAAAAATAAAACAACAACTCAGCGAACGGGACTTGCCCACCTTGGGAAAAAATTTATTTGTAGAATTAATGAAAGAAATCACTACTGAACTGAACTGAACTCACTGTTGAATCTGTGGAGGAATGCAAATGACTGAACAATGGCCATGGAGGGGGGGGGGGGATTGGGCCCAGAGCAGTTGTTACAGTGGAATCAAACAGAAATATCAAGAGGAGTCAATAGACCTGAAGGGTGGGTTCTAAGTCATGAGGTAATAGGAGAGGTATGTATAACATGTCAGGGAACTAACTTTACCCAATATGTGGGGCACACCCCCTGTAAGCCTATCCTGATTACAAATGCAAGCAAACAGTCTTGGTGGCCCAAAGCTCCAGAAGGATATTGGGGAAAGTTAAGTAAAGGTAACTGTATAAAGAACAATTTTACAGGACTATGCTGGTATAATAAAAATAGAGCAAACCCATATGAAGAAGTAAAAAGTGTAAGGACTTATTGGGAACAACCTGAATCGGTTAAACTAAGCTGGAAAGCCCCAGATGGAATATTTTGGATCTGTGGGAAAAAAGCTTATAATACCCTACCAAAAAGGTGGAGAGGGACATGTACTCTAGGGATTATCCAGCCTGCGTTTTTTACATTACCAAAGGAAAAGGGTAATAGAGTGTCAGGAGTTCCCTTGTATGAAACTTTGTATCGAAATAAAAGGAGCAGAGGCATAGGGGGAACACAAATCTGGAAGGATGATGAATGGCCCCCAGAACGAATTATTGAATATTATGGACCAGCTACCTGGGCTCAAGATGGGAGCTGGGGCTATCGCACTCCAAATTATATGCTAAATAGAATTATCAGGCTACAAGCCATGGTAGAAATTACTTCAAACCAGACAGCCCGAGCAATGGAATTGATAGCTAAACAACTTACCCAAACTAGAGCAGCAGTATATCAAAACCGACTGGCTCTAGACTATCTGTTAGGTGAAGAAGGGGGAGTGTGTGGAAAGTTTAATAATTCTGAATGCTGCTTAGAAATTGATGATAATGGTGAAGTAATTACTAAAATTGCAGAAGAAATAAAACGAATAGCCCATGTACCTGTACAAACTGGGAACTCTATGCTTAATGATAATTGGTGGAATAACCTGTTAGGGGAAACTTGGTGGAAGAAATTAGGATTTATGTTAGCATGTGCGTTATTAGGACTACTGTTCATCCCTTGTCTTGTTCCATGCTTCATTCGACTAATCCAGTCAGTGGTTCAAGGAACGCAAGTTGCTACAATACCAATAGACCCTGAGAAGGCAACAAAATTAATGGCAGTACAAGAGGTACTGACAAAATTTGAAACCAGAACACGAATCAATGGGATAAAAAAAGAGAAGTGGGGAAATTGCGACAATTGATAAAAGATTCGTGTTAATCACAAAAGCATTGGGGTTTGCATAAACCAGAATACTAAGCTCTGAAGTGAAGCATGGACACTAGATAAAGGAAATTACATGATTAAATAATTCTGTTTAAAATCACCTTGCTATGTTATATTATGTTGTATTATGTTACATTACACTATGTAATATTATGTTATGTTTTTCAAATAAGTTGTATCAGCTGCCAGCTTGCGAAATCGGACTTCCCAAAAAGCCCTTCCTACCTTTGTCTTATCAATACTGCCTATCCCAAAAACCAGACATCCAGAACTTCTCTGGTGGTTATCTACAAAGACCAGACCTCCAGAACTTCCCTGGTGGTCATCTACAAGGACCGGATGGCTATCTGTGACTAATTATCACCCAAAGGCGTTGTGAATTTGTGAACAACGAGAACCCACAATATAAGAAGAGGCCACAAACAAAGGTTCGGGGCAGCGTGGAGTGGGCGGTGACCCCTCGCATTCCCCAGCGTGCTGCCTGCTCTTTCTATATCAAATAAAGCAATCTAAAAATTTTGCTCAATATCGAGACCTTCGTCTCTTATTTATAACACCTTGCAGCCCACTGTGGAAATATTGGCGGTCACTTCAAGGCGCCGAGTTGCATACAGCACCATGGTAAATGCCGCGGAGAAGGGAAATATAGAGTGCAGCGAGGAGCTGGACGTGGCTTACGTGCAATAAGTAGAAGGTGAACCTAGGCACTGCCTCTTCAATCTGGCCCCCTCTGCTCTGGTAGCAACTTTTGCAAGTCGGCAAAGGGAGCTGCGAGTATGTAGAATAGAGGGCAGTGTGATAAATGTGATTTGTGCTAATTAAATTGTAACTATATTAGCAAAATTGTATTTAGATCAATAGAAGACTATTGTTACCGAGTGAAAGGGGGGGAGATGGGTGAGACAGGACAAAAGACATCTTCCAGATGTTGGGAGTCGAAGAAGAAGGTTAGAAGAAAGTCAGATAAGAATAGTAGAAGGACGGAGGTCTGATAAGCAGCATCTAGAAATACAGCTTCAACCTTGAAACGGGCAAAAATGGAATGATTCCAAGCATGGGACTTAATTAGAGTCATGTTATGGAAAACATCTGCTCAGTCAGACAGGGCGCCTGCGCTACCTGCAGGTCACACCTAGGTCACCGATGAAGATGATGAGCCTTCACCGGAAATAAGACCCTCAAAAGGATAAGAGACCCCCTAACCCATTAGTAGAGCATGCGCCGTGCAGTATAGTTACGTAGATTTTAGGAATAGAAACTAGGAGGAGCTTCCTAGAAACTTTTGTAGCCTATAGTATATAAGTGGGATTGTTAGCCCAAATGCTTTGGTACGAGAGGAAGGGCAGGCCCCTCCCCATACCCCCGGTCGGTTTTGCTTATGCTTTATACGAACCTCAATTCTACTAAAACACTTACTCTCAAATTTTATCCATCCCAAATTATACAATTGTAATACTTTACTTGGATGGTATTTAGTTTCAATAATTTTTGTAATCATCTTTAATACTTCTGATTGTATTCATTTATAATTGTTACTATTAAAAATTTGTTGTTACTTTTAATCTTTGTTGTTTGTTTAATTCGAAAAATAGAAAACCATTCATAACAATTTGGTGCTGAAACCCGGGAACTCCAGTCCAGGTGAAGAGTGGCTAGTTTTGGGAAGGAGCTCCCCACCAGTTGTTAAGGTGGTCCCAAGGCTAGACCAGGCTCTCCTGAAGAAGGAGTTCCAAATTAAAATAAAGCATAAGCAAAAGAAGCTAGCTACAAAGAGGCGCGCCAGAAGAAGGCTCCCGTGGGAACGCAGCAGAAAGGGAAAGGTGCCTGTAAAACGTCTTGTGCACAAGAACCCTGAGTGAAAACGGGCTGTGTGAGTACCACGGGGTTGGGTAAAGGGGGCGGCTGTGTGCTTGTGTGTGAGTGAGGAATGTCTGAGAGGGCTGCCTAGCTGAAGTAAGTGGGACCTCCTAGTACCGCGGTTTCGTCTCTCCACGAGGAGAACAGCCGGGAGCGGAGGGAAGCAACTGGGGAGAGCGAGTGAATACCCCGGGAGGGACCGGGAGGGAAAGTCCCAGTCTGAGAATTCCCGGGAGAGAAGGGAATGAATGAGTTAGGTTCAACTATTTGTTGGGAGGATAAAAGGTGGAAGTTTTAGTAAGTGACCAAGAAGGACTGTGAAGAGTAGTCAGAAAGAGAAGCTAAGGAGGAAAGGATAGGAAAAAGAAGGAATTAGGTGGGAAACAAGTGGTTGGCAAAAAAAGTGAGATAGTGCATATTAAAGGAAGGAGTTGAACCGCAGAACGAGTGAGGGAGAGCCAGGAAGCTGTTGCCACCAGAGACGGGCCAGAAAAAAAGTAAAATCTCTGACCCAGGGGTTGTGAATTATGAGAATAGTTCACGAGAACCCGGTGTGCCTGGGAACCGAGAGGGGGTTTCCCAGAAGGGGAGCGAGATTCCTCAGGACAGCCCCCTGGGGATCTTGTTACAATACTGGGATACAAGTGAATCCCGGAGAGGAAAAAGTAAGCAGAAAATGATACAGTACTGTATGTTTGAGTGGACAAAAGAAAAGATCCGTGCAGACAATTTATACTGGCCAGAGTTTGGATCATTTGAGGATTGGATTTGTCAGGCTTTAAATCTATATGTGAATTCAAAAGAACCTTTTAACCAGGAGGAAAGTGAGTATGCTGCCTTGTGGCTTCCAGAAGGGGAGGGTAAATTTATAGTTCAAAGGCAGGAAAAGGAAGGTTATTCATTATACCCTTTGCAAACAAAAAGGCAGTAAAAAGGGACCGGCTGGAGCCATGGGACCCGTTAGATCACCTCCCACCCCCATACAGACAGCCTGTCCAGCCTGTCCAGCCCCTGGTTCCTGATGCACCCCCTATTCAGGACGAGCCAGTAGCACACAGAACTAGAGGCAGAAGGGGACAGGAGGAAGAAAGTGACAAAGAGGACGAGGGAGCAGGAAGGGAGGATAGATTATACCCTCTTAGAGAGGTTCCAATGGCAAATCTGGCCCCAGGACAGGGACCTATTGGTTACGTGAGTGTTCCCCTGAACACTGGGGATGTTAGGGAATTTAAGAAAGAGATGGGCAGGATGCTAGAAGATCCTATTGGAGTAGCAGAGAGGCTAGATCAGTTTCTGGGACCGAATATTTATACCTGGGTGGAATTGCAGTCTATTTTAGGAATCCTGTTTACCGTGGAAGAGAGAGAAATGATTAGACAGTCAGGAATGCGGGCCTGGAATAGTGATCATCAGGGGCCAGATCAGGGAGATCAGAAATGGCCTATGGTAGATCCAAATTGGAATAATCAGGAGGCAGAACACAGGCAAAATATGAGGGATTTCAGGTGGATGATTATCCAAGGAATTCGGGGAGCAGTGCCCAGGGGACAAAATATAGGAAAAGCTCTGAGTGAACACCAAAGGAAAGATGAGTCCCCAGCAGAATGGTTAGAGAGATTAAGAAAGGATTTGCAATTATACTCAGGCATAGACCCCAATACTCCAGCAGGGCAGGTTCTGTTAAAAACACAATTTGTAGCCAAGTCCTGGGGGGACATCAGGAAGAAACTGGAGAAATTGGAAGATTGGCAGGATAGGGGGCTTCAGGAGTTGTTAAGGGAAGCACAAAAAGTGTATGTTAGACGAGATGAAGAAAAGCAAAAAACAAAAGCCAGGATCCTAATGGCAGTAGTTAAAGAAACACAAGCAGCCACAAACACAAAGAACCTAGTAGGAGAGGATAAAAAGAAAAGATCAGGACTTCATTCAGAGAACAGTAGACCTATGTGCTTCTCTTGTCACAAAAGGGGACATTTACAGAATTCTTATCCTGTTTCCAGGAGTACAGGTCCTATCTGTTTCTATTGTCACCAAAAAGGACATGTGCTGAAAGTCTGCAAAAAGAGGCAGAAGGATGAAAAGATGTTTAAAGAGGATTAGGGGGGTCAGGGGCTCATTTATTTAATGGGGACCAAAACATCAAAAGAGCCCTTGATAAAATTAAAAGTAGGTCCTCAAGGTGAAGAAATTACATTTTTAGTAGATACAGGGGCTTCTAGGTCCACAGTAAAAAAACTGCCTCAAGATTGTAGTGTTAGCTCCGAACATGTCCCAGTAGTAGGGGTTAAAGGGGAAGTTTTTCAGGTTCCCGTAATTAAAGATGTACAAATAGAATCTGATATGAAATTCGAGTTGAATGATTTATTACTAATACCAGAGGCAGATAACAACTTGTTAGGAAGGGATTTAATCATAGCCCTGGGAATTCAAATAAACCCTGTGAAGGACAACTTAAAATTTATTCTTTAACTGAAAAAGATAATCAGGAAATTAGTGACACAGTGTGGTATTCTGGAGAAGTGGGAAAAATTAAACATTCAGCCCCTAAGCATTGAAATACAGAATCCAGAAATCCCCATTCGAGTAAAACAATATCCAATATCACTAGAGAGTCGGAGGGGATTGAAACCAATAATTGAGAATTTGAGGCACCAGGGGATATTAGAACCTTGCATGTCAGCACATAATACTCCCATTCTGCCTGTAAAGAAGCCTGATGGCAGTTACCGACTAGTTCAGGATCTCAGGGCAATCAATCAAAGAACCATTACTCGTTTTCCTGTGGTGGCTAATCCATATACTTTACTAAGCCAATTGGCCCCTAATTATACTTGGTATAGTGTAGTAGATTTAAAGGATGCCTTTTGGACTTGCCCTCTGGATGAGAGTAGCCGGGACTATTTTGCCTTTGAGTGGGAGGACCCAGACACAGGCAGAAGAGAACAGCTTAGGTGGACGGTAATACCCCAAGGTTTCACTGAGTCACCAAATCTTTTTGGGAGAGCATTAGAAGATCTCTTGAAGTCTTTTGAGTTACCAAAAGGGATTAAGTTGTTACAGTATGTAGATGATTTGTTATTAGCTGGAGAAACTGAAGAAGACACTAGGAAAGGGACTATCCAGCTTTTAAATTTTTTAGGAAAAAATGGGTTAAAAATATCCAGGTCAAAGTTACAATTTGTGGAGTCAGAAGTACGTTATTTAGGTCATTGGATCAGCAGAGGAAGAAAAAAATTAGACCCTGAAAGGGTTTCAGGAATTTTAAATATGGGACCCCCAAGGACTAAAAGAGAAATAAGACAGTTTTTGGGTCTTTTGGGCTATTGCAGACAGTGGATAGAGGGATTTAGTGGGAAAGTAAAATTCTTATATGAAAAATTGACTACAAATCACTTGAAATGGAATGAAAAGGATCAAGAAAATTTTGAGCAAGTTAAAGAAGCCCTTCTGCAAGCTCCTGTTTTAAGCCTTCCTGATTTAGACAGGCCATTTCAATTATTTGTTAATACAATTGATCAAACAGCTTATGGAGTATTGACTCAGGATTGGGCAGGAAGCAGAAAGCCAGTGGGATATTATTCCAAATTGCTTGATCCAGTTAGCAAGGTGTCCTGGGGTACAATGCAAAAATGTGTATTCTATCACCATCTGTTAAAATGTGGGAGGGGTGGTGATCCTTATCTCTGTGGGAGATATCCTCTGCTGATGTGCCATCTGATAAGATCGGGGGATGATCATCGTTATCTATTCACAACCCATCCTTCCTCCAGAAGATATATTCTGTTAATGGGCCATTAAGTCCTATTGTGTGACTGATAAGATTACATCACCCCATTGGGAGATGCCCCAGCCAGGGGCAGGAGCCAAGCCTTTCCTACCTAGATAAAAAACTGGGGTTTGGGACCCGAGGGCAGACCTTTCTACTGGATCCCAGAGGAAAGTCGGACCTTTTCTACATCATCGCTGGATCTTCGGAGGAAAACTGCACCTTCTACAGGAGCACTGCTTCAACAGAACCACATCCGTCATCCAGGAGGACTGCAGCCACCATTTATAGGGACTGCTACCAACACCCTGACTGACAGGGTGTCAGGTTGTATTTCTGACTGTGTTGGTGGTTGTTTCTTTTATATTATTGCATGTGTTTTATATTTTCTCTTTTCTCCTATTAAATTGTATTACTGACTTGGAGTCTCGCACTGGTTTTACTTTCAAACCAACACATTAATTGGCGCCCAACGTGGGGCACGAAGGGTACTGAGAAAAGTCAGTATTACAGTTTTGTTTTCACCATGATTCTCAACATGCTTACATGGGTTTTATATCTTGCTCTCTATTTTTTTCCACACATGGGGAACTATCTGCCAGCTGTAATACTCCTGTGTAGACCAGGATATGGTATAAAAATTGCTTTACTGGCCTATTATGTCTACTGCATGATAACCTCTGAGGCAATAAACATAATCCGGAATATATACTCGACTTTGTTTGCTTGTCCTAGTATAGGTTGCTACATCCGGGGTTTTAAGAATCACACCCAGCCCTTGGGGGGAGGGGTAAAGGATGATTTTTTCCAATCTTTTCGGCCTGATACAGTAGTTTTTGGAAATGTTGAGTTCCCGCTGGATGCTAAGGACAGCATAATACTGTTGTTAGTTCTGCTTTGTCTCCTCTGCACAGCCTTTACAGCCTACAACATGCTTAGAAACAGAACACTACATGGCGTATTGATGCGTATTCTTGAGGAAGAGGAAAAAAGAAACAAATCAACTTGGTCCACGACTGCACAGAATGTCACAAAGAGGAGAAGAACCAAACAAAAAGCAACAGTGCCCGTGTCTACGCAGACTGCCACAGAGGAGAAAAAAGACAGAAGCACCATCAGCATCTCCACACAAACCATCACTGAGCCAGAACAGCCTAGACCAGTAGCAGTTGCCCCCGTTCAGAATAAGAAATCAAAGAGCAAATCAGTTCGCATAGTGACTGACGAGGACATGGCAGGACCTTCGCACCCAGCAGAAGTGACAGAGCCAGAGATCATCACTCGCTCTCTATCCCTGGGTGAGCTGTGTGACCTGCGGAGGGAATTCACCCGCCAGACAAATGAGTCCATCTTGACCTGGCTGCTCCGCATCTGGGACGCTGCAGCCAATGACACCATTCTGGATGGATGTGAGGCCAGGCAACTGGGATCTCTGTCCCGGGATGTGGTCATTGACCAGGGGATTGGGAGAACCCAAGAAACTCTCAGCCTCTGGCGGCGACTGCTGACAAGTGTGAAGGACAGATACCTTTGTAAAGAAGATCTTCAGGTGCACCAAGGAAAATGGAGCACAATAGAACAAGGTATCCGATGCCTGAGGGAATTGGCTGTGCTGGAGATCATTTTCTCAGAAGATGAGAGATTTCCTAAGAGCCCAGACTGTGTCCGGTGCACGTCACAGATGTGGTTGAGATTTGCATGACTTGGACCAGAGATGTATTCCCGTAACCTGGCAACGCTGCAGTGGAGGGAAGGTGAGGACATGGTAGGCGTCTTGGCCAATAAACTAAGAATTTATGAGGACACTGTCACAGCCCCATTTCGTACCCATGTCTCATCCGTGGAAACACGGCTGGTGGAGCAAGTCCGAAGCCTGATTGAAGAGGGCCATCAGAAACTAAAAAAAGAACTTAAGGAAAACAACTACCAGATCTCTCCAGAACCAACAAGAGTTTCTGCCATTAGGAGCCGGCGTTCCTCAGGCAGGGAGAGAGGACACACTCCACGAGGTAACCTCTGGTTTTTCCTTCAGGAGCATGGAGAAGACATGAGGAAGTGGGATGGAAAACCCACCTCCTCCTTAGCAGCCCGGGTACGTGAGCTGAAAAGAGGGACACCTACCACAAGAAGCTCATCTAGAGTCAATGCTGCTCCAGTCTCTCGTGTACAGAACTCCAGACAGTATCAGAATGATGATATGACTGATCCTCTTGAAGGAACCTCAAGAACCTATTTACAGGGAGAGAGCAATGTGTACCAAGATCAGGAATAGAGGAGCCCTGCCTCTAGCCAGGTAGAGGAGAGGGATAATCGGATCTATTGGACTGTGTGGATCCGATGGCCTGGCACATCCGACCCACAAAAACATAAGGCTTTGGTTGACACCGGCGCCCAGTGTACTCTGATGCCATCAAAGTATGTAGGAGAAGAATCCATCTCTATTTCTGGGGTAACAGGAGGATCCCAGCAGCTGACTGTAGTGGAGGCCGAAGTGAGTTTAACTGGGAACAGGTGGCAGAAACACCCCATCGTGACTGGCCCAGAGGCCCCATGCATCCTTGGCATAGACTATCTTAGAAATGGATATTTCAAAGACCCAAAAGGATATCGCTGGGCTTTCGGGATAGCTGCTGTAGAGACAGACGGCATTAGAAAACTGAGCACCTTGCCTGGTCTTGCAGATGACCCCTCTGCTGTGGGACTACTGAGAGTTGAAGAGCAACAGGTACCAATCGCCAGAACAACAGTACACTGCCGGCAATACCGTACTGACAGAGACTCAGTGATTCCCATCCATGAAATGATCCGTAAACTGGAGAGCCAAGGGGTGGTCAGCAAAACCCACTCACCCTTCAACAGCCCCATCTGGCCTGTGCGTAAATCTGAAGGAGAATGGAGATTGACCGTAGACTATCGTGCATTGAATGAGGTGACTCCACCGCTGAGCGCTGCTGTGCCAGACATGCTGGAACTCCAGTACGAGCTGGAGTCCAAGGCAGCAAAGTGGTATGCCACTATCGATATCGCCAATGCATTTTTCTCCATTCCTCTGGCAGCAGAATGCAGGCCTCAGTTTGCTTTCACCTGGAGGGGCGTGCAGTACACCTGGAATCGTCTGCCCCAGGGGTGGAAGCACAGTCCCACCATCTGTCATGGGCTGATCCAGGCTGCACTGGAGAAGGGTGAGGCCCCCGAACACCTACAGTATATGGATGACATCATTGTATGGGGCAGCACAGCAGGGGAAGTCTTCGAGAAAGGAGAGAAGATTATCCAGATTCTGCTGAAAGCTGGTTTTGCCATTAAGCGAAGTAAAGTTAAGGGACCAGCTCAGGAAATTCAGTTTCTAGGAGTCAAGTGGCAACATGGACGTCGTCAGATCCCAACAGAGGTAATTAATAAGATCACCACTATTTCTCCACCAACCAACAAGAAGGAAACACAAGCTTTCCTCGGTGCCATAGGCTTTTGGAGAATGCACATTCCAGAGTACAGTCAGATTGTGAGCCCTCTCTACCTGGTTACCCGCAAGAGGAACGATTTCCACTGGGGCCCTGAGCAGCAGCAAGCCTTTGCCCAGATCAAGCAAGAGATTGCTCATGCAGTAGCCCTTGGCCCAGTCAGGACGGGACCAGATGTGAAGAACGTGCTCTACTCTGTAGCCGGGAACCATGGTTTGTCTTGAAGCCTGTGGCAGAAGGTGCCTGGTGAGACTCGGGGTCGACCACTGGGATTCTGGAGCAGAAGCTACAAAGGATCTGAAGCCAACTACAGTCCCACAGAGAAGGAGATCTTGGCCGCCGATGAAGGAGTTCAAGCTGCCTCAGAGGTGATTGGCACAGAAACACAACTCCTCCTGGCACCCCGACTACCAGTGCTGGGCTGGATGTTCAAGGGAAAGGTGCCTTCCACACATCACGCCACTGACACCACATGGAGCAAGTGGATTGCCCTCATCACTCAGTGCGCTCATATTGGGAATCCAAATCACCCTGGGATTCTGGATATAATTACAAACTGGCCTGAAGGTGAGACTTTTGGATTGTCTTCTGAAGAAGAAGAGGAGCAAGTGGCACGTGCTGAGGAAGCCCCACCATATAATGAGCTACCGGAGACTGAAAGACGATATGCCCTCTTCACTGATGGTTCCTGCCGAATTGTAGGCACTAACCGGAAATGGAAAGCTGCAGTATGGAGCCCCACACGACAAGTTGCACAAGCTACCGAGGGACAAGTTGGATCGAGTCAGGTCGCAGAGCTAAAAGCCGTCCAGTTGGCTTTGGATATTGCTGAATGAGAGAAGTGGCCAAGGCTTTATCTCTACAGTGACTCATGGATGGTAGCTAATGCTCTGTGGGGATGGCTGGAAAGCTGGAAAAAGGCCAAGTGGCAGCGCAGAGGGAAACCCATCTGGGCAGCTGAGATTTGGCAGGACATTGCTGCCCGAGTAGAGAAATTGACCATAAAGGTTCGACACGTGAATGCACATGTACCCAAAAGCCGGGCTAATGAAGAACATCATAACAAAGAGCAGGTGGACCGAGCTGCCAAAGTGAAAGTATCACAGGTAGATCTAGACTGGCAGCACAAGGGAGAATCATTCCTAGCTCGTTGGGCCCATGATGCCTCTGGTCATCAGGGGAGAGATGCGACGTACCGATGGGCCCGTGACCGAGGGGTGGACCTTACCATGGACAGTATCTCACAAGTCATCCACGACTGGGAGACCTGTGCCGCAATCAAACAGGCCAAGCGGGTGAAGCCTCTGTGGTACGGTGGACGATGGTCAAAGTACAGGTATGGGGAAGCCTGGCAAATTGACTACATCACCCTTCCCCAAACCCAACAGGGCAAGCGCTACGTACTGAGCATGGTGGAAGCAACTACAGGATGGTTAGAAACCTACCCTGTGCCTCATGTCACTGCCCAGAACACCATCTTGGGCCTAGAAAAACAAGTCCTTTGGAGGCATGGTACCCGTGAGAGAATTGAATCAGACAACGGAACACATTTCAAGAACGGCCTTTTCAACACGTGGGCCAAAGAACATGGCATTGAATGGATATATCATATGCCTTACTATGTGCCAGCTGCCGGGAAAGTTGAACGGTGTAATGGACTCCTTAAGACTACTTTGAAAGCACCAGGTGGTGGAACCTTCAGAAATTGGGAAATGAACTTGGCCAAAGCCACCTGGATGGTTAACACCCGAGGGTGCATCAATCGAGCCGGTCCTGCCCACTCTGAACCCCTGCACACAGTGGATGGGGACAAGGTCCCTGTGGTACACATGAAAGGTATTTTAGGAAAGACTGTTTGGATTAATCCCACCACAGGCAAAGGCAAACCAATCCGTGGGATTGTTTTTGCTCAAGGACCTGGTTGCACTTGGTGGGTAATGCAGAAAGATGGGGAAACCCGTTGTGTCCTGCAAGGAGACCTAATTTTTAGAGAGAACTGTATGTAAGGTTACATTTTGTATTATATATCTGTAAGAGGGTATTGGTTTGGGTGTGATGTAGATGGTAATAGAATAAGGGGTGGATTATGTCCTGGGGTACAATGCAAAAATGTGTATTCTATCACCATCTGTTAAAATGTGGGAGGGGTGGTGATCCTTATCTCTGTGGGAGATATCCTCTGCTGATGTGCCATCTGATAAGATCGGGGGATGATCATCGTTATCTATTCACAACCCATCCTTCCTCCAGAAGATATATTCTGTTAATGGGCCATTAAGTCCTATTGTGTGACTGATAAGATTACATCACCCCATTGGGAGATGCCCCAGCCAGGGGCAGGAGCCAAGCCTTTCCTACCTAGATAAAAAACTGGGGTTTGGGACCCGAGGGCAGACCTTTCTACTGGATCCCAGAGGAAAGTCTGACCTTTTTCCACATCATCGCTGGATCTTCGGAGGAAAACTGCACCTTCTACAGGAGCACTGCTTCAACAGAACCAAATCCGTCATCCAGGAGGACTGCAGCCACCATTTATAGGGACTGCTACCAACACCCTGACTGACAGGGTGTCAGGTTGTATTTCTGACTGTGTTGGTGGTTGTTTCTTTTATATTATTGCATGTGTTTTATATTTTCCCTTTTCTCCTATTAAATTGTATTACTGACTTGGAGTCTCGCACTGGTTTTACTTTCAAACCAACACACAAGGGCTGGCCAACATGTTTACAAGCTCTGGTAGCAACAGCATTGTTAGTAGAAGAGGCCTGAAAAATAACTTTTGGGGCACCACTAGAAGTATACACTCCCCATAACATAAGGGGAATTCTTGCTCAAAAGGCTGAAAAATGGTTAACAGACAGTCGAATATTAAAGTATGAGGCTATTTTAATAACCTCTCCAGAATTAGAATTGAAAGTAACAAATGTACAAAGCCCAGCGCAGTTTCTGTACGGGGACCCAGGGGAAAAATTAATACATGATTGCATAGAAGTTATAGAATTACAAACAAAAATACGTCCAGATTTAAGGGAACAGGAACTACGAACAGGAGAAAAACTATTTATTGATGGATCATCTCGAGTAGTAAGTGGGAAAAGAAAATCTGGATATGCCATAATTAGTGGAGAACAATTAGAAGTGAAAGAATCTGGTCCTCTTAACTCATCCTGGTCAGCACAAGCCTGTGAACTTTATGCATTACTCCGTGCATTGTTGCTATTAAAAGATCGAGAGGGAACCATATACACGGACTCAAAGTATGCTTATAGGATTGTGCATACCTTTGGAAAAATCTGGAAAGAAAGGGGATTTGTAAACACTCAAGGGAAAGGATTAATACACCAAAAATTAGTCAGTGAAATACTTGAGGCTTTAAAAGGTCCAAAAAAGATAGCAGTTGTACACGTAAAAGGACACCAGAAGGGGAGAGACATTAAAACAAGAGGAAACAATTTGGCAGATGATGAAGCAAAAAGAGCTGCCCTATGGGAAAACAACAGTGTAATTATGACTTTTAAAGAGACAGAAGCACAAACTGAAACACCATACTTTTCTTTAACAGAGATAGAAGCTATAAAGAAACTAGGGGCAACCATGAAGGAAGAAGAATGGATTCTACCAGATGGTAGAAAAATAGTCCCAAAACCTATAGCCCGACAGATCCTGGACAATTTACATCGAAGAACTCACTGGGGCACAAGAGCACTTTGTGACCACTTTTTAAAATTTTATGGGTGTATAAGAATATTTGAAATTGGAAAACAAATCACACAAGGATGTCTCACATGTCAGAAAGTGAATAAAAAAGTGTTGAGGACTCCTCCCTCTGGAGGTCGTCGGACAGCCTATCGGCCATTTGAAAAGATCCAAGTTGACTTTACTAAATTACCTAAAGTAAGCAGGTGGAAATATCTGCTGGTTATAGTAGATCAGTTGACTCAGTGGGTAGAAGCATTCCCTGCGGCTAGAGCCACAGCTCAAACAGTAGCTAAAATTTTATTGGAGCATATTATTCCACGATTTGGAATAGTACAAGTTATTGATTCAGATCAGGGCACTCATTTTACTTCAAGAATAATTAAAAATTTAAGCCAAGCATTAGGAATTGCCTGGGAATACCATACCCCATGGCATCCTGAAAGTTCTGGACGTGTTGAAAGGATGAATCAAACTATTAAACAACAACTAACTAAATTAGTGATAGAAACTAAATTACCATGGACCAGATGCCTTCCTTTAGCTCTGTTAAATATAAGAACCAAGCCCCACTCTGAAACTGGGATCTCACCATATGAGATGTTATATGGATTGCCTTACTCCCAAGGCATGACAATGGATCCCTCCCTGGTCGGGGACAAAACCATTCAAGGGTATCTTACAACCATCGCAAACAATTTAAGGGAATTAAGAGAGAAAGGCATTTTAGCACAAACCACTCCTCTCGATTTTCCAATACATTCCATCAGACCAGGACAATATGTATTGATAAAATGCTGGAAAGGAGAAAGTTTAGAACCTCGGTGGGAGGGACCATTTCTGGTTCTTTTAACCACAGAAGCAGCAGTCCGAACAGCAGAAAAAGGCTGGACTCATGCTTCAAGAGTAAAAGGACCAATACAAAACAAAGGATGGAAAATTATTTCAGCACCAGGAGACCTAAAAATCAAATTAAAAAGGGAATTTGAAGACTGATTAATTGTAATAACTTCATGATTAGGCGAAAAGGAAAACTTGACACCACAAAGCAGTATTAATAAGAAACTGGCATAAAGTCATTGTATTTGGGGACCAAAAGGGAGGTGTGAGATATATATATATATATATAAGAGAAAGATATTATTGTATGTTGTTATTGCTTAGAATATCAATTAAAATTGCTTTGAGACAGTATATTGTTAAAGTCTAGACATCCTGGATTGGCTGCCAACTGCAACCCCATTAAGTTCAGAAGCTGAACAGCGCCGATGGAAAAGAATCAGACGCCTCCTTGATCAGTGGGAAAATCCCAGACAAATTGAAAAGTTTCTCCGGACTTTCCGACCGCCAACGTTAACCAATTTATTTGAAGAACTGCAACTCAAGAGAAAGAGACTGGTAACACCTATTATTGAGGAGGCCCAAAAACAAATAGAATATTGGCAATGTTTTATTCATAGCTTAGAATGCCGCCCATGGATTCGTATTCTTTGCACTTGCTGTTTTAATTCATGGTGGAGAGTAACTAGGGCAAAAGAAAAAGAAAGACAATTGCTTTGTTTCAGTTGTTCAGAGCGTATGCATGATCAGCTAACAACAGAAAAAAATTTTTAGTGACTTCTATGGGAAACCATTAAGACATAAAAACGGGACCTTTTATGCCGCAATTCAACTAATAGAGAATCAGGACCAACTACTCCTTGCCATATTAACTTTTGTGCAGGCTAAAGAACAAGCAATCCAAAATATTATAAACCAAAGTATCATAACTGACAGTTGCTGTGAAGAAGAAGTCTATGTGCCACGTAGTAAATACATCTCACCAGCAAATTGACATCGCGAGTATATCTATTGGTGGAAAAGAAGGTTTAGAAAACCAAAAAGAAGAACTATTTAATTGAAATAGTGTAATTTTGTTGTGGTTGGCATATCTCCAGAGCTTTAGTAAATTGGGAAAAAATAGCTAATCAATCTAGGGAAAGAGATAAGGCAGTGCTGCAGAACTATAAATATTTTGTGCCATCTTTGGAACAGAAAAAGTTAAAATAGATCGTGCAAACCTTATGAGGCCAAGGGTACCAAAGAAAAACAAATCCCAGGATAAAAACTTTGCTACCGAGAAGATGGACATCTCGGCCCTTGGCTGCAACCCAAGGGGCCTTGAGACAGGTAGAAAGTTAAAATTCCTGAGAATTCTTTTCATGGTGCTTACAATAATACCCCTAGCAACTGGCCAGAACCGTAAGACTGCATGGAATGGAAAAGAACAGGCCATGCAGGAACAAATTACAAGACGACAAACCACTCAAGAAGCAGAAATAAAGAAACGAACCCTTCCTGATCCCTGTGACAAATGCAATCAATCCATGTGGGTCAAGAATAAGATGGAATCAGTATTTGTGGCACACCCATATATTAGTGCAGCTTGTTATGATCATAACAGCTTCTTAGAAATTTGTGTGAAAAGTTCAAAATTGTATTGGGTAAGAAAGAATTTGGGATTCAGGGGACGAGCTCCTTACCCTAATGATAATCAACTCTGTCCTAGATACGAACATTTTTTGTGTTTTGAAAAGGATGAAAAAGGAAAAGGGCCAAAGAAAAAACTAATTGGAAAACAAAAAGAAACAATGAAGGATAGGGAAATAATCAAAAGGAAAGAATTAGAAGAACTGGATGAGCTGTATAAACAATTAAAACAGCACTATAGCGACTGGGATTTGCCAACTTCAAACAAAAATTTGTTTGTAGATCTAATGCAAGAAATTGCCACAGAATTGGGATTATCTAAATGTTTTGTTTGTGGAGGACTTAGAATGGCTGAAAGATGGCCATGGAGAGGTGAGGGTTTGGCTCCAGAACAATTTTTAAAATGGAATCATACACAAATTTCTAAGACCCTAAAACGGCCTGAAGGCTGGGTCCTGAGTTATCAAGTCATTGGAACAGTTTGTATAACTCGGGAAGGGAGAAAATACACTGAAGTGGTAGGATATACTCCTTGCCTATCTAGTTTAGTAGTAAATTCAGACAATAACACAAAGACCTGGCGACCCAAGAGTCCTACTGGATATTGGGGAATAGCAAAAGAAATGAATTGCAAGTGGAATAATCAAACTAATTTGTGCTGGCATAACAGTTCTGGAGCTAACCCCTACCAATCCATAAAAGACTTGAAATCTTATTTGGAACAACCAGAAAATACAAAAGAAAGATGGAAAGCCCCTGATAGAATATATTGGATTTGTGGACAACGAGCATACAGTGAACTACCCCGAAAATGGGAGGGAACTTGTACCTTAGGAATTATACGACCCTCCTTCTTTGTCATACCAAGGTCTAAGGGCGATATACTAGGAACACCACTTTATGAAACCTTAGAAAGAAAAAAAAGAGAATTAAATCTCGACTTTCCGATGGCGGGAAGAAACCAAAAATGGAAAGATGAAGAATGGCCTGCAGAAAGAATTATAGCATACTATGAACCTGCTACTTGGGCTCAGGATGGGTCTTGGGGATATAGAACTCCAATTTACCTATTAAACCGGTTGATAAGGCTCCAGGCCGTAGTAGAAGTCGTCTCAAACCACACAGCAGACGCTTTAAAGTTGTTGGCCAAACAGCATTCACAAATGCGAGCATTTGTATATCAAAACAGAATTGCCCTAGACTATCTGTTGGCAGAAGAAGGAGGAGCTTGTGAGAGGTTTAATGAATCTGAGTGTTGTGTGGAAATAGATGACCACGGGGAAGCCATCACCAAACTTGCTGACGAAATTAAAAGAGTGGCACATGTACCAGTTCAAAAATGGAATTCTATCCTGAAAGCTGACTGGTGGGATAATCTTTTTGGGGGTGTGTGGTGGAAAAAATTAGGATTCATGCTATTGTGTTCTGTTTTAGGTCTATTGTTTCTGCCTTGCATGATACCATGTCTAATCAGACTAATACACTCAGTAATTCAAGGAATGCAACGTACAGCCATGCCCATAGATCCAGAATTAACAGCAAAAGGGAAAATAAACTCCTTAATGGTACTGAAAGCGCAATCTAATCGCACTCAAGGGAAAGAGGTCAAAAAAGTGGTAACTGAATGCAAAAAGAATACCCTGGCACGAGAAATGTTAATCAAATTTGAGAAGGAGTGTGAAAAGCTGGAAACCGCACGAAAAAAGTTAGAAAAAATGGAGGCTAGTATGAAGGAACATAGACAATACCAAGTAACAACCTTCTAAAGCATGAATCAAAATGATTTAAAAAAAAAGAAATGGGGGAATTGTGATAAATGTGATTCGTGCTAATTAAATTGTAACTATATTAGCAAAATTGTATTTAGATCAATAGAAGACTATTGTTACCGAGTGAAAGGGGGGGAGATGGGTGAGACAGGACAAAAGACATCTTCCAGATGTTGGGAGTCGAAGAAGAAGGTTAGAAGAAAGTCAGATAAGAATAGTAGAAGGACGGAGGTCTGATAAGCAGCATCTAAAAATACAGCTTCAACCTTGAAATGGGCAAAAATGGAATGATTCCAAGCATGGGACTTAATTAGAGTCATGTTATGGAAAACATCTGCTCAGTCACACAGGGAGCCTGCGCTACCTGCGGGTCACACCTAGGTCACTGATGAAGATGATGAGCTTTCACCAGAAATAAGACCCTCAAAAGGATAAGAGACCCCCTAACCCATTAGTAGAGCATGCGCCGTGCAGTATAGTTACGTAGATTTTAGGAATAGAAACTAGGAGGAGCTTCCTAGAAACTTTTGTAGCCTATAGTATATAAGTGGGATTGTTAGCCCAAATGCTTTGGTACGAGAGGAAGGGCAGGCCCCTCCCCATACCCCCGGTCGGTTTTGCTTATGCTTTATACGAACCTCAATTCTACTAAAACACTTACTCTCAAATTTTATCCATCCCAAATTATACAACTGTAATACTTTACTTGGATGGTATTTAGTTTCAATAATTTTTGTAATCATCTTTAATACTTCTGATTGTATTCATTTATAATTGCTACTATTAAAAATTTGTTGTTACTTTTAATCTTTGTTGTTTATTTAATTGGAAAAATAGAAAACCATTCATAACAGCAGTGAGACGCCATATGTTATGCGCCCTTTCAGGGTTGCTGACAGAGGGCTACTTTTAAGAACGCATTCTCCTTCCTCGTGTCCTACTCGCTTCGCTCTAGCTGCATGGAGAACACCACAGCGAAAGTGTGAGGAAGGGCACTGACCCAGATTTTGCCCTGGCATGCAAGGGCTCTGTGCTACTTTTCCAAGCAGCAAGAGCACTGAGAATTGAAAGCGATTGTGAAGGAGCTCTTTGACTGCTCGTGTGCTCTTTGCTGCACTGCGCTCGCAAGCGGCTTCGTTCTTCGCCTTCTGCCTTCCGGACAGAGCTGAACTCCATTGGTCAGATTCAGCTCTGCCCAACAGCTTGTCCTCAGTTCTGCGGGCAAGCACGCCCTGTTGCCTTGGCTCCGAGTGCAAAGTCCCTAGCGAGCTCTCACTCAGTGCAATGCACCCAGAAAGACTCTCTCTCTTGTCTTTCAAGGAGCGATTCCTAACAGCAGAAGCAGCAGAAACACAAACTGGATGACGAGAAGGGTCAATGTAGAACACGTCTCTGTCCTGGCACATTTTCGTGTGCGATATGTCCCTCCAGGTCCTCGGTCCATGCCAAGCTCTATGTATTCTGAGCGCTGCTAGAGGCAGCTGAGAAGGACAGTGGAGCTAGCAGCGAATTAAGAGAGCGCTGAGCAAGTAGTCAAGGAGCGAGAAGTGCCCCTGCAATGCGGTGCTAATAGCAGCTTCCTCGCGGTGGGGGCGAGCTCCGTCCACAAGATATTCTCGTCCTGGCGGCAGATCTCTGTGAAAGGCGTAAGCAAAAAGCTTTTGTTTTCCATTCGAACTGAGAGAGGCAGACTGTTGCACAGAGTTCTGAGAACAAAGGTGCACGCCCTAGGCGGGCTTGGGCATAAGCAGCGTTCTCGAGCGCTTGGCTGCCCGCACACTGCTGTCTGTGTGGCACCGCTTCAGCGGCTTCTGGCCGCCGGGGAGTGAAGGCGGTGCCAGGCGTGGGTGAGGGCGGTGAACCAAGCCACACAAGTACCGTGCTTGTGTGCACCACCTTACAGGCTACTAGGAGAGGAAGGTGGCTGCCTCTCGCTTGCCTTCCCAAGTGCCCTTAGCAGTCAGAAGGAGCAAGCTGAAGCACTGCTGCTTGTGCTGCTCCTTGGTTCCCTTGCAGCCCGCTGGGGAAACATTGGCGGTCACTTCTAGGCTCCGAGTTGCAGACAGCCCCACGGTAAATGCCGCGGAGAAGGGAAATACAGAGTGCAGCGAGGAGCCGGAAATGGCTTACGTGCAATAAGTAGAAGGTGAACCTAGGCACTGCCTCTTCAATCTGGCCCCCTCTGCTCTGGTAGCAGCTTTTGCAAGTAGGCAAAGGGAGCTCCGAGTATGTAGAATGGAGGGCAGCGAGACGCCGTGTGTTATGCGCCCTTTCAGGGCTGCTGACAGAGGGCTACTTTAAGAACGCCTTCTTCTTCCTCGCGTCCTCGCTTCGCTCTAGCTGCATGGAGTACACCACAGCGAAGGGGTGAGGAAGGCCATTGCCCCAGCTTTTGGCCTGGCCTGCCTGTGCTGTGCCTTTAGCTGCGCACCAGGACCATGGCATTTCTAATCCGCAAGGCAAAAGAGGTGTTAGTGAAGCCTCAGGAATGACAAGGGCCTAGGCATTTAGTTTAGAGTCCGCGTCTGAGCAGTCTTTAGAGGTTTCCTCCTCCATGGCGCAGGTGTATTCTCATTCTAGTGCTGAACTGAGAGGTCCGGGCATGGCAATGCTGGCCGTCCTGGTTCAGAGACGAACACAAATGTGGGGCTATGATCCTCTGTTCCGGAGCTCTGCTTCCGGGTGTGTGGGCCGCCATGAGCCTGCAGCAGCCGCTGAGGACATTGTGGATTGTGGATTAGGCTGCGCTGGCCCCCCGCCCCCCGTTGGTCGGACAGCGGCAGGAGTGCCGTCCAAGCGGCATCTCCCGAGGGCCCCATGGGGGGCGGGGAGAGAGCTGGGAGTGACCCCGAGGGACACCGGAAGCGATATCCGTAGGGCCAAAAGGCCAGCGGTGGCGTCGAGTTTCACGGGTAGGAGGCTGATAAGCTGCTTTGAAAGCTGGTGCTCCTCTGCTCTAGGACAGACTGGGAGAGCTGAGGGTGTCCAATCTGGAGAACAGAAGGCTCCAGGGAGATCTTCGAGCCGCTTGCAGTGCCTGCTGGGGCTCCAAGATAGCTGGGGAGGGACTTTGGTAAAGGGTCTGGACTCACAGGACAAGGGGGAATAGCTTCAAACTGCCAGAGGGCTGGGGTAAATGGGATATTGGAAAGGAATTCTTCCTTGTGTGGATGCTGAGGCCTGGCACAGGTTGCTCAAAGAGGCTGTGTGGGAGCCCCATGGCAGGAAATGTCCAGGGCCAGGATGGAGCGGACATGGAGCAACCTGGACTAGTGGAAAAGTGTCCCTGCCCATGTCAGGATGTGGGAAGAAGATAATCTATCATCTCTAAGGTCGCTTCCAGTCCAAACCATTCTGGGATTCTAGGATTCATGGAAGGCCCTTTTCCAAGTGAAGTGTTGTATCTCTTGGCTCCCAGCTTGTAGTTGCCAGTTCTTCTAGAAGCAGGCCTCGCCAAGCAGCTGTGATGAGCCATGGCTTCTCAATAGGACGACTGTGATATATTTGCAGAGAGGAAGGCTGCAGACAGATCTTCAAGGCCCAGGTAAAACAAGCAAAGGATTGAATAAAAGCCAAAGGTTGGTTGTGTTAGTCAGTTTGCTGGCTGTTCAAATGGCCCCAGGTCATTTTCAACATTTCTAATTTGGATTTGTTTGAGTAAAAAATTGAATGTGTTACCTCCAGCGTAGGCTCTCCAATGCATCTCCATGTGCTCCCATCTGCTTGTTGTATATCAGGTTCTATTAACTGAATACAGAATCATAACACAGTAGTAAAACATCTAGAGGTGTAGTTAGCCAACTTCAGGTGTTTTCAACTCTGCTGTTGACTTTTCTGGTAACTGTAAGCAAGGCAAGACAATCCCGTTGCTCCACTTTTCCTCTCTGACGAAAAGATGATTTTTTTTTTTTCTCATAGTGGAAATAGCCTCGCATGAAGAGATTTATGCATGTGACATGTAGGATTCATTATTTTACCTTTCTCTTCTGCTGTCTTTCGCGTACTAGTTTTTTTAATTTTTTTTTGTCGCTGTACTCCATTCAGTAGGTTTGAAAGAATTCTAATTGTTGAGATGATGCTTCTTTGAAGGCTCACTTAGCCCACCTTTTGGGTGAAGGAAAGAAGAAGACAAGGTCCTCTAAGAAGAGTAAAAAGCATACTTTAAAGAGACATGCAGAGATGTCTGCTGATGCCATGCAATTACCGTGTAATCAGCAGAAATGTGTTGGAAAAACACCCATCAGTGACTTCACAAGAAAGCCACACTCAAGACAGGTAAAGAACAGAAGCATAAAACCCCAAAGGTATGAAATGGACAGATTTTCATTGGGAATGAGCAACTCCTGAATTCTTGTTTCTAGAACTAGGGGTTTGTAATAAATAGACTGTCTCCTTGCCAAACGAAATTTGGTGTTATGAACTGCTCACTGCCCGTTGAAGTGCAGGGCTAGTAGACTAATATTTTCCATGGCAGGCATATTGTATGGCTTTCCTGTTAAAAAGAAATTGGTTTTGCTCATAACAATCTAGATATATACCCAGTCTGACACCTATTTTTTAGGCTATATTTCCAAGCAAATGGCTTCCATGATGATGCAGTAAGTTTATGTCATGGACAGGAATGAAGTGATTGCATGCATCCTTTTTTTACCCTAAGCCAGCTGCTGAATAATGAGACAGAGACTCTCACTGACACCAAGGAGTGCCCAAGCTTTTGGGAAAAGCACTGGGCAGATAAAGCCTATTTCCACATTTCTTGCTAGCGTCTCCTTCAAAGTTGATGGGTTTGTTCTTCTTTTAGAGCGGTTCTAGATATCTTTGTATTTACATGTACTAAATGTAACAGGTATTGCTTTCATGCCGTCCTAATAGATTTGAAGTTGGGATCTACTCAGGCTTCAATGTCTCAGTAGAAGCAACTTTGATTCTTTGAATTCTGTCCTTGAACATGAGAATGATACTTATGTAGTTAATGAATTAATTAAATCGAATTCACTTGAATGAAAAAACCGTCTTGTTCATGTAGATTTTAACTTGGGAAATTGATATTTGAGTTCTACTTTTCATTGTTGTTGCTTTTCTGTATTCTTTGATTGCACAGATAGCAGATGTACTGACCAAGTATTCTGTGAAACTGGAGGAAATGTCCTTCCTCTTGGCAGCTGATGTTCACAAGCTCATTAACGCTAAGGCCATGGTAAATGTTTTATCTGGGGCAAGATAGCAGTCTGAATATTCCTAGAATGTTTTTCTTTCCCCAAATGAAATTCATTTTTTCTGCCTATCAATAACTGAAATATAGAAGAAATTTCTACTTGGCAGGGTATTGGTTATCATTTGTGTTCTTTTCTCCCCACATTTTCTGTAGAAGAGACAATTTTTTGTTTGTTTTTGCATGTTGTATGCTGCTTCTACTTCTGGTTTTATTTTTTAATACACAGAATATAAAGAGAGCACTGCTGGATAATGAGAGGGCAACTGCCAAGCTACTCTTGAATCGAATGAAATCAGAGCTTGAGGAAGAAAAATGGCATCAACTGAAATGGCAAGGGAGAGTCAAGGACTGGAAGCTCATGCAAAAGAAGTGTGGAGTTCAGAGTTTCAGGTCAGAAATGTGGCAGTCTTCTTTTGGACAATGAGCAACACAAAGTGGCTAGTGTTCACTTTTGGTTTCTATCAAAGTAATACTTGATCATTTTTTCTTTCTACGTGATATCATGTATGATATCACATATATCATGTGATTCCATTCTACATATCTACTTTCCATCCTGCAGAGAATTTATGGCAAGTGAAGAAATACAGAATCCCCCAACTGTGAATATGGAAATGGAAAAGCTGATAAAGGAGCAGATGGTACTCAGTGAAGAGAGACTGAAGGTTTTGCAATATATCCGGTATGGCAAAAGAGGGTATAGCATAAAGGAAAACAATTGTTGCTGGTGTTAATGAAGGACTTGGCTACAAAATGCACTTTGCTTCCTGTCAATGTGTGATTGCTAAATGCAGCAGTAAGGCAGGGTCTACATCTATTTCTGTACAGTTCTTTTAAATGGAGAAAATGCATTCTTGATTTTCAGTGCCCCAGCTACACTTAATAGGTGGCGATCAAACTCTAAAAATGGAGGAATGCAGAATTAAATCTTGAAACATAGTAGAAATGGGCAAAGATGGGTGGAGAGCTAGAAGTTGGTGCTTTTGTCAAGGCATTTTTTCTCCATGGCGTGGGATTTTATTTGCGTAATAAATTAAGAGAGGAGTCTGGATAGAAATCTAACGTTGCTACGTTTGAATATCCATCCTGATCACAAGACACATTGGTGTGGGTGCAATGCATTACGATCTTTACAGGGAGGTTTTTTAACGGTGGATGTAGGAACAAGGTAGATGACAGTTCCTTATCGGGCAGTAAACAGTTGGCCTTGAACAAGGACAATCTCAGGTTTATTTTCATTGCCAAGATGGCTGTAAATAAAAGAAAGCCCAGTAGTATGGATATTCGGATTCATAATTTTATATTTGAAGTACTGAGTGGTTTGTATTTTAGGATACCTGACTCTTGTTTACTACTTTGATAGCACCTTGTTGCCTCCAACACGTGCCAAATCTGATGGAAGCGAATGGTGCAGAACTCTGGAGAATTGAAACAAAAGTCTAGGTATGTCGGGAAATCCTAAGAACAGTCTGGAATTCAAGCAATAGTTTCTTTTCTCCCGGGCAACGATGAGGCAGACAGTTGCTTTGAGAGTGCATGTTTGCTCTATTCTTTGTTCCGTGTGTTCCCACATACTTTCTCATTTGCTTGGAGGTGGCAGTAAGAGCCAAAGAAGCTGCCTGTGGCATGGCTTTCCTTTGGCCTGTACAAACACCTGTGCATGGTGAGTTCTAGAAGGAACTGGCTTGGTTAGAATTAATCTGGGGGAAATCAAAAGTTAATTTTGACATGGATCCCTTCTCAATCGTGCAAAAATACTCTTTTTAATTCTTGGAGAAGAAGAGGGGAAGTATTGGAGATACTTCCTTTCTCTGTGTCCTTGCAGCATGCCTTCCCTCTCTGTGTCTGCCTTCTCTTGCTCCAGAGCACATCCTGTTGGGATGTTAGTAGCCTGTATGGTAGCCAAGGAGTTGGTAGCGTTTGTAAGTACCTTGCTACTTTGAAGCATAATGATAAAGAGCTGTGTATGAAAATGTCTTGATTTCTTTGGCTGGTAGTGTCTGCTGTCTGTAGGCAAAGGTTTGTAGGCACTGCTGGGATCTGTTCCGTGTGCTGAGATTCAGCACGTGGACTCTGTCATGTTTCCATGTCACACTGAACTATGAAAGATGGGAATTTTGACTGTGGTCTGTTCCATAGCATTCAGACAGCCCTAATGTGGTGTGCGTGGAGAAAATGAGCATCCTGTATGAGCTGGTCGAGGGCAAATGTCAGGAGAAACAGCAGATGTGCAAGTTGAGTGCCACAGCTTTTGTCTGTGATAGCCGTGGTCCAATGTGTCATTCGAGTAAAATGCGTCTGAGGCTGCACCAAACATTGAGATAACAAGTGGAATTCCTTTTTAACCTCTGCCTTACTCTGTTCAAAAAGTGAGCCATCCATTTGGTTTCACAGTAGTAGTTGGTATTTGTACTTGAAATGTGGAAAAGCCGTAACAAATGCCGGTAATGAAGGGAGTGCTGTCCTACGTGAATGTGGAAGATGCAAGGGGCCTCAGCCCTTGTGCTAAATCTGTCTTTTCTTGGGAAAGAAATTCCACCACTGCCTCAATTTCTCCCTTTGTGTCCAACCAGATGGTATTGTTTACTAATCTAATATGGCATGTAGGAGGCTGAATCTATCTCTGTCCATCACAAGAAAAGAAACACTACGTTTAGCCAGGCTCTCTGAAAGCCGCACAGTATTTCTTCTGTGCATGTCAATAATTTATTCTTCTTTTCCTTCAGATGACCCTGTTGGATATGAACATTTGCACAGCAGAAGATGCTGAAGTTGTGCGCTCCAACATGCTTCAGACGACTGAAAAACTAAAATGTAGGTTTGAAGAAGAAGTGGATGTATGACGTTTCTTCCACCCACTGCCGACCTCACCTGGGCTACCGGCTAGCTCCGGGAAGCCTGCGTTGGTGAGTGGCCCCTCCCCGGCACCACTCTGGGAGCTGCAGAAGAGGTGTAGCAACAGCTACGCCTGGGCGAGTCGTCAGGGAGGGACAAAGAGGCGCAGGAGAGACCTTTTACGGTTATGGGGGAAGGGATTTATTGAAGGAAGAGGCAACAGGTCAGGAGGTTGGGAGAGGGAACCGCAAAAGGCAGTTTGAGGGGTTCTACACAGGCTTAAGTACGGGGGAGGAGCAAGGGGAGGGCAGAAAACTCTGGCCAATAACGGTTAACGGGGGGAGGTACAGGAAGCGGGGAAAGGGGTACATTCAGTCAATAAGGTAAACCGAGGGTGGGGATACATACAATATAACCAATCATGAATACAAAAGGGAATGCTTGACACAGAAACTTCTAGAACAAAGGGAGGGGCTGCAAAGGATTGACAGCCAGTGGGGCAGGATTTAGGGTGAGGGAAAGGGAAGGTTCCAGATAAAGGGGAGGGGTTTAAGATGACTGACTAAGGCAAAGGTGGGAAAGGGAAAAACCATTATGTGTAGAGAGCCTGGTGCAGGAATGGCTGGAAGAAAAAGGCCATAGTCAGATCAACTTAGTGACGCTAGCAAAGTGGGCCTCAGTCTCACGGATACAGTGTCCTTGAGATAAGGAAGGCACGCAGAATTGAGAAAAACATGAATGCCGAAGTGCTTAGCTAAGCCGCACATCTAGACCAATAATGAGCTCAGATTTTGCACTATGCATGAGCTAATTAAGCACTGTACTTAAGCACCACTCTGCGTATCAATAAACGAGACTTTGCTGATGACCATATGGTGTCCGCGTCTCCCTTCTCCGACAAATGGTGAACCCCGACGTGCCCCCCGTCGCTGAAAAGAAAACGGGGGAGAACGCGCCACGGTCGGTGAAGTAGAGTTGGGGCCTGCTGCAACCGGGTCGGTGTCAAACGACGTAGGGAAGACACCCCCAGGAGCTACAAAGGTGGTCCTGGGCCATACGTGCTGCCGAAGCCGGAGAGTTGCAACAGCGCTGACGACAAAAAATGGACAGGCAAGCAGCATATGATTTATTTATAGTACATATACATATACTACATATATACATATATATATACTATATACTACATATAGATAAGTTAGGGCTGAAAGAAATTAATCCCAGGAAGGACATACGGGGGTTGTTAGCCTGGGGTTATGCTAAAGCTTTATTCTCTAATCCTCACACCGTGCATGATTTAAATGAGTGGCGTAAGTTAGGGGATGCACTGTGGGAGGCGGTATTAGAGGATGATAAAACAGCAAAAAAGCTGGGAAAGATCTGGCGGGTAGTTCATAACGCGCTACTGAAGCAGCAGGCGGAGAGAAGGGCGGCTCGGGAGGCAGTAGAGGCATATAAAAGAAATGCTCAGTATGGCGATAATGAGCCCAGAGCACCCAGCACGACCAGAGTAGAAATACCTATCTCTGGGGAGACAACAGGAATGACAGACATGGCTAACTGCGCTTGGCCCTCTGCACCCCCCTTAGAAGAGCTTGAGGAGGATTCCGCCTCGGCGGCGGAGACAATTGCAGAAGGCGGAGTAACCCCGCCTTCCGAGGGCGAAGGGCCCCAGACCAGCAGCGAAAAATCCCCTTGCCGGTCTGACCCTAGCGTCCCTAAGCCTGCCGCGCAGCCAGACCCTGTCCCTGGGGCGGAAAGCGACCTGTGGGAGGAGATGGCAAGACGGCGGGGGGAGGCGTGGAGTATGCTAGCCAGACACGGCTTGGAGACTGGGGACGAGGGCGCTGTTGACGCAGCGAAAGCCTGGGCTTTTCCCGTCACGTATACACAGGAAATAAATCAACAGGGACAAGCCGTCCAAGTGGGAGCGTATTCGCCTCCCGACTGGAAGCTGCTAGCCCAGCTAAGACAGACAGTGAGTCAGTTTGGTTTCCGGAGTGAGCCAGCTAAGCAGATGCTAGATTTCTTGTTCGATACATACCTGCTATTGCCAAATGATATGAGAAGTATAGTGAAACTGATTTTCACGCAACATCAGCAGTTGCTATTTAACGCCCACTGGCAAGCTCTTGTTCAGGAGTCAGTTGCAACACAGAGGGGCCCGGGAGATCCGTTAGCTGGAATTACCATAGACGAACTAATGGGATTGGGTCAATACCGCAGGACAGAGGCTCAAATGATTTCGGGACCCGACAAGGTTAGGGAAGCCATGCGTCTAGTAAGGAGTGCCATCGATCAGGTCAAGGATAGCTCAGGCATACCCATGTATATGGGAATAAAACAGGGAAGAAATGAATCCTTTGGGGACTTTGTAGATAAGGCTGCTGCTGCTATTGAAAAGGCAGGAGTCCCAGAGTATATGAGAGGGGCGATGCTAAAGCAATGTGCGTTGCAGAATAGCAATGAGGCAACAAAAAAGGTATTATCAACTTTAGGGGCCAATTGGACGATAGAAGAGGCATTAGAAAGGATGGCTCTACAGCCGACAGGGGCGCAGGTTTTCTTAGTTAATGCACTAAAGGAAATAGGCTTAGGGCTGCAGAAACAAGCCGAGTCCACACAGTCACAGGTGCTAGCCGCTCTTGCTCCGCTCCGTGCTTCTACAGCGGCCCCAGCCACGTCGGGTGATCACCGACCTCCCTCGGCGCGCTGCTACAGATGCGGAGGAGGAGGCCACTTCCGACGTGAGTGCCGTGCCCCAGGAGTATGGTGCCAAAACTGCCAGAACAACACGCATAACACGTCAGCTTGTCGCCGCAAGTCGGAAAACTCCCAGCGGAGCGCGCCCGGCAGCCGCGCCCGGACACAAGTAGCCGCCGTGACATCAGCGCCATCTCCTGTCTACAACCAGCCACAACAAGGAGCCTGGGACTCGACCTGGCAGCCGCAGTAAAAACATCTTTGATAACAGCTCGCCCCGTCAAAGTCCCAACTGGAGTTTATGGCCCGATAAATATCAAAGGACAAGCTCATGGAGGACTAATAGTGGGACGCTCGTCGAGCTCCATTGTAGGACTGTTTGTGCTTCCAGGCGTCGTTGATGCAGACTACACGGGAGAAATACAAATAATGGTTTATACTCCTTTTCCTCCTCTGACAATTGAGGCAGGTCAGCGTGTTGCTCAATTTATTCCACTTCCACAGTTGAGCCGGGGTGTTCAACCACAAAGACAAACTCTACGCGGAGACCAAGGATTCGGATCATCAGGTATTGCTATGCTCACAATGGATCTCCATACCAGACCCAAAAAGAAGGTGAAACTAACCTATACAGGAGAGACAATAGAAATGATGGGACTCCTAGACACTGGGGCAGATACCAGCATTGTCTCTCCAGAAAAATGGCCCCACAACTGGCCATCGGTGCAAACTACGGATACCGTCACGGGCGTCGGGGGATTCACCCTCGCTAGAAAAACACCTCCAGTAAGGGTCACTATAGATGGGCAAGATTTGGTGACTGTGTTGTCCGTAGTTGCATTACCGCCATCGGTACATTGCTTGATTGGAAGGGACATCTTGGCTCAGATGGGGGTCGTTTTATCCAACGAGCACCCTTTGGGGTAATTGCCATTGCTTGGACTTTCCCGATCCCAATCACCTGGACTACCAATGAACCGGTAATGGTTAAGCAATGGCCTCTAAAAAGGGAAAGTCTAATACAAGCACATCAACTCGTAAAAGAACAATTCCAACAAGGACATTTGAAACTCTCGACAAGCCCATGGAACACGCCAATTTTTGTGATCAAAAAGAAGTCAGGAAAATATCGTCTTCTGCACGATTTAAGAGCAGTAAATGATCAGATGGAGGCGATGGGGGCATTACAACCAGGCCTCCCCAACCCAGCAATGCTCCCACAGCATTGGCCTCTTCTGATCATTGATCTAAAGGACTGCTTCTTCACTATAGCCTTACGACCCTATTTACAGAAGTTGGGACGCTATAACAGCGCTGCCCGTGAGGCACTAAGGCAGCCACCACCGAATTGGGCTGATTGGATTGAGAGCCACGCCCACCAAGAAGAACAGCCTCTCAGCAACCGTCCTTGTTGTGCGTGTGGGGGGTCATGGTGTGAAGCCTGGGTAGCCCTAAAGTGCGGGGGCTGTGGGGACTGCTCGTGGGTGGAACAGAGAGCAGTGTTTAGTTTGTGGTGCTGGAGGTGTCAAAGTAACGACCTAAGAAATTCAAATTGGGGTCGGGCCCTAGAAAAAGAAGCAGGAGTGCCATATGCCCAGGTACGAAACCTATACGAGACACCAGAACAGCTCCTGTTAGCTTGGGCCCGGTGGGAACTTACCAACTGGATTAAGAGGCAGCACATCTATGCAAATTCGCACATTATCGCTGCAAGATGCAGACATAAAGTCCCACACCTGCCTTGGCCTCGGGTAGGACCAGTTAAGCCCGGTACAGACCCAGAGGAGGTATTAAATCAGAGTATAGAAGAGGTGAAACAACTGCAGATAACAGGGAGCAATACAGAGCGTAAAAAGAATAGGCCGCCAAAGAAATCAAAATGATGATCATTACACTGCTTATGCTTGCTAACTTTGCTCGCACAAAATCTTTTCCAATGCAGCATGCGCCTCGGGAGAACGTATGGGTAACATTCGCTAACATAACAAAACAAGAATCAATCTGCTTAAGTTTAGAGGGAGTACAAAATCCTTTTAGAACCTACCTAGTAGGGTTGCCAGTATGGTTGCAAGGAGTTCAAAGGAATGTGCTACATAAATTTATCTGACCACTCTGAGTCCATCCACAAAAAGATACAAAACATGCAGCAAAAATTACACAACCTAAAAGAAGAAGATGGTTGGGGCATTGACAAGTGGTTAAAAAGCCTAGGTCTTGGGGGATGGATTCGAACCGTTATTAAGTATGCTATTATGGTGTTAGGTATATTCTTGTGCTTAGCTTTATTGCTACCTTGCTTGATAACTTGCTTACAAAATTTTATTCAAAAGACTGTTAGCAAAACTTAGCATACCACTCTTTTAGCTCAAAAAGAAAACGGGGGAAGTGTAGAGAGCCTGGTGCAGGAATGGCTGGAAGAAAAAGGCTATAGTCAGATCAACTTGGTGAAGCTAGCAAAGTGGGCCTCAGTCTCACGGATACAGTGTCCTTGAGATAAGGAAGGCACGCAGAATTGAGAAAAACATGAATGCCGAAGTGCTTAGCTAAGCCGCACATCTAGACCAATAATGAGCTCAGATTTTGCACTATGCATGAGCTAATTAAGCACTGTACTTAAGCACCACTCTGCGTATCAATAAACGAGACTTTGCTGATGACCATATGGTGTCCGCGTCTCCCTTCTCCGACAATTATGTACTTAACTTTGGGGAACGAAACTGTGACCAACTATCAACACAGAAGGAAAATTAACATTAAACAACGCAACACTCCATCTCCCCCTTTCTTTTTAAACAGAAGTGTCATTTTCAAAGTCCTCGCCAGAGGTGAGCCCATCCTTCTCTTCCTCAACTGCTTTCATGTCTTCACCAGTTGGGGGATCTTCGAGATCCCAATCCAGGATAGGCCCCACCTCTGCGCGGTTAACTTGGGGTGATGGGGAGATGCTGCGGACAACTAAGATCTTAATAATGGGGATAGCAATACAAACGAGAATAATAACGAGGACGATAGAAATAATGGTTTTGCCAACTGAAGCCAGCCAACCCGAAAGTCCCCAGATTTTAAAGATGTTTCTCAGCCAGTCTTCGGATTCCTCCTTGATGTTCGTGACAAGACCTTGTATTTGCTGTATCTTGGAGTGGACACTGCTGCTCCGAGATGACAAGTTGAGACAGCAGAAGCCTTTGAAGTCCTAGCAGCCGTGGCCATGCGCAAGCAACAGGAAATCTATTGCTGCCCGATTTTATAGGGTCGCCTGCCTGGTAATTTCCTCATCTGCTAGGAGGTCGCTTAAGGCCGCTGATGTAAGGTTTGCCTGTTTCGCTACCCAGCACTCTAGGCGGCCCAATTCACCTAGGGCTTTAGCCACTGCCACCCACAGTAAAAAGATGGAGACAGCAACTCTTTTGGACTTAGACCAATGAAAAGCATCTGCATTGCAATTTTCGTCCAAATTATGAGCTTCTCTCTTTTGGATTGCCGATTTTGTGTTTTTAGATTTCCAATTCGAAATTTGGGTACGGTTAGGCGAAAACAGGGTCAGTCGTCCGAGGGTACACAGCCCTCCTATCAGGCGAGAGGGGATGCCTGCCCACGCCCGGTTGCCACAGATCAAGAAGACCCCCTTACCTAGCTGACGAGGTTGGTCTACAGGGGTCCCCTCAATCTGGGCGGTGGCGTTGCACCACGCGGCAGCTCTGTAGTCAAGGTTGGGTTGGATAACGTTTAGGTATGATTCAGGGTTGGACCATCTATAATGATTCTGAACACAAAAAGGGGATGGGGCTGAACCAAGTAACTCTAATTCCTGAGGTTCCTCGGGTGCTTTGGGAAGGTCTTTAGACCACTCCCGCCACACCCAGAGGGGGCTGGTCATAGGATAGGAGGCATAGGAGGGGTGCCACCGCCGGGGGTTAAAATCATCCCGCATGTTGATTATTGTCTTGGGATATTCGTCGGGCTGAAATGGGATCCCCACCATGCAGGTTGAAAGTGGGTTCCCTGTTGCCGCAGTTGATAAGCAGAGATGGTCCTGCTGCATGTCCTGGGCCAGGGTGACCCACACATTCTTCCTCGGCTGCGGGACTATGCACTCCACTGAAGACTGGCAGAGGCACGCCCAGATGACAAGGGTATACCACATCCTGGGGTTCTGTGTGGCTGACTAAAACAGAACAGGAAAAGGGAATGGGTTACTCAAATAGGTCCTGAACTTCAGGGGGAGGAAACAACTTGGAGAAGGGGCTGTCCCGCCCTCTGGGGGACCCTTGGTGTTCCAGGGAGGGGCGCCGGCAACGACGAAGCGCTGCATATTTGACACCTCCGGAGGTTGGCCCTGACAGATGTCCCTGACTGGCAGTATAGGGCCGGACCCACCTTTGAGGGACCCGCCTCAATCCAAAGGGCGTGGATACGCAAGCGTACCCATGACCCCAGGTGACTAACTCATATGGGCCCTCTGTTTTACCGGTCTCCGGGTTCTTCACCATCACGGGAGGGTGTTTTCTCAACCATAATGATGAAGAGTTCGTGAAGTGCCTCAGAATGGGAGGACTCAGCACTTCGAAGGAGCAGTTAAGAAAGTTGATGGTAAAAAGGGCTTTATGCAATTTAGTGTGAGGTGTATCGAATTGAGTATCGCCCTGCTGCTGCTCCAGGACCCGTTTGAGCGTTTGGTGGGTGCACTCAACCATGCCCTGACCTGCGGGGGAATAACAGGATGCCAGTCTTATGTTTGATTCCCCACCTCTGCAGGAACTCCCGGAAGGCCATGGAAGCATACGCTGGGCCATTGTCCTATTTCAATTCCCTTGGGATCCCCAACACAGAGAAGGCCTGTACAAGGTGTTTCTGTACGTCCTTGGCCTTCTCCCCTGTGTGGGCAGAAGCGAAGACTGCCCCGGAAAAGGTGTCCACACTCACATGTACATATTTCAACCTGCCGAACTGCGGAACGTGGGTGACATCAATCTGCCATAACTCACAGCTCTCCAGGCCTCTAGGATTGATGCCAGAGCTCAGGGTTGGCACCCCGAGCTTCTGGCACTGGGGACATGTAGCCACAATGTCCTTGGCCTGGTCACGGCTTAGTTGGAATTGCCATACCAAGCCAGGCTCATTCTGATGGAATTTCTGATGGCTCAGCTTTGCCTGTTGGTAAATATCAGGAATCCTGGCCATATCAGCTGGTGCTGCCAGGATGTCCGCTCTCTGGTTACCCTCGGCGATAAAGCCTGGCAGGTCTGTGTGCAATCTTACGTGCATCACGAAGTACGGATGCTCTCGGTGGTCATACCGAAATAATGAGAAAAAGGACTAATGTAGATATAGTACTAGTCATGCTAAGGCTTAGAAAACTGCAGTTCTCGGACAGGCCCTGGGAACCAGCCCTGGGAATGAGCTGAGGACTGTGAAAACAATAATTAAAGATAATTAAAGAATTTAGTAGAGCATATAGAACATTTAGAAACTTTCAAGATAAGGCTAAAGTATAATAATAAATAAAGGGTTCTGGTGATGGGAAAACATGCAAGGGGGATTAAAGGGGGGTAGCCTATAGTTTTGAATAAGACAAGCATGCAGAATTTATAACTTTTAGGAATGATATCTACAAGATTTATGTATCTGTATTGTCTTGAAGAATGTGTACCTCTGCACGTAGACTACTTTGTAAAAAGGTATAAAAACCTGACGAAAAAGGGAACTGTGGGATCCTGACTTTGGACGCTAGTCCGCAGGTTCCCCGGGCCCTGAATAAAGCACTGCATAAACTAACTCTGTTAGTTTGTGTTCTGTTTGGGGCATCGGGCAACAGTTTTCTGGCGACCGAGATGGGACTCCGGAGGCGGCAGGGGCGGTTCGTGGGCTGATCCACTCCACGCCAGCACCAGGTGATTTCTGGGGAGGACATCAACCCGTGCCCGACCCCGTGCCTGACGGATGACCAGGAGGTAAGCCCGAAGGTGCTTTATTCCTTTAATCGAGGGAAAGGGGGGCCTGCCGATTAAGTCGGAACGGCGTTTCCGCACGGGGGTCACAGACGTCTTTAAGGTTGTGGAAAAGCCTAGGCGCTGACCGTCAGACGCAGCAGTGACTGCGCAGGTTCAGCACTTGCCACTCGCAGAGACAAGAAAGGCAAGGTTTGTGGAAAGGGTGTGAGTGTTGTGTGTGGTGTGTATTGTAAAAAAAAAAAAAAAAAAAAAAAAAGAGGTGTAATGATGCCTTTAAAAACCTTTAAAACTCTAGCAAGTTCCGGGATGGAAATCCCGGACGATTCACCTTTGGGCTGTTTATTACAACACTGGAATGCGGGGAACTTTGGTCAAGAATTAAGTAAAAGGAAATTGATTGATTTTTGTAATCATGTATGGCCTTTATATGAACCCGATGGTATGCAATGGCCTAGGAACGGTACACTGAATCCTGACATTATTACACCTTTGATGCATTTCCTGCAAAGTAATGAAAAATGGGATGAAATACCGTATCTAGACCTCTTTTATTATTTGAAAGATAAACCAGAGTGGCAAAAGGAGTGTGGGATCATGGTTTTGAAAACATTAAACCTGAATTGTGAAGGATGTAAGGGGTGGCAGAAAGAGAAGGAATGCTCAGTTAAGTTTTCGGAACCTGAAGAGGATGTTTCTTTGCTGATAGCCCCTAGTGCCCCTCCGATGGAAGAACGTGGAGAAAGTATGCTAGAGGTAGAAAGGGAGGATCAAGAAACAAAAATAGGAACCACAGATATACCACGAACCCCCTTATGCGAAAGAACTCGGAGAGGGCGGTGGGAGGTAGAAAGGAAGAAAAAGGGAGGAGGTGCTCATTTAATGGTTCCGCTGCGTGAAGCAGTCGGGCCGCAGGGGGAACGGGTCATAGTGAAAGTTCCCTTTTCTCCGAATGATTTGCTAATTTGGAAACAATCAGCGGGGGCGTATCGGGAGGATCCTGAACGAACTGCGCGGGTGGTAAAAATGGTAATTAAGACTCAGAATCCAGATTGGAATGATTTACAAGTTCTGTTAGACACAATAATGGATTCTACTGAAAAGGAAATGGTGTTTAAAGCCATGACAGAGAAAGCACGGGAAATGATTAGGTTGCGGCTTGCGGATGGTACAGTAAATGACTTAGTGCCTAGGGAAGATCCGGAGTGGGATCCCAACTCGACGGGCGGGTCTCGGAGACTTAAAGCTTATCAGGATTTGTTAACAGAAGGAATACGGAATGGAATACCAAAAACTTTGAATTGGTCTAAGTTATATTCGGTCAGACAGGAAAAGAATGAGTCTCCATCAACCTTTTTAGAGCGGCTTAAGGAGACAGCTCGTAGATACACTAATTTAGAAGTTGAGGGAGAATCGGGAAAATTACAGCTAGCATTAATTTTTATGGGGCAGTCCCAGGAAGATATTAGAAAGAAATTACAAAATTGGAGGAAGAAGATACTCGGAATTTAGATAAACTATTGGAAGTTGCGTGGAAGGTATACAATAACAGGGAAAAAGAAACGGCCAGGAAACAACAGACTGCTATGTAAGCAGTGTTACAGCAAGTGGCTGGAAATAATATGAGAGGAGGGAGCCGTGGACGTGGACGAGGAAGGGGAAGAGGAATAGCAAAGGGGGAAATGCCAATGGGGGCGGGAGGACTCATGGGACAATTGAATATGGGAAGAGGAAGAATGCAGCTGGGGATAGATCAATGTGCTCTATGTAAAAATAGAGGACATTGGAAAAATGAGTGTCCTCTCAACCAAGGAATGGGTTTTGGGGGAGGAATTATAGCCAGTGGGGATGGAAATCAGGGACTGATGAATAATACAGGTGCTTTCCCGGGAAATCCACAAGGTGTCGCCCAGGCCTTTATGATGGGGAATTACCAGAATCAGAGCTGACTAGACCAGGATTTAAAGGTAATAATGGAAGTAGATGGGGAACCGTTAGAATTTAGAGTAGATACTGGGGCATCATTCTCAGCTGTCAACACTAAGATAGGACCTTTGAGTGATTCTACTATTCAAGTAGTGGGAGTTACGGGACAAGTTGAGGAACGAACATTTTTGCGGCCATTAGATATAAAATTTGGGGGGAAGGAATTTGACCATCGATTTTTATATATGCCAAATAGCCCAGAATCACTATTTGGGAGGGATTTATTGTCAATGTTAGAAGCAAAGATAATATTTGAAAAAGGTAGAGTAAGATTGGAATTTCCGAGGAGAATATTGCTAAGCTGTTTGTAGTGAAAGAAGTAGAAGCAGTAGAAATACCACAAGAAATAGAGCAAGCTGTAGCACCATGGGTATGGGAAACAGGAGTACCTGGAAAATCAAAAGCGGCACAACCGGTTGTAATAGAACTAAAAGAAGGAGCCTCCCCAGTAAGGGTAAAACAATATCCTTTGAAATTGGAAGCACGAATAGGAATAGCACCTATGATTGAACAATTTCTTAGCTTAGGAATTTTACAGGAATGTGAGTCAGAATTCAATACTCTGATATTCCCAGTTAGAAAGCCAAATGGTAAGTATAGATTAGTTCAAGATTTAAGAGCAATTAATAATATCACTAAAGATATACACCCAGTAGTAGCTAATCCGTATACATTGTTGACAGCTGTGTCGGAAAAGTTTAAGTGGTTCACAGTGATTGATTTGAAAGATGCATTTTTCTGTATCCCCTTGGCACTTGAAAGTAGGAAATACTTTGCCTTTGAGTGGGAGAACCCAGACACGGGACGCAAGAAGCAGCTCACCTGGACGCGTCTACCACAAGGATTCAAAAACTCACCAACTATTTTTGGAAATCAATTGGCTCGAGAGTTAGAAGAATGGAAGATGACTCAGGTAAAAGAATCACCTTTTTTATATGTTCTCCTACAATATGTTGATGATATCTTTATAGCCTCCGCAGAAAAGGATGTTTGCCTTAGACTCACCATTGAATTACTTAATATGCTGGGACAAGCTGGATACCGAGTATCGAGAGAAAAAGCTCAACTGGTAAGAACCCAAGTGATTTACTTAGGCTGCGAAATTTCACAAGGGGTGCGAAAGTTAGGAATCAATCGAGTACAAGCCATTTGCACCATACCCACACCACGAAATCCGCAAGAGTTAAGATCCTTTTTGGGCATGATAGGGTGGTGCCGCTTGTGGATTCTGGAATTTGGACTGAAAGCAAAACCCTTGTATGAAGCAGCCAAAAGCCCTGTGTTTCAGTGGGGAGAAACGCAAGAAAAGGTATTTCAGAGTCTGAAACAAGCTTTAAAGGAAGCCCCAGCACTAGTATTGCCAGATCTCACAAAACCTTTTCAACTATACGTAAATGAGAGACAGAGACTGGCAATAGGGGTTCTCACCCAAAAATTGGGCTCATGGAAGCGCCCGGTGGGGTACTTCTCAAAGCAGCTAGACTCTGTAAGTGCCGGATGGCCCAGTTGTCTTAGGGCTGTGGCAGCAACAGTGCTCCTAATTCGAGAAGCCAGAAAATTGACTTTGGGAAAAAGGATGGAAGTATTTGTTCCCCATATGGTCATTGCAGTTTTGGAACAAAAAGGGGGGCATTGGCTCTCGTCGAGTCGCATGTTACAATATCAGGCACTCCTCCGAGAACAGGATGACACTGAATTAAAAATAACCATCTCAATCCAGCAGAATTTCTTAGGAGCAGCAGCCAGGAAGAAGGAGGCGAATTGACACATGATTGCGTAGAAATCATTGAACAGGTGTATGCCAGCCGGAAGGACCTGAAAGATGAGCCTTTGGAAAATCCGGAATGGGAACTGTTTACAGATGGATCCAGCTTTGTAGAAAACGGAACCAGGTATGCGGGATACGCAGTAGTGACTTTGACACAAATAATAGAAGCTCGAGCTTTAACCCCGGGAACTTCAGCCCAGAAAGACGAGATACAAGCTCTGGTAAGAGCCTTAGAATTGAGTCAGGGGAAAAGAGTAAACATTTGGACTGATTCAAAATATGCCTTTGGAGTAATACATGTACATGGAGCACTGTGGAAAGAAAGAGGACTGTTGAATTCTCAAGGATCAGAAATTAAGCACAAAGAACAAATATTAGCACTATTGGAAGCAGTGCATAAACCTCAGGCAGTAGCAGTGATGCATGTAAAAGGACATCAAAATGAAGAGGGAAAAGCGTTCCAAGGAAACCAGCTGGCTGACAGAGTTGCCAAACAGGTTGCTCGAGAGGTATGGACACAATTAGCTTTATTGCCAGTGTGAATTAACCCTGCCACTTCTTTTCTTGAGCAGAAACCATGGTATACACATGAAGATGAGAAGCTTGCTCAATTTGTTCAGGCCCAAAAAAACGAAAAAGGATGGTATGTCACAGCTGAAGGTCAGGTTGTACTGCCAACAAAAGTAATGAAAACAATTTTAGAAATCGAGCATAACAAGTGCCATTGGGGAGCAGACGCATTGGTACAATTTTTAAAACGTGAGATAATTTCCAATCAGATGTTAACAATGGCAAAACGGATTAACGCCATGTGTCCAGTCTGTATTAAAAATAACCCAGTGACACGAAGGCAAATACAACTAGGAAAGTTACAAGTGGGGCCGCAACCAGGAGACTATTGGCAAATAGATTTCTCAGAGCTACCAAAAGCACAAGGGTACCGTTATTTACTGGTGTATGTGTGTACCTTTTCAGGGTGGCCAGAAGCCTTCCCATGCAGGACTAACCAAGCAAAGGAAGTAATTAAAACTTTACTACGGGAAATCATCCCTAGATTTGGAATCCCATTAGGAATGTCCTCAGATAGAGGACCTCACTTTGTAGCTAGAGTAGTCCAAGAGGTAGCCAGAGTGTTAGGGATAGTTTGGAATCTCCATACGCCCTGGAGACCACAATCTAGTGGCCAAGTGGAATGGATGAATCAGACATTAAAAGGGCAGATTAAGAAAATTTGTCAGGAAGTGAAGATACAGTGGCCTCAGGCACTACCTCTAGCCTTGCTAAGAATTAGGATTAAACCCAGAGAAAGGATAGGAGTAAGTCCATACGAAATTTTGTATGGCAAACCATATCATGCTGCAACCTACAAAGGGGACCCTCACTTAGTAGGAGATCAAGTATTGTTGAGTTACATTTTTGTCTTTAAATAAAGTCCTTACAGCGCTGCAAGGAGCATTGCAGTGGAACTGGCCTCTGCCCTTGGAGAATCCTGTCCATGACATACAGCCAGGAGATCAAGTATATGTGAAAAACTGGAATACGGAACCCTTGAAAGAAGTATGGGACGGTCCTCACCAGCTGATCATGACTACCTACACGGCAGTGAAAGTCCAAGGGATCGAAAACTGGATTCACTACACTCGAATCAAGAAGGTCCCGTCAAGATGGGAAGTACAGCCTCTGTCAGCAACAAAGCTGGTGTTCAGGGCAAGACCTTAGTTCTTTTAACATTAGTCTGTATAATGCAGGTGGGAGAAGCATTTGTTAAAATTACAGTTCCGGAGCCAGATGTAATGGTGCCTGAGGGTGCGGGAGTAAATTTAACCTGTTTGTTTTCTGACAACCAGAGAACTGGATTAAAAGAAGTACATGCAGCCTGGAGACAAATCACCACAGACGAGGTATTTACAGAAGGAATTGTGACACTTTGGGATATGGAACAGCAAAGAGGTAACACCACATTGACAATATCTCATATGCAAGCTGATCAGGTAGGACAATTCTCATGCATTGTGCGGATTAGAGAAAGTTTTGATTATGGGGACATAAATGTAGGTATTCTAAAAGAGAATGGGAGAACATGGCAGGTGACAGAAGCTGGAAAAACACAACAAGAATTGGGAAAAGAAAATTTAATAGTGGGATTAGTTAGAGATTTTGGACAAGTACAAAATACTACGTCCATCACTGCATGTTTACCTTTACCTAAAGCGGCGGGAGATCCAATACCATGGGGCATCATTCCCGTTGGGGAAATGCCTCCGGTAACTATAAATGGGACAAAAAAGATGTAATAAAGAAATACGGAATCATACTAAGATGATAGAGGAAACCTATACAGTTCGAGGGAAATGGTCAACACCGGGACAAAAGAGTGAGTGCCTAAAATTACTAAATCCAGTTTTTACAAGAATTGGACGGTTCAAGAATGTAGGATGGTGTACTTATGACATAAGACAAAAAAGACAAAAACCAGTCACAGAATTTTCTTATGAGATAGTATGTCAAGAAGGGAAGGAAGAATGGGAACATTGGAAAATGATTTGGGGTCCTAGTTTGTTAGAACCTTACAGTTACATAGGACCAGTACATTGGTGTGTCGAATGGTCAGGCCAGAGAGAGCAAGAACATCTAGGAGTGTTAGGAACTGAAACAGTAAGACGGGATCGAGTGACCCTCACACCTAGCTGGAATTGTAGCAAAATCATCACCTGTGATACCCCTGAATCCCAAATTGGTTTAGTGCCAGTACGGATACTATTAAAATGGGGCTGTGAATGTCAAAGGTATAATCATACAATAACAGGTGAAATAAAAGGGGCATGGAAAGATTGTCAGGCGACTACCATCAGGAGTCCAGGGCATTCAGTGTGGGTAATGGGGCACGGACAGTGGACTACTCATATGCCTATTAATGGCCCGGTCACACAGATTACTTTAGGAGTCCCTACACTTTGCCCTTTTTGGAAACAGTCTAAATTAACGCAGAAAGAGATGCAGTCACGAACAAAGAGAGAAACAAATGAAGTGGCAGAAGAACTAGGATTGGGAGATGAAGATGAATGGCATGAACCCTCATCAGGAGTTAAATTTGGATGGGTATTGGAATCCTTGTTTGCACCAATTTCTACATATAGAAACCGGGAGATGCTGTACAAATTATTAGGACAAATTGAGAGGCTAGCCGCAGTTACAAAGAAAGGATTTAGAGATCTAAACTTACAGTTGCAGGCAACGACAAGAATGACAATTCAAAATAGAATGGCATTAGATTTGCTTTTATTAAAAGAACATGGAGTCTGTGGGTACCTCCAAGGAAAGGTTGACCATTGCTGCGTACATATCCCAAATGTCACAGAAGAAGTAGAAAAAGACATAAGCCAATTAGAACAAATTGAAACAAAAGTGCATGAAGTCCAGGAGGAAGCTGAACATAACTGGGTAGGAGCACTGTTTAGCTCCCTAGGAATCCAAGTCTCTGGTTGGATATCATCAATTGTACAATATGTAATAATGATTGTATTGATTATTGTAGTATGCATGATTATGTATAGATGTCTTTTAGGAATGATTGCCAGAGAAGGAACTCATACTCGACGTGTTATGAGAGCACTGACCCGGAAAGAAGTAATCCTGCCAACTCGAAAAGAAGACTCACCATCCTACTTAGAAACCATAACTTGAAGAATTGAGCATCCTTGCAGAAAACCTGAAGAATGCTCAAAAGGGGGGAGTTGATACCGAAATAATGAGAAAAAGGACTAATGTAGATATAGTAGTAGTCATGCTAAGGCTTAGAAAACTGCAGTTCTCGGACAGGCCCTGGGAACCAGCCCTGGGAATGAGCTGAGGACTGTGAAAACAATAATTAAAGATAATTAAAGAATTTAGTAGAGCATATAGAACATTTAGAAACTTTCAAGATAAGGCTAAAGTATAATAATAAATAAAGGGTTCTGGTGATGGGAAAACATGCAAGGGGGATTAAAGGGGGGTAGCCTATAGTTTTGAATAAGACAAGCATGCAGAATTTATAACTTTTAGGAATGATATCTACAAGATTTATGTATCTGTATTGTCTTGAAGAATGTGTACCTCTGCACGTAGACTACTTTGTAAAAAGGTATAAAAACCTGACGAAAAGGGAACTGTGGGATCCTGACTTTGGACTCTAGTCTGCAGGTTCCCCGGGCCCTGAATAAAGCACTGCATAAACTAACTCTGTTAGTCTGTGTTCTGTTTGGGGCATCGGGCAACAGTGGGAGACAGCATATATCAGCTTCGAGAGCAGACCATGGAGGTTCGGATTAGAGACTTCTTTCAAAACAGCGTTCTCTGCCCTTGACACCACACCCGCCACATAGGCCAAATCTGTAACCAAATTAAGTGGCTCTGAGAACTTCTCGAAAGCTCTAACAACTGCATCTAACTCAGCAATTTGAGGGGAACCCTCAACAACCTTAACATCTGCCTCCCACTGCTGAGTCTGGGGGTTCTTCCAAGTCATGACTTAGTTGTGCGAAGCCCCAGATGCATCTGTAAAAACAGTTAGAGCTTTGAGCGGCACCAGGCTCAATTTTTCTTTCGGGACCAGATTGAAATTTGAATTAAATAATTTATGACTTTGGTGGTGGACAGATGTTTGTCCTGTGTAGCTATCAAGGGCAAAGAGAAGAGTCTCATTCTCCTGGAGCAAATGCTCCAAAACCTCCTTAGTCAGCTTGCCTGATGATAAGGCAAGTGGTACTCGGATGAACGCAAAATCGCAACCGAGCAGCTCTCGCAAACGGGCCCTGGCCTTCCTGATCAGCTGCGCCATCAGCTCCTGTGGCCTGGTGATACTTTTGGACCTCTGATGACTGAGGAACACCCACTCTATAATCAAGAGGGGGTCCCTCTGGTCCTGGTCTCACTGGTAAATGAGGCCGTGGAGATGCGGGAGCCGTCCCAGGATAATAAACCCAAATTGAAGGTTCGGCAGGTAGCAATGGGCTTGTCTCGTCCCCATCGCCTTCTCTACCTTTTCCAGAGCTGCCCTCGCATCTGGGGTCAGCACCCTAGGAGAAAGTAACTCATCTCCCCCTTTCAATAAATTGAAAAGGGGAGCTAGGTCCTCGGTGGTCAATCCTAGACAGGGTCTGACCCAATTCAATGACCCACACAGCTGGTGGAAATCCGCAAGGGTTTTTGGCTTGCTGTTAATTGCCAATTTCTGTGGGACAATAGTCCTGCTGGTAATTTGGAGCCCGAGATACTTCCATGGGGGCATCCTCTAAACTTTCTCCTTCTGGAGCTCAAACCCTGCAGAGATCAAAACCTCGATGACAAGATCAAGGACATACTGCAGTATGTCGTCCGTGGGGGCACAAATTAGCACGTCATCCATATAGTGCAGGATGACGGACTCCCCTGCCTTGGCACGGACAGGAGACAGCAATGAGGCCACGTACTATTGACAAATACTGGGGCTGTTCTTCATGCCCTGAGGCAGTACCCGCCAATGGAAGCACCTCATTGGGGCTTCCTGGTTGATGGATGGAACCGAGAAGGGAACCCGTGGTGCATCCTCGGGGTCCAGGGGAATTTTGAAAAAACAATCTTTGATATCTAGGACTGCCAGATTCCAATTTTGCAGCAGCATTGAGGGTGAGGGCATACCTGGTTGCAGAGACCCCATGTCTTCTATCTTTTTATTTATTTCACGAAGGTCGTGAAGGAGCTGCCACTTGTCCTTCCCCGGCTTTTTGATTACGAAGACCGGAGAATTCCAAGGGCTCCAGGTTGGCTCGATGTTACCTTTGGCTAACTGCTCCTCCACGATTTTGTTGAGCGCCTGCAATTTCTGTTTGTTAAGTGACCACTGATCTATCCATACTGGTTCATCAGATAGCCAATTCAGTTTCTGGACAGGGCGCTCCACAGTGGCAGCTAAGAAAAATCCCGCGGGGTTTTCGGGATCTCAATACGAACACCCCATTGCGACATGGCATCTCTGCCCCACAGGGGAGCTTTATACTCCATAACAAAAGGGCGGACATTAGTCACCTGCCCTTCAGGTCCCTCAATTTTAATTACGCTTTTTGACTGCTGAGCCAATTGGGCCCCCCTGACTCCTTGTATTCTGCCAGCCACGGGTTGCAACTCCCAATGTGACGGCCAATTCTCGGTTGGTATAATTGTCACATCTGCTCCTGTATCGAAGAGTCCGTCGAGGTAAAAGTAGTCTTCACCCCGACGGAGTCCGCATCCAATGATTGGTTTATCCTCACCAATGACTTCCGCCCAATAGACGCAGGGATTAGCCGGTTTCGCCACGATGGTGTTGGGCACCGGAATCGCCTGCGCTACTAGTTGTTCCTTTGGCAGGAAGTATGGTGGCTGGATGCACCGTGCCAGGAGAGAGAAACGGTCCGGACACAAAAGCTGGGTCTGCGGCATGATTTCAATCTCCGGAGGGGTACACTTTGTATCCCCAAGCACGACATACGTACAGTCGAGTCCGGCGAACAAACCCAGTGATGTGGGCTTCACCGACACCAACTGCCAGTCCTGTGTTTCAAAATAAGTGTTATCTGTCAGGGCCAAGCTCAGGGGAGGACGAGGAGTCCACCCTGGCGCTATTCGCCGTGTTCGGTAAATGTCGGATCCGGTGGGAATGTCACATCCGGTATTAGTTTTGACCACCCCAAGGTCCCCCTCGCGGCCCGCCTCATTTTTGTTTTCACGCGAGGTGGGGTCGCTCTCCCCAGTTAGTTTTTTTTTGCTTGTGTGTTTCCTCCCACCTCCCCCTGCCCCTGCCTGTTATCGATTTTATTTTTAAGAGGGCACACTCGTGCGATGTGACCAAGCTGGTTGCAGAGGAAGCAGCGCACAGGGAAAGTCTTTGCAGCTGCACTCATCGCCGCCATCATCACTCCTCCTCTGGTGGGAATAGGTGGCCCTGGCACAACTGCGCACTTGACACAGGCCTCCACTATAAGCTGGAGAGACGGCTCAGGGTAGAGAGGTAGAGATGTTATAACCTGTTTACATGCATCGTTAGCATTTAACTTTATCATTTCCATTATTAGTTCTTCTAGGGTGTCCTGGTTTTTCACTTGTTTTTCAATTTCTGTCTTTAGCCTCTCCACGAACTCAATGATAGGTTCCGCCGGCCCCTGTTTGATGGAGGCATAGTGGACACGGGGCTCGGTGGTCGGCATCACCATGAATGCCTTCTCGGCAGCAGCTTGAATTTTTAAAATCACAGGCTTTGGGATTTTTTCTGCCTGTGCTTCTGCCTGGGACCACTGCCCTTCGCCTCACAAATGATCCATCGTGATTGGTTTTTTGTCTGCGTCAATGGCGCACTTGGGGGTCTGTAAGAGCTCAGGCAGGAGTTCCCCTAGCATCCTTTTCCATGTGTCCTCCCACAATCTGTATTCAATTGATAGGAGGAGACATTTAAACAATCCTTTCAAGTCGCTAGGGACCACGATATTGGAGGAGAAAGTAGCTTCCAATAAGCCTTTAAAATATTCGCTCTTTCTCCCAAACTCCTTCTGTGTCCTACAGAGCTCCTTTTAATGGGAGTATTCAAATGGCCGCCAATTTGGAATACCCCTTTGCCAAGAATAAAAAACCGGAGAGGCAATGAGTGTGGTCTCCGGTTCCGGGTTCCGATCCCCTGGCCTGTCACTTCCGGTTTCCGGAGCGTGGGAACCGGAAGGAGGGGCGTGGGAATCGGAAGTCGGAAGCGGAGGGGCAGGACCGCTTACCGAGGAGGAGCCAGAACACTGGCAACATTCATGGTGATGGGTGGGACCTGTTGAGCTCAGGGGCCACCTCTCTGGGGGTGGAGTAAGAGGAGGAGTTTTAGGAGGAGGAGGAGGAGGAGGAGCCTGGGAAGAAGGAACACCCCTCCCGTGGGAGGAGACAGGGGCAGGACTTGGGGAAGGAGGCGGGAACAGAAAGGGGTTGGGACACGGTGTAGGGGGCGGAGCCACAGTCGGAGGAGGGTACTAATCAATGAGGAAGGAATTCTGGGAAGTAAAAGGAGCCAGAGCACAAGGGACCGGCCGCGCCACGTGGCCGGCGCCATCTTGTGCGCCGGAGTCCAGGAGGCTATTTTGTGTCTCCGGGGGGATGACTGGAACCTGACTGACTTTGGGGTTTTTGGGGTAGAGCCTGGGGGAGGAGCGGGAGAGGGTTTTGGGGTACATTTACAAACTTTACAACTCTTTAAAACAGGTTTCAGGGTAGAACTCGGGGTGCAACTGGGAGAGATGGAACTGCGGGAAGAGGGATAAGGGGAAGGCTCCCTGACGGCTGGCGCCTTGCCGCCCGGGCTAGGGTATCGGGAGGACCGAGAGGGGCCAGGCGAGCAGCTGCTGGTCTCCCTGGCTGGGCTGGTCTGCGATTGTTTCTGAGCTGCCGGTCTTGGATCCCCCGATGCAGGGGAAGAGGGATTGGAACGAGGGTTAGGAGAGGGGGGAACAACTGGGGGAACCCGGGATGGCTTGCTTCCCTTCCCCGCCCTATCCTGGGGGGGCGGGGAAGGGCAGGGCGCGCGCCCCCTGTTTTTTCTTTTACAGCTCTACGAATTTGAATGTGTAAACTGAAAAGCCGATCCACGGAGGTGTCGTCCTGATTGCTCAACGCCATGAGCCTTTGTCCTACTAGTTCCCAAAATTGGACTGACTCCATTTGCTGGGGTGACACCCCGGGGAATTGGGAAGCAAGCCATTTTATGAACTTCTTTAACAAACCCGTGAAAACTTTTTTTCCCTCCCTCCAGGGTACCCACAACTTGGAAAAACATCTCCCGCTGCTGTGTGGACAGCTTTGCACCCATTATGGTGTGCCTCGTACCCACACAGCAGAACTCACTCTCCCACTGCAGCAAAAGAAACCTGAAACAACTGAGAATAAAGGTCCCAGGGCCAGTGAGTCCCCCACCCTCAGGGACTAAAGGAAGGGGTGTTTTTACGGGCCCCCACACCTAGGGCTGCACACCCCACCCAGCCTAATGGTAAGCCCCCCTGCACCTCGTTGGGGGATAATTACCAGCTACATCGGCCTCTGGAACAGGAGCTGCAACAGGAGACCCCTCCCTCGAAAGTGGTCCTCCGGGCGCAGAGGTTTGCCACCTTCTCCCCGGGAGCGCTGCCGACCTGGCCGGCTTCGACCAGTGTAGTCGACGCCCAATGCCTCTGATCCTCAGATCTAAGAGGCTCTTCGTGGGGTCACCAGCGAAGTGGCCCCGCGGTGAGTGCCAAACTGACGTTTCTTCCACCCACTGCCCACCTCATCTGGGCTACCGGCTAGCTCCAGGAAGCCTGCGTCGGTGAGTGGCCCCTGCCCGGCACTACTCTGGGAGCTGCAGAAGAGGTGTAGCAACAGCTACGCCTGGGCGAGTCGTCAGGGAGGGACAAAGAGGCGCAGGAGAGACCTTTTATGGTTATGGAGGAAGGGATTTATTGAAGGAAGAGGCAACAGGTCAGGAGGTTGGGAGAGGGAACCGCAAAAGGCAGTTTGAGGGGTTCTACACAGGCTTAACTATGGGGGAGGAGCAAGGGGAGGGCCAATAACGGTTAACGGGGGGAGGTACAGAAGGCGGGGAAAGGGGTACATTGAGCCAATAAGGCAAACCGAGGGTGCCGATACATACAATATAACCAATCATGAATACATAAGGGAATGCTTGACACAGAAACTTCTAGAACAAAGGGAGGGGCTACAACGGATTGACATCCAGTGGGGCAGGGTTTAGGGTGAGGGACAGGGAAGGTTCCAGATAAAGGAGAGGGGTTTAGGATGACTGACTAGGGAAAAGGTGGGAAAGGGAAAAAACATTATGTACTTAGGGGAACGAAACTGGGACCAGCCATCAACACAGAAGGAATATTAACACTAAACAACGCAACACAACAGATGTACGTTTCTTTTATTTGATGACATATATTTTCATCACTCCTTGGGATTAGTCTGTTCTTCCTGTGCTCCCACCTGCAATGCCTTCTTCGTGGTAGGCTATTGATGTCACCTTAGAAAGGGGTCCATAGTGTGACAAAACACTCCAAAGAAACAGTTTGGTGTGGAAGAGTTTCATGTGGAAGTGTTCATAAATCATGTGTATGTTATTTGTTATATAAATAGATTGCATTTTTATGATCCTTTCTATCTGAAATACCTATGATAGCGATGAATGACGTATGGCCCAGCCTGCTTAAGATCAGACTTTAGGAATAGCTGGAAATGATCTCCCAAATGTCTTCCAATCTTTTCTATATATAAAAAAAGTCGGGCAGTTGTTTCTAAAGGGATAAATTATAGAATGTGATTTGGTGCTTTATGGTGCCGGAATAAACAGAAGTTTTGATAATCCGCATTCTTAGCAGTTTACTTGGAGACTGATTTTTTTTAATCTCCAGATAGAAGACGCCTTGTTGGATACCAGTCGTAAAATTCCAGGCAGCCTTTTATCATGTTACATATCCTCTTACTCATTCATTTCACCTTCCAGCAGTTTAGAAAGAACTTGTTCACTTGAATGTTTTTCTTTGGAGTGATTTTAAGGAGACGGCTAAATGGCCATAATCCAGGTAGAAACATAAAAACAAGGGTGTGCTATAAAGACAGGACTTCTTAATGCAAAGAGCCCTCTGAAATTCAAAATACCTGCTATAAAATTAAAAATGTAATCTTTGACTTTTAGATGGGAATTTCTACTCTTCAGTTTCATTCTGTCAGGTGCATTTTTGCTAACTGCTTGATTCACGCTGAATGGACAGTCCTGTCTTATTCTTGGTATGGCAACAGCGATAGAGATCACTGCTGCTTTCTGTAGAAAGTGGCTGCAAGTTGCTATTATGAGATCTTGTGCAGGTCTAGAGTCTGATTGGATGTGAGGTTCTCATTGTTTCAACAAGCAACTTGGGGTGGCAGTGTCAGAGGTGTTCATTATCTAGGAAGATTTTCATAGGCAATGAGTTTTGCTGAAGTAGCTTTCTCTTCTGGGTGTAGAATATATGTGCATAATTAACTTCCTTGAATCCTAAATAGTTGGGGAGATTTTAGTATCTACGAAACCATTTTTATTAACTTCTTTATGTGGCCTTAGATGATGAAAGTGATCTGGATACAATTTTAGAAAAAAGGAAAACGGTGAGCTGTGAGGAAGAGCTGAAGGAGTATTTGGAGAACACCCTTTCTTCTTGAGATCAAATTAGAACAAGGTATGAATTTTGTATCGTCAGCTTAAAAGGTAGAGCATCTTTGAACATTGGTTGTACTACTTAGGCCTTGTTTTAATGCTGTTGTGTGAAGGCATGGAAAAAGAGTGCTTTTCACTTCATGTAAGAATATAGAATAACGTCCCTACTGAACAAGGTTAAGGCAAATAATGCCCACGGTTTAGGAATGGGACAAAGGAAGACTGCTATCATTCAAAAACCATAGCACATCAGTATTACTGTGCATACCATCACATCCATGCCTTATTCAGAAGGTAAAACTAGTAGTACAGATTCTTGGATCACCGGAATCAGAAGTTGGTCTGCACCATCATCTCTTCACTCATAGATTTGATCTCATTCAAAGTTCTAGGAACTCAGACGTTTAAGATAGCCAAGCACTTGCAACTTTAAAAAACATCTAAAAATTGGTACACTACCACCCTCCTTCCTGAAGATCTTAAGAGCAGCTCTGAAGCCATAGAGGAAGCAGCACTGTTCACACACCCAGGAGGTCTTTCCTACCTGCTCGATCAGAGGCACATTAGAAGAGCAGTAAGAACCTGAGGGGCAGATGCACATACCTTCACACACCTCGCAGTGGGACTGTGGTTAGAGCTGGAGGTTTGATACTATTACTAATAATTTGAGTCGTTAAAACAAAGCCAGAGGTAACAGACCAAGTGAAATGCAATGCCAGGTTGCAGAAAGAGAATGTTACCTATCTGAAGACCTACATAAATTCCCCATCAAGCCAATGTCCGTGTAAATGAAAACAAGTGTGAATATTGATTTTTCTTGAATCAAGACTCAGCTTTATGTCCAAGTCAAAGGCCAATAAACCAGATAGGCTCCACTGAGCACAGTGCAGAACTAACATGGAAGACAGTAATTTGACCTCTTATGTAAGCAGTGTTGGAATGGTTCCCCATCCAAAATGAAGGATGTAAAATGCTTCTTTGGAAATATTTTAACTTCTGTGCATTTCTTTCTTTGTAATGAACTAATCTCTAACAAGCCAGGAAGTGATTGTGTTCAGTAGAAACAGATCAATGGCAACATTTAGCCTAAATGTTTTATGAGATTGATCAGGAAGTTCGATTTGGATTTAAAGGCACTGTAGTCATATTTAATTTTATTTCTCTCCGTACTTGAGTCTCTTAAACAGGGACCTTCAATTGGACAGGAAAAGGACACTGAAGCAAATTGTAATGGATGACGTAATGGCTTTCCCGGGAGCATTTTGTGGGAATTGATTTCTTCTAGGTATCCATCAGCCAGCATTTTGGTGTGAAGGAAATGTTCAAACAGGTAAAACAAAAATTCCCGTTGGTTTAAAACCTGACTGCTATATTAATTTTTCACTTTTGAGAAAATTTTCATGACCTTTAAAATTCAGACTATATCAAGTATTGTTTCAGCCATTGAAGAAAGTGCTTTTGATAGAGATAGGAGAGGGAAACCAAAACATTTCTCAGAGCTGCACTTTGAACTCTGTCCTTGTTACAAATGGCACTTGAGCAAATTGGCCTTTGGAACAGAAAATGACAAGGTAACAGGCTTATCATTACAGATTTGAGTGTTCCAGGTTCTTTAGATAGTAAGCGATCTATTCAAGATGATCTCTTACTGATATAGATCCATTTTGAGAAGGGATATGGATTTCTTAGACGAAAGCAAATCCCTATGTTAAAACGTTGTGGTGGATGTTTTTTGTTGTTGTTTTGCTTTTAGAACTTGCAAGGCACAATCGATTTCAAAGTTGAAGATCCAAATAAGACCACGACATTCCAAACAGGTGTTTCTTTTTGGTTATTTTTCAATCTGTATATCTTTGGATTGCAGCCAGTAGAACTGTGCTTGAACTGGAAAGAAGTAGCGGAGGTTTCAGAAGTGGAACATACGGTAGAACAGCAAGCTGAGTGCATTGTGCAAGGAGAGGAAAGAGAGGAAAATGATAAGAGTTTCCTGAGTTGGAAGGGACCCCTAGGGATCGTCAAAGTCCAACTCCTGGCCCTGCACAGACACTCTAACAGTCCCACCCTCTGCATCCCTGAGAGCATTGGCCAAACGCTCCTGGATCTCTGGCAGCCTTGGGGCTGTGCCCATTGCCTGGAGAACCTATTCAGTGCCTGACCAGCCTCTGAGGAAAAAAAAATTTCCGTGATAGCCAGCCTAATCGTCCCCTGACACAGCTCCTGGCATTCCCTTGGTTCCTGTCCCTGGTCGCAGAGAGCAGAGAGCAAAGCTGTCCCTCTGCTGCCCTTGAGAGGAGCTGAGAGGTCCCAAGTGAGGTGTGAGCTCAGTGTCCTCTCTGCAGCTGAACCAAATGCCCTCAGCCACTCTTTGTATGGCTTCCCCTCCAGCCTCTTCACTATCTCTGTGTCCCTCCTTTGGACATTTCTCCAATAGCCTGAGGTCTTTCTGACGTTGTGGCATCCAAAATTGCCCCCAGGGCTTCAAGAGATCGCAGTCCCAGCCCAGAGCAGACCAGGACAATCACCTCTCTCGAGCGAGCGGTGCCACAAGATAGGGACAGCTGTCAAAAACCAGCTGGAGAAACAAATCTAACAGAGAAACAGGTGATCTTGGCACAGGAAATGGAAGAAGGAGAGGAAGAAGAAGATGAGGAGAGGATTCCTTGTAAAAGTGAAGAAAATGAGGATGCAGAACAGGGACTAAGCATTATGCAGGTAAGTGAGCAAGAGAATAAGTTTGAAAGTGAAGGCAGTTTTGTCCAAAAGAAGGAGAAATAGGAAGTCTTTTTGCTGAAAATGAATAGAAAGGTTTATTCCCTTTAGTTTGTATACGAAGCGCACAGGGCTCTAGATCCTTTTATGGGAAAATGGAGTGTGTAAAGTTGCCAATCATTTTGCAGGTAACTTGGAGGTTTTTTGAGGTCCCAGGTGAATTATGGGTTGAATTCTGGGGATTTGGGGGTTCCCACGTGAATGGGGGGGGGGGGGGGGGATTTGGGGAGATCCAGGTGAGTTTTGAGGCATCCCAGGTCGATTTTGGGGGAGAATTTGTGGAATTTTGGGGGATCCCAGGTAGCGATGTTTGCGGTTGTGTTGGTTTGAAAGTAAAACCAATGCGAGACTCCAAGTCAGTAATACAATTTAATAGGAGAAAAGAGAAAAAATAAAACACATGCAATAATACAAAAGAAAAAACCACCAACAAAGTCAGAAATACAACCTGACACCCTGTCAGTCAGGGTGTTGGTAGTAGTCCGTATAAATGGTGGCTGCAGTCCTCCTGGATGACAGATGTGGTTCAGTTGAAGCAGTGCTCCTGTAGAAGGTGCAGCTTTCCTCCAAAGATCCAGCGATGATGTGGAAAAAGGTCAGACTTTCCTCTGGGATCCAGTGGAAAGGACTTCCTTGGTGTTCTAAATCTCAGTTTTTATTTAGGTAGGAAATGTTTGGCTCCTCCCCCTGGCTGGAGCATCTCCCAATGGGATGATGTAATCTTATCAGTCATACAATAGGACTTAATGGCCCATTAACAGAATATATCTTCTGGAGGAAGGATGGGTTGTGAAAAGATAATGATGACCATCCCCCTGATCTTATCAGATGGCAGATCAGCAGGGGATATCTCCCACAGAGATAAGGATCACCACCCGTCCCACATTTTAACAGATGGTGATAGAATACACATTTTTGCATGGTGCCCCAGGACAGGGGTGAATTTGTGGAATGTGGGGAGTCCCAGTTGAATTTTACGGGGAATTTGTGGAATTCTAGGGATCTCAGGGGAATTTTGGAGGGAATTTGGTGAATTTTAGGGTATACGTCTGAATTTTACGGTTCTCAGGTGAGTTTTGGGGATGCCAGGAAGATTTTGGGGTGTTCTGTCGATTTTGGGTTATCCAGGTGAGCATTTGGGAGTCATGGGAGAATTTTGGGATGAATTTGGGGGATGCAGGTGGATTTTCCAGGGAATTTTGGTGATTTTTGGGAGTCCCAGCTGGGTCTTGGAGTGAATTTGGTGGATTTGGGGGTATCTGGGTGGGTTTTGAGGGGGATTGGACACATTTTGGGGTGAATTTGGGAGGTGTTGGGAGGACTGGGTCTTGGGGGTGATTTGAGGGATTTTGGGGGTTGCAGGTGGAATTTTGGGGTGAAGCCCTGGGATTTGGTGGTTCCCCGTGAATTTTGGGGTGAATTTGTGGAATTTTGGAAGTTTCCAGGTGAGTGCTGGGCATCCCAGGCGGGACTTCGGGTTGAATTTTGGGTATTTTGGGTTTCCCAGGTGAATTTCTGAGGTGAAAAGGTTGAAAAAGGTCTTTTTTGAAAACAAGTTAAAGCCAGAAGGTTATTGAAAATTAATAGATGTGATGCAAGAAGGTAATATGCAGACAATACACAGCGAGACAAATCATGGGAAAAATACAGTGGTAACACATGAGTGTGTGAGGATGGGATCAGTATAGCTAAGGCTCAGTTGAAGTTGAATTTGGAAAAGCATGCCAAAAATAAGAATAATAAAGGCACCTACGGGTATTTCAGTGGGAAAAAGAAGATGAAAAGAAACCTATCACACCTCCCCTATTTCCCCCCCGCCCCACCCCCATAAGCCGGACAGGACTAGTGACAACAGACAAGGAGAAGGCTGAGGTACTCAACAAGTGTTGGTCTCAATTTTTACTGCCAGTCGCTATTTCCACATCTCTCCCCTTATTGGACTGGTGGACTTGATTCTAAGCCCTAGTAGCAGGTCAGCTTTCAGACCACTTGAGGAACCTGAACATGCAAGACCATGGGACCCACCCAGAGGGATGTCAGGGCCCTGAGAGAACTGGCAGCTGTAGTTGCTAAGGTGCTTCCTCCATCATATTTGAGAAATCAAGGCAACCAGCTGAAGTCTCCAGACACTGTGTTGTATTGACTCCAATACTCTTGGTCTTTTTTGTAAATCTTAGAGCTCTGAGTCAATTTCTGCAGAGGATTCCCAATGCAGTTTCAAAAATGGAATCTTTGTTATTGGTCCTCATGTTGATCTTGGATATTTCCATTTTCTGCACTCCTATATTTTCAAAACATTTGTAATGACTGAAAAGAAAGCTGAGAAGAGGCATTATGCTCTTTCCAGTGATATAAATGGACCAGTATTCTTTTCAGACAAATATATTTTTGCTGTGTCTAAGCACATGTGCATACCTGTGCTTGATTTATGTGTCCAGGTTTTGGCAATGGGGCAGCCACAGGGCCGTCCTGTGACAATGGCCCAGGTGCTGCCCTGTCCCGCTTTCTTCCAACTGGCTCCACTTCAGGATGTACTCCCTGCTGAGAGAAGAGGCTGGGACAGCACCTTTAGAAATGTGACTTTCTGGGTTTTTTTTGTTTCTTTTTTTTCTTTTGTTATTTTTAAAGTTACTAAAAACCTTCACCCTGTTTTTTTCATGTGTTGGGTTTGGGGTTTTTTTCAGTTTTGAGTGGGTTTTTTTGGGGGCTTTTTTTGTCTGTTTGGGGATTATTGGTTGGGGTTTTTTCTGTGTTTGTTTGGTCTGCTTTTTTTGTTTGTTTGTTTGTTTGTTTATTACGATTTTGTACAGTTTTTTAAGCAAATTGATTGGAAAACTGAATAGTTTTCCACTCTGGTCTCCTGGATTCACCTGAGACTCTTCCTAGGCATCTCCCTGATCCTTTTTGCAATGAGTCTCACATCATTCTCCTGAAGAAACTGTCTGCTTATGGTTTGGATGGGTGGGCTTTTTGCAATGAGTCTCTGTCTTGGTTTGAAAGACAGGTATGGTCTAAGGAAAGGCAAGACCCCCCTTCCTGAGATGCAGAATGCAACCCCCTCCCTTTTAATTATTTTAGATCCAAATCAGACGCTTTCAGGAAGGAGATGTGGGGATAAGAATAACAGTTTTTTACTGATATCTAACAAGACCGGAAAACAACATCTATAAAAATTGACAACAGAACAGAACAGTATAGCTCAGCTCCAGTCCCTTTTGGCCTCAGGCCGTCTCTCGGTGCTCACTTACCGGTGCTGTGGGCAGGACAGGTCCCGCGCAGTCGAAGAGGGCTGGAGTGATGGTGGCGGCCCAGGGGTGTGCAGGATGGGAAAGTGACTCCCCATCACGGTGTCGGTCGTGGTGCTCAGGAGAGTGTCCAGAGGTAGTAGGGTGAGGTGGGAGAGCAGCAGAGGGACGTCCAACGGCAGGGAGTGTGGATCTCAGCTTTGGGATGGCAGGGGAGATGCCAGACCAGAGCCCGGGCTGTCCTTCCACTCCAGGAGCCAAGCGAGAGAGAGTCCCCCGCTCCAGACCCCCTGTCCCACCTTTCCTTTTCCGGTTTCCCCCCCTCCCCCTCCACCCACCCCCCTACCAGAGAACATTATCTATCGTTTTAAGGTGTACCCACAACTACTTAGCATAACAATGGGAGAAATTCCACAGAAAGAAAAGGGAAGCATTCAACCCCCAACATTATCCACCCCTTTGTTTCTCCCATACTAATATGCTATATCAAATTAAACCGTTACATTATAAATACATACATGCAGCTAGAGTCATAGGCTCAGTACTGTATAGGTATTTCACCCTAAAACAAGGTATCCTTGTGGTATGCATTGGGTCTCTCCACTCTTTTGCATCACCCTCCAGGTGCAACCTGGTCCCTGAGCGAATACAACTCCACGGGTGGGATTGTCTTTGCTGGAGGCAGGATTCACCCAAACAGTTTTTCCTAGCATACCTCTCATGTGTACCACTGGAACCTTATCTCCATCTAATATTCCCAAGGGCTCAGACTGGGCAGGGCCTGCTCGGTTAGTGGAACCTCGGGTGTTCACTAAACATGTGGCCTTTGGTACATTAATCTCCCAGTTCTTCAAAGTTCCCCCACCCAGTGCCTTCAAGGTGGTTTTAAGCAGGCAATTGCACCGTTCAACTTTCCCTGCAGCTGGTGCATGGTAGGGGATATGGTACACCGACTCAATGCCATGTTCTCTAGCCCAGGTGTGTATAAGGCTGTTCTTGAAATGAGTCTCATTGTCTGACTCAATTCTCTCAGGGGTACCATGCCTCACAAGAACTTCTTTTTCCAGGCCCAAGATGGTGTTCCGAGCAGTGGCATGAGGCACAGGGTAGGTCTCTAACCATCCAGTGGTGGCTTCCACCATGGTCAGTACATAGCGCTTGCCCTAGCAGGTTTGAGGCAGTTTGATGTAGTCAATCTGCCAGGCCTCTCCATACTTATATTTGGCCCATCGCCCCCCATACCAGAGGGGCTTCATCCGCTTGGCCTGCTTGATGGCAGCACACGTCTCACAGTCATGGATAACTTGAGAAATACTGTCCAAGGTTAGATCCACCCCTTGGTCTCGTGCCCACTTATAGGTGGCATCTCTGCCCTGATGACCTGAGGCATCATGGGCCCATTGAGCCAGGAACAACTCTCCCTTGTGCTGCCAATCTAAATCTATCTTCGACACCTCGATCTGTGCAGCCTGATCTACCTGCTCATTGTGTCGGTGTTCCTCATTAGCCCGACTCTTGGGGACATGGGCATGTACATGATGGACGTTCACAGGCAGCTTCTCTACCCAGGTGGCAATGTCTTTCTATTCATCGGCAGCCCAGATTGGCTTTCCCCTACGTTGCCAGTTAGCCTTTTTCCACCTTTCAAGCCAACCCCACAGAGCATTGGCTACCATCCATGAATCAGTGTAAAGGTAGAGTTTTGGCCACTTCTTTCTTTCAGCAATGTCCAGGGCCAGCTGAACAGCTTTGAGTTCAGCAAGTTGACTCGATCCACCTTCTCCTTCGGTACCTTGTGCAACCTGTCGTGTGGGGCTCCATACGGCTGCTTTCCACTTCCGGTTCATCCCCACGATGCGGCAGGAACCATCAGTGAAAAGAGCATAGCATGTTTCATCTGCTGGCAGTTGGTTATACGGTGCAGCTTCTTCAGCCCAGGTGACTTGTTCCTGTTCCTCTTCGTCGGCAAGACCAAAGTCTTCCCCTTCCGGCCAGTTGGTAATTATCTCCAAAATCCCAGGGCGATTCGGGTTTCCAATACGGGCGCGTTGTGTGATGAGGGCAATCCATTTGCTCCATGTGGCGTCAGTGGCAAGGTGGGTTGAGGGAACCTTTCCTTTAAACATCCACCCCAGCACTGGCAGTTGGGGTGCCTGGAGGAGTTGTGTTTCAGTGCCAACCACCTCTGAGGCAGCTTGAACCCCTTCATAGGCGTCCAAGATCTCCCTCTCCGTTGGAGTATACTTGGCCTCGGACCCTGTGTAGCTTCCACTCCAGAATCCCAGTGGTCGGCCTCGCGTCTCACCAGGCACCTTCTTGCCACAGGCTCCAGGACAGACCATGGTGCCCGGCTGCAGAGTAGAGCATGTTCTTCACATCTGGTCCCGTCCTGACTGGGCCAAGGGCTACTGCATGAGCAATCTCCTGCTTGATCTGGGCAAAGGCTTGCTGCTGCTCAGGGTCCCAGTGGAAATCGTTCTTCCTGCGGGTGACCAGGTAAAGAGGGCTCACAATCCGGCTGTACTCAGGAATGTGCATTCTCCAAAAGCCTATGGCACCTACGAAGGCTTGTGTTTCCTTCTTGCTGGCTGGTGGAGACATTGCAGCGATCTTATTGATGACCTCACTGGGAATCTGGCGCCGTCCATCTTGCCACTTTACTCCCAGGAACTGGATCTCTTGGGCAGGCCCTTTGACTTTGCTCTTTTGAATTGTGAAGCCGGCTCCCAGCAGAATCTCAGTGATCTTTTCTCCTTTCTGAAATACCTCCATTTCCGTGTCCCCCCACACAATGATGTCATCAACGTACTGCAGATGTTCTGGAGATCCAGCCCTCTCCAGTGTAGCCTGGATCAATCCATGACATATGGTGGGGCTGTGTTTCCACCCCTGGGGCAGTCGATTCCACGTGTATTGCACACCCCTCCAGGTGAAAGCAAACTGAGGCCTGCACTCTACTGCCAGAGGAATGGAGAAAAATGCATTGGCGATGTCAATGGTGGAGTACCACTTTGCTGCCTTGGACTCCAGCTCGTACTGGAGTTCCAGCATGTCCGGCACAGCAGCTCTCAGTGATGGAGTCATTTCATTCAATGCACTATAGTCCACGGTTAATCTCCATTCTCCTTCAGATTTACGCACAGGCCAGATGGGGCTGTTGAAGGGTGAGTGGGTTTTACTGACCACCCCTTGGCTCTCCAGCTCACCGATCATCTTGTGGATGGGGATCACGGCATCTCGATTCGTCCCGTACTGCCGGTCGTGCACTGTTGAGGTAGCAATTGGCACCTGTTGCTCTTTCACCCTGAGGAGTCCCACTGCAGATGGGTTTTCTGATAGCCCAGGCAGGGTGTTCAACTGCTTAATGCCCTCTGCCGCCACAGCAGCTATTCCAAAAGCCCACCTGAGTCCCTTTGGGTCTTTGTAATAGCCGCTCCTGAGGAAGACTAGGCCTAGGATACATGGTGCCTCTGGGCCAGTCACAATTGGATGTTTCTGCCACTCTTTCCCAGTCAGGCTCACCTCAGCCTCCAGCAAAATCAATTCCTGAGATCCCCCCGTAACCCCGGCAATTGAAACAGGTTCCTCCCCGACATGTCCCGATGGTATTAATGTACACTGTGAACCAGTGTCAACCAATGCACTGTGTTCCTGTGGCTCTGATGTGCCAGGCCATCGGATCCACACCGTCCAAAAGATCCGGTTTTCCCGTGCCTCTCCCTGGCTAGAGGCAGGGCCCCTCTAGCCCTGGTTATTATTTCTCTCCTGGCCATACATACTGGAGGTTCCTTCAAGGGGATCTGACACATCATCTTCCCTTCTGTAATACCCTGCACCTTGGTCATGGGAGGCTGAGGCTACCTTCACTTTAGTGGAGTTCCCTCTGTTAGTGTTTTCCTCCCTGAGTTGGCGCACCCGTGCTGCCAGGACAGAAGTGGGTTTCCCATCCCACCTTCTCATGTCTTCCCCGTGGTCACGTAGAAAAAAACACAGGTCAGCACGTGGGGTGTACCCTCTCTCCCTAGTTGGGGGGCGTTGGGCTCTGCTTTTGGGGTCCATGACTCGCACTGGTGCTGCACTGATCTTCCTCACCTCTTCCCTTATCTCCTTCATGTCCTCCTTAAACTCCTCTCTGAGGGCCTTAACCACAGCAGAGACATGAGCCTGCATTGGGCTAGCCATCATACTCTGAAAATTCCTGAGCCTGTTGGCAACAGAACCCACTGTCACTTGGTTGGTATCAGCATTAATCATTGCAATAAAGGGGGTATGTTGAGATGGGCCCAGGTTTGCCAGATTCCACAACCTCTGCCCTGTGCACCTGACCTTGTCGGGGTCATTGTCATGCTGTCCATCCCTCCCAAAGAGCACCTCCAGTACTGCCACTTCTCTCAGCTGTTGGATCCCTTCCTCAAGGGTATTCCAAGGGGTTCTCTGGTGGTGCTCCTGCATTCTTTCCCTGTGGACAAATCTCTCTCTCACACTCATTAAAAGTTGCTCCCAGAGGGAAAGGAGACCTGTCTCCCTTACAAATACTTGGTCCACACCTGAGTCCTGGGTCAAGGTTCCCAAATTCCTTGCCTCAGTACCATCCATTTGCACAGCTGTGCCCATAAGGTCCCAGACCCGCAGTAACCAGGTTGTAAAAGGCTCACGGCCCCGTCGTACAATGTCTTTTTGCAGGTTACGGAGACTCTCGTATGACAGGGACTCGGTGATGATCTCAACTTCTGGCTCCCCTGCTGGTTGTGAGGGGCCCCCTTCCTGAACCTTATTATCTAGGTGCCTTGTTTTCATCTTAGACTTCCTAGTTTCCACAGGGGCAACTGCTGCTGCTGAGTGCCCTTGCAGTTCAGCTGGAACCTGTACAGATGTTGGGAGAAGATTTCACCTGCTGCCACTTCCTCATAGTAAGTACCATTATTGAAGTAACCCCAAAAACACACACTTAGAGTGCGATAGCTCTGAATCCATGTGGCCATCTTCCAGCGAAAATTAAAAATCCATTAATTCCTCAACAGATCAACCCACAAAATGAACCCGATAATAGCCACAGTAACCTTGGTTATGAGACTCATGTTTAAAAAAGGCCTTGCAAATGGGAGACATATAGCAGTGACCACATGGAGGCCAATCCAGGGTAAGCTAGAGAGCATGGTGTCACCTACCACAAGCTTGGGTAATTCAAGAACTGTTAGCCCCTTTTCTACCCGTCTCTGAATGCCCTCAGGCAATGCCTCACGTTCCGGGCGCCAAAATCTGTCTTGCTTTGAAAGACAGGTATGGTCTAAGGAAAGGCAAGAGCCCCTTTCCAGCGATGCAGAGTGCAACCCCCCTCCCTTTTAATTATTTTAGGTCCAAATCAGAGGCCTTCAGGCAGGAGATGTGGGGATAAGAATAACAGTTCTTTGCTGATATCTAACAAGGCAGGAAATCAGCAACAACTATAAAAATTGACAACAGACCATAACAGTATGACTCAGTTCCAGTCCCTTTTGGCCACAGGCTGTCTCCCTGCGCTCAGTTACCAGTGCTGTGGGGGCAGGGCAGGTCCCGCGCAGTTGAAGAAGGCTGCGGCCCAGGGGTGAGAGGGATGGGGAAAGTGACTCCCCCCTCACGGTGTCGGTCGTGGTGCTCGGCAGAGTGTCGGGAGATAGTAGGGTGAGGTGGGAGAGCAGCAGAGGGATGTCCAACGGCAAGGAGCGGGGATCTCAGCGCTGGGGTGGCAGGGGAGATGCCAGATAGGAGCAGGGGGCGTCAACTCCCTCCACGAGCCAAACGAGAGAGTTTTCCAGCCCACTCCGGACCCCCGTCCGGCCTTTCCTTTTTCCCGTTTCACCCCCAGCCCACCGTCCACACACCTCCCTTCGAGAGAACATTAACTTAAGGTGTAGCCAATTAGCATAACAATGGGAGAAATTCCACAGAAAGAAAAGGGAAGCATGCAACCCCCAACAATGGAGTACACCACAGCGAAGGTGTGTGAAAGGGCACTGCCCCAGCTTTTGCCCTGGTGTGCAACGGCTGTGTGCTACTTTTCCAATCAGCAAGAGCACTGAGAAGTGAAAGCGATTGTGAAGGAGCTCTTTGGCTGCTCGTGTGCTCTTCACTGCACTGCGCTCCCAAGCCCGTTGCCCTGCGGCTTCCTTCTTGGCCTTCTGCTGTCCGGACAAAGCTGAACTCCAGCGGCCACTTTCAGCTCTGTCCAACAGCTTGTTCTCAGTTCTGCGGGCAAGCACGCCCTGATGCCTTGGCTCCGAGTGCAAAGTCCCTAACGAGCTCACACTCAGTGCAATGCACCCAGAAAGACGCTCTCGCTCGTCTTTCAAGGAGCGATTCCTAACAGCAGAAACAGCAGAAACACAAACTGGATGACGAGTAGGGACAATGTAGAACACGTCCCTTTCCTGGCACATTTTCATGTGAGATATGTCCCTCCAGGTCCTCGGTCCATGCCAAGCTCTATGTGCTGTGAGCGCTGCTACAGGCAGCTGAGAAGGACCGTGGAGCTAGCAGCGAGTTCGGAGAGCGCTGAGCACGTAGTCAAGGAGCGAGAAGTGCCCCTGCAATGCGGTGCTAATAGCAGCTTCCTCGCGGCAAGGGCGAGCTCCTGCCACCGGACATTCTCGTCCTGGTAACAGATCTCTGTGAAGGGAGTAGGCGAAAAGCTTTCGTTTTCCATTCGAACTGCGAGAGCGGCAGACTGTTGCACGGAGCTCTGAGAACAAAGGTGCATGCCCTAGGCGGGCTTGGGCAGAAGCAGCGTTCTCGAGCGTTTGGCTGCCGGCACACTGCTGGCTGTGTGGCGCCGCTTCAGCGGCTTCTGGCTGCCGGGGAGTGAAAGCAGCACCAGACATGGGTGAGGGCGGTGATCGAAGCCGCACGAGTACCCTGCTTGTGTGTGCCACTGTTGGAGTCAGTAAGTCAGGAGTTTCTCTGAATCCTTCAGGGAGAGATCAGAATGCAGGGATTGAGTTGAAACCTTTGGATGGATTGAAGTATATTAGGCCTCTTACTTATAAGGCAGAGGTGTAGACTTAAGCTATAACATAAGAGAAAGAAAATAAGTAAGTAAACGGAATGAGTTTTAACTCCTTTTAGTGAGCAAAAGGTCTTAGATGCCTAAGAAGTAGTACATGTTCTAGGGAAGGTTGAAAAACATGCTAGTGTTTTCTTAGAGGCTCCAAGAACTTAGCTTTAGACATAATAGAGTTAGAGTTAAGAATATTGCTTACATTTTTCAGTTAGAACAAGATAGGCCATGAACGTAATTTATACGTAGCTTAGCATGTTAAGAAATTAGAATTCTAATAGGTCAAGAAGTACTGGTCCGAGTCTGGTCCGATTCTATGTCTTAGTATGCTCGTAAGTTTCTATAAAAGAAGAGGCTTGGAAAGAGACATTGCTTTTAGCCATTGCTTTTATGGCACAGCTTTTGCTCTGCTTTTGTTTTCGCCGCTGAAATCAAGACCCGAGAAGAATATAGGAGCTGCCCGGCTCCTCCGGCCCTGCTGGGACCACAGGGAGCTTCTGCTTCTGTTTGGGACTTTCAGCTAGAAACTGGAATGGACTTTGTTAGCTTTGACTCTGCATTTGAGACTGATGTGCTTCTACAATAAATAACTTTACAGCTACTATTAGCCGCTTTGCTTTTTACATAAAAGAAGAAGGAGCCTGACAGTGTGGGTGCACAAGAGGCACCCGGAGGTCCCCTGCAACCTCACATTTGGTGCCCCGTGTTTGGTGCCATGCTTTTGCTTCGCTTTGCAAGGCTTTATATCTACTGTCGGGCCTCCCTGGAACCCTCATTTGAGTGTGGCAAGAAGAAGGGTGGACACCCCACCGGTTGCTGAGAGGAGCAAGCACCCCTAAAAGGTGGACGAAGGGGACTGTGTCTGGACCTTCTCATCGCCTGTCTTATATTGAGGTGAGCTTTGGGGTGAAGAGTAGTGCCATTTAGAATTAGTGAAATGCGAAATAATATGTCAAAAGAGCAGAAATATGTCTTTGATTACTTAAAATTCTTGTTAAGAAAGCATGGTTTTAACGTTTCTGAAAAAAAGTTGAAAGAGCTTTTAGTAGATGCTCATAGTGTGTTTCCTGATATAGATCTTGATTCTGCCTTAAGTGCTTCTTATTGGGATCAGATAGGAGTTAAGCTTTTTGAAGATGTTACTCGAGGTGATAAGACAGCCCCGTTGCTGTTACCAACTTGGAAGTATGTTAGTGATTCTCTGTTAATGCATAATCTTGTCGATACAGAGGTTTCCTCTCTCCCTTCTGTGATGCCCTTGCGAGACTTTGAGGGAAATTCTGGTACCGAGGCCCCCCCACCGCGGTCTCCTGCAGCTAGGGAGGATGGCCCTGACCGTGATCTCGGGGTCTCGCCGTCGTGATTGTTACACCGTGAGCCCTGTTTTACTAGCGCGGGACCTGGTTCTGTCCCACCGGCCCCCGAACGGAGTTTCGAGGGCGAAAGAGCTGCGGATCCTGTACCGGGTTCCGGTGTCGGGGATTCGGGTGATTGTCAGTTTCCCTCCCCTCCGCGGTTGAGTCGAGCGGCAGCGCCAGCTTTGGCTGCGCTGGAAGCACGGCGCGATTTTTACGGCATGACTTCCGGTGCTAGGTACCTGCCGTGCCGGCCGCTTCTTTTAACGGTAGCTGCTCCGCCGTTTTTTCTACCTTGCACCGGGACGATGCGGGCTTTGCTGCATTTTACGCGCCTTTTCCACAAATGACTCAGTCGGCTTTCATACCTTATGCCGCGAGTTTGGATTCGGGAGCGCATTCGGTGGGTTTTCCATCTCTGCATACTTATCGGGACCGCGCAGAAGTTTTCGAACAAGGGCTGCCGCATGACGTCAGTCCTTTGCGTCGGGCAGCCATAACGTCTTCTGCGCCTGCGCGTCCCCAACCCGCCCCACGTTGCTGTGTTCATTGTGCACCTACGGAGGCGGAGTCGCCAATTCCCGCCCCCCGTCGGGTTTCTCGCCCACCCTCGTAGGCGGAATTGCCGGTCCCCGCCCCCAGCCCGACCGGCAATGTGATCGGGAGATCGGGATCCCCCCTCCCCCCCCCGCGTAGCCGCGGTGCTGCGGTTTCTGTGCCTGCATGGGACAACCCTCCTTCTGTGTCCATAGACGAAGCAGAGTTGGCAAAGAAGAGGGGGAATTGGAGGGAGGAGGGGCAGGACGGCGTGATTGAGGGTGAGAGGGAAGATCAGTGGGCTCTTGAGAAAAAGAGAGGAGTTGATTGTCCCGTTCCAGGGAGATCAGAGGTTCCAACATAAAAGCCTGAAAACTCAAACGGGGAAAGAAGTTCGTCTGTTTTTAAGCCTGAGGATTCTCAGTCAAAGACTCCACAGCATGTTTCTGTAAATTGGACAGCAATGAGGCACCAAGCAATTAAAGAGAAAGATTTTCATTAAGCTACTGAACCGTTATTAGCTCTGCCTGTTAGATACGGCAGAGGAGGAGCGAACCCTAGATGGGAACCAATAGATCATCAAGATGTTAAGGAGCTGAGGAAGGTATTGAAGGAGGATGGATTGGGCTCACCATATTTTAGGCAATTATTGAGAGGAATGTTTAACAGTGTGGATTTGACACCGCATGATTGCCGTTGTATTGCTGGAGCATTGTTGACAGAATCGCAATTAATTTTGTGGGAAGGAAGGTGGAAAAGGTTTTTAAATAAATTAATTGAAGGATATGCTGGGGGTCCCAATGCTCAGTTTACACTGGCAGATTTAGCAGGAGAAGCCCCACATGATAGAACTGAAGACCAGGCAGTAGATTTGCCTAGAGCAGTGCTCAGTGATATAAAGAGGGCTGCCTGCAAAGCCTTGCTTCTGACTCAGCCAGGGGGGACCCCAGAGGGAGATTTTGTGCAAATTAAACAAGGGCCAACAGAACCCTATGCAACATTTGTTGACCGCCTATCACAGGCCCTGGACAGGCAATGTGAAGATGATAGAATCCGTACACTGATGCTTCAAACTCTTGCTTTCATGAATGCTAATAGTGAGTGTAAAAAAAGTTATTCAAAGCCTGCCAGATTCTAACCCCGATCTCTCACGGATGCTAGAGGCTTGCAGTAAGATTGGCACTCCCCAACATATAGCTACTCTTCAAGCAGATACTATGGGAGAGAAGATTGGGGAAAAACTTAAAGAGAATAATGATTACCTTGCAAAGGCTCTTGATAATCTTAGTTCAGCACTTTTGCAAAATAATAAGTTTCAGAAAGATGGTGCTTCTAAAGGATCATGTTATAGATGTGGAAAATCAGGACATTTGATAAAGAATTGCCCAGAGCCAGCAGAGAGCAAAAAGTCAACTGGTCGTTGCCCAAGATGCAGAAAGGGGAAGCATCAAGCTAGCCAATGCCGATCTAAATATGATATTGAAGGGAATCTGTTGACGGGAAACGGGAGAGTGAGGGGGCCCCACCGTGTGCCGAAAAAAATAGTGGCTTTCCAGCAGCCAGGAGGCTTCCCTGGGGCAGGATACATGAATTATCCGGCCCCATCATACCCTGGGTGGCCAGTCAGTAACCCAACGATCCCACCCTTTTACCCCCAGGGGCACAATGCGAGCTGGCAACTTCCAAATTAACCTGCTTTTTACAGAATTGTCATGCAGTTGTTTCTACAGGAGTGACAGGAACTTCACAAAGGAGACAAGATTTTCTAATTATAGGTAAAGAAAGGAATCGTATTTTGGGACTTGTGGTTTTTCCGACTATTGTTTCAGCAAATTGTAATGAAGAATTGACAGTTTTAGTTCAAGCCTGGTGCCTTCCACTTGCCATTCTAGCAGGAACTCCAATAGCTACAGCTGTTGCTTTGCCACCTAATCTAGAGGAGCAGCTTGTTGAAGGTCAACAGATGTCAACTGGGAACATGAATATAGCTTCTCATGTTTTTTGGGTGGAACATATAGGCCGCAACCGACCAAAACTGACTTGCAGCCTAACTCATAATAACAAAACTATTGAAATTACAGGTCTCCTGGACACTGGTGCTGATGTTACAGTGATTTCTTATTTGCTTTGGCCAAAGGACTGGACTTTAATTACTCCTTTAGATCCTATTACAGGTATTGGAGGGGCCACTGTTTGTCAACGAAATGAATACGTGATCACAGTCAGAGGACCAGCGGGGAAGACAGCGGCCATCTGTCCCTTTGTGGTGCAAAGACCCATCACAGCCTGGGGAAGGGACCTGCTGTCTCAGTGGGGAGCAAGGCTGGAAGTGGATTTTTGTGAAAAGCCATGACAGCATTTATCACTCCAAAATTATCCTGGAAAACTAATAATCCTGTATGGGTGAGTCAATGACCTCTGGAGGAAGAGAAATTGAGTGCTCTTAAAGAACTGATTAGAGAACAACTACGAAAAGGCCACATTAGAGTGACGAACAGTCCGTGGAATTCACCAGTGTTTGTCATTCGCAAGAAAGCATCTGGTGCCTGGAGGCTGCTTCAAGACCTCAGGAAGATCAATGAAGTAATAGAAGACATGGGACCACTACAACCGGGTCTCCCTTCGCTCTCAATGATCCCGAGAGACTGGCCTCTTGTTATTATTGACTTAAAAGACTGTTTTTTCAATATCCCACTCCATCCAGATGACGCTCCACAGTTTGCTTTTTCTATTGCAAGTATCAACAGACAAGAACCCCTGCAAAGATACCACTGGGTGGTTCTGCCACATGGAATGAAGAACTCTCCTACTATATGTCAATGGTTTGTGGCTCAGGCTTTGGCCCCTGTGCAGCAAAAGCATCCTCGAGCAATGATTTTACATTACATGGACGATTTACTTATTTCAGCTTTGACTCAAAAGGAAGTAAAAGAGGTTTGTGATGACATTGTTGCAGCAGTTCAGGAAGCAGGACTTGAAATCTCCACTGAAAAAATACAAGAAGTTTCACCATGGAAGTATTTAGGGTGGAGAATGACAGAGCATTCCATCAAGCCTCAGAAAATTCAGCTCCAAACTAAGGTCAACAACTTACAAGATCTGCAGCAACTTTTGGGGGAAATCAACTGGATCAGAGTTACTTTAGGGATTACCAATGATGAACTTGCTCCGGTTTTTGACTTGCTTAGAGGGAATTGTGACATCACTTCTCCGAGATCTTTGACACCTGAAGCTCAGAAAGCCCTTGAAAAGGTCACTGAAGCCCTTCAATCTAGACAAGCTCATCGATGTGTGCATTCATTGCCTTATTTTCTTGCAATTTTGGGGGGAAACAAACAGTTATATGGACTGATATTTCAGTGGGACGTTCTGAAAGGGGACCCTTTGTTGATAATAGAATGGGGTTTTTTATCTTCTAGGTCTCCTAAGACAATTTTTACCACGATGGAAATGTTGGCTCAGATTGTAATTAGAGCCAGGGAAAGGTTAATGGCCATTGCAGGTCGGGATTTTACCATAATCTACTTGCCTTTGAGGAGAGAGTATTTTGATTGGGCATTGCAAAAGTCAGAGGATTTGCAGATTGTGTTGTTAAATTTTTCGGGTATTTGTTCTCTACATTTCCCAAGTCACAAGTTATTGCAAGCAAAATTAAATTTTAGGGAAAAGCCCATTTTAAGTCAAGTGTCTCTGGAAGCTATTAGTGTTTACTGATGGTTCAGGGAGAACCCATGTCTTGGTTTAATTTTGACTTTCCCGGCCAACGCACCAAATTAATGTCTTGAGTTTGAGTTGCCAATTTGAATAAACTTATTTTTCTTGTTGTGAGACAGAACCAGGAGCAAAAGAGCAAGGCAGGCCTAAAACTTGAGAGAGTATAAAAGAAAATTTATTAACTACACAAACAAAAAGAAAGGGGGAAAAAAAAATTTCAGAATAAGATTTTTTTTTAGATCACTCCTTCCCTCCCTCTCCCAATCTTCATAACAACAAAACAAACATATAACAAATACTTCGGTCAGTGCCCAATTTAGTCTTTCTCAGTTCACTCCTGGAGAGAGAAGCTTCTTCTTCTTGAAGTTGTAGGGATTTTTCCCACAAGGAAAAAAACAGTTCTCTTGTGGTTTTATCTTTCACGATTTGCATCCGCCCGGGAACCTGCAACCGTGACGCTCCTCCCAACTCTACAGCCGTCCCAAAGTTTTACATGTGGGCCATGTCTGCTCCTTGGGGTATTACTTTTAAGAATGAAATGTTCGCCAGCAAAGATTCTCTCTGTCTCCTTTTTCTCTGCTCAGGCTTCATCTTCAGAAAACCAAAATCCCCTTCTTTTCTCAGGACAGAAATTCTCAACACAGGTGCTTTTTAGTCAAATCATCTATTAAATGGAACATTTCCATCCCCCCATGTCTCTTTCCATGGTTTATAGGAATATTCAGTACATCAGTTCATTCCTACAATTTCACAAAAAGATTTTCAGTCATTTCAGCATCTTCTCATTCTCCTTCCATCTTAAAAACTTAGCTCTTACATCACTGACTTCAGAAATCTTCTTATTCCCTTTCATATTCAAAGGAAAGGCTGGAGGCTTTGCAAATCTTATCTGAGCACTAAAGAGTTAAAGTTTAACACAACTACAAGAGTTGGGCCAGGCTCAGGCCGCGCTGGGGGGGCGGCTGAGGTGTTAATCAGACTTTCTGGGGCTGGGCTGCAGCCCCACACTGCTCATGGCCACCCAGGCAGGCCCGGCCCGTCGGCAGCAGCAAGAGTCGGCCTCCCCTCCCACGCCAGAGCCGCAGGCCCGTGGAGGAGGAAGCTGTGAAGGTCTTATCACAGAACTTTTTCTCCCCCCGGCCATCGGGTCCCCTTGTTGGCAAACAGGGCCCAAGCGGCCTACCGAGCCTCCCCCCCCCCCCCCGCAGGGGGGAGGGGGAAGCTCGGGTTCATGTTACCTGCTCAGCCGCCGGAAAGACAAGGAGGCTAAGTTCCGGATTACCTCCTTCAAAATGTGTGTGCACGGAGCGAACTAACTTTCTCTAATTGGCTGTTGCAGGTATCCCAACCCCCACAGAGGAAATTCCCTTAGGAAGAATCTCTTCTGAGTTTCTTCTTCCTAAGTCAACCTATCACAACCCATAAGTCAGTTATTACGTGGCAAAACGAAAAAAACTAAAGAATGGGAGTCAGATATTCAGTCAGTGGAAGGTTCACATCAAGTTGTGGAGTTAGCAGCTGTAGTTAGAAGGTTTCAACTTTTTCCAGAGCCTTTTAATTTGATCACAGATTCTGCATATGTAGCAAATATAGTAAAAAGAATAGAGGGATCAATTCTAAAAGATGTCAATAATGATGATTTATATCGATACCTTGCATGTCTTTATACTATCTTGCAAAATAGAACTAATCCATATTTTGTTTCCAATATTAGGGCTCATTCTTCACTTCCAGGATTTCTGGCAGAAGGGAATGCTAGGGCTGATGAGCTGACAGTGGCTGCTGTTAATACTTTGCCCAACATTTTTGAGCAAGCAAAATTGAGTCATGCCTTCTTTCACCAAAATGCTCAAGCACTTGTGTGGACCTTTCACCTTTCTAAAGATCCGGCGAAGGCAATTATAAGTGCCTGTCCTGACTGTCAATTGGTGCAACCTCCTGTCTCCACAGGAGCAGTCAATCCACGAGGGTTACACAGCCTTGAATTGTGGCAAACAGATGTTACTAAGTACCCATCATTTGGGAAGTTTAAAAACATCCATGTGTCAGTGGACACTTTTTCAGGTGCAGTTTATGCCTCCCTTCATACAGGGGAGACAGCTAACCAGGTGTGTCAACATTTTTTGCAAGCTTTTGCTTCATTGGGTGTGCCTCAGGAGATAAAAACTGACAATGGCCCAGCATATAAGGCCAAAAGATTGTCTGATTTTTTGATGGATTGGGCTGTTTGACATGTTTTAGGTATCGCTCATTCTTCCACGGGTCAAGCAATTGTTGAAAGAACGCATTGCTCTTTAAAACGTATCTTAGATCAGCAGAAAGGAGGATTGGCACAAGCCACACCACAAATGAGATTGAGTAAAGCTTTGTATGTTTATAATTTTTTGAATAGCTCTCCTACAGAGCCCGACCCACCGATTTTTAGGCATTTCTATTACAATACACGGGCAAAATGGAAAGAAAATCCTCCAGTTTTGATCAAAAATTAAGAAACTGGGAAAATTGAAGGCCCATTTCCTTTAATAACTTGGGGCAATGGTTTTGCTTGTATTTCCACAGATTCAGGACCCAAGTGGATTCCAGCTAAGAACGTGAAACCTTTCCAAGAGCAAGAAAGCACTACCCACTCCTCCAGTGAAGAAGCGGGCACACCTGATATCTCATGCTTTATCTAAAGAAGACTGTGTGCTCTGTTCTTTTTTTTTTTTTTTTTTTAAAGAGGGGGAATCAGTAGTATTGTAGAATTTTGTTTCGTATTAGTTTAGGGAAATATGGGTTTTCATTTTATGCTGTGCTTTTATTGCTTTGCTTTGTTTACTATTAGTAGTACAGATTTGCCAATTAGCCAGACTAAGACGAATGTTTGGGTGACATTAGTTAATGTGACCGGTCTGGATACTATATGTCTCTCCAACACAACCCCGGAGAAGCCATTTTCAACTTGTTTAGTTGGTGTGACTGTGGATGTTTGGCCAATTCCCATAGAAGTTGATAGAGCTATATGAGGACCTTTGGCAGGAACGCCAAAATGGGACCTTCAAACCCCTGTTAGTACGTGGGAGTGGTGGGTTCCCCATCTTCCTGAAACAATTTCAGAACCACAAGAATTGGACATTTTTGGTTCTGTGAAAATGAACATTTGTGCTGTGTTTAACTACACAGAAGAAAATCGAGCTTTAGTTAAAGATGTTTCTCCCCATCATGTTATTTATAAAAATCAAACTTTTTGGTGTAATCAGACTTTTTTGGTCCAATCGACGTTTAATAATGTTACTTATCAGTTGCCACGAGGGATGTTTTTTATTTGTGGGGACAGAGTTTGGCCTGCCATCCCGGCACACATCAAAGGTGGACCATGTAGTATTGGAAAACTTACTTTGCTAGCACCCAAAATGAAGAAGTCTATGAAGTATAGAGTGAGGAGATTTACCCATCTTTACAAACCAGACTGCAAGGATGATTTTACACCTTGGGGTCTTGGGAAGAGACTTCCATCGTCTCTTCTTTTGCCACAACTTAGTTCGGCAGTGGCATTGAAGCAATTAGATCGATTGGGGTGCTGGTTGAGTAAAGAGACCAATGCTACTTCCCTTGCAATGAGTGATATGTTAACGGATGTCAGCAGTAATAGACATGCAACTTTGTAAAATAGAGCTGCAATTGATTTCCTTTTGTTAGCACATGGCCATGGATGTGAAGATTTTGACGGAATGTATTGCATGAATTAATCTGATCATTCAGAATCCATTCATAAAAGAATACAACGGCTTAGGGAAGGTGTGGCAAAGATCAAAATTGATGATGGAACTTGGTTAGATGATTTGTTTAATGGATTAGACCTGACATCATGGGCAAAGAAGCTTTTAAAAATGGGTTTATATGTTTTAGTTATTATAATAGTGGTACTAAATATGGTGCCCCGTTTTTTCCGATGTATTCGACGGATAATTGAAAGATCTGTTGAGGGGATCTTTATGGTCCAAAGAGGAGGGGGAGATGTTGGAGTCAGTAAGGCAGGAGTTTGTCTGAATCCTTCAGGGAGACATCAGAATGCAGGGATTGAGTTGAATCCTTTGGATGGATTGAAGTATATTAGGCCTCTTATAAGGCAGAGGTGTAGACTTAAGCTATAAAATAAGAGAAAGAAAATAAGTAAGTAAATAGAATAAGTTTTAACTGCTTTTAGTGAGCAAAAGGTCTTAGATGCCTAAGAAGTAGTACATGTTCTAGGGAAGGTTGAAAAACATGCTAGTGTTTTCTTAGAGGTTCCAAGAACTTAGCTTTAGACATAATAGAGTTAGAGTTAAGAATATTGCTTACATTTTTCAGTTAGAACAAGATAGGCCATGAACGTAATTTATACGTAGCTTGGTGTGTTAAGAAATTAGAATTCTAATAGGTTAAGAAGTAGTGGTCCAAGTCTGGTCCGATTCTACGTCTTAGTTTGCTCGTAAGTTTCTATAAAAGAAGAGGCTTGGAAAGAGACATTCTTTTAGCCATTGCTTTTATGCCACAGCTTTTGCTCTGCTTTGGTTTTCGCCGCTGAAATCAAGACCCAAGAAGATAGGAGCTGCCCGGCTCCTCCTGCCCAGCTGGGACCACGGGGAGCTTCTGCTTCTGTTTGGGATTGAGCTAGAACCTGGAATGGACTTTGTTAACTTTGACTCTGCATTTGAGACTGATGTGGTTCTGCAATAAATAACTTTACAGCTACTATTAGCCGCTTTGCTTTTTACATAAAAGAAGAAGTAGTCTGAGAGTGTGGGTGCACAAGAGGCACCCGGAGGTCCCCAGAAACCTCACACACCATGTTACAGGCTACTAGGAGAGGAAGGTGGCTGCCTCTCGCTTGCCTTCCCAAGTGCCCTTAGCAGTTGGAAGGAGCAAGCTGAAGCACTGCTGCTTGTGCTGCTCCTTGGTTCCCTTGCAGCCCTCTGTGCAATCATTGGTGGTCACCTCTAGAAGCCGAGTTGCAGAGAGCACCACGGTAAATGCCGTGGACAAGGGAAATACAGAGTGCAGCGAGGAGCTGGACGTGGCTTACGTGCAATAAGTAGAAGGTGAGCCTAGGCACTGCATCTCCAATCTGGCCCCCTCTGGTCTGGTAGCAACTTTTGCAAGTCGGCAAAGGGAGCTGTGAGTATGTAGAATGGAGAGCAGCGAGACTCCGTGTGTTATGCGCCCTTTCAGGGCTGCTGACAGAGGGCTACTTTAAGAACGCCTTCTTCTTCCTCGCGTCCTTCTCGCTTTGCTCTAGCTGCATGGAGAACACCACAGTGATGGTGTGAGGAAGGGCACTGCCCCAGCTTTTGGGCTGGCCTGCCTGTGCTGCGCCTTTAGCTGCACACCTGAACAATGGCATTTCTTACCCACAAGGTAAAAAAGGTGTTAGTGTAGCCTCATTACTGGCAAGTGCCTAGGCATTAAGTGGAGAGACCACGTATGAGGGAGTCTTTAGAGGTTTCCTCCCCCATGGCGCAGGTGTATTCTTATTCTCGTGCTGAACTGAAAAGTCTGGGCATGGCAATTCTGGACTGCGTTGTGCAGAGACGAACAAAAATGTGGGGCTATGATCCTCTGTTCCAGATGTATGCTTCCCGGTCTGCAGGCTGCCATGAGCCTGCAGCAGCCGCAGAGGACACTGTGGATTGTGGATGAGTCTGGGCTGTCCTCCCTCCCCCCCGGTTGGTCGGACAGCGGCAGGAATGGCGTCCGAGCCGCATCGCCTGAGGGCTCCATGGGGGCCGGGGAGAGAGCCGGGAGTGACACCGAGCGACACCGGAAGTGATATCCGTAGGTCCTGGAAGGCCTGCGGTGAGGTCGAATTTCAGAGGTAGGAGGCTGCTAAGCTGCTTTGAAAGCTGGAGCTCCTCTGCTCTAGGACAGACTGGGAGAGCTGAGGGTGTCCAATCTGGAGAACAGAAGGCTCCAGGGAGACCTTCGAGCCCCTTGCAGTGCCTGCTGGGGCTCCAAGATAGCTGAGGAGGGACTTTGGAAAAGGGTCTGGCCTCGCAGGACAAGGGGGAATAGCTTCAAACTGCCAGAGGGCTGGGATCGATGGGATATGGGAAAGGAATTCTTCCTTGTGTGGGTGCTGAGGCCTGGCACATGTTGGTCAAAGAGGCTGTGTGGGAGCTCCATGGCAGGAAGTGTCCAGGGCCAGGCTGCAGCGGACATGGAGCAACCTGGACTAGTGGAAAAGTGTCCCTGCCCATGTCAGGATGTGGCAAGAAGATAATCTATCTCTAGGTCGCGTCGAGTCCAAAGGATTCTGGGATTCTGGAATTCATGGAAGGCCCTTTTCCAAGTGAAGTCTTGTATCTCTTGGCTCCCAGCTTGTAGTTGCCAGTTCTTCTGGAAGCAGGCCTGGCCAAGCAGCTGTGATGAGCCATGGCTTCTCAATAGGACGAGTGTGATATATTTGCAGAGAGGAAAGCTGCAGACAGATCTTCAAGGCCCAGGTAAAACAAGCAAAGGATTGAATAAAAGACAAAGGTTGGTTGTGTTAGTCAGTTTGCTGGCTGTTCAAATGGCCCCAGGTCATTTTCAACATTTCTAATTTGGATTTGTTTGAGTAAATAATCAATGTGTAACCTCCAGCGTAGGCTCTCCAATGCATCTCCATGTGCTCCCATCTGCTTGTTGTATATCAGGTTCTATTAACTGAAGACAGAATCATAACACAGTAGTAAAACATTTAGAGGTGTAGTTAGCCAGCTTCAGGAGTTTTCAACTCTGCTGTTGACTTTTCTGGTAACTGTAAGCAAGGCAACACAATCCAGTTACTCCACTTTTCCTCTCTGAGGAAAAGATGATCAATTTTTTTTTTTCTCATTTTGAAAATAGCCTCGAATGAAGAGAGTTATGCATGTGGCATGTAGGATTCATTATTTTACCTTTCTCTTCTGCTGTCTTTGACGTGCTAGTTTTTTTAAATTTTTTTTGTCGCTGTTCTCCATTCAGTAGGTTTGAAAGAATTCTAATTGTTGAGATGATGGTTCTTTGAAGGCTCACTTAGCCCACCTTTTGGGTGAAGGAAAGAAGAAGACAAGGTCCTCTAAGAAGAGTAAAATGCATACTTTAAAGACACATTCAGAGATGTCTGCTGATGCCATGCAATTATCAGCAGAAATGTGTTGGAAAAACACCCATCAGTGACTTCACAAGAAAGCCACACTCAAGACAGGTAAAGAACAGAAGCATAAAACCCCAAAGGTATGAAATGGACAGATTTTCATTGGGAATGAGCAACTCCTGAATTCTTGGTTCTAGAACTAGGGGCTTGTAATAAATAGACTGTCTCCTTGCCAAACCTAGATTTGGTGTAAAGAACTGCTCACTGCCCGTTGAAGTGCAGGGCTAGTAGACTAATATTTTCCATGGCAGGCATATTGTATGGCTTTCCTGTTAAAAAGAAATTGGTTTTGGTCATAGCAATCTAGATATGTACCCAGTCTGACACCTATTTTTTAGGCTATATTTCCAAGTAAATGGCTTCCATGATGATGCAGTAAGTTTATGTCATGAACAGGAATGAAGTGATTGCATGCATTCTTTTTGACCCCAAGCCAGCTGCTGAATAATGAGACAGAGACTCTCACTGACGCCAAGGCAAGGACTGCCCAAGCTTTTGGGAAAAGCACTGGGCAGATAAAGCCTATTTCCACATTTCTTGCTAGCGTCTTCTTCAAAGTTCATGGGTTTGTTCATCTTTTAGAGCTGTTCTAGATGTCTTTGTAGTTTACATGTACTAAATGTAGCAGGTATTGCTTTCATGCCGTCCTAATAGATTTGAAGTTGGGATCTACTCAGGCTTCAATGTCTCAGAAGAAGCAACGTTGATTCTTTGAATTCTGTCCTTGAACATGAGAATGATACTTATGTAGTTAATGAATTAATTAAATCGAATTCACTTGAATGGAAAAATTGTCTTGTTCATGTAGATTTTAACTTGGGAAATTGATATTTGAGTTCTACTTTTCATTGTTGTTGCTTTTCTGTATTCTTTGATTGCACAGATAGCAGATGTACTGACCAAGTATTCTGTGAAACTGGAGGAAATGTCCTTCCTCTTGGCAGCTGATGTTCACAAGCTCATTAACGCTAAGGCCATGGTAAATGTTTTACCTGGGGCAAGATAGCAGTCTGAATATTCCTAGAATGTCTTCCTTTCCCCATATTAAATTCATTTTTTCTGCCTATCAATCACTGAAATATAGAAGAAATTTCTACTTGGCAGGGTATTGGTTATCATTTGTGTTCTTTTCTCCCCTCATTTTCTGTAGAAGAGACAATTTTTTGTTTGTTTTTGCATGTTGTATGCTGCTTCTACTTCTGGTTTTATTTTTTAATGCAGAATATAAAGAGAGCACTGCTGGATAATGAGAGGGCAACTACCAAGCTACTCTTGAATCGAATGAAATCAGAGCTTGAGAAAGAAAAATGGCATCAACTGAAATGGCAAGGGAGAGTCAAGGACTGGAAGCTCATGCAAAAGAAGTGTGTAGTTCAGAGTTTCAGGTCAGAAATGTGGCAGTCTTCTTTTGGACAATGAGCAACACAAAGTGGCTAGTGTTCACTTTTGGTTTCTATCAAAGTAATACTTGATCATTTTTTCTTTCTACGTGATATCACACATGACATTGCATATATCATGTGATTCCATTCTACATATCTACTTTCCATCCTGCAGAGAATTTATGGCAAGTGAAGAAATACAGAATCCCCCAACTGTGAATATGGAAAATTTGGTAAAGGAGCAGATGGTACTCAGTGAACAGAGACTGAAGGCTTTGCAATATATCGGGTATGGCAAAAGAGGGTATAGCATAAAGGAAAACAATTGTTGCTGGAGTTAATGAAGGACTTGGATACAAAATGCACTTTGCTTCCTGTCAATGTGTGATTGCTAAATGCAGCAGTAAGGCAGGGTCTACATCTATTTCTGTACAGCTCTTTTGAATGGAGAAAATGCATTCTTGATTTTCAGTGCCCCAGCTACACTTAATAGGTGGCGATCACACTCTAAAAATGGAGGAATGCTGAAGTAAATCTTGAAACATAGTAGAAATGGGCAAAGATGGGTGGAGAGCTAGAAGCTGGTGCTTTTGTCAAGGCATTTTTTCTCCATGGCGTGGGATTTTATTTGCGTAATAAATTAAGAGAGGAGTCTGGATAGAAATGTAACGTTGCTACGTTTGAATATCCATCCTGATCACAAGACACATTGGTGTGGGTGCAATGCGTTACGATCTTTACAGGGAAGTTTTTTACGGTGGATGTAGGAACAAGGTAGATGACAGTTAGTTTGTTATCGGGCAGTAAACAGTTGGCCTTGAACAACAACAATCTCAGGTTTATTTTCATTGCCAAGATGGCTGTAAATGAAAGAAAGCCCAGTAGTATGGATATTCCCATTCATAATTTTATATTTGAAGTACTGACTGGTTTGTATTTTAGGATACCTGACTCTTGTTTCCTACTTTGATAGCACCTTCTTGCCTCCAACACATGCCAAATCTGATAGAAACGAATGGTGCAGAACTCTGGAGAATTGAAACAAAAGTCTAGGTCGGTCGGGAAATCCTGAGAACAGTCTGGAATTCAAGCAATATTTTCTTTTCTCCCGGGCAACGATGAGGCAGACAGTTGCTTTGAGAGTGCATGTTTGCTCTATTCTTTGTTCCGTGTGTTCCCACATACCTTCCCATTTCCTTGGAGGTGGCAGTAAGAGCCCAGGAAGCTGCCTGTGGCATGGCTTTCCTTTGGCCAGTACAAACACCTGTGCATGGTGAGATCTAGAAGGAACTGGCTTGGTTAGAATGAATCTGGGGAAAATCAAAAGTTAATTTTGACATGGATCCCTTCTCAATCATACAAAAATACTCCTTTTTTTAACTCTTGGAGAAGAAGAGGGGAAGTATTGGAGATACTTCCTTTTTCTGTGTCCTTGTAGCATGCCTTCCCTCTCTGTGTGTGCCTTCTCTTGCTCCAGAGCACATCCTGTTGGGATGTTAGTAGCCTGTATGGTAGCCAAGGAGTTGGTAGCGATTGTAAGTACCTTGCTACTTTGAAGCATAATGATAAAGAGCTGTGTATGAAAATGTCTTGATTTCTTTGGCTGGTAGTGTCTGCTGTCTGTAGGCAAAGGTTTGTAGGCACTGCTGGGATCTGTTCCGTGTGCTGAGATTCAGCACATGGCCTCTGTCATGTTTCCATGTCACACTGCACTATGAAAGATGGGAATTTTGACTGTGGTCTGTTCCATAGCATTCAGACAGCCCTAATGTGGAGTGTGTGGAGAAAATGAGCATCCAGTATGAGCTGGTGGAGGGCAAAAGTCAGGAGAAAGGGCAAATGTGCAAGTTGAGTGCCACAGTTTTTGGCTGTGATAGCCGTGGTCCAATGTGTCATTCGAGTAAAATGCGTCTGAGGATGCACCAAACATTGAGATAACAAGTGGAATTCCTTTTTAAACTCCACCTTACTCTGTTCAAAAAGTAAGCCATCCGTTTGATTTTATGGTAGTAGTTGATATTTGTACTTGAAATGTGGAAAAGCCGTAACAAATGCCGGTAATGAACGGAGTGCTGTCCTACGTTAATGTGGAAGAAGCTAGGGGCCTCAGCCCTTGTGCTAAATCTGTCTTATCTTGGGAAAGAAATTCCACCTCTGCCTCAATTTCTCCCTTTGTGTCCAACCAGATGGTATAGTTTACTAATCTAATATGGCATGTAGGAGGCTGAATCTATCTCTGTTCATCACAAAAAAAGAAACACTACGTTTAGCCAGGCTCTCTGAAAGCCACACAGTATTTCTTCTTTGCATGTCAATAATTTGTTCTTCTTTTCCTTCAGATGACCCTGTTGGATATGAACATTTGCACAGCAGAAGATGCTGAAGTTGTGCACTCCAACATGCTTCAGATGACTGAGAAACTAAAATGTATGTTTGAAGAAGAAGTGGAGCATGTGGATGTGCGTTTCTTTTATTTGATGACATATATTTTCATCACTCCTTGGGATTATTCTGTTCTTCCTGTGCTCCCACCTGCAATGCCTTCTGCGTGATAGGCTACTGATGTCACCTTAGATAGATGTCCATAATGTGACAAAACACTCCAGAGAAACAGTTCGGTGTGGAAGAGTTTCATGTGGAAGTGTTCATAATTCTTGTGTTTATTATTTGTAATATAAATAGATTGTATTTTCATGATCATTTCTATCTGAAATACATATGATAGCGATGAATGACGTATGGCCCAGCCTGCTTAAGATCAGACTTTAGGAATAGCTGGAAATGATCTCCCAAATGTCTTCCAATCTTTTCTATATATAGAAAAAGTCGGGCAGTTGTTTCTAAAGGGATAAATTATAGAATGTGATTTGGTGCTTTATGGTGCCAGAATAAACAGAAGTTTTGATAATCCGTATTCTTAGCAGTTTACTTGGAGACTGATTTTTTTTACTCTCCAGATAGAAGACGCCATGTTGGATACGAGTCATAACATTCCAGGCAGCCTTTTATCATGTTACCTATCCTCTTACTCATTTATCTCACCTTCCAGCAGTTTAGAAAGAACTTGTTCACTTGAATGTTTTTCTTTGGAGTGATTTTAAGGAGACGGCTAAATGGCCATAATCCAGGTAGAAACATAAAAGCAAGGGTGTGCTATAAAGACAGGACTTCTTAATGCAAAGAGCCCTCTGAAATTCAAAATACCTGCTATAAAATTAAAAATGTAATCTTTGACGTTTAGATGGGAATTTCTACTCTTCAGTTTCATTCTGTCAGGTGCATTTTTGCTAACTGCTTGATTCATGCTGAATGGACAGTCCTGTCTTATTCTTGGTATGGCAACAGTGATAGAGATCACTGCTGCTTTCTGTAGAAAGTGGCTGCAAGTTGCTATTACGAGATTTTGTGCAGGTCTAGAGTCTGATTGGATGTGAGGTTCTCATTGTTTCAACAAGCAACTTGGGGTGGCAGTGTCAGAGGTGTTCATTATCTAGGAAGATTTTCATAGGCAATGAATTTTGCTGAAGTAGCTTTCTCTTCTGGGTGTAGAATATATGTGCATAATTAACTTCCTTGAATCTTAAATAGTGGGGGAGATTTTAGTATCTACAAAACCATTTTTACTAGCTTTTTTATGTGGCCTTAGATGATGAAAGTGATCTGCATACAATTTTAGAAAAAAGGAAAACAGTGAGCTGTGAGGAAGAGCTGAAGGAGTATTTGGAGAACACCCTTTCTTCTTGAGATCAAATTAGAACAAGGTATGAATTTTGTATCGTCAACTTAAAAGGTAGAGCATCTTTGAACATTGGTTGTAGTACTTAGGCCTTGTTTTAATGCTGTTGTGTGAAGGTATGGAAAAAGAGTGCTTTTCACTTCATGTAAGAATATAGAATAATGTCCCTAGTGAACAAGGTTAAGGCAAATAATGCCCACGGTTTAGGAATGGGACAAAGGAAGACTGCTATCATTCAAAAACCATAGCACATCAGTATTACTGTGCATACCATCACATCCATGCCTTATTCAGAAGGCAAAAGTAGTAGAGCAGATTCTTGGATCACCCGCATCAGAAGTTGGTCTGCACCATCATCTCTTCACTCATACATTTAATCTCATTCAAAGTTGTAGGAACCCAGATGTTTAAGATAGCCAAGCACTTGCAACTTTAAAAAACATCTAAAAATTGGTACACTACCGCTCTCCTTCCTGAAGATCTTAGCAGCAGCTCTGAAGCCATAGAGGAAGCAGCACTGTTCACATACTCAGGAGGGCTTTCCTACCTGCTCGATCAGAGGCACATTAGAAGAGCCGTATGGACCTGAGGGGCAGATGCACATACCTTGACACACCTCTCAGTGGGACTCTGGTTAGAGCTGGAGGTTTGATACTCTTCCTAATAATTTGAGCCGTTAAAACAAAGCCAGAGGTAACAGACCAAGTGAAAATACAATGCCAGGTTGCGGAAAGAGAATGTTACCTATCTGAACACCTACCTAAATTCCCCATCATTCTCTTTGTTTAGGAGACCAAGCCAATGTCCGTGTAAATGAAAACAAGTGTGAATACTGATTTTTCTTGAATCAAGACTCAGCTTTATGTCCAAGTCAAAGGCCAATAAACCACAAGGCTCCGCTGAGCACAGTGCAGAACTAACATGGAAGACAGTAATTTGACCTCTTATGTAAGCAGTGTTGGAATGGTTCCCCATCCAAAAGGAAAGATGTCAAATGCTTCTTTGGAAATATTTTAACTTCTGTGCATTTCTTTCTTTGTAATGAACTAATCTCTAACAAGCCAGGAAGTGATTGTGTTCAGTAGAAACAGATCAATGGCAACATTTAGCCTAAAGGTTTTATGAGATTGATCAGGAAGTTCGATTTGGATTTAAAGGCACTGTAATCATATTTAATTTTATTTCTCTCCGTACTTGAGTCTCTTAAACAGGGACCTTCAATTGGACAGGAACGGGACACTGAAGCAAATTGTAATGGATGACGTAATGGCTTACCCAGAAGCATTTTGTGGGAATTGATTTCTTCTAGGTATCCATCAGCCAGCATTTTAGTGTGAAGGAAATCTTCAAACAGGTAAAACAAAAATTCTTGTTGGTTTAAAACCTGACTGCTATATTAATTTTTCACTTTTGAGAAAATTTTCATGACCTTTAAAATTCAGACTATATCAAGTATTGTTTCAGCCATTGAAGAAAGTGCTTTTGATAGAGATAGGAGAGGGAAACCAAAACATTTCTCAGAGCTGCACTTTGAACTCTGTCCTTATTACAAATGGCACTTGAGCAAATTCATTTGCCTTTGGAACAGAAAACAGCAAGGTAACAGGCTTATCATTAAGGATTTGAGTGTTCCAGGTTCTTTAGATACTAAGTGATCTATTCAAGATGACCTCTTACTGAAATAGATCCATTTTGAGAAGGGATATGGATTTCTTAGACGAAAGCAAATCCCTATGTTAAAACGTTGTGGTGGATGTTTTTTGTTGTTGTTTTGCTTTTAGAACTTGCAAGGCACAATCGACTTCATAGTTCGAGATCCAAATAAGACCACGACATTCCAAACAGGTGTTTCTTTTTGGTTGTTTTTCAATCTGTATATCTTTGGATTGCAGCCAGTAGAACTGTGCTTGAGCTGGAAAGAAGTAGCGGAGGTTTCAGAAGTGGAACATACGGTAGAACAGCAAGCTGAGTGCATTGTGCAAGGAGAGGAAAGAGAGGAAAATGATAAGAGTTTCCTGAGTCGGAAGGGGCTCCTAGGGATCATCAAAGTCCAACTACTGGCCCTGCACAGACACTCCAACAGTCCCATCCTTTGCATCCCTGAGAGCATTGGCCAAACGCTCCTGGATCTCTGGCAGCCTTGGGGCTGTGCCCATTGCCTGGAGAACCTATTCAGTGCCTGACCAGCCTCTGAGGAAAAAAAAATTTCCGTGTTAGCCAGCCTAATCGTCCCCTGACACAGCTCCTGGCATTCCCTTGTCTCCTGTCCCTGGTCGCAGAGAGCAGAGAGCAAAGCTGTCCCTGTGCTGCCCTTGAGAGGAGCTGCGAGGTGCCAAGTGAGGTGTGAGCTCAGTGTCCTCTCTGCAGCTGAACCAAATGCCCTCAGCCACTCTTTGTATGGCTTCCCCTCCAGCCTCTTCACTCTCTCGGTGTCCCTCCTTTGGACATTTCTCCAATAGCCTGAGGTCTTTCTGACGTTGTGGCATCCAAAATTGCCCCCAGGGCTTGAAGAGAGCGCAGTCCCAGCTCAGAGCAGAGCAGGACAATCACCTCTCTCGAGCGAGCGGTGCCACAAGATAGGGACAGTTGTCAAAAACCAGCTGGAGAAACAAATCTAACAGAGAAACAGGTGATCTTGGCACAGGAAATGGAAGAAGCAGAGGAAGAAGAAGATGAGGAGAGGATTCCTTGTAAAAGTGAAGAAAATGAGCATGCAGAACAGGGACTAAGCATTATGCAGGTAAGTGAGCAAGAGAATAAGTTTGAAATTGAAGGCAGTTTTGTCCAAAAGAAGGAGGAATTGGAAGTCTTTTTGCTGAGAATGAATAGAAAGTTTTTTTCCGTTTCGTTTGTTTATGAAGCACCCAGGGCTGTGAATCATGGTTTTAAAAAGTTAAGATTTTTGCTAAGAGTAGAAGTAGTTTCCATGGCCAAGATGTAATTTAGGTAGGTAAATGGTAGGTTAATAATTACTAGATGCTTAGGCTAGAGCTAATTGGTATAATTATCTGCTATTATAAATTTACGTACAGAAGAACGTAAAATAAGTAAACAGTTAACCATGAAGCACGGAGCCTTGGATCGTGCCAGAGGGTCACTGAGACCTGATGAAGACTCTCCTGACTTCATCCTTCGAGACCGCTGACCCATTTCGAGACCACCGACCCAATTCAAGAGAAGAGCTGTGCACGTGTGAAGGACTAATGGGCTCATTTTAATATGGGATGGGGATGGGAGGTGCCGGGGTTATGCATATGTGTTGTATGTAAGATCTTGGGGAATAAATAGATGGAAAAGAACCTTGGTCAGGGCCGTCACGCCTTTCGGAGGTGACTCCCGTGCCGCCCGCCGGTGAATAAACATACCACTTTCTAACTTTAATTAGTTAGAGGGTCTTAGCGATTATACCCGGTTTTTTAATGATTCAGCTCTAGATCCTTTTGTGGGAAAATGGAGTGTGTAAATTTGCCAATCATTTTGGAGCGAATTTGGAGGTTTTTGGGGTCCCAGGTGAATTGTGGGTTGAATTCTGGGGATTTGGGGGTTCCCAGGTGAATTTGGGGCGGGGGGGATTTGGGGAGATCCAGGTGAGTTTTGAGGGGTCCCAGGTTGATTTTGGGGGAGAGTTTTTGGAATTTTGGTGGATCCCGGGGAGCGAGGTTTGGGGTTGTGTTGGTTTCAAAGTAAAACCATTGCGAGACTCCAAGTCAGTAATACAATTTAATAGGAGAAAAGAGAAAAAATAAAACACATGCAATAATACAAAAGAAAAAACCACCAACAAAGTCAGAAATACAACCTGACACCCTGTCAGTCAGGGTGTTGGTAGTAGTCCGTATAAATGGTGGCTGCAGTCCTCCTGGATGACAGATGTGGTTCAGTTGAAGCAGTGCTCCTGTAGAAGGTGCAGTTTTCCTCCGAAGATCCAGCGATGATGTGGAAAAAGGTCAGACTTTCCTCTGGGATCCAGTGGAAAGGACTTCCTTGGTGTTCTAAATCTCAGTTTTTATTTAGGTAGGAAATGTTTGGCTCCTCCCCCTGGCTGGAGCATCTCCCAATGGGATGATGTAATCTTATCAGTCACACAATAGGACTTAATGGCCCATTAACAGAATATATCTTCTGGAGGAAGGATGGGTTGTGAAAAGATAATGATGATCATACCCCTGATCTTATCAGATGGCACATCAGCAGAGGATATCTCCCACAGAGATAAGGATCACCACCCCCCCACACATTTTAACAGATGGTGATAGAATACACATTTTTGCATGGTACCCCAGGACAGGGGTGAATTTGTGGAATGTGGGGAGTCCCAGTTGAATTTTAGGGGGAATTTGTGGAATTCTAGGGATCTCAGGGGAATTTTGGGGTAAATTTGGTGAATTTTAGGGTATACATGGCAATTTTAGGGTTCTCAAGTGATTTTTGGGGATGCCAGGTGGATTTTGGGGTGAATTCTGTCGATTTTGCGGTATCCAGGTGTGCATTTGGGAGTCGTCGGAGAATTTTGGGATGAATTTGGGGGGATGCAGGGGGATATTCCGGGGAATTTTGGTGATTTTTGGGAGTCCCAGCTGGGTCTTGGAGTGAATTTGGTGGATTTGGGGGTATCTGGGTGGGTTTTGAGGGGGATTGGACACATTTTGGGGTGAATTTGGGAGGTGTTGGGGGGACTGGGTCTTGGGGGTGATTTGAGGGATTTTGGGGGTTGCAGGTGGAATTTTGGCGTGAAGCCCTGGGATTTGGTGGTTCGCCGTGAATTTTGGGGTGAATTTGTGGAATTTTGGAAGTTTCCAGGTGAGTGCTGGGCATCCCAGGCGGGACTTCGGGTTGAATTTTGGGTATTTTGGGTTTCCCAGGTGAATTTCTGAGGTGAAAAGGTTGAAAAAGGTCGTTTTTGAAAACAAGTTAAAGCCAGAAGGTTATTGAAAATTAATAGATGTGATGCAAGAAGGTAATATGCAGACAATACACAGCGAGACAAATCATGGGAAAAATACAGTGGTAACACATGAGTGTGTGAGGACCGGATCAGTATAGCTAAGGCTCAGTTGAAGCTGAATTTGGAAAAGCATGCCAAAAATAAGAATAATAAAGGCACCGACGGGTATTTCAGTGGGAAAAGGAAGATGAAAAGAAACCTATCACACCTCCCCTATTCCCCCCCCACCCCCATAAGCCAGACAGGACTAGTGACAACAGACAAGGAGAAGGCAGAAGTACTCAACAAGTGTTGGTCTCAATTTTTACTGCCAGTCACTATTTCCACATCTGTCAGGTTATTGGACTGGTGGACTTGATTCTAAGCCATAGTAGCAGGTCAGCTTTCAGACCACTTGAGGAACCTGAGCATGCAAGACCATGGGACCCACCCAGAGGCATGTCAGGGCCCTGAGAGAACTGGCAGCTGTAGTTGCTAAGGTGCTTCATCATATTTGAAAAATCAAGGCAACCAGCTGAAGTCTCCAGACACTGTGTTGTATTGACTCCAATACTCTTGGTCTTTTTTGTAAATCTTAGAGCTCTGAGTCAATTTCTGCAGAGGATTCCCAATGCAGTTTCAAAAATGGAATCTTTGTTATTGGTCCTCATGTTGATCTTGGATATTTCCATTTTCTTCACTCCTATATTTTCGAAACATTTGTAATGACTGAAAAGAAAGCTGAGACGAGGCATTATGCTCTTTCCAGTGATATAAATGGACCAGTATTCTTTTCAGACAAATATATTTTTGCTGTGTCTAAGCACATGTGCATACCTGTGCTTGATTTATGTGTCCAGGTTCTGGCAATGGGGCAGCCACAGGGCCGTCCTGTGACAATGGCCCAGGTGCTGCCCTGTCCCGCTTTCTTCCAACTGGCTCCACTTCAGGATGTCCTCCCTGCTGAGAGAAGAGGCTGGGACAGCACCTTTAAAAATGTTACTTTCTGGTTTTTTTTGTTTTGTTTTGTTATTTTTACAGTTACTAAAAACCTTCACCCTGATTTTTCGATGTGTTGGGTTTGGTGTTTTTTTCCAGTATGGGTGTTTTTTTGTAGGCTTTTTTTGTGGCCTTTTTTGTCTCTTTGGGGATTTTTGGTTGGGATTTTTTGTGTGTTTGTTTAGTCTGCTTTTTTTGTTTGTTTGTTTGTTTGTTTGTTTTGTTATTACGGTTTTGTCGAGTTTTTTTAGCAAATTGATTGGAAAACTGAATAGTTTTCCACTCTAGTCTCCTGGATTCACCTGAGACTCTTCCTAGGCATCTCCCTGATCCTTTTTGCAATGAGTCTCACATCATTCTCCTGAGGAAACTGTCTGATTATGGTTTGGATGGGTGGGCTGTTTGCTGGGTGACAAACTGGGTGATGGCCAGGCCCACAGAGTGGTGGGAAATAGAGTTCATCCAGCTGGTCCCCAAGGCTCAGTCTTGGGCCCAGTCCTGTTTAATATCTTTATCAGTGATCTGGACAAGGGGATAGAGTACACGCCCAGGAAGTTCACAGATGATGCAAAGTTGGCTGGTAGTGTTTTTTTCTTCTGGAGGACAGCAGGCTCTGCTTCGTCTTCCTCCTGTTCTGAGGTCGCTGCTCCCTCTTCATCCCTCATTAAGTGTGCTGATTTTGTCACTTGGATGAGAAAACAAACAATTTTAGCAACAATACTAGTGGCAGTGTACAAGAAAGGAAGAGTTCACATGAATCGCCCCCCCAACAACAGACAATACCTGAAGGCTCTTCTTCCCCTCTTGCTGACTACACCGGAACCCATTGTCCCCGTGTCCTAGGGTGATGTTATGGTGTTTGTATCTCCAATCGTGTGTTTTGATTATGTTTGGTATGATGTCCTGTGCTTCCAGGACTGTTTCTGAAAGTGAAGCTTTGTTTTGTCTTGTTATCAGCCGTCTCACCTCCCCCATTGTCTATATTTAGGAGGGTTTTAGCTCGGCTTGCTTGCTTGCTTGCTTGCCTACTTGCTTGCCTGCTTGCTCGCTTCTGCCTCTTTTTCTTTCCTTCACTTTGCCCTTGCTTTTTGCTTATTAGTTAGTTCAGCTAGGCAGTCCAACTTTTTCCCTGGACTGTTTTCTTTTCCACCCTGTCCCCTCCCTCTCCTGGACACCATCTGAACCTGTTCCGGACGGGGACCTGGGAAACCCCAAGAAACACCGGGAGTCTGCATTCTGTCACCTGCAGCAATCATTCCCCAGCGCCGGAGACTGATAACTGAGCAACCATTCGACAAAAAAACTAAGTTTGTCATACCTTCAGAACGGTGAAAGAGTTTTTTTGTCAGCTGGTGTTGTTTTTTTTCCCTGTGCTGGGGAGTGTCTTGCTTGTTAAATAAACAAGTTTTTTCTCCCACTCTTCTCTAAAAAAATTCTTCCCGAACCCGGTATTGGGGGGGGAGGAGTCGTAGGGTTTGCTGTCTGGGGGCTCCTTCTGGAAGTTTTCCCCCAAATTTGCCCAAAACCAGGACAAATATATTGGCGCCCATCTCGGGGCTTGAGAAAGTCGGAAAAAACCCCTGTTCTAATAATAATTTGGTTCAAATTATTTTGTGTTGGTATAAAGCAGTTATTGGCTATGTTGTTGGAATTCATGTCTTTTGGGGTGGAGGCCTGCATGGGTTTTTGGTCCCTAGGGTTTTTTGAGGTCTTAATACCTCTGTAGTCCCTAGGTTTATTTGCTTATCCAGAAATAGCTCCGGTATTGTCCGTAGTACGTAGTTTCTGTAGCAGAGGGGCATTGACTAAAATATCCATCGGGCTGGGCTTGGTTTTATTGGCCTGCAGGAGATTTATAAAGGTGCTGGAGTCTGTTCCAGGAATGTATGGTTCTTGGTTGTGGTTGTGTACTCAGTTTATTAGAGGAGAAGCAGGGGATGAGGCTTTTCAGCCTTTGTTCTCCTTCTTCTCCTCTGAATTTGTTACATCCTTATTAGAGAATGTTCAGTTCCCCCTGAATGTTAAAGAGACCATCTTTCTGGTGTTTAATATGGTAAGCTTTCTCTATACAGTTTGCAGTTTCTCTAGAATGAGAGCTGAGATTTCTAGAGGGGCTGAGACCCCTGACCCCAGAGTAGACCCAGGCGTGAGAAATCCTGAATGGTGTGGGAAATGGGAGGATATAGGCCAAATCTTAAAGGAATTTTCTGACCCTACATCCTGGGATTTTCCATGTGAACAAATTCAGAACCCAGCTGAGGTGGCAAAGTACCTGAAAGAGAAGTGCCATGGTAATTCTAAGGAGAAGAAGATCATTGCAGTGAGCTGGGCCCTGGCATATGCTTACCGTACCCTGCTAGATACTGTAGGGCAGCAGACAGAGGAAGGGAGACAGGCTGATAAATCAGCCACTATCCCAGTCACTCAGGCTGCAGCCAACACCCCAGGCTCGAGGCCAACAACTACACCAGACAGTGAGCCTAAGCCAGCAGCTAAACCTGTCAGTAAGCCTCAACCAATGGCTGTTGCTACCAGCATGAGAAGTGGAAAGTGCACAGACAAGACTGATCGACCAGTGGATGACGATGATGATGATGATGCAGGAGAAGGACCCTCAACGCCTCCTGACATAAAACCAGGAGTCAAAGCAACTGGTACAAGATCAGAGGCCAATATTAAGTCTTTTTCCCTAAAGGACCTCCGTGGCCTAAGAAAAAATTACACCCGACGACCTGATGAGTCTATAATTAGTTGGTTGGTCCGTCTTTGGGATGCTGCAGGCGAGGCTACAATTCTGGATGGCACTGAAGCCAGGCATTTGGGATCCCTGTCACATGATCCTGTCATTGACCAAGGAAAGAAGGATAAACAAGATTAGAAGGACCCTGCCTCTAGCCAGGGAGAGGCGAGGGAAAATCGTGTTTTCTGAACTGTGTAAATTCGTTGGCCTGGCACATCGAAACCACAAAAGTATAAAACTTTAGTTAATACTGGTGCCCAATGCACATTAGTCCCATCAAGATATGTGGGGGCAGAATCTGTTTCTATTGCTAATGTAACAAGTGAATCACAGGACTTTACCTTAATAAAATCTAATGTGAGCTTGACTGGACATAAATGGAAAAAACATCCTATTGTGACTGGCCCAGAGGCCCCATGCATTTTGGGCATAAATTACTTCCGAAGGGGGTATTTTAAAAATCCAAAAGAATTCAAGTAGACATTTGGGATAGCAGCTGTAGTAACAAAAGGCATCCAACAATTAAACACCTTGTCTGGACTGTCTAAAAATCCAAGTACAGTAGGACTTCTAAAAGAAAAAAAACAAAAGATACCAATTGCCACTTCCATAGTACATCGCCGACAATACAAAACAACTCAAAATACTGTGGTTCCCATCCATAAAATAATCCGTAAACTAAAAAGCCAAAAAGTAGTCAACAAAACCCACTCACCCTTCAACAACCCCATTTGGCCTGTGCATAAATCTAAAGAAAAATGAAAATTGACCGTAAACTATCGTGCATTAAATAAAGTGACTCCACCACTAAGTGCTACTGTGCCGAACATGCTGGAACTGCAATACGAGCTGGAGTCCAAGGCAGCAAAGTGGTACACCACTATCAATATTGCCAATACATTTTTCTCCATTCCTCTGACAACAAAATACAAGCCTCAGTTTGCTTTCACATAGAAAAGAGTACAATACACCTGGAATCGACTGCCCCAGGAGTGAAAGCACAGTGCTAACATCTACCATGGACTAATCCAGACTACACTAAAAAAAGGTAAAGCTCCAAAACATTTACAATATATTAATAATATCATTGTGTGAGAAAACACAGCAACAGAAGTGTTCAAAAAAGGAAAGAAAATCATCCGAATCCTCCTGGAAGCTGGCTACGCCATCAAGAAAAGTAAAGTTAAGAAACCTGCTCGAAAAATCCAGTTCCTGGAAGTGAAGTGGCAAAATGGACAGCGTCAAATTCCTACTGATGTCATCAACAAAATCACAACTATGTCCCCACCAACCAACAAAAAAAGAAACACAAGCTTTCTTAAACGCCATAAGTTTTTAGAAAATACACATTCCTGAGTACAGTCAAATCGTGAGCCCTCTTTACCTGGTTACCTGCAAAAAAACCAATTTCCATTGGAGCCCTAAGCAACAACAAACTTTTGCCCAAATAAAGCAAGAAATTACTCATGCAGTAGCCCTTGGCCCAGTCAGGATGGGGCCAAATTTAAAAAACGTACTCTACTCTACAACCGAAAACCATGGTCTGTCCTAGAACCTGTGGCAGAAGGTGCCTGGTAAAACTCGAGGCCAACCATTAAAATTTTAAAGTCAAAGCTACAAAGAGTCTGAAGCTAACTACACCCCAACAAAAAAAAAAAATCTTAGCCGCCTACGAAAAAGTCCAAGCAACCTCAGAGGTGGTTGGCACAAAAACCCAACTCCTTCTAGCACCCCGACTACCGATACTGAGGTGAATGTTCAAAAAAAAGGTTCCCTCCACCCACCATGCCACCAGTGCTACATAGAACAAGTAAATTACCCTCATTACACAACGCGCCCAGATTAAAAAACTGAATCGCCCTGGAATTTTGAAAGTAATTACAAATTAACCTAAAAATAAAAGTTTTGGTGTCACAAATGAAGAACAAGAACCAGTGACACGGACTGAAAAAGCTCCACCATATAACCAACTGCCAACAAAAAAAACACACTATATTCACCAATAGTTCCTGTCGCATTGTAGAAATGAATCAAAAATAGAAAGCAGCTGTATAAAACCCCACACAACGAGTAACAAAAGCCACTGAAAAAAAGTAAATCCAATCAACTTGCTAAACTCAAAGCGATTCAACTAGCCTTAAACATTACAAAAAAAAAAAAAAGTGGCCAAAGCTTTACCTTTATACCAATTCATAAATAGTAGCCAATGCTCTGTGAAAATAGTTGGAAAAATGAAAAGAAGCTAACTGACAACGTAAAAAAAACAATTTGGGCTGCCAAAAAATAGAAAAATATCGCTACCCGGTTAAAAAAACTACCTATGAAGGTTCGCCATGTAAATACCCATGTTCCCAAAAGTAAGGCTAATAAAAAGCAACAAAACAATCAACAAATAGATCAAGCTGCAAAAATAAGGGTGTCAAAAATAGACCTTAATTAGGAACACAAAGAAAAGTTGTTCCTAACACAATAAACCCATAATGCCTCAAGCCACCAAAATAAAAATGCCACCTATAAGTGAGCACGAAACCAAAGAATAAATCTAACCATAAACAATATTTCTCAAATTATCCATAATTGTAAAATGTGCACTGCCATCAAACAAGCCAAGCGGGTAAAGCCCCTCTGGTATGGGGGGCGGTGGTCCAAGTACAAGTATGGAAAAACCTGGCAAATTAATTACATCACACTGCCCCAGACACGCCAAGGCAAGCGCTACGTACTCACCATAATAAAAGCCACCACTGGATAGTTAAAAACCTACCCTGTGTCTCACGCTACAGCCCGTAACACCATCCTAAGCCTTAAAAAACAAGTCCTTTGAAGACATGGTACCCCTAAGAAAATTGAGTCAGACAATGGGACTCATTTCAAAAATAGCCTTATCAACACCTGGGCTAGGGAACATGGCATTAAGTGAGTGTACCATATCCCGTACCATGGAACAGCTGCAGGGAAAGTAGAAAGATACAATGGACTATTAAAAACCACCTTAAAAACATTGGGTGGGAGATCTTTCAAAAACTGGGAGCAGCATTTAGCAAAAGCCACTTAATTAATTAACACCCAAAATTCCACCAACCAAGCAAACCCTGCCCAGTCTGAGTCCCTGAATATAGTAAACAGAAACAAAATCCCAGTGGCACATATCAGAAGTTTGTTAAAAAAGGCAATTTAAATCAGTTCTACCCCGAGTACAGACAAACCCATTCGTAGAATTGTCTTTGCTCAAAAACCAAATTGTACATGGTGAATAATGCAAAAAAATGGAACAACACAAAGTGTACCTCAAGGAAATCTGATTGTAAAGTAAAACAGCATGAAACAAAAAAAATGTGTAAGTGTCAAAAGTCTAAGCAAGTAAAATAAAAGGAAATGTGTAAATGTCAAAAGTTTGAGCAAGTAAAATGAAAAAAAAATGTGTCCGAGTAAATAAAAAATGGAAATTTCTACTTACTGAAATTTTTACATGCTGTTTAGTATGTTCACGATATGGAGATGAGGGGTGGAATGTCCTAAGGTGATGTTATGGTGTTTGTATCTCCAATCGTGTGTTCTAATTATGTTTGGTGTTACGTCCTGTGCTTCTAGGACTGACTCTGAAAGTGAAGCTTTGTTTTGTCTTATCAGCCGGCTCACCTCCCCCATGGTCTATGTTTAGGAGAGGTTTTAGCTCGGCTTGCTTGCTTGCTTGCTTGCCTGCTTGCTCGCTTCTGCCTCTTTTTCTTTCCTTCATGTTGCCCTTGCTTTTTGCTTATTAGTTAGTTCAGCTAGGCAGTCCAACTTTTTCCCTGGACTGTTTTCTTTTCCACCCTGTCCCCTCCCTCTCCTGGATACCATCTGAACCTGTTCCGGACGGGGACCTGGGAAACCCCAAGAAACACCGGGAGTCTGCATTCTGTCACCTGCAGCAGTCATTCCCCAGCGCCGGAGACTGATAACTGAGCAACCATTCGACAAAAAAACTAAGTTTGTCATACCTTCAGAACGGTGAAAGAGTTTTTTTGTCAGCTGGTGTTGTTTTTTTTCCCTGTGCTGGGGAGTGTCTTGCTTGTTAAATAAACAAGTTTTTTCTCCCACTCTTCTCTAAAAAAATTCTTCCCCAACCCGGTAGTGGGGGGGGGAGGAGTCGTAGGGTTTGCTGTCTGGGGGCTCCTTCTGGAAGTTTTCCCCCAAATTTGCCCAAAACCAGAACACCCCCAAAGATACTCCCTTCTCCCTGCCCCCAGCCATGATGTGAGATGGAATAGAATAACTAAGATTAAGATTCTCCCTATGTAACTCCATCATACTTCAATTCTGGGAAAAAAAATTTCTTGAAGTTCTATCATTTCAGATCATTTGAATTAGAATTTGCCTACTAAAAAGTCTAGCCAGAAACTCATGACAATATTAATAGCCCATTCTAGAATGTCTGAGATGATATACACTTCTTTCAAGAGCATGTGATACCTCACGTGACTTCTCCAGAATTTAAATGAACAGCTTGAGTAGTCTACAAGATTCTTGCTGCCATCTGGATTTCCTGGTATTTGGCTGGTCTATGTAAGCCAATCAGATATTCAGCAGAGGGAATATTAGTGTGATACTTGATGGTATGTGAGATGGAACACAGTAATTTATGGCTTTTTGCATAGTGATGAAGCTGTAAAGAAAGCTCCATAATGCGCAGACCAGGAGGCTGCTGGACTTCAAGCAGCAAAGGCCCAAAACAAACCAGTCAAAAGGTGTCATTGAAAAAAAAAAGCCAGGTGGGGAGCAAAGTGATACTTAAGGGCAGTTTACTGAAAGAGGAAATCTAGTGAAAAAAAAAGTCCAAGAGTGAAGGAATAACAGGGAAAATGAAACTAAGGAAGGAAATCAATCTCAGCTCATCATTTCAGAAGCTAACAAGTTGTCATTGCAATGATGCATAAAGTGAGAAATAATAAATATGTCTGCGCCAAAATCTGAAATATGAACTTTATTGCATTCTGTCTTTCACAGAATCATACAGCAGTCTGTGATTAAAGATCATCTAGTCCAACTTCCTTGCCAGGTAGATCTTACAGTCGATCAAATTGCTCAAGACTAGCCAAACTGCTAAGGAGCACTCTCAATGATGGGGCATTGTGATAGGTTGACTTAGGAAGAAGAAACTCAGAAGAGGTTCTTCCTAAGGGAATGTCCTCTGTGGGGGTTGGGATACCTGCAACAGCCAATTAGAGAAAGTTAGTTCGCTCCGTGCACACACATTTTGAAGGAGGTAATCCGGAACTTAGCCTCCTTGTCTTTCCGGCGGCTGAGCAGGTAACATGAACCCGAGCTTCCCCCTCCCCCCTGCGGGGGGGGGGGGGGAGGCTCGGTAGGCCGCTTGGGCCCTGTTTGCCAACAAGGGGACCCGATGGCCGGGGGGAGAAAAAGTTCTGTGATAAGACCTTCACAGCTTCCTCCTCCACGGGCCTGCGGCTCTGGCGTGGGAGGGGAGGCCGACTCTTGCTGCTGCCGACGGGCCGGGCCTGCCTGGGTGGCCATGAGCAGTGTGGGGCTGCAGCCCAGCCCCAGAAAGTCTGATTAACACCTCAGCCGCCCCCCCAGCGCGGCCTGAGCCTGGCCCAACTCTTGTAGTTGTGTTAAACTTTAACTCTTTAGTGCTCAGATAAGATTTGCAAAGCCTCCAGCCTTTCCTTTGAATATGAAAGGGAATAAGAAGATTTCTGAAGTCAGTGATGTAAGAGCTAAGTTTTTAAGATGGAAGGAGAATGAGAAGATGCTGAAATGGCTGAAAATCTTTTTGTGAAATTGTAGGAATGAACTGATGTACTGAATATTCCTATAAACCATGGAAAGAGACATGGGGGGATGGAAATGTTCCATTTAATAGATGATTTGACTAAAAAGCACCTGTGTTGAGAATTTCTGTCCTGAGAAAAGAAGGGGATTTTGGTTTTCTGAAGATGAAGCCTGAGCAGAGAAAAAGGAGACAGAGAGAATCTTTGCTGGCGAACATTTCATTCTTAAAAGTAATACCCCAAGGAGCAGACATGGCCCACATGTAAAACTTTGGGACGGCTGTAGAGTTGGGAGGAGTGTCACGGTTGCAGGTTCCTGGGCAGATGCAAATCGTGAAGGATGAAACCACAAGAGAACTGTCTTTTTCCTTCTTGAGGGAAAAATCCGTACAACTTCAAGAAGAAGAGGCTTCTCTCTCCAAAAGTGAACAGAGAAAGACTAAATTGGGGACTGACCGAAGTATTTGTTATATGTTTGTTTTGTTGTTATAAAGATTGGGAGACGGAGGGAAGGAGTGATCTGAAAAATCTTATTTTGATTTTTTTTTCCTCTCTTTTTGTTTGTGTAGTTAATAAATTTTCTTTTATACTCTCTCAAGTTTTAGGCCTACCTTGCTCTTTTGCTCCTGGTTCTGTCTCACAACAGAAAAAATAAGTTTATTTAAATTGGCAACTCAAACCGAAGACATTAATTTGGTGCGTTGGCCGGGAAAGTCAAAATTAAACCAAGACAGGCATCCACAACTTCTCTGGAACACCCGTTTGAGTGTCTCACCAGCTTCATTGTAGAAAAGTTTTTCCTTTTAGCCAATCTAAACCTAGTCTCAGTTTGAAAGCATGGCCCCTTGTCCTGTCTCTGCAAACCTTCCTAAAAAGTCTTTCTCCATTTGTCTTATACCCTCTTTACATATTCAAAGGCCACAATACTGTCTCTCCAGCAACCTCTCTTCTCCAGGCTAAAAGATCCTACTTTTCACAAGAACCAGGTCATAAACTGAGATGGAAGACATCTCAGGAGATCAGATCATCCAACAGCTCAGCGGAAGAATAGCTCTGAAGTCAGATCAACTAGCTTAGGGCTGTGTCTGTTTGAATTTTGAAAATTACCAGGAATTGAAATGCTTCAAGGAAGAGAACTCTGGGTGGCTCCAGAAACAGCCTGAGAAACTCGAGCAAACTCGAAACCTCAGAAACTACCACTGCTTTCTCTCCCTCAGCCCAAGCAGTCACAAAGAAGAAGTGTTCCCAGCAGGCTGGGATAGCACACATATACACTACATATACATGACAGGCATCACCAGCAGCCACATCCTGCTCCTTTCTGTGGCTGGCAAGAGTGAGACTGGATGTTTACATGTGGGCAAACTGGGTCCCTCCAGCAGCTCAGACACTCAGCCTGCCCAGTGACCCCACCGAATTCCAGTATTGGCAGTGTCCCAAGGCCACAGCACTACTCCGCTTGCTGGCACAGACCATCACACGCCTCCTAAATCAGTCAGGACTCCCCTGGTCCCACAGCCAGCACCCCACTTGCTCTCCCCCAGGCCACTGCCATTGTTCACCAACTTCTCCACTTTGATCTTTGCTGGTGCTCTCAACCCTGGCACACACAGATGTTCTGCAGCTGTTGTCTCCTGGTGGAAAGGACTTGTAAAGCCATGTTTCCTAACAGGACTTCCAAAACCTTTCAAAGCAACCTTTTCTGGGGTATGAACAATCTCATTCAAATGTCAACATTTCTTTTCCCATATGTGAAATCAGAATTTCCTTCTTCCGGGCATGCCCAAAACAAGGCACAAACTACATTGTGCCTTCTGTTTCACATGCTGACTTGTTTGTAAACAATGCTAGGAGAATACCTGTTTTGATCCAAGCTAATCTCTGGCCCTTATAGTGCTTTCGGTAGTTAGTTTTGCTTTGCTATTTACTTGATGTCCCATTGAATTGTTGAATCATAAACAGACTATCTGTCTGTATAGCAGCATAGCAGTGATGAATAAATGCAAGAGAAGGAGCAAGGTGATTGTTTGCTAGACTCTTCCTAGAAACTGAGAAATCTCTTACTTAATGCTCACCACAGCAGATGGAGGAAGCATCCTACATGATGTCAAAGCAATGAAACTGTAATCACTTTTATGATGACAGTCAAGGCACTGCTTTTGCCAGCATAAGTGGAGTGCAGGGAATCTTAAAAGACGACACTGTAACTGTTGTCCATGCTCACTCAGAAAATAATGCTTTTACAGTGGAGCAGGTCTCACCGCAGCTAAATCATGGTTTCAACTGAACACCGTCTTCAAAAAAGCCCACAAATAGACAAATGAAAGGATTTGGAACCCAAGGGAATCTCGGATGGTAACATCAGCTCACTTTGGATTCTTTCCAAATTCTCAATTTCATTTTCTTCCTAGCCAATTATCCCACCTAACCTGAGATGTAATTTATGGATTTCCAACACATCTAGTTACCTTAGAATTAGACAGCCACTAGGCAAATAGACCGAAGCAGTTAATTTTAGATTGAAACCAAGGGTGTTTAGAACAGCAATACTTGGACGTAACTATTCTTAATAAAACCAAAACTTTTAGGACGTAGCCAAGTATTTTTGGAGGTGGAAAAAGTTTTACATCCAAAAGTCCCTAGGGAGCTCTCACTCAGTGCAATGTGCCTGGAGAGGCGCTCTAGCTCGTCTTTCAAGGAACGATTTGTCACAGCAGAGGCAGCAGGGGCACAAGATGCCCGACAAGAAGGGGCAGTGTAGAACTCTCTGACTTTCTCTGTCTCTACTCGGTGTAGAATGTCTCTGTCCTGGCACATTTTCGTGTACGACATGTCTCTCCAGGTCTTCGGTCCTTGCGAAGCTCTATGTACTGTGATCACTGCTACTTTCAGCTGAGAAGGACCGTGGAGCTAGCAGCGAATTTGGAGAGCTCTGAGCAGGTGGTCAAGGAGCGAGAAGTGCCCCTGCAATGCGGTGCTAATAGCTGCTTCCTCGCGGTGGGTGCAAGCTCCGGCCACAAGACCTTCTCGTCCTGGCAACAGATCTCTGTGAAGGGCGTAGCCGAAAAGCTTTCATTTTCCATTCCAACTGCGAGAGTGGCAGACTGTTGCACGGAGCTCTGAGAACAAAGGTGCACGCCCTAGGCAGGCTTGGGCAGAAGCAGCGTTCTCGACCGCTTGGCTGCCGGCACACTGCTGGCTGTGTGGTGCCGCTTCAGCGGCTTCTGGCCACCGGGGAGTGAAAGCGGCGCCAGGAGTGGGCGAGGGCGGTGAACAAAGCCGCACAAGTACCATGCTTGTGTGCACCACGTTACAGGCTACTAGGAGAGGAAGGTGGCTGCCTCTCGCTTGCCTTCCCAAGTGCCCTTAGCAGTCGGAAGGAGCAAGCTGAAGCACTACTGCTTGTGCTGCTCCTTGGTTCCCTTGCAGCCTGCTGTGGAAACACTGCCGGTCACTTCCAGGCGCCGAGTTGCAGACAGCCCCACGGTAAATGCCGCGGAGAAGGGAAATACAGAGTGCAGCGAGGAGCTGGACGTGGCTTACGTGCAATGAGTAGAAGGTGAACCTAGGCACTGCCTCTTCAATCTGGCCCTCTCTACTCTGGTAGCAACTTTTGCAAGTCGGCAAAGGGAGCTGCGAGTATGTAGAATGGAGGGCAGTGAGACGCCGTGTATTATGCGCCCTTTCAGGGCTGCTGACAGAGGGCTACTTTAAGAACGCCTTCTTCTTCCTCGTGTCCTTCTTGCTTCGCTCTAGCTGCATGGAGTAAACCACAGCGAAGGTGTGAGGAAGGGCACTGCCCCAGCTTTTGGCCTCACCTGCCTGTGCTGCGCCTTTAGCTGCACACCAGAACAATGGCATTTCTTACCCGCAAGGTATAAAAGGTGTTAGTGTAGCCTCAGGATTGGCAAGTGCCTAGACATTAAGTTGAGAGACCACGTATGTGGGAGTCTTTAGCGGTTTCCTCCCCCATGGCGCAGGTGTATTCACATTCTCTTGCTTAACTGAAAAGTCCGGGCATGGCAATTCTGGCCCGCCTTGTGCAGAGACGAACACAAATGTGTGGCTATTATCCTCTGTACCGGACCTCTGTGTTATAAATGAGAGACAAAAGTATCCATATTCCTCAAAAGTTTGGATTGCTTTATTTGATATAGAAAGAACAAGCAGCGCGCTGGGGAACACGAGGGGTCACCCCCCACTCCAAGCTCCACCGAGCCTTGGTTTGCAGCCTCTTCTTGTTGTGTGGTTTCTCGTTGTAATCAATAATTTTTGGGGTTTTTTGCTGTCATAATTTTGCCAGGTAAGCAGTGGTGGTCGAATAAACATCCTTACACAAATTCACAAAGCCTCCGGGCGATCATCAGTCACAGATAGCCATCTGGTCCTTGTAGATAACCACCAGAGAAGTTCTGGATGTCTGGTCCTTGAGATAAGCAGTATTGATCAGACAAAGACAGGAAGGGCTTTTTGGGTAGTCCGATTTCGCAAGCTGGTAGCCGATACAACTTATTTGATAAACATAACATAATATTACATAGTGTAATGTAACATAATACATCATAATATAACATAACAAGGTGATTTTAAACAGAATTATTTAATCATGTAATTTCCTTTATCTAGTGTCCATGCTTCACTTCAGAGCTTAGTATTCTGGTTTATGCAAACCCCAATGCTTTTGTGATTAACACGTATCTTTTATGAATTGTCACAATTCCCCCACTTCTCTTTTTTTATCCCATTGATTAGTGTTCTGGTTTCAAATTTTGTCAGTACCTCTTGTACTGCCATTAATTTTGTTGCCTTCTCAGTGTCTATTAGTATTGTAGCAACTTGCATTCCTTGAACCACCGACTGGATTAGTCGAATGAAGCATGGAACAAGACAAGGGATGAACAGTAGTCCTAATAATGCACATGTTAACATAAATCCTAATTTCTTCCACCAAGTTTCCCCCAACAGGTTATTCCACCAATTATCATTAAGCATAGAGTTCCAGGTTTGTACAGGTACATGGGCTATTCATTTTATTTCTTCAGCAATTTTAGTAATTACTTCACCATTAACATCAATTTCTAAGCAGCATTCAGAATTATTAAACTTTCTACGCACTCCCCCTTCTTCAGCTAACAGATAGTCTAGAGCCAGTCGATTTTTATATACTGCTGCTCTAGTTTGGGTAAGTTGTTTAGCTATCAACTCCATTGCTCGGGCTGTCTGGTTTGAAGTAATTTCTACCACGGCTTGTAGCCTGATAATTCTATTTAGCATATAAATTGGAGTGCGATAGCCCCAGCTCCCATCTTGAGCCCAGGTAGCTGGTCCATAATATTCAATAATTCGTTCTGGGGGCCATTCATCATCCTTCCAGATTTGTGTTCCCCCTATGCCTCTGCTCCTTTTATTTCGATACAAAGTTTCATACAAGGGAACTCCTAACACTCTATTACCCTTTTCCTTTGGTAATGTAAAAAACGCAGGCTGGATAATCCCTAGAGTACATGTCCCTCTCCACCTTTTTGGTAGGGTATTATAAGCTTTTTTCCCACAGATCCAAAATATTCCATCTGGGGCTTTCCAGCTTAGTTTAACTGATTCAGGTTGTTGCCAATAGGTCCTTACACTTTTTACTTCTTCATATGGGTTTGCTCTATTTTTATTATATCAGCATAGTCCTGTAAAATTGTTCTTTATACAATTACCTTTACTTAACTTTCCCCAATATCCTTCTGGAGCTTTGGGCCACCAAGACTGTTTGCTTGCATTTGTAATCAGGATAGGCTTACAGGGGGTGTGCCCCACATATTGGGTAAAGTTAGTTCCCTGACATGTTATACATACCTCTCCTCTTACCTCATGACTTAGAACCCACCCTTCAGGTCTATTGACTCCCCTCGATATTTCTGTTTGATTCCACTGTAAGAACTGCTCTGGGCCCAATCCCTCCCCCCTCCATGGCCATTGTTCAGTCATTTGCATTCCTCCACAGATCCAACAGTGAGTTCAGTTCAGTTCAGTAGTGATTTCTTTCATTAATTCTACAAATAAATTTTTTCCCAAGGTGGGTAAATCCCGTTCGCTGAGTTGTTGTTTTATTTTCTCATACAAGTTAAAATTTCCCCCATGGTTTGTCTTTGTTCCTTTGAACACCTTAGTTATATTTTTATCAATTCTTCCTTGTAGTGATCTTGCACTCCTCCCTGATCTGAATATCCCCACATACCTTCTTTTGTGAAGCAGAGGTGTGTCTCTCCTACTGGACAACTTTGGTATGCTGATGGAGCCCACCCTCCTTTTCCCAAATTGGTGGCTCCCCAGTAACTTCTTCCCATAATAGTGCAAGTTTCTAAGTTGTGTTTATTATAGCAGGCCGAATTGATATGTGTATGGAAGGCAAGGGTGGATACCGTGTGTCTGCCATACTTAATTGTCTGGTAACACTTGGAACAAGCATCAGCACTATTTCCTTTTATCATCATTAGCAATAGGATGACTCCCATGACCATTTTCATCCCTCTGCCTCCCTCAAGGCCTACGGGGTTGCTGCCAGTAGCCGAGGTTTGTTTAATCTTCTCGGCAGCAGGGAATATGTCCTGGGGTCTCCCACCTTGTCTTTCTCCTTTAGTAGTGTTTCTTAATTTTGTCCCAGCTTTTAGCTTTAACATTCCAGTACAAGGTACAGCAGTAATAGCACAGTATACACAACCCTTCTGACACTTTCTTGTCAATACCTCTGCTCTGGCTCTCTTTTTTTTCCTTATTCCTCCCACCAGTTATGATCATCAATTTCGATTTCTCCTTGTGCTGATAGGGTATTAATACTTTAATAGTTTCCTTACATTCATTTCTTCTACACTGGACACATAATGCGAATGGGGGATACCCACCATAGGAATAACACCACAACAACTCAGTACAATATGGACACCTTTTATTGATGAACAGGCTACACCCGGGTTTGGGGCAGGTGACTTTCAGTCCTGATTAGGAGACCTTTGAGACGAATTGATCCGGTATTGACATCAAGTCTTCCGAATTCGCACTTTGAGGTCTCCAGGCTCAGATGTCACTGTCCAACCTGCAGTAGGAGGGGTTACAGGACCCTTGCCTCTACTCACATGTGTCCATCCCTTTTCAGCTGTCCTCACGGCTGTTTCAGTCGTTGACAGAACTAAATACGGTCCTTCCCATTTTGGAGCTAGATTTTCTTCGTTCCATACTTTAATTAACACATGTTGTCCTGGCTTAATTTTATGTATGGCAAATCCTAGAGGGACAGTTTGAGCTAAACTCCCCTTCTCTCTTAATTCTTCCAAGTTTTTGCTGATTGTTATTATGTAATTCTGAAGAGAAGGGTCCTGAACTAAGGTCGGATCAAGGTGTACTCCTTTAGGGTAAGGCATACCATACAGCATTTCATATGGTGAAATCCCTGTTTTTGAATTTGGCATTGTTCGTATATTAGACAGGGCTAGTGGGAGGCACTTTGTCCATGGCATTTTAGTCTCAATCATTAATTTTGACAGCTGTTGTTTTAAAGTTTGATTCATCCTTTCAACCCTCCCAGAACTCTGAGGGTGCCAAGGTGTATGATACTCCCAGCTGATGCCCAGCGCCGAGGTCAGTAACTTAAGCACCTTTGATGTAAAGTGCGTCCCCTGGTCTGAGTCTATTGCTCGAACCAGGCCATACCTTGGGATTATGTGTTCCAACAATATTTTGGCTACCACTTGTGATGTGGCCCTAGCTGCAGGGTATGCCTCTACCCAGTGGCTTAATTGGTCTACTGTCACTAGTAAGTATTTCCACCTTCCTATTTTTGGTAATTCTGTAAAATCTACTTGTATTCTTTCAAAGGGCCTGTAAGCAGTTTTCCGTCCTCCTGACAGACCTTGTCGCATACCTTTTTTATTAATTTTCTGACAAGTTAAACAACCCTGTACGCTCTGCTTTGCAATATCAAAAATGCCGATGCATCCAAAAAATTTTAAAAATTGGTCTGCTAGCGCTCTGGTTCCCCAATGTGTCTGTTGGTGTAATTGTTCAATAATTTGTCTGGCCTGGGTCTTAGGTAAAATTTCCCTGCCATCTGGTAAAACCCATTTGTTCTCATGCTGTTCTGCCTGTAATTTTTTATCGCTTCTTTTTCCTGAGGAGTAAATAGCTTCTGTAATTCCTGGTTGGGGCTGAGATCTTTAACTGTAGTACTTAATACAGAAACCGGTTTTTGCTCCAATGCTGCTTTTTTTGCTTCTTTGTCAGCCAGATTATTCCCCCTTGTATGGTAGCTTGTTCCTTTTTGGTGCCCTCTTATATGGACCACAGCAATTTCAGTGGGGCCCCTAAGAGCCTCTAGTATTCTAACAATTAATTCTTGATATATCAACCCCCATCCTTGAGTGTTAATTAACCCCCTTTCTTCCCAAATTTTACCAAATGTGTGGACTATGCCATAGGCATACTTAGAATCCGTATATATCATCCCTTTTTTACCTTCTAAATAAGATAATGCCCTATAAAGAGCAAGTAGTTCACAAGCCTGAGCGGACCATGCTGCGTTTAAGGGTCCGGATTCTACTAATTTCAATTCTTCTACTATGGCATATCCCGATTATTTTCGTTTTCCTTCCACCACTCGAGAAGATCCATCTATAAACAATTTTACTCCATCCTTAAATTCAACTTCTCCCAAGTCAGGTCTAATTTTTGTTTGTAATTCTATAACATCCACACAATCATGTTCTAAATTTTCTCCTGGTTCCCCATATAGGAATTGTGCAGGACTTTGAGCAGTTGTTGTTTTTAGCTCCAAATCTGGGGAAGTGATTAGAATAGCTTCATATTTTAATATTGGGGCATCGGTTAAGCATTTCTCAGCTTTTTGATTCAGAATTCCCCTTGTGTTATGAGGGGTGTGGACCACTAGGGGTGCCCCAAAGGTAATTTTTCGGGCTTCTTCAATTAAAAGTGCTGTGGCCACTAGGGCCTGGAGGCATGTGGGCCAACCCCGACTGACAGGGTCGAGCAGTTTAGAATAATATCCCACTGGCTTTCGACTGCCTGCCCATTCCTGGGTGAGTACCCCATATGCTGTTTGATCAGAGGTATTTACAAATAACTGAAATGGCCTCTCCAAGTCTGGGAGACTGAGTACAGGGGCTTGAATTAAAGCATGTTTGACCTTTTCAAAACTTTTATCATCCTCTTCTGTCCATTTTAGACGATTAGTGGTAAGTTTTTCATACAGAAATTTTACTTTCTCACTAAATCCCTCTATCCATTGGCGACAATATCCCAGCAATCCCAAAATTTTCCTCACTTCTTTTTTGGTTTTTGGAGGTCCCAGACTTAATATTCCAGAGATTCTATTAGGATCCAATTTCTTTTTCCCTTTACTTAGCCAATGTCCCAAATATTTTACTTCTGGTTCTGTGAACTGTAATTTGGCTTTGGATACCTTCAATCCCTGTTGTCCCAAAAAGTTTAAAAGTTTTATAGTCCCATTTCTAGTAGATTTCTCGTCCTTTCCTGCTATTAATAGATCATCTACATATTGTAACAATTTCACCCCATCTGGTGACTCAAAAGACTGCATTAATTCTTCTAGGGCTTGTCCAAAGAGATTAGGGGATTCTGTAAAGCCCTGAGGCAATACTGTCCAAAGCAGTTGTTGTTTCCTGCCCTTATCAGGATCTTCCCATTCAAAGGCAAAGTAATCTCTACTACTTTCTTCTAATGGGCATGCCCAGAAGGCATCTTTTAGATCTATTACACTATACCAAGTGTAGTCAGGGGACAAGTGGCTTAAGAGTGTGTAAGGGTTTGCTACTACGGGAAATTTGGTAACAGTTTGCTGATTTATAGCTCTCAAATCCTGTACCAATCTGTAATTCCCGTCTGTCTTTTTGACAGGCAGAATAGGAGTATTATGTGGGGACATACATGGTTCCAAAGCCCCCTGTTGCAAAAGGTTTTCTATGAGAGGCTTAAGGCCCCGTCTCCCTTCCAGAGATATTGGATATTGAAGAACTCGGATAGGCAAATCGGGATCAGTGATTTTCACTTTGATAGGTTTCATTTTTAACTTCCCTATTTCTCCAGGGGTGTACCACACCTCAGGACAGATTTGCTCCTCGTCCTTTTGAGTTAAAGCAAAAATTTTAAGCTGACCTTAGGATACTTCAATTTTCAAATCCAATGCTATTATTAAATCCCTCCCCAATAAATTATTTTCTGCCTCTGGCAGTAACAGCAGATCTTTTAATTCAATTTTGGTTTGGGTCTCAATTTGCACATTTTTAATAATAGGGACCCGAAATGGTTCACCTTTTGCTCCAACCACGAGTGCTGTTTCTCTACTAGGTTTACACCTTTTTGGTAGGTGTTTAATTGTGGATTTTTCGGCTCCTGTATCTACTAAAAATTCCACCTCCTCCCCCTGGGGACCAATCTTTAAATTTATCAAGGGCTCTTTGGATGGTATGGTCCCTAATACATACAGCCCCTGACACCCCTATTCGTCTTCCTGGAACATTTTTTCATCCCGTATCCGTTCTTTACAATTTTTCTTTATATGACCTTTCTTGTTACAGTAAAAGCAGGTTCGCCTTGGTGAATTATTTCCTGCTTCATTTCCTTGTTTTGGTGGGGGTTTTCGTGGTTTCCCTCCCCCTTTCTGCTGGGTTTCTTTCTGTGTTTCACGAATTGCAGCTATAAAGATTTTTGCTTTTGCTTTCTGCTTCTCTTCATCCCTCCTTACATAAACTTTTTGTGCTTCTCTTAGCAATTCTTGTAACCCCCGATCTTGCCAATCATCTAACTTGTCTAATTTCTTTCTAATATCTCCCCATGATGGAGCAACAAATTGGGTTTTGAGGAGTGCCTGACCCACTTGTGTATCAGGGTCTATCCCAGAGTACATTTGGAGATCTTTCCTCAGCCGCTCCAACCAGTCAGTCAGGGATTCGTCCTTTTTTTGTTGTTCACTGAAGGCTTTATTAATAATTTGTCCTTTAGGAACTGATTCTCGGATACATTTAACGAGTATTCATCTTAAGTCCATCATATTCTGGCAATGGACATAATTCTGATTATCCCAGTTAGGATTATTTAATGGCCATTTCTGGTCTCCCCTAGGTCCAATCTGATGCTCCCGGTCCCATACCCTCATTCCAGCCTGTCTGATCATTTCCCGTTCTTCCGTGGTGAATAGGATACTCAATATAGATTGTAATTCCATCCAAGTATACATACTTGGTCCGAGGAATTGACCTAGTCTCTCCGATACCCCTGTAGGATCTTTTAATAGTTTTCCCATTTCTTTTTTAAAGTTTCTCACTTCCCCTGTGTTCAAGGGAACATTTACAAATCCAGTTAAGCCAGCCTGTTGTCCTGCTAATGGAACTTCCCACAGGGGGTAAAGGCGAGCCTTTGTATTGTAATCCCCCTCCTCTCTGATGATACTATTGTAGAGAGCCTGGTGCAGGAATAGCTGGAAGAAAAAGGCCATAGTCAGATCAACTTAGTGAAGCTAGCAAAGTGGGCCTCAGTCTCACGGATACAGTGTCCTTGAGATAAGGAAGGCACGCAGAATTGAGGAAAACATGAATGCCGAAGTGCTTAGCTAAGCCGCACATCTAGACCAATGAGGAGCTAAGATTTTGCACTATGCATGAGCTAATTAAGCATTGTATTTAATCGCCACTCTGCGTATCAATAAACGAGACTTTGCTGATGACCATATGGTGTCCGCGTCTCCCTTCTCCGACAAATGGTGAACCCCGACGTGCCTCCGTCGCTGAAAAAGAAAACGGGGGAGAACGCGCCACGGTCGGTGAAGTAGAGTTGGGGCCTGCTGCAACCGGGTCGGTGTCAAACGACGTAGGGAAGACACCCCCAGGAGCCATAAAGGTGGTCCTGGGCCATACGTGCTGCCGAAGCCGGAGAGTTGCAACAGCGCTGACGACAAAAAATGGACAGGCAAGCAGCATATGATTTATTTTTAGTACATATAGATAAGTTAGGGTTAAAAGAGATTAATCCCAGGAAGGACATACCGGGGTTGTTAGTCTGGGGTTATGCTAAAGGTTTATTCTCTAATCCTCACACCGTGCATGATTTAAATGAGTGGCGTAAGTTAGGGGATGCACTGTGGGAGGCGGTATTAGAAGATGATAAAACAGCAAAAAAGCTGGGAAAGATCTGGCGGGTAGTTCACAACGCACTGCTAAAGCAGCAGGCGGAGAGAAGGGCGGCTCGGGAAGCAGTAGAGGCATATAAAAGAAATGCTCAGTATGGCGATAATGAGCCCCGAGCACCCAGCACGACCAGAGTAGAAATACCTATCTCTGGGGAGACAGCAGGAATGACAGACATGGCTAGCTGCGCTTGGCCCTCTGCACCCCCCTTAGAAGAGCTTGAGGAGGATTCCGCCGCGGCGGCGGAGACAATTGCAGAAGGCGGAGTAACCCCGCCTTCCGAGGGCGAAGGGCCCCAGACCAGCGGCGAAAAATCCCCTTGCCGGTCTGAGCCTAGCGTCCCTAAGCCCGCCTTGGAGCCAACTCCGGTCCCTAGGGCGGAAAGCGACCTGTGGGAGGAGATGGCAAGACGGCGGGGGGAGGCGTGGAGTATGCTAGCCAGACACGGCTTGGAGACTGGGGACGAGGGCGCTGTTGACGCAGCGAAAGCCTGGGTTTTCCCCGTCACGTATACACAGGGAATAAATCAACAAGGACAAGCCGTCCAAGTGGGAGCATATTCGCCTCCCGACTGGAAGCTGCTAGCCCAGCTAAGACAGACAGTGAGTCAGTTTGGTTTCCGGAGTGAGCCAGCTAAGCAGATGCTAGATTTCTTGTTCGATACATACCTGCTGTTGCCAAATGATATGAGAAGTATAGTGAAACTGATTTTCACGCAACATCAGCAGTTGCTATTTAACGCGCATTGGCAGGCTCTTGTTCAGGAGTCAGTTGCAACACAGAGGGGCCCGGGAGATCCGTTAGCTGGAATTACCATAGACGAACTAATGAGATTGGGTCAATACCGCAGGACAGAGGCTCAAATGATTTCAGGACCCGACAAGGTTAGGGAAGCCATGCGTCTAGTAAGGAGTGCCATCGATCAGGTCAAAGATAGCTCAGGCATACCCATGTATATGGGGATAAAACAGGGAAGAAATAAATCCTTTGGGGACTTTGTAGATAAGGCTGCTGCTGCTATTGAAAAGGCAGGAGTCCCAGAGTATATGAGAGGGGCGCAGGTTTTCTTGGTTAATGCACTAAAAGAATTAGGCTTAGGACTGCAGAAACAAGCCGAGTCCACACAGTCACAGGTGTTAGCCGCTCTTGCTCCGCTCCGTGCTTCTACGGCGGCCCCGGCCACATCGAGCGACCACCGGCCTCCCTCGGCGCGCTGCTACAGATGCAGGTGGATGCGGCGCGGCCCGACGGGCGCCGCCGATCAGCCCCCGGCGGCCGCCGCCATATTGGCCCCGGTCACAAGTAGCCGCCGTAACACCAGCGCCATCTCCTGTCTACAACCAGCCACAACAGGGAGCCTGGGACTCGACCTGGCAGCCGCAGTAAAAACATCTTTGATAACAGCTCGCCCCGTCAAAGTCCCAACTGGAGTTTATGGCCCGATAAATATCAAAGGACAAGCTCATGGAGGACTAATAGTGGGACGCTCGTCGAGCTCCATTGTAGGGCTGTTTGTGCTTCCAGGCGTCATTGATGCAGACTACACCGGGGAAATACAAATAATGGTATATACTCCTTTCCCTCCTATTACGATTGAAAAGGGTCAGCGTATTGCTCAATTTATTCCACTTCCACAGTTAAGCCGGGGTGTTCAACCACAAAGACAAACCCCACGTGGAGACCAAGGATTCGGATCATCAGGTATTGCTATGCTCACAATGGATCTCCATACTAGACCCAAAAAGAAGGTGAAACCAACCTATGCAGGACAGACAATAGAAATGATGGGACTCCTAGACACTGGGGCAGATACCAGCATTGTCTCTCCAGAAAAATGGCCCCACAACTGGCCATCGCTGCAGACCACGGATACCGTGACAGGCGTCGGAGGATTCACCCTTGCCAGAAAAACTCCTCCAGTAAGGGTCACTATAGATGGGCAAGATTTGGTGACTGTGTTGTCCGTAGTTGCGTTACCACCATCGGTACACTGTTTAATCGGAAGAGATGTTCTAGCCCAGCTTGGGGTCGTTTTATCCAACGAGCACCCTTTGGGGTAATTGCCATTGCTTGAACTTTCCCGATCCCAATCACCTGGACTACCAATGAACCAGTAATGGTTAAGCAATGGCCTCTAAAAAGGGAAAGTCTAATACAAGCACATCAACTCGTAAAAGAACAATTCCAACAAGGACATTTAAAACTCTCAACAAGCCCATGGAACACGCCAATTTTTGTGATCAAAAAGAAGTCAGGAAAATATCGTCTTCTACACGATTTAAGAGCAGTAAATAATCAAATGGAGGCGATGGGGGCATTACAGCCAGGCCTCCCCAACCCAGCAATGCTCCCACAGCATTGGCCTCTTCTAATCATTGATCTAAAGGACTGCTTCTTCACTATTGCCTTACACCCTCAAGATACTAAAAGATTTGCGTTCACCCTACCAGCAATAAACAGAGAAGAACCTCATAAACGGTATGAATGGACTGTTCTTCCACAAGGAATGAAAAACTCGCCTACCCTGTGCCAACTGTATGTTGATGCCGCATTACAACCATTGAGGATACAGTGGCCCAACACAATTATTTATCATTATATGGATGATATCCTCTTTGCTCAAGAATCAGCATTTACAGACACTCAGATGCAGGAGATTCAAAGCGCCCTAGCAAAGGCATCCCTCATAATAGCTCAAGAAAAAATACAGCGATCCACACCATGGAAGTACTTGGGGTGGTCTATCACAGGCCAAATCGTACGGCCGCAAAAGCTCCAGCTTGCAACAAAGATCACCACTCTAAATGAGGCACAGCGACTGCTAGGAGATCTGCAATAGCTCAAGCCGATTGCTGGGATACCCAACTCCTTGCTAGACTCCCTCAGGCCACTACTTAAAGGAACTGACCCAACCGCACCCGTAACCGTGACCCCACAACAACATGAAGCCCATTCTAGATGACCGAACTGGTGGAAAGATTCCTGAGGAGGCAGCTGGCTCCAGTCGACCAAGAGCGGATCCAGCAGAGGTTGACGGTGACCTTACGGCCCTATTTACAGAAGTTGGGACGCTATAACAGCGCTGCCCGTAAGGCGCTAAGGCAGCCACCACCGAATTGGGCTGATTGGATTGAGAGCCACGCCCACCAAGAAGAACAGCCTCTCAGCAGCCGTCCTTGTTGTGCGTGTGGGGGGTCATGGTGTGAAACCTGGGTAGCCCTAAAGTGCGGGGGCTGTGGGGACTGCTCGTGGGTGGAACAAAGAGCAGTGTTTAGTTTGTGGTGCTAGAGGTGTCAAAGTGACGACCTAAGAAATTCAAATTGGGGTCGGGCCCTAGAAAAAGAAGCAGGAGTGCCATATGCCCAGGTACGAAACCTATACGAGACACCAGAACAGCTCCTATTAGCTTGGGCCCGGTGGGAACTTACCAACTGGATTAAGAGGCAGCACATCTATGCAAATTCGCACATTATCGCTGCAAGATGCAGACATAAAGTCCCACACCTACCTTGGCCTCGGGTAGGACCAATTAAGCCCGGTACAGACCCAGAGGAGGTATTAAATCAAAGTATAGAAAAGGTGAAACAACTGCAGATAACAGGGAACAATACAGGGCGTAAAAAGAATAGGCCGCCAAAGAAATCAAAATGATGATCATTACACTGCTTATGCTTGCTAACTTTGCTCGCACAAAATCTTTTCCAATGCAGCATGCGCCTCGGGAGAACGTATGGGTAACATTCGCTATGCTATTATGGTGTTAGGTATATTCTTGTGCTTAGCTTTATTGCTACCTTGCTTGATAACTTGCTTACAAAATGTTATTCAAAAGACTGTTAGCAAAGCTTGGCATGCCACTCTTCTAGCTCAAAAAGAAAACGGGGGAAGTGTAGAGAGCCTGGTGCAGGAATAGCTGGAAGAAAAAGGCCATAGTCAGATCAACTTAGTGAAGCTAGCAAAGTGGGCCTCAGTCTCACGGATACAGTGTCCTTGAGATAAGGAAGGCACGCAGAATTGAGGAAAACATGAATGCCGAAGTGCTTAGCTAAGCCGCACATCTAGACCAATGAGGAGCTAAGATTTTGCACTATGCATGAGCTAATTAAGCATTGTATTTAATCGCCACTCTGCGTATCAATAAACGAGACTTTGCTGATGACCATATGGTGTCCGCGTCTCCCTTCTCCGACATACTATCTCTCCTGGTATTCCTTTGACTGGAGCGAGTTCTTAGAGCTATGGGAGTACCAGGAGAAGTGGGTGCGTGGGGGGGGGGGGGGGTCTCGGGTATTTTCTGTATGAAATTGAACCTCTTCGTGGGTCCCTGGGACTCAGAATATTACTCCCTCTTTTTCCCATTTTTACCTCAAGGGACTGTCTTGAGGTGTTTGTACTCCCCGATGTGTTCCGCCCGAACCCCTGCCGCTCCTTGGGTCCGGATGGACTGGAACCCGCCTCTACCTGGGCTGGGATGGGAAAAGCAGCTTTTCCCTTCTCCCTCCGTGACTGGTGTGTTGCAATCTGCTTTTCTTTTCCTCCCCCTTCCCCCCCCCCCCCCCCCACCCCCTTCCCGGGTCCTGCCTTTGCCTGGACTAGGATGGGAAGGACCTCGCCTCTACCTGGACTAGGATGGGAATGACTTAGTCTCTACCTGGGCTAGGACAAGAAAATCAGTCTTTCCCTTTGTGCTCACTCACTTCGTCCGGTCACCGGCCAGGTCCCTCGCGGGATGCTGGAAACGCAGAGAGAAGGACTCCACTCTCGCTTCGCAGCAAAGGCCACGTCTCATTCAGACAAACACACAGTCATCCCCACCAAACCGGACAGATATTCAGAGTCCGATGCTCCTGTCTGGGTCTTCGTGCGCAAGAATTACAGGTGATTTTGCTGCGGTCATCCGGGGAGATGTTCCTTGCTCAGTATATATGGTGCGGTACGTCGATGGGTCAAGAGAATCACTGATGAACCGGAGCCAGAGCAGTGGGGCGCCTCCCCGAAATCACAGTGCCTCTCAGGGCTCCAAGGACGTCCCGGGGTTCGGCACCAAATTGTTATAAATGAGAGACAAAAGTCTCGATATTCCTCAAAATTTTGGATTGCTTTATTTGATATAGAAAGAGCAAGCAGCGCGCTGGGGAACACGAGGGGTCACCCCCCACTCCAAGCTCCACCGAGCCTTGGTTTGCAGCCTCTTCTTATACTGTGGTTCCTCGTTGTAATTAATAATTTTTGGGGTTTTTTGCTGTCATAATTTTGCAAGGTAAGCAGTGGTGGTCGAATAAACATCCTTACACAAATTCACAAAGCCTCCGGGCGATCATCAGTCACAGATAGCCATCTGGTCCTTGTAGATAACCACCAGAGAAGTTCTGGATGTCTGGTCCTTGAGATAAGCAGTATTGACCAGACAAAGGCAGGAAGGGCTTTTTGGGAAGTCCGACTTCGCAAGCTGGTAGCCGATACAACTTATTTGAAAAACATAGCATAATATACCATAATGAAATGTAACATAATACAACATAATAGAACATAACAAGGTGATTTTAAACAGAATTATTCAATCATATAATTTCCTTTATCAAGTGTCCATGCTTCACTTCAGAGCTTAGTATTCTAGTTTATGCAAACCCCAATGCTTTTGTGATTCACATGAATCTTTTATCAATTGTCACATCTGCTTCCAGGTGTATGGGCCACCATGAGCCTGCAGCAGCCGCCGAGGACACTGTGGATTGTGGATGAGGCTGGGCTGGCCCCCCGGCCCCGTTGGACTGACAGCGGCAGGAGTGGCGTCCGAGCGGCATCGCCTGAGGGCCCCATGGGGGGCGGGGAGAGAGCTGGGAGTGACCCTGAGCGACACCGGAAGCGATATCCGTAGGGCCCGGAAGGCCAGCGGTGGCATCGAGTTTCACGGGTAGGAGGCTGCTAAGCTGCTTTGAAAGCTGGAGCTCCTCTGCTCTAGGACAGACTGGGAGAGCTGAGGGTGTCCAATCTGGAGAACAGAAGGCTCCAGGGAGACCTTCGAGACCCTTGCAGTGCCTGCTGGGGCTCCAAGATAGATGGGGAGGGACTTTGGAAAAGGGTCTGGCCTCGCAGGACAAGGGAGAATAGCTTCAAACTGACAGAGGGCTGGGGTAGATGGGATATTGGAAAGGAATTCTTCCTTGTGTGGGTGCTGAGGCCTGGCACATGTTGCTCAAAGAGGCTGTGTGGGAGCCCCATGGCAGGAAGTGTCCAGGGCCAGGCTGGAGCAGAGATGGAGCAACCTGGACTAGTGGAAAAGTGTCCCTGCCCATGTCAGAATGTGGGAAGACGATAATCTATCTCTAAGGTCGCTTCCAGTCCAAACCATTCTGGATTTCTAGGATTCATGGAAGGCCCTTTTACAGGTGAAGTGTTGTATCTCTTGGCTCCCAGCTTGTAGTTGCCAGTTCTTCTGGAAGCAGGCCTGGCCAAGCAGCTGTGATGAGCCATGGGTTCTCAATAGGACGAGTGTGATATATTTGCAGAGAGGAAGGCTGCAGACAGATCTTCAAGGCCCAGGTAAAACAAGCAAAGGATTGAATAAAAGACAAAGGTTGGTTGTGTTAGTCAGTTTGCTGGCTGTTCAAATGGCCCCAGGTCATTTTCAACATTTCTAATTTGGATTTGTTTGAGTAAAAAATGAATGTGTTACCTCCAGCGTAGGCTCTCCAATGCATCTCCATGTGCTCCCATCTCTTTGTTGTATATCAGGTTCTATTAACTGAAGACAGAATCATAACACAGTAGTAAAACATTTAGAGGTGTAGTTAGCCAGCTTCAGGAGGTTTCAACTCTGCTGTTGACTTTTCTGGTAACTGTAAGCAAGACAACACAAGCCAGTTACTCCACTTTTCCTCTCTGAGGAAAAGATGATCTTTTTTTTTTTTTTTTTCTCATTTTGAAAATAGCCTCGAATGAAGAGAGTTATGCATGTGGCATGTAGGATTCATTATTTTACCTTTCTCTTCTGCTGTCTTTCGCGTACTAGGGTTTTTTTTAAATTTTTTTTGTGGCTTTTCTCCATTCAGTAGGTTTGAAAGAATTCTAATTGTTGAGATGATGGTTCTTTGAAGGCTCACTTAGCCCACCTTTTGGGTGAAGGAAAGAAGAAGACAAGGTCCTCTAAGAAGAGTAAAAAGCATACTTTAAAGAGACATTCAGAGATGTCTGCTGATGCCATGCAATTACCGTGTAATCAGCAGAAATGTGTTGGAAAAACACCCATCAGTGACTTCACAAGAAAGCCACACTCAAGACAGGTAAAGAACAGAAGCATAAAACCCCAAAGGTATGAAATGGACAGATTTCCATTGGGAATGAGCAACTCCTGAATTCTTGGTTCTCGAACTAGTGGCTTGTAATAAACAGACTGTCTCCTTGCCAGACGTAAATTTGGTGTAATGAACTGCTCACTGCCCGTTGAAGTGCAGGGCTAGTAGACTAATATTTTCCATGGCAGGCATATTGTATGGCTTTCCTGTTAAAAAGAAATTGGTTTTGCTCATAGCAACCTAGATATGTACCCAGTCTGACACCTATTTTTTAGGCTATATTTCCTAGTAAATGGCGTCCGTGATGATGCAGTGAGTTTATGTCATGAACAGGAATGAAGTGATTGCATGCATCCTTTTTTACCCTAAGCCAGCTGCTGAATAATGAGACAGAGACGCTCACTGACCCCAAGGAGTGCCCAAGCTTTTGGGAAAAGCACTGGGAAGATAAAGCCTATTTCCACATTTCTTGCTAGCGTCTCCTTCAAAGTTCATGGGTTTGTTCATCTTTTAGAGCTGTTCTAGATGTCTTTGTAGTTTACATGTACTAAATGTAGCAGGTATTGCTTTCATGCTGTCCTAATAGATTTGTAGTTGGGATATACTCAGGCTTCAATGTCTCAGAAGAAGCAACGTTGATTCTTTGAATTCTATTCTTGAACGTGAGAATGATACTTATGTAGTTAATGAATTAATTAAATCGAATTCACTTGAATGGAAAAATTGTCTTGTTCATGTAGATTTTAACTTGGGAAATTGATATTTGAGTTCTACTTTTCATTGTTGTTGCTTTTCTGTATTCTTTGATTGCACAGATAGCAGATGTACTGACCAAGTATTCTGTGAAACTGGAGGAAATGTCCTTCCTCTTGGCAGCTGATGTTCACAAGCTCATTAACGCTAAGGCCATGGTAAATGTTTTATCTGGGGCAAGATAGCAGTCTGAATATTCCTAGAATGTCTTTCTTTCCCCAAATGAAATTCATTTTTTCTGCCTATCAATCACTGAAATATAGAAGAAATTTCTACTTGGCAGGGTATTGATTATCATTTGTGTTCTTTTCTCCCCTCATTTTCTGTAGAAGAGACAATATTTTGTTTGTTTTTGCATGTCGTATGCTGCTTCTACTTCTGGTTTTATTTTTTAATACACAGAATATAAAGAGAGCACTGCTGGATAATGAGAGGGCAACTACCAAGCTACTCTTGAATCGAATGAAATCAGAGCTTGAGAAAGAAAAATGGCATCAACTGAAATGGCAAGGGAGAGTCAAGGACTGGAAGCTCATGCAGAAGAAGTGTGTAGTTCAGAGTTTCAGGTCAGAAATGTGGCAGTCTTCTTTTGGACAATGAGCAACACAAAGTGGCTAGTGTTCACTTTTGGTTTCTATCAAAGTAATACTTGATCATTTTTTCCTTCTACGTGATATCACACATGATATCACATATATCATGTGATTCCATTCTACATATCTACTTTCCATCCTGCAGAGAATTTATGGCAAGTGAAGTAATACAGAATCCCCCAACTGTGAATATGGAAAAGTTGGTAAAGGAGCAGATGGTGCTCAGTGAACAGAGACTGAAGGTTTTGCAATATATCGGGTATGGCAAAAGAGGGTATAGTATAAAGGAAAACAATTGTTGCTGGAGTTAATGAAGGACTTGGATACAAAATGCACTTTGCTTCCTGTCAATGTGTGATTGCTAAATGCAGCAGTAAGGCAGGGTCTACATCTATTTCTGTACAGCTCTTTTGAATGGAGAAAATGCATTCTTGATTTTCAGTGCCCCAGCTACACTTAATAGGTGGCGATCACACTCTAAAAATGGAGGAATGCTGAAGTAAATCTTGAAACATAGTAGAAATGGGCAAAGATGGGTGGAGAGCTAGAAGCTGGTGCTTTTGTCAAGGCATTTTTTCTCCATGGCGTGGGATTTTATTTGCGTAATAAATTAAGAGAGGAGTCTGGATAGAAATCTAACGTTGCTACGTTTGAATATCCATCCTGATCACAAGACACATTGGTGTGGGTGCAATGCATTACGATCTTTACAGGGAGGTTTTTTACGGTGGATGTAGGAACAAGGTAGATGACAGTTAGTTCCTTATCGGGCAGTAAACAGTTGGCCTTGAACAACAACAATCTCAGGTTTATTTTCATTGCCAAGATGGCTGTAAATAAAAGAAAGCCCAGTAGTATGGATATTAGGATTCATAATTTTATATTTGACGTACTGAGTGGTTTGTATTTTAGGATACCTGACTCTTGTTTCCTACTTTGATAGCACCTTGTTGCCTCCAACACGTTCCAAATTGATGGAAACGAATGGTGCACAACTCTGGAGAATTGAAACATAAGTCTAGGTAGGTGGGGAAATCCTAAGAACAGTCTGGAATTCAAGCAATATTTTCTTTTCTCCCGGGCAACGATGAGGCAGACAGTTGCTTTGAGAGTGCATGTTTGCTCTATTCTTTGTTCCGTGTGTTCCCACATACCTTCCCATTTCCTTGGAGGTGGCAGTAAGAGCCCAGGAAGCTGCCTGTGGCATGGCTTTCCTTTGGCCAGTACAAACACCTGTGCATTTTGAGATCTAGCAGGAACTGGCTTGGTTAGAATGAATCTGGGGGAAATCTAAAGTTAATTTTGACATGGATCCCTTCTCAATCATACAAAAATACTCCTTTTTAACTCTTGGAGAAGAAGAGGGGAAGTATGAGAAGAAGAGGGGAAGTATTGGAGATACTTTCTTTCTATGTGTCCTTGCAGCATGCCTTCCCTCTCTGTGTCTGCCTTCTCTTGCTCCAGAGGACATCCTGTTGGGATGTTTGTAGCCTGTATGGTAGCAAAGAAGTTGGTAGCGATTGTAAGTACCTTGCTACTTTGAAGCATAATGATAAAGAGCTGTGTATGAAAATGTCTTGATTTCTTTGGCTGGTAGTGTCTGCTGTCTGTAGGCAAAGGTTTGTAGGCACTGCTGGGATCTGTTCCGTGTGCTGAGATTCAGCACATGGCCTCTGTCATGTTTCCATGTCACACTGCACTATGAAAGATGGGAATTTTGACTGTGGTCTGTTCCATAGCATTCAGACAGCCCTAATGTGGAGTGCGTGGAGAAAATGAGCATCCAGTATGAGCTGGTCCACCGAAGACTGGCAGAGGCAAGCCCATATGAAAAGGGCGTGCCACATCCTGGGGCTCCGGGTGGCTGACTAAAACAGAACAGGAAAAGGGAATGGGTTACTCAAAGAGGTCCTGAACTTCAGGGAGAGGAAACAACTTGGAGAAGGGGCTGTCCCGCCCTCTGGGGGACCCTTGGTGTTCCAGGGAGGGGCGCCGGTGACGACGAAGCGCTGCGTATTTGACATCTCCGGAGGTTGACCCTGACAGTTGTCCCTGACTGGCAGTATAGGGCCGGACCCACCTTTGAGGGACCCACCTCAATCCAAAGGGTGTGGATACGCAAGCGTACCCACGACCCCAGGTGACTAACTCATGTGGGCCCGCCATGTTACCAGTCTCCGGGTTCTTCACCGTCACGGGAGGGTGTTTTCTCAGCCATAAAGATGAAGAGTTCATGAAGTGCCTCACAATGGGAGGACTCAGCACTTCGAAGGAGCAGTTAAGAAAGTTCATGGTAAAAAGGGCTTTATGCAATTTAGTATGAGGTGTATCGAATTGAGTATCGCCCTGTTGCTGCTCCAGGACCCGTTTGAGCGTTTGGTGGGCGCGCTCAACCATGCCCTGACCTGCGGGGGAATAATGGGATGCCAGTCTTATGTTTGATTCCCCACCTCTGCAGGAACTCCCGGAAGGCCGTGGAAGCATATGCTGGGCCATTGTCCGATTTCAATTCCCTTGGGATCCCCAACACAGAGAAGGCCTGTACAAGGTGTTTCTGTACGTCCTTGGCCTTCTCCCCTGTGTGGGCAGAAGCGAAGACTGCCCCGGAAAAGGTGTCCACATTCACATGCACATATTTCAACCTGCCGAACTGCGGAATGTGGGTGACATCAATCTGCCATAACTCACAGCTCTCCAGGCCTCTAGGATTGATGCCAGAGCTCAGGGTTGGCACCCCAAGCTTCTGGCACTGGGGACATGTGGCCACAATGTCCTTGGCCTGGTCACGGCTTAGTTGGAATTGCCATACCAAGCCAGGCGCATTCTGATGGAATTTCTGATGGCTCAGCTTTGCCTGTTGGTAAATATCAGGAATCCTGGCCATATCAGCTGGTGCGGCCAGGGTGTCCGCTCTCTGGTTACCCTCGGCGATAAAGCCTGGCAGGTCTGTGTGCGATCTTACGTGCATCACGAAGTACGGATGCTCTCGGTGGGAGACAGCATACATCAGCTTCGAGAGCAGACCATGGAGGTTCAGATTAGAGACTTCTTTCAAAACAGCGTTCTCTGCCCATGACACCACACCCGCCACATAGGTCAAATCTGTAACCATATTAACTAGCTCTGAGAACCTCTCGAAAGCTCTAACGACTGCATCTAACTCAGCAATTTGAGGGGACCCCTCAACAAACTTAACATCTGCCTCCCACTGCTGAGTCTGGGGGTTCTTCCAAGTCATGACTTAGTTGTGCGAAGCCCCAGATGCATCTGTAAAAACAGTTAGAGCTTTGAGTGGCACCCGGCTCAATTTTTCTTTCGGGACCAGATTGAAATTTGAATTAAATAATTTATGACTTTGGTGTTGGACAGATGTTTGTCCTGTGTAGCTATCAAGGGCAAAGAGAAGAGTCTCATTCTCCTGGAGCAAATGCTCCAAAACCTCCTTAGTCAGCTTGCCTGATGATAAGGCAAGTGGTACTCGGATGAACGCAAAATCGCAACCGAGCAGCTCTCGCAAACGGGCCCTGGCCTTCCTGATCAGCTGTGCCATCAGCTCCTGTGGCCTGGTGATAGTTTTGGACCTCTAATGACTGAGGAACACCCACTCTATAATCAAGAGGGGGTCCCTCTGGTCCTGGTCCCACTGGTAAATGAGGCCGTGGAGGTGAGGCAGCCATCCCAGGATAATAAACTCAAATTGCAGGTTTGGCAGGTAGCGATGGGCTTGTCTCGTCCCCATATCCTTCTCTACCTTTTCCAGATCTGCCCTCGCATCTGGGGTCAGCACCCTAGGAGAAAGTAACTCATCTCCCCCTTTCAATAAATTGAAAAGGGGAGCTAGGTCCTCGGTGGTCAATCCTAGACAGGGTCTGACCCAATTCAATGACCCACACAGCTGGTGGAAATCCGCAAGGGTTTTTGGCTTGGTGTTAATTGCCAATTTCTGTGGGACAATAGTCCTGCTGGTAATTTGGAGCCCGAGATACTTCCATGGGGGCATCCTCTAAACTTTCTCCTTCTGGAGCTCAAACCCTGCAGAGATCAAAACCTCGATGACAAGGTCAAGGACATACTGCAGTATGTCGTCCGTGGGGGCACAAATTAACACGTCATCCATATAGTGCAGGATGACGGACTCCCCTGCCTTGGCACGGACAGGAGACAGCAATGAGGCCACGTACTATTGACAGATACTGGGGCGGTTCTTCATGCCCTGAGGCAGTAACCGCCAATGGAAGTGACTCATTGGGCCTTCCCGGTTGATGGATGGAACCGAGAAGGCAAATCGTGGTGCATCCTCGGGGTCGAGGGGAATTTGGAAAAAACAATCCTTGATATCTAGGACTGCCAGATTCCAATTTTGTGGCAGCATTGAGGGTGAGGTCATACCTGGTTGCAGAGACCCCATGTCTTCTATCTTTTTATTTATTTCACGAAGGTCGTGAAGGAGCCGCCACTTGTCCTTCCCCGGCTTTTTGATGACTAAGACCGGAGAATTCCAACGGCTCCAGGTTGGCTCGATGTTACCTTTGGCTAACTGCTCCTCCACGATTTCGTTGAGCGCCTGCATTTTCTGTTTGTTAAGCGACCACTGATCTATCCATACTGGTTCATTAGATAGCCAATTCAGTTTCTGGACAGGGCGCTCCACAGTGACCGCTAAGAAAAATCCCGTGGGGTTTTCGGGATCTCAATACGAACACCCCATTGCGACATGGCATCTCTGCCCCACAGGGGAGCTTTATACTCCATAACAAAAGGGCGGACATTAGCCACCTGCCCTTCAGGTCCCTCAACTTTAATTACGCTTTTTGACTGCAGAGCCAATTGGGCCCCCCTGACTCCTTGTATTCTGCCAGCCACGGGTTGCAACTCCCAGTGTGACGGCCAATTCACGGTTGGTATAATTGTCACATCTGCTCCTGTATCGAAGAGTCCGTCGAGGTAAAAGTAGTCTTCACCCCGAAGGAGTCCACATCCAATGATTGGTTTATCCTCACCAATGACTTCCGCCCAATAGACGCAGGGATTAGCCCGTTTCGCCAAGATGGTGTTGGGCACCGGAATCGCCTGCGCTACTAGTTGTTCCTTTGGCAGGAAGTATGGTGGCTGGATGTACCGTGCCAGGAGAGAGAAACAGTCCGGACACAAAAGCTGCGTCTGCGGCACGATTTCAATCTCCGGAGGGGTACACTTTGTATCCCCAAGCACGACATACGTGCAGTCGAGTCCGGCGAACAAACCCGGTGATGTGGGCTTCACCGACACCAACCGCCAGTCCTGTGTTTCAAAATAAGTGTTATCTGTCAGGTCCAAGCTCAGGGGAGGACGAGGAGTCCACCCTGGCGCTATTCGTCGTGTTCGGTAAATGTCGGATCCAGTGGGAATGTCACATCCGGTATTAGTTTTGCCCCCCCCCCCCCCCAAGGTCCCCCTCGCGGCCCGCCTCATTTTTGTTTTCACGCGCAGCAGGGGTGCACTCCCCAGTTAGTTTTTTTTTGCTTGTGCGTTTCCTCCCACCTCCCCCTGCCCCTGCCTGTTATCGATTTTATTTTTAAGAGGGCACACGCGCGCGATGTGACCAAGCTGGTTGCAGAGGAAGCAGTGCACAGGGAAAGTCTTTGCAGCTGAAGTCATCGCCGCCATCTTCACTCCTCCTCTGGTGGGAATAGGTGGCGCTGGCACAACTGCGCGCTTGACACAGGCCTCCACTATAAGCTGGAGAGACGGCTCACGGTAGAGAGGTAGAGATGTTATAACCTGTTTACATGCATCGTTAGCGTTTAACTTTATCATTTCCATTATTAGTTCTTCTAGGGTGTCCTGGTTTTTCACTTGCTTTTTAATTTCTATCTTTAGCCTCTCCACGAACTCAATGATAGGTTCCGCCGGCCCCTGTTTGATGGAGGCATAGTGGACACGGGGCTCGGTGATCGGCATCGCCATGAATGCCTTCTCGGCAGCAGCTTGAATTTTTAAGATCACAGGCTTTGGGATTTTTTTCTGCCTGTGCTTCTGCCTGGGACCACTGCCCTTCGCCTCACAAATGATCCATCGTGATCGGTTTTTTGTCGTCGTCAATGGCGCACTCGAGGGTCTATAAGAGCTCAGGCAGGAGTTACCCTAGCATCCTTTTCCATGTGTCCTCCCACAATCTGTACTCAATTGATAGGAGGAGACATTTAAACAATCCTTTCAAGTCGCTAGGGACCAAGATATTGGAGGAGAAAGTAGCTTCCAATAAGCCTTTAAAATATTCGCTCTTTCTCCCGAACTCCTTCTGTGTCCTACAGAGCTCCTTTTTATGGGAGTATTCAAATGGCCGCCAATTTGGAATACCCCTTTGCCAAGAATAAAAAACCGGAGAGGCAATGAGTGTGGTCTCCGGTTCCGGGTTCCGATCCCCTGGCCTGTCACTTCTGGTTTCCGGAGCGTGGGAACCGGAAGGAGGGGCGTGGGAATCGGAAGTCGGAAGCGGAGGGGCAGGACCGCTTACCGAGGAGGAGCCAGAACACTGGCAACATTCATGGTGATGGGTGGGACCTGTTGAGCTCAGGGGCCGCCTCTCTGGGGGTGGAGTAAGAGGAGGAGTTTTAGTAGGAGGAGGAGGAGGAGGAGCCTGGGGAGGAGGAACACCCCTCCTGTGGGAGGAGACAGGGGCAGGACTTGGAGAAGGAGGCGGGAACAGAAAGGGGTTGGGACACGGTGTAGGGGGCAGAGCAACAGTCGGAGGAGGGTACTAATCAATGAGGAAGGGATTCTGGGAAGTAAAAGGAGCCAGAGCACAAGGGACCGGCCACGCCACGTGGCCGGCGCCATCTTGTGCGCCGGAGTCCAGGAGGCTATTTTGTGTCTCCGGGGGGGATGACTGGAACCTGACTGACTTTGGGGTTTTTGGGGTAGAGCCTGGGGGAGGAGCGGGAGAGGGTTTTGGGGTACATTTACAAACTTTACAACTCTTTAAAACAGGTTTCAGGGTAGAACTCGGGGTGCAACTGGGAGAGATGGAACTGCGGGAAGAGGGATTAGGGGAAGGCTCCCTGACGGCTGGCGCCTTGCCGCCCGGGCTAGGGTATCGGGAGGACTGAGAGGGACCAGGCGAGCAGCGGCTGGTCTCCCTGGACGGGCAGGTCTGCGATCGTTGCCGAGCTGCCGGTCTCGGATCCCCCGATGCAGGGGAAGAGGGATTGGAACGAGGGTTAGGAGAGGGGGGAACAACTGGGGGAACCCGGGATGGCTTGCTTCCCTTCCCCGCCCTCTCCTGGCGGGGCGTGCGCTCCCCGCCTTTTCTTTTACAGCTGTAGGAATTTGAATGTATAAACTGAAAAGCCGATCCACTGAGGTGTCGTCCAGATTGCTCAACAACATAAGCCTTTGTCCTACTAGTTCCCAAAATTGGACCGACTCCATTTGCTGGGGTGACACCCCAGGGAATTGGGAAGCAAGCCATTTTATGAACATCTTTAACTAACCCCGTGAAAACTTTTTTTCCCCTCCCTCCAGGGTACCCACAGCTTGGAAAAACATCTCCCGCTGCTGTGTGGACAGCTTTGCGCCCATTATGGTGTGCCTCGTACCCACACAGCAGAACTCACTCTCCCACTGCAGCAAAAGAAAACTGAAACAACTGAGAATAAAGGTCCCAGGGCCAGTGAGTCCCCCACCCTCAGGGACTAAAGGAAGGGGTGTTTTTACGGGCCCCCACACCTAGGGCTGCACACCCCACCCCGCCTAATGGTAAGCCCCCCTGCACCCCGTTGGGGGATACTTACCGCCTCCGTTGGCCTCTGGAACAGGAGCGGCAAGAGGAGGCCCCTCCCTCGAAAGTGGTCCTCCGGGCGCAGAGGTTTGCCACCTTCTCCCCGGGAGCGCTGCCGACCTGGCCTGCTCCGACCCGGGTAGTCGATGCCCAATGCCTCTGATCCTCAGATCTTAGAGGCTCTTCGTGGGGTCACCAGTGAAGTGGCCCCGCGGTGAGTGCCAAACTGACGTTTCTTCCACCCACTGCCCACATCACCTGGGCTACCGGCTAGCTCCGGGAAGCCTGCGTCGGTGAGTGGCCCCTGCCCGGCACTACTCTGGGAGCTGCAGAAGAGGTGTAGCAACAGCTACGCATGAGTGAGTCGTCAGGGAGGGACAAAGAGGCGCAGTAGAGGCCTTTTACGGTTCTGGGGGAAGGGATTTATTGAAGGAAGAGGCAACAGGTCAGGAGGTTGGGAGAGGGAACCGCAAAAGGCAGTTTGAGGGGTTCAACACAGGCTTAAGTACGGGGGAGGAGCAAGGGGAGGGCCAATAACGGTTAACGGGGGGAGGTACAGAAGGTGGGGAAAGGGGTACATTGAGCCAATAAGGCAAACCGAGGGTGGGGATACATACAATATAAGCAATCATGAATACAAAAGGGAATGCTTGACACAGAAACTTCAAGAACAAAGGGAGGGGCTACAAAGGATTGACATCCAGTGGGGCAGGGTTTAGGGTGAGGGACAGGGAAGGTTCCAGATAAAGGGGAGGGGTTTAGGATGACTGACTAGGGAAAAGGTGGGAAAGGGAAAAAACATTATGTACTTAGGGGAACGAAACTGGGACCAGCCATCAACACAGAAGGAATGTTAACATTGAACAACGCAACAAAACAGATGTACGTTTCTTTTATTTGATGACATATATTTTCATTACTCCTTGGGATTAGTCTGTTCTTCCTGTGCTCCAACCTGCAATGCTTTTGTCTGCGTGGTAGGTTATTGATGTCACCTTAGAAAGAGGTACATAGTGTGACAAAACACTCCAAAGAAACAGTTTGGTGTGGAAGAGTTTCATGTGGAAGTGTTCATAATTCTTGTGTTTATTATTTGTAATATAAATAGATTGTATTTTTATGATCATTTCTATCTGAAATACATATGATAGCGATGAATGACGTATGGCCCGGTCTGCTTAAGATCAGACTTTAGGAATAGCTGGAAATGATCTCCCAAATGTCTTCCAATCTTTTCTATACATAAAAAATGTCGGGCAGTTGTTTCTAAAGGGTTAAATTATAGAATGTGATTTGGTGCTTTATGGTGCCAGAATAAAGAGAAGTTTTGAAAATCTGCATTCCTACCAGTTTTCTTGCAGATTGATTTTTTTTACTCTCCAGATAGAAGACGCCATGTTGGATACCAGTTGTAAAATTACAGGCAGCCTTTTATCATGTTACATATTCTCTTACTCATTCATTTCACCTTCCAGCAGTTTAGAAAGAACTTGTTCACTTGAATGTTTTTCTTTGGAGTGATTTTAAGGAGACGGCTAAATGGCCATAATACAGGTAGAAACATTAAAACGAGGGTGTGCTATAAAGACAGGACTTCTTAATGCAAAGAGCACTCTGAAATTCAAAATACCCGCTATAAAATTAAAAATGTGATCTTTGACTTTTAGATGGGAATTTCTACTCTTCAGTTTCATACTGTCAGGTGAATTTTTGCTAACTGCTTGATTCACGCTGAATGGACAGTCCTGTCTTATTCTTGGTATGGCAACAGTGATAGAGATCACTGCTGCTTTCTGTAGAAAGTGGCTGCAAGTTGCTATTACGAGATCTTGTGCAGGTCTAGAGTCTGATTGGATGTGAGGTTCTCATTGTTACAACAACCAACTTGGGGTGGCAGTGTCAGAGGTGTTCATTATCTAGGAAGATTTTCATAGGCGATGAGTTTTTCTGAGGTAGCTTTCTCTTCTGGGTGTAGAATATATGTGCATAATTAACTTCCTTGAATCCTAAATAGTTGGGGAGATTTTAGTATCTACGAAACCATTTTTACTAGCTTTTTTATGTGGCCTTAGGTGATGAAAGTGATCTGGATACTATTTTAGAAAAAAGGAAAATGGTGAGCTGTGAGGAAGAGCTCAAGGAGTATTTGGAGAACACGCTTTCTTCTTGAAAACAAATTAGAACAATGTATGAATTTTGTATCGTCAGCTTAAAAGGTAGAGCATCTTTGAACATTGGTTGCACTACTTAGGCCTTGTTTTAATGCTGTTGTGAGAAGGTATGGAAAAAGAGTGCTTTTCACTTCATGTAAGAATATAGAATAATGTCCCTAGTGAACAAGGTTAAGGCAAATAATGCCCACGGTTTAGGAATGGGACAAAGGAAGACTGCTATCATTCAAAAACCATAGCACATCAGTATTACTGTGCATACCATCACATCCATGCCTTATTCAGAAGGTAAAAGTAGTAGAGCAGATTCTTGGATCACCCGCATCAGAAGTTGGTCTGCCCCATCATCTCTTCACTCATAGATTTGATCTCATTCAAAGTTCTAGGAACTCAGAAGTTTAACATAGCGAAGCACTTGCAACTTTAAAAAGCATCTAAAAATTGGTACACTACCGCTCTCCTTCCTGAAGATCTTAGCAGCAGCTCTGAAGCCATAGAGGAAGCAGCACAGTTCACACACCCAGGAGGTCTTTCCTACCTGCTCTATCCGAGGCACATTAGAAGAGCAGTATGAACCTGAGGGGCAGATGCACATACCTTGACACACCTCGCAGTGGCACTGTGGTTAGAGCTGGAGGTTTGATACTCTTCCTAATAATTTGAGCCGTTAAAACAAAGCCAGAGGTAACAGACCAAGTGAAAATACAACTCCAGGTTGCAGAAAGAGAATGTTACCTATCTGAACACCTACCTAAATTCCCCATCATTCTCTTTGTTTAGGAGACCAAGCCAATGTCCGTGTAAATGAAAACAAGTGTGAATATTGATTTTTCTTGAATCAAGACTCAGCTTTATGTCCAAGTCAAAGGCAAATAAACCAGAAAGGCTCCGCTGAGCACAGTGCAGAACTAACATGGAAGACAGTAATTTGACCTCTTATGTAAGCAGTGTTGGAATGGTTCCCCATCCAAAAGGAAGGATGTCAAATGCTTCTTTGGAAACATTTTAACTTCTGTGCATTTCTTTCTTTGTGATGAACTAATCTGTAACAAGCCACGATGTGATTGTGTTCAGTAGAAACAAATCAATGGCAGCATTTAGCCTAAATGTTTTATGAGATTGATCAGCAAGTTCGATTTAGATTTAAAGGCACTGTAGTCATATTTAATTTTATTTCTCCCCGTACTTGAGTCTCTTAAACAGGGACCTTCAATTGGACAGGAACGGAACACTGAAGCAAATTGTAATGGCTGACCTAATGGCTTACCCGGAAGCATTTTGTGGGCATTGATGTCCTCTAGGTATCCATCAGCCAGCATTTTAGTGTGAAGGAAATCTTCAAACAGGTAAAACAAAAATTCCCGTTGGTTTAAAACCTGACTGCTATATTAATTTTTCACTTTTGAGAAAATTTTCATGACCTTTAAAATTCAGACTATATCAAGTGTTGTTTCAGCCATTGAAGAAAGTGCTTTTAATAGAGATAGGAGAGGGAAACCAAAACATTTCTCAGAGCTGCACTTTGAACTCTGTCCTTGTTACAAACGGTGCTTGAGCAAATTCATTTGCCTTTGGAACAGAAAATGACAAGGTAACAGGCTTATCATTATGGATTTGAGTGTTCCTGGTTCTTTAGATAGTAAGTGATCTATTCAAGATGACCTCTTACTGAAATAGATCCATTTTGAGAAGGGATATGGATTTCTTAGAAGAAAGCAAATCCCTATGTCAAAACGGTGTGGTGGGTGTTTTTTGTTGTTTTGCTTTTAAAACTTGCAAGGCACAATCGACTTCATAGTTAGAGATACAACTAAGACCACGACATTCCAAACAGGTCTTTCTTTTTGGTTGTTTTTCAATCTGTATATCTTTGGATTGTAACCAGTAGAACTGTGCTTGAACTGCAAAGAAGTAGCAGAGGCTTCAGAAGTGGAACATACGGTGGAACAGTAAGCTGAGAGCATTGTGCAAGGAGAGGAAAGAGGGGGAAATGTTAAGAGTTTCCTGAGTCGGAAGGGACCCCTAGGGATCGTCAAAGTCCAGCTCCTGGCCCTGCACAGACACTCCAACAGTCCCACCCTCTGCATCCCTGAGAGCATTGGCCAAACACTCCTGGATCTCTGGCAGCCTTGGGGCTGTGCCCATTGCCTGGAGAACCTATTCAGTGCCTGACCAGCCTCTGAGGAAAAAAACCTTTCCCGGATAGCCAGCCTAATCGTCCCCTGACACAGCTCCTGGCATTCCCCTGGCTCCTGTCCCTGGTTGCAGAGAGCAGTGAGCAAAGCTGTCCCAGTGCTGCCCTTGAGAGGAGCTGAGAGGTCCCAAGTGAGGTGTGAGCTCAGTGTCCTCTCTGCAGCTGAACCAAATGCCCTCAGCCACTCTTTGTATGGCTTCCCCTCCAGCCTCTTCACTATCTCTGTGTCCCTCCTTTGGACATTTCTCCAATAGCTTGAGGTCTTTCTGACGTTGTAGCATCCAAAATTGCCCCCAGGGCTTGAAGAGAGCACAGTCCCAGCCCAGAGAAGAGCAGGACAATCACCTCTCTCGAGTGAGCAGTGCCAGAAGATAGGGACAGTTCTCAAAAGTCAGCTGGAGAAACAAATCTAACAGAGAAACAGGTGATCTTGGCACAGGAAATGGAAGAAGCAGGGGAAGAAGAAGATGAGGAGAGGATTCCTTGTAAAAGTGAAGAAAATGAGCATACAGAACAGGGACTAAGCATTATGCAGGCAAGAGAGCAAGAGAATAAGTTTGAAAGTGAAGGCAGTTTTGTGCAAAAGAAGGAGGAATTGGAAGTCTTTTTGCTGGGAATGAATAAAAAGGTTTTTTCCGTTTAGTTGGTATACGAAGCGCACAGGGCTCTAGATCCTTTTGTGGGAAAATGGAGTGTGTAAAGTTGCCAATCATTTTGGAGCGAATTTGGAGGTTTTTGGTGTCCCATGTGAATTTTGGGTTGAATTCTGGGGATTTGGGGGTTGCAAATTGAATTGGGGGGGGGGCCGAGGGGATATTTGGGGAGATCCACGTGAGTTTTTAGTTGTCCCAGGTTGATTTTGGGGGAGAATTTGTGGAATTTTGGGGAATCACGGGTAGCGAGGTTTGGGGTTGTGTTGGTTTTAAAGTAAAACCAGTGCGAGACTCCAAGTCTGTCATACAATTTTATAGGAGAAAAGTGAAAAAATAAAATACATGCAATAATATAAAAGAAAAAACCACCACCAAAGTCAGAAATGCAACCTGACACCCTGTCAGTCAGGGTGTCGGTAGCCGTCTGTATAAATGGTGGCTGCAGTCCTCCTGGATGACAGATGTGGTTCAGTTGAAGCAGTGCTCCTGTAGAAGGTGCAGTTTTCCTCCAAAGATCCAGCGATGATGTGGAAAAAGGTTCAACTTTCCTCTTGGATCCACTGGAAAGGACTGCCTTGGTTTTCCAAATCTCAGTTTTTATCTAGGTAGGAAATGTTTGGCTCCTCCCCCTGGCTGGAGCATCTCCCAATGGGATGATGTAATCTTATCAGTCATACAATAGGACTTAATGGCCCATTAACAGAATATATCTTCTGGAGGAAGGATGGGTTGTGAAAAGATAACAATGACCATCCCCCTGATCTTATCAGATGGCACATCAGCAGAGGATATCTCCCACAGAGATAAGGATCACCACCCCTCCCACATTTTAACAGATGGTGATAGAATACACATTTTTGCATTGTACCCCAGGACAGGGGTGAATTTGTAGAATGTGGGGAGTCCCAGTTGAATTTTAGGGGGAATTTGTGGAATTCTAGGGATCTCAGGGGAATTTTGGGGGGAATTTGGAGAATTTTAGGGAATACATGTGAATTTTAGGGTTCTCAGGTGAGTTTTGGGGATGCCAGGTAGATTTTGGGGTGAATTCTGTCGATTTTGGGGTATCCAGGTGAGCATTTGGGAATCATGGGAGAATTTTGGGATGAATTTGGGGGGATGCAGGTGGATTTTCCAGGGAATTTTGGTGGTTTTTGGGAGTCCCAGCTGGGTCTTGAAGTGAATTTGGTGGATTTGGGGGTATCTGGGTGGGTTTTGAGGGGGATTAGAGACATCTTGGTGTGAATTTGGGAGGTGTTGGGAGGACTGGGTCTTGGGGGTGATTTGAGGGATTTGGGGGGTTGCAGGTGGAATTTTGGGGTGAAGCCCTGGGATTTGGTGGTCCCCCATAAATTTTGGGGTGAATTGGTGGATTTTTTCGTAGTTGCCAGGTGAGTGCTGGGCATCCCAGGGGGTCTTCGGGGTGAATTTTGGGGATTTTGGGTTTCCCAGGTGAATTTCTGAGGTGAAAAGGTTCAAAAAGGTTCTTCTTGAAAAGAAGTTAAAACCAGAAGGTTATTGAAAATTAATAGATGTGATGTAAGTAGCTAATACGCAGACAATACACAGCGAGACAAATCATGGGAAAAATACAGTGGCAACACATGAGTGTGTGAGGACGGGATCAGTATAGCTAAGTCTCAGTTGAAGCTGAATTTGGAAAAGCATGCCAAAAAGAAGAATAATAAAGGCACCTACGGGTATTTCAGTGGGAAAAGGAAGATGAAAAGAAACCTATCACTCCTACCCTATTCCCCCCCCACCCCAATAAGCCAGACAGGACTAGTGACAACAGACAAGGAGAAGGCTGAGGTACTCAACAAGTGTTGGTCTCAATTTTTACTGCCAGTCACTATTTCCACATCTGTCAGGTTATTGGACTGGTGGACTTGATTCTAAGCCATAGTAGCAGGTCAGCTTTCAGACCACTTGAGGAACCTGAACATGCAAGACCATGGGACCCACCCAGAGGCATGTCAGGGCCCTGAGAGAACTGGCAGCTGTAGTTCCTAAGGTGCTTCCTCCATCATATTTGAGAAATCAAGGCAATCGGCTGAAGTCTCCAGACACTGTGTTGTATTGATTCCAATACTCTTGGTCTTTTTTGTAAATCTTAGAGCTCTGAGTCAATTTCTGCAGAGGATTCCCAATGCAGTTTGAAAAATGGAATCTTTGTTATTGGTCCTCATGTTGATCTTGGATATTTCCATTTGCTGCACTCCTATATTTTCGAAACATTTGTAATGACTGAAAAGAAAGCTGAGAAGAGGTATAATGCTCTTTCCAGTGATATAAATGGACTAGTGTTCTTTTCAGACAAATATATTTTTGCTGTGTCTAAGCACATGTGCATACCTGTGTTTGATTTATGTGTCCAGGTTTTGGCAATGGGGCAGTCACAGGGCCGTCCTGTGACAATGGCCCAGGTGCTGCCCTGTCCCGCTTTCTTCCAACTGGCTCCACTTCAGGATGTCCTCCCTGCTCAGAGAAGAGGCTGGGACAGCAACTTTAGAAATGTGAATTTCTGGGTTTTTTGTTTTGTTTTGTATTGTTATTTTTAAAGTTACTAAAAACATTCACCCTGATTTTTTGATGTGTTGGGTTTGGGGTTTTTTTTTCAGTTTTGGGTGGGTTTTTTTTGTGGGCTTTTTTGTCTCTTTGGGGATTATTAGTTGGGGTTTTTTGTGTGTTTGTTTGGTCTACTTTTTTGTTTGTTTCGTTGTTTGTTTGTCTTTTTATTACGGTTTTGTAGAGTTTTTTAAGCAAATTGATTGGAAAACTGAATAGTCCTCCACTATAGTCTCCTGGATTCACCTGAGACTCTTCCTAGGCATCTCCCTGATCCTTGTTGCAATGAGTCTCACATCATTCTCCTGAAGAAACTGTCTGCTTATGCTTTGGATGGGTGGGCTGTTTGCTGGGTGACAAACTGGGTGATGGCCAGGCCCAAATTGTGGTGGGAAATAGAGTTCATCCAGCTGGTCCCCAAGGCTCAGTCTTGGGCCCAGTCCTGTTTAATATCTTTATCAGTGATCTGGACAAGGGGATAGAGTACACGCCCAGGAAGTTCACAGATGATTCAAAGTTGGCTGGTAGTGTTTTTTTCTTCTGGAGGACAGCAGGCTCTGCTTCATCTTCCTCCTGTTCTGAGGTCGCTGCTCCCTCTTCATCCCTCATGAAGTGTGCTGATTTTGTCACTTGGATGAGAAAACAAACAATTTTAGCAACAATACTAGTGGCAAGGTACAAGAAAGGAAGAGTTCACATGAATCCGCCCCCAAACAACAGACAATACCTGATGGCTCCTCTGCCCAGCTTGCTGAGTACGCCGGAACCCACTGTCCCCCAAAGATACTCCCTTCTCCCTGCCCCCAGCCATGATGTGAGATGGAATAGAATAACTAAGAATACGATTCTCCCTATGTAACTCCATCATACTTCGATTCTGGGAAAGAAAATTTCTTGAAGTTCTATCATTTCAGATCATTTGAATTTGAATTTGCATACTAACAAGTCTAGCCAGAAACTCATGACAATATTAATAGCCCATTCTAGAATGTCAGAGATGATATACACTTCTTTCAAGAGAATGTGATACCTCACGTGACTTCTCCAGAATTTCTATGAACAGCGGGAGTAGTCTACAAGATTCTTGCTGGCATCTGGATTTCCTGGTATTTGGCTGGTCTATGTAAGCCAACCAGCTATTCAGCAGATGGAATAGTAGTGTGATACTTGATGGTATGTGATATGGAACACAGTAATTTATAGCTTTTTCCATAGTGATGAAGCTGTAAAGAAAGCTCCATAATGCTCAGACAAGGAGGCTGCTGGACTTCAAGCAGCAAAGGCCCAAAACGAACCAGTGAAAAGGTGTCATTGAAAAAAAAAAAAAAGCCAGGTGGGGAGCAAAGTGATACTTAAGGGCAGTTTACTGAAAGAGGAAATCGAGTGAAAAAAAAAGTCCAAGAGTGAAGGAATAACAGGGAAAATGAAACTAAGGAAGGAAATCAATCTCAGCTCATCATTTCAGAAGCTAACAAGTTGTCATTGCAATGATGCATAAAGTGAGAAATAATACATATGTCTGCGCCAAAATCCAAAATATGAATTTTATTACATTCTGTCTTTCACGGAATCATACAACAGTCTGTGATTAAAGATCCTCTAGTCCAACTTCCTTGCCAGGTAGATCTTACAGTAGATCAAATTGCTCAAGACTAGCCAAACTGATAAGGAGCACTCTCAATGATGGGGCATCCATAGCTTCTCTGGAACACCCGTTTGAGTGTCTCACCAGCTTCATTGTAGAAAAGTTTTTCATTTTAGCCAATTTAAACCTAGTCTCAGTTTGAAAGCATGGCCCCTTGTCCTGTCTCTGCAAACCTTCCTAAAAAGTCTTTCTCCATTTGTCTTATACCCTCTTTACATATTCAAAGGCCACAATACTGTCTCTCCAGAAACCACTCTTCTCCAGGCTAAAAGATCCTACTTTTCACAAGAACCAGGTCATAAACTGAGATGGAAGACATCTCAGGAGATCAGATCATCCAACAGCTCAGCGGAAGAATAGCTCTGAAGTCAGATCAACTAGCTTCGGGCTGTGTCTGTTTGAATTTTGAAAATTACCAGGAATTGAAATGCTTCAAGGAAGAGAACTCTGGGTGGCTCCAGAAACAGCCTGAGAAACTCGAGCAAACTCGAAACCTCTGAAACTACCACTGCTTTCTCTCCCTCAGCCCAAGCAGTCACAAAGAAGAAGTGTTCCCAGCAGGCTGGGATAGCACACATATACACTACATATACATGACAGGCATCGCCAGCAGCCACATCCTGCTCCTTTCTGTGGCTGGCAGGAGTGAGACTGGATGTTTACATGTGGGCAAACTGGGTCCCTCCAGCAGCTCAGACACTCAGCCTGCACAGTGACCCCACTGAATTCCAGTATTCGCAGTGTCCCAAGGCCACAGCACTACTCCGCTTGCTGGCACAGACCATCACACGTCTCCTAAATCAGTCAGGACTCCCCTGGTCCCACAGCCAGCACCCCACTTGCTCTCCCCCAGGCCACTGCCATTGTTCACCAACTTTTCCACTTTGATCTTTGCTGGTGCTCTCAACATTGGCACACCCAGATGTTCTGCAGCTGTTGTCTCCTGGTGGAAAGGACTTGTAAAGCCATGTTTCCTAACAGGACTTCCACAACCGTTCAAAGCAACCTTTTCTGGGGTATGAACAATCTCATTCAAATGTCAACATTTCTTTTCCCATATGTGAAATCAGAATGTCCTTCTTCTGGGCATGCCCAAAACAAGGCACAAACTACATTGTGCCTTCTGTTTCACATGCTGACTTGTTTGTAAACAATGCTAGGAGAATACCTGTTTTGATCCAAGCTAATCTCTGGCCCTTATAGTGCTTTCGGTAGTTAGTTTTGCTTTGCTATTTACTTGATGTCCCATTGAATTGTTGAATCATAAACAGACTATCTGTCTTTATAGCACCATAGCAGTGATGAATAAATGCAAGAGAAGGAGCAAGGTGATTGTTTGCTAGACTCTTCTTAGAAACTGAGAAATCTGTTACTTAATGCTGACCACAGGAGATGGAGGAAGCATCCTACATGATGTTAAAGCAATCACTTTTATGATTACAGTCAAGGCACTGCTTTTGCCACCATAAGTGGAGTGCAGGGAATCTTAAAAGACGACACTGTATCTGTTGTCCATGCTCACTGTGAAAATAATGCTTTTACAGTGGAGCAGGTCTCACCACAGCTAAATCATGGCTTCAACTGTACACCGCCTTCAAAAGAGCCCACAAAAACACAAATGAAAGGATTTGGAACCCAAGGGAATCTCAGATGGTGACATCAGCTCACTTTGGAGTCTTTCCAAATTCTCAATTCCCTTTTCTTCCCAGCCAGTTATCCCACCTAACCTGAGATGTAATTTATGGATTTCCAACACATCTAGTTACCTTAGAATTACATTGCCACTAGGCAAAAAGACAGAAACAAGCAGTTAATTTCAGACTGAAACCAAGGGTGTTTAGAAAAATCAATACTTGGACGTAACTATTCTTAATATTATTTATTCTTAATAAAACCAAAACTTTTAGGACTCAACCATATATTTTTGAAGGTGGAAAAAGTTTTACATCCAAAAGTCCCTAGGGTGCTCTCACTCAGTGCAATGTGCCTGGAGAGGCACTCTTGCTCGTCATTCAAGGAACGATTCGTCACAGCAGAGGCAGCAGGAGCACAAGATGGCCTATAAGAAGGGGCAGTTTAGAATTCTCTGTGTGTCTCTGTCTCTACTCGGTGTAGAATGTCTCTGTACTGTCACATTTTCATATGCAACATGTCCCTCCTAGTCTTCGGTCGTGGTTAAGCTCTATGTACAGTGTGCGCTGCTCCTTGCAGCTGAGAAGGACCATGGAGCTAGCAGCGAATTCGGAGAGCGCTGAGCACGTAGTCAAGGAGCGAGAAGGGCCCCTGCACTGCAGTGTTAAAAGCAGCTGCCTCGTGTCGGGCGTGAGCTCCGGCCACTAGACTTTCTCGTCCTGGCAACAGATCTCTGTGAAGGGCGTAGGCGAAAAGCTTTCGTTTTCCATTCGAACTGCGAAAGAGGCAGACTGTTGCACGGAGCTCTGAGAACAAAGGTGCACGCCGAAGGCGGGCTTGGGCAGAAGCAGCGTTCTCGAGCACTTGGCCGCGGGTATACTGCTGGCTGTGTGGCGCGGCTTCAGTGGCTTCTAGCAGCCGGGGATTGAAAGCGGGGCCAGGCGTGGGCGAGGGCGGTGAACGATGCCACACAAGTACCGTGCTTGTGTGCACCACGTTACAGGCTACTAGGAGAGGAAGGTGGCTGCCTCTCGCTTGCCTTCCAAGGGCCCTTAGCAGTCGGAAGGAGCAAGCTGAAGCACTGCTGCTTGTGCTGCTCCTTCGTTCCACTTGCAGCCCGCTGTGGAAACATTGGCGGTCTCTTCTAGGCTCCAAGTTGCAGACAGCACCACGGTACATGCCACGGAGAAGGGAAATACAGAGTGCAGAGAGGAGCTGGACGTGGCTTACGTGCAATAAGTAGAAGGTGAACCTAGGCACTGCCTCTTCAATCTGGCCCCCTCTGCTCTGGTAGCAACTTTTGCAAGTAGGCAAATGGAGCTGCGAGTATGTAGAATGGAGGGCAGCGAGACCCCGTGTGTTATGCGCCCTTTCAGGGCTGCTGACAGAGGGCTACTTGAACATCGCCTTCTTCTTCATCGCACTCGCATCCTTCTCGCTTCGCTCTAGCTACATGGAGTACACCACAGCGAAGGTGTGAGGAAGGGCACTGGCTCACCTTTAGACCTGGAGTGGAACGGCTGTGTGCTACTTTTCCAAGCAGCAAGAGCACTGAGAAGTGAAAGCGATTGTGAAGGAGCTATTTGACTGCTCGTGTGCTTTTTGCTGCACTGTGCTCGCAAGCCCGGTGCCCTGCGGCTTCATTCTTTGCCTTCTGCCGTCCGGACAGAGCTGAACTCCAGCTGTCCGTTCCAGCTCTGCCCAACAGCTTGTCCTCAGTTCTGCGGGCAAGCAAGCCCTGTTGCCTTGGCTCCAAGTGCAAAGTCCCTAGCGAGCTCTCACTCAGTGCAATGCACCCAGAAAGACACTCTCGCTTGTCTTTCAAGGAGCCATTCCTAACAGCAGAAGAAGCAGAAGCACAAACTGGATGACGAGAAGGGACAATGTAGAACACCTCTCTGTCCTGGCACATTTTCGTGTGCGATATGTCCCTCCAGGTCCTCGGTCCATGCGAAGCTCTATGTACTGTGAGCGCTGCTACTTGCAGCTGAGAAGGACCGTGGAGCTAGCAGCGAATTCGGAGAGCGCTGAGCACGTAGTCAAGGAGCGAGAAGTGCCCCTGCAATGCGGTGCTAATAGCAGCTTCCTCGCGTCAAGGGCTGTAAGGGTCGGTCCGAAGTTCCCCTCGATTTTGCCTCCCGACCGTCGCAAGGAGAAGTCGTGGACCCCCACCCAGGCTGACTCTGAACAATGGTTTCCTGCCCTGGCCAAGGTGGATGCCTGTGACTGTGTGCTGTTGTATTGTGTTCACTGGACTGTGCTGTCATGGCACCAACCAGAGTTTGTGTTGTACCACCAACTGAGGAGTGCTTGACCGTACCTGTCTCCTGCAGCACCACACAATGGTCCATAAATCTTCCCACCTCTTGGCCAGAGGCCACTCGCTTTGGAGAAGGACTATAAAAGAGCGATCCTCTGAGAAAGACCCTTTGAGATCTCCCCACGGACGAAGACTCGTCTATCGGATGACCCGTGAGGACGCCCGTCTCGTCTGTTGGTAGCTATTTTCCCATCCCTTTCTTTCCTTCCCCTCTCCCTATACTTTGTTTCCTATACCTCTCCCCCTTACCGTAACTGAGTTGTTGGCATTTGATGAAATGCATTGCTGTTGTTGAATAAACTGATTTTCTGCTGTTGAATAAACTGATTTTGTCCCCTGCACTTTGCCTGTTTGCACCTTTAAGATCAAAAGAACCATCATGACTCCCGCTCTGTATTAATAGCGGATCATGACGTTAAATTGGCGTCACGGACAGGATATTCTCACAGACAGAAGGGATGCAAGGTTGTCTGTAGTCTGTATCAGGGGAAGGAAGTCTTACTCCAGCCTCACCTAGCTGGCCACCTTGGATGGGTGAGCCTGTCTAGAAAGCAAGGGGGGTTTTTCTGATTTCCCGCAGACTGCAGACACCTTGATGTGGAGCATCCCCAGACTTGCTTGAGGGCTCTGTAGTCAGAATTTCACAAAAGATCTACTGGTGCAATAGGCGGGACACTGTTGTTGTTGTTGTTGTTGTTGTTCTTTATGATGTTTTTGATACTTGGTGTAGTGAAGAGACAACCGGGTGTTTTGTAACTAAGGAGTGCCTCTCAAGTAGTTTGGTCTCTTCACCCGCACAGGGAAGCGAAGGGGGGCACACAGTGAAAGCTGTTTCGTTGTGTGTGGTAACTTAAGCAATAGACCTACCTGTTGTGGTTTTTACTTATCCCTTCACAAAATGACTGAGAATTCCACCGTAACAGATAAAGCTGCATTTTATGCTCTATTATCTAAGTATAGCGCCAGACCGTCCCAAGGTGGGGAGGAATGGGCGAACAGTAATTGGTTTAATCTGGAGAATGTGACTGATAGAATATATTCTTTGCAACATGAATCAAAGTTCAAACTGGGCAAAAATAAAGCCATACTCTGCTCAGTTTTGGGAGCTTGTCTTACGGCAGCCATAGAAACTCGCTCTAAGTGAGTTAGTGAAGAAAGTACAATTATAGATTCTTTGCAAAATCTTGTTCAAATTCTGCAAAAACAATTAGATCAAGAAAGGAATGAGAACCGTTTGTTGCGAGATGAAAATCATTTGCTACAGGCTGCCCTAAGAGAAGAAAGTACCAAGAAAGTAAGACAGAATGAAACACACGCAGAAACAGAAGAGAAGGAGATTGTTCACATTAATCAAATTTATCCCCAAAAGGAGTTAACTATAATGAAAAATCTTGGGCAACACTGCTGTCCGAAGTTGAGACCTATGGTTAAAACACAATATACTTATCCTGGTCCTGATGATTTTGAACCAAACATTTCTACAAAAGAAATCCCATATTCTGCCACTGAATTAGCAAAACTGACAAAGGAATATGGGCGACTCCCTCATGAAACAGAGACTGAATATGTATTTCGAGTGTCTCTTACTGGGGGAGATGAGATTAAATTATCAGAAAGTGAAGCTAGTGGGTATCGGGGACAAGGGGTCTTCTTAACAACCGGAGATAAGAGCTACCCATGGTCCTTGACCCAACGTGCAGCTTTTTGGGCAGGGGGGGTTAACCCCCTGGAAAGGGGAGACCCTATAGCTTTAGTTGGTACGCCCGACCAACTTTTGGAAAACATTCACAAAGCTGCTTGCCTGCAAATGATACATGAGAGAAAACTGACTACCACCTATGAATCACCTATGCAATTGCCTGTAATGCCTGAAATCATGACCCCTTTAATTCGTGGTCTCCCAGAAACACTCAAATCTACCGCAATTCTCCTTCAAAAAACTATCGCATCCATGACACCTGTAGAAAGATTAGATCGATTTCTTGGAAACTCACGTGAGCGATCTGGTTCCGTGGACTCTTTCCCTCCCTATGAATCCCCCTCTAGAGGGACTCCAGAATCTCCTGACAATAACCGTAAAGTTTGGACATGGAGCGAAGTTGCAGAGGAATTGTTGAATTACAGCAGGAAATATGGACCCGTAAAAGTCCCAGAGGATAAAGTGGAGAAAACTAAAGGTGTTAGACACATTGTTTCTCCTAGTGATAAGCCAGAAAAGGGGAAATTGAATACTCCCCGTCAGTACTGGTGGTCGTTGGGGTTAAAGAAACAAATTCCTAAAGATGTTATGGATGGCTTACCACTTGACAAGTTGATAAAAATTGTTGTGAATTGGCATTGCCCTAAGATCTTTACATCAAACTCCCCTACTGTCCAGCCTAGTGCACCTCCTCCTCCACCGGTTGTGGTCAGTGAGTCAAACTTAACCCCTCCACAGATTCTGGGCAGTGAGCCAAATCAATCTCCTCCACAGGTTCTGAGAGCTGAGTCAGAGTTTCCTCCTTCTCAGTTTTTGGGAATGGAACTGAAACGGCTTCAGAAGCAGGGAAACTAGAAACCCCATCTCTCGTGGGTGGGCAGAGGCATGGGGGGGGAACTGGTTATTCATTAGAACGCTCACCAGAAATCCTAATACTGGGGACCTCCTGATAACAGCAATGGTTGGCCCTAAAAGGTCACCTGTTACCTTTGTGGTTGACACTGGAGCCCAAATTTCTGCACTAACAAGAAAAGCTGCGCAGAAATGTGGAGTTGTTCCAACAAGGAGACAATGCTTTGTTCTCAATGCCTTGGGGACCACAGAAGCTATGGATATAGCTCTGATAAAAATCTTACTACCTGGAGAGGAGAATTTGTTACTTATCAAAATTGTAATTGGAGATATTCCAAATGATTTATTGGGAATGGATGTCCTTGCTGGAAGACAGTGGAAAGACGAGGAGGGTTGTCTCTGGTCCTTTGGCACACCACGTTTTAATATTAATCTGCTTCAATCCGCACCTTCCTTACCTTTCAGTAAAATTACTAATGTGAAACAATACCCACTTCCCACTGGTGCCAAAGAAGGAATCAAGCCAGTTATTCAGTGTTGTGTTATGTTGTTTAATGTTAATTTTCCTTCTGTGTTTATGGTTCATTCCAGTTTCTTTCCCTTAAGTTAAGTGCATAATGGTTTTTCCCTTTCCCGCCCTTGTCCTACTCAGTCATCCTAAACCCCTCCCCTTTATCTGGAACCTTCCCTGTCCCTCACCCTAAACCCTGCCCCACGGGATGTCAATCCTTTGTAGCCCCTTCCTTTGTTCTAGAAGTTTCTGTGTCAAGCATTCCCTTTTTTATTCATGGTTGGTTATATTGTATGTATCCCCACCCTCTGTTTGCCTTATTGGCTCAATGTACCCCTTTCCCCACCCTCTGTACCTCCCCCCGTTACCCGTTATTGGCCAGAGTTTTGTGCCTTCCCCTTGCTCCTCCCTCGTACTTAAGCCGGTGTAGAACCCATTCTAACTGCCTTTTGCGGTTCCCCCTCCTAACCTCCGGACTTGTTACCTTTTCCTTCAATAAATCCCTTCCCCCAGAACGGTAAAAGGTCTCTCCTGCGACTCTTTATCCCTCCCTGACGACTCGCCCAGGCGTAGCTGTTGCTACACCCCTGCTGTGGCTCCCGGAGTGGTGCCGGGGAGGGGCCACTCACTGACGTAGGCTTCCCGGAGCTAGCCGGTAGCCCAGGTGAGGCGGGCAGCGGGTGGAAGAAACGTCAGTTCAGGACCTGAGAGATCAGGAAGTGATAATTGACACTCATTCTCCCTTTAACTCTCCAGTGTGGCCAGTCCGTAAACCTAACGGAAAGTGGAGGCTGACAGTAGATTTTCGCAGACTAAATGCAAACACAGATCCTCTCACAGCAGCTGTCCCAAATTTAGCTGAACTTATAACTTCAATTCAGGAGAAGGCTCATACAATCATGGCAACTATAGATGTCAAAGACATGTTCTTTATGATACCTATACAGCTAGAGGACATGGACTGTTTTGCCTTCACATGGGAAGGACAGCAATACACCTTCACTAAGCTTCCTCAAGGGTACAAACGCTCCCCTACTCTAGCCCACCATGCTTTAGCACAGGAAGTAGAAAAGATACCCAAACCTGACAATGTAGCTGTCTATCAATACATTGATGATATTCTGGTGGGGGGAGATGAAATAGAAGTAGTGGGGGATAGCCAACAGAAAATAATCTCTCATCTGGAAAGCCTTGACTTACAAATTCCCCCAGAGAAAATTCAGAAACCTTCTCAGGAGGTGACGTTTTTGGGGATTTGGTGGAAAGGAGGTATGACATGCATTCCACCTGATACCCTAACCTCCCTAGATCAAATTAAAATGCCTGGATCCAGGAAAGAGCTTCAACAAGCTCTGGGATTATTAGTGTTTTGGAGAAAACACATCCCTGATTTTTCAATTATTGCTAGACCTCTTTATGACTTGCTGAGGAAAAAGGTAAAATGGGATTGGACTCCTTCTCAGGAGGAAGCATTACAACTGCTGATTTTTGAAGCAACTGCACATCAAGCTCTAGGCCCTATTCATCCCACAGATCCTTTCCAGGTAGAATGGGGATTTGCCACCTCGGGGTTGTCAGTGCACATATGGCAACGAGGCCCAGAAGGCCCTACAAGGCCTGTTGGTTTTTATTCTCGTGGTTTTAAAGATGCTGAAAAAAGATACACTACCTGGGAAAAGGGGCTTTTTGTTGTCAGCATAGCTCTCATAGAAGTGGAGAAAATTACACGTCAGCAACCAATTGTATAAAGAGGCCCTTTTAAAGTTATTATAACAGTCACCAGAGGGACCCCTCCCCCTGACGGGGTGGCCCAGAGATCCTCAGTTAGGAAGTGGTATGCCCAGATAGAACATTACTGTAACATCTTCTCTGTAACAGAAGGAGCTGTAAAAAATCTGGCTATACAAGAAACTGAGAACTTGGCTAGCAGCCACCATAAACCTGCCTCAGTAATTAAAGTGGCCCCTCCTTTCTCCCCTGAACAATCAGTGAATTCTTGGTTTATTGATGCTTCTGCTAGACGAGAAGGAAAGGTGTGGAAATACAGGGCAGTAGCTCTCCATACTTCATCTGGTGAACGAATTATTACTGAGGGAGAAGGCAGTGCTCAGGTTGGTGAGCTGATTGCTGTATGGAGTGTTTTCAAGCATGAGGTACATAATACCTCTCTTGTTTGTATTTACACTGACTCCTATGCTGTGTTTAAAGGAGGTACAGAGTGGCTTCCTTTCTGGCTGCAAAATGATTGGGAAGTTAACAGGATCCCAGTATGGCATAAGGAAAAATGGCAAGAAATTCTAGATATAGCCAATCAAGGAAACTTTGCTGTGGGGTGGGTGGCTTCTCATCAGACAGATGGAAATTTAGCTGGTGAGTGGAATAATGCTGCTGATGAGTTAGCAAGACTAAGTCCCCTGAAAAAGGAACAAATTACAGAGGATTGGGAGCACCTGCTAGAATGGCTGCATATAAAAAGACAACATACAGGTGCGAAAGATTTGTACAAAGAAGCCCTTGCTCGTGGCTGGCCTGTCACCAGGGAAATGTGTAAACCATGCATATCAGCTTGTGAACAATGCCGCAGACGACTAGAAAGGCATCCTTTGGAAGATGACCCTTTGCACTTAAGGAAAGGTAAAGGCTTATGGGACGCGTGGCAGGTAGATTATATCGGTCCCTTTAAGAAGTCTGGTGGTAAACATTTTGTGCTGGTAGGAGTGGAAATAATATCAGGTTTAGCTCAAGCTGAAGCCTTTAACAGAGCTACGGGAGAAAACACTGTTAAGGCATTACAAGAATGGTTTGGAACTTTTCCAAAGCCACAGGAGATTCAATCTGATAATGGGTCTCACTTTACTGCTAAAGTAGTACAGGAATGGGCAAGGGGGGAAGGAATAAAGTGGACTTTTCACACCCCCTATTACCCTCAAGCCAACGGGATTGTAGAAAGGACAAATGGTCTTCTGAAGCGACTCCTAAAACCACATGAGGGAAGTTGGGATCTTCGATTATGGCAAGCTGTAAAAGGTATAAATGATAGATGGGGGGGTAAACGGGTGTCCCAAAATAACTGCTTTTTGTCCAAAAGCCCCAAGCATCATTCCTGCACTACAGGGACCTAATGATCCTAAAAATCCAGCCCATTACCCCGGGCAACCTGTTTTAGTAAACCTCCCTACTGTAGGAGAAGTACCACTGGTACTAAAAACTCCTCTGAATAAATATGCATGGGTAGCCACCAATGCTCTGGGAAAGGAGCATCGGATAAGGACCCGTTGGATTGTTCCATCATTTTGACCTCCTGCCTCTTGGTGGCAGACTCTGTTATGTTTACTTTTCACAGAAGAACACCCAGGGACATGGGAACCGGACAAACCATGATCACCTTTTTGATACTTCTCCGTATCCTACCACAACACCATGGCCAAGACTCGGCCGAGTGGCCGTGGTCTGAAGCTTCCATCAGATATAGCAGTGCTTTAGGACCCTACCCCAGAGATCGTCACCCAAGCCTTGCGACTGTAGTACTGCACGATTCTGAGGTATACCGTTCAAGTGACTGGGGTTGGGACAAAAAGGACTGGGCTAGGGTACTAATAGGAACAATTGGTGAAGAAATCAAGGTAGGATGCAGAAAAGTGGAGAAATCCCTTCATGAGAAAGCCACTACCATTGCAATCACCGGGAATTACTTAAAATCAGATATAACTAGTAGCTTGCACCCTAACATCACGGCGAGTCTCTGCCCCACGACAGTATGGACATGTAAAAATCAAGTCCCCCTAATACTGTGCTGTGGCCAAAGGAAGGTTGGTAACTATACCTTGGACCCTGACGCCAACAACGTCGAAGTTACAAAGCTTTGTGCGGATGAACTTACTGGCTGTTGGCATAACTTTAACCAGACCAACCTATGTAACATGCTCCTGGCAGAATAACACAACAGATGAGTCCAGCTTGAAAGGTCTGACCTATAGGTTCAAAATAAATGCCATAGAAAAACCCACACTGACCGCAGTAGTTGCATACCATGGTGTAAGCACCCCCTTAGTGTTGGATGACAAAAACAAGGTTTTCCCTCCTTTCGTGGTGACGCAAGGTGATGACGTCGCAATAACTTGTAAATTAGTGGCTGGATCTCTCACCGAACCTGCATACAGTTATGGCATAGGAGCCCATGGCCGGACTTGATATTGTAGAACCCAAAATCAAGACTGTTGGCTAAATTTAACTGCTATACAATTTTCCTATAAAGTCATGTGTGGAAAAAACAAAACAAAATACTGGGGGGAACTTGATGTTAATGTTGTAACACCTACCACCCAACCACCGGTTGTGTTGAGCCCTACGATTTTTCAATTTGGGCCATACGTAATTAGAAAAACTGGCCAAAAACAAATATTGTTTAATCCGGCATGGTCTCTCAAACAAATCAAATTATTGATGCAAAATAATGTCTCAGACGTTCAGCCAGCTTGTTCAGTCTTTCTACAGACTTCTTTTGAGGGATGGACAACCTGGTTGCGGAAACGGAATCCTTCCAAAAAACGAATGGCAAGAGAAATAACCGGTGTTGTGGGAACAGGATTGGGAATTTTGAATAGCATTGATTCAGAAGTACTAATGAATAAATTGGCTACCACAGCTGGAGATGTAACCAAATTACAACGGCCCCTGCAAACAACCTTAACAGCTTTGGGGACTCAACAGTGGTTGTTATCAAACATATTACCAAGTTGGGAAAAGGTAAATGTAAATGACCACAAATTGATAATCGATGCACTTGGTGCTACACAAAATAACATCTCTTTGGCTCTCAGTTGTATCCAGGCCCAGTTGTGGATGCAGTCGGTTGCTGCTTTAATTATAAGAGAAGGTGAGGAAGGCACTTTTCCCACTGAAATTCGAAAGATAGTCTGGGACAGTGCCACTGGTTTTGAAAAAGAATTCCAGTCCTGGTGGAACTTAGTAAATTTTACCTATGATCCCAGCACAAACACAGCCACAGCCTTTGTACTGACTATACGTAATGCTTCAGTGCATTCAATATTCCTCATCATTGCATTAGGGTTGAACCATGACGGAGCTATACTCTATCCTTTCGAGCATAGGGAATGGGCCCATCAAATTTGTGGGAGGTGGCAAACTGTCAATTTGGAAACTTGCATTGTCCGGGAACAACAAGGGTTTATCTGTGAAAGTAATGCAATTAGAGCACAAGATATCTGCTTGGACACAAAACAGAACGTTTGCAATTTTGAAATTCATCCAAACGAGATTCCTGAAACAGTACTGGTATATGTAGGCAATGGATGTGCATGCTTTAGAACTGCTTGTGATAGTGTTTTCATAGAAAATTTGGTAGTGAATACTAAGAATCATTCAAACTTTTGTGTCTGCAACTTTACTAGGATTTCAGGATGTGATTTTTCCTATGTAGCCCCAGTTACTTCTCACCATCTTTTGCAGTCAAATTACACACTGATCCACCATCTATTGCCCACTCCAATTGGAATGAACCTCTCTCTGGTGAAGCAATTGTTGCTCGACCAAGATTTGATCGAAATTTTGGAGAAGATCAAGAGAAACGGACAGAAAACTCTAATAGCTGTTCATCACAATGTGGAAAAAATACATCGTGTTTTGGAAAGGGTAAAGACAGATGCTGAACACAGGTGGTGGGATACTCTATTTGGGTGGTCACCTACTGCTACAGGTGTCCTGAACAAATTGTGTCATCCCACCATTGTTCTCTTGATTTTGGATTTAATTGGTTTTGTTTTATCAGCAATCCTATACATAATGAGTTGGAGAATAATGAAACGGTTAGCACAATTGGCATCTGTGACAAATGTATCCAGATCGGTTACTGTTGGCATCCCTAGGGTTATTGACACAAGGTTTTAAATAGGATAAAATATGATTTTTAACTAGAATTGATTATCTTCAAATTGCAATTAAAATTGTTTAATCAAAATTTTGCTTTAAAAATTTGATTTATTTCTAATCAAAAATTGAAAAATTAAAGACTTGAACAAATTGTTCAAGATTGTTAGTAATCAAAAATTGAATATAATTGATCTTTTTTGTTTTCCTTTTTTCTCCTTTTCCTTATCCTGTCCCTTATATTTTTCCTACTTTCCTGTGTCTGTTTTCCGGGATATGCTACCAACTTGGACGAGTACTGAAGACACCACAACTGAAGACTCCACCACAACTCTACAAAGG